>NC_081412.1:8686602-9929102 GCF_030272615.1 Cryptomeria japonica | reverse complement strand
GAGTTGAAGGATGCAGACTAGATGCAATAGATAGGACACACGAAGCCTGCAAACATCCTTAACCTTATCAAGATCAAAGATGGAAAAATGGATATGTATGGATAACATAGCATGGATGGAAGTTGCCCCCGGTGAATAGTGTAAGAAATAATGAATTACACATGACACCTGTTTGCTAAATTTTAATCATGGTACTTGCCCAAGGCGATACAAGAAGTGGTTTTTACACATGGACACAATTATTTCTCTTTACTTATTTTCTTTTCTTTTCTTTTTTTTTCCTCTCTCCTTTTTTTTTCATTTTGACTTTTTAAACTTTTGGAAGATAATGGATACATGATAGGAGATATGACTCAGGAATCAAGTTGTTCTCTGGATAGTACCCTTGAAAGATGTTCTATAACAATCTATGGCTATTGAAGGTATGCTCAAAGATTTCGATAGGGAGACGGTAAAGGGAGATGAAATGGATGATGAGATGGAAAGGTTATAAGGATTTATGCAAAGGATTGGATAAGAGGGATGGAAGGATAGAACATAGGTGTTGGATAATGGATATGATGTTGGAAGATTTGTGTAGGAGTGGATAGAAATATCGACAAAGTCAACATTGGCACACACCTTGAATGGTGATGGAATGAGGGAGGAATAGTGGATTTTGGAGTTTGTGATTTTGATGGAAAGGTTGATGTGGATTTTAGGACACAAGGAGCCAAAATTGATGAAGGAGGTGATAGAGGTTTTAGGATAGTGGATGTGGGAGAAGCTAGGGTAGAAAACTTGAATGCCAATTTTTATTTTCCTTTAGTGTGCAAGTCCTATACGAGCGACTTGGGAATCCACATGGTTCTTGATTTTTTATTTTTTTGGTGATACTTTAGAATTCATTGCCTCAATGTAAGACTTAGGAAGCCATACAAAATTTGACTTTTCTTCTTTCTTTGTGGGCCTTTGTGGCTTTTGGAAATTTCTTTTTCTTTTTGGATCAAGTTTTTCTTTGTCTTTGCATGTTGATTAGATGGGACATGTTGATTCTTCGATTCATGTAGATTTTTGAATATTGGAATTTTATGTTTGGCATCCAAGTTGCTTCCAGTGGCATTAGGATTCATGGATGGATATGCATGATTTGGAGAGTTCATGTGGGTAGGTGGTTGGAAGGTTCTCAAGGATGTGTGACTTTGTTGATCTTGACTTATGGTAAGGCTAGTGGATTGGAAGCTATAGGGGGATCATGGATAGGAGGTTGAGGGATATAAGGACCCAAGATAGATGGAAGGTTTGAAGGCTTTGGTTTAGAGATATAGGGACCCAAAATGGATTTGGAAGATCCAGAAGGTGTGTATTTGGATTTAAATGGAGAAATGTAAGATTTACGAGGGATACCAACATCTTGAGAGTGAGCAATGTAACCATTATAATTATAATTTTCTTTTATATGAGGGGTTTCTGATATGCCTTGTTCATGGATGTCTAACCCTTTTCTTCGATAATGCAAGCTTTGGAAGATATTTTTAGCAAAGGGATTCTTCTTACTTTTGATGCAAGAGGACATTCCATTTTGAGGTGGAGGTGGAATGTAGGGAATGATAGGATCATGAGAGGGTTTTGTAGGCATGATGGGTCCTTGAGGTGAACATGGAGGATTATGACAAGGAGATGAAGGGATACTTTGACCTTGACATGGAAGAGGACCATTGGATAAAGTAGGAAGGGTGTTTGACTCTTCATTTTGAATAAGAACATTTGAAAAGGTGGAAGATGCATCATGATATTTCTTAGGAAGTGGATTAGGAATAGGATTTGGGAGGATGCTTTTCTCTTGAGATGGAAGGGGATCATCTTGGAAGAAATAGAAAGGTATAAGGGGATCATCATGGGATTCTAGGGAGATAGGATCATAGTAAACTATTGGATGGAATTGAAAAGTTGTGGTGTCTTGATCTTGATTTATGATAGGACTTGTTTCTTCATTCTTCAGATTATCCTCTTGACATGGACCTACTTCTATGGAAGGGATAGGATTTTGCATAGGCATGGGGGATTCTTGGAAGGTGTTCATGTTTCAGCATGATGAGGAAGTATTTTGGATGGGGACTTCTAGAGTGAGTTTGATTGGAATTGGAGTGCATGATGGCATAGGATCTAAGATATCTAAATCATATAAAGGATTTATATGAAAAAATGGATTAGCTTGGATTTGTACTATAGATAACCCTTGAGGATCAACATGAGAAGTTTCATCATTAGGTTCATTGTTTGATGGAGATGGTATGGATTGTTGTTGAAAAGCCTTAGGAGATGGAGGATTATAGAATATATGGAGGCTACATTTGGGCCATTATTAGACACAGGTTCATAATTTTGATCATTCTTATAAGTAGTGCCTTGTTTGTCTTTAGGCGAGTCATTAGGATCTTCAATTTTGATGACACCATTATCAAGGAGTTCTTGAGTCTTGTAGTACCCCTACTCATTTGAACTGATATTTTGTTCTTGTTATTCTCAGTGGATACATTATCATTTGTTGTTTAGAATTATATAACATTGTTCCGTGTTTTATCTGATTATGAGACATATGATTTATTTGCAGTATTTATGTACTTATGTTTTATGGCATTATATGGTTCATTGCTACGTACTGACACTTTACTTCATCTATGCACTGTATGTTGTGTATCTGTGAGTGTATGGGATGCAAGGGGATGATTTTCCTTCACTCATCTCGGTGAGACAGGGAACGTCGTGATTCTCCTTCATCGGTGTGTATGTTGAAATTTCTCTCTATATATATATGCATGTGTGGTCGGTGATGTAGGATGTTGCAGGTACAAGTACCGAGTAGGTACGGGGTATCGTCTCCACCTGGCTACACAGGTCTGAGCGTGCCTTATATTTTCCGATGGAAGTGAAGGAGATAGTAGTTGACCCTATTTTTAGTCAGTTACACTCGGGTGAGTGCCTTCAGTTAGTCGTTTTGTCAATTGGTTTGGTCTTCATATTTTATTGCTTGATCTTTATAAAAGTCGCATGATGCTTGCTCAGTTTGCATGTCCAGTGTTCCCAATTTTTGTATATCATAGGTAATTGTTACGTTTATTACATCTTTAAGAGTAAAAAGTAGTTTTGATAATTGGAGGAAAAAGAATCAAGTGATCTAGTGACTTAATATTGTTTATAAAGGACGAGTTAATACCTTGGTATGAGTTGATATGAATTTTATCAACTTGTTAGCTCGATAGTTGCAATTCGATCGTTTGAATATATGTAAGGACATAATATACTCGGAAGGCAATAGTCACTTATAAGTAGTTATTGGAGTTAAGATAAGGTGCTCGTATTATCAGTAGTTGATATCACTCATTGGGTTACTGTGTTTTTGGATTATGCATGTAAATAATTAGAATTATAAATATATCATATTTAATAAACTTTTTGAACGTGTAATATATATATTTCAATTGTTTGAATATATATATGAAAAGCCACTCATTATAAATATTGGAAAACCAAAATATACATTTACAAATATAATTTGCTAAGAAGGTTAATATTTAAATATTTATATTAATTAAAGTTATTAATTATTAAAATATAATAATGAAAATTATATTAAAACAAATAAAACAATTTCGACTTTATAAAAGGTGGCGAGAGTTAAAGTTTGCAGTTTGGTCAATGGTGGTCGATGGTAATATCGACCACCCCCCTTAATATAGGGAGGGGTTGGTATTACCATCGACTACCCTCCTCCTTCACATACCACGTACTCCCTCTAACACTGCAGCCAGCGAGCAATGTGAGATTTCCTTCATTTATCACAGCGGTTAGTGGGTAATGACACCTCTCGCAGTCCAAAGCGATAAACAAAACACTTCTCCACATCCGAACTCTTCCACGAGCTGCAATCCATTTCCTTCAACTGTAGATTGGCCGGTTTAGGAGGAGAATGGACTGGCACGTAAGGTGAAGACTGGATCATAAACCTTAATTGACTCCAGACCTGGCAGATTGAACGCACAAGTCACTGTTTGCAAACACATAAGTGTTTGAAGTAATTAACCAATCTCTCCACCCAGCCGATAGTTGTTATAACCAAAATCAAGGAGTGCAAAAGACTATAGTTAACCAGTGATGGACTCCTTACGTGGAGGAGCAAGAAGAGTTGGAGGTAAAAGACTCTTAGTTAATAACTATGACTATGCCCCAGATTTAGGAGGAGCGATGAGTAATTTTTAGTATAAATAGGGGTGTGAGTAGAGAGGAAAGAGAGAAGTCATTTGTGGCATCCAAAGAAGGACGGTGGATTGTAGAAAGAAGAATAGAGTTAGAGAGGATAGTTTTTTTTATAGTATCAAGAGAGTTGTTTAGAGAGGATAGTGTTTTGGTAGAATCAAGAGAGTTGTTTGTTCATTTTTTTGATAGAATTGGAAAGTATTGGTGAAAAGGATCGCAAGCAAGGCGCATTTATCGGCGAAAGGGCGTTAAGGTCTTGCTCATTGATCAACATTTCAATAGGTCAAGAATTTCTTAGTTTACGATCATCAATATTTACAATATCTGTTATATGTCATGTTTATTGTCTTGCTTATGAAATAGTTATGGTTATGTTTTAGTTATCGTTAGGGATTGTTAAATAAAATCATATAGTAGAAGTTGTGATTACGTTAGGACTAAAGAAGTGGAATAGTGTTTAAGTTCAAATTTCACACTTATTATTATATGGAAGAAAGGTATGATTGCGTTCAAAGCCTAGATATTAAGATTTATTTGACATAGCTCTAGGAGAGTTTGGGAAGTAATAGTTTACTATTGATACGTTACAGAGATGGTACGAGCCAAACAGACAGCTCGCAAATTAGTAGCGGGTTATGCTCACTACTTGAAGGTCAAGAAAGATTCTTTGACACCTGTCAAGCCCATTGTGGATGACAACCCTGCTGAAGAGAACCCAGCTCCAGAAGGGAGCAAAGAAATAGAAAAAGGTCCTATTCAGAGTCCAACCAAAGAAGCTACCGTTGAAAAAGGAAAAGAACCCAAGCTAGAGTGCTCGCCTGAAAAGCCAATAGTTATAAGTTCTGACTCGTCGGAGGGGTATACCCCCTTAAGTGATAATGAGTCTGTGGGGTACTTTCCCCTGAGTGAAAGCAAGTCTGAAGGATATACTCCTTTAGATCATGTAGAGTCTGACGAGTGCACTTCTCCATTTTTTCCGGAAGAATGATGTAACACTCTAGTGTAAAAATAAAGAAATAAAAATAAAGACATTATTCTATGAAGAAATGTATTATGTCTTATTATAAGACTTCCTTGATGAAATATATATATCTATTTTAATCTTCATCTATTGTACAAATGGAAATTATTAAGGTGGCGTACCTATAGTAGTTAACAAGAGTAATTGAACTCTTAAACTTGTCAATAAGTGTAAAATTCTGTGTTATACCGACCATATTGTTCTGCGTGTCTTGACAACGTATATTCGTATTGCAAGTTAATTTTGTGATACGTGTTGGTACGTAAGATTACCTTGTCTTATATGGTGGTCACAGCTAAGTACATTAAGTCATGTTGTTAGTATGTCTTGTGTGCTGTGTCTTAGCCAGTTATTTAGATGTATAACCTTAAGGGAGTGAGCCACTGTGAGTTGTTCGTAATGGTCAACCTTAGGTTAGTAATTTTGTATCTTTCATTCAAGGTAGGTCAAAATTGGGTATGGCTGTCTGTGTTGCCATAGAGTTCCGTAGATAGAACTAACCTGTAGTGTCCTAAGAGAGAGAGTGGCTTTCAAGCGGGGGTTGTGCCCGAAGTGGTGATAGGATAACCCGTTGGAAGTTGGTTAAGAAAGCAAAAATCTAATAAATGATTAGGGAAGGGTAGAATAAAAATTAAATAAAATAATGTGCCTCGCACATAGGTGAGTGCTAGTACAGGGCTCATAATGTAGCGAGAAGGCTTGGAATGGCAAACTTACCACCTTGTCTTCATGAGAAGATTGGTAAGGTCCGCATGAGTCTTAGTTGGAATCGGAGGTTCGGGAGAGGTTACCAGGATAACCCAGGATGGGGGTCGGGACCTATGGAGGCTGTATCATGGTATCCACTGTAAGACATGCGATGACACTTTCTCCTTAGAGTCACTAGTGTTTTGTGAGTTGGGTCACATGAATGTAAGTGGAGTCTTGTAGTTCTTTCGTTCTTGTTTCATTTTGCTTGCTTGAGGGTTATCTACTATCTCCAGCACGGTGGGGTGGTTCCTTCTCAGAATCACATGGTCGGGTGGTAGTGTCACTTCCCATCGGATGTACTGGAACGTATCTTCAGGTGAGGAAGGACTTCGCTGATGTTCTTGGTTCGTGATTCATGTACCAGCTCCTGTTCCTAACCATTATCCAGTTGAAAACTAGAGGTTTTGAAAAGAAACTTTATGTAACTTTCATTTTGTAACATCTTAGCTCATGATGAAATTTTCTTTTTGAAAACATGTATTCTCGAATATTGTAAGCAAAAATACATTGTAATGTATGCTATTTCAATTACTTAATTCTTTTATAATATATGAATGCTTGAAGTATTTTAAATTCTTTCATTGTGGAAATTTTATCTTAAATATTTAATTTACAGAGTAATATTCGTTGGTAACCCTTAGGAAAATTCAGGTGTTATAATTCCGCTATGATATTAGATGTGCTAAAGTTTAATTCATGCACTTAATTAAAATAAAATAAAATATTAATTCACCCTTAGTTGCATAGATTATGATGTTTTCCTTTAGGGTTCCTGACGGGGCATTACAAGTCTTATGCTTTAATTCCATACAATTTGAAGTTTTATGTTCATTTTTTCTATGATATGTGCAATAGTTACTAAAAAATTTACATCCTCGTGGGGTTGTGTTAGGTAATGTGATAATATTATGCTTAAGAAGCTCTTTCAAAGACAACTCTATATATTGTCCCAAAGGTGTAAATTGTCTATCTGAGGGATATTTGGAAGAAATATCTTGTTTTCTTGGTGAAGGATTCATGTGATCTTTCTTGAGGTTTGGCTTTTGATTTTCAATTATTTGTTGTTCCAGCTTATATAGTTGTTTTAGCATTCCTTGAAGTTTGTCACACTTGATATCATTAATTTGTCTCTCAAAAGGGGTATTTGATTCATTTTTTTGGACTTGAATGTCATATATTTCTCTCTTGAGATCTTGAATTTGTCGAGCCAAGGTAGCCATGGGAATATGTGATAGTTTTGATCTTTGACCTAGGACAATGTATGAGACTCTAGATGGAATGCAAACCCTAAAAATGCATACTCAACTATATGATATGAGTGATATTGGGACATGATAAAGATCGATGCAAAAATGTAATCTATGTGATATGATGCAAGGACTAAGGATACTCTAGGTTTGAAAAATATTTGCAATGTGAGGTTTGATTAACTTGTGCTATGATGGATAGACACAAGAATAAGTGATCAAAGAGAGGGCATGCTATTATAAGAGATGATGAACTCCAAGCGGAATACCAAATCAACTTAGACACTGATAAGTTCCCTAACTCAAGGAAGATGCACCTCAAGTGATAAGGGTGATTGCTGATTGAAAGTTGATGTCAGACCTAAGATGAGAAATCCTAAGTGCAAGCAATATTTTTTTTTTTTTTTTGAAATTTTGATTGAAATATGCAAGAGGTGGGATTATGTCTTAAAGGGATGATGGAAGGCTATGCAAAGATTATGGGTATAATCTAAGAGGATTATGCAAGGGTATAACCTAATGGTGGTATGCAAAGGTTTGATCTAAGGGTGGTATGCAAAGGTCTGGGTATAATTAAATGAGATATGCAATGATGAAAGGTGCAACTAGGTGAAGACTATGCAAGGACCTAGAAGGTATGGCAAGCTAGAATGACATGAATATGTGAGGACCTAAAATATCAAAACTCCAAAAGTGACGTCTCAAGATATTTGAAATGATTGTTTTTAGAACACGGGTTCAATGTTTCAATGACAATGTTGTTTTGCAATGTTTTTGTTTTACAACGTGGATGGATACTTGAAAGTTTAGACCAAAGTTCTTGTAAAGTGTTTCAATTTCAAGTGTGGTGTTGATTGTGAAATTTTCTTGTTTATTTTGCACACACTTAGAAAACACGACAAACATTGTTTGATTTTACAATAAAAACACATTCAAGCACAATCCTAAGGCTGGCTAGGACAATAGTTAATTTAATTTATTAATTTAAATGAAAAGAAGCTTAACTTTATTTTCTTGTTTCTAAAGAAAGAAATCTATTTTATTTAATTTCACTTTAGTTATTTAATTTATTTAAGTTAAGTTGTTTTATTTGAGTTTATATCTCGTATACAATTCTTAAATTTTACCATGTTTAAATCATTTAATTCAATTTAAGTTATTTTATTTCACTTTATTAAAATTACTTAATTTAATTTAAGTTATTTTATTTGATTAAAATTTAATTAAATTTGATTAATTTAAGTTAAGTTGTTTTATTTGATTTTTTAGTTTATATACAATTTTTAAATTTAAATTAATTTAAATTTTACTATGTTTAAATTAATTTAATTTAAGTTACTTAATTTCAATTAATTTAAATTATTTAATTTAATTTAATAATTTAAGTGATGAGTGTAATGAAACTTAACTTTAGTTTCTTCTTTTTTCTAAAGATTGCAAACTATTTGATTTTATTTAAGTTACTTTATTTTATTTGATTTAAGTAAATCTGTTTAATTTAAGTTATTGTATTTAGTTTTTTAATTCTTAAACAATTCTTAAATTTTATTATGTTATAGTTTTTATTTTAGTTTTTAGTAATTTAATTTATTAATTTAATTGACTTCATTAAGTTTAAGTTATTTAATTTAATTTAATTTTAGTTATTTAATTTAATTACACGATACTCATATGCACGCCAAATTAAATGGTTTTAGTTTTTATTAACACATATTTGTGCATCCATTATGTGAGTGTAATATGCCTCTCGACGTAATTATTTCATTATTGAAATTAATAAATATATAAAAAAATGTTTTATAAATCTATAAAATAAATAAAACAATAAAAGAAACTTATAAAAATAAAAATAAGATAAACTACAAGAAAAGGCAACACTTCCCACGAAGGCATGAAGACACGTGGGTGAAAAGGAACCGTTTCCTACAGAAATGGCAGAGACACAAGAAGCACACAAATTCAGGGTCAGAGGTAAAAGGTGTAGGCTATAGGGACATATTTCATGCTGGATAGCCAGTGCCAGAGAAGGTAGCTTTCATTATCAAGAAAACAATAATTCTATGAATTCTGGGTTGGAATCTCAATATGCATATCGAGATAATAGTAAAGACTACAAAGAAAACAATAATTCTATGAATTTTGGGTTTGAATCCCAATATCCATATCCAAATAATAGTAAAGACTACATGTATGAACGTGGAATGAAATTGTTAAGGTATAGGTAAGTCATTTAATTTTGAACCTGTCCTTCATAAGAGTTGTATATAATCTTACCGACCCTATTTCTTACGTGTCCTATTTTCCAATATGAATAAGAAAAGTAAAACAAGATCTCCAGCTCTCAATTGACATAGTATATGAATAAAAAATTAAATGTCTAATTTATAAATTTAAATTTTAAATATTTTTTTAAAATTTTAATTATTTTAATAAATATTGTATATTATAATATAGGATATAAATAATTGATTTTATTATACATTACATAAATTTTAATAACAATATTATGTAACCTATAAAAATATCAAATAAATTTTTAATAGATATATCTATTTTTAAATAATGATATTAATAATTTTTTTTTTTGGATTAATAATGATATTTATAATTATTATTCATATTTAAGTTGAATTAATTATTTTAATAATAATATTACTTAACCAACAACCTGAGTTGGCTTAGTGGTGGAGAACTTGTGCTCTTGAAATAGAGGTCACAAGATCAAATCCCACAAAGGGGGTAGGGTATGTACACTTTATTGGCTTCGGCCCATTATCTATCAAAAAAAATTAAAAAATTACTTAACCTATATAAATATCAAATAACATTTTAATAATAAATATATCTATTTTTAAACAATGATATTAATAAAAAAAAATTTGATCGATAAGAGGCCGAAGCCAAAGAATTTTATTAATTAAAAAATAGTTACAATTACATCTCCATTCAGTGTGGGCACCAGTAGGAAAGAATGGAGGAAAGAAAACCTCCGATCTAGCCCAGATCCTTTAAGGATCAGAAGAAAAAATGAAATTTAAGTTACAATAATGGGGAAGATAATGGATCCTTGTCCAGAATAGTCTAAGTTACAATAATGGGGATGATAATGGTTCCCTGTCCAGGATATAATTGAAGAGAGCTTGAGAGAAACCCTTCTGTAAATTAGAGCATCAACCTTCCAATCTCCTGGGGTGACCCTTCTTTATGTTAGCAACATCCCTGTCTTTACCTGAAATAACAGGGTGAGGCAGCCGACCCTACCCCCTAAGCTGAACAAATACTCCAGATATCTCTTACCAGAATGTTAGAAAAAGAAAAACGAACAGAGATCAGCTTCTAATCTAAAATTCACAATTGATCATACCTACAGGATGGTCACCCTGTTAACATAAAAAACATAAAAACATGAAAACTCAAGATATTAGCCCCATAAAATTCCCAAAAAACATAGAGAATGGTCATTGCTCTAGACCCATTGTAGTAGATTAATGGATAAGCTAACTATACAGTCAAAAAGAAAACTCCCATAAAAGTTCTGCATAGATAGCATAGTGGGATACCATCCATCATAGGTTTGAGGTCAAACAAAGATCCCTCCATGCCCTAATTGTATGTCATGGGAAAGCAAAAGTAGAAATGAAAAAAGCTATCAAAGTGAGCCCCGTCCTAAAGAGCTGATACTAGGAATAACTATAAAGAAGCTGGATTTGAAAGATCGACATTTTTGAATATATATAAGCATATATACATATATCTATATATAAATATGGATATATAGTTGTATGTCTATATATATTCAAAATATGTAAATCTATATAATGACAGTAAAAGGCATTAAAGCCTGAAGTTCACAAAGATAGTTTTAGCAAAGCAAAAACATATTTATGAGACATCTTATCTAAGATCTCTAAGCTAAGTAAAAACATCCAAATGTAATTGGTCTGTTACTTCTGAGAACATAAAAGGAGTTCCTTGAAACAAAAGCATACCACTACGAAGAGCAAACTACACAAAAGGAGCCCGGGATGCAGAAACTTGGATGCCTGCCAACCATAAGGAGCTTCATCCCTTCTTGCCTGGCCTGTGAGGAGGCTTGGAGCTAGAGCTCTCTGGTTTTGTTGCTGAAGGGCCAGCAGGGGAGTGTGGGATTGGCACATTATCAGGGATAATCGTGATATTCTCTGCCTCCAGATAGTTAATCAACCATTTCTCATGAGGAGGTTTCTTAACTTGAAGAATCCATGAGAGGAAAAGAGGGTTTCTGCTTCTAACAGGACGAAGAGCTTCAAAGACCATAGGGTCGTCGATTAACAGAATGGGGTAGCGAGGACCTGGGTTATTCATTCTAATAAGAATGTCATAATCCCGAGGTTTGGGAGCCATAAGTTCCTCATCTATGTTGATCACCACCCTTTCTAATTCGTCCAGGATGTCTTTAATGAAGACCTTCTTGCATAGTTTCATCACAATATCCCTATCCTTCTCAAAATGCATTTCAAGGGCTAAAAACATTGCTGCAATGTCAGGGTTCGCTCTGGTCCAATCCTCATTCATGATGAAGTCATTACCTAGAAATTTCATTATAACTCCAGAGATTAGAGGGTTTTGTTGACGAGAATGCCCTTCATTCTTTCTTTCTTGATCTCACCCACAAAGGCCATCTGGCATTTCAACCCTAGAAGCCTGAGAGGGGTATCCATCACAGCTCAATTGAGAAATGACAAGGAAGACCAGCTTGGCTTTCTATATAGAACTTGCACTTTTAATGCTTCAAAATGAGCAACTTCATAATGAGTAGATATGATGTAAGGAATGCAATCTCTGAGGATCATGGTCATAATTATTGTGTGTGTGAAAAGTGGACTTGTATATGTAAGCACAACACTTCAATCAAGTCATTACATGCATGGTTAGATAGATATAAATATGAATTTGAAAACCATAACAAATTGACCCATTGCCTTCTAAAAGATGCGAGTATAAGATTGCTCTCAGATTATAAATAATACTAGTGACTAGACAACACCAAGACGAAGGATTTAATCTATATGAGCATGATGTTAGCTAGATTGATGCAAGATTAATCTAACAAGATTTGAGCAATATTAAGCTACATGATTTAATCAATATAAAATAATTAATATACAATATATCAATGAACCTAGAGCAAAAACAGTATAATAACAATACATTCTCCAGCATCTTTTTTTGAATGAGAGATGAGAGCCTGAATTTATAGAAAATTCAGAAAGAAACCAAAGGCTGAGATCAAATGATGATGAGCGGTCAAGATTTTCCAAGAGGAAGCACAATCGAGGTGAATTGATGTGATTGGATGCTTTTCTCAGTTTTAAAGGAAATTGAACTAAAATTAAGATAAAAGCAGAAAAAACTAATTTATTCTCTATTTCATTCAATTTTAATATTTAATTATTTTAATTGCTTTCTTTGCTTTCTTTGAGATTATCTATCAATTTTTAATTTGTTTTTTTTTCAAGATTATCTCCAATTGATTTCTTTTCTCAAATTTTAATTCTTTTTTGTCAATTAATTCCTTTTTTGATTTCTTTCCTTTTTTGAAGATTTGTGCTCATAATTTCCAATTCCTCTTTCTTGATTTGTTTCCTTTTTTGAATATTTATGGCAAATCGATTTATTTAATTAAATATGCTAGGATATTTAATAAAATAAATAAGATAATTATTTAAAATGATTTACTTGGAATGATTTAATTAATTAAATAATTATTTAATTAATATTGGTTGATTAATTTGCCATGTGACATTTGATAATTTTAGAATTAATTGTGTGCTCAAGATTGATTTAATTGCCTTTGGTTAGGACCTTGGTGATGTTGTCAAGATTAGGGGCTCATGGTTTAGATGACCATTTTTAGGGTATTACATTTGCCCCTCTTTGAATTAATGTGCGAGCAGCACGTTGGTTCAAAGAAAATTTGATGTCTAGGAGATACCAATTCTGAACTTGATTGATCACGAACTAGATGAAAAGCGAGGTGTTTAGCTTGGTTCGGAGCGATGAAGCTAAATGAAGTCTGATTAAAGAGATACCATTCTCAAACTTGATTGAATTAGGAACGATAGAAAACAAAAGATACCGAACTTGAACTTGATTGATCAAGAAGCAGATCTTATTGATCTAGAACTTGATTGATCTAGACATAGTGACTGATGATAAAAATCGATCTTGAACTTGATTGATCAAGATACGATGAAGATAAACTGTCCATCTTGATCCAAAGCGATGAATACTGAACATCTGCTTAAATTGAGTGTGATTAAAGATACTCTTTAAACCCTTGGTTGAGTTTAAATGAATAATCAGCTTGATGAAAAGCAATGAAACTGATTAACATTAAGAGACAGATTCAAATAAAAGACAAATATCAACTTGATTTGAAGCGATGAGACTGATATGCCCCTAGTGATTGATTCGATTCAGATGGTTGAGAAATCTCAACTTGATATAAAGTGATGAAGTTGAGATGCCCCTAGCGATGAGGTCTTATTTGATTGATTTTATTTAGTTGAAAAAGATGTTTTTTTGCTCGACTTTCGATGAAGATTTGAAAATTTTCTTGACATTGAAGAATGTGAGATTAGAAGGTCATGAGTATGCCCCCTTGGGAGCGAAATCGAAAGGTAGCGAGGGTTCATGATGATAGGCATTTTTTAGTGATGATAAGTTGTTTGAGCACATATTGACTTGTGTGGCTTGACTCATCTATTGAGATTACCTGATATCCGTGTGAACCACAGAATGCTCACGACATTGGTAGAGCATTTTCACTCAGAGCATAACACGTTTCATCTGCCGGTGGGGGAGTTGACTATCACTCTCAAGGATGTATATAGGATCCTCCATATCCCTTTTGCTAGGGATAAGGTGGATTATGATTCAGGGCACCTTCCAGGACTACAAGCCGTGAGGCATGTCTTCAGTGATCCTAACATTTTGACTTGTTCCATTAGTTAGGACATACTGATGAGCGGGTACAACGAGGAGTTTCCTCTAGCATGTGTTCTAGCAGGGTTCATGGGATGTTTTCTGATGCCAAATAGAGGGTAGCAGGGCTTCCAGTGCGGATGGGATCGGATGCTAGAGAGATTGATAGACACCCCTCAGAGACTTGGCTGGGGTTCGTGTTTATTGGCCCACATGTATCAAGAGATGCATGAGATCATGTATAGAGATGGGTGGAGCATGGGCGTTGGTGTATATATTTTGCAGGTGTGGGCTTGGGAGCACCTTCCCATTTGTCGGCCCATAGTAGTTAATGTAGACACCTAAAATTGTCATGTCTAATTCAATAAATATTTTATTTATTTAATTATCTAAGCCTAATTCTTCTATTAATTAAATAAATCCTTATTTATTTAATTAATTCATTTATCCTCTTCTAGCCTTATTTCTCATTTAAATAAATACATTTATTTATTTAAATTATCCTTTTCCTAAATTAAATAAATATTTTTATTTATTTAATTATCCCACTTCTTCTATTAATTAAATAAATCTTTATTTATTTAATTAATTCATTAGCTTTTTCTACACATGACACATGTCATTCATCTCTTAATTCCTACACTACCTACCTCTTTCATTATTTTGGTATTTCTTTTACCTACCCTCTAATCCTAGCCGACCTCTCTTTTTACACCTCTCAATCTTATCCCTCCATTTCATATTGTGTCTTCTATTTAAGGAGATACCTTCTTCATTGTCAAACCCTAATGATCTTTTATGCAATTGACTACACTACGATCCTACTTGCAACCACATTCCGTTCTATGTTGAGCTCTTGTGCATATAAAAATCTGAGAGCAAATATATCAAGCAAGATCAATGGAGATAGGAAGAATGGAGATCAAAACCCTATTGGACATGTGATGGTATAATCTTTGTGATTTCATGTGATTTGCATTGTCTTAGGTAATCTTCATATGTTATGGTGGATCTTTGTTGATTGTTAGGCTAGGGTTTTGTGGTTGGATTCATTTAGCCTTTCAATATTGTTATTATTGTTATCCATTTTCACCATACACATTTTGGCACGCCCGGTGGGACTCTTGTCCCTTTGCATTTAATCTTTTTGTTGCAGATTTTGCATTTTTGAAGTTGTAGATTGGACATTTTTCGACGACATTTTAGGTTTTTCCGCGTCTGCGAACTTTCAGATTGCATCTCTGAGTTTTAGGAGCGTCTGTGGAATCTTGAATCGTGTCTGTGTTTTCAACAAATTTTATTTTGCAGGTTTCAGACAGGGGCGTCTGTGTTTCATAAGCGTGTCTGTGTTGTTTTGGATCGCGTCTGTGTCAGAGAAGGGCGTCTGTGATTTTTGGCTGCGTTTGTGCATCACAGAACCGCGTCTGTGTCGTACAGACGCGTCTGTGTCTGGGGTAATAGCGTCTGTGTGTTTACTGTTTCAAAATTTTAAAATTTTCTTTGATTCGGTTTTTGGATTTCGCACCTAGGGTTTCAGATCTGGTTTATTTTTGGACTAACCCTTTCAGATCTAGCTAACTAAGTTTGTGCAGCTTGTTTTGGAAGCAAAAACGTTTTTGTTGAAGGCCCCTCTTTCACAAAGTCTTTTGGGTTTTTAAAATTTACCTAACTTGTGTGCTTGGAGGAAGGGGTGATCATTTGAAACAACCCAAACTACTAACAAATTTTGTTGCAGGGCCTTGGCTAGGGTTTTGAAATTTTGTTGTGTGCCTTGTTTTCATAGATTAGCAAACACTTCCATTGGTGCACTAAAATTGAATCATTGTCTTTTGTGTCTTGAGCAATAGGCTCTTTTTGTTTAATCTTTAGAGGGCCTGTCTTCCCGTGTGGTCATTAGGACTACTAGTGAGAAGAGAACGACCCAAGTGGTAGCAAAAGAAAAGCCATCTTCTTCCAAGCCACTATAATCAAATGTATTCATGGTGAAAACTATGAATAACGTGTGTTGATTAGTTCATACCGACACTATGTCTCCCCATAAACCCGTTTGATCAAATTTATTTGATAATTTGTAGGGCGTAACCTCTACCGGCTGGGAGCCTTCTGTATTTATAGAGCTGAAAGTGCCGCATGTATGGCCACACGAGCGGATGCCCTTACTAGCACCTTTTTGTTTTAGAAGCCCAAATCCTTCTAGTTGTTGAGGCAGGAGGTCGGACCTCTGGTAGCGGCCCACACACATATGGTTCTTAGTAGAGATACAAAGTTCTCCATGGGGAGTTTTCATGGGGACCGATGCTTGGCTGACCCGAGAAGTGAGTGCCGAGGGTGGAGCCAGTGAGGTCAAGCATCTAAGTATCCGCTCTGAATAGCGTAACCTCGGGGTTAAAACCCTATGTGGGATCAACAACTATTGTCTTGGCCAGCCATAAGAATTGTGCTTGTCTTATGTTAAACATTCAAACATTCAAGACCAAACAACAAAACATTGTGTCTTTCCTGTCTTCAAGTGTATGCAAAACATTTTACATCAAACAACACACTTTTGGAGTCTAAACACTTGCAAACATTGAGTCCTCATCAACATTGTGTCCTCTTGTCACGAAAAACAGTCAAACAGTCAGATTTGGTCACAACAAAACAACTTCACAGATTGAAAAAATTGCACGAAGTTTACAGAAACGTGTCTGTGTCTGTTTTAACCACGTCTGAGTCATCTAAGCGCATCTGTGAAGGGCATAATAGCGTCTGTGTGTCTAGCAGCGTCTGTGTCGAACAGAGACATGTCTGTGTCTAGAAATCACGTCTGTGAAGTATACAGAAGCGTCTGTGTACAGGATTGAAAATTTTTACAGTCCGGCAAACAAAGGAAATCAGTTTCGGAATACTTGAGCTTCCTAGGTTGTTTCTTCAGGTTTCATCTAGTATTCAATCTGTCCTTGGGTCTCATACAGTCCATCATTGCTTCACATCTCATTTTACATTCATACTTGTCTAAACTTGAGTCAAAAAGGTCACTTGCTTGTCCTTACTATACTTTTTCAACACACTACATACAACTACACTTTGCTAAGTGGTCCCTCATCAAGGTTTCTTACCTTTGGGTCTCATTTGGTCCTACTTAGAGTCAAGGTCAGCTTACCTCATCAAGAGAAACTATCATCTCTTTGGAAGTCACACCTACTCTACTACTTACATACTTGGTCTTACACTTTGGACATTGCAAGTACACCTCAAGATTCATTTTCACTTCATACAACTCTTGGTCTCCCATACTTTTTCCATTTTTCATCTAGTCTCTCACATCTTGGTCAAACACCTAGTTCATGGTTGAAACCCGCCTTCAAAAATCTAGGAGAAAAGCTAAAGAAGCTCAAGAGTCCGCAAACATGAGTTCTTATGAGTATGACAATGATTTATTTTTCAATCCTGAGCACACTACATTGCCTGACATGGATGTTTATAGAAACAATCCCAATGTGGAAAACATAGACACGACAAACAACAATGCTACACACAATGACAATGTGGACAAATTTTCAATACAATCAGCAGATATAGAAGAATCCATAATGAATCCCCATTTCAATAGATTGGTTGAAGAGATAATGAAGAGGGATAGACAATACTTTTTACACATGATGGCACAAAGTGGAGGTAAAATACCTCATGACTTTGACATGTCTCAACTTATGGAAAACCGACCCTCGCAACAAACTCACTCTAACATGGATCAAAGGAGACCCAATAGTGGAGGAAATAGAGGACCGCATATGGTACCTGAATCACCATCAGCTTTGCTTCAAAAACCTGAAGTCCCACATACACAGGCTCAAACATATGATACTTACCTTCGAAGACCATTATGGAAGCCTTATGCAGATAGATATGCTCAATCACATGCTCAAACTATGGATCAATCAAAACAAGTGGACATTCAAAGGCATGCTCAAAATTTGGACATAAGGAAACCTCATGTCAAATTTGGGGGCAACACAGTAGAAAATGAAATGCCTATAGAATATGGTATACACGCACAAAATAGATATGGGGTTCCTCAACATGAAGCTATACCAAGTGCTCCCTATATGCCGCATCAATATATACCTCCTCCATATGAACATGTCTATGATCAATATCATCCATACATGCAACAAGCTCCTCCTCAAATTGGTGTCTCAAACATGGGGTATGCTACAAGAAATCGATCGCCACCTAAGAATAATTTGGAGCAACAAATCAGAGATCTACAAAAGAAAATGGAGGACATGAGTACACCAAAACCAACATACACTATGAGAGACATATGTCCTTATCCATTTGATAAGAGCATTCCAATGCCTCCATTTCCTGCACACTTTGTGACGCCAAAATTTGACAAGTATAGAGGAAAAGGAGACCCCAAGGCACACATACGACAATTTTTCATAGCCTGCATTGAGGTAGCGGCAGAAGAAACATATCTGATGAGGTTGTTCCCACAGAGCTTAGGCGATCAAGCTATGGAATGGTTTTCTCAATTACCTCCGGGTATTAAGTCATGGGGTGACTTGGCAGAGGCATTTATTCAGCACTTCTCCTACAATATAGAAACAGATATCTCAGTCACTACTTTGTGCAATACCAAGAAAAAGGAGGGAGAATCTTTTGCGTCATTTTTACAAAGATGGAGAAATCTAGCTAGCAGATGCTCTTGCGAAATCCCACATAAACAAATGGTAGAAATGTTCACTCAAAACGTTAACAAGGATATTGGCTATGATCTAAGAAAAGCTTGTTTGTCCACCTTCAAGGATGTTATTGAAAAGGGCTTAGCAATAGAAAAGGTCTTGATTGAACAAGGAGTCATTAAGATATTCAAGGAAAACAAAGATGACTTTAAAGGAAAAGACAAGCCAAGATTTTGGAATAAAAACAAAAACACAGTCAATGATGGTGTTGTTGATGCCAATACAGTGAGACCCAAATTCATCTTTTCGAGATCAAGCTCTACAAACAATCAAGTGAATACTCAAACAACTTCTAGACCCTAAAGGAAGTACACCCCATTGGGAGAACCACTTGAATCAATCTTCAAAAAGCTTGTAACAAATAAAGTGATCACAGTTCCAGATTTTCCTCCATATGAACCGAAGGTCAAACCAAATTGGTGGAATGATGATGAGTATTGTGAATTTCATAAGAGCAAGGGTCACAAGACAGGTAATTGTCATCGACTGAAGAACATTGTGCAAGATCTCATTGATAGAGGTGATATTGAGATTGAGGGACACTCATCCAACCAAGAACATGAGATGTTTAAGGAACCATTCCCAAAGCATGACAAGGGAAAAGCCAAAGTCACAGATGATCAAGCCAACTATACTAGAGCACCTTACAACTATGACTCAACTATCAATCACATCTGGATGGACAATCATATCTCTACTATTACCATCAAGAACAAAAATCCTGAGAATCCTCCTCAGAGACCCAAGATTGTCCTAAGAGGTGTTGGATCTTCTTCCGAACCTACCTCTGAATGTCATGTTACAACTCGTCGAGGTAAAATTACGTTGCCAGGTGCCTCCACTAAAAATACCGCTTCTTCATCAACAAAGCCTAAGTATGACCTTGTAGAATAGTTAGGGAAGACACCTACGCTCATCTCCATCCTTGAGCTCTTATGCATATCCCCCGCTCATAAAGCTATTCTTGACAAAATGTTGAGAGATACTGCCGTTCCTACTGATCTGAACGTGGACCAGTTTCAAGCCATGGTGGGATACCTTTCCATTCTGCATTCCCTTACATTTACAGAAGCTGATGACGCCTCCATAAGTCAGCCTCATAATGCACCTTTACATGTTGAAGCCTTCATACACAAACATCGAATAAAGCGAGTCCTAATAGATGGAGGAGCAGGTCTAAACATTTGTACATTGAGCACCATTAAACAATTGGGATATTCTGATAAAGCTGTGAATTCAACAAATCAAATTACCATCAAGGCATATGACGATGAAGAGTGCTCATCCAAGGGCACAGTCACCTTACCTCTAAGAATTGGGCTAGTCACAAAGGATGTGGTTTGTCAAGTCCTAGATCTGGATCTCACATATAATATATTGCTAGGGCGTCCTTGGATTCATGAAATGAGGGCAGTCCCATCAACATATCATCAATGCATTAAGTTTCCTCATAATGGAGTCGAGGTAACAGTTAACGGTGATCCCAATCCGTTCATGTATTGCAATAACCTGAGATCACATACTGAGACCATCATTCCTAGTAATCGTGAGGCTGTTCCTTCTTCGGCATACATTGACCCTGAGTCACTAAAACCTTCGACATCAAAACAAGGTGAACTTAAAGGTAAATTTCAAGACAAAGGCATGGGAGAATACACTTTAAATCAGACCATGTATTTACGACAAGTCATGAGCTCTCCAAAAGAATATGGAAGGCCACATCCTAACAAGCAAATATCCATTATGATACTCAAATGGGATCCTACTACCTTTCAAAGATGGGGCGAACTAGAAGAGGAAGATTTATACAAAATGCTCTACAAAGACATTGAAGATGACGCACATGATCAGATCAATATACCTTGTGAGAAATATGGCAAAGGCTTCAAGATTCTACAAAAATTCGGGTATGATGGAAAAAGCCCTCTTGGGTTACGCAAAGAAGGCGTCATGGAGCCCTTACAACCTGAATTGACTGTAAAAAGAGAACGCTCAAAGGGACTTGGTTTTTTGACTTCCAAGATCCATACTAAAAGGACAGAAGGGGCATCACAAATCAAAGTTGCCAAAATTCAACAAGAGGGTTACTATTCCACAGATTCCAATGAATGGGAATGGGGTTCAGACAAATCCTCTAGTGACTATGAGCTCACTGAGACATTCAGAGAGCCAGATGAACCCATAGAAGAAGAGGAATTTTATAAAAAGTTTAGAGTTGGTCAAGAAACAACCCATAAGGATTCCGCACAGTCTTCGTTTCAAGGTCTTAGGTCGAAATCACATAGGATGAGGACACCTGTCCTGGAAGGTGCTACTAGTGACGACAATTTGGATTCGCTTGCGATCGAAACTGATGAGGAGAGTGCCATTGATGACCTCGATGATTGCCTCGATATACCCGAATATAACCACATCTTCACTCTTAGCCCTGCAAACTCGAAAGACATTAAAGGCCTTCCCCTTGTTCACCACCAACTCATTGACTGGGATTATGAAGGACCAGCACAATTTGACACATTTCAAAATGACGAAGCTATTATTGACTATCTTGGCATACGAGATGATCTTCCCCCTGGGGACCACAAAGTAGGATACACCATAGAACTCAACAACATAGCATATTTTGGTGAGGGTGTCAGACCTTCCAGTCGCAAAAATGTAAAAATAAGAACAAATCAAGGGTCTTATGGCGAAAACCACACTGTGGCGCTATCTGATCCCAAAAAAGTAAAAAGAAAGGACGTATCTGAGGGCGGAAACCTCTCTGAGGCACCCGAAGATGGAAGGCTCGACATTCTCCCAGCATCATATGAGGAAAAGTCATCCATGTTGGTAGAGGAGACTATCAAAATGAACATTGGTATAGAAGAGGTTCCACACAACATATTCCTAGCTCAATCATTAACAGAGTCTGAAAGATCAAAATTCATAAGCTTCTTCAAAGAACGACAAATCAACTTTGCATGGTCATACGCTGATATGCTTGGACTAGATCCGGATTTGGTAATGCATCATTTGACAGTCAAACTGGGGGCAAAGCCAGTGAAACAGAAATTAAGGAAAATGCATCCACAAGTGGCATTACTAGTCAAAGCAGAATTGGAGAAATTATTGGATGTCGGATTTCTACGTCCAATTGATTATCCCGAATGGATCTCCAATTTAGTACCTGTCAGTAAACCAGATCGCAGCATCAGAATATGTACAGATTTCAGAGACATCAACAAAGCTTGTCCGAAAGATGACTTCCCATTACCAAATATCGACTTGATCGTTGATCTCACAACAGGTCACGAAATGTTATCTTTAATGGATGGATTTTCTGGTTATAATCAAATTAGGATTGCACCCGAGGATTAGCACAAAACATCATTCACTTGTCTGTGGGGAACTTTTTGTTGGAATGTCATGCCCTTTGGGTTGGAAAATGCAGGCGCTACATATCAAAGAGCAATGACCACTATCTTTCATGATCTCATGCACATAACCGTGGAAGATTATGTTGATGATCTCTTGGGAAAATCAATAGACAGAGATACACATTTGGACATACTTTCAGTCGTCTTTGATCGGTTGGAAAAATACAAAGTAAGATTAAACCCCAAGAAATGTGTCTTTGGAGTAACCTCCGGGAAGCTCCTAGGATTCATTGTGTCCAAAAGAGGAATTGAGGCCAATCCAGCAAAAGTCAAGGCTATCTTGGACAGGCCGCCACCCAGAAATATCAGTCAACTTCGATCCTTACAAGGGAGACTCCAGTCTATACGAAGATTCATAGCACAACTTGCAGATAAGTGTAATCCTTTTCAGCACCTGCTACATAAAAATATCAAGTTCAAATGGGATGATAATTGTCAACAAGCTTTTCAGACGCTCAAAGATTATCTTTTGAATCCGCCAGTTTTGATGCCACCAATTCCAGATCAGGCTTTGTTACTATACATATCAGCTACTCCAACAGCACTGGGGGCACTCCTAGCACAACAAATAGCTGACGGCAAGGAAAAAGCAGTATACTATATCAGTCGCACATTGGTGGGATATGAGCTAAACTACATACCAATTGAGCGTGCATGTCTCGCTGTGGTCTTTGCTTCACAGAAATTACGACATTATATGCTCACTCACAAGACTAAGTTAATTGCAAGAATTGATCCATTAAAATATCTTCTCAACAAAGCTACACTTACTGGGCGACTGGCCAAGTGGGTAATGATCCTGAGTGAATTCGACATCGAGTATGTGGACAGAAAAGCAATAAAAGGATAAGCAATCGCGGATCAATTAGTAGATGCCCCCATGATAGATGATGTTCCTCTAAATTCAGAATTTCCAGATGAATCCATTTTAACAATATCACATGCAAAGCCATGACAACTGTACTTTGACGGCTCATACACACAACATGGGGCAGGAGCTGGTATTCTCTTTATAACTCCTCAAGGTGATTCTATACCAAAATCATACCGTTTATCATTTCCTTGCACTAACAATATAGCAGAATATGAGGCATTAACAACTGGATTACGAATTGCAGTTCAGTGGAAGATCCAGGAACTTCGTGTTTTTGGGGATTCTCAACTTGTCATCCGTCAAGCAACTGATGATTACCAAACAAAAGATGAAAAATTAATGCCTTACAAACAAATGGTAGATGATTTGAAACAACACTTCACAAAGATAGATTTTGAGCAGATACCAAGACAGCAGAATCGTGCTGCAGATGCTATGGCTACAATTGCTTCATTAATTGACCTGCCTCAAAATGAAACCTACTATGAGTTCCTGGTAGACAACTTGTTGGTTCCTTCATATGAGATCACTCCTACTGAAATGATATGCGTTGTTGGTCCTGAATCCCAGTTATATGGTTTCATATTCACATATCTTCGCGACAATATCTTACCTCCTGATCTATCGAATAACCAACGCTGCACCTTCATTCGCCAATCCTCTCGATATGTCATTCTAGCTGATATCCTATACCGACGAGGTCTAGATGGCACTCTTCTTAGATGTTTAGAAAGCGACGAAGCTCAGATTGCGTTACGAGAAGTGCATGAAGGGATATGTGGTCCGCATGCTAGTGGTCCTACCTTGGCCAAGAAACTCATCAGGATTGGATATTACTGGCCCAATATGGAAAAAGACTCATATCAGTTTGTCAAGAAATGTAAGAAATGTCAAATTCATGGAGACCTCATACATGCACCAGCACAAGAACTACAACCACTTGCGTCTCCTTGGCCCTTTTGTCAGTGGGGACTTGATCTCACAGGCAAGATTCACCCTCCTTCTTCCAATGGTCATAAATTCATTATCACAGCCACAGAGTATTTCACAAAGTGGATTGAAGCCGTGCCTCTCACACAAGTCACTGGGAAACAAATTGCTACCTTCATCCTTAACTATATCATTTGCCGATATGGTATTCCTAATTCCATTATTACTGATAACGGGCGTCCCTTCAAAAATCAGGATGTTCGTGAACTCTGTGACCGCTTTCATATTTCCCATCGTTTCTCCACACCATATTACCCCCAAGGTAATGGCTAAGATGAGGCGTCTAATAAAATAATTTTTAAAATCCTCGAAAAGACAATCAACGACGCTGGCCGTAACTGGCATATCCAACTCAATCCTGCACTTTGGGCCTACCGTACAAGTGTCAGTACACCTACAGGAGCTACACCATATTCACTTGTCTACGACGCTGAAGCCATTTTGCCTATTGAGGTTGAGTTACCTTCTTTACGGGTCTCTTTGCAAAACATCATCAATGATGAAGATTACAGGGTCTCTCGCTTATAAGAACTAGAACTGTTGGATGAACGGAGACAAACTGCTTTTAATCATCTCAAGGCTTACCAACAACGAATGAGTCGCAGCTACAATCACAAAGTCAAGCCTCGCACATTTGAGGTAGGTGACTTGGTTCTCAGAGAAAATCCTAAAAATCAACAAGACAGAGAGAAGAAGGGCAAGTTCGAACCAAATTGGCTTGGTCCTTACATCATTACAGCAGCCTACGGATCTGGTGCGTATCAGCTTTCAACTACAGAAGGTGAACCTTTGGAGGATCCTATCAACAGCATGCACCTTCGCAGGTTCTACACATAGCTCTTCGGAATATCCTAATTCAAAAATACAAAAAAAAAAAAAAATCAAAAAATTTTCAAAGATACAAAAAAATTATAAAACAAAAAAAATTGTTACTTGGTGAAAACCTGGCAAACAGGCGCCTTGTGACACAAAATTTTTTTTTGAAAAATCAAAAAAGTAAAGAGAAATAATTTCGTCCAACGGTGAAAACCACTTCGGTGGCGCCCTGGGCAAGTACCATGGTGAAAACTGGGTGACTAGTGCCATGCATAGAGACATTGCTCCTCCCTCCTTCAGGATTCACTTTCATCCTTTCACATTGCACACACTCACAACCTATTCACTCACAATAAACTTACTTAATTCCCATCATGGCTTGTTATTGATCTACCCAAGATTGGTTAGCCATTCATAATAAACTCCCCTTTTTACTCCCTTTCCATCCATAATAAGTCAGATCTTATCTGTGGCTAAGGCAATTCCTACATCTAGTAATGGGTGTGGAACTAAGAACATCACACGTTCTGAGGAGTACAGTTTCTTCCAGCTTTCTTCAGTCTATTCACGCACAATCCGCAATAAAGCAACATCTGCATCGCCAATCCGCAATAAAGTTTCGTCTTCTCCATAATAAAGTATCAGTTTCATGGATTCAGTCAGTTTCAGATGAGACACAACAGCAACAATGGGCTTCAACAAATCAAATCTTTCAATAAACTCAGACAACATATGGTTCAGTGCTAGCTATCCTTTTTGTGAAAGTAAACATTGTGACCACAATCAAAATTTGACTTATACAAGTGACAAGAGACACTAAACTTGAGGACTACAGTGGATGTTGGTGTCGAGTCTTGGTTTTCTTTTGATTTTATCTTTTGGTGACATGTCTTTTAGCTTTTCCAGGATGTCTTTGACTAGAGATTCTATCTCCAGGATGTCTTTGACTAGAAAGGTGAGGATGGGGTATCGTCACCTATTTGTATTTGCTATCTGTGGATTGTCTTTTAGTAATGCTATGACTTGTCCAAGGATATGAGGACACTGTGAGTCTAGTGTGAACTGGGGAATTCCTTGTTTGTGACTATCTTATCTCCATACAAACAGGTACAATGACTTTCTGGGTCGAACATATGCCTCGATTGTCATAACCTACTGTAAAGCGAAAAATCGCAATCGAACCCTAGTTGCTCTCCCCTCTTCCAACTTCGAGGAGAGAAAAGGGAGGTCGCTAGGGTTGATGGTTTTCACTTGGGAGACTTTACATTCAAAAGAGGGGTTGAAACCCACAAGATCCAATCCCACACAATGCAAGATTGGATGCTAAATGCGTTTCAAGATAGCAAGGCTACCCTCTTTTGTAAAGAATGTAGATAGAATGATTAAGCTAGAAATGCATAGAAAGTGAGAAAAATTTGCTTATAAACTGAGATAGGGATATAGGATGAAGCTGCGGACCTGGAATTAGCAGTAAAATGTCGATACGGCGCTGTCCTGCAAATTTGAGCAAAAGTTGACGGGACGATGGCGCTTGGCGCTACGGTCCTCCGAAAAATCCGCGAAACGAAGGGGGATCTGTTCGTCTCTGCACAAGGATTCCAGATCTTCAATTTCAGCCACGTACCTGCAACCTACACACAGAAAAGTGAAGATGATTGGGGGGTTAGGGATTAGGGGTTTGCCTTTAGGTCAAACCCCGGTTTTGGAATTAACCAAGAAATGAGAAATGCTGTAAATGTAAATGTCTGCAATGTAAAACAAGTACTAATACCTTGTTGTAAGGATGTTTGTATCCTTATGTGCGAAGGTATAGATGTTGTTGTTTGTTGTATTCTTGTATGTTGTATGTAGTTTGTAGTAAGTGATCTCCTCTTTAATGGTTGAATCCTTGTCTTGAATGCAACATTTATCCTTGAATGGAGACTTAGAATGATCAATTGCTTGAAGGAATGCTTGAATGCTTGAATGCTTGAGTATAGTTTCCACGCTTGTACACATATGTCCTTCTTACCTTCATCTTTTTTCAAAATGAGAGAGGAAAAGTAGTTTATATACTTGTCAATTAGGGCTGATAGACTGATTTTCCCGACCTTAGGCAGACTAGGAAATGTTATTTTCCAATTTGCAAACAAAAAGACCCGAGACCCCATAGGAGACCGGGCCCAAAATAGGGCCAGGGACCAGGGCGCTGGGCGCCATGGTCCTGGGGGACCAGGGTGCTGGGCGCTCTGGTCCCACCTCCCGGGACAGTAGGGTGCAAAGGAGGTTCAAGCCAGGGTGCAAGAAAATGCAGTTTTTAGTGTCATAATCAGGTTTCGGGGTCTCCATTCAAGTTGCGTGTTGCGTCGCCATCGTGAAGACCGAAATGCAGTCGAAATTGCAAGTGTCGCAATTTTAGGACAATACACCTACTTGCCATAATAAGCTCAATGATGACAACGCACAAGAAGCTCTTTCACTTTCATATCTTTTGTCTTTCATCCCCCTTTCTTGATTGACTTCCATCATCCTTCTTGAGTCCACGTAGCTTGCTATCACATGACTGAGTATAATGACACACCAAAAACATTTGCATTTCATGTAGTTTACACCTGCATTACCACATAAAAGCATTTCATACATACATATAGATATCACAGCTGCATCACATCCTGCACACAACACCAGTTAGTACAATTTACACTTACATTATCATATTCATCTGCATCACATACATTCACATTTGCATCATGCATCACATATACAACATAAAAGAACAAAAATATTGCATTGCATCATATACATATTTGCATCCATATCATAAGCATCACATAAGAACATCTCATCACATAGGTACACATGCATATAGCTGCCGCAAAAAATGAATCATCTCATATATATATATAAAGTGTCATGATACAATGATGTCAAAAATCATATGGCTACAAAATCACCCGCAGGTGTCTACAATACAAAAAATGGTACAAATACTGATACAAGGGAGCCCTCTATGGCTATGATGAACTCCCTCCCTCGGAGCCACCTGGCCTCGACGGAGTCTGAGCTCTAGAAGGACCTGCTCCAGGATCACCCTGCCTGTCTGGTGGTGGTGGAGGACCCATGACCCCACCACTCGATGCCTGTCTCCTCCGGCTCCCTCCCGTAGCTCTCGCTATCTGTGATGGTCTATGGAAGCTCCTCGCCTACTGATCTGCTGGCACGACACCATAATACAGGTCCCTCGAGTAGGCAATCTCCTCTCTGGCTCGCAAGACATATGCGTAGCCTGCTCCTGCGTCCTCCGCCGCCTGCCTCCCTGCCCTCAGCGCTGTCTCAGCCTCAGTGTAGCGCTGAATCGCCTGATCCCTCTCCCGCTCAGTATCCCTGAGCCTAGTCCTGAGTCAGTCCCTCTCTCTCTCCAGATCCTGGATCTCATCTGCTTGGCCCTGACAGATCTCCCTGAGCTCAATCAGCTCATCCTCCTCTGGATCCCCACCCTCTACCTCTGCCTGTGGCTCTCCCTCTGCGGGTGCCTGCCCCTATGCATGTCCCTATACCTGTGCTGGTGCCTGAACGGGTGCCTATCTCCGTATATACCTAAGTACCTGTCCCTATCTCTGTCCCTGTGCCTGTACTGGCACCTGTCTCTGCACCTGTCCCTGTCTCTGTCCCTGTGCTCTAGGACCCTGTGCTGCTGGTACCTGCAGGGGCAATCCACCGCGACCCCTCACCACCTGGGCCTGTCCCTCCTGTCCACCCTCCCTCTGAGGTGCCACCCTCCTCTCCCCAACTACTCCCCTTCGCCTCCGTCAGCCTCGGCCTCCATCACCTCCACCATCATCATCATCATCTACTCCTACCTCTCCCTCCAGTAGCTCTCCTGGATCTGTCAACCATGGGAACGGATGCTCGGCCCAATATGCTGAATACTCTGCATCCATCCCGGTGTCCTCGATCTCTGGCCACATATCCCAAGGTAGGGGCACCATCTCTGCCAGCTGTGTAACTGCCTGATCATATGACAACAATGGCCCGAACTGCGCCTGATCCCTAACTGTACGGGTATACATACCCGAGCCTCGTGACATCCTCTGGATCCTGCCATACTGTCTGCACACTCTGTCCACCAACTGCCTCTCCAGTATATAGGGCATCCGCCCAATCAAATACCTGCTCCGGAAGGTGTAAGGTAGCTCCACTGCGTCATCCTCCCACTCCTCGCATCCCAGATATGGCCTCCAGATGACGACGTCAATGTCATCTATCACTCGCCGCCAATGCTCTAACTTGCCAATCCGCAGCTGTGAAGTGATCATATCATACAAATGAATAAAGCTCCGTCCATGACCCTTGCCTCTGAAATGTATCGACCGTGTGATAGGCAGATGCTCGTATGCCCAAACCTGCAGTAATGTCACTCCACAACCCAGTCCCACTGACCCATGGTAGACAAACTGGTGAAGCTCATAATATAGGTGGGCCAAAACACATGGACCCCACGCATATCTGGTGTGCTGCGTCACCAATATCTCCAGTGCTCCTCCCCAGTCCACTGCCAACCCCCGTGTCACCCTGTCCGGACATAGGAACCCATTGATAGCTCCTCCAATCATAGCTGACAAGGCTAATCCTGTCGCAGTCATGGTGTCCCATGCCACATGTCCTGCTCTCATCTCTAGGCCGGGATCCTGGAACACCCATCTCAAAGCCTCTCTGTCTCCATCGCGATCGTATGGAATCAGCTCTCCATTGATCGGTATATGTAGTATCCTGTAGACATCCTCCAGGGTGACTGTCATCTCACCCATCGGCAAATGAAATGTGCATGTCTCTGAATGCCATCTCTCGGCCAACGCAGTCAGCAAACCCATGTTTGCCTGAAACTCAGGCACATACAGCACGTGTCTCAAACCCATCTCCTCGATGGCAGCTCTATCCTGAAAAGATAACTCCGGTCGCAACCTCTGTGTGGACGGGAATCTCTCCCGTGACTCCAACATAGGCAAATACTCCTGCAGTCAAACAAATCAATCATGTCAGTCATCGTGGCATTCACTGTTCATCACAAAATGCTACTTGCTATCTAAATGCATATGGTTATCTATCCTAGTGACACTCACTGTTCATCACAAAGTGTTGCTATCTATCCTAGTAGTGCTCACTGTTCATCACAAAGTACTATGTGTGTGACATTTCCTGTTCATCACAAAGTGTTACTTACATTTTTGCACTCCCTGTTCATCACAAAGTGCAGCTCATACTTTGGGTACTCCCTGTTCATCACAAAGTACTCTATCTTGGTGCTTCCTGTTCATCACAAAGTGCCTTGATCTATCCTAGTCTTCCTAGAGGACCTGCTTGAGTGTATCCTCTCAGCAGCTTATCCAATCGACAGCGTATGTTCATCACAGAACTGCCGATTTGACCTAGAAGACCAAAACCTTGCATTTTCAGACATAAACGCGTTTATATTTCACAAACGTGCCTATTGACTGCACAAGCGCGCCTAAACGACACAGACGCGCCTGTTTGACATAAACGTGCCTAAATTTTACATAAACGTGACTTTGGCACATAAACGCCCCTGTTTGACATAAACGCGCCCGAATTTGACACAAACGCGGTTCCAGACACAGACGTGCCTGACACCGACACAGACACGCCTGTTGGACACAGACGCGCCTGTCGGACACAGACGCGCCTGTCGGACACAGACGCGCCTGGCACTGATGCAGACACGATTTTACGTTTTTGCATTTTTTTGCATCCTACTTCTAAGCGCATTTATTGCCCTATCTACCATGCATTAATGACAAAATTGAATGCGTCAAAGTACGAGGAGGTTTGGTGGTACTTACCGGCTCTCCTGCCTCTGCTGGTCTCTGAAATCGGTGAACGTGGTCGAATCTGTGTACGAAAGCAATCGCTGCTGACTGCTGCTGCTCTTTTCTCGCTCTGCACTGTGATCTCGTGAAGGTGTAGATGACAATGAGGATGTCTTTTGCTCGTGGTCTATCTTATAGCCTACCCTAGCCCTCGCATTCATTTTCCCGAGTCAGCCTTCTTCATCTCGTGACTCTGTCACTTTATCCGGTCAATCCATTCTAGCCTTTCTTTCTTATCGAGAGATTGTCTGCAATCTTTTCAGACATTTTCATCCAATCTCTCGAGGAGGCATATCATTCCCATTCTGGGGCAACTTTGTATCAGTTCATCTTATCTTCTTTGAAACAACGCGACAAGCCGCATTGTCTCAAAGAGGGGCAAAATGTAGACACCTAAAATTATCATGTCTAATTAAATAAATATTTTATTTATTTAATTATCTAAGCCTAATTCTTCTATTAATTAAATAAATCCTTATTTATTTAATTAATTCATTTATCCTCTTCTAGCCTTATTTCTCATTTAAATAAATACATTTATTTATTTAAATTATCCTTTTCCTAAATTAAATAAATATTTTTATTTATTTAATTATCCCACTTCTTCTATTAATTAAATAAATCTTTATTTATTTAATTAATTCATTAGTTTTTTCTACACATGACACATGTCATTCATCTCTTAATTCCTACACTACCTACCTCTTTCATTATTTTGGTATTTCTTTTACCTACCCTCTAATCCTAGCCGACCTCTCTTGTTACACCTCTCAATCTTATCCCTCCATTTCATATTGTGTTTTCTATTTAAGGAGATGCCTTCTTCATTGTCAAACCCTAATGATCTTTTATGCAATTGTCTACACTACGATCCTATTTGCAACCACATTCCGTTCTTTGTTGAGCTCTTGTGCATATAAAAATTTGAGAGCAAATATATCAAGCAAGATCAATGGAGATAGGAAGAATGGAGATCAAAACCTTATTGGACATGTGATTTGCATTGTCTTAGGTAATCTTCATATGTTATGATGGATCTTTGTTGATTGTTAGGCTAGGGTTTTGTGGTTGGATTCATTTAGCCTTTCAATATTGTTATTATTGTTATCCATTTTCACCATACACAGTTAACAATAGAGAGCTCGGGCAGCCGATTATATACAGGTATGCTGGATACATTAGGCAACCCCATCTGGGCAAGACAAATTTTTGGGACTGCAGCTAGATGACCTGATAGCCGTTGTATGGAGACCGTATAGAGGCTTAGACCCATGGGATGACTGGCGGATGGTTCACAGGGACCTTTTTATTACACGCCCACTGATCGGGAGATCAAAGACTATTGTGGAGTGATTCGTCATTTCTCGAGTGATGAGGCAGTATGGCCGACCTTAGGGGATCTCGTAGGAGTTTACAACGTATGCACATTTCATAGATGAGGAGAGATAGGGATGGTCTCCACGGTTGTCTTATGCTTTGGCGATGCAGGAGCTGACTAGTTTACACTGCCTGAGGTGGGATTATATGGATGATGTAGCGGATGCGGGGGTATTGCCTCAGTATAGAGATTATTTTCAGCAACATCCATTCCCTCGATTCACAGATCTAGGTGAGAAGGCTCCTCATATTGAGGATGTTGAGAATGATGCCCCCGCACCAACACAAGGATAGGGACAGGGCCACAAGCAGGGACAGGCACAAGGAGCTGAGGCTCCACGACGGAGTGGTGGTGATCCTGGTGCTGGCAGCAGTAGGGTACCAGTTGATGTTGGACAGCAGAGGGGTGAGAGCGAATCCCTAGGGCATGTAGGAGTGAGATTGGGTGGGACTAAGGAGGAGTGAACAACTCCGAGATAGGTCTGGTAGCGACGAGATGAGCAGGGTGGAGCTACAGGTGGAGATGGGGGTGAAGAGCCTATGAGAGAGCAGGGGACTGACACAGGGCGGTCGATGAGGGCACGTTTTGCAGAGTTGCAGTCACAGTTGATAGTGGCTCAGGCTCAGCTGGCAGAGCGAGATTGACAACTTGCCGAGGTGAGGGTCGAACGGGATCGCGAGATCGCATCATTGAGGGCAGAGTCGAGAGCAGAGATAGAGGCTTTACAACAGGAGGTCCTTCTCTAGAGTAGTAGGGTAGCTTATTATGTAGTAGCATATAGTGTCGCAGTTTGTGTTGCATAGTAGGTGATACCCTACTCATAGTATATGGCACAATCAGAGGGAGATGGGGTGCCTCGTCAGGATCTTGAGCATCAGGCTCCTTCTCCTCCACCAGGCAATGAGGGAGAGGGTGCTAGCTAGATTATTTCTTTTTGTAGCTCAGATATTTTTTTTGTAGATACACCCATTTTTTGTAGCCTATACGATTCTTGCTCCGATGGGAGTTTGTATATGTCATTCGACATCATTTTGTACCTTTAGACGTGACATGATATATATATATATATATATATGAGATCCGATTTGACTTCATTGTACTTGTGTTGATTCACTTATGAGATGTCTTTTATATGCTTTATTCTATATGTATGCATTTTTTTTTCAATATGAATGTATGTAATGCAAATGATTATGAATGTCTATTTTTCTTTCTTTTCATATGCAAATAAATGATGATGAAAATGAGTAATGAGTAATGAGTAATGAGTAATGCAATGTTTTCATTTTTTTTATGCAATAAGATGAATGCAAATGAGTGATAATGGAATCTATGAATCTATATTAAATGTGTATGTATACAACTAACATCTCAAAAAACAAGTACTCGATTGAAGAAATGATGAAAAATAGACCACTTAGCTTAGAAATGATGACGCTCCAACTCTCATTCAGAAGATAGAGAAAGAATTGTTATTATACCGAAATCACTTGAAATTCATGAGATGCAGAATGAAATGCAAGATGAGATGCAAAATGAGATGCAACCTAAACCTAGTCATTGGATTTTGAAAAGCTTAATTGCCATCATTGAGCGTGTTACAATTATAGTAGGCAGAGTAGAGTTCCTTTCTTTTCATGTGCAATATTAATGATCTTGTCCGCAATGACCTTTTTTTCATTCATATCCTTGGACAGATTTCACAGGGACTCAGATTGCATGATAAAAAAATTCCCTCAAAATAAACAAAGGAATGATGGGAACCTCCCTGTAGCATTCAAATAAGCGGAGTCAAGGTATGTGAGGCGATTCCACCTTGATGTGAAGGCTCTTATCACAGACATCCAGCTAATTTAGACGTTTCCAGATCATTGGGATCATTCCTACAAGCAGAAAACAAGAAAATATTATGCCCCCAATCCTTACTCTTCTTAGTCAAGATAGACTTCCTCGAGTTACTCAGAGGGATAATAATCGAAAACCAATAAAAGACAACACACAAAGAAAATTTTCATGCACAACTCAAACTGTTTAGTGACTGTTTTCCGATATGTTGTTTTGCTTGTTAACTCAGTGATAAAACTCTTCAGTAGTCAGGAGACAGGTGACTGACTTGGAGTGGACGACCAGGTTTCATTGACGTAAGATTGACTTGGTTGACACTGCTTAGGACATGTAATGTGCTCTTGTTGATTAACCTAAGACTATGACAATGATCAGTTTCAAGCCATGAGGGTTCCAACGAACTAGGATGTCACCAAAGTGATTAAAATATGTACAAGCGAAAGCAAAGATGCATGAAAGAGGGAATGCCAACGTTGCGTTGATAGATGTAGCGCTTGAGTACAAGAGGCGCCTGTTTACCAGGTTTCCACTTGCTTGACAGAGATTCATTTTTTTTTTTACCGAGGTGCTTGTTTACTAGGGCATTTTCTCTCTTTTTCCCCTTTTTTTTTTTCTTTCTTTTTCCTTTTTTTTGAATTTCTTTAGGACTTTTTCTGATTTTTAGGATTTTTTCAAAACTTTTTCTGATTTTTAGGATTTTTTTCAGGACTTTTTCTGATTTTTAGGATTTTTTCAGGACTTTTCCGTTGTATAAGCTGCTGGAGCAGAGAATATTTAGGTGAAGAATTTCTTCAGATGGATGGTGTTAATCGGTTCGTGGAGTTGTTCTCCTTCCGATGTTGAGAGTTGATAAGCACCAGAGCCAAAAGCTGCAGTAATGATATAAGAACCCAACCAATTGGGTTCAAACTTCCCTTTGTTGTCTCGAAACTATTGATTTTTAGGATGTTCTCTTAGAACTAAGTCACCAACTTGAAATTCTCGATGTCGAACCTTTTTGTTATATCCTCTAGACATTCTCTTTTGATACACTCTGAGATGATCAAACGTCACTTGCTGACGCTCATCCAGCAATTCGAGCTCTTGCAATCTAGACATTCTATAGTCTTCATCAATAAAAAGACCTTGCGAGGAAACTCTTAGAGATGGTATTTCTACTTCAATAGGTAATACTGCTTCAGACCCATGCACCAAAGAGAAAGGTGTAGCCTCAGTAGGTATTCTGATACTTGTTCTATAAGCCCATAATGCAGGATTGAGTTGTAGATGCCAATCCTTCCCAGATTTGTTCACTGTTCTGTGCAAGATAGTCAGTAGGTTTTTGTTAGATGCCTCTGCTTGTCCATTACCTTGAGGGTAATATACTAAGGACCAGTGTTGTTTGATTTTAAATTTCTCACAGAATTCATCTAGATCTTTGTTCTTGAATTGTCCTCCATTGTCAGTTATAATGGATGAAGGTATACCATACCTACAGATGATATAATTAAGAATAAAGAGAGCTACTTGTTTGTCGGTTGCTTTGATGAGCAGAACCCCTTCTACCCACTTAGTAAAGTACTTAGTAGCAGTGATAATAAATTTGTGTCCATTAGATGATGCAGGATATATTTGGCCAATTAGATCAAACACCCACTGTTGAAAGGGCTAGTGTGTCACAAAGGGTAGGATATCTCTTGCAGGAGCATGGATAAGGTAGTGATTGAGTGAAGTAACTAAGATCTGGTCTAGTTTCAGGAATGATCTATCATGTGTAAGACATTATCTAAGTTAACTTAGGTTTGATAAGATGTTTGTTTGAACTAGCTTAAAGATGACCGACAAAATCGTGCAACAAAACGACAGAGGTACAATATCAAGGTTGTTTATGCTCAGGAGGATGATAACCACTTTTAGGCTCGCTGTAAACTATTTTGGACAGGTTTGACTATTATGGACTGGCAAAATTAGAGATTGGTACGACAAAATTTCTGAGATCGTACGACAGTATAACAGGTTTAGGATGACAACAGTTCTGTTTCGTACGAGTTGCTGCCTAGTACTATACAACAAATGGGTAGGTCCTGAGTGACAGAATTTAGTGCAGTTCTATCTCGTACGACATGAGATTTAGCTTCGTGCAACAAATTAACAGACTAGTATGATACAAAATATGGTGCAGGATGACACAGGATTCAATGTAGTTCTGTCTTGTACGACATATGATTTAGCTTTAAACGATAGACTGCTGGGTTTCGTACGACAAAGGATTAGATTTGTGCGACAAATTAGCAGACTCATACGATACATAATATGGTATAGGACGACAAATGATCAGGCTTGTACAACGGTTAACTAGACAACGACAAAAATTCTAAGTTTTTCAATGGCTGGGTATGACAACTGAGTATGACCAATTCTGAGATGGACTGATTTTTGACTAGGATAGATTAGTTTGTGACACGGACAAAGTTTTGATCACTGAGTTTGTTGATTTGTTTTCTCTAGTTTTAGTATTCCAATTTTAGTTTGAGGGATGAAAACACAAAAAACACACAATATGAATAGTAACTCCAATCACAACATGCAAACCCTATGGAAGTTGGCTTAGAGAAGAAAACCTTTGCTTGCCGACTTAGGTACACACCCAATAGCTAATCAGAATACGACCGTTGAGTTTCACACAATGGATTCTCAATGCTGTATTAGCCAACTCCAAACACTAATGGGGGCACGATATGACAAGTGTCTTGGGAGAGTTACTAACTCTCTTGCACAAAGATTATCAACCTTTCGGAGGTGAATTGGGTAGCTTCTAATTTTAATTGGATCTAGTAAGGGTTCCGTTCAGCGTGTCAAGGTATAAACTCAATTAAGAGGTCTCCCAGCCTTGAAAACCAAGGTTCAATATACCTGAAGGTACTGAGGAGAGCTATTCTCGAGCATTGTCGTTGACTTGATTTTCATCAAATCATGTTTATTTTATATTGGGTTGGAGTACTTAGTGTTTAGTCGTTCCCACTTAGATCATTCCCCTCACACCGACCATAACGGCTTTAAGAGTTTTTCAACCCCTCAGGAGGGCAGGCCTGCTAAAGATGTACAAATCTCAAACAAAGAAAAAGCCTCAAGGGTCTAGATTTCTGATTGTCTTAGAAAGTCAAGAGCATACTCTCCTACCTCTTAGAATTTTCCAAAAAAACACAAAAGACAGATTTGTTCATTACCCAGATAGCAAGTTAGGTGCCTAAAAAAATTTAAAGAATACACGATGTTTGATTGATTTCTCTTTAGGCAACCTGCAGAAACAACACATTAGTAGTCATGTTGTTTTTATTCTTTGACAGGTGTATGTTTGATTGATAAATTCTTTGACAAGCATCCTGCAAGAAATCGGTCAGGCTGTGAAAATACCAGACAGACAAAAGACAATTCAGGGTTAGCGTCAACATAATCCAAATTTAATTCAAGAACAACCCCAAAAAGAGAAACTTGCTTTTTATCTAATAGAGAACATAATCGTATGACAATTCTCATAAAATGGAACGACAGAAATTTTTTATCATACGAGTCAGAAATCAATACAGAACGACAAAAGATAATAGAAGCAGTATGTCATACGAGTCCAAATTCTGATTCATACGATAATTTATAGGGTATAATATTATGTCGTACGATAAACTATAGGCTTCAATATAATGTCGTACGATATTTCGCAGAGATTGTACGGACGAAACCTGCAGGATAAAAATAATGATTTTGAGGTCAAAAAAGTAGTTTTCTGCCCCATGGTGGGCACCAGAAATGTGTGTGTGAAAAGTGGACCTATATTTGTAAGCACAACACTTCAATCAAGTCATTACATGCATGGTTAGACAGATATAAATATGAATATGAAAACCATAACAAATCGACCCATTGCCTTCTAAAAGATGTGAGTATAAGATTGCTCTCAGATTATAAGCAATACTAGTGGCTAGACAACACCAAGACAAAGGATTTAATCTATATGAGCATGATATTAGGTAAATGGATGCAAGATTAATCTAACAAGATTTGAGCAATATTAAGCTAAATGATTTAATCAATATAAAATAATTAATATGCAATATATCAATGAGCCTAGAGTAAAAACAGTATAATAACAATACATTCTCCAGCATCTTTTTTTGAATGAGAGATGAGAGCCTGAATTTATAGAAAATTCAGAAAGAAACCAAAGGCTGAGATCAAATGATGATGAGCGGTCAAGATTTTCTAAGAGGAAGCACAATCGAGGTGAATTGATGTGATTGGATGCTTTTCTCAGTTTTAAAGGAAATTGAACTAAAATTAAGATAAAATCAGAAAAACTGATTTATTCTCTATTTCATTCAATTTTAATATTTAATTATTTTAATTATTTTCTTTGAGATTATCTATCAATTTTTAATTTTTTTTTTTTGCAAGATTATCTCCAATTGATTTCTTTTCTCAAATTTTAATTCTTTTTGTCAATTAATTTTTTTTTTGATTTGTTTCATTTTTTGAAGATTTGTGCTCATAATTTCCAATTCCTCTTTCTTGATTTGTTTCTTTTTTTGAAGATTTATGGTAAATTGATTTATTTAATTAAATATGCTAGGATATTTAATAAAATAAATAAGATACTTGTTTAAAATGATTTACTTGGAATGATTTAATCAATTAAATAAATATTTAATTAATATTGGTTGATTAATTTGCCATGTGACATTTGATGATTTTAGAATTAATTGTGTGCTCAAGATTGATTTAATTGCCTTTGGTTAGGACCTTGGTGACGTTGTCGAGATTAGGGGCTCATGGTTTAGATGACCATTTTTAGGGTATTACATTTACCACCGCCTTAAGTCATCATGCTAAGGGTACTTCAGCTGTCAAATCACTGAGGGAGTGTCACCTCAGCTTCACAAGGAGCCGTCAAGAAGAATTGATCGAGAAAGAGAGATGACATATGATGTCCGACCATGACAACTCATACATCTGCTACGTCTGGCTAAATATAGGGGTTCATTTAGGAAAATAAAGAGGAGGGTAGCTGGGTAAGTTTTAATCCTAGTAGAAGGCAATATCTACATGAATAACAATACCTATATATCCATGACCACATATATTTGAGTTGTGAGATATGCATGCACGTTTATGTACTTATGCCTATTAATGTATGGTATTGCCTCCTCCTAGTCTTAAAACTTATCCATTCGGAGCAACAAGACTATATAAGGTTTGGTCGAAGAAAGGCTAAATTCAGGAGAACTCAAGTAAATAAGAATGAAAGAGACCTGCGGGAAAGAATATATATACCTCTCTCTCTATATATATATGTATATATATGTTTGGTCGGAGAAAGGCTAAATTCAGGAGAACTCAAGTAAATAAGAATGAAAGAGACCTATGGGAAAAAATATAGAGGTATATGTATAGATGTATATATATATACATATATACATATGTATATATGTATATATATGTACATATATACATATGTATATATGTATATATATGTGTATATATACATATATATATATATATACATATATATGTATATATACATATATATACATATATATATATATATATATATATATATATATATATACACATATTGTTTGTCCCATTTGTGAAATAGTGAAAGTTTAAACTTTGGGCGACAGAAGTTAAAATATTGTTAACCATTGAAAATTTTCACAAGTTGATGGAAGATACTCGCATGCATTTCATGTGGTTTCATTGTCTTCATTCATCTTCAAATGGTCATGATTGTTTCAATTTATTTTGGAAGGTACAATTGTTGAAAGAGGGCTATCTTCCATTTTAGTCGAAGCCCTCAGAGTGATCCAAATTTAGGTTTGTTGAGGAAATGTTGGCAAACAAAAGTAATAAATGATATTCATTTTTCGTATAAGAAATGACTAATGTTTTGAAAGTATTGACGAAGAAGACTTATGGCATTCTCATGTCGTCACAAACATTGATATTCATTACTATCAATATCAACACTTACTCTGATCACTCGTATTAAACAAACCCAAAGCCGTATCATTCACATGAGAGTTCGGCCTATAGCAGCCAAGTGTACAAGTGTAATAGATCATTTGTAGATGTGTGTGCAGAATGGAATAAAATGATTGCAGGCTTCTCACAAAATGTATGAATTGAAATTTCAAATCTCTTAAAACAATTCCAAATACAGATGTATTAGTCTCGCATGAATTGTGTGACAAAAATGTTGGAGTTCAGGGATTTTCAAGCGAATACAATTTGCAAGTATAAAGACAAATCCACCTCCCTCTCTCATGACATGCAAACATCCATGTAGCAGGGATGAGTTGAGAGCTCAAGTCATTTAGTTGATGCAAATAGATGACCATGTGTATTGTACTAAAATGACAAAAGGGAAATCTTGTTAGATGTTGTGTGCACAATAAGGAAGCGTAGACAAGCATATGACTCGATGTTATTCGAAGCCTTGAAATAGAACATGCACTAAACAAACTTGGAGAAAAGACTTCAAAAACTTTGAATCAGATGCAAATATAAAGTCAAAGGTGTAAAACCATAATGCAGCAACCTTCGCCAACATTCTATCTGCCTGCTTTCTGCTATAGAACAAATATTTGTAAGGTCAGTAATGAAGTGTTAAGCACTCAAAATGACATTATGTTGTTAAAATCGGCAAGTTGAAACAAATTATTAAGTGGCCAATCACATACTCTCGCTCATCAAAGGGTTCGTTATTTTAACTTATTTTTGGTTGCAAGTGAGCCACGATACATTCTTTCATCGGTCATTTGGAAGAAAGACACACGTTGCCGATAATGCCCAAGCATCCACAAATTGTTCAAGTTGAAGTAGCCGATAGCTCTTGTATCACGTTACGTCTTGTCAAATTGTTCAAGTTGAACATTGGCCGATACGTATGCTGAGCATTCAATTTGCATTCAAACACGAAGTTCTCTCTCCACTCAAATCGGTAACTGCATCAAACTTACTTATGCATGAGATGATATTGGTAAGTTGACCAAAAGATAAACGAGCTGAAAACAAATATCAGCGACCAACTGTCAGAATTTAAGTCATGTTTTGGTTGTTATCGGCAACTTGGCAAAGTTGATCAACATGCTGATACCACTCTAATTGAAAAATTGCACCTCCATAAAGCTCGCCTGAAACCCCAGTTGGCAGAAGGAACTTACCACATGGCCATGAAGGAAGGCGGAGTTTGTTTTATAACTACCCATTAACCATTTGCTTTGCATGCCGATAGATATGCATTTTATTGTGCTCCCTAACTCCACTCACAGGTATTGAAGATGAAATGTTTGAGTGCCTTGTATTCTGTAGATACGTGGTATGTGTATCAGATGGTTCTCTTCAAAGCAAATGAACTAAGTATTCTGCCAGCCTACAATCAAATTCCATGATTTTCTGCCAGTAATCTCCTTGCTCCCACATCATGCCTTGAGGAGATGTCATCTCAGCGAATGAAATGCATATATCGCAGTGATTGCAAGATATGCACAAAATGTTTTTATCAGATGTTACGAGTCGAAATGATTTAGCAACCTTATATGCAAAATGTGGAGGTGTATATAAAAAAAAGGAGGCTGTGAGTTGTTGACAACGTCCTTCAAATATCCACACATAAGGAGCAGAGATTTAACACTTGATGTGTTTGACAAAGAAGATACGTCGACAAGCTGTAGAAAGATAAGCGAGTCTATGCAGTCTTGAAAGGAGGAGGATGCTCTAGAAGGTTGAAGCAGGATAATACAAATTTGAAATTCAAAGTTCAAACTAGTTATTAAAGCATTTCACTCACATATTACAAACAATTTTCAATATAAGAATCTGCAAAACACATCATCATGAAATACAAGGCTCAAGAGTATGAGTACACCTCAATGATTACCACCATGATTCTAGAGGTTCATGATACCAAAATTGGGCATATTAATTTGCAGGAAATCAAAAAGTTCTTCATGGAAGGCAACATATCAAAGTTGTCCTGTAGAGTGGCAGGAAGTGGCTTGGTTGAAGCAACATGTTTTCCCATAGCAATTCAATGTACAGATTTGATGATAGAATGCTCAAAAAGATATAATCCGGATGCAAGAGAGATAAGAGCTGCAGATGGATCCTTAATGGCCAAACTTGATGGAATTTCAATAGCTATTATTCTTTGTTTGCCATATAAGGAAAATTTCACTCACATCGATAAGCAAAAAGCTTACAAATACTTCAGCGATAATAGAAGCAAATGCCTCAACAATCTGGCTAAAGAATGGATGGTTGCACCACGAGGAGGACAGTATCAGCTTCCAAAAACACTCCATCGTTCTCTTTTCATCAAAGAGATTTGTTACTTGATTATCTTACTCCATAGAGTGACAGGAAGTCCTGATTCCACTGAGTTCGAAATGTGGATGTACCTCTTCATAATAGTCATCTCTGCCGGTAAGCAATTCATTGACTGGGGCCATCTCATCAGCAATTGCATACATGACCAGTTAGTGCACTTCAAAACAAGTCAATGCTTCCATATGATCTCTTACTTGATATATGCTATTGCTAATTTGAGGTCATGGCCAGGGTTAAGTACTAATGGTGTCCTAAATCAAGAAACTCAAGTTTACCATTATTACAAGCAATTGCAACTTGAGGAAAGCTTTGTGTATTTCAGGCAGGTGAATGATGCTTTCACAATGTGGGCAGTAAGGTTATTACAAGGAGACATTGCCACCAGAATATCAAAGGAAGCCGCTAAATTGATAAAGAAATATGGAAGTTTCTTCATCCAGTTTCTGAGATTTACCTATCTTCGAGTAGGAGGATTTGAAGGTTATCCACACAAGCTACCCAGATATGTTGATGATAAGCTCATTTTAGTTGAGCTTTGTCGGCAATTGGTTTCAGTTCAAAAGAAATGTAGAGATAGAAAGAATAAAGGGGTAGCCTTTCCCATTTGTCTTGGGCACTATAGATGTGAGTCAAGTTCAAGAGCAGATGAGATAGAAAAAGCTTTATCCAAGGTCAACTTGTATCCATATCAGATGAGGTTTCCTTTGATAGTAAGGATTATGTCAAGAACAGCTTAAAGTTAGGTCCTGGCTATTTTCATTTTCCTAATCTTGAAGACTTTTGGGAGGATTGTGAAGCTGAGTTCGAGGTTAGAAAAAGAGATTGGACAAGGTTAACTTTGAAGCAAATGAAAGATTTCAAGATGGATTGGACCATAGAAGGCATTGAAGATGATGGATCTGATTTGATTGATCCTATCTATTTTGAGCAAGTCCAGTCCCAACCACTTCCCAGTTTGAATTGGGCAGATCCAGAAGTGAGAGATGTCAGAGAAAGAACGAGTTTTGTAATCAATAATTTTGAAGCCTGGATTAAGAAGAAGATTACTCAAATGACTGCTACCAGAACAACAAAGGAAACTCCAAGAAGGAAAGGAAGTCAGCTTGAGAGCTCTATGTCACTGCATTCTTCCCATACTCCAGCTAGGGATACTCCTTCTTACCAGAATACTCAAGGAAGTGATGGAGATGAAGACCCTCCAAGGAGGAACAATCTTCAGAACACATGTGGTGATGAACCTCGACAAAAGAGGAAGAAATCCAGAGCAAAAGACATAGAAGAAAATTCTATTGCAAGTCAAGTAAAGGATCAAGTTCCAGTGGAAATTCTGGATGACACAAGATTTGATGATGGAATGCATTCCATATCTCCCTCAGTTCCTATTGAATCCCTACAACAAGAAGCACAACAAAATACTTTAGTCATGGATTCATCATTTCCAAGCAATCCAAGCGATCAATTTGAAGAAATCAGAGAGGTGACAACAACAATGGTAGCAAGACAAGAAATCATCCAAGAGTCTACAAGAAATTCTTCTTTCCCATGGTTAGAACAAAGTCTATTGAAGAAGAGGAAGGTAGAAAAGCTAGTAGTACCTAATTTTAGTAGCATATCCGATCTCTTTGGAAGAGCTGAAAAACTGAAGAAACTCAAAGTATCCTCAAGAATAAAGACTGATCCAAATTCAGTGAATATGTGCTTAGAGATTGTTCAACCCATATCTGAGAAAGATACAAATGAGGCCACCTCTGTGGACTTTGTTGTGACAAAGATTGATATGGGACCTTATTCTCATGAGTCTGATATTCAGAACTTTAATGTGATGGCAGCCAGAATGGTGGAGAGAAGTGAAAAGGATAAGCAATCCAAGGATCAATTGAAACAACAAGTGCACACTTTGTCTTCTTACTTGAGATCCATAGTTGATACCTCCACTATGCCACTAAGTGTAGATCGCCAGCCAATTATATTTACACCAGAAGGAGTAATTGAAAGGAATGTTATGGATAATCTTCAAAAATACCAAACCTATGGAAAGGTAATTGAAGGTTGGGTAGAAAAGGTCAAAACTCTTGAATGTGATTTCCTAGTCCAAGCAAAATCTATCCATGATGAGGCCTTAATAAAGAAAAATACTATTGAGAAAGACTTGAAGAATGTCGAGAAAGAGGAAACAACTTGGAAGGAAATTGTGAATGATTTCAAACAAATGATAGAAATTGGAATGGACACCCTTGCAACTGAGAAAATCCTGCCTAATAATGAAAAAGATTATCTAGAAATATGGATAGAAAGCATTAACTAGAAACTAGTGATCATAGATCAAGTTTCATCAGAGTTAGAAAAGCTCATGCTTTCATGTGATCAAGTGTGTACCAAACTCCAAGGACAACTCACTGCTCTTTTCCCAGATGTGACATTGATGGAAGATTTGCAGGTGTTACAGAATAGCTTCCAGAACATGGTAGATCAACAACTTTTTAATAGGACAAACTTCAATGAAAATACCATGGAAAAATTGATTGATATTTACTCTTCTTTGAGAATCTCTATGTCTCAGATACTCAGCATGGTGACAGAACTAAGTGGCATTCATAGAAACTTGAAGACATGGAAAATGAGGATAGCCAACATCCTAATTCCCAAAGGAAAATCTGTCACTTCAGCCATCCGACTTTTCAGAATCTTCAGAGACAAAGGATCTAGACAACATAATGTGCCTACAGAAGCGACAGCCTCATCGGCAGCCCAAGGAATTAGCTTAGAATAAGTGCAGAGTTGCATTTTGTATAGTCTTCATTTTTGTTGTGTTACTCGCATCATGTTTTTGTCTTTCTTTGTAAATAACTCTCATGATCGAGTTTCCTTTCTCTCATCTCTATTTCTGTATTGTAATAAAAGATAATCTTGGCTCTTTTCATATGAGGTAGTTATCCTAAGTTCTCATTTTGGGTAGTTATTCTAAGTAGTTATTCTTCCCAAAGTTGAGGAAGTTATTTCAAGTAGTTGAGGAAGTTATAAAGTAGTTATAAAGGTGGTTAGGGTAGTTACCTCAGGTGGTTACCACTTTACCTATATATACCTCATTATTATTCAATGTGGGGGATTCCACTTTTTCACAAGCTTTGTATGAGAGACTTGGATAGTATTATTCAAGCAATTAAGCAATAGAGATCAATTTGGATGTGTGTTCAACTTATTCTCATAGGTTATTATCAATGTTCTTATGTTTAATTGATGATTACCTAATGCTTTCCCTTTAACATTGAATGTGGAGAAGATTATTTCAAGTTGTCGTATCTCAAACTTGATTATATGGAATTTATTTTAATCTAGATTCATACCTTGTATGGCGTTCAATCTTTCTTTATTGTTCATTCTTTAAATTTTTTGAAAAATCCAAATACCCCCATTATACGAGGGAGCTGCCCCTCTCAAACGCAGAGAAGAATTACCATTTCTTTGTGATTCTTCAACTGTTGTGAACGCTTTGTTGCTAATTACAGGGCAAAACAGAGTTTTTCAAGAAAGTTTCTTAAAGCAACAAATCCGTTTACCAACACACACACACACACACACATACAGACATATATACCTATAAATATATATAAGTATGTATATAAATATAAGAATATATGAGTGTATATATGGATAAAAATAAATAAATAAATATATATATGTATGCATATACATATATACATATATGTATACATATATACATATATACATATACATATATACATATATGTATATGTATATATACATACATATATGTATATATATAGATATGTGTGTATACATATATATATATATATATATATATATGTATATATACATGTATACATGTATACATGTATACATACATACATACATGTATACATGTATATATACATATATATATATATATACATATGTATACATGTATATATGTATACATATATATATACATATATATGTATACATATATACATACATGTATACATGTATACATACATATATATGTATACATATATACATATATGTATACATATGTGTATACATATATATGTATACATATACATATATGTATATATATGTGTATGTATATATGTATACATGTATATATATATGTATACATGTATATGTATGTATATATGTATATATATATATGTAACATATGTATATATGTATATATATGTATGTATACATATGTATACATATATATGTATATACATATGTACACACACACACACACACACACACACACACACACACATATATATATACATATGTATACATATATCTATACATGTATATGTATACATATATACATACATATACATGTATATATATATATATATACATGTATATATATATATACATGTATATATATACATGTATATATATATATACATGTATATATATATATATATATATATATATATATATATATATAGACATATATACCTATAAATATATATAAGTATGTATATAAATATAAGAATATATGAGTGTATATATGAATAAAAATAAATAAATAAATAAATAAATATATATATATATATATACATATATATATATATACATATATATATATACATACATATACATGTATATATATACATATGTATATATGTATGTATATATGTATGTATATATGTATATATATATGTATATATATATATATATATATATCATGAGAATATTAATACATGCAAGGAGATTCAAAGTTGATCTTGTAGATATACCAAAGAATGTGAATGCTTGTCTATCCCCAGTTAATTCTGTAAAAGACCTCGGACTACAAGAGCATGAGTATATATATATATGCAGATATGAAGCTGAATATGTAGATACATGTGAATTTCAAGGTGAATGTCTATATATGTAAATACCCAAATAAGTATATACAAAAATATTGTAAGATGAACCTCTACCCAGGCTTGAGGATGGGGGGTCTTGATGGGTGAGAATGAGAGCATATATATGTATCCATATATAAGTATTTGAATTTGTGTATTCATGTATATACATCTCATAGGAATTTACCGAACTACCTGAGTTTAAGTCTGTGAATGTATATAAATGGGTATAACTATATGATTGTATGTCTATATATATATGTATATGTTTATATATATATATATATATATATATATATATATATATACAGAGGACCATGAAAAGGTTTGATTGCGGGGGGGGGATAAAGGCAAGACTAGCATAGTCTGGGCAAGAAAAACATAAAGGGCTTGGAGGAGAGACAAGCTAACAAACTCTTGGGCTAGAAGACAAAGGGGTGGCCTTAGGGAGGCTCAGAGAGGAGTTTGATGCCATCCGCTCCCATGTTGGCCAACTCATCCGCTCTTTTATTACCTTCCCTATAAATATGATTGACTGTAAACCTGTGAAAACCTTTGCATAAGTCAATATCCTTTGACAACAAAGTGTTTAGTCTCTAGTTAGGCATGCTGCCTTTCCTAAGAGCGTTGACAATAATAGCCGAATCTCCTTCAATATCCACATTTTTAACTCCTAATTTCCTACATAGATGCAGACCCTCCACTAGGGCCATCAATTCCACCCAATTGTTGGTTTTGATGCCAACTGGTGAGGCAAGGGTGGCGATTTCTTTGCATTCCCAATTATTAATAGAGCATCCTATACTTGCTTGCCCTGGATTGCCACGGGATGCCCCATCAAAATTTAACTTTACCCAACCTACACCTGGGGGCTGCCATCTGCATTTAGCTCTTGAACGAAGACTTCAACATGACCATCCCCTACAAAGGGAGGAAAGGATAAGCCCTCCCAGTGTTTTTTCATCTTTTCATCCTAGTAGGTTATTGAGGCATTCTTAATTATGCTAGATGAAAGTCGGTTGTTCATGAGCTTAGTGGTAGCCGACTCAATTCTATTGATGACTCTCTGAACCTCAAGTTTTTCATTCTTAAAGAGACGTCTATTTCTTTCCTTCCATAGCTCCCACATTATGGAAGATGGGAGAGAAGTCCATAAACCCTCAAAGAGACAGCCTCGCCTAAGGAGAGGCCAAGCTTTGAGCATTCCAGAGATGGTATGGGGGAAGGCCGCAGACCACTCAAGCTTGTTGGTAAACCACACCCAACATTAGGAAGCAAAAGGGCAATTAAGGAGGAGATGGTTGGTGTCTTCTTCATCCGCCTCACAAAGAGGACATCTACTAGGACCCTCATACCCCATTCTCCTAATTTTGTCCACAGTTAGGAGCTTGTGTTGAATCGCAAGCTAGGAGAATATACCAGCCTTAGGCAGGCAGTATCTATTTCAGCAAAGTTTCAAGGGAAGCTCAGACATAGGTCTTATATATGCTTTGGAGATATGAAAGTACCCATCCTTAGAGTTATATTCCCCTCTTAAGGAACCATCCCATACGAGCTTATCCTCATGATGACCTAAGGCTATGTTCCTTGAGCTGATAATAGCCATAAGTTTACTTTTATCCCCTTCCGGGAGATATAGTTTATTAACAAGGGTCCTCTGTGTGATTCAAGGAGGTTACAGGTGGCACCAAAGTCATAGATATTCTCAATTGCCTTATACCCACCCCATGAATCAGACCAAAATAGGGCTTTATCCCCAAACCCCAGGTTCCAAGTAAGTTTGTCTGAAATAATACTCCTACAATCCAGGATGAAGTTCCATAAGCAAGACCCTCTGGGAGGATTGATTTCTCTGAAGATTTGGATAGGATTCCCTCCATTAAGGTATTTGTGGTGCAACGACCTTTCCCATTTGAGGTGGGGGGTTCTGAATATTCTCTAGACCAACTTGGCACCCAGGGCTCTTCCCTGATCACAGAGGTTTTTGATACCTATTCCTCCTTCTTCTTTGGGTTTGCATATCTTGTCCCAAGATATGAGTGATATTTTCCGGTCATCATTAGCACCTTGCTATAAGAAAGTTCTGAGATGCTTGTTGAGTTCGACTAGTTTGGAAGAAGATAGATGTTGACAGGAGAGCTAGTAAATGGGCATAGCTGACAATACTGATCTAACCAAGGTTTCCCTAAGCCATTTGCCTTTCCAGGTGTTAATCCTAGACTTGATTTTATCCACCAAGTTGTCCCACAATTTTGAAGATCTCCTTCCCTTGTCAAGGCGAATGCCTAGATATTTGCAGGGATGGGTTCTTTGACTAATCTCCAGGACTTTGCAGACCTCCACTCCTAATGAGGGGTCTATGTTAAACATAAAAAACTGTCGATTTTTGCAGATTCACCTCTTGAATCGAAGCTAACATATAGGATTTGGGGATGCCTTTGAAGGTACTCACTTCCCTTATGCTTCCTTGACCAAAAAGCATCATGTCGTCAACAAATTGCTGATGGGTGAAGGAGGGAAGGCCACTGGTAATAGGGATTCCTTGGATCCCACCCTCCTCTTTAGCCTTAGAGATGGATCTTCCTAGGGCTTCTGCCATGATGATGAAGAGGAAGGGGGACATAGGATCTCCTTTCCCGAGCCCTCTCGAGCTGCTGAAGAAACCTTCCGGAGAACCATTAACTATAACAGAAAATTTAGGGGTGGAGATACACTCAAAAATTAGGTTGATCTAGGATTTGGAAAAGCCAAATGCCTCACATAAAAAGTGCCAATCAATTTTGTCATAAGCTTTACTTATATCTAATTTGACTAGCATGCTTGGGGCACTATTTAGCTGGACCGAATGAATAGTTTCTTGGGCTATTATTACCCCATCATAGATTGATCTATCAGGTACAAAATCAGTTTGTTCTTCACTAATGATGATGGGGAGAAAATTCTAAAGTCTAGCTGCTAGGGTTTTGGTTAGGAGTTTATAAAGAGTGTTGCATAGGGCTATATGTCTAAAGTCATTGAAGCTATCAGGTTTCTCATTTTTTGGGGATTAGAGCGAGGAAAGTATTGTTGATCTCCTTGACAATCTTTCCTGAGTTCCTAACACCTTCTAAAGCTTCTGTGATCTCTGTCCCCATAAAACCCCAACATTTTTGGAAAAATCTGGTGGGGAAGCCATCCGGGCCCAGTGCCTTATCTGGATTCATCTTCATTAGGACAAATTTAACCTCCTCCTCAGAGAATTTATTTAACAAGCCTTTATTGTGGTTGTCGTTAATGAGTTTTGGGAGATTCTTGATAATATTGAGTTGGCCTCTTAGGTTGGAGCCCTCAGTATTGTTTAAAATTTTGTCAAAGAACCTTACTGCCTCAGAGGCAATATCATCCAATTCAGACAAGATGGAGCCTTGGCAATTATTTATACTAGAAATTTGATTAACGCATCGCCTTTGCTTGGTACTGTTGTGGAAAAACTTGGTATTTCGGTCCCCATCACTTAACCAAGTCTCCCTAGATTTTTGTCTCCAAAAGATCTCTTCATTTAACAGTATCTTTTCATACTCAGAGAGTAGTGTTTTTTCTTTAAGGAAGAGATGTTCATCCATCCACTTCTCCAAAACTTCAGTGTTAACATTTTTAAGATCATTTTCTATTAAGAGTTTTTTTATCGAAAATATGTCCAAAATTTATCCTATTCCACTCTAAGAGCTTCCTTTTGATAAGCTTTAGCTTGTTTGCAACAATAAACATCTTTGATCCTGAGAACATAGAGCCTTTCCACCAATTTTCAATTAGGTCAAAAATGTTATTGTAACACCATAAAACGGTTAGTCCGAGGGTTAGTCAAATCAACAAAAAAACTAAACCATTAAAAAGCATTATCAAGAAAGATTAAGCATAGAAGCACATTAGAGATAAAAACGAATAAAAATTAAAACTTGACTCATGATGCTCCCTACGCCATTAGCTCTCCCTTGTTCCTCTCCTCTCCAAGTTCCCAAATGAGTGTAGCTCTCAGTACCTTTTTGCACTATTTTTGGATGTCTTATGGAGATTCAAGAGTATGAAGTAAATGCTCATGAAAATGCAAACATGAACAAGCTAAGAAATGAGATATTATGTAACTAACTAAGATTAATTCTAGACCAAAGTGAATTATGCTAAATACTCTCTAGATTTTACTATAAGCTAGATGCATGCAAGTTTTCAGGATCTGGATTATGAAGAAATGGGCTCTATTTATAGAAAAAATGGAGTAATGGATGGTCAGGATTGAAAGGTTTAATCAAGGGCCAAGCTTGAAAGTTGGGGATCCATGTGCACAATTTGTACCAACGAAATGGTGACAAGTGTCAACATAGGGTTGGGTTGAGAGAAGGGGTTGGAGGCATTAAATGCCTGAGGAGACCTCATGGTTATCTAGAAGGTAAGGGTCAAGCCTAAATTAGGATTACCCACTGGATTAAGAGTTAATCCAAGGATAAACCTTTGTGCAAATGATTAAGAGATAATCATGGTCAAAGCATTAAAGTCCTGATGAGACCCTTGGGTTGGGTGAAGGTTGAGTTAAAACAAATATTTTAACCATGTAAGAGGGTTTGAGTTAACCATTAATGGTTATCGGAGACTTTGGGGATTTAAGTGGTTGAAGGTTGGAAGCTTTTAATGGTTATTGGAGACTTTGAGGAATTAAGTGGTTGAAGGTTGGAAGCCTTTAATGGTTATCAAAGACTTTGAGGTTTGAGAAGTGACCTCTCATTTGCTTAGGAATGTGACAAAGTTTAGAAGGTGGTTTAGGCTAATTAGAAGCGATTAGAAGAATCTAGAAGAGGATTAGATTTGCAAGTGGATTTGGTGGGTTAGGGAAAATAGGATTTTATTAAAATAAAAATTCATTTATTTCAATAAATGTGTGTAAGTTGCATTTGTAGGAAAATGCAAGTGGGGGGGTTTTAAAATGATTTAAATAAATGTTTTATTTAATTTATTTAAAAGAGGAAAAGGGGGATTTAATTAAATAAATAGAATTTATTTATTGAATTGATTGGAATTGGATTTAATGAATTAATTAAAATAAATTGAATAATTTATTTAATTAACAGGAGAATGTTTGGAGATGAATTAATTAAATATTAATTTAATTAATTGATGGCTAGTGGATTTTTAATCAAATAAATATTGAATATTTATTTAATTAAGCTGGACAGATTTATGTGACTACATTTGCCCCTCTTTGAGACGGTGCGGTTTTATCGCGTCGTTTCAAAGAAAGAAAAATTGGTGTGAAGAAATGCCCCATAAAATGTAATTTTCATGGGTGGTATGCCCCCTCGAGAGATGGGCTGAAAAATTTCAAAAAATCGGGCGATCTCTCGAAAAAGAATGAAAATTGGCAGGGTATGAGAAGAGAAGAAGTTAGGCATATGGGTGAAAAATAGAAGAAATTGGGAGAAAAATGGAGAAACATCAAGCCAGTGAGTACCCTGAGGTCATGCAAGAGATACATAGTAGATGTAGGGTGGGGTTTGGGTTGATGCTATACAATTGATCAAAATTGGCTGAACAATCGGGTGCAATCGGTTGAATTGCCCCGGTCAAGTCAAAGCATGACAGTTGATGCCAGTTGTTTGCTTGGACAAGATAAAGTTTGAGTAAGTGAATCAAAGTGACCTGATGAGACCTAGGCAATTGATGCAATTGCTCGATGAAGTCAAGGTATATGAAGCAAAAATACTCGTTGAGACTTAGACAATTGATGTAATTGTCCGTTAGATTGTGTTTTATTGGTTGATCAATTGATAGTGTGTGCGGGTGATGGATGGTCGTGGTTAATCATAGCAGCCCCGTTGACACTAAGCCATTATGATAAATGCCTGATGTAGTCTAGGATTACCATGATCGATTACCTGTTGAGACCCGAAGATACTTGATCAGAGTATCTATTGATAGTCTAGGTGTGTGTGAGTCGATGTATCTATGTAGACAAAGTACCTTGCTTGATTGTGTGGACGAATGAGGATGGGAAACACAATCCCTCCTATTAGAGATGGATGGTGATGAACGTGGCTTGATTGAGTTGATGGGAAATGATGAAGGATATGTGATGTTGATTATTTGAGATGGGGAGGGTTGGGGGGGTTTGATGTTAGAAGAAATGGAGGACCTATGACTCATTCCTATGGAAGAAGAGGAAAATAGAGTATGCATTATTAGGATTATGTATGCATGATATGCAGCTATTATGAATGTATGGATGGTTGGAATGCAACGAAATGCAGTATATACAGATGAGATGAGATGATGATCCATAGTGCTCTATTTTCATCATTGAGCTTTAAAAATGTTGTAAGAAAATACAAGCAACTTGACATAAAGATTCAAGATGACCAGAGTATTTCTTACATGGATTTGATATAGCAAGTTAATACAAGCAACTTGATATAATGGATCAAGTTGACTTGAGTATTGCTTGCAGAACAGACAAGGATTATCTCCTTTCATGCATGACTTGGATCGTCCTCCTTGATCTTAGGCTGATCATATCCTGAGACAAGTGCATACCGTAATGAGAGATAAAACCTTTATCCAGTTTGGATGAGGTAGGAGGAACCAAAGAAAGAGCATTGTACCTGCAAACAAACAGTATATACATAAAGAATAAAGAATATGGATCCTTGGTAATGGTTCATGCTCATATGGTTGAGGTATAAACGGTAGTCAGCAAGCCGTAGTGATCTGTGACTATATTTTTGCCTATGATCACATAGCTTAGTGAACTTTCCACGTAGACACCATTAGTACATGCCCCAGAACTTCATCGGAATAATGCGCCGAAGATACACAAACAATACTGTAGGAACCTGATATAAATAACTAGCCCATAAATCAACCAAGTATTTGATAGCATAAACAAAATTTTCTTGTCAAAGAAAATGTCATCTTGTCTTTGTTTTGTTAAGGAAGGATGCATCCTTGTTGAAGACAATTTTGAGTGTTGATGTTGATTGTGTGGTTGATTGATAAGTGGTCATTTTGTGGAGTATATCACAATTTTTGTTTTGCATCTGCTCGGATGAATATGTAGAAGGTGTTGTCATGTTTTTGTTTTGATTTTTGATGGTTTTTCGATGTTTTTGGATTTTGTGGAACAGTTTTGAATGTTTTTGGATTTTGTGAGACATTTTTGAATGTTTTTGGATTTTGTAAGACATTTTTGAATGTTTTTGCCAATGAATCATAAGTAATGTAGAATCCACTTCCATCAACTAGATTGAGAGGGTATTGCCCCCAAGTTTAGACATGACTATGAAAAAGTGGGATGCAAGATGCATGAAGTACTATCTCTATATTGCAGATCAAATAACAAGCCATGATTGGATGGATGGATGTGTGTATGTATGAATGTGATCGCAACAAGCCTGAAAGATACTGGAGCCATAGTCTTTACGAGTGGTGCCTGTTTGCCAGGTTTTCACCATCGCACTTACCCAAGGTGCCACCGGAGTGGTTGTTCACCGTTTGGATGCATGATTTTTTCTTTACTTTTTGAATGTTTTTGTATTTCTTCAAGACATTTTTTTGAATGTTTTTGGTATTTTCTGGTATGCAGGGGAGCCTGATGCTCTGTTCAGCTTAGGTATAAAACTGTTTGAGGTGCATGTTGTTGATTGGATCTGCGAGCAGCTCTCCTTCTGATGTAGCCAACTGATATGCCCCGGACCTGAATACAATAGTAACAACATATGGGCCCAACCAATTTGATTCAAACTTGCCCTGATGTTCTCTATTTGGTTGGTTGCGAGGATTCTCTTGGAGAACAAGATCACCTACCTCAAATGTACGAGATCAAACTCGATGATTGTAGCTTCTAGTCATGCGCTGCTGATAGGCTTTGAGATGGTTGTATGCAGCGTGTCGTTTCTCATCAAGCAACTCTAAGTCCCAGAGACGGGATACTCTGTATGCTTCATCATCGATGAGATTGTGTAAGGAAACCCTTAATGATGGTATCTCAACCTCAATAGGTAAGATAGCTTCTGCACCATAGACTAATGAGTAGGGAGTTGTGCCTGTAGGGGTTTGAATGCTAGTTTGATAGGCCCATAGTGCTGGATTCAGTTGAACATGCCAATCACGGTCGACATCATTGGCTGTCTTCTTTAGGATCCTTAATATGTTTTTATTGGATGCTTCGGCCTGACCATTGCCTTGTGGGTAATAGGGAGTGGAAAAGCGGTGTTGGATATGAAATTTCTCACAAAGTTCACGGACATCCTGATTTTTGAAAGGAAGACCGTTATCTGTGATGATGGACATGGGCACACCATACCGACAGATGATGTAGTTGAGGATGAATGAGGCGATCTGCTTGCCAGTGACATGGGTAAGTGGAACAACTTCGATCCACTTTGTGAAATATTCGGTGGCGGTAATAATGAATTTATGGCCATTGGATGAAGATGGATGAATCTTACCCACAAGGTCAAGGCCCCATTGACAGAAAGGCCATGGTGTTGTGATTGGTTGCAATTCTTGTGCTGGTGCATGTATCAGGTCGCCATGAACTTGGCATTTCTTGCATTTTCTGACAAAGTAGTAAGAATTTTTTTCCATAGATGGCCAATAATATCCAGCTCGCATGAGTTTCTTGGCTAGTGATGGACCACTTGAGTGAGTCCCGCAAATTCCTTCATGTACCTCTTCCAAAGCCTTTGTTATCTCACCTTGTTCCAGACATCGAAGGAGAGTACCATCAAGACTGCGTCGGTATAGGGTTTCGACAATAATGGTATATCGAGCAGTTTGGCGAATGAAGGTTTTACGTTGGTTATTCGATTGGTCGGGAGGAAGGGTGTGATCACGGAGATAGGTGTAGAATTCACCGTACCATGGGGATTCAGAACCGACAAGGCGACATATCATCTCGGATTCAGGGATATCATAAGCGGGGATCCAAAGCTATTCTACCAAGAACTCGTAGCGTGTTGAATTTTGTGGAAGATCTAGGAGAGATGCGATGGTAGCCATAGCGTCAGCAGCTCGATTCTGATATCTTAGTATCTGCTCAAAAGTGATAGTAGTAAATGATGTCTTTAGATTGTCCACCATTTGTTTATATGGCATGAGTTTATCATCCTTGGTCTGATATTCATCTGTTGCTTGTCGAATGACTAGTTGTGAGTCACCATATACTTGTAGTTCTTGTAATTTCCATTGTACTGCTAGCCCGAGTCCTGTGATCAAGGCCTCATATTCTGCAATGTTGTTGGTGCATGGAAATGTGAGCCTATAAGACTTCAGGATGCTATCACCTTGAGGTGTGATAAATAGAATGCCTGCCCCCGAGCTGTGCCTAGTGTATGAACCATCAAAGTATAGTTTCCATGGTTGTGTTGTTGTGATCATGAATATCTCTTCATCTAGAAAATTGGAAATGAGAGGATGATCACCTGTTAGGGGTGCATCGGCCAACTGATCTGCAATAACCTGCCCTTTGATAGCTTTACGGTCCACATACTCAATGTCAAATTCACTTAGAATCATCACCCATTTGGCCAAGCGGCCTGTCAATGCTGCTTTGCTGAGTAAATACTTGAGTGGATCAATCTTTGCAATGAGTTGCACTTTATGTGTTAACAGATAGTGCCGCAGTTTAGTAGCTGCTAAGATTACTGCTAGGCAAGCTCGCTCAATAGGTGTGTAATTGAGTTCATAGCCCACCAGTGTTCGAGAGATGTAGTAAATAGCACACTCTTTTCCTTCTGTATTATGTTGTGCCAGTAGTACACCCAATGTTGTACTTGTTGCTGATATATAGAGTAACAATGGTCTACTTGGATCTGGTGGCATCAACAATGGTGGATTCATGAGATAGTCTTTAAGCATCTGAAATGCTTATTGGCATTGGGCATCCCACTGAAAGCGGATGTTCTTGTGTAGCAGGTGTGTGAATGGGTGACACTTATCAGCCAATTGTGCAATGAATCTTCGAATGGATTGAAGCCGCCCTTGTAATGTTCTTAGCTGACTGATATTCTTTGGAGGTGGCATGTCCATGATTGCTTTTACCTTTGCTGGATCGACCTCAATACCTTTGTTTGAGACAATGTATCCTAGAAGCTTCCCGGAGGTCACTCCAAAGGCACATTTCTTTGGGTTGAGTCGAACATGGTATTGTTCCAATCTATCAAAGATTTTATCTAAGATGTGGAGATGTCCTTCTCTGGTGAGTGATTTTGCTAGTAAGTCATCAACATAATCTTCCATCATGGTATGCATCATGTCATGGAAGATGGTGGTCATTGCTCTTTGATAGGTTGCTCCTGCATTCTTTAGACCGAAGGGCATTACATTCTAGCAATATGTGCCCCATGGACATGTGAACGCTGTCTTATGTTGGTCCTCTGGTGCGATCTTTATTTGATTGTATCCTGAAAAGCCATCCATGAGTGAAAGCATGGCATGTCCTGCTGTCAGATCCACTATGATGTCGATATTTGGTAGGGGGAAGTCATCCTTAGGACATGCCTTATTCAGATCTCTGAAGTCAGTACAAATGCGGATGCCCCCTTTTGGTTTGCCGACAGGCACAATGTTGGAGATCCATTCTGCATAATCAATTGGCCTAATGAAACCAACATCTAGGAGTTTCTTGAGTTCTGTTTTGACTAGCATTGCAATCTGGGGATGCATCTTACGAAGCTTCTGCTTGACAGGTTTGGCTCCTTCTGCTACAGTGAGGTGATGCATGACTAAATCAGGATCAAGCCTAGGCATGTCTGCATATGACCATGCAAAGTTGATCTGACGTTGTTGAAAGAACTCTATAAATTTAGGTTGTTCCTCTGAAGTGAGAAGAGAGGCCAGATGTATGATATGAGGGTTTTCAGGAGTCCCCACATTGTATTCGTTGGTTTCCTCAATGAGAATCGTTGATCGTTCCTGTTGTGTACTAGCAGGGAGGATGTCAAACCCTTCATCCTCAGGCACCTCAGAGAGGTTTTCACCATTGGATACGCTCTTTCTTTTTACTTTTGTGGGATCAAACAGTGCCACAGTGTGGTTTTCACTGGAAGATCCATGTTTTACTGTTATATTTTTGCAGCTGAAGGGTTTGGCATCCGCCCCGAAGTATGCTGCACTATTAAGTTCAATGGCGAATCCAGCTTTGTGATCCCCGCTTGGTAGATTATCCCTTAATTCCAAAAAGTCAATGATGGCCTCATCGTTTTGGAAGAAGTCAAGACATGGGGGATTTGGTTGGTTCCATTCGATGAGTTTAGGATGGATAATGGGCATTACTTCATCGATTAGGTTAAGTGCATTAGACGTATCAGTGAGGGTTAAGACGTTATGGGGAAGGTCGTTAATGGTACTCTCCCTGTTAGAATCAGGCGTAGGATGAGACGTAGGGTCTGTGGAAGATGTTTCCAGCTCAGGTACCCAAGTGGTCTTTATCTGTGCTTCTCCGTAAACAGGGATGTCTTTGCGTGGCGGAGGTGGTGATGTGTCTTCCTCATCTGAAGTGTTAAGCTATACCGAATCAAATTCCCACTCATGTGAGTCAGTCTTTGAGTCACTTTCCAGCATCCGATTACTATACCATACTGGGATGTCTTTTGAGTTAAACACCGCAGGTGTGATTGGTTGATGTACCTTTGTAGTGATTGGTGCTGTAGGAAGTTTTATGGGGATCGAGGAATCCGATACGAGGAGTATCGGTGGTGTTGACTCAGTTGCTTCTGCTGGTACTGCTGGTGCCATAGATGCTGCTGCGGGCTCTGATATAGTTGCTGTTGTTAATGGTGTTGCTGATGGGATTGTTGTTGTGGATGGGATTACTGGCTCGCTTGGTGGGATGATTGGTATTGTAGATGGTGGTATTGGGTTTGTGAGCCTCGATGGGGTAGTTGGAATGGTGCTTGAGGCTGCTTTAATGATGAAAGGTGTCCTTTTTGCCGTAGGTTGACATAGTGGTTTGTTGGGTTTTCCTTTGAATTTGAGTTTAGGAAAGATCCCTTTTTCAACACCTAGGCCTGTATTGCCTTTGGGTTTTAATTCTGGCAGCAGAGGTTCATGTCATCCTTGTTTGCAATATCCCAAAGCACTCTGAACATCATACCCCATTCTTTGCATAATGAGGAGACCTTTGCCATACTGATCCATAGGAAGTTTAACTTGTGGTAGATCAGTGGTGATGGGATCTTTGTAGATCCATTCCGCTAGGTCCTCATCTTGTGTTTCTTCCTCTCGACTCTTTCCAAGGATGAAAGGTGTCAAAGCACATGCTGGCATGATCAGTGATTGCTGGAGTACCTGTTGTGGTTTACCATGTGTTCTAGGAGAAGTGGGCATTTGTCCCACACAAAAGAGTTGACTCAAGTTGTATTCTCCGGGACCTTCCTCTGCTACTTTCATGTTAAGCTTTTCTTGCTTGGGTATAGTGGTGTTTGAACTGGAAAGAGAAGCGGGACTTATATATGATGTGGAGGAAATGGCTTCTCTATTATTAGGAACAGTAATCTCTAGTTGATGGCTGATATTATGGCAAAACACAAAGGGATTTGCATCGCCCAAGATTGTGATTTCTGCACCGTTATGTGGGAACTTGATACATTGATGGTAGGTAGATGGTACAGCTTGCATGGCATGTATCCAAGGCCTCCCTAACAATAGATTGTATGGCAGAGGAAGGTCCAGAACCTGACAGATGATGTGCTTTACCACAGGGCCCACTCGGATTGGGAGTACCACAACTCCTTTGGATGACCGCTTTGCATCGTCATAGGCTTTGATTGTGATCTTCTTACAAGGATCCACTGATTCTACCGCATATCCCAATGCTGTGACCAACTGTAGTGTACAAATGTTCAGGCCTGCTCCATTATCGATCAAGACTCGCTTGATCCTATGTTGGTTGATAAAGCCTTCAATGTGTAGCGAAGCGTTATGAGGTTGTTGGAAGGAAGAGTTGTCACTTTCGGAAAAAGTGAGACAAGGTGATGACTTTAGACTTCCAACCATGGCTTGAAATTGGTCTATATTCAGGTTCGCAGGGACTGACGCCTCTTGGAGTGCTTGATCCAAGATAGTTTTATGAGATGGTGACAGGCGTAATAGTTCTAAAATGGATATAAGTGCAGGTGTTTTGTCTAATTGTTCCACAAGATTGTACTGCTTTGGGGTGGAGATGGTGCCTTGTGGAGCTGCTTTGATGGTGACTTTGCCGCGACATGTAACAACATTGCAATTTGAGTTGGGATTTTTGAAGGTTATAGTTGCAACTTGTTCACTGGCATCATACAAATGATTTACAGTGTAATTATACGCAGCCTGTGTATAATCAGTGGTATCAGTGCCTCGCCTAGAAGTGGAAGGACCCCTTTGATCTTGTGATGGAAGTGGATTTTTGAACATCAGATGATCATTATTGGTTGTTTTTGGGTCATGTCCTTCAATTGCAATTTCTCCTCGATAAATAAGATCCTGAATGAGATCTTTCAATTGGTGACAATTACTTGTCTTGTGTCCTCTTCCTTGATGGAATTCACAGTGTTCAGTATCTCTCCACCATGCCGGTTTGACCTGAGGCTCATAGTTTGATAGTTTAGGTAGAGTGACCAAATTTTGAGAAATGAGTTGTCACAAGACAGTTTCAATGGGTTCCCCTAAGGGAGTGTATGTGTGTTTCTGTTTTTGCTGACGAGGTCTAGGTTCATCATGAGATTTGATGCGACCTTGATTGGAAGAAACATTTGTGTTATTTTGAGGTGGAGGATTTTGTCCTGCAAATCGAACCATAGGTTGTGCATTTTGGACAGTCCAAGCATCCACAACCCCATCGTTGACGATATTCTTGTTTTTATTCCAGAAGTTTGGTTTATCACTATTGAAGCGCGGGCGAGGACCATCTTTTGGTTCATTAAAGATTTTGATGAGTCCTTTCTTGATGAGTGCCCGTTCACATTTCAAACCTTTGGTGATCATATCATTAAAAGAGTCCGTGTCTTTGACATCCAGGTGAAATTCCATTTCTTCGTTTAAGTTGGAAATGAATATTTCCACTAGTTCTCGTTCAGGTAACTAAAGAGAACGTCTGCTAGACATTTGGCGCCATCGTTGCAAGAATACTGAGAATAGTTCACCTGGTTTTTGTTTAGTGTTGCACAGATCAGCCATGGTGATGTCGCGTTCAATGTTATGAGAGTAATGAGCGAGGAATTTCTGGATGAGTTCCTCAAATGTTCTAATGCCACCTGGTAGTCAGGAAAACCATGATGTGGTTGTTCCTCCCAAGCTTTGGGGAAAAAGGTGCATTAGATAGGTGTCTTCATATGCCACTTCAAGACAAGCGGAATGATTTCCTTTGACATGAAGATTCCTATCAAAAGGATAGGGACAGATGTCATTGAGTGAGAATTGGTTAGTTTTGACACCACTATGAAGTTGTTTGGCGAGATTCTCAACTTGTTGCCGCAACATCTCCATTTCATTTGGAGGAGGAGGTGGTGGGTTACCTCGAGGAATGTTATATCTAATGGGATCTCTACCTCTTTCCTCTTCATGGCGACTTTGTCTTTCTGATGCTTATCTTAATTGGGCAAGATCAAAGTCAGAGGGGAGTTTTGCTCCTTCTTGAGTGAGTCTTAAGAAGTGAGCATCCGCATTGCTCCTGAGTATTTCGTCAAACAGTCTGTTAAAGAGAGGATTATGCTGGGCCCTTTCTATTGTTACAGGAGTAGGAGTACTTGGGTTTTCATCATTCATATTTCCTCCAAGTGCTTCTTGAAATTCATTGAGATTTTCCTCTTCTTCTTCTTCTTCCATTTCTATTTCTCGTTGCCTCGACTGTGATTGGGTTTGAGCCATTTTGTTTGCAAGTTTGTGTTGAAGTTGATTGAAGATGATGATGAGTTGTTGATGAAATGAAAGATTGATGTTTGGTGATTTGTGTTGTATGTAGATCTCTAGAACTTTAAGGTAGATGTAACCGAAATTCCTTCTTTGAATTGTTTGCTTGTTTGATAAGTTTTGGATGTGATAAGGTGTAGAGAAATCTGAGATGTGTTACAGATTTAACTACCTAGTAATGAGAGGATTCACTCATAAACTAGTTTTTAACCGGCGTAGATGTGTCTCTTAGGATGAACTTATCCTAGATGTAGAAACAATCTAAAAGTGATGTGATGTGTTTGATTCAAGCAATATCTAAAAGAGAATTTTGGGACAAGAACCTCTTAATGTTTTGAGAGTTGGAACGGATTGATGATGATGAAGTGATGATGTATGAATAAGATGATGGATGAAAATGTTTTTAACTTCAATAAAAAATTTGTGTCAAAAATGGGACAAACTCTACCTCTTCTCTTTCGGGTGTTGGTGGTATTTTTCGAGCTGTGTTGTATGTGATACAGATGTTTGGGAGAAAGTTGGGGTTAATCTTGCCTCCTTGGTTTTTGTGATAACTCAGAGCTCTATATTGCATAAAAGCTCTGCAGTTCAATGTCTCTGAATCAAATTTGTTTGTTTTACCTTGAAGGTAGAGACGCATGCGATGCAGAAAGACTCTATGTGAGACAAAGATTTGTCTATTTATATAGAAGAACTTCCTTCTTTTGATCAAAGCCTTTGAGCTTAATGGTCTTCTTTTCAAGTTGATATTCTGATGACGCTTCTTCTTTCGCAAGATGTGAAGAATGGTCATAAATTTTGACTCTTTGTTGTTTGCACTTTGTTTTTGATGTGTTTGGTTGGATGAATACTTTGTTTTTGGAAGTGTTTTTCTGATTTTTCTTTGACAAGAAAACAAAGCAAGCACACAAACACAAGAATGTTGCCTAAAAAGGCACAAATGAGTATGGGTCTAGATCAACCCAATCCTTGGACTTCTTATGACCCTTCCTTTAGATGTATTTTCTTTTCTTTTTAAGGTGTATTTCCAAAGCCTGAAGTTGGCTCAATTTGCACTAGGTCTTTAAAACGAACACACTTCAAACACTTTTTATCCCTAAGGTCAAATGGCCAGTTGTGATAAATTTAGCCCACATCTTGATATTTCTTTGACTTTGGTACTACATACCTTATGAATCCCGTCGTGGCAGGTAAGGATGTGATATACTAAGTCTTGCGCGAGCATAACAAATAGATGATCCCAATGATGGGGGAGTCACCACTTTTATCAAGCCACAAGTGACTTTTCAAAAAGCTATGTTTCTACTCAAGGAAATATGTATGGTGAGTATCTTGGGAGCAAAACCATCTATGCTCTTGCACTAATTTATATCGCAAATATCCTCAATCAATAGAACGGGTGGGCTACTACTTAAAGGTGTTTAGTCATGTTCGATGTTTTTGGACATAAGTTCATTCTGCAGTGACTCACTTAAGAGCCTTGTAACTGGTGGTGGGGCCCATTTGTCCTTTTGACCAGTTACACTATAGGAACAACTATACCCAAGGCTACAACTTTCGCTCTCACCTGATTTCTATAGCGGCTCGAAGGATTTACCGCTCAAGGTCGTTCCCAAGAGTATCGATCTCTTGGTAGGCCTCTCTTAAAAAGATAAAATTTGAGTGTTACTAACACTTTTCTCTTGCACCTAGGACCACGAGAGCCAAGGGAGAGGATAGTGTGTGTTAGAAGTAAGACCACTCGACCAACTCTTTTGCACAAGTGTACCAAACACAAAATTCACTTGTTTCTTTTAACTTGTCATCACAATGATTTTCTATCTATTTGGAGATGTTGCTCCAACAGTCATGGTGTTCTTTTTAGCCAAGATAGCAAAATTGAGTGTTCGTTTTACTCAACATTGCAAAATGATTGTTCTCTTTTAAACTCGAAAAATAACAAGTTGATTGTTCTTTTTAGCCCATATTGCAAGATGTGTTTGTTTGTTTTAGCCAAGATTGCAAGATGCGAATGTTCATTTTAATCCATTTGTTGCACAAAATAAGACAATGTGAATGTTCGTTTTAACCCAAGGTAACAATGTGATTGTTCGTTTTAAAACCATTTGTTGAAAAAAAAAAAAATGAAATTGCCTATCCTAGGATTGATCAATTTTTCCTCATTGAATGATTTAAAGAAAATATTGCAATTTCAACATCTTCAAACCCTGCAAGACAATTTGTTAGAAATACGCTCCTTCATGTCCTGCAAGCACAAGATATAAACCCAAAATTAATTTCCAAAATCAAAAATAGATTATAAAAACCAAATAAAATACCATAAAAAAAAAATTAAGCTAAACACACAAACAAAAATCAAAACCTAATTAATATCTAATCTAAAACTAAATTAACAAAACTAAATTAAATCAAAACCCCTTTTAAAATCTAAATTAAAACTTAAAGTAATAACTAACTTAAAAATTCAAATTTAAAAAGAAACTTAAAAAAAAACAAAAACTACTTTAAAAAAAGTAATCTTTAAAGAAATAAAAGCTAAATTAAAAGAAAGGCCTTTAATCCTTTAAGCCTCACGTAGCTTTTTTTTTCTTTTAAAAGACTTTCAAGCAACTTGTGCCAGTTAAGACTTTTAGAATCTTTCAGGGGTGTAAAGTTATGTTCCAAACATTTTACCAGTAGCCTCCTTGTCGAATTGATTGGTTTTTGTTTTGTGAAAAGCTTCTAGAAACTTCTAAGCGAATGCTTGTGGGAGCAATAGGCATTAAATAGATTCAAAAACCTCAAAAAGAAGTCATCTTGTGGAATTTGTGGCTGCAATGTGTGCACGATATGCACAAAATGATGCAATCTTTTTTTTTTGTTTGTTTGTTACTCCCGCCTGTGCATTAAAAACAGAGCTTTCGATACAGTGTATGGAAAGAAATCAAAGCACGAAGGAAAGGGGAATTTTGTGTAAGGTGCTGGCTGCAAGTGCTTTAGTTGATATGGAATACAGGTTTGACAAAATGCCTCCGAGAGATCTCGACTTCACACCATGCTATGATTGCAGGATATGAATGAAACTTGTTTTGTTGAAATGGCTTTAGTAACTTTAAAGCAGATGCAATTTGCAGATAAATTACAAACAATCAGAATACAATGCTTCTAAAAGATGTGATCTCATGGAATGTAACAGGTGTAAATCCAATTTTAACCATATTTACCAACATTCGTACAACCTAAAAAAAAAGAATCCATCAAAACACTGTGGAACGCAAATTGTGGTCAAACATTGACATGCTTGCAAAACATGTAAATGTATAGGTCTCTACTGTTTGAAAGCATGCATTTTAAAGTATGTCAAATCATGCAATGCAGTGATAGCTTCAAAGCCACAGTTTTTAAAGCATTCAAGAAAATGAAATGGATATGTGCAAAGCCACATGCATCAAATTTTTGCTAGCAGCCTCCTAGCCTATGCCAAAATGTCATCATGAAAATGGAAATTATTACTTATCGATATAAATTCATAATAGAACTCAAATCATAAAACCATTTCATTATGAATCAACAAAAAATGTTAGCATAGGAAACATAAATAAGAAAGCATGAAAAACTTCACTTTTCAATTCACGTCGGGTTCACCAAATGTAACGCCATAAAATGGTTAGTCCGAGAGTTAGTCAAATCAACAAAAAAACTAAACCATTAAAAAGCATTATCAAGAAAGATTAAGCATAGAAGCACATTAGAGATAAAAACGAATAAACATTAAAACTTGACTCATGATGCTCCCTACGCCATTAGCTCTCCCTTGTTCCTCTCCTCTCCAAGTTCCCAAATGAGTGTAGCTCTCAGTACCTTTTTGCACTATTTTTGGATGTCTTATGGAGATTCAAGAGTATGAAGTAAATGCTCATAAAAATGCAAACATGAACAAGCTAAGAAATGAGATATTATGTAACTAACTAAGATTAATTCTAGACCAAAGTGAATTATGCTAAATACTCTCTAGATTTTACTCTAAGCTAGATGCATGCAAGTTTTCAGGATCTGGATTATGAAGAAATGGGCTCTATTTATAGAAAAAATGGAGCAATGGATGGTCAGGATTGAAAGGTTTAATCAAGGGCCAAGCTTGAAAGTTGGGGATCCATGTGCACAATTTGCACCAACGAAATGGTGACAAGTGTCAACATAGAGTTGGGTTGAGAGAAGGGGTTGGAGGCATTAAATGCCTGAGGAGACCTCATGGTTATCTAGAAGGTAAGGGTCAAGCCTAAATTAGGATTACCCACTGGATTAAGAGTTAATCCAAGGATAAACCTTTGTGCAAATGATTAAGAGATAATCATGGTCAAAGCATTAAAGTCCTGATGAGACCCTTGGGTTGGGTGAAGGTTGAGTTAAAACAAATATTTTAACCATGTAAGAGGGTTTGAGTTAACCATTAATGGTTATTGGAGACTTTGGGGATTTAAGTGGTTGAAGGTTGGAAGCTTTTAATGGTTATTGGAGACTTTGAGGAATTAAGTGGTTGAAGGTTGGAAGCCTTTAATGGTTATCAAAGACTTTGAGGTTTGAGAAGTGACCTCTCATTTGCTTAGGAATGTGACAAAGTTTAGAAGATGGTTTAGGCTAATTAGAAGCGATTAGAAGAATCTAGAAGAGGATTAGATTTGCAAGTGGATTTGGTGGGTGAGGGAAAATAGGATTTTATTAAAATAAAAATTCATTTATTTCAATAAATGTGTGTAAGTTGCATTTGTAGGAAAATGCAAGTGGGGGGGTTTTTAAAATGATTTAAATAAATGTTTTATTTAATTTATTTAAAAGAGGAAAAGGGGGATTTAATTAAATAAATAGATTTTATTTATTGAATTGATTGGAATTGGATTTAATGAATTAATTAAAATAAATTGAATAATTTATTTAATTAACAGGAGAATGTTTGGAGATGAATTAATTAAATATTAATTTAATTAATTGATGGCTAGTGGATTTTTAATCAAATAAATAGTTATCTAAGTTATCTAATGCTATAAAGAGTTCCTCTGTTTCTAAGTTGACTCTGGCTATATCCACTAGATTTTTGACATAGAGATCCCTTTGTCTTTCCAATTCCTCAGCATCACAAATTTCATCAACAAGTTGATCCATAAGGTCGTTTACTACTTCTTCCCCTACAAAATTGGCAATGATGTTAATTTCCTTAGCCACTCGTTCACTCTCATATTCTACAATTATATCAGAAACAACCTTTAAAGGGGGAGGATGATCCTCTACCCCCTCAAAGGCCTCAACACTTGAGACTTGAGAGATTGGTTGACCCTGCAAGGATGCCATTCCTAATACTGGGGAGCAACTTTCCTTCTCCACTGATTGAGGTTAGTTTCATTAGAGGAGGAGACCTCGAGGGACTTAGCCTTTTTGGTGGGATGAGAGAATTAGACGATGAAGTAATTGCAAGTCCAAGCTGACCCTTATGAGGGGGCAACTCACTGATTTCGCCTTCTTCTAGGACTTGATCCCTAAGCATTGAATCTGCTATAGGCGGACTAATAATTGGCAATGGGGGGAGAAGGGAGCGAGAGGTCTTGACAGGAGAACTATTGGGATGGGAATGGGGACATGAGTTCTCTAAAGGGTCAGGGGTGAGATGATTAGGGTTAGTTTTAGCCTTATAGCCAAAGGTAAAACCCCCTCCTACCACAAATCTAAATGAGGCTCCATCACTCTTGAGAAACGATCCAGGGAGAGGCTTCTCAGAAGGGATCTTCCTTGGAATAATATCTTTGAAAGAGCCATTATAAAAGGGTAATTCTAGGGTTGAACTATAATTATCGCATTTCAATGTAATGGGCTCTAAAGATTTAATGTTTATATTCATGTTAACGATAAGAAGCCGATTAAAGAAGCTAAGGGCTGATTTTTTAACTTCTACAAATTTACCAATTTTATTGCCTATTATTCTTAAAAAATTGTTATTTTGCAATTCTACAGGAAATTTTTTAAGTGAAATTTCTGTATTAACCATGCAGGAATTTAATCGAGATGGGAGAAAGAGGGATTGTGATTCCCAGCAATCAAACCTGAGACCCTTGAATGTTAATATGCCCCCATTTAGCAATCTATTTCTCAAACCTTGATTACCACATTCAATAGCAAGGAAATTATCAGGTAGGGTGTCGATTTTTACCTGGTTATTGAAAGAAGAAGACAACTAGTTAGCAATTAGTTATGACGGGATCCCCCATCCTTTCCATTGAGCAAAGATCATGCGCTCATTGCAATGCATTTGATGCTTGGCCTGAGTTTGGGTATCAATTTCAATGACCAGCCCATTTGAAGTTGCTGGAGGATTCAAAGGTAAATCCGTCTTAGGATGCTTTACTTCCTTAGAATTTTGATGATTCATGATAGAATGGAGACCTAGGGTTTCCATACCCTTGGTTAATTTATCCAAGGAATTTCAAGTAGGGAGAGTATTTCGAGCAAAGGAGCTTTTTGGATGGTTAGGTTTTACAAAACCCTCCTCCCAACAATGATTGGAATTTTGGATGTGGCAATTTGGTTGCCCTAATGCCCTTTTATTTATGTGACTCACCATCTACCAATCCTGATCCCAACCCTCGCAGGGAAGAGGGGGAGCCCTAACTGTTTGAATCAGAGAATATTTTGTTTTTGCAAAGAAGGCCTCCTGTTCATGGGTCCGTGATATAGACATACCGAGATCCTCATCCCAGGAGTTGTTTGCCAAAACAAAGAAGTAATTTGCGAAGCCCCTATGAATTCCTGGCGGCATAAATGAATGCTCGAAAAATGGTTGTCAATGCTTTGCATCGATTTTTCGCACGCAGAGCCATTTTTTCGCCGCACTCATAAATCAAATATCATAATGATATTAATAATTATTATTCATATATAAGTTAAATAAATTTTAATTTATTTTAATAATTATTATATCATAACCTTTTATATATATATTTATATACATATGTATATATGAGCATAGATACATATATATATTTGTATATATATGCATTCATATATATTCATTTAGATTTATATTTCATAAGTATTTATACATAAATCTATTTATATATTTATTTCTTCTCATTTGTATATGTATTAATATATAAATTTATATAAATATAAATATAAATATATATATTTATATTTATATCTACATAGCCTTCTCTTCTATTTGATTTTAAATCCTCTTTTCCGGCGGCATCTAGCGAGGCATTGATTTGACCTCCCTTGTCTCGTGCGCTAGCTGTTATCAGTACGCAGAGATTTCAATTAGCACTGTCGGTATTAATTACCTTGATCTCAGAGATAGTCTCTCTTAATTTTCTTTGCACTGTGACCCTTCATTCCTCCCTCTCTGATACTCTTAAGTGATTAAGTAGGTCCTTTTTCAAGTTAGCAGAGCTGTCTTTTACGATGCTTTTCTAAGCACGATCACTAAAGTAGTGGCTTCCTATATCTTTCTTTATAGAGAAGTCAGTCCTTTCAGTGTAATCTGGGTTGTCTGATGATTTGAGTGAGTTGGGCTTAAGAGACAAATGACATTTTCAGGGGTATCAAAGAGGATAGATTGAAAGGTATTTTTGTCTTCCCTAATGTCCTAGTTATTCGAGCGGTTAAGAAAATATTAGGGGAAGAATATATCAAGAATGATGACCGAACTAGGGCCAACTCTGATGTAGTTGCAATGTTTCTAGCGATGGCCATGCACTTTGAGAAGGATAGGGAGGTAGTTATGAAATTATGCCGAAGTGTTTTCAAGAAGGACTTGTTGGGCAAATTGGATAGGGTTGTCATCAATGTGGATGAGGATTTAACTATCCCTAAGCCTCGTAACTATGATAGGTTCATATGGAAGAACAAACTGGGGCCAAGATTTCCAATCTTGAAAATAGAAGATGAGGCTGCCTTTGCAGCCTACAATCCGATAAGGCAACATAATTTCTTCTTCCTCATGTGGCTTCTGTATGTTAAAAAACCGCCTTGTAATAAATGGCTTGCTAACTATCTAGAGGCGAAAGGCATTGAAGTAGTCCCTGATGACGTAGAGATCCCCTCTGCCCCTGCCTCCAGACCAGGAGAATCCTCTGTTAGTCTAAGACCATTGGCAAGCAAGGCTCGGTTGAAAAGGAGTCGGGCTTCTCCTGAGTCCTAGGACTTGCTTTCTTTCTGCAGGGTAGTTTTTTGCTTTTCTTTTGGTTTACTCTTAACTATATCGTCTCTCTTGGCTTCGACAAGACACCTTTGATACCTAATGACTACTTTTGCCTTAAGTTCCATTGAAGGTAATATAGACATATTGATGTTTACGATAATATTATATTTAGCTTAGCTGTGTTGTTAGTTTGTTTATTCTTAGGTTTTGTGTCCCTTCTGCCTCAAACTTAATTAATTGTCTCCTCTATTTTGGGTGCATTCTCAGAGTTTTGCATATATATATATATGGGTGTATATATTAATATAGTCGGCCTCACATTTGGGTTTAAGAAGATGGTTTTGTGAATTTTAAGATTCATGCAGATATATTCAAAATTTTGTTTATTCACCCTTTCAGCTCTTGCTTTAGCTTGTTCCCCTACATGCTTGTCCTTGCTCTTAATCAGAGTTTTTTTCTTATATATATATATATATATATCTATTTATGTATATGTATATATGTATATATGTATATACATATATGTATATATATGTATGTATATATATATATATGTATATATGTATATGTATATATATATGTGTGTGTGTGTGTGTGTATAGATGTATATTACATATATATATACATGTATATATATACATGTATATATATATATATATATATATATATCTATATATGTAATATACATCTACACACACACACGCACATATATATGTATATGTATATATATATATATATATATATAGATATATATATATATATATATATATATATATACAAATATATACATATATATATATAAATATATGTACACACACACACACATATATATACATACATATATGTATATATACATATACATATACATATATGTATATGTATATGTACATATACATATATATTTACATATATATTTACATATATATATACACACACACACACACACACACATATATATATATATATATATATATATATATATATATATATATATATATATATATATATATATATATATATATATATATATATATATATATATATATATATATACAAATTTATTTTTATGTATATATATATGTTTATATCCTTTCGTCCTTGTAGGTAGATGTAGGCTATGATTTTCACTTCCTTATTAATTTTTCTGTGGCTAGGTCTCTTAAATTTGTCTACGACCGTCACGACCCTAGACTGGGTTATGCTATGGATACTTAGATTTAGCAGCTAAATCTTGCTTTGGGTATTTCTTACCTTGATTTCTCTTCGATATATTGGTAAGTTTTTGTCAGGCAGGTTTGAGAGTATATTGATCTATCTTTTTTTGGAATCTTCTAGTGTGTTTTCACAGTGGAAAGCTATGAAAATGTTGGTATTTAGATAAAACAGGAGAATTTTACAATTTTTGGTTACAGTTGCTCGTAATTCTTGATTGAGACTAGCCTAACTGTGTATAGGAAGAATGTGGTTTCTGTTTTGGCAATTTGACTTTGCAGGATTCAAGTGGAGGTATTCGACATGTCTTATTCAAAACAACCCCATCTCAATATGAGCAAACTATGAATTTACCTGTAGTCAAATTATGCATCCATCATCGCTGGAACTAGTATGATGTACTCGACAGGAATTGTATTTTCTGAAATGGCATCTAACCATTTATTGTATTTATCTGATTATTTTCAGGAATTGTTTTTCCTTGGGCAAGACCAAAGGTTTTCTTCGCCCAATTCTTTCCTACCGGTGCCCACACCGAATCAGGTTGTAAAGCTTCATGTATTTTAATTTTATTAATATAATTATTCGGCCACAACCTATTATCCATAAAAAAAATAACTTTGAATTATTATTTGTAATTTCATGGAAATACATAAATAATTAAAACAAAATTTAAATTTAATAAAAAAAAATCCTTAAAATAGAAGAAGAATTAGAATAAAATTATTATTTTTTAATAATATTTTTTTTGATATTTTAAAATAAATATAATAAAATATCTTAATAAAAAATAATATTAAAAGATATTTTTGTGCAAATAAGATAATAATAAAAGATAGATATTTTCTTTATGTATATTTTTCAAATTAATAATTTTTTAATATATATTTTTTAATATTTAATCATAATTTGTGATAGTTTTGATACTAAATATGATTTAGACAAATGCCAAGCTAACAATAAGAGGGGGGGGAGGGGAATCATTCAAACTTAATCTTCAATAAAAACAACAGATTCAACCTCGGCAACCTTATCAGAAAAACAGTAATGCATGCAGACCCATAAATAGATAAGATCATAAATATATAACACCAGATTTAACGTGGAAACCAAAATAGGGAAAAACCACTGTGGGATTTCGGACCGACTAAGAAATATACTCTTCTAGAGTATGCTCGGTTAAAAGAAAATCCTGTTAAAGATTACAAACACATTGCTAGATGTGACCCGGTTAAGGGATTTCCCTCAGATTTGTTAGGATCTTCACCTTGTTAGAAGTGACCTTGTTAAAGGATTTCAAACACTCAATAAGAATGTCACCTTGCTAGAGGATTTTACAAATAAGACTGTTAAGTCCACTCGGTTAAGATATTTTCTGCTACTTCTCAAAATAACAGTAATAAAAATATGTCTGCAACTTCACATCTAAAAATGTTGAAGCAGATTCTTATTTTCTCAATACAATCAATTCATAGGACTTATCTTGTCCCTCTACTGGGCTCTATACTTTGTTATCAAAATAGGTCTTCAAGCTTCTATGCTTGGTAATCACTATGTAGCATCCCTGTGCATACACTTGCCCGCATACATTGTTTATCAACAGTTTCCTATTTATAAACAATCTTCCAACCGCTTAATCTTCTTGATCACATTTCCCATGATCAATCATAGCCATCATATCTTCAATCTTGTCCAGGTTCAATGTATCCTTCGATCTGAAAATGTTTTACCCCACCTTGGAACTTGTGTTAGGGTATTGCGGTTCAATCTAAGCTGTAGATCTTCTTGTCGATCTTTCTTTACCATATATTCTTTAACAATCTTCATACACGGCTTACCAATCATTTAATCCACTCCAACTCATCAGCTTCCTTCATTAAATATCACATGTAAACATTTAATGCATTCCGTTATAGCTCGGTTGTAACTCGGTAAATACTAAACTTCACTTGGTAGACATTCTGCCTTCATTAACCGATAGTGATAACCTTAGGGTTTACCGACTAGGTTCTTTGCTCGGTAACATAGTATAGTATTAACCTTTCAAACAATAGCATATGTAGGATATCAAAACAATCTAAACATCATGATCTCATCATTGTCTAACTCGGTAATAGTTTCCCATTGAATAACTTATTCTTCCCCTTATTCATCACATTCTTTATGTGTCTTCATACTTCTTAAGATATGACAACATCATACTGAATTAGAAAATCAATTTCTTGACATCAATGACAAAATAATAATATTAAGACAGTAATCATCCTTAATCAGTTATATCCATAGTCATCAACAACCTTCTCAATATCCTTATTGAAATGCCAACAATCTCTCATTATAATTGGAATGCCAACCTTCTTCTTGTCTGTTATAATGCCAACAATCTCCCCCTTTGGCATTGATGGAAAAACGAATTGATTTGAATTTATTGATTCGGATTCAAATTGCTATAAAATTCTGAAATGCTCTCCCTTTGTCATTAGTCTTTTCCCGGTTCTGAAATGTAGTCTTCTCCTTCGGTCAGTAGACTTCTCCCCCTTTGACAACAATGCCAAAAATGAAAAGAACTAAAAACATAATTTCTTCCTCTGAGAAGTGAATTCCATGCTGTTATGTATTAATTCAGTCTTGGTCAGAGCATTTTGTCTTCAATTCCTGTTCCCTGTTTATTGTTTCCTACACACCTTTAGAAAACCTCCTAAAGTGTGTAAATCAGCATCAACTCCTAAAAGATATTCTGTAGAGTCATCGAATTGATGCTTTCACCGAACTCAGTCAGTGAATGGAAGATAGGGGTAGGACCCCTAACTGACTTTTGAGATACTCAAAAGTGTCCTTCGATAGTGGCTTGGTGAAGATGTCTGCAATTTGTTCCTTTGTGCTAACATACTCCAAAACCACTTTCTTCTCTTGAAATTCTTCTCTAAGATAATGATATTTGATAGAAATGTGCTTTGTCTTAGAGTGCATAACAAGATTCTTTGAAATGTTAATGGCACTAGTGTTATCACAAAATATAGTTACTAGCTCGGTAACTTGCTCATTTATACCTTCCAACAGTTGTTTGATCCATGCTATATTGGTGCAATTCAATGTTGCAGCAACATATTCAGCTTCTGCTGTTGACTAAGAAACACATCCTTGTTTCTTGCTAAGCCAACTCACTAGTCTTTCTCCTAAAAAGAAAGCTCCTCCACTTGTGCTTTTCCTATCATCAATGTTGCCTGCCCAATCAGCATCAATATAAACTTTTAAATGAAAAACATTTCCTTTCCGATATACTAAACCATAATCTTCAGTGCCTTTTAAGTATTTGAAAATTCTTTTGATTGCCGTCATGTGTGTTTCCTTAGGATCTGCAGAAAATCTTGCAACAATACCTACTGCATGTGCTATATCTGGCTTGCTATGAACAACATATTGCAACTTTCCAATCATAGATCGGTAAAGTGTCTCATCAACAGATGCAGATTCATCATTCTTTGATAGTTTACAGTTGGTAGTCATATGAGTACTTACTGGTTTTGAATCCTCCATTCCAAATTTCTTCAAGATTTCCTTTATGTACTTGGATTGGGTAATGAAAATCTCATCTTTCATTTGCAATATCTGCAGACCTATAAAATATTTTATCTCACCGATTAATGACATCTCAAATTCTTTACTCATTTCATTTCCAAAGTTCTTGCATAGAGAGTCATTTCCACTAAAGATAATATCATCAGCAAATATGGCTGAGATCAGTATTCCATTTTCATCATTCTTCATATACATATTGTTGTTTTCACTTGTTCTTATGAAACCAATTTTGATCAAATATGAGTGTAATCTCTCATACCATGCTCTAGGTACTTGTTTCAGACCATATAAAGCTTTGTTCAATTTACATACCTGATCATTATTTTCTCCTTCAACAACTCCTTCAGGTTGTTCAATGAAAACTTCTTCTTCTAATATACCATTTAGAAATGCAGATTTGACATCCATTTGATATACCTTGAAATTCTTGTGAGTAGCATATGCCAACAATGTTCTTACTCCTTCAAGTCTCACCACAGGTGCAAAAGTCTCACCATAATCAATTCCTTCTTCTTGGGCATAACCTTTGCAAACTAGTCTTGCGTTATTCTGAATGACCTCACCTTTTTCATTTAGCTTGTTTCTGAAGATCCACTTTGTACCGATTACATTTTTGTCCTTCGGTCTTGGGACCAGTGTCCATGTGTCATTCTTCTTGATTTGATCAATCTCTTCTGTCATAGCATTTATCCAGTCTTCACTATTAAATGCCTCTTTCACTATTCTCGGTTCAAATTCATATATTAGACATGTGTTCTGTCTTAGTTTGTTTCTTGTCATCATTGGATCATTCTTATCTCCTATAATTTGACTTGGTGCATGATTCCTTCTGACATACTTGGCTAATACAGGCTCGGTAGGCTCTATATGATCTTCTTCATCACTCGGTAACTGGATATTCTCTTCATTTTCTTCAGCAGTCTTCTCGGTAGGACTTCTCGGTTGAACATAGACAAATCCTTCATAATCTTCTAGTTCTTTGGAGTTTCCTTCATCATTTCTTTCTGCAAATTCATCAATTTTCACATTTGCACTTTCTACTATTTTGTAAGATGATTTGATCAGGCATTTAAATGGTTTGCTTCTAGAAGAATAACCTAGAAATGTTCCTTCTTCACTTTTCTGATCAAACTTACCATTTCTATCATCTTTGTGAACATATTATCTACTCCCAAAGATTTTAAAATAACTTACATTAGGTTTCTTGTCATACCAGATTTCATAAGGTGTCTTCAAAGTTCCTTTCTTCAGTTGTACTTGGTTCAGGGTGTAAACTGCTGTTCTTATTACTTCTCTCCAAAATGTTTGTGGAACTTTCTTTTCAATCATCAAGGTTTTGGCACAATTTACAATAGATCTGTTCCTTCTCTCAGCTATCCCATTCTACTCTGGAGTTCTTGGTGCAGAGACTTGTCTTTTTATACCATGATCATTGCAAAATAAGTTGAACTCATTAGAAGTAAACTCTCCTCCTCTATCTGATCTGAGACATTTCAGTTGTCTTCCTGTTTTATTTTCAACTCTAGCCTTGTACCATTTAAACATTTGAAAAGCTTCTGATTTTTCTTTTAAAAACATTACTAACATCATCCTTGAGTAATCATCCACAAATAATATGAAATATTTATCACCATAATAACTCTGAACTTTCATAGGACCACAAAGATCAGTATGCACAAGATCTAAAATTCCCTTAGAAGTGTAGGACTTACTTGTAAAGCTTGATCTTGTCATCTTACCCATATGGCATCCTCGACACATAGCATTCTTAGGTTTTTCAAGACTCAGTAGACCTCTTACTCGGTGCTTCTTACTTATTTTGATCAGATTATCAAAATTAACATGACAAAACCTTTTATGCCATAACCAGGTATCATCTATCCTTGCATATAGACATTTATTCCGAGTTGAGTCAAGATGAAATGTATTACCTCTTGTTTGTGTCCCGGTAGCAGCTAACTTTCCATGCTTGCCATGAACTTTGACAATTCCTTTTTCAAACTCTATTCGGTAACCTGTGTTGTTTAGCTGTGCTACACTCAACAAATTGTATTTCAAACTTTCAATCCAATAAACATCATTACGTTTAGCATTGTCAAGAAGTGTTATGGATCCTTTACCTCTTACCGGACATGGTGCATCATTACCAAATCTTACATAGCCTCCATCATAATCATCTAATTTAATAAACTTGTGTTTATCACCTGTCATGTGATGTGAGCAACCACTATCTATGATCCAAGAATCATTAGTATTTATATGACATATTAAAGCTTTTTCTTCATACCTTTCTTCATCTGATCTATTTTTGATAGCCACATAAACAACTTCCTCTGTATCAGTTTCATTTGATTTATCATCATTAGATTCCTCATCAGCTATTAGGCATGTCTTTTTATCTCTTCTCCTGAAGTCTCGGTGTCCTCTGTAATGATTATCTTTCTGTCTGTCATCTCGGTAATTTCTCTTTTCACTAGATTCTTTGTCAGGACAATTAGAAGCTATATGTCCTATCTTATCACAATTGAAACATTTTAAAGGTAGCTTTCCTTTATACTTAACTTTTCCTCTCGGTAACCTTTTGGCTAATAGTGCTTCAAACTCTTCTTGCTTTCTAATTTATTCATACAGTTTGTGTACCTCCTCCATGTTTTTGCGAAATCTTTCACTTGCTCCACTGTGATTCCCTTCAGAGTACTTATACTTTCTATCATTGTAATTATCAATTTCATTAATATGAAAAGAACTGAATGCAGATTCAACTTTATTTACCGATGACCCACTGTTATCAAAGTTACTTAACTCAAATGCATGTAGCTTACCAATAGTAGCACCTAAAGAAACTGGCATATTGGGTACAGACCTCAATTCATTGATTGCAGAGACTCGAATTGCATAGGCAGGTAGAAGGGTTCTCAGCATCTTACTTGTTACATCCTTTTCTTCAATAGTTCCTCATGCTCCTTTGATTTGATTTACAATCTCCTTTAGTCTTGTACTATGCTGGGTTATGTTCTCACCTTCATTCATCCTCATAGATTCAAGTTGTCCTCTTAGACTATCCACTTTTTCTCTTTGAACATGTTCATCTCCACCATACACAGATATGAGCTTAGTCCACATCGCCTTTGCATCATTACATCCTTCTAGATCATTAAACTCTGAGTCGGTCAATGCAGATGTTATTTCAATCATTGCTTGAATATGTTCTTGCTTTGCCTTTATCTCCTCCATTGTCAATGGATAGGTGCTCGGTGTGATGAAATCGTTCTCTAGATCATAGACAACATATTCTCCAATTCCTGATAGATGCAGTTTCATCCTTTTCTGCCATGTAGAGAAACTTGACTTATTCAGCTTTGGTGCATCCCTCTTATACATCTTTTGGATCTTTAACTCAAATGCCTTTAAACTTTTCTTCCGGAGTCCAATAGCTCTGATACCAATTGATAGTTCTGATACTAAATATGATTAGTACATATGCCAAGCTAACAATATGAGGGCGGAGGGGCAGGGGTGAATCATTCAAACTTAATCTTCAATAAAAACAACAGATTCAACCTTGGTAATCTTATCAGAAAAACAATAATGCATGCAGACCCATAAATAGATAAGATCACAAACATGTAACACCAGATTTAACGTGGAAACCCAAATAGGGAAAAACCACTGTGGGATTTCGGACCCACTAAGAAATATACTTTTCTAGAGTATGGTCGGTTAAAAGCAAATCCTGTTAAAGATTACAAACACATTGCTAGATGTGACCCGGTTAAGGGATTTCCCTAAGATCTATTAGGATCTTCACCTTGTTAGAAGTGACCTTGTTAAAGGATTTCAAACACTCAATAAGAATGTCACCTTACTAGAGGATTTTACAAATAAGACTGTTAAGTCCACTCGGTTAAGAGATTTTATGCTACTTCTCAAAATAATAGTAATAAAAATATGTCTGCAACTTCATATCTAAAAATGTTGAGGTAGATTCTTAGTTGCTCAATACAATCAATTCATAGGACTTATCTTGTCCCTCTACTGGGCTCTATACTCTGTTATCAAAACAGGTCTTCAAGCTTCTGTGCTCGGTAATCACTATGTAGCATCCCTGTGCATACAGTTGCCCGCATACATTGTTTATCAACAGTTTCCTATTTATAAACAATCTTCCAACCGCTTAATCTTCTTGATCACATTTCCCATGATCAATCATAGCCTTCATATCTTCAATCTTGTCCAAGTTCAATGTATCCTTCGATCTGAAAACATTTTACCCCGCCTTGGAACTTGTGTTAGGGTATTGCGGTTCAATCTAAGCTGTAGATCTTCCTGCCGATCTTTCTTTACCATAGATTCTTTAACAATCTTCATACACGGCTTACCAATCATTTAATCTGCTCCAGCTCATCAACTTCCTTCATTAAATATCACATGTAAACATTTAATGCATTCTGTTATAGCTCGGTTGTAACTCGATAAATACTAAACTTCACTCGGTAGACATTCTGCCTTCATTAACCGATAGCGATAACCTTAGGGTTTACCGACTAGGTTCCTTAGGGTTTACCGACTAGGTTCTTTGCTCGGTAACATAGTATATTATTAACCTTTCAAACAATAGCATATGTAGGATATCAAAACAATCTAAACATCATGATCTCATCATTGTCTAACTCGGTAATAGTTGCCCATTGAATAACTTATTCTTCCCCTTATTCATCACATTTTTTATGTGTCTTCATACTTCTTAAGATATGACAACATCATACTGAATTAGAAAATCAATTTCTTGACATCAATGACAAAATAATAATATTAAGACAGTAATCATCCTTAATCAGTTATATCCATAGTCATCAACAACCTTCTCAATATCCTTATTGAAATGCCAATAATCTCTCATTGTATTTGGAATGCCAACCTTCTTCTTGTCTGTTATTGTAGACACCCAAAATTGTCCAGTCTAATTAAATAAATATCTGTTATTGTATTTGGAATGCCAACCTTCTTCTTGTCTGTTATTTTATTTATTTAATTATCTAAGCCTAATTATTCTATTAATTAAATAAATCCTTATTTATTTAATTAATTCATTTATCCTCTTCTAGCCTTATTTCTCATTTAAATAAATACCTTTATTTATTTAAATTATCCCTTTCCTAAATTAAATAAATATTTTTATTTATTTAATTGATCCTACTTCTTCTATTTATTAAATAAATCTTTATTTATTTAATTAATTCATTAGCTTTTTCTACCCATGACACATGTCATTCATCTCTTAATTCCTACACTACCTACCTCTTTCATTATTTTGGTATTTCTTTTACCTACCCTCTAATCCTAGCCGACCTCTCTTTTTACACCTCTCAATCTTATCCCTCCATTTCATATTGTGTCTTCTATTTAAGGAGATGCCTCCTTCATTATCAAACCCTAATAACTTGATCAATTGGCTACACTACGATCCTACTTGCAACCACATTCCATTCTTTGTTGAGCTCTTGTGCACATAAAATCTGAGAGCAAATATATCAAGTAAGATCAATGGAGATAGGAAGAATGGAGATCAAAACCCTATTGGACATGTGATGGTATAATCTTTGTGATTTTGTTTTATTTGCATTGTCTTAGATAATCTTCATATGTTATGGTGGATCTTTGTTGATTGTTAGGCTAGGGTTTTTGTGGTTGGATTCATTTAGCCTTTCAATATTGTTATTATTGTTATCCATTTTCACCATATACATTTTGGCACGCTCGGTGGGACCCTTGTCCCTTTGCATTTAACCTTTTTGTTGCAGATTTTGCATTTTTGAAGTTGCAGATCGGATATTTTTCGACTACATTTTAGGTTTTTCCGTGTCTGCGAACTTTCGGGTCGCGTCTCTGAGTTTTAGGAGCGTCTGTAGAATCTGGAATCGCGTCTGTGTTTTGAACAAATTTTATTTTGCAGGTTTCAGACAGGGGCGTCTGTGTTTCAGAAGCACGTTTGCATTGTTTCTGCCCGCGTCTGTGTCGGAGAAGGGCGTCTGTGATTTTTGGCCGCGTCTGTGCATCACAGAACTGCGTCTGTGTCATACAAACGCGTCTGTGTCGGGGGTAATAGCGTCTATGTTTTTGACTGTTTCAAAATTTTCAAATTTTCATTGATTCAGTTTTCGGATTTCACACTTAGGGTTTCAGATTTGGTTTATTTTTGGACTAACCCTTTCAGATCTAGCTAACTAAGTTTGTGCAGCTTGTTTTGGAAGCAAAACGTTTTTGTTGAAGGCCCCTCTTTCACAAAGTCTTTTGGGTTTCTAAAATTTACCTAACTTGTGTGCTTGCAGGAAGGGGTGATCATTTGAAACAACCCAAACTACTAACAAATTTTGTTGCAGGTCCTTGGCTAGGGTTTTGAAATTTTGTTGTGTGCCTTGTTTTCATAGATTAGCAAACACTTCCATTGGTGCACTAAAATTGAATCATTGTCTTTTGTGTCTTGAGCAATAGGCTCTTTTTGTTTAATCTTTAGAGGGCCTGTCTTCCCGTGTGGTCATTAGGACTACTAGTGAGAAGAGAACGACCCAAGTGGTAGCAAAAGAAAAGCCATCTTCTTCCAAACCACTATAAATAAATGTATTCATGGTGAAAACTATGAATAACGTGTGCTGATTAGTTCATACCGACACTATGTCTCCCCATAAACCCGTTTGATCAAATTTATTTGATCATTTGTAGGGCGTAACCCCTACCGGCTGGGAGCCTTCTGTATTTACAGAGCTAAAAGTGCCGCATGTATGGCCACACGAGCGGATGCCCTTACTAGCACCTTTTTGTTTCAGAAGCCCAAATCCTTCTAGTTGTTGAGGCAGGAGGTCGGACCTCTGGTAGCGGCCCACACACATACGGTTCTTAGTAGAGATACAAAGTTTGCCATGGGGAGTTTTCATGGGGAATGATGCTTGGCTGACTCGAGAAGTGAGTGCTGAGGGTGGAGCCAGTGAGGTCAAGCATCTAAGTATCCGCTCTGAATAGCGTAGCCTCGGGGGTAAAACCCTATGTGGGATCAACAACTATTGTCTTGGCCAGCCATAAGAATTGTGCTTGTCTTATGTTAAACATTCAAACATTCAAGACCAAACAACAAAACATTGTGTCTTTTGTGTCTTCAAGAGTATGCAAAACATTTTACATCAAACAACACACTTTTGGAGTCTAAACACTTGCAAACATTGAGTCCTCATCAACATTGTGTCCTCTTGTCACGAAAAAAAGTCAAACAGTCGGATTTGGTCACAACAAAACAACTTCACAGATTGGAAAAAATTGCACGAAGTTTACAGAAACGCGTCTGTGTCTGTTTTAACCGCGTCTGGGTAATATAAGCGCGTCTGTGAAGGGCATAATAGCGTCTGTGTGTCTAGTAGCGTCTATATCGAACAGAGACACGTCTGTGTTTGGGAATCGCGTCTGTGAAGCATATAGAAGCGTCTGTGTCCAGAATTGAAAATTTTTACAGTCCAGCAAACAAAGGAAATCAGTTTCGGAATACTTGAGCTTCCTAGGTTTTTTCTTCAGGTTTCATCTAGCATTCAACCTATCCTTGGGTCTCACATAGTCCATCATTGCTTCACATCTCATTTTACATTCATACTTGTCTAAACTTGAGTCAAAAGGTCACTTGCTTGTCCTCATCATACTTTGTCAACACACTACACACAACTACACTTTGCTAAGTGGTCCCTCATCAAGGTTTCTTACCTTTGGGTCTCATTTGGTCTTACTTAGAGTCAAGGTCAGCTTACCTCATCAAGAGAAACTATCATCTCTTTGGAAGTCACACCTACTCTACTACATACATACTTGGTCTTACACTTTGGACATTGCAAGTACACCTCAAGATTCATTTACACTCCATACAACTCTTGGTCTTCCATACTCTTTTCATTTTTCATCTAGTCTCTCACATCTTGGTCAAACACCTAGTTCATGGTTGAAACCCGCCTTCAAAAATCTAGGAGAAAAGCTAAAGAAGCTCAAGAGTCCGCAAACATGAGTTCTTATGAGTATGACAATGATTTATTTTTCAATCCTGAGCACACTACATTGCTTGACATGGATGTTTATCGAAACATTCCCAATGTGGAAAACGCAGACACTACAAACAAAAATGCTACACACAATGACAATGTGGATGACTTTTCAATACAATCAGCAGATGTAGAAGAATCCATTATGAATCCTCATTTCAATAGATTGGTTGAAGAAATAATGAGGAGGGATAGACAATACTTCTTACACATGATGGCACAAAGTGGAGCTAAAATACCTCATGACTTTGACATGTCTCAACTTATGGAAAACCGACCCTCGCAACAAACTCACTCCAACATGGATCAAAGGAGACCCAATAGTGGAGGAAATAGAGGACCGCATATGGTACCTGAATCACCATCAGCCTTGCTTCAAAAACCAGAAATCCCACATACACATGGTCAAACATATGATACTTACCTTCGAAGACCATTATGGAAGCCTTATGCAGATAGATATGCTCAATCACATGCTCAAGCTATGGATCAATCAAAACAAGTGGACATTCAAAAGCATGCTCCAAATTTGGACACAAGGAAACCTCATGTCAAATTTGGGGGCAATACATTAGAACATGACATGCCTATAGAATATTGTATACATGCACAAAATAGATATGGGGTTCCTCAACATGAAGCTATACCAAGTGCTCCCTATATGCCGCATCAATATAGACCTCCTCCATATGAACATTTCTATGATCAATATCATCCATACATGCAACAAGCTCCTCCTCAAATTGGTGTCTCAAATACGGGGTATGCTACAAGAAATCGATCTACACCTAAGAGCAATTTGGAGCAACAAATCAGAGATTTACAAAAGAAAATGGAGGACATGAGTACACCAAAACCAACATACACTATGAGAGACATATGTCCTTATCCATTTGATAAGAGCATTCCAATGCCTCCATTTCCTGCACACTTTGTGACGCCAAAATTTGACAAGTATAGAGGAAAAGGTGACCCCAAGGCACACATAAGACAATTTTTCACAGCTTTCATTGAGGTAGCCGCAGAAGAAACATATTTGATGAGGTTGTTCCCACAAAGCTTAGGCGATCAAGCTATGGAATGGTTCTCTCAATTACCACCTGGTATTAAGTCATGGGGTGACTTAGCAGAGGCATTTATTCAACATTTCTCCTACAATATAGAAACAGATATCTCAGTCACTACTTTGTGCAATACTAAGCAAAAGGAGGGAGAATCTTTTGCGTCATTTTTACAAAGATGGAGAAATCTAGCTAGCAGATGCTCTTGTGAAATTCCACAGAAACAAATGGTAGAAATGTTCACTCAAAACGTTAACAAGGATATTGGCTATGATCTAAGAAAAGCTTGTTTGTCCACCTTCAAGGATGTTATTGAAAAGGGCTTAGCAACAGAAAAGGTCTTAATTGAACAAGGAGTCATTAAGATATTCAAAGAAAACAAAGATGACTTTAAAGGAAAAGACAAGCCAAGATTTTGGAATAAAAACAAGAACATAGTCAATGATGGTGTTGTTGATGCCAACACAGTGCGACCCAAGTTCATCTTTTCAGGATCAAGTTCTACAAACAATCAAGTGAATACTCAAACAACTTCTAGACCACGAAGGAAGTACACCCCAATGGGAGAACCACTTAAGTCAGTCTTCAAAAAGCTTGTGGCAAATAAAGTGATCACAGTTCCAGATTTTCCTCCATAAGAACCAAAGGTTAAACCAAATTGGTGGAATGATGATGAGTATTGTGAATTTCATAAGAGCAAGGGTCACAAGACAGGTAATTGCCATCGACTAAAGAACATTGTGCAAGATCTCATTGATAGAGGTGATATTGAGATTGAGGGACACTCATGAGATGTTTAAGGAACCATTCCCAAAACATGACAAGGGAAAAGCCAAAGTCACAGATGATCAAGCCAACTATACTAGAGCACCTTACAACTATGACTCAACTATCAATCACATCTCGATGGACAATCATATCTCTACTATTACCATCAAGAACAAAAATCCTGAGAATCCTCCTCAGAGACCCAAGATTGTTCTAAGAGGTGTGGGATCTTCTTCCAAATCTACCTCTGAATGTCATGTTACAACTCGTCAAGGTAAAATTACTTTGCCAGGTGCTTCCACTAAAAATACCGCTTCTTCCTCAACCAAGCCTGAGTATGACCTTGTAGAATAGTTAGGGAAAACACCCGCGCTCATCTCCATCCTTGAGCTCCTATGTATATCCCCTGCTCATAAAGCTATTCTTGACAAAATCTTGAGAGACACCGCCGTTCCTACTGATCTGAACGTGGACCAGTTTCAAGCCATTGTGGGATACCTTTCCATTCGACACTCCCTCACATTCACAGAAGCCGATGACGCCTCCGTAAGTCAACCACATAATGCACCTTTACATGTTGAAGCCTTCATACACAAACATCGAATAAAGCGAGTCCTGATAGATGGAGGAGCAGGTCTAAACATTTGTACATTGAGCACCATTAAACAATTGGGATATTCTGATAAAGCTGTGAATTCAACAAATCAAATCACCATTAAGGCATATGATGATGAAGAGCGCTCATCCAAGGGCACAGTCACCTTACCTCTAAGAATTGGGCCAGTCACAAAGGATGTGGTTTGTTAAGTCCTAGATCTGGATCTCACATACAACATATTGCTAGGACGTCCTTGGATTCATGAAATGAGGGTAGTCCCAATGACATATCATCAATGCATTAAGTTTCCTCATAATGGAGTCGAGGTAACAGTTAACGGTGATCCTAATCCGTTCATATATTGCAATAACCTGAGATCACATACTGAGACCATCATTCCCAGTAATCATGAGGCTGCTCCTTCTTCGGCATACATTGACCCTGAGTCACTGAAACCTTCGACATCAAAACAAGGTGAACTTTAAGGCAAATTTCAAGACAAAGGCATGGGAGAATACACTTTAAATCAGACCATGTATTTACGACAAGTCATGAGCTCTCCAAAAGAATATGGAAGGCCACATCCTAACAAGCAAATATCCATCATGATACTCAAATGGGATCCTACTACCTTTCAAAGATGGGGCGAACTAGAAGAGGAAGATTTATACAAAATGCTCTATAAAGACATTGAAGATGACACACAAGATCAGATCAATATACCCTGTGAGAAATATGGCAAAGGCTTCAAGATTCTACAAAAATTCGGGTATGATGGAAAAAGCCCTCTTGGGTTACGCAAAGAAGGCGTCATGGAACCCTTACAACCTGAATTGACTGTAAAAAGGGAACGCTCAAAGGGACTTGGTTTTCTGACTTCCAAGATCCACACTAAAAGGACAGAAGAGACATCACAAATCAAAGTTGCCAAAGTTCAACAAGAGGATTACTATTCCACAGATTCCAACGAATGGGAATGGGGTTCAGACAAATCCTCCAGTGACTATGAGCTCACCGAGACATTCAGAGAGCCAGATGAACCCACAGAAGAAGAGGAATTTTATAAAAAGTTCAGAGTTGGTCAAGAAACAACCCATAAGGATTCCGCACAGTCTTCGTCTCAAGGTCTTAGGTCGAAATCACATAGGATGAGGACACCTGTCCCAGAAAGCGCTACTAGTGACGACAATTTGGATTCGCTTGCGATCAAAATTGATGAGGAGAGTGCCATCGATGACCTCAACGATTGCCTCGATATACACGAATATAACCACATCTTCACTCTTGGCCCTGCAAACTCCGAAAACATTAAAGGCCTTCCCCTTGTTCACCACCAACTCATTGACTGGGATTCTGAAGGACTAGCACAATTTGACACATTTTAAAATTATGAAGCTATTATTGACTATCTTGGCATACGAGATGATCTTCCCCCTGGGGACCACAAAGCAAGATACACCATAGAACTAAACAACATGACATATTTTGGTGAGGGTGTCTGACCTTCTAGTCGCAAAAATGTGAAAATAAGAACAAATCAAGGGTCTTATGGCGAAAACCACACTGTGGCGCTATCTGATTCCAAAAAAGTAAAAAGAAAGGATGTATCTGAGGGCGAAAACCTCTCTGAGGCACCCGAAGATGGAAGGCTCGACATTCTCCCAGCATCATATGAGGAAAAGTCATCCATGTTGGTAGAGGAGACTATCAAAACAAACATTGGTACAGAAGAGGTTCCACACAACATATTCCTGGCTCAATCATTGACAAAGTCTGAAAGGTCAAAATTCATAAGTTTCTTCAAAGAACGACAAATCAACTTTGCATGGTCATACGCTAATATGCCTGGACTAGATCCGGATTTGGTAATGCATCATTTGACAGTCAAACCGGGGGCAAAGCCAGTGAAACAGAAATTAAGGAAAATGCATACACAAGTGGCATTACTAGTCAAAGCAGAGCTAGAGAAATTATTGGATGTCGGATTCATACGTCCAATTGATTATCCTGAATGGATCTCCAATTTAGTACTTGTCAGTAAACCAGATCGCAGCATCAGAATATGTACAGATTTCGGAGACATCAACAAAGCTTGTTCGAAAGATGACTTCCCATTACCAAATATCGACTTGATCGTTGATCTCACAGCAGGTCACGAAATGTTATCTTTAATGAATGGATTTTCTGGTTATAATCAAATCAGGATTGCACCCGAGGATCAACACAAAACATCATTTACTTGTCCGTGGGGAACTTTCTATTGGAATGTCATGCCCTTTGGGCTGAAAAATGCAGGTACTACATATCAAAGAGCAATGACCACTATCTTTCATGATCTCATGCACATAACTGTGGAAGATTATGTTGATGATCTCTTGGGTAAATCAATAGACAGAGATACACATTTGGACATACTTTTAGTCGTCTTTGATCGGTTGGAAAAATACAAAGTAAGATTAAACCCCAAGAAATGTGTCTTTGGAGTAACCTCCGGGAAGCTCCTAGGATTCATTGTGTCCAAAAGAGGAATCGAAGCCGATCCAACAAAAGTTAAGGCTATCTTGGACATGCCGCCTCCCAGAAATATTAGTCAACTTTGATCCTTACAAGGGAGACTCCAGTCTATACGAAGATTCATAGCACAACTTGCAGATAAGTGTAATCCTTTTCAGCACCTGCTACATAAAAATATCAAATTCAAATGGGATGATAACTGTCAACAAGCTTTTTAGATGCTCAAAGATTATCTTTTGAATCCGCCAGTTTTGATGCCACCAATTCCAGATCAGCCTTTATTACTATACATATCAGCTAATCCAACAGCACTGGGGGCACTCCTAGCACAACAAATAGCTGATGGCAAGGAAAAAACAATATACTATATCAGTCGCACATTGGTGGGATATGAGCTAAACTACACACCAATCGAGCGTGCATGTCTCGCTGTGGTCTTTGCTTCACAGAAATTATGACATTATATGCTCACTCATAAGACTAAGTTGATTGCAAGAATTGATCCATTAAAATATCTTCTCAACAAAGCTACACTTACTGGGCGACTGGCCAAGTGGGTAATGATCCTGAGTGAATTCGACATTGAGTATGTGGACAAAAAAGCAATAAAAGGACAAGCAATCACGGATCAATTAGCAGATGCTCCCATGATAGATGATGTTCCTCTAAATTTAGAATTTCTAGACGAATCCATTTTAACAATATCACATGCAAGGCCATGGCAACTGTACTTTGACGGTTCATACACACAACATGGGGCAGGAGCTGGTATTCTCTTTATAACTCCTCAAGGTGATTCTATACCAAAATCATACCGCTTATCATTTCCTTGCACTAACAATATATCGGAATATGAGGCATTAACAACGGGATTACGAATTGCAGTTCAGTGGAAGATCCAGGAACTTCATGTTTTTGGGGATTCTCAACTAGTCATCCGTCAAGCAAATGATGATTACCAAACAAAAGATGAAAAATTAATGCCTTACAAGCAAATGGTGGATGATTTGAAACAACACTTCACAAAGATAGATTTTGAGCAGATACCAAGAGAGCAGAATCATGTTACAGATGCCATGGCTACAATTGCTTCACTAATTGATCTGCCTCAAAATGAGACCTGCTATGAGTTCCTGGTAGACAACCTGTTGGTTCCTTCATATGAGATCACTCCTACTGAAATGATATGCGTTGTTGGACCCAAATCCCAGTTATATGGTTCCATATTCACATATCTTCGTGACAATATCCTACCTCCTGATCTATCAAATAACCAACATCGCACTTTCATTTGCCAATCCTCTCGATATGTCATTCTAGCTGATATCCTATACCGACGAGGTCTAGATGGCACTCTTCTTAGATGTTTGGAAAGTGATGAAGCTCAGATTGCGTTACGTGAAGTGCATGAGGGGATATGTGGTCCACATACTAGTGGTCCTACCTTGGCCAAGAAACTCATCAGGACTGGATATTACTGGCCCAATATGGAAAAAGACTCATATCAGTTTGTCAAGAAATGTAAGCAATGTCAAATTCACAGAGACCTCATACATGCACCAGCACAAGAACTACAACCACTTGCGTCTCTTTGGCCCTTTTGTCAGTGGGGACTTGATCTCATAGGCAAGATTCACCCTCCTTCTTCCAATGGTCATAAATTCATTATCACAGCGACAGAGTATTTCACAAAGTGGATTGAAGCCGTGCCTCTCACACAAGTCACTGGGAAACAAATTTCTACTTTCATCCTTAACTATATCATTTGCCGATATGGTATTCCTAATTCCATTATTACTGATAACGGGCGTCCCTTAAAAAATCAGGATGTTCGTGAACTCTGTGACCGCTTCCATATTTCCCATCGTTTTTCCACACCATATAACCCCCAAGGTAATGGCCAAGCTGAGGCGTCTAATAAAACAATTCTTAAAATCCTCAAAAAGACAGTCGACGACGCTGGCCGTAACTGGCATATCCAACTCAATCCTGCACTTTGGGCCTACCGCACAAGTGTCCGCACACCTACAGGAGCTACACCCTACCCACTTGTCTATGGCGCTGAAGCCATCTTTCTTATTGAGGTCGAGTTACCTTCTTTATGGGTCTCTTTGCAAAACATCATCAACAATGAAGATTACGGGGTCTCTCGCTTACAAGAACTAGAACTGTTGGATGAACGGAGACAAATTGCTTTTAATCATCTCAAGGCTTACCAACAATGAATGAGTCGCAGTTACAATCACAAAGTCAAGCCTCATACATTTGAGGTAGGTGACTTGGTTCTCAGAGAAAATCCTAAAAATCAACAAGACAGGGAGAAGAAGGGCAAGTTCGAACCAAATTGGCTTGGTCCTTACATCGTTACAACAGTATATGGATCTGGGGCATATCAGCTCTCAACTACAGAAGGTGAACCTTTGGAGGATCCTATCAACAGCATGCACCTTCGCAAGTTCTACACATAGCTCTTCGGAATATCCTAATTCAAAAATACAAAAAAAATCAAAAAATTTTAAAAATACAAAAAAAATTATAAAACAAAAAAAATTGTTACTTGGTGAAAACCTGGCAAACAAGCGCCTTGTGACACAAAAAAATTGAAAAATCAAGAAAGTAAAGAGAAATAATTTCGTCCAACAGTGAAAACCACTTCGGTGGCACCCTGGGCAAGTACCATGGTGAAAACTGGGTCACCAACGCCATGTGTAGAGACATTGCTCCTCCCTCCTTCAGGATCCACTTTCATCCTTTCACTTTGCACACACTCACAACCTATTCACTCACAATAAACTTACCCATTCCCATCGTGGCTTGTTATTGATCTACCCAAGATTGGTTAGCCATTCATAATAAACCCCCTTTTTCACTCCCTTTCCATCCATAATAAATCCGATCCTATCTGTGGCTAAGGCAAATCCTACGTCTAGTGATGGGTGTGGAACTAAGAACATCACATGTTTCGAGGAGTACAGTTTCTTCCAGCTTCCTTCAGTCTATCCGCGCACAATCCGCAATAAAGCAACATTTGCATCACAAATCCACAATAAAGTTCCGTCTTCTTCACAATAAAGTATCAGTTTCATGGATTCAGTCAGTTTCAGATGAGACACAGTAGCAACAATGGGCTTCAACAAATCAAGTCTTTCAACAGACTCAGACAACATATGGTTCAGTACTATTTATCCTTTTTGTGAAAGTGAACATTGTGACCACAATCAAAATAAGACTTATACAAGTGACAAGAGACACTAAACTTGAGGACTATAGTGGATGTTGGTGTCGAGTCTTGGTTTTCTTTTGATTTCATCTTTTTTTTTTTTGGTGACATGTCTTTTAGCTTTTCCGGGATGTCTTTGACTAGAGATTCTATCTCCAGGATGTCTTTGACTAGAAAGGAAAGGATGGGGTATTGTCACCTATTTGTATTTGCTGTCTGTGGATTGTCTCTTAGTAATGCTATGACTTGTCCAAGGATATGAGGACACTGTGAGTCTAGTATGAACTGGGGCATTCCTTGTTTGTGACTGTCTTATCTCCATGCAAATAGGTACAATGACTTTCTGGGTTAAACATATGCCTCGATTGTCATAACCTACTTGCCATAATAAAGCTCAATGATGATAACGCACAAGAAGCTCTTTCACGTTCATATCTTCTATCTTTCATCCCCCTTTCTTGATTGACTTCCATCGTCCTTCTTGAGTCCGCGTAGCTTGCTATCACATGACTGAGTATAATGACACACCAAAAACATTTGCATTTCATGTAGTTGCACCTACATTACCACATATAAGCATTTCCTACATACATATAGATATCACAACTACATCACATCCTGCACACAACACCTGTTAGCACAATTTACACTTACATTATCATATTCATCTACATTACATACATTCACATTTGCGTCATGCATACACATATAAAACATAAAAGAACAAAAATATTGCATTCCATCATGTACGTATTTGCATCCATATCATAAGCATCACATAAAAACATCTCATCACATAGGTACGCATGCATATAGCTGCCGCAAAGATGAATCATCTCATATATATATAAAGTGTCATGATACAATGATGTCAAAAATCATATGGCTACAATCACCCGCAGGTGTCTACAATACAAAAAAATGGTACAAATACTGATACAAGGGAGCCCTCTATGGCTATGATGAACTCCCTCCCTCGGAGCCGCCTGGCCTCGATGGAATCTGAGCCCTAGAAGGACCCGCTCCAGGATCACCCTGCCTGTCTGGTGGTGGTGGAGGACCCATGACCCCACCACTCGATGCCTGTCTCCTCCGGCTCCCTCCCGTAGCTATCGCTGTCTGCGATGGTCTATGGAAGCTCCTCGCCCGCTGATCTGCTGGCACGACACCATAATACAAGTCCCTCTAGTAGGCAATCTCCTCTCCGGCTCGCAGGACATATGCGTAGCCTGCTCCTGTGTCCTCTGCCGCCTGCCTCCCTGCCCTCAGCACTGTCTCAGCCTCCGTGTAGTGCTGAATCGCCTGATCCCTCTCCCGCTCAGTATCCCTGAGCCTGATCCTGAGTCGGTCCCTCTCCCTCTCCAGATCCTGGCTCTCATCTGCCTGGCAGATCTCCCTGAGCTTAATCAGCTCATCCTCCTCTGGATCCCCACCCTCTGCCTCTGCTTGTGGCTCTCCCTCTGCGGGTGCCTGCCCCTGTGCCTGTCCCTGTACCTGTACTGGTGCCTGAATGGGTACCTGTCTTGGTACATGCCTAGGTCCCTATACCTGTCTCCGTCCCTGCTCCTGTGCCTGTACTGGCACCTGTCCCTGTACCTGTCCCTGTGCTCTAGGACCCTGTGCTGCTGGTACCTGCAGGGGCAATCCACTGCGACCCCTCACCACCTGGGCTTGTCCCTCCTATCCACCCTCCCTCCGAGGTGCCACCCTCCTCTCACCAACTACTCCCCTCCGCCTCCGTCGGCCTCGGCCTCCATCACCCCCACCATCATCATCATCATCTCCTCTTCCATCTCCCTCCAGTAACTCTCCTGGATCTGTCAATCGAGGGAATGGATGCTCGACCCAATATGCTGAATACTCTGCATCCATCCCGGCGTCCTCGATCTCTGGCCACATATCCCAGGGTAGGGGCACCATCTCTCCCAGCTGTGTCAGCGCCTGATCATATGACAATAAAGGCCCGAACTGCACCTGATCCCTAACTATACGGGCATACATACCCGAGCCTCGTGGCATCCTCTGGATCCTGCCATATTGCCTGCATACTCTGTCCACCAGCTGTCTCTCCAATATATAGGGCATCCGCCCAATCAGATACCTGCTCCGGAAGGTGTAAGGCAGCTCCACTGCGTCATCCTCCCACTCCTCACATCCTAGATACGGCCTCCAGATGACTACATCAATGTCATCTATCACTTGCCGTTGTAGCGTCCTAAAATTGCGACACTTGCAATTTCAACTGCATTTCGGTCTTCACGATGGCGACGCAACACGCAACCTGAATGGAGACCCCGAAACTTGTCCACGACACTAAAAAATGCATTTTTCAAGCACCCTGGCCTGAACCTCCTTGCACCCTGCTGTCCCGGGAGGTGGGCGCCCTGGTCCCTGGGCCTATTTTGGGCCCGGTCTCCTATGGGGTCTCGGGTCTTTTTGTTTGCAATTTGGAAATTAACTTCCCTGGTCGGCCTAAGGTCGGGAAAATCAGTCTTTTAACCCTAATTGGCAAGTATATAAACTACATTTTCCTCTCTCATTGAGACATATACATGGATGAGGGAAAAAGCGTGGAAACTATACTCAAACATTCAAGCATTCAAGCATTCATTCTAAGTCTCCATTCAAGGCTAAGTGTTGCATTCAAGACAAGGATTCAACCATTGAAGAGGAGATCACATACTACATACTACTACAACATACAACAAACAACAACATCTATACCTTCGCACATAAGGATACAAACATCCTTACAACAAGGTATTAGTACTTGTTTTACATTACAGACATTTACATTTACAACAATTTCTCATTTCTTGGTTAATTCCAAAACCGGGGTTTTACCTAAAGGCAAACCCCTAATCCCTAACCCCCTAATCGTCTTCGCTTTTCTGTGTGTAGGTTGCAGGTACGCGGCTGAAATTGAAGATCTGGAATCCTTGTGCAGAGACGAATAGATCCCCCTTCGTTTCGCGGATTTTTCGGAGGACCGTGGCGCCGGGCGCCATCGTCCCATCAACTTTGGCTCAAATTTGCAGGACAGTGCCGTATCGACATTTTACTACTAATTCCAGGTCCGCAGCTTCATCCTATATCCCTATCTCAGTTTATAAGCGAATCTTTCTCACTTTCTATGCATTCCTAGCCTAATCATTCTATGCACATTCTTTATAAAAGAGGGTAGCCTTGCTGTCTTAACCCTTGAAACGCATTTAGCATCCAATCTTGCATTGTGTGGGATTGGATCTTGTGGGTTTCAACCCCTCTTTTGAATGTAAAGTCTCTCCCTTAAGTGAAAACCATCAACCCTAGCGACCTCCCTTCTCTCTCCTCGGAGTTGGAAGAGGGGAGTGCAACTAGGGTTTGATTGCGATTTTCCGCTTTACATTTTGGTGAACCCGACGTGAACATCCTTTCTGATTATTCATGGTTAGATCTGAAAATTGATTCCTTGATTACATTTCCATGTTTGACCTTTTGCAAAATTTTAGAGGTTAATTGCATAAAAACCCTAAATTTTCTTTTTGAAAATTGAACTTGTGAAATATTTAATTGTTAATGCTTGCTTCAGATCTGCCCTTCTATTACAAATTATCAATTCATATCTGTGCTTAATTTTGAAAATTAAGTGGTTAAGTGTCAAAACCCTAATTTTTGAAACCCTCTTGATTCAACCTTTGTCCGACAATTTCACTGATCAAAACATCTCCAAATCAGCTGTAACTTTGGATTCCGCAATAAAATCACAATATCTTTTATCCCTGAAAATTTGGAAAAAAGTTGCGAGGACCGTGTGCACTCCGAGCGCCATCGTCCCCGACATTTTTTCCGAAATTTCGGGAGCTAGATCTTACTGTATTTTTTTGCTAAAATCCAGAATTTTGGCTGATTTTATCAAATCTAACACTTTCAAAATTACAGTCAAAGTTGGTTTTGCGATTGCTTGGTTTAAGGCTCCTAATCATTCAAAAATCATTGAAATTGAAATTTTGTGTCAAAATTGTGTTCAACTGTCCTAAATCTGAAAAGTGTGTTTGAATTCATTCAAAATTTCAGTGCTTTATTCAAATTCTTGCAATTTGTGACTTTTGAAATTAAGTGCTTAATTACAACAACTTTGATTTCCGCTTTCAAAATTGAATTTTGCATGAAATTGAGTCAACTTTTGAATTTCAAAACTTGCATTGCTTTTGACATTCCCTCTAAAATCATAAAATTCAAAATTTCAGTTTCCCTCTCTTTTTTTTTAAAGTCAAATTTTGCATTTTTCGACAATCTTGATAGGGTTCAATTTTGAGATTGCAACTTTAATTTGGGCTATCTACAAATCGTAAAATCACTCAATTTTTTCAGATTAGCTCTAAAATCATCATAACTTTCATCCCTACAAATTTCAAAAAAAGTTGCAAGGACCGTGTGCACTCCGAAGCGCCACGGTCCCGGACATTTTTTCCGAAATTTCGGGAGACTGTCGTGATTGCATTTAATAGCTTAAATCTGGAAAATTGGCTGATTCTACTGAAAATTGCTACTTCTAAAATTCAAAATTTTCTCTCTCTCTCTAGTGCATGAGTTTTACAACAATAAGCCCTACTTACACTATTCCCGTTAGACGAAGCCGTAGAATTAAGTCTTTTCGAGGTTTAACTACCGAGGAGATGGAACCTAATTTGAATAGCCTTTTTAACGAGGACATGGGTAATTCCTCTAATCCTCCTAATTCCTCTAAGACATTCCTCCTGTGATCACCAGTCATGGGGGCAATCCTTCTTCTTCAATTAATCCTCTTCCTTCATTCAATCTGACTTCTTCATTCATTCCTGCAATGAGTGTCCCTATTATATCTTCACAAATGAACATGACGCAAGGGGGCAATTCATTTAACCATTCCATTCCTCCTTGTAGTGTTCCTCCTGTCCAATCATCTCCTATGATTAACTATCATAGGGTCCCACCACCTTACTCTCTACCTTCTTTCAATAACATAACACCTCCATCTCAATCTAACACATCTAATATGAATTCTTCGACTGAAGCGACCATTAACAATCTTGCACAAACTGTCTCTTCTTTACAGCAACAAATTGCCTCTATGAATCAATCTAAGTTTAGTGTGCCCACATTTGATGTTGCGAGCCCACTTTCTCTTGACATTGTTCGAGCTATTCCCCCTAAACATGTTGAAATCCCGCATTTGGAGCTTTATAATGGTAAAGGTGATCCTCTAACACATGTTAAGACTTTTCAAACAATTTGTACTGATTTTGCTTATGACCAAAGGTTGCTTGCAAAATTGTTTACTAGAACATTAAGAGACAAAGCCCTACAATGGTATTGCTCATTGCCTTCTTATTCTATTACTTCTTTCGAACAACTGGCAAATGCTTTCATTCAACAATTTCAAAACAATATAAGTCCTAAAGTTACTTTGATTGATTTAATGCATTGTAAACAAGGTGTTAAAGAAAAAGTGACTGATTTCATTGGTAGATATAAGCATTTGTATGCTCAAATTTCTTTTCCAGTGCCTGACAATGATATTCAAAGAATCTTTATTTCTAATGTACAAAAAGATATTCGAGACAAACTTCTGTTTTCTGAGTTTACTTCTTTCCAACAGTTGTGTGCAACTCTTCACAATTATCAACTAACTGTGAGTCAAATGGAACAATCACATCCTATGGCTCCGAGTGATAAGGGTGATAGCAGTCAACAACCATTTGGGAAGTTTAAACCGAACAGAGATTCCATCAAATTCAATGAAAACATCATCAACAACAATGTGAATGCAGCATCAGGTGTGCCTCCTATTTCTAAATTTTTCAAGAAAGAAAGAAAGTATACTCCTTTGAATGAATCATTGCATAGTATTATGAATAAGTTATTGGAACAAAATGTGCTTACTCTTCCTCCTATAAGGCAAATTGATCCTGCAAAGATTACTTCACCTTATTTTGATAACAAATCTTTTTGTCACTTTCATCGTCAGCCTGGGCATGATACTGAAAAATGTTTTTCTTTAAAGGGTAAAATTCAAGATTTGATTGATAATAATACTATCTCTGTTTCTGGAGTGAATGATAAAGGCAACACATCTGTAGCTCCTCCTAACCAAAATCTTCAGATTTTTACTGATCCATTACCTTCTCATACCTCTAATGCGATTGAGGCTAATGATTCCTCTCTCTCATCTGATGGTCTTGTGTCTATGACTCCGAATGTGATTAACTTTGTAGAGCAGCAAGAAAACCCTAAAGAACCTTCCATCACATTTGATTCTAGTGAAACCATTAGAGCACCTGATGGTCCTTTATACATAGTTGCAAAAGTCAAGAATACACCTTGCCGTGGAGTGCTTATTGATCCTTCGTGCATGGTTAATGTTATTACTAAAGAATTTCTTTTTACTTTGCAATTGAATCAAGTGATCTATGACAAAACAGATGTGGTTGTGAAATTATTTGATGCATTTTCTTCTCCTGCGATTGGTTCTATTACATTACCTATTGAGGTCCATAACAAATCCCTTGATGTGAACTTTGCTATTATTCCTTCATCCGAACAATTTCGTGTGAAGCTTGGCTATCCTTGGCTATCTTCCATGAAAGCTATTGCTTCTCCTATTCATAAGTGTTTGAAATTTCCCCATAATGGTGAAGTTGTTACTGTCAATCATAGTCTCTTTAAACCAGCTGAAAGAACTCCTAGTGTTCCTATTGATTACTTTTGGCCTAAACAATTCCAATCCCTTCCTCCGCGAAGTGATCATCTTTTCAAGTCTTATCAAAAGTGGAAAACAGATATGATCCTCTCTTTAAGTGAACCTAGAACACCTAAACTTGATATTCCTATCATTCTTGAGAAGGAAGTTCTTCCTTTGAAAGATAAAACTAATGTCTTTCCTCAAGAAGATTCCCAACCCATCCCTATGGATGTGACTATGTCTATGCCGAATAAACCTTCTAAAAGTAGACCTATACCTCTTCGTCATGATGGACTTGGTCTTCTTCCTAAACCAAAAATTCCTCCTTTATATGGAGCAGTTCCTCCTCCTTCTTTTTATAGAGAGAAGAGACCTTCTTCTTCTCCTATTATCCAGCCTAAGAGACCACAACCTAAACACCCAAGTGATAAGGATGAGAACATTCCTCCTCCTCTATCTTCTCCACTTCCTACTAAGACTAGACGTAATCGTGCTGCATGTGAATGCCGACGAAAGCGTCGTCTTAGAGCGCAAGCAGCTGCTTCTCAAACTTTGCAATCTCCAAAAACACCTTCAACAAGCATTATTCCATTTTCTCCTCAGCTGAAAATTGAGCATAAATCTCCTAAACATAAGATGCATGATGATCTTGATCCTGTGCAAGTTAGAGATCCTATTTTTATAAATCTTGATGATGATATGGATGAAAATGTTATTCATGATAAACATGTTACTCCTCTTGCTTCTGATAGTGAATATGAACTTGTTGATATTGATAACCATTTATCTAATGAATTTTCTAAAGCACTTATCCTAGCTCCTAGACAAGAACAACGTGGCTTGGAACATGAACATAGCCCTTGTTTGGATCTTGTGATAGCTCCATCTGCTGTGTTGGATGTTCCTCCTCTAGCGTGTTCCCTGCCTTCCCGAAACATTGATCAGCAAGATCGGGGGGTAGATGACGTGCTAGACTAGTTACATTAGCATAGCAGATTCTTTCCTCCTCTGTGTTGTTACTTCTTCTATGTGTTATTCTCATTCTTCTATTTGTTGTCCTTAGTGTTGTCTACTTGAGGACGATGCAAAACATTGAGACCTCTTTTGGTCTCTCTCATGTTGACTCAAAAGACACATGTGTTCCCTTCTTCTAGGTGACCTTCCTTGATTGGGGAATGAAGAACAATTATGCATACATACATATGATATATATACATGACTTATCATACAGCATACTGACCCCGAGGAAAGCAAAGTCACCTTGTGCTTTGTGTTTTGTGTCTATTATCCTTGGGTTTATCTCACACTTGGGGGCTAAATCTTTGCGATAACGTGCTCCTTTCCTTTCTCATTTCTTATGTGTATCACTGCGTTAAAACAATCACCCCCGTTGAGGCGTGTGCGATCGCTTTAACGTAGGGGGGCATACACCCCATCTATCCCTTCAGGATACTTGAAAATTTCTTGGCGAACTTAGCTTTGCCTTGAAAATTTTTGGTATTTCTTTTGCATGACTCATAGTGAGGGAACCTTACTACTGATAGTCATGGTTCTCCCTCGTGATCTTCCCTTTTACTTTGTCAATCGAAGTCGTAAGATCCTTAGTCCACTGGGGGCTTGGTGTGTCTTGCCTCCTTGACGTGATGAAAGTCTTTCAATGTTGTTTCCTTGTACTTTACCGGAAGTATGAGCGTACGCCTATACTCCCGCTAAAGTGGGGGCTAAATGTAGCGTCCTAAAATTGTGACACTTGCAATTTCGACTGCATTTCGGTCTTCACGATGGCGACGCAACACGCAACCTGAATGGAGACCCCGAAACTTGTCCACGACACTAAAAACTGCATTTTTCAAGCACCCTTGCCTGAACCTTCTTGCACCCTGCTGTCCCGGGAGGTGGGACCAGAGCGCCCAGCGCCCTGGTCCCTGGGCCTATTTTGGGCCCTGTCTCCTATGGGGTCTCGGGTCTTTTTGTTTGCAATTTGGAAATTAACTTCCCTGGTCGGCCTAAGGTCAGGAAAATCAGTCTTTTAACCCTAATTGGCAAGTATATAAACTACATTTTCCTCTCTCATTGAGACATATACATGGATGAGGGAAAAAGCGTGGAAACTATACTCAAGCATTCAAGCATTCAAGCATTCAAGCATTCATTCTAAGTCTCCATTCAAGGCTAAGTGTTGCATTCAAGACAAGGATTCAACCATTGAAGAGGAGATCACATACTACATACTACTACAACATACAACAAACAACAACATCTATACCTTCGCACATAAGGATACAAACATCCTTACAACAAGGTATTAGTACTTGTTTTACATTACAGACATTTACATTTACAACAATTTCTCATTTCTTGGTTAATTCCAAAACCGGGGTTTGACCTAAAGGCAAACCCCTAATCCCTAACCCCCCAATCGTCTTCGCTTTTCTGTGTGTAGGTTGCAGGTACGCGGCTGAAATTGAAGATCTGGAATCCTTGTGTAGAGACGAATAGATCCCCCTTCGTTTCGCGGATTTTTCGGAGGACCGTGGCGTCGGGCGCCATCGTCCCGTCAACTTTGGCTCAAATTTGCAGGATAGCACCGTATCGACATTTTACTGCTAATTCCAGGTCCGCAGCTTCATCCTATATCCCTATCTCAGTTTATAAGCAAATTTTTCTCACTTTCTATGCATTCCTAGCCTAATCATTCTATGCACATTCTTTATAAAAGAGGGTAGCCTTGCTGTCTTAACCCTTGAAACACATTTAGCATCCAATCTTGCATTGTGTGGGATTGGATCTTGTGGGTTTCAACCCCTCTTTTGAATGTAAAGTCTCTCCCTTAAGTGAAAACCATCAACCCTAGCGACCTCCCTTCTCTCTCCTCAGAGTTGGAAGAGGGGAGTGCAACTAGGGTTCGATTGCGATTTTCCGCTTTACAGCCGCCAATGCTCTAACCTGCCAATCTGCGGCTGCGAAGTGATCATGTCATACAGATGAACAAAACTCCGTCCATGACCTCTCCCTTTGAAATGTATCGGCCGCGTGATCGGCAGATGCTCGTATGCCCAAACCTGCAGTAGTGTCACTCCACAACCCAATCCCACTGATCCATGGTATACAAACTGGTGAAGCTCATAATATAGGTGGGCCAACACACATGGACCCCACGCATATCTGGTGTGCTGCATCACCAATGTCTACAGTGCTCCTCCCCAGCCCACTGCCAACCCCCGTGTCGCCCTGTCCGGACATAGGAACCCACTGATAGCTCCTCTGATCATAGCTGGCAAAGCTAACCCTATCGCGGTCATGGTGTCCCATTCCACATGTCCTGCTCTCATCTCTAGGCCGGGATCCTGAAACAGCCGTCTCAAAGCCTCTCTGTCTCCGTCGCGATCGTATGGAATTAGATCTCCATCAATCGGTATGTGTAGAATCCTATAAACATCCTCAAGGGTGACTGTCATCTCACCCATCGGCAAATGAAATGTGCAAGTCTCTGAATGCCATCTCTCAGCCAGCACAGTCAGCAAACCCATGTTTGCCTGAAACTTAGGCACATACAACATGTGTCTCAAACCCATCTCCTCGATGGCAGCTCTATCCTGAAATGACAACTCCGGTTGCAACCTCTGTGTCGACGGGAATCTCTCCCGTGACTCTAACATAGGCAAATACTCCTGTAGTCAAACAAATCAATCATGTCAGTCATCGTGGCATTCACTGTTCATCACAAAATGCTACTTGCTATCTAAATGCATATGGTTATCTCTCTTAGTGACACTCACTGTTCATCACAAAGTGTTGCTATCTATCCTAGTAGTACTCCCTGTTCATCACAAAGTACTACGTGTGTGACATTCCCTGTTCATCACAAAGTGTTACTCACATCTTGCACTCCCTGTTCATCACAAAGTGCAGCTCATACTTTGGGTACTCTCTGTTCATCACAAAGTACTCTATCTTGGTGCTCCCTGTTCATCACAAAGTGCCTTGATCTATCCTAGTCTTCCTAGAGGACCTGCTTGAGTGTATCCTCTCAGCAGCTTATCCAATCGACAGCGTATGTTCATCACAGAACTGTCGATTTGACCTAGAAGACAAAACTTTGCATTTATCGGACATAAACGCGTTTCTAACTCACAAACGTGCCTATAGACTGCACAAGCACGCGTAAACAACACAGACGTGCCTGCTTGACATAAACGTGCCTACATTGTTCACAAACGCGACTTTGAAACACAAACGCCTCTAAAAGATGTAGACGCGCCCGCATTCGACACAAACGCGGTTCTAGACATAGACGTGCCTGGCACCGACACAGACGCGCTTGTCGGACACAGACGTGCCTGGCACCGACGCAGACACGGTTTCTCGATTTTTGCATTTTTTGCACCCTACTTCTAAGCGCATTTATTGCTCTATTCGACATGCATTAATGACAAAATTAAATGCGTCAAAGTACGAGGAGGTTTGGTGGTACTTACCGGCTCTCCTGCCTCTGCTGGCCTCTGAAATCGGCGAATGTGGTCGAATCTGTGCACGAAAGCCATCGCTGCTGACTGCTGCTACTCTTTTCTCACTCTGCACTGTGATCTCGTGAGGGTGTAGATGACAATGAGGATGTCTTTTTCTCGTGGTCTATCTTATAGCCTACCCTAGCCCTCGCATTCATTTCCCGTGTCAGTCTTCATTATCCCGTGACTCTGTCACTTTATCCAGTCAGTCCATTCTATCTTGTCTTTCTTATCGAGAGATTGTCTACAATCTTTTCAGACATTTTCATCCAATCTCTCGAGGGGGCATATCATTCCCATCCTGGGGCAACTCTGTATCAGTTCATCTTATCTTCTTTGAAACAACGCGACAAGCCGCATTGTCTCAAAGAGGGGCAAAATGTAGACACCCAAAATTGTCCAGTCTAATTAAATAAATATTTTATTTATTTAATTATCTAAGCCTAATTCTTCTATTAATTAAATAAATCCTTATTTATTTAATTAATTCATTTATCCTCTTCTAGCCTTATTTCTCATTTAAATAAATACCTTTATTTATTTAAATTATCCCTTTCCTAAATTAAATAAATATTTTTATTTATTTAATTGATCCTACTTCTTCTATTTATTAAATAAATCTTTATTTATTTAATTAATTCATTAGCTTTTTCTATCCATGACACATGTCATTCATCTCTTAATTCCTACACTACCTACCTCTTTCATTATTTTGGTATTTCTTTTACCTACCCTCTAATCCTAGCCGACCTCTCTTTTTACTCCTCTCAATCTTATCCCTCCATTTCATATTGTGTCTTCTATTTAAGGAGATGCCTCCTTCATTATCAAACCCTAACAACTTGATCAATTGGCTACACTATGATCCTACTTGCAACCACATTCCGTTCTTTGTTGAGCTCTTGTGCACATAAAATCTGAGAGCAAATATATCAAGCAAGATCAAATCAATGGAGATAGGAAGAATAGAGATCAAAACCCTATTGGACATGTGATGGTATAATCTTTGTGATTTTGTTTTATTTGCATTGTCTTAGGTAATCTTCATATGTTATGGTGGATCTTTGTTGATTGTTAGGCTAGGGTTTTTGTGGTTGGATTCATTTAGCCTTTCAATATTGTTATTATTGTTATCCATTTTCACCATATACAGTTATAATGCCAACAATTTTTTTTAAAAAATTAATATAAATGTAAGTATACAATTGAAATTAATTCTATTATCTTACATCCTTCTCTTCAATTCTAAACCACTGATTTAAAAAAATAGGTTGTTTACTTAATCAGAAGTGAGAGATCTTAGAAAATTTATAAGAAGAATTTCAATTATTGATTTATGTTTATTATTAATTCTTGCCAAGGTAGGATACTATTGCATTCATTTATTTCTATTTTTTAATTAATTTGATCAATCATATCATAGAATTCAAATTTCTACACAAAAATTCTATAGTATATATATATATATTTTTAATAGATTGTAAAAATGCTATTTTTCTATTTTTCTATTTGTTACTATTGTATTTATATAGTGTGGGGAAAAAAGTTGGGCATACAAGTTAATTTCCGTAGAATGATTTAGAGAGCTAATTTATGCAGAATGATTTAGAGAGGCTAATTTGTGGTTTTCTTTAGGACTCATACTATGCAAGAACAAGTCTTAAAAAAATAATTTCGAAATATGGAGCAAAGTTCTTTTTAGGGATTTTCCATGGACTCCAAAGGGAAATCTGGAGGAGGTAGTTGCAAGTTCATCCCCCAATTGGCCTGAAATTAAATCCGTTCCTCCAAAATATTAGAATTTTTTACCACAAATTCTAAAACCAATAGGTAATTTTATGAAAGTTGAGGAGTCTCGGGTCACCCTCCCTCACCTAAATACAAGGGTTTTAATTACCCTGGATCCAGAGGCTGACATCCCAAACAAAATTGCTATGACCATTGATAATGAGATCCATATATGGGATATGGAGGTTTTGGGAACTCTTAAAGCAATAAAATTTGAAGATGATCATTTTGGTATATGTTCCATGTATGCATCTAATGATTATAGAGAGAGAGGTCTACTCTATGGAATTGGATGACCTCCAACCCCCCAAAGGTCCATTGGATTTGTATTGGTGTTTTCAATATGGTGGAGTTTAAAGAAGATAAGAAGGGTGGAGGAAAAACTTTATGGAAAGGTGATGAACTATTTTTCTATTCTAAATTCAAGAGGTCTTTGAACCTTATTGATCCCCTTGCAAAAAAAAAGTATCTTCCGAGCTTCCATTTGGTATAGTTGGTGTAACAATCAATCTATGCAAAATAGAATCTACTACAGACTTGATAGAGCTTATGCAAATAGGTCTATTTTTTCCTTCAATTATCTCAATAGAGGTAATGTAGTCACGGTGATCCCCTCCTCAATGTTAGATTGCTCCCTTATTGCTATTAATGTTTCCTGGGATGCCTCTATTGCTCCAAAGATGGTCCTTAGAGCTGATATTTTTAAGATCAATGTCTCTCTACTCAATGATGAGGATAGTTTGGATGCTATTCAAACAATTACTGCTATTACTAAAGTTCTTACCAAACACAGGTCCCTTATTCTAGTTTGGGACTCTTTGGTTGAATTTTGGAGAAAACTTTTTCAAATTGTGAGAAAAAAGAAAGCTATGGATAGAAGTAGGATCAACTCTCTATTGTATCAAATAATCTTTATCCTAAAAGGACAAATGCAAGATAGTGGGCCAGACCACCTTCTAGAGGCCAATTGGTCAAGGCCAAGACACTACTCAGGAAAATTCAAAACTTCAAGTTTTAGGGCCAGAAAGTTAGAGCCAAGACGAACTAGTTAAAGTAAGGAGATAGGGTATCTAAGTAATTTTTTCACTTGCTTAAGTATAAACAAGAAAGAGAATTTATTGGTCTCATCTCTCATAATGGTCAAAGTTCCAATGGTAAAGACTTTTTGAAGTTAGCTTTCCATGATTTTTTTTTCAGAATTTAATCACTTTTGATCACGAACCTAATAAATAGGAAGCCATGGAATTCTGTTTCAAATTTATCCCTAAAAAGATCTTATAGGAGGAGGCTCAAAATCCTGATCAAGACATAACTATGGGAGAAATTGACAATATCATATCTCTAGCTAATGTGAAGTCATTGGGTTTGGATGGGTGATAGGGAGGTAGTGCAAGGTGGTTGCCAAGTGGCTAGTATGTTTGCTAAGTGATAGGTCCTTACTGGTTTCAAGGTGTAGTCACCAAAGTCAAAGTGCAAAAAGCTCAAAGGCAATCTAACAACTCTCCTTGTTCCACCTCCCTAAGTCAAACTCTCCTTGGTTACTCAAGGGCTTCAACTCCATAGTTGTTGTCATCCTTTCAAGTGCTACAAAACCGACTTATGAAGTCAAACTCACCAAATATGTTGGATTCATGTTAGGTTAACCTATTTCAACTTGATTTGTTGGGTTTCATGCTTTTCAACCTTCTTTGGCATACCTGATTTGACAAAAACCTAGTTTTAGGCCTAAAACGGGCTACTAGGAATTAGCCCCCCTTTTGGGGTTTTGTGCTCACCCTGCTCAAGCGATGGACTTCCAGACAAAAAGAAGTTGATATTCGGACACCCTTTTGGGAGTTCTTGAAGATTTTCTAAGTCTCAGGGTGTCTTAGGCCTTCTCCATGACTGTCCCAAAAATGGGTGAAAAAGAAGGGTTTGGTAGGGTTTTGATGGCAAACAAACTAGAATCCTTCAAAGTGAAACATGAGACCTTAGTTATATCATGCCACATGCTAATTAGACCAAGGCTAAGTAGTTTTACACCCTCAAGGTTTAGAGAACAAGTTTTTACAAAATGCACATAAGGAGAGTGCAACAATTGACAACTTTTCCATTCTTGTTGTCTACAAACACATCTTAGGTATGAAAACCAATTACATTTCAAAACAAGAGAACATGTCTATCATGAAAGACACACAAATATCACATTAGCCCTACACAAAGCCATTAGGCAATTACAAACAAAGATTTGTTCACAATCAAGTCTTTTATGACTGCACTTTTCTCCTTTCACTGTTTTTCCACTTTGACCTACACTTTGCCACTGTCAAAACACCTTTCAAAGGTCTGCCTAATGTTCTTTTGTTAATACTTTGCCTTTGCTTGCTTGTTGACCTTCATACCTGCCAAATGGAAGAGGAAGATTGCAAAAACTCCTTCATTTAATATGCTAAAATCAGTCATAAATGACTGTGACAGCCTGCTGGGCGTTACAACTTTGCCTAAAGAGATCATTGCTTGATCTTGGCAAACACAAAGCCCATGGGCAGGGTCAAACACCACTCCATATTCTTGTTTACAAACACATTAAGGAGAAACAAGTTTTTACACACACCAACATATGGTGGAGAACAAGTAATTGAGTGGATACAAACTCCAAAACAATGACTCACTGTTTTTGTTACAATTTACACAAACTAAAAATGCAAACTTCCTTCTCTTGGCTTAGTAAGCCTCTTAGCTTTCATTTACAATCTTGGACAACAAGACAAGTCTGTCCACCTGATGAATGCATTTGCTATAGAAGAGCAAAGCATCAACTTCTACAAAGACCCTAGCCAAATGGCACACTTGCCTAGGGCTCCATGGCCACAAAACTCCTTGCACCTGCATTATTGAAAACAAAACATGTATTTACATATCCTACAAGTTGACCAACTGGTTTTTGGGAAGCCATGAGCATTTAGGGCCTCAAGAAGCCAATTTGGCCAAGCATCCTTGCCAATTTCCCTAGACAAGGTAGTGAAACTGTCAAAATCAAATATTTTTGCACAAAACTCAAAACTTGATGAAATTAAATGCCACCAAAGGGAAAAGCTTCAGGAAACATGAGAGAACATAAAAATGCCAAAACAGTACAGACAAGTACAACAGGCATACGAACTGTTGCTCACTTGGAGTCAAAACATAGTGAAAAACAAGGAACTTTTAGTGTAAATTCTCAAAATGCTTAATAATTTTGAATGAACAACCCTTAAAATAGTTCAAACAGGAGATTAAATACCTCTCCCAGTTGGTTAGCCTCCTGTACAGACTGGTACATGTCCAAGAGCACTTAAATTTGACATTTTGATGCCTAAATGACAACTTTTGGTGCCTAGAAAATGCAAGGTTGATCTCAAAGACCTACAATCAACTAAGAGCACTACTCAAACCTACAAACCAAGCATAAGACATGTCTAAGCACTTTCAAAACAAAAACCACATTAAAAACTCATTTTTCTATCATTTTGCCAGGCAACTCCAAACTGGCAACTTTGAGCAAAAAGATGAAAACAAGAAACCAAAACCACACAATGAGTTCAAAACTCATCCAAACAACCTAGAACAACTTCAAAAACATCTTAGACAACTTTCCAACTTAAAACTAATAAAAACCAAGATTGCTATCAAACCTGAGATGAAAATGAGACCTAGGTGCTCCTGCACCAATGGGCTCTATGTAGAGTTTTATAAGAATAACATTGATTGGATTAGCTCAAAGCTTCTTAAGCTTTATAATGTTGCATATGCTAATAACTCCCTAGGAGATAATATTGATAGGGGCATCATTGAACTAATCTCAAAGGACGAAGACAAAACCACAAATTATAAATTGGAGGCCTATTACTTTGTTAGATCTATCCTACAAATTTTTGGCAAAAACTTTGGCCAGAAGGCTCACAAATGTGTTTGGAAGGATAGTTTCAGTGACCCAATCTATTTTCATAAAAGGGAGATTCATTCATGAAAAGATGATAAAAAGCTAAGAAGGTATGCAATTGGCTAAACATGATGGTCAAAATGTGATCACGATTTTGCTTGACTTTGAGAAAGCCTATGATCTAATTCAATGGTCTTTTGTGATAAGCATGCTAAAAGCATTTGGATTCCCACCTAAGTTCTTCAACTAGATTAACTTACTTTTCAAGGACTCTTCTATTGTCATTGATGTCAATGATGAAATTTCTAAACCTATTACTCTCCAAAGGTCTATTAGGAAAGGATGCCCTATTGCCCCTACATTGTTTGTAACTTTTGCAAATTCCCTTCACTATATTCTTAGAATAGAGTCTATCTCCCCTCCTCTAAAAGGTATTAGGCTACCCAAAAATGATATGCTTATTAATGCCCAATTTGTTGATGGTATGACTTTGTTCATTGAACTCTCCAAAGCTATCTTTGATAATATTGTTGAAAGACTTTAGATCTTTTGTAATGCCTTAGGTTCTAAAATTATTCAATAAAGTCTATCGTTATTGGATGGTCAGAGAATCCTCCTAAGTGGTTTGCAGCTAAATGATGGTGACAGGGATGGGCTAATTCTTCCAAAGTGGTTAGATATCTTGGTATCCCATTTCCTAGATCTCCTTCTTTAAAATAAATGTGGGAATGACCCTTCAAAAATATTGAAAGAAAATATGAAAAGTGGTAGACCCACCTCCTCTCTTTAGTTGGGAGAGTGCAAGTGGTTCAAAAGGTCTTGGCATCCCATTCCATTCATCATACATAAGTCAATGTATAATAAGACCAAGTCTCTTGAGCCTTATTCCTCTAGAATATCTCTTCCTAGTGAGAATTTTGGCACACTCTTCCTTTTGTTTATTCACAAGTTCAAAATATGCCTAGAACATCCCATTCAAAATCACTTTTTCATATAGATTAGCCATTTGCTATTCTACTCTCACATTTTCTTTATAGATTTTTTTAAATTTCTCGTTGTTCCATTCTTTGAGTTTAACTTTAATGAATTTGAACCGCTTTTATTGAATTTGTAACTAACCGTCCCATTCTCTGTTGGGGCATCTTTCCACCATTTTTAAATTTCTTTGACCAAGTTTGGATTCTGAAACCACACACTTTCAAAATTAAAATATCCATTTGAGAGGCAATTGGAAGGAGAAAAAACCAAAGACATAGGGAAATGATCAGAGGTGGAGAGGTTTAAAATTAGTGATTCATATACAAACCCTTCCTACAACCAGTTGTGTGTCAAAAAGAAGCGATAAAATCTTTTGAAATTGAGCTAAATTTTCCATTCTTTGGTGGGTAATCAATAAGCATTGTATCTTCTACAAAGGATTGGAAGTCTTTCATTATATTATCAATTCTACTCAAGCCTCCACTCTTTTCATTGATATCTAAAATGGCATTGAAATCACCTCCAAGAATGCATTTTGTATTCCCCAAATTTTGGATTTTCTCTTTCAATATAGTCCAAAGAAGCTTTTTCTCTTCAAATTTGATCAAACCATTAATATCAAATAGGAAAAATGAATTTCCTAAATTGTAGGCAATGACATCACACATCATCCAGCCAGTCCCCATCTCTACCTCCCTCACACATACCTTGTAAGTATTCCACAAAATACCTAGGCCACCAACCAAACCAATAGCCTCATAAAACAAACCACCCCATTTTTGCAATAGCGAATGAATTTATTTGCTTGCACTGAGCTTAATTTAGTCTCCTACAATAAAATTATATCAAACTTCAACATCTCCAATTGGTGCTTAATAATGCATCATATCTTTGAATACATCATAATGCACATTTGTAATACAATGCTCTCATAAAATAAGGTTGTGTTTTAAGGAAAAACAAGCCAACATAATATCTAAAATAAGGTCATCCCCTCTAGACCTTGGAAGAGGGGCACCCCTGGCCCTATTCAACCCTCAGTGCCCACCTATCAACAATAACCTTTTATAATCGCAAGGTTGAGACACCATTTTCTTAACATATAATCAACAAGGGATGTAGCCTTTTTTGATACTAAAGTATGTAATATAAATAATTTTATAATAAAAAAGATCAAAATATCAATTTATTAAAGAAAATTTAGAGAGACTGTGCAAATAAAATTAGTTTTGTAGCAACAATAAGCTTAATCATCAATCCAGTTGTAATAGGCTCAATCATCAATCCACTCCTCATTGAATAATAAGGAAAAAAAATTAAAAATGTGTTTTTGCTTGTTTATTTAAGCATCTTTTCTAAATAGGAGAACTTTGATTAGAAAATAATTTAGATAGTTTGAATCTCTAAGGTTAATAACATATATGAATAAAATATGTACAAACAAGAATGTACTTATCTTATTTTTTAATATTTTTAGATAATTTTTAATCAAATTCTTTAATAACTTAAAAACAAAGTATCGTCACTTTTATAAAATAAGTTTTTATTTAGTATGTGAACAATGCAATTGAAATAATGTTTTGAAAATGTCAAAGTAGAAATCAATTCTTCAATAGCTATGCAACAAAAAATGTTTTGTCATATATCTATATAAAAAAATTAGTAAAAAGCATAATCTCAATGCATTGCAGTGTACATTACATATAGTGTGAAATACTTTTTTCAATTGACATTTTGTATTTGTGAGGCACATCATAGGCATAGAAGAATCTAATAGAACATTTCCATCTTGTATTTCCACAATGTTTTATGCTAAGAAGCCCAACTTTTCACCATTCTTTTTGGCCAAGCGAATCAAGCCTTGCCTTTGTTTGGCATCAGCTCCTATTGATTTACAAAATTCAGTTATCACCTGGTTCATAGTAAGAAAGTATATGAGGTCAATTTTTTTTTATAAATATTTTTTAAAAAATCAATAGTTCCATTACTTAGATATATATAAATGAAACACATGAACAAAATAAGTAATAGAAGTAAAGAAGATAGTAATTGAAAAGAAATCATTATATTGAACAATCGTCACAATATAGCTTGAGATATCTTAGAATTTACAAATATTTAAATGCTTAATATGCAAAAATAAATCAACAAAAAAATTCACATAAAAAACCTAAATAACTAAAATCAATGTTACATTTTTATTTTATTTTCTAAAAACATTATATGTTTGGATGTAGGTGTACTATTGAGGACACTTAATGAATTATAATTAATTAGGTGAAGAGTAATAATTTTTCTCGATTTTATAGTGAATATTTAATTGATTTAATTGTAACTGACTCAATATTAAGGTCATAAAGCTCCCCCTAAAGAGATAAGGCCTCAAGTACTTCACTCTTAAAAAATAGACTTTTAAGTACTTCTCTCTTAAAAAATGTTTCTAAATAACGTAAGAAAGGAGGGATAATCAATAGGAAAAGGTAAATATATAAAAAACTTAAAGAGTTTTTTCCAAAATAAATCTCATATACTTAAATTTAGTATAAAGTATGATTATAATCCAAAGAATCATATGTGCATAATATAAGAGGCTTGCATAACTGGAGAGTTTGGTAGATAGACCTCACCTTAGCGGTTCAATGTGATGGTTAAGTTGTTTTGTTGTTGTTCTTGCCATCAAGGTCCAAACCCTAGATTTTATAGTTGAATGTTTGTACTGGAGATGAGATCTCCGATGTGTGACCTCAGTGATTCATAACTCCAACTCAAAAGCATTTACTCCTTAAAACATCACATGATAATAATGTTTTGATCAAATTAATAATTCAACTCTTAAATTTTTTCTAATGTATAACCAATATACATGGATTGTTTGTGTTCATAAGAAAATGATCCTTATGAATCATCACTTATCATACATAAATCAATGTATATTAAGATCTTCTAAAGAGTAAGTCTAGAATCATATAATTATATTATTTTAACATGATTAATGCAAACAACTTTACAAATTATATAAAGTTCCATGCTAGTCAAATGGACCATTCAAACTTATAAGTAATAAATCCTTGTGAATTAATTCTCCTCAAACATAAAGATGAATGTAAATTGATGATGTGTTGAAGAGTAAGATCTAAATATCAGGGTTGTAATATTATATTACAATTTATTTAAAAGATTTACAAATTATGTGATATGCATGTGTGTGCGCGCGCTATATGCAAATGTTGCATATTCATATATACATATATAGACATATACACATTCATGCATATATATATATATATATATATATAAGTCTATGCGCGTGTGTGTCCATATATAAATACACACAAGTATATAAGACGTGTGTGTATGTGTATACATGTATACATACACTGAATGTTAAATAGATCATTTATACTCATTAAAAATAAGATTTTTGTGAACTGATTTAATCTAAAATAAATAATTGTTTGTTGAAGAGTGATCTGAAATCATAAACTTATAATATTTTAAGAAATATGAATTTTATTTATCTAATTTCTATATGAAATGGATATCAAATAGAACACTCATTTATAAAATACAAATCCATATAAATTACTTAAAATTTAAAAAATCTCAAATTAATACTGAAACACAGCAAACATCTATCCAGCATATTGGATACAAATTTAACCCCAAATATTGATAAAATGCTGTCATTAAATTTGTGCATAGAGTATGTTTGAACAGACAATAGGCTGAAACAGAGAATTGAAAAAAAAAACAATGAAAAATGTGAAAAAGAAAATGTTGAATCTAAGCAATATAATTTACCTGTGAATGCAAAGCAATGGCTTTTCCCCTCAAAGAGTTGAAAGTCTTCTTGCCCACAACATTTCTGACAACAACAACCACAGGCGCAAATAATCCCTTCCCTTCGTTCACATTCTTCATCAGCGGCTTGACCACAAAGGGCTTCGAACTCCTGACCTTCCCCAACGAAACCCACTTCACCTGAACACTTCCCTCTCCTCTACCACAACAAGAGGAAGCCATTAAGCTATTGCCTGTAAAAGCAGCAGCTGCCATTGTTTTATAACCAGTCAATTATGGCCCTCAAGTGGGGATTCGAACCCCAGACCTCGAAAAAAGAGTTTCTCAGAATTGGGTTGAGGAAGAAAGAAAGAAAGAGAGTCTTAGCAGGTGCCGTGAATGGAGTGTATGTAGAAACAAATGTGAGGCTAGTCTTGGTGTGGGGAAATATAAGGCTGGCTTAGCTTCGGAATAATATCTAACCGGTTCACGTGGCCGATTGTGGTTCATACATTTGTCGCCCACATCACCGTTCTTTTGTTCTCTACCGCCCATGTGCTTGTAGCTCATCTTCGAATGGCTGGATTCTTCCTATTTGTGATTGACACGTGGCTGAAATGTTAGTTCCACAAGGGGAAGGTGTGGAATGATGGTTGTAATAGGATTTGAACACGGTTGAGGCTCTAGAAAGGTCTCACATGTGGTGCTCACACTATAATGTGTGGGGTGGGATTTGAGCTTCTAGATTTCATTGTGGTTCTTGATTATAGCTAATGTGTGAAGGGTGATTGAGCTTCTAGAATCATGTGGTTAATGTGTTGAGGGTGATTTGAACTTCTAAAATTTGACTGTGGTTCTTGACTATAATGTGTGGAGGATAATTCTCAATAATTCTGGCTCTTGACTATAATGTGTGGAGGGTGATTTGAGCTTTTGGGTTTGACTGTGGCTCTTGATTATAAATTGTGGAGGGTGATTTGAGCTTTTGGATTTGACTGTGGTTCTTGACTTTGATGTGTGGAGGAAAATAATTGTCAACTCAAGCATTTTTCTTATGTAGTTGGTCAAAGAGGGTAGTCCTTATATAGGTGAATAAATGGCTAACTTTAAACTTATATTCTACTCAATTAATAAATAAGTTTGGAGTTAGATTAATGGAGTATGTGTTGAAGTAGGATGAAGTATTATTTTGACTTGATTGGTAAATAGAATCGCAAAATTATTTTTTGATTTGAAATCTAGATCTATGACAAACTTTTCTTTGGCCTAATGGTTTAGAATTTGTACTCTTAAAAGATAACTCACAAGTTCAAATCCTTGAGGAGGTGGGGTATGCACATCTCGTATTTGAAGCACAATTAGGCACCTCGTGCATACTAGGAGTACAAGGACTCCCACATATTGCAAGCCATCTTTAGACCCAAAAGCAAATCACCTAGTATCGTAGACCATAAAACATAATTAATTATTAATTAATTAATTTGATATTGAAATGTTGTGGGACTAGGCCACACCACACAACCTAGTTTGAGACAATTTTCTTGCTGCACAAGAAGTTCTTTTGCCACAAATTTTTTGATTATTGTTGTAACCTTCTATGATGCTACATGCTTGCTTTTTGTACTTGCTACTAAATTGAGAACAATGCTAAAAAGTATTGAGCAGTTTGTTGTTTGGTTGGAGGGAAGGTCGTGAACTTCTTTACTCGTAGTTGAAAATCCCTTAAGAGTGATGAACAAGATTCACAAACACTCCACACAATTAATGGATAATGTTCCTTATGCAAATGATTTATGATATGAGATTTTGTTGCATCCTTAATCTTAGAGTATACGTAATGTTATGAGTAGTCAACTTGTGACTACCTTAACTCTTAATTAAGTCATATTATCATTATTATATTGTTATTCAGTTATTTAGGTCGGCTTAAGGCTTATATGTGGTTATCTAAATCAACCTAGGTGATATCCTAGGCATAAGCAGGGCATACATAGGATGTAACAAGTCTTATTTGCATCAGATTGTGAATTGTGTTATCAATGGAGATATTTGGAGGTTTTCCCCTTTGAAGTGGCTTGTTATTCTTAGCTATTATAAAGTATTTGTAGAATACTTCATATTATCTTCCTCATTTGTGCAATTTGTTTATTAACAAGAGGTATCAGAGCATGATTTGGGTGCCATGTTGGCAAGACATTTTCTCAAATTTGGAGGTTATTTCGGGAAGCACATATCTCTTCTAGTGCTTGGAAAAACTAAAAATAAAAGGGTTTTAATGAACCTATGAAAGCATCTACAATCCAGATTTCAAATGAATTAGAACATAATTGAGTGATTTATTACATAATTAGGGTTTTGCCAAACTTATTTAGGAAGCATATATCTCCTAAATATTGGTGAATATTTTCCTAATTTTTAATGGGTTTTTTCAAGACTTTATTAAGGCACCTTTTCAATCCAATTTGTAGAGTAATTGGAAAAGACTTAATCAAATTATTGTAGAATCAAGGTTTCCAACAAATTCACTCTCAAGGTTGCAAATTAGCTATTTTTTGGGAGATTTTTATAAGAGAATGTGACCTAGGTCTTGGTTAGTCACATGAAATTTGAGGACACACCTTTTACATGTACATTAAATACTAAATTTATTTGATATAATAAATAATGAGATGGTAATATTGAGTAGCTCTAAGACTTTAGGGTATATTCTCATTCCAAGAGATTGGGAAGTAATCCTAATCGGTGAAAGAGTCGAGACCATGAAAACTCGAAGATATAACTCATCGATGAAAGATATTCCTAACCATGTTCTATGGAAACAAAGAATCTGAAATCTAGTTTGCATTAGTAGCAAATTGTAATGGTTAGGTCTAGTATAGGAACCATGAGTAATAGCAACAAGTCGAGTAGGGTGGTGAACCATGACTGCATGTACTACATGCTTATATACCCATTCAAAACCTTTGGCCAAGGTGGCACAAGGCTTTGTGTGTGCTAACCAATTCCCTTGAACTACATACACTTCCTAGTCAGAGGTCATGCTCGGTAGGGACCTATAGTGTGTGACCAACTAGAGTCGTGTAAAATTGAAAACAACAAAGCTCAGATGGCAATCAAACCTAGCCTTGTGTCTACACCCTTACGAAGGGTAGGGCCACTTCTGTAAAGAAGATGTGTCGGGGACCATCAGGTCTGTGGTTGAATGAAAAACACCTTGATGATGCTCTCCCTCAAAAAGACCAGGTTGAAACTTGTATAAAGATATCAAATAGAATGGAAATCATTGTAGACTCTTAAACTCATTCTCTTTATTTCTATTTAAGCAATTATTATTTAATTTAGAATTATGAATATGTATTATTTATCTAGTTACATGCTTTTCTTTAGTAAGTTAATCTTGCTTATGAGTATTCATGCAATGCATGGATAATCATTACATTTAAAAAATAAAATGTACATGCATTTAGTTAGACTTAATTTTTCTGCAAGTTTCTTCAAAGAATAAGCATTATATTTATTTCAGTTCGTTAATATGTTACATATGGTATCAAAGCTAGGTTTGACACTGAACCTAGGGGTTTGCCACCTTAAACACCTAAGAGAGAAAACTAAAATGAAGCATTTTGGTGTTTCTAGGATGTGGATTTGAACTACTAAATTAAAAAGTGTTTGTGACTTGGAATACATTTGACAACAGAAGACCAAACTTAGTTATGACAATTCAAGTTGCTCTCCACCGTCGAACACTGAAACAATAATGGAAGTTGTTATGGGGATCCAAAAAGAGAGGCAGGCATGGCTAACTTCAAAAAGAGGAATAAATGAATCATCCTCTACACCTAAACCAACTCACAACCCAAAACCCTCTTGAGTAAAGGGTTGTACTAAAAGACCCAAAAAATCAACGAGTACCAACGTTGAGATTTAGACTCGTCTCTTTTTATAGTTTCGATGGGCAAGAAGAGCCCATCACAAATGAAGATATCAAATCTTGGATAGAGATTTTAGATTGTAAATAATGATGTAAATAAACATTTTGAAGTGATGAATATAAGATTAAAATTTGTTGCACCATGCTTGTAAATATTTGTTATTTTATTCTAGTCAAAATGTGATGAAAAGTAGAACTAAACTGGAATAATTTGTTGATAATAGGAACAAAAAACCTATAAGCATGGAGAATGTCAAGGATGACATCGAAGGGTCTAGAACCCAAGACATGCCAATGGTAAAACTAGATCAACTCCTCACAATGATGAACAAAACACAAACTAGACTCTGTAACCTAGAGCAACAGGTTGAGGGTGAAATGAGAATAGAGAAGAGGAGAAAGAGTCCTAGTATAAGGAAATATATAGTAGGCGTGAGCACACCACCCATAGTGAGAGGGGAACACTCAGATACTCACACCCATACTAAGAAAAGGGATCATATGGCTAGTGTTTTAACATATGACATGAAGAAAGTTAGGCCACCCAAGTTCGACAAATTGGTGTCAGGAGACACTATTGAGGCTTGGTTGAGAAAAATAGAAAATTACTTTGAGATCTGAGATTATATAGAAAAAATGAAGGCAGTGTGGGGGGCCTACCAACTGACAGGAGAAGTGGCCAACTAGTGGGAAAATAAAAAGACCGAGCTAGGCCTAAGGTCATTGAAATAGCGTGGGATCAATTTGTAGGAATTTTCAGGCATAGATGGTTGCCCCAACTATTATTTGATAAAAAATTGACAAATTTCAAAGATCTAAGGCAAGGGGAACTCTCAAATAGCGAATATTGGGAGAAGTTCAATTGAATGTTAAAATATGTACCCCAGTGCCAAGTGGATGAGAGATACCGAATATGAAAATTTGATTATGGGCCTTAACAACCACATTGATGGGTTGATAAATGTTCTTGCACCTATTACCATGGATGAGGCTTATGAGAAATAAGTAAGGCAAGAAGAAAAGACTTGAAAAGATGATACCATTAGGGACAAATTGAAAAAAAGTTAGATGGACATAGTCTTCACAACCCTTCAAGAAGAAGGGCGAGAAATATGACTTGAGCAGAAAGAATGATAAGAGGTACAAAGGTAATGGTAGGATTCTAGAGGGGACATGAAAGGGTTAACAACTCTAGGAAGGATGGGGAAGCATCCAATAAGAGAACAAAGAAAAGAGGACCACTAGGTGGATGCTACACATGTGTTGATAAGCATTAAGCGAACAATTGGTTGACTAAGAACCAAGGAGCGCAACAACATAGAAATCCTCTACCATCTCAACCATCTCAACAAGCAACATTCCATTAGAAAATTCATGCAAGCATAGACAACCAATAGACAAAGTATCAAATTACTTTGATTGATATGACAAGTATGTTGTATGGAAACCCTGTAATAGTTCTTATTGATACTACTGCTACAAAGAATTTTGTTTCTCCAAAATTGTTAAGGAGATTTCCAAAGAGGACTGGTTTTATGGCCAACTCTTAAACAATTGAAGATCCCAACTAGTCAAGAGCTCAGGTAGAATAGTGTCTATTCGAGGCTAGGGTTTAACTTCCCAATTTTACACTTGAGGTTAATCTATATGTAGCACCCTTATGTTCCTATGATATAATCCTGGGAATGAATTGGTTGTGCAAACATCAGACCAAAGTGGATTGTTTTGCTAAAACCATAGTATGCCTAGATGACCTTGGTGACAAGGTATATTTGCAAGGTACCCATGAGAGGTCAAGTTACAATAGATCTTATCAATGCAATTAAAACAAAGTGAAAGGAAAAAGTGTTAGGTGTTTGTTGTAAGAATGGAGAAGATAGATTAATCTGGTGAGGTTAGGTTTCATGATGACATGATGATCTTTGAGTCTTGTTTTCATAATAGATCAAGATCTGTTGATATGTGGCGACTGATCAGGAAAGTACTGTACACTTGTCATGTATCCTTGTTGGGGTTTGGGAATTTTTTTTTGGCATTTTTTGGTTGAAAAAATTGACGTTGTAGGAAAACCCTAAAAATAACCGACTTTGAGTGTTGCCCTAAAAATCGCTTATTATAAGTGGCTAGAATGTAAAAGGCATTGTAAGGGTATTGTACTGATTTATTGGATAGTAAGAAAAGATTGGACAACTGTGTTCTGTGGATGTAGGCCATCTTGGGTGAACCACATTAAATCTTCGTGTTATCTGTGTTATGCATTTTTCTTCATCTTGTGTGTTTGTATCTATATATAATTGTTAATTTGTGTTTGCTCTGGATCTGTCTAAACCCTAACAAGATCAAGAGAGGATGGTAACCCAGTAAATTCCTTCACAAATAAATATCCTTACCTTTGGTTTACCAAAATGTATTTCTCGAAGAGCTACTTGGATTACAACTAAAAAGAGCATTTGATTTTTCAATTGAATTGGTACCTGGAGTTGAATCGACATCCAAGGCTCGGTATCATATGACAAACACTAAAATTATTGAGTTGAAGGTGTAACTTCAAGAATCTCTAAGCAAAGGGTTAATTTGACCCAATGTGTCACCATGGGGAGCTTTGGTTATATTTTTTAAGAAGGATGGAACCCTCTGTCTATGTATAGGATACCACATGCTAAATAAGGTGACTATTAGAAATAAATATCCCATACCACATATTGATGATGTATTCGATCAAATGCATGAGGCTGCAATGTTCTCAAAGATTAGATCTGTAACCAAGATATCATCAGTTAAGACTCAAGGATGAGGACATTTACAAAATATCTTTTAAAACTTGCTATGGACTTTATGAGTTTACATTGTTACCTTTTGGGCTCACTAATGACTTTAGCCACATCCACGAATCTTATGAACAATGTGTTTCATGATTGTCTCGATAAGTTTGTCTTGGTGTTCTTAGATGATATTATGATGTACTCTAAGAATGAAGAAGACCACTTTCAACACTTGTAAATAGTATTGCAACAACTACATGGACACAAATTGTATGGAAAGCTATCTAAATACACATTCTTTCAAAAGGAAGTACAATATCTAGGGCATATTATCTCCACCAAGGGTATAGTGGTGGATCTATCTAAAATCAAAACTATATCAAAATGGCCAACCCCAAAGAATGTGCAGGAAATGAGAAGCTTTAAGGGTTTGGTAGGGTACTATAGGAGGTTCATAATGAAATTCTCACGAATAACACACCCCATAACCACACTTCAAAGGAAAGGAAAATGGTTTGAATGAACCGAGAAATGTCAGAAGGCTTTCAAGTACCTTAAAAGAATTGACAACTACACCAATCTTGAAGGTGCCAAATCTCGAAGGACACTTTGTGGTATTTATAGATACTTTAGATGAATGATTGGGAGGAGTCATCATGTAGAATGGGAAAGTGATTGCCTATGAGTCTAGAAATTTGAATAATTATGAACAAAATTATGCACCTCATGACCTCAATCTTGCATACATTGTGTATGCTCTACAAATGCAATGCCATCATTTGTTAGGTAAGCCCTTTGAGCTTCTTTAAGATCATTAGGGGTTAAGATATATTTTTACCCAACCTAATCTTAACACCTATCGAAGAAGGTGGTTGGAGTTAATTTCAGATTATGACTTTGAAATCAACTATAGTAAAGGGAAGGAAAATTGAGTGGTTGATGTTCTAAGTCGTAGAAGACACATATCTTCTATGGTTTCCTTATGCATTGATTTTAGGGCTCGTGTCTTGCAGCATTTAGAAGAAAACAAATATTATAAACAAGTCAGAGAAGTCCTCCAGGCTAATCCACAAAATCCAAGGTATGAGGGATTCAACTTTGAGTCAAATGGCCTTTCAAGGTATCGTGGTCGCATGTATGTGCCAAAATATTTAAAATTGAGGAGATTGGAATGGAAAGAAGTGCATTCAACACCATATTCAGGACATCTAGGGGTCACCAAACTTTTGGTAGATATTAAACCTTTTTATTTCTATAAAGGAATGAATAAGGATACCACAAGATTTGTGGCAAGCTACTTTGAGTGCTAGAGGGTGAAGGCATAACACCAACACCCAACAAGACTGTTACAACCTAATGTTGTACCTGATTGGAAATGACAAATAATAAGCATGGACTTTATTTAAGGTTTACCGATGTCAAGAAATAGACAAAATTCTATATTTGTGGTCATTGATTCACAAAAAATGTTCACTTTATACAATAACTTGACATATGGAGCACCTATTATAGATCACAAATTCATATAGGAAATTTTTTTTATTACATGGGGTGCTCAAAAAGATCATATTAGATAGGGATGCTAGGATGACATCTAGGTTCTAGAAAAATTTGTTGTTTGTAGGCCTAGGAACTAGTTGAACATCTGTTTGACCTATCACCTGAAAACAGATGGTCAGACATAAAGAGTAAACCAAGTCTTAGAGGATCTTCTAAGGATGTATTGCATGGATCAACAATACAAGTGATAATATTACCCATCCTTAGTTAAATTTGCATACAATAACTCTTACTAGTTAGCCATCAAAACAAGACCATTTGAGGCATCATATGGAAGGAGTTGTTGAACTCCTATCAGCTAGGATAAGCTAGAGTTATGTAGATGCAAAACAAATTCCAAGGTAGTCTGAGGTAGGTAAGAAAGTCCTTCTAAGGGTCAAACTATAGAAAAATTCAATAAAATTTGGGAAATCCTCCAAGATAGCACTAAGATATGTGGGATCGTTTGAAGTTTTAGAGGTTGTCAACCTAGTTGCATACAAAATTGCTCTACCTTTAGCTCTCGCCTTATTGCACAATGTGTTTCATGTATTTTATCTTAAGAAATATATAGGAAACTTTGATCACATGATCAACTCAAATTCTATGCATGTGTAGGATCTAGGGGTGATCACAATCAAGCCACAAAAAGTGCTCAAGGTATGTAAGCTTTGCTTGGGTAATCAAGAGGTCAAGCAGTGTTAAAGTCGAGTTGGACTAGTACTTTGAGGACAATGCCACTTGGGAAGACTAGGATGAGATTCACGAGAAGTTCCCTACCTCTTTATTGTTTTTATTAGCTAAAGACTATTTAAGATGTTTAGTCAAAACATGAACTTCATTTTAATGTTATGCTGATACTTAATCATTGGGGACAATGATTCATAAGGGGGAGGATATGTTACATCCCTCTTTTTCATTAGCAATTTTGATTTGCTTTGATGCAATGTTGAATGTGACGATATTATGAACTTAATGTGAATTATGGATTCATGGTTTCATTTGATGAAATATTATAAGTTGAGCAATTATTTGAAATAATGTTATGTTAAAGATAAAGCTTAATGCGAATAAGTTTCAGCTAGTATATTTGTTTGACCAAGTGGATGTAAGAAATCTTACAATCTTTGTGTAGGAGGGAGAGTATCATCAAGGAGAGGGCGCAGACTTGAGGAGAGGTCAAAGTAGCCATCTGAACCATATTGAGTTTGTGAGTTAAAGGTAACTTGTCTAGGGTCATCTTTGCCTCAATAATGTTGAATTAATGTCAATATCTATGGAATGTTAAGACCATGTTAGGTTAATTGGACCTTAGGATCTTCTCCATAACATCTTCAATCTTTATTGTATGTTATCATTATCATGAATTTGAAGTAAGTTGATGGTCACATGATTTAATTCATCATTATTAATAGAAATATATGAATATGTATCCGTAAGAATGACATATATATATATATATATATATATATATATATATATATATATATAGTGATATAAGAACAAATATGTACATATATATTTATATATATGTGTAGTAATCCTTATTAATACATATCTTTAAGCTCAAAGTAGTTCTATGGACTTTATTAATAATAGGGAATTTAACGGCTAGCATAGCCGAGTTTTCTCACACTTAACAAAGAGTTAATTCATTATTCACGTCGACTTTAATGCAATTCTTTTTTTCAAACGTGCTGCCATGACTCCATTATGCTGGAAATGAAATTGAAATGCAACTGCTAAGCTAAGGCTAGTAGGGTTAACTAGGCGAGATAGAAGTTTGAGAAAAGAGTTTAAAATTGCACATAATGTGATTAACCTTTGATTGGATGTGAAAAGAAGTTTAGTAATCCTCATGGAATGATATATTGTCTTCAAAATCTTATATATATTCCTTTGTCATGAAAATAGAATCAAAACCTTGTATGCTCTTTGAGCAAGAATACGAGGTTTATCTGTATCTTTATGCAAGTTAAATGCAGACTGGCAAAGATAAGCATGAACGGATAACACAATAGTGGTTGCATAATAATTAGAGAAATGTTGTCTGGCTAGTGAGCCTCATCAGTAACGTAAACTTCATTGTTTGTATCTGCAATACTGCAGCTCCTAGTTTAACTCAGAGAATTAGATTGTAGAGGAATATGGAAACATGATTAAGTTAAGAATGTCTTTAACAGTGATGGCAAAGCAACACATACATATATGCATGTATGTGCAAAGGATGCATTGCATGTCAAACTTTTTTCCCCCTTTTTGTTTGGTAATGGGTCAAAGTCGAATCGCTTTTGACTAGAAGAATAACACTCTTATATCTTCTTGTATCGTCTTGACTTCCACGCCAAAGCATCACCTTATCTCTCCATTTCCTATGTGTGGGACACATGGGGCTTGAGCAGACTCGAACCCAAGACCTCCCATGTAGGAGGCTCACAACTAACCGCTACGTTATGGGGTCATCCCTGTAAGGACACACCTTTTACATGTACATTAAATACTAAATTTATTTAATATAATAAATAATAAGATGGTAATATTGAGTACTCCTAAGACTTTAGGGTATAGTCTCATTCTAATAGATTACAAAGTAATCCTAATCCATGGAAGAGTCGAGACAATGAAAACCCAAAGATATAACTCATTGATGAAAGATAATCCTAACCATGTTCTATGAAAACAAAGAATCTGAAATCTAGTTTGCAGTAGCAACAATTGTAATGGTCAAGTACATCGTGGGAACAGGATGAGTTATAGGAACAAGTTGAGTAGGGCGGTGAACCATGACTACACGTACTACATGCTTATACCCATTCAAAACCTTTGGCCAAGGTGCCGCAAGGCTTTGCATGTGTCAATTAGTTTATTTGAACCAAATACGCTTTCTATTCAAAGGTCATGCTAGTTAGGAGGTACCTATAGTGTGTGATCGACTAAAGTTGTGTAGGATTCAAAATAATATAGCCTAGATGATAATCAAACCTATCCTTGTGTCTACATCCTTGTGAAGGGTAGGGCTACTTCCATAAGGAAGATGTGTGGGGGACTACTAGGTTGATGGTTGGAGGAAAAGCACCTTGACGATGCTCTCCCTCAAAAGGATCAGGCTAAGACTTGTATAAAGATATTAGACAAAAATGAAATCATTGTAAACACTTAAACTCATTATCTTTATTGCTATTGAAGCAATTGTTATTTAATCTAGAATTATGAATATATGTATTATTTATCCAATTTCATGTTTTCATCCACTAAGTTAATCTTGCTTATAAGTATTCATGCATTGCATAGATAATTGTTACATTTAAAAAAAAAAAATGTACATGCATTTAGTTAAACTTGATTTTTTTGCAAGTTACTTCAAAAAATAAGCATTATACTTATTTTAGTTTATTAGTATGTTACACTTTTATTACATTGTAGCTAGAAAAAAATGAACAAAATGATGTGATTTAGCTTCCCTCTATTCCTGAAAAAGGTTGAATCTAGGCCTCTAGATATACACAAAATTGAAGAGAGCTCATCTAGCTTTGAATCTTCAAAAGAGGAGGAAAAACCTCCAACTCATCTTTTTTGAAGGTCTACAAGGCATAGAAAACCAGGTTTGAAAGGCATTAACCTAATGATTGGAGATATATTTTTGCTTTGAATACTAGCATGGATTAACCAATACCAATAGAAGAGGAATTAGATATGAATAATGCACAGTCTTGAAATATTGTTATGCATGCAAAAATTACATCTTTGAAAAATAATGATACATAAGATCTAGTATCATTGCTTGAAGGAAGAAAATCTATTGATTTGTAAATGGGTGTTCATGAAAATCATTGGTTCAGATGGAGATATTGAGAAGTACAAAACAAGACTGGTTGTGAAAGGTTACTCTTATGTTGAGGGTGTTGCTTATGGTGAGATATTTTCTTCTATTGCAAAAATGACATCCTTTAGATTTTCTATTTCTAATATGGCTACTCTTGATTTAGAGATTAAGAAAATGATTTTGAAAACAACTTTCCTTCATAGTGATTTGGAGGATATTTATATGACATGGTGAAAGGTAAAAGTAATTTGATTTCAAAATTGAAGAAATATTTGTATGACCTCAAACAAAGTCCTAGGATTTAGTACCAAAAAATGAATACGTATGTGTTGAGTTCGACATTTGAGCATTCTAAACCATATCACAATATTTTTTTGTGGACTTGTAGATTACTTGATTACATTGGAACATATTCCCAAGTTCCATAAGCACTTAAAAACCTAATGAAAGGAGGAGTAGAGAGTATAAAGTTATTTCAAAGGTTTTCAAGATAGGCTTGGAGGTTGATTAAGCTCAAATAATTTTGGAAAAGTCAAAAAAGATAATTGTAGGGAGAAAGGAAGAAGATGAGAAGTGATAGATTTGAAAAGTTTGAAAAGATAGCATGAAGTTGATAATTTAAAAAATTACAACCAACCAAGAATCTCACGAAAGGATTTTCAAACATATCTTAATAAAAGAAAATCATTTCCAACTAAACTATTTCATGTACATCATGAAAAGCAGTCAATTTGAAATAAAAGTCTATACTTTTTTTTAGCAAATACAATAGTAAAGACCCCATAAAGACCCCATATGGTAGAAAACCCTCAATATTCTTCACAACAACTCATCTTTATTTATTAGGTAGTTAAAATAAATAGTATCCCTTTTTTGGGGGTACAAAAGACTAAGCATTTTATCTTGCATTTAGTGTGACAAGTGTCATGCATCTAGAATTGATTGGTATATATTCATTTGAGAAGGGTTGGGTTGTTTATAATTGATGTTGCTATTGCAATTTGAGGGTTGTAAGAAGGGAAAATAGGTGGGAAAGTCTCACAAATCTGATGTAAATTATTATTTGAAGGAATAAAGATACAATCTTTGTGTCTCAATCATTGTGTTAAGAATTTTATCTTATTATTTTAAGCAAGTGATGCTTGACAACCTATTTGTCTCATTTTTTTATTTTTTTTAAGAGAAACATACACTTTCAAAAAGAAGAAAAATATTTCCTTATACATTTGAAATCTTTCAAGGAAAGTGATATATTTACCAGTAGTAAATGGAATGTGCGATATTATCAAAGATACCTAAGGACAATTTTGCGATCAAATCACATTTGTAGATTTAAGTTGTAAGAAAATAATAATCATTGTAAGCCAATGATATTTGATATATAAACTCCACAGTTCATCTTATAAGGTTGTGTAATAGCTTTTAGAATTTAAATTTATAAGGAAGTGGAACAATGTACCCTTACTTCCATAGCTAAATTCTTAATTCTAATTATTGTTTAGCTTATATTGTTCATGCTTAAATGCTAAGAGTACAAGGAGTACTTATAGGTCGTATTTATAAGTGTGTAATCTTCTTGAATTTCTTGTTCTTATTAGTACTTATTGTAGGCAATACTATTGCATTCACTAAAGCCCGACTAATCAATTGGTTTGCACCAATCAAAAGTGATTATTATTTTTGCTTTCAAAATAAACTTAGTTTTTGTAAAGTTGAGATTTATATTTTTAATTTTAAGATATTGTAAAAATTATTTATCTACACTATGATTGGTTTAAAAAGAATGGTGATATACTTTTTAGGAATGATGGATTTTTTAGGTTTTTTTTGGATTTCCTTGTATTTTAAAATAAAAAATGTCTATTTTAAATAGTTTTTTTTCATTTTTCATAATTTATAATATTGTAAATTTAATAGTTTTTCTAAATAGACATATAAATTTTAATAATTTTTTTTATCCATAATAAAATCAATTATAGAGATTTGATTTAATTTAAATTAAATTAAATACAAATATTTTAATTAAAAAATAAATCGAATTATTATATATATTCTTTATAATTCTATTATATTTAGTTTTTTGAAATCATTCTGAGTTTAAATACTTTTTGAAAATCATAAATTTTTAAATCATTTTAATATATATAGAATAATTTAATAAGTTTTAATCATAAATTTAAATATTTTTCATTAAGTTACTCAAAAAGTCTATTTTCGCTTTTATAATTATTAATAGTTATTTTATTAAAACTAATAATAATTAATATTACATAAATATAATTAAAAATAATATAATATTATACTAGAAATTAATAATTAAATTTGAGATTCATTTTATTATTAAAATTATAATTATATATATATATATATATATATATATATATATATATATATATAAAAGAAATGATAGATTTTTAGTTATTGCAATTACACAAAGATGGGACTATATATAAGGAAGCAAAAAAGTTTGACTAGTATGTCTTACATTAATTAAAATATCTACTAACCAAATTATAGCGCTCCACCAAAAGGCTCAATAGAGGTTTATTCTAAATTTTAAAAAGTTAAAAGTTATGCTATTAAAATTTTAATTACACAACTAAACTATTCACATCTCAAACGAATAACAAATGTTCAAAAGCTGTACCTTGCAAAGAATATTTTCAGCACATAAAATCGTAAATAAATATATTGAGGCTACATCAAAACTAAGAAAATCAATCAAAACAATACCTACTAGGAAATTTTAAATTATTATGCTACTAGTTGTGATAACCCTTCAAAAAATTAAGTGTTCCGAACAAGCCTTGTGCATTCTTGAAATATAAATGGAAATCAAGTAGGGATATGGAGATCACCTGAGGTCCAACTATTAAAGAATCCTAAGGTTTTTTACAAATATAATGCCATGAATGAGGACATCCTGAACATGTCTCAGATTATTCATATAATTGTTTATATGTTATTATTCCAATTGATAACTGAAGAAGAGTGAAGGCATGCAAGTCCACCATTATCCATACCCATCCACTCACAATTATTTATGATTCTTTATCTAACAAGGGGCAACCATACCCAGGACCAATGAATGGAATATAACACAATGTTCACTATTGCCCAAGATGAACCAAGGTAACATGACCAATGGGATAACAAGAAGCACCAAATTCAAATGAGCCAATTAAATGAAGAGTCGTGTTATCATCAATTTTGGCTTGCTCAAAATTGTGGGATAACCCCTACGAAATTTGTTTGTTTCATAGCCCACACCCTCTAAGCACGTATGTCGAGGTGCTTGTCAAACCCCCTCCTATGTGGTCAGGCTCTCAAGAAATCGTCTTAATTTGAGTCTCAATTTGTCAATCTAAAAGATTGATAAATTGTCCTTTTCAGAGTTAGCTTTTCCTTCTTTGGTGCAAATCAAGTTTATAAACCTGAATTGCACCAAAGTAACCCTTACTTGCAATTTTTTGGTCTTTTTTGTCCAACTCTGGGAATTCTTCAAATCCATATTGCACTCCACTCTAGATGCCAAATTCTGTACACTGGGACTAGATAACTCTGAAATACAGGCTATCTTGCAACAATATGAAGATTTTCCGAAGAAGGATGATCATAATTAAGATGTCTATGGACACTTAGTCATTATTATGCATCTCTAGTGCAATGGCATTTTGTAATTCCAATCAACACCTTAATTGTCATTCTATGTATGCATTAGTACACATGTAAGACTGCACATGTCCTAAGTCAAATAGGACTCTACCTTTGACTTAGTCATAATTAGTTTGTTGTAGCTTTCCAATTTTTTCTCATTACACCTCCTCTATATATATGAGGGTGCCATTGTAGTAAGGGATCTTTTGGACAATGTAACAAAACTCTACCGGTTTGGGAAGCACTCTTAAATTTTGCTTTTAGATGTAAATCATATTGCAATCAATAATATAGACAAGTTATATTCAATCTTTTTGTTGGAACAAGTTGTAATGTGATGATATTATTCAGAGTTGATTGTGAGTATTGTGGTGTTATTTGAAAGAGATTTAAATCCAATCTTGATGTCTTTGAGTTGCTTATTGTGTTTATAATTAATGATATATTATCAAACTTGATCTTGTAGTCTTTGAGCTACTTATTACGTTTGAAGCTCATGTTTCATGATCAATCAAAGATATAACTTGTAGTGTTTGTGTTGTTTTTACCTTCTATGTTTGTGCATTTAAGGTGAAGTGTATGTTGAAGTCTTTGAGCTACACACATTTCATTTTTGATCTTGAAGTTTTATAGGAAGTCATGGAAAGTCTTTGAGCTTTCATGACCTTCTTGGTTAATTCTACTCGGTTGTACTTGAAAGTTTATTGTAAGAAAGAGTCATGTATTTGTAAAGGTTGATAGGATAGTAATAAAAAAAGACTTTGAGCTTTATTATTACTTTCCCGTCCCAAAATTATTTTTAAAAAAAGGGGGCAATGGGAGACTTTGTACTCTTATGGATATTTTGCTCCCAATTAACATAGTTTCTTAAGATTACTGAAAGTTAAAATTATTTTGTTGCTTTGTTCTAAATAGAGAACTGGGTAGATACTTACTCTGAAAAAATAGAGTAAAGTAATTGTATGATCTTGGATTAGTGAAAATAGTATTAAATTTAGTTTGCAGTAGAAAGGGGAAGCCTTCCTTTATAAGTAGGAGAGACTATATCTTTCTTTCTGTAAGATATATTCTCACATACTGTGGTGAAAACCCACATTTTGTAAACCTCCCCAAGTTTACAAAATTTTCACCCAATAGTTTTTGGCAATTCTGCTAGAGATACAATATGTATCAAAAGGCCTCATACTTTTGGTTGAAGTATACCACTATCCTATTCCCTGCAATTTATTTCCTTGAGATTTGTCAAGTTTTCACAAAGGACATGTAAAATGGCTACTCATGGTTCCTGGTGGAATGCTTTTGGTCCATTGAATTTGACTCCACCTCTACATGCTCTTCTTGATGGCTCGAGAAATCAAACTTCCCCAAGTTCTATGGAGATGGCAAACAACATCCAGATGAACACATCGATGCTTTCTACATTACATGTGAGATTCTTGGTGTTGAACATGAAGATGTTTCAGTAAGGTTGTTCATCGAAACACTCTTAAGGTGTTGTTGTTGTCTTGTTTTATCATCTTGCACCACAAACCATCACCAATTGGTAAACACTCATAACAAAGTTTGAAGAGAGGTTCAAGCCTACAAAATATGCTCATGCATTGTTAGCACAATTGACTCAAATGAAAAAAGAGCCATAAGAACCCATGCGAGAGTTTGTGGCTAACTTTAAGAAGCTATCTAAAAGAATTCCAACGATGGCTCAACCCATTGCTGAAAATTTGAAGTGCTTCTTCATCAATGCTCATTTACTTGAGGTGAGTTTCTTGTTGAGAAGGGTAGTTTCGAGAGACCTTGCATCTGCACAAACCTTAGCAATTGATATTGAAGATGATCTTATCCTTGTGGGTAATATTAAGATAGAGCCAAATGGGCCCAAAGAAAACTCTTCTATGGAATCATCGTCTACCAAGAGAACATATCCCATGGTGCAGAGGCTGGCTAATGAAGTGTTAGCCCTTAAGAAGTAGTTATCACAAGGTTCTTTGATCTCTTATAGAGATATCCCAAGGACTTTATTGGCAATTTGGAGGAATTGATTATGTGTTTCATTGATGTTTGTCATTGATGACAACATTGGCAACACCGATTTTGCTAGCTTCTTTGGTTGTTTACCGGTATCCGATTGGTCTCGGTAAGATGATTGGTTCCTGGTTTGTTGATCTGGTGAGGGTTTCATCGACAGAGCTTTGTTGAAGATCTTTTGATATTATGCATAAGTGGTGTTGGTGCGGCTTCTAGAAGGTTATCCAGATGTTGATGGTTATCATGTTCGTGTTCCAGTTGCTTGTGGTGTTTCAATTGGCTTATGGAAACCTATTATAGGTTCGATGGTTATTATGCTAGGTTATGGACCTTTTTATGTAACGTGTGGTTTGATGTGTTACCGGTTGGATTCATTGATTGGATTATGTTGTTTCGGTCTTAGGCTGACTTGGTTGATCATTATATTGCGGGTTTAGGTTATGAATTTATTGTATTATCTTTTAGGTGGCCGACCTAATTGTTTAGGTCCCAGGTTGGTATAAATATGATGTAAGATCTCTTTGTAGATCATGGGATTATGGTTATGATATGGGTTATAGGGTTATCTACATGCGAACAATGTTGTAATCATATGCAGAAGTTTTGGTCGATCATAGGTGATCAAATTGGGTTTGTGGAAGAGGTTTAAGGCCTCTAGTATTGAACTTAACTGGAATTGTACTCAGGCATGCGAGATGCTATACTTGTAGTTCAATATTCATTCCTGATTGTTGTTTGATGCTTTATGTAGTCAGTGAGACTCCTTTTGTGATGAGTAGTGTGCTCTAGGCTGTTGGCCTTCCTGCATGTGCAGGCCCCTTATTGTAATATTTATTCATTTGATCAATGGATAGATATTGTGGTTCTCCAATCCCACCATGGTTTTTCCTTTTTGAGGTTTTCAACGTATAAATCTATGGTGTTATGGTGTTTATCTTTGTGGTTGCATTGTTGCTTATTGTTATATGCTTTTATGTTTACCGGTTGTTGAGTTGTATTAATAAGGTTAAATTTCTCCATTCTAATACAACACTGATTCAACCCCCTCTCTCAATGTTCTTGAATCCCAACAATTGGTATTAGAGCTTGGTGCCTCGAAGGAAGTCTAAAAACTTGAGGAAGATCATATATCTAGAATCTATGGAGATAAGTTTAAGGAAGGAACTTCAAGTAGCTCTTGAAGACTATGATCTTGAAAGATTGAGGAACATGAAGATGCAAGATGAGTTGAGATCTACAAATGAATTCATTTTTACTCTTCAGGATAGGTTGTCATCTGTTCAAGCTAAAAGGAAGGAACTTTTACAAAATTAGGATGATGAAGAGAAGGATGCCCTTAAGGAACAATGTCAGAAGCTGAGTCTGGAGAATATGGTCACGAGGAATGAAATGCAAGCCCTAACTATGAGGATGTCCAAGGAGATTGAAGATTGAAAGATAAATGAAGAAAATCTTGCTATATCTCTAAAAAACAGATTTGAGAAATGCATTAGGTTGGCGCATGAGAATGTTGTGTTGAGAACTGAATTGGTGCAATCATAGAACAATGAGCAAGAATTGGAAAGAATGGTAACAGTCCCGAGAGGAGATCTAGATGCTGCAAATGAATACAAGGATAAGTTGAAGGTTAGTTCTGCTAAGCTTGATGAATTATTGAAGGATCAAAGGGACACCAGAGACACTAGAGGTCTTGGATTTGAGCATGGAGAAAGCTTCGGTACTACAAATGAAGATCAGACATCCGGTATGCATGATGATCAGAAGGTCAACCAGAATCAGAGGTCACCGGTAAGACAACCCAATGCACATAAATTTAATGGTAGATGCTTTGTTTGTAATAAATTTGGTCATATGACAAGACATTGTAGAAATAAAGGAAATTAGAATAATAATGCAATTCCCAATCAGTGTTCAAAATTGTAAGAAGTATGGTCATAGGACAAAACATTGTAGAATGAATGTGAAATGCCATGCATGTGGAAAGTTTGGACATATGGCTAATCAATGCAGGTCAAGGAATGGTCAAGATTACAGTAAAGCAATTCAAAAGAATAATGTCACTTGTTATGCATGAAACAAAGTAGGACATATTGCTAAATTTTGCAGAAGCAAGAACCTACCGGCAAGAAGTGATAAATCTAATGAGAAGGGAAAGCAGAAGGTTGATGACATTCGGAAGGAGCCTAAGAAGAAGTGGGTTATGAAGTCTGAGGCTCAACCAGTAGAATCAATTGCCCCAGATGTTCTTTTGGTTGAAGGATATACCCCGGTTACTCAACCGAGAGAGCAAAATATTCCCGCACCAACATGAAACTCATTCGATAACTAAGGCATTTGCCTTAGGGGTAGGCAAATTGATGGCAGATCTTGCATTGCCCTTGGTAGTGGTCTGAAAGCCTGTTTCAAATCTTTGGAGAAGTCAGTTTGAAGGTTAACCAACAAAGACTTGTTGGATCTTCGATCTTTGATCTTGATCTAGTTTAGTTTACCGGTAAGTCACTTTATGAGTTATGTTTTGGTCATACACCTACAGTTAAGTATTTCAGAATCTTTGATGTTGAATTTGAAGTTTGATCCTAGATGTAATGAAGGAAAATTTCTTGGTTATTCTAATGAAAGAAAAAAATTTATATGTTATAACAAGAGATTGCAGAGAATTGTGGAGAGTGCTAATGTCAACGTGGATGAGCGGTATAAAGGTCAAATAAAAATTTATGAGCAAGAACCGGTAGTGGAAATGGTCCTAACTAAACCGGTAACACCTTTACCAGAACAAAATGCTGAACCAGTTACTCCGGTAGTATCAGAAAATTCATCAGTAGCTGAAGACCAGGAAAGAGGAACAAAAAGTCAAAAGACTCCTAGGTATGAAAGGTTGAATCATTTAGAAGATCAAATAGTTGGACAAAATGATGATTGGCAGTTGATGAGGTATGCTTAATTTCTTTAATTGTAACAACATTAGTTATTGAATCTTGTAAGGATGAATGTTGGATGAAAGCTATGGAAGAAAAAATAGATTAGTTAGAAAAGGACAACAGATGGACTTGGATGTTATTGGAACTAGGCTTGATTGGTTTGCAATGGATATTCTCAGAAGAAAGGAATTGATTATGTTGAATCCTTGCTTCGGTAGCTAGGATTTTTCAGATACTTTCAAGGATTTTCTTGAATGGTTTTTGTTTTATAATGACTTCACACTTTGAGCATGTTCAGATGCGGATTGGCCTAGAGATATAGGTAACCGGATAGGCTCATCCAGTGAAGCTTTCTTTCTTGGAAATAAAATTATTTCATGGATCGGTAATAAACAATCATGTACTTCTCCATCTACTGTTGAAGCTGAGTATGTTGCTGCTACTACTAACTGTACACAAGTTCTATGGATGGAGCAAATGTTGAAGGATATAAAGCTGGATTGTAATGTACTGGTAGTTATTCATTGCAATACCTCTGCTGCTATTGACATATCAAGAATCCAGTATTTCTATCAAGTACAATTTTTTGAACGAGTAGGTGGAAGCAAATGAAGTTTGATTGGTTTGAGGAATCAATTAAGCATTTGAGAGATAGGTTGAGGTTTTTTGCCCCTTCGATAGAGAACTGATTGATGCTATTTGGCATCAGTTCGGTATGCATATCAGAGCCGTTATTCATTCCAAATTGATGTGGTGATGCTACTACTCTGGTGGAGTTAGTCTTATGATTTCGTGGGTTATGATTTTGCTTTGATATTTATGTTAGATTTCTGGCATTGATGTCAAAGGGGGAGAGATATTGACGTGAAAAATTTAAGGAGTTATATACATTAAGGGGAGATATTAATGTGTAAAATAGAGCTTAACAGAGATATTTGTCTAAGGGGGAGATTATTGGCACAAGGAGGAGGAACAATATTTCAGATTGGTTGTATTCCATTGGGGGAGTTTGGTTTTGTACCTAATATCTCTTTCAGAATCTCATTGTCATATCATTTTGTGGGAGATTGTTGGTTGTCTTCCATTGGGGGAGACTTGTTTGGAATTTTCTTGGCCCTTGGATGTTTTTCACATCTAGTGTTGCCATCAATGCCAAAGGGGAAGATTGTTGGCAATTTGAAGGAATTGATTATGTGTTGCATTGATGGCAACACTGGAAACACTAGCTATGCTAGCTGCTTTGGTTGTTTACTGGTATCCGATTGGTCCCGGTAAGATTATTGGTTCCTGGTTTGTTGATCCAGTGAGGGTTTCACTGATAGGGCTTTGTTGAAGATATTTTGATATTATGTATAAGTGGTGTTGGTGCGATTTCTAGAAGGTTATCCAGATCTTGATGGTTATCATGTTTGTGTTCCAATTATTATTCGTGGTGTTTTAATTGGCTTATGGCGATCTATTATAGGTCCAATGGTTATAATGCTAGGTTATGGACCGATTTATGTAACGTGTGGCTTGATGTGTTACTGGTTGGATTCATTGATTGGATTATGTTGTTTCAGTCTTAGGCTGACTTGGTTGATCATTAGATTGCAGGTTTAGGTTATGAAATTATTGCATTATATTTTAGGTGGCCGGCCTAATTGTTTAGGTCCTGGGTTGGTATAAATATGATGTAAGATCTCTTTGTAGATCATGGGATTATGATTATGATATGGGTTATAGGATTATCTATATGCGAACAATGTTCTAATCATATGCACAAGTTTTAGTCGATCATAGGTGATCGAATTGGGTTTGTGGAAGAGGTTTAAGGCCTCTGGTATTGAGCTTAACCGAAACTATACTCGGGCATGGGAGATGCTACACTTGCAGTTCAATTTTCATTCCAAATTGTTGTCCGATGCTTTATGTAGTCAATGAAACTCCTTTTGTGATGAGTAGTGTGCTCTAGGTTGTTGGTCTTCCTGCATGTGCAGGCCCCTTATTGTAATATTTATTCATCTAATCAGTGGATAGATATTGTGGGTTTCCAAACCCACTGTGGTTTTTCCTCTTTGAGATTTTTGACATATAAATCTATGGTGTTATGGTGTTCATCTTTGTGGTTGCATTGTTGCTTATTATTATATGCTTTTATGTTTACCGGTTGTTGAGTTGTTGTATTAATAAGGTTAAATTTCTCCATTCTAGTAGAACATTGATTCACCCCCCCCCTTAGTGTTCTTGAATCCCAACGGACTTATCCAAATAATCTTTCCAATTATGCTGCAAGGAGTCAAAACAAGCTTCCTTCACCACTAGAAAATCTTGTTCTTAAGGCACCACCAACAAATACAGTGGTAGGGAACTCTGAACTTGAACAAAGTGATCTTGCTAATCTCTTCCAAGAGAAGGAAGTAGACATAGTTGGCAACTTTCATATTTGGTCAGTGCGTTATCAAGGGTTTTTTGAGCAAGATACCATGGGGAATAAATCCCCAACTGATGAAAGACACTTTGCCAAGGTGTTGGTAAAAGAGGACAATCATGTCTTGAGATGTGAAAAGATGGATATATGTGAAGGTACCATTCAAGTTGAAAAAATGAGAAAAATGCATCTATGTTTCAAGGTCATGAACTTGAGCATATTAGGCATGAAAGAACTACCAGGGAACTTGGTGAAGACCTTTTCACAACCACAATGGAGGAGCTTTGAGAAAGTCTTGATGACAATTCTCCCAAATCTAAAATTTGTGAACAACATGATGAAGCAAGCTATGCAACCATTTTTTCACCCGACTCACATGAGGAAACTCAATCCACTCAACATGAGGTTGTGGTTGAGGAATCAATTGATAAAGGCACAACAGGCGAGAAGAGGTCAAAGTTTGTCATATAAAGGGGATGTAATGTAACCAAGACATCAAAGGCCACACTTGTTCCCAAACATGAAGATATAGTTGAGAGTAAGACCAAAGATGCATTAGTAGTTGATCAAGAGAAGTCTTGGTTCATTGATTCACTTTGAAGTAGTAGTACGTATAACTCATTTGAGGTGGCAAGTGCATTTGTTTATTTCTTCTAGGGAATGGTACATCAACTTATCGTGCAACTCTTTGTGCTTCATCTTCATGTGGCTGCTTATGGTCATGTAACACATTCTATCTTATTGAAGAAGGGCACCTACTTTGAAGTACTAGTTAATGGTTTCATTTGAAGAAGTTTCCATTGTTGGTTAATCTAGGTTAGGTTAGTTTCCCTTTCCAATAAGTGCAGTTGCACAAAATTGAGTCTTATTTTGTTTTAGTCAGTTGCATCATCCTTTTTGTTTTCAATAATTTTTGTTGCTAGACTTTGTAGCCCAATGGATGATAAAGGCACTTAGAGTTTTGGATTCTACCACCTTCAATCTTTTCAACAATCAAAGGAAGTTCCCCAGTCAGAGCCAATGTTATCCTCAATTTTGGTTTGCTCAAAATTGTGGAACAACCCTATGAAATTTGTTCATTTCATAGCCCACACCCCTCTAAGCATGCATATTGAGGTGTTTGTCAAGCCCCTTCCTGTGTAGTCAAGCTCTCAAGAAATTGTCTTAATTTGATTCTCAATTTGTCAATCTAAAAGATTGATAAATTATCTTTTTAGGAGTTAGTTTTTCCTTTTTTGGTGCAAATCGGTTTATAAACCTGAAATGTACTACCAAAGTCGCCCTTTTAGGTGCAAATCGGGTTTATAAACCCAAAATGCACCAAAGTAACCCTTTTTGGTGCAAATCGGGTCTATAAACCCGAATTGCACCAAAGTCACACTTTTGGTGTAAATCGGGTTTATAAACCCGAATTGCACCAAAGCAACCCCTAGTTACAATTTTTTGGTCTTTTTTGTCCAACTTTGGGAATTCTTCCAATCCATACTACACTCCACTCCAAATGTCAGATTCCGCACATTGCGACCAAACAACTTTGAAATACAGGCTACCTTGCAACAATATGAAGATTTTTTGAAGGATGATTATAATAAAGATGTGTCTCTGGACATTTAGTCATTTTTATGCATCTCTAGTGCAGTGGCATTTTGTAATTCCAATCAACACTTCAAGTGTCATTCTATGTATGCACTAGTACACATGTAAGACTACATGTGTCCTAAGTCAAATAGGACTCTACCTTTGACGTAGTTACATGTGTCCTAAGTCAAATAGGACTCTACCTTTGACTTAGTCACAATTAGTTTGTTGTAGCTTTCCTATATGCTCATTGCACCTCTTCTATATATATGAGGGTGCTCATTGTAGTAAGGGATCTTTTGGGCAATGCAACAAAACTCTACCAGTTTGGGAAGCACTCTAAAACTTTGCTTTTAGATGTAAATCAAATTGCAATCAATAAAAGAGACAAGTTACTTTCAATCTTTGTGTTGGAACAAGTTGTAATGTGACGACATTATTTGGAGTTGATTGTGAGGATTGTGAGTTATTTGAAAGAGATTTAAATCCAATCTTGTAGTCTTTGAGTTGCTTATTGTGTTTATAATTAATGACACTTTGTCAAACTCGATCTTGTAGTCTTTGAGCTACTAACATTTGAAGCTAATGTTTCATGCTCAAACAAAAATATAACTTGCAATCTTTGTGTTGTTTTTACCTTCTATGTTTGTGCATTTAAGGTGAAGTGTGTGTGGAAGTCTTTGAGCTACACGTATTTCATTTTTGTTCTTGACGCTTTATAGGAAGTCATGGAAAGTCTTTGAGCTTTTACAAGCTTCTTGGTTAATTCTGCTTGGTTTTACTCGAAAATTTATTGTAAGAGTCATCTATTTGCAAAGGTTGATAGGATAGCGATAAAAAGAAGACTTTGATCTTTATTATTACTTTCCTATCCCAAAGTTATTTTCAGGAAAAGGGAGCAACGAGACACTTTGTACTCTTATGGACGCTTTGCTTGCATTAACATAGATTCTTAAGATCACTGCAAGTTAAAATTATTTTGTTGCTTTGTTCTAAATAGAGAATTGGGTAGATACTTACTCTGAAAAATCATCTTGGATTAGTGAGAATAGCATTAAATTTAGTTTGCATTAGAAAGGGGGGGCCTACCCTTATAAGTAGGAGGGATCATATCTTGCCTCACATACTATGGTGAAAACCCACATTTTGTAAACCTCCCCAAATTTACAAAATTTTTACCCAACAAGCCGAAAGATAAAAGAAAGTGAAATCAATTCCTTTAGTATTACTCGGACAATGTATACTTTGCAAAGACCTAGTGAACCCAATGCAGAAGGATATAACACAGTATCATGCCTTCCAACCTCTTCATGAACACACATGCTTTGGTCTCTCTACAATGTAAAGCAATATCCGACGCTTAAATGGAAATAAGCCAATGCACAAATCAAATGTCAATTCACAATAAGCAAAATAAAGAAATAACTCAGATGACCTTATAATATTACACCAAGTCATCCAATAGGAGAGAAATTTTTACAAAGCAATACCAAGGAAAATCTGCTTGTCTTTCCTTTCCCAACTGACATGTATGCCTTCTTGGGACATGGGCAAACCTAAAAAAAGTTTCTGTTAGTTTTTACCATGGGATCCTCAAGGTAGTTCTAACAGAATAAGCCACACAGACCAACGCACGCAAATGTCCTTCCTGGGAGCATTTCCACTCAGCTGAATGACCCATTGAACCCTATATAAGTGGTGTGCCCCTGCAAGGCTTCCTACCTCATGAAGTTATATTTTGATGCATACCCAACCTGTTGTAACGAATTAAACAATGTCTCCTTTCTTCCAGATCACCACTGTCACTCTAATAATCAAGATGCAATGCTATGTCGATAGAAATTTAATAATTTAATTTGGGTTTATGTACAGATAGCAGAATATGTAACCCCAAATCTCTCTCTCTTCTCTCTCTCTCTCTGTGAAGTCTTGGGAAATATATTGCTTCTGTTAAACATTTATCAGGAGAGTGATATGTATATGAAAGATTCTGTTATAGCACTATGTTGAAAATCCTCTTTTTAAGAAAAGCTTATCAGCACAGGTATATAAAAGATTTCATTTCAAAAGATGTTCAATACGTCTATGGATACTGTGGCATTGCTGTATCCTATGATTGAAGGTTCCTCTGTAAGAAAATAATGAGTTGAACTTTCATCTGGTCTATAATTCATCCCTGTAAACCATTCAACTCCAAAACATTTTGTTTGAGCTCTGTCTACATGTCCACCTTGAGGTAATGAAGAGCTTGCTCACCTCCTTTAAGGTGGTCACTCAAAAGAATTTTGAAGAGGAGACCTACCAATTCCAAGTGTGTACTAAAATGGTTCCACCGTTGAAAAATTGAAATATTTTCAGTCTTCTTCAGGAAATCAATCATGACATCCTGTGACTATTTCAACCACAAATGATAGGTGATGGGAAAACACTATTTTATTTACAAGAGTGTAGTTTCTGGATTTGATTGTGTGTAAGATTTTTACATCAACGTTTCAGATCACATTCCATGATCCATCATCAGATAACATTGATACAAAAATCTTACACACAATCAAATGCAAAAACTGCACTCTTGTATATGATGGATTGTAGAAATCTCTTAGAACCATTTTATTTGTTCATAATAGTGACAGAAAGAATTTGGAAAGCACTATCAGCAAGTATGACACCGTAAATGCAATAGCAGTGGAGTCCTGTTTTAACACCATTCAACTGTGAAACATTTGTCTGAACACTTGACGTCCAGCATAAAGTTATCAAGAGTCAAATGGCCTCTGAAATGACAGCTGAAGCATTTAAAAGAGGAAAGCCTATAAATTCCAATCAGATGCTAAATAAGTTCACCATTCATGCCTTTTTAACTTTTTAGGCCTCTTCTACGAATCAGTCATATTACAATATAAACAGCAAATCATTTATTAGCTGGCATAAACCATTCTACCAGTTTGTAATAGTAAAAGGAAGGATTTGGAGAACCCTATCAGCAACTATAGCCTAAGTGTGTAACTGTACTGGATCATATTTCACATTCTGTCATATTTCAGCCAAGAGAAGCATACCAACAGGTGGGTGTTTTAGGTTTGATTTTTCATCTCCACTTCAAAAATACTAAGTCCAAAAACCCAAAGTTGTAAGGAATTATTTGAAAATAGTACAATGATTAACAAGTAGCCATTCTAAGCCATTAAGGGCATGGTGTGCTGGTTAAAACTTGGTGATTTTGTTGCCACCTAGGTTCAAAACCCCACTGAACAATTGAAATCACAGGCTTTGTGCCCCTGTTAGAATGCTGTGCTCGTGGGTTTGGACTGTATGTGTTAACACAGGGGATGGGGTCCCCAGCATGTAGCCCCACTGTCTGGGGCCCACTTAATGCACAGATTACTGAAAAAAATAGATCACTAGCCTTTGTAAACTGATTTATCTTTATTTGTACAATTGTTTCACGCCATTCCCCTATCAAATCTCACAGGTGAAAATGTTTTTCTCTTTTCAAAACCATAATTTAGGTTGATTTCCTGCATTACTTCTCTCAAGTGCCCTTTGCTATATAATCCTGCATGAGGAAATTCTATAGCACTGTTTCCAAGCACTATTTTACACTTCTGCAGTACCCATCTTACAACCACAATGTCCATTCTTAATGAAGAGGGCATCGTATTACAGATAACAATATGCCTTTGCTCCTGGAATAGTTGTCTTTGCATATTGGGCATGAATATTCTAGATTGGTTATAGGTTTTTATGATTATATCATGTCACAACATTCAAAAGGCAATTGCAAAACGTTTGGTAACAAGAGGAGACCATTCTGAGGGAATGTTTCTCTAGCTTTGTCCAGAAAGAGCAAAGGTAATAACCAGCTGTTTGTTATCTGTGGTTACTTCCAAGAGGGAATGAATGCTTACTTCAGAAATTCCTCCTTCCAAACCGCTTCACCTCTATTAATTTTTCATTTCAGTGAATTATTATCAAGATTCTATCTGAGATACTTTTATTCTATTCTGATTAGTCTAACTGCAATTCAATCTTGTCAAAGTATCATCTATGGTAGTGAAGTCGAAGTCCTTTATGAGCATTGAATTCAAATGTTATGTGCAAAGCAACCCAAGGACTGATTATACTGCTATTCCATTAAGGGCTGGCTACCTAAAACTGTGTAGAGGGAAATGTGAAGAAACCTGCTCAATGCAAATGCTTCTGCTAAGGTTATTACCAATAGTCCCCACAAGAACACAACCCATTCTTGAAATGATGAAAGCGATTGGGGTCCCTCACAATAATTTCACGTCCTACAGTCTTGGAAATGAGCTTGGTTGCACTATGGCAATCACCACAGACACGGAGGTTCTTTGAGATTTGTATTAATGTCCCCGGATAGGTACTAATAAGTCCGAATGCAAGAGTAAGCTTAACACTGTGACCACAAAGGATTCTTAACTTCTTCTCTTTATCTACATCATGGAGTACAAAGTTGGTATCAGGAACATACCCTGCCTCCTTTATCTGCTTAAACAAGCTCTCTAACTTATCATAAATCTGATCCGACTGTGGATGCCATGTGTCACAAACAAGAAATTTGTGGACCCTATTCTTTACCTCAATCCAGCTGCATCCTGCCACTCTTTTCAGTCCCTTATCTCTCATCACTTGTCTTACCTTCTCCACTTCTTCCCACCTACCAGCTGCAGCGTAAATGTTTGATAGCAACACATAATTTGCAGGATTGTCAGGCTCTAATTCAAAAAGTTGTCTCGCTGCAAATTCTGCTATCTTTATATGCCCATGAATTCTACAAGCACTAAGCAAAGCTCCATATACAGAAGCAGCAGGTTCTATTGGCATCCTTGTGACAAAGTTCAGTGCTTCACCCAGGAAGCCAGCACGTCCAAGTAGGTCAACCATGCATGCATAATGCTCAACTCCTGGTGTAATACCATAATTTTGACTCATGCTGAAGAAGTATTCACGTCCTTTACCCACCATTCCTGCATGATTGAAGGCATATAGCAAAGAAAGAAAAGTAATATGGTCAGGTCTCTTGCCCGATGAGATCATCTCATTAAACAGTTGAAGAGCAGTCTCCCCTTGCCCATGTATGGCATACCCCTGAATCACGGCATTCCATAAGGCCAAATCTGTTTTAGGAGTTTGGTCAAACACTTGTCGTGCATTCTGTATTCTGCCACATTTTGAATACATGTCAACAAGTCCACAGCCCACAAAGACATTGAACTCAATTCCACTCCTAAACATGTATTGATGGATCTCTTTGCCTAATTTCAGAGCCCCTGTATAGGCACAAGCTGGTAGCGCACTGGCAACAGAAACACCATCAGGATTCACTCCTTCCAAACACATTTTGCGAAAAATCACCAACACTTCATCATAATTCCCATTCTGTCCATAGCCTGCAGAATAATATCAGGGAAAATTTTGGAAAATCTCTACTTTGAAAAATCTGAAATTATGTAGTTATAGGGTAACATTGAGGAGAACATGTGATCTACTATTGTACTGATAACTTCTAGCAATTTATTAATCACAAAATTTGGTGAATCTACCATCTCCATGTACATCTTAAATGAATTTGTAAACTAACTAGTTTTGTAAGTTTTGGAAAATTTAGCCCATTGGCAGAGAAAAAGGCCTATGTAATATTCCTTCAAGGGTATCCTATGAGATGAGATCTCATTGATGTATTTTGTCAAACTACTATTAAGCAATCTCTTAACTACGACATTTGGTATGAGATGAGATTTCATAGAGACATCATCTCAAACCATTTATGCATGTAGTCTCTAAACTGCTTCATATGGCATGAGATGAGATCTTTCATCAATCAATTTCTGTGCAGACTCTCAACTACCACATTCGGCATGAGATGGAATCTCAATCGAGGCATTTTGTCAAGCACTTCCTGTGTAGTCTCTAAGTTCCACATTTGGAAAGAGATGCGGTATCTTTTCTATTCCTTTGGTTGGTATATTCTCTCTTTCTGGGAAACCTTCAGTTTGGATGCCACTACCAAGGGGTACCTGTTCACCCCACAGTTACCTAGACAGAAATGTGAGCTGCAAGCAGTAACTCTGCATGCTAACTGCAGAGTGTCCAATTTGAGATGCACCTAACTTTGTCTATTGAGGTAAATCGTCCTAGAAATAAATGCAGTATATTTGAATCTAGGGATCTACTATAAAAGCCCAATGATCAAATGATCTTATCTAGTTGACTCAAACAGACTATCTAGTTGCGTAAAGATCAAAAAGCACACGTAAGGTTGCACAACCACCACTTCCAGAGGTCCCCATGGAAACACATAAGGTTGGGTTTAAACCCAAGAATTGACAGAAGTTCAACCCCGATACGTCAAAATGTCCTCATAGCTACTACATGAGATCTTCCTATAGAAATGAAACCCTCACATTTCAAAACACCTCATTCACCACTGCTTGCCGTTGTGCACTTAAGACAAGATATCAATGAGGATTTTTGAAGCAATTGTAATGAAGTGTCTAAGACTCTAAAGTACCATAAGACAATATGTCAAAGTATTTAGTCCAAGAAAAATTCTAATGCAGTCTCTAAACCATCACATTTGGCACGAGATAAGATCTTGCTAAAGAATTTTGTCAAACAGTTCCATTGTAGTCTGTAAACAACCACAATTGGCATGAGATGTGATCTAACATTTATTGAAAAACGCTTATACAGCCTCCACATGAAATCTCATTGAGGCATTTTGTCAAACCTAGCTTGAAACCTCCACTTGAGAAAGGTTACAAAGTTAAGAGCCTGTCTGAACATCCCGGTAAAGATTTTGATGTACATTTACATTTACAAATAAAAATATTTGATAAGTAGGAGATAGCAATCATAAAAAATATTTGAATTACACTAATATTTTTGGCATTAGTTGAACTCATGAGGCATTTCGTCAAACTAAACTACCACATTCAGCAAGATCTCACTGAGCTATTTGTCGTACAATTCTTGTGCAATTTCTAAAATGGCACATTTGGCATGAGACAAAGTCTAGTTGACATATTTTTCAAGCAATTATTATGGAATCACTAAACTATCATATTTTGCATGACATAAGATACTTGTGTGCATTCTCAAAACTACCACATTTGTCATGAAACATGATATAATTAAGGCATTTTATCACACAGTTCGTGTTCAGTTTCTAAACTAACTTGACATTGCATTAATTGTTCCGTATCGAATAATTCTCTCACAGTCTCTAAACCATAGTAGCAAAATCTTTCTCAGGATTAACTTACAAAATCAAAAGATAAAGATTTTTTCAATTAATGAGGATTTAATAAGGAAAATTTTTGATGAATAAAAACGCTGAAATTTTCCTAAAAATGGATAAGAAATTGCTGTGCTTTTAATTCATGCCAAATAAAGTGAGAAAACGCTGCTTTTCCATCCAGAGCAGAATTAATTTATATTTTTTCCTTTTTAAAACCAAAGTGAAGTTTGTGGGTGGCAGCCCCCAGTGGGGTTGAGGAGTAGCATGCCATTTTTCATAATTTTATCACTTTTATCCAAGCTCTAAGCCCTTCAAAAAATGTGGGTGTCAAGGCCACAGAACAATAATTAGGCCCTAATAGAGTGAGAATAGAACAAATATTTGCTGAAAAATGAGTACCCTAATCAATCCAACGTTTTGTTACTTCAGCAAAATCCAATTTTGCAATCTAAAAATGATTTTGACAGAAAATTCAAAAAACAAGTATTTTACAAGCAAATTGAAAAAATGGATGAAACAAGCACAGCTTATTTGTTTTTAAACTAGTCTGGGTAATCATGCCAACATTTAGAGTTAAAGACCAGAAACCTCCAGAACTGTGCCACTGTCAGAGAAAAAATATGGCTATCCCATTCAGATCAGATCGCTGACTGGGCTGATCATGGTTGACTAGAGAGTTTTGCTACCATGCTCTAAACTGCCACATTCATTATAAGATGAGATCTTTGTGAAGACTTATGTCAAAAGGAAAACATACAGCACCTAAACTATTACACTTGGCATGATATTAGACCCCTCTGCATTTTTCTGAAATTGGCTTGACAGGAAATTTAATAAAGATATTTTGTTTCATGTACAGTGCCTAAATCATCATATTTAGCAAAAATGAGACCTTGCTAGGTAAGTTTGCTAAGAATTCTTGTGTAGTCTGTACGCTATCAGATTGCGCAATAGACGTGATTTTTCTGAGACATTTTATCAGACACTTATTATGTATTTTCTATAATTCAGCATTTGGCATGTTTGAATTTTCAATCAATTACCATGCATTCTCTAAACTACCACATTTAGCATGAGAGGAAAAGGCATTTGTCCAACGATTCTCCTGCATTCTCTACGCTAAAATGGGCATTTTATCAAATAGTTATTGTGTAATCTATAAACTATCAGATTATGCAATGGATGTGATTTCATTCAGATATGTTGTCAAACAATTCCTATGGATTATTTACACTACAACATTTGACATCAACTATGTACCTGAAATTATGGTATTCCATGAAACAAGATCTCTGTGAACCATTTTGTCAAATAATTCTCGAGCAATCTCAATACATCCACATTTTGCATACATGTCCATGAGTGCATTCACAATAAAAACATCAGATTCAAGCCCTCTTTTCACAATATCATCATAGACCTTCTTGCCCTCCCGTAGATCCCCTATTCTCCCACAAGCCTTAAGCACCCGAGGAAACGTAAACTTATCAGGTGTAAACCCATCCCCTTTCATTCTGCAATACAGTGCTAAGGCATCCCTGCACATCCCTTCTCTTGCATACCCTGCAATCATTGCATTCCATGAAAAAACAGTTTGATTCTTTCCCATTGCCTCAAAAACCAGGCGTGCATTTTCGATACTTCCACACTGTGCATACATGTTTACAAGCTTGGACCACAAAAATGGAGTTTGCTTGATTTTGTTGCTGAGCATGTGTTTATGGACTTGTTTTCCCAATGCCAAAGCTTTTTGTTTTGCACAAGCTTCTAGAAGAGAAGCATAGGCATCTGTGTGTACTGGGATTTCCTGCTGATCCATAACAGACAGAATTTTCATGGCTTCCTTCAATTCTTCATTAGTACAATTCCCTTTAACCTGCCCAATATATAATTACATTAGTGATAGTTGCCCACATACTCGCAGTAATCTTAGAATAACTGATGTTAGTGACGTGTGTAAATGTGTAGATATGATACAGAGGCAGATTGAAAAATAATTTGCAGCCGTAACCTAATTCATGAATCAAATTGGAAACAAAGTGTTTTTAAAACTATAGTTCAAGCTTAAAAAACAAAGAAAGAAAGAATTTGTAGTCATAACCTAGTTGAAATCCTAAATTGATATTAACAATAATATAACCGTGGAAACGAGAACTTCAAAAGCAAAGAAGTGCTTGAAGATAATGGGAAGCTCTAGGTTTGGATACAAAATAATATGTGGTATCAGAACTAGACTACAAATCTAACAAAAAATTGTGGCTTGAGAGGGGTTGTTGGAAAAACAATTTCATACAGGGCTAAAATAGATCAACAGTAGAGCACCCCATGTATACTAATAGGAGGCTCTTGGATTGAACCTTACCTGGTCTATGAAAAATAATATTATATCATAGTTCAGTTAGGAACTCAAAAGAAAGAAGTGTGACTAAGAAAGGGCTTTTGGAAGAACAATGAAAGGTAGTCTAATTCTAGGGCATGCATCATTCTAATGGAGGCCTCCGGTACATGAAAAATTAAATAATATAAGAGCCAAATTAACAACCTCAAACAAAGAATCATGTCTTGAGGACTTGTCGTAGAACAATCTACATTTTGAACCACAAATTAGTCATCACTATCCAGCATGCTAGTGGGAATTTGTAGGTTCTGAAACTTTGCCAATGTATAAAACATAACAAAAAGACTAAGAACCTGAAGCAAAGAATCATGGCTTGAGGATTTGCCCTAGAAGAACAATCCACAATTTGAACCTTAAATCAGTCATCACTACCCAATGCATAACGAGCAACAAAAAGATAATTTAAGAACCTTAAGAAAAGAATCATGGCTTGAGGAATTGCCTTAGATGAACAATCCACAGTTTGAACCACAAATTAGTCATCACTGTCCAGCATGCTAATAGGAATTCGTAGGTTCTGAAACATTGCCAGTGTATAAAAAAAATAACAAAAAGACAGTTTGCAAGCATAAGCTAGCACATGAAATCTTCAAAAAAAGGTAAATTGCTATTAACAGTACCATAGCAATGCAATTTTTTTTAAAGAACTTGAAATGCAAACATCAAAATAACTACAATCTTCTTCCGGGATCAATTACGTTGTCTCATTGAATTCAGACATTTTGGGCCTAAAATTCTGGGTTCCATTTTTGGCCTCTCTACTGAACTCGTGGAAAGGAAAGGCCCACGAGCCTAATTTTATTGGATTCATACTGACCATCATTAGGGAAAAGAAAAGTTCAGTAGAAAAGATGGAAATGTCACACTCCAATTAAATTACGCAATTGATCACAGAGAACATTTCAATTTGATGAACTGCAACAAAAACACTCTCAGAATATAGGGAAAGAATTACTTAAAAGCTAAATATCATATAACAGACAGACACAAACCCCTCCCATACTGAACAAGTTTAACTATAGTAAACGAGTGAGCACATTTTAATGGGCTCTACTTTACCCACCTTTGCAAATACACTGTTAAAATCATTCTTCTTGTTATGGCATTGAAATGAGCTCTGCTTTTTTCTCTGTCCATTAAAACCTGCAAGTGGAACTGCTTTGCCACATGCGGGAATTGTCGGGCAGACATCTTCATCATGTAATGAGCACTGCTTCATGAATTTGCTACGACCAACCTGGTGCAGTCCAACGCCTGGTGTTGGAGGCAACAACAATGTCATGCTTACAAGTGCAAAACTTTAAAAATGGGGTAGGATTTGATTTACTGTGAGAAAATGCACCGGATCAGGTGTCCAGCAAAGCATGTTGTTTGTGTGGCCTGTAAGTTCATGGGCGCTTTTTTATAAACTACCTATTTTTCTCGCTGTTTAATAATTCCTAATATCCTGGTTATACATCAGAGTTTTGTCTCGTCTTCATCTGAGATATTCTCAGCCATATTTCTATCCAATCCAATGACTCGTAAAATTAAATTTAAAAGATGCCACTTTCGGTAAAACAAAATATTGTTGCAATCCATAGTGAAATAAAAACATTTAAGGCAATAAAATCCCAAATCAAATAATTCTTAAAGAATTATGTGATTGGTTGATGGTAAAAACTTTCTAATACAATCAATTTTAGAAGAACTACATTAATTTAAAATAATTTTAGAAGAACTACATTAATTTAAAATAATTTCATGTAATGGCTTGTCAAAAGCCTATAAACTTTAAAAAAAAACTCATTTTAATTTTTTAAATGTATAGATTTAATAAGTGACGACAATTCTTTATATAAAAAGACAGCTCATTCAAACATAAAATCTCATAATACAATTGTTTTTGAGCGGAATTTTAACATTTTTACAGAGAGGATCGAATTAGTAGAAATCATGTAAAAAGTCATTGTGATTTGCATAATTTCTATTCTCCATTCGGTGTTTTTTTGTAAGGAGAATAGATGGCTCCGTTTTAGTATATGATTTTGATTCATGTGGTATTTTAATGATTTAAATTGTAGATTTGTATTTAAAAGGAAAACTTAGATTATTTTTAGATTACAAATTTTTAATTCTTTTGTTAGGTTCAAAATTACAAGTTTAATATTAATTTGAATCAAAATTATAAGTGTAAAATCGATCCATTTTCAAAATCCAAACTTAATGTCAAGTCCAAATCAACTCTGTTTGAATTAGGCATTATGTATCAATTTTCATGTCAAAACATTCAAATTGTATGTCTAAGATGTATAATAAAGATCACCCTTAGGTAATTTCTAGCTAACAATTATCATCCAATATCACTTCTTATCACTTGAAATCACTCATACCCTTGTCATAACACTATTTAATATAGTTATTTCAAATGCACTAATCTTTTATCAAGAAATTTAAAAACCTTGGTACTTACACTAGGTCATATGATCCAATATGCTTTGTTCAAGTTTCAAGCATATAAGACTATCATAGCCACAACATTGTCAATTGCTTTTGTTGCTTGTTCTCTTCTAACTTATTGAAATTGTCAAATTGATTAGTAGGGCTTAACTATAATCAATTTTTTTTTAGGATTCTTTGTTGTCATGAAAATTTCTAATAGTGTTCTTCAACACTGGACCAAGTATTATCATTATAGGTTGCATATATAAGAAAAAGTTTATTGCAAGAATTAAACTTCTAAGAATCACAAGATCGACACTAAAAGTTTATAACTATTGTCGGTACCAAATAATGTCACTACCTAGTTTTGGTGCCCTTCTAATTGTTTGAAATATTTAGGCAGAGACAATCAATAATTATTTTGCCCATTTATTTGAAGGTTATAAGTGATAATTATATTTTAGACACCAATGGGACATCTATTACCAAGCATAAGTGACAAATGTGCATTGAATTGCCTTTACATATAACATTATAATTATAATACGTTTAGAGAGAAGTGCAAAAGGAGGGAATGAATTTGACAAATATGAGTATTTTGTTCTAGTTTTATTTATCTTTGACAATTTATATCTTGTTGGATAGAAAAATTGAGAAATTATTGTGAGCTTTCTTTTCTCTTATGGCTATTCATTAATGTATTGTTTCAAATTTCATAAATTAGATTAGATGCAATTTGGTACATGTCTAATTGCTCTTATTTGCTAAGATATGTAGTTCAACACATGTGCTCTTAATGAAGGGACTCGACTCTTCTCACACTTCTAGTGAGACTTATCAATGTGAACCAATGGGAAGAAGCTATAATGATATGCTAAAATTAGTAGGATAATTATATGGATGATTAATATGATTTAAAATCTTGGTTTCATTGTCAAGAACTTATGTGAGTTTCTATCTCATTCACAATAATGTATTGGTAGATAATGCACGTGATGAGACTTTCCAATGGGTTATGCACAAAGTGGACATATTTGTGAAAAAAGTTGTTTTGCACATTCTTTAGATTGTAGCATTGGAACTCATTGGTCAAAGAAGATTTATATAATATTTTTACTCCTTTACATATAAATTGTTTAAAGGAATTTCACTTCAGGAAAAGATGTTGGTAGAAAAGCATGTTGAAGCTCTTTTTATGAAGTAAAGCATGCGGTCCAAACTTTGACTCATGGATCAACACATAGAGATGATGGCCAGTAGTAATGTTGAACATGATATGCACCAAGAAGATTATATGTGAAGGGGGGATATTTATTTGAAGTAATGGTGAAGGGGCCTAAAAAGACATACATTGAATGATGTGATGCAAGATGACCATTTTGATAGTGAAGATCATATGAAGATGTCATTTAAAGATGGAAGGGTTTAGTGCACCTACAAAAATATAACACAATGTTGTCATAACCTAAATACCCATCTCTTTATTTATTTAACCTATTAATTTTTTTCATATATGTGTGTGTATGTGTGCGCGCGCGCGTGTGTATTCAAATTAAATTTATTATATAAATCTACTTTTAGTGTATTGTTTAAATTTATGAACTAATTCTTTTGTGGATCCTAAGAAGGTATCAACTCAGAAAGAGATGTTAGAGTAAAAGGTATTAGTTTACTTAATTAATTAAATCATATTGATGTAATAATTAAGTCACCTTTTCTCTATTTCACTGAAGCTAAATTTAGGAAGCTAAACTTAGGAATATTAATAATTAATTCATTATTAATTATTAATTACTTTTAGGGTTTTTACTTTTAGGTTTTGATCTCCTTTTATAAGGATTGATCCCTTTGTAATCCTAACCAATGTGATTATTATTGTTGCATATTCTTGCTCTGGTTTTTGAAAGCAATCTTTGCGTTTTGTGTGAATCTTCCATTGTTGTGATAGGTTATTTGCATATAGGTGTTCACTGGGTTCTGTGAGGTTGTATGTCACAACTTTAACATGGTATTAGAGCTTCAGACATGAGGCTTTCCTATTCTTTAGATAAGAAGATTCTACCTATAGCAGGTTTTCCGTGCAATTTGGATCGATTTGGACCTCAACATTGAATTTGGCACGTGTGAAATAGTCAAGATTGACCTTTTGTTCGTCGATTTTTGATTCACAGGGCCAGATCTGTGAGGGTTTGAAGATTTGGCTTTTTTTTTTTTTTCTGATCTAGGGGGCACCTATTTTTTCGGAGCAATTTGGGTCCAAAAGGACTTCATAGTTGGCATCAGGAGGCCGATTCTAGAAATTTTGATATATAATTCGATATATTTGGGCATTGTTGACCTATGAGGCAAAAAAAAAATCACTGTACGACCGCCTGTGCACGCATTACGAAAAAATTGGTATTTAAAAAAAAAATTGGTTTTTTTTTTCAAAAATATTTAACCGATTTTTTTTTATTAATATCATTATTTTTTTAAAAAAAATGTTTGTTGGGCATTGATTCAAAATATATTGTAAGGGGGTGGCGTACCCCCTGTTGCAGTCCATAGTCGTATGGTCTGTAGCAGGGCTGGTAGAACCACCCCCACCCTCCGCCTTTTCGGTGTTGTTGTCCATTTTCCGAGCTGCCGACCCCCATGCCCTCTGCCACTGCTGGTCTTTTTTCTGGCCTCTCGCCCAGCCACCGTCGGTATTTTCCAGCCACTTGCCACCGCTCGATTTTTTTCGGCCCGCCGCGAATTTCCAGTCGCCAGTATTTTTTTTCGGTAGTTGCAATTTTTTTCCTGTGGAATTTTTTAGGCAAGGATTTTTTTTCGGCACCATAGAATATTCTTAGCATATTCTATTGACGTTAGCATGACGCCATGCTCAAGGTTTACTGTAGTGGTGAATATTTCACGTTGACGACCTAGAAAATGACAAATATATTGTACTGATCAAGGGTGGTCATGTCACCCAGACTTTATAAATATTTGTCAAATGCATGGCCCAATTGCCCATTGTTTTATGTAATTAATTGTATCTCTATCAAGATTTCGTCAATAGAATCTATGCTTTCCACATGTTAAATTCAATATTTTCGCCTACACTTTTTGAGGTAGTCTTAATAGATGACCATAATTCGCCAATAGACATATAAATGTTTATTATCTATGAGGACCCAATTCACTTGGCATTTTGCGGAGGTGTGTTTCAATTCACCCCAATTTTTTCCAGCTCTATTATAATTGCCAATTAATTGGACAACCCATAATCGCCTCAAAAATTACTTAAGACGTGTTGTAGTTAAGCGTGTTTCGCCAAATATTTGTATACCATATTAAATTTCCTCCAAATTTGCCAAGTAAGGATGGAATAAATACAATCAAAGATCATATTTATCTCTACGCAATTTGGTCGGTTCTCAACTATCAATTCGGATCACTAGCAAAGTTTCAAACCAGGAACAACCATTGTTGCTAACAACATTGGCGACTGCTAGTGACCTAAAGGTAAGTGATCATATTTTTGAAGTGTTATAATATTATTCTGAATTCATCTCTATTTGTTTGCACTGTTGAGTTCATTCTTATTCAGTGGGGACCCATTAGTGGTCACCCGAGATCTTAGACATCTAGATTGTAGGTCATAGGGCCAATGAATCATATAGTCTATTATTACTTATCAACAAGTTGATATTATTTTTGCAACCTTTATTTCATTGGAGATGTCAAACAGGAAGAAGGGTAGGAATCCTGCATGTAGGGAAGGCCAAGAGAGACCAACAAAGTGCAGAACATTGTCATCGTACTTTGGCGTTGGCAAAGATTGTGGTGAAAATCAGGAAGGTACATCATCACAAGTACAAGTACAAGATTCACAACCTACACCGCACATTGAACAAGGAGGTGAACCTGATATCTCAAATCATGATGAACTTGAAGAAGATTTTCTAGTAGATAACTAGGTTAGCCAGAATGATATAATTGACTTGGGTGATAATGCCACAAATGATAATGCACAAAAGGGGAAAAGAAAATCCAAATAAAAAAAAGATTGAGACTGGGATATGTCAGTGAGGAATTTTCAAATTAATTGGTTGTCAAATCATCCATTCATTGAACTAGCGAAGAATCCAATTGAAGGTGAGCCTCCAATAAAATGTAGGTGTAAGATTTGTACTTGGAAACATAAAAAGGAAAAGAGGTTGCAACTAAAAATTGACACCATAGAAAAGCATATGGGTAAAGTTTACGAAAAACAAATGATAGATGGAGTTGAAAAATTAGTGATAAGATGAAAAACAAAGGAGGAATGTAAGCATGTGAGGAATGCCGAAGAATTTTATTTTTAGGAGAAAATACAAATGAAGCTTGTTGAAGTTAAAGGTTTTATTGAAGTTATTCTTGGAAAAGCAATGCAAATATAATAACTGGGAAAAGTTGTTCAGCTAAGTGTTGTTTTTTATATTTTGAGTAGAGGGCGTTCTATGGTAGACTACTCATCAATGATTGGTTTATTATACTTTTTTAAAGTTCCTAACTATCCTAATAGTCACTGGTCAGTAAACAGTGGATGGGAATGGGCAAGTTGTCTTGCGGAGGTTGAAAAAGAAGATGCAAAGGGAAAAATAAGAGAGTTAAACTTTATTGTGTTGTCTTTAGACAAAGTTACGATAGTAGATAATACTTCGTGGGTATGCATGCATGTTTATACTATACAAAATCATGCCCACCAACCTCATCTACTATCTGTTGCTAAAATGAAGGATAGTGCGACAACGGAAAATTTATTTCAACTAGTAAAGAGTTGTTTAATTGAATATGGAGGTATGGATGACATGACGATTGCCAAAAAGTTGGTGTGTGTTGGAACGGATGGAGCTTCAGTAATGCAAGGTCACAAGAATGGTCCTTGCGCAAAGATGGAAAGTTCTTGTGCACCCTACATTACTGGCATTCACTAGATGACCCACATAATGAATTTAGCTTTTGGAATTGTGAGCAAGCATGCCCCAGTTAAAAAAATTGAACATTTAATAAGAGAGCTCTACTCACACTTTTGTCGAAGTCCCAAACGATTTATGAAATTTCAACACTTTGTTGATGGAATAACCGATGAGACAAGCTTCTTAAGGATAATGATACTAGATGGATCTCTTTGGATGGACCAGCGCATCGAGTGTTTTCAGAATATCCATGCTTGATTGGACTATTTCACACAATTGCAACGAATTAGAGCAACCAAAATTTCTCGACCTGCTTCGGAGGTTAAGTAATATAGAGACACTCTTAAATTTAGCTCTTCTCCCCATGCTAGAGGAAATGAGGAATATTATGAAAAAATCCGAGCAAAGTGTTATGTATATTGCAAAATATGCTAAGTTGCGTAAGATGACATGTCTCACCCTCGATAATCTTTATGGATCTCAACCAACATTATCTGATGAAAAATTTGCTAAGTGGTGGACACTCACATATTTGAACAATCCTGATAACTTTTTACAGATTAGTGCAAACAACGAGTTATGTTCCAATGTACGCGGAGTTGAGATACCAGTGCACTGCTTTGCCACGATCGAGCTCAAGGAACAAAGAAAGCACCCCAAGAAGCGACTAGAAAGAGTTACAAGGGAAGAGTTTAGCAAGATTGTTGAGTTTGTAACTTCTTCTGTGAAGAAAATTACCTATGATCTTTCCTCACATATTAGAAGTGGATTCCCTCCTTAGAAACTACTTGAAGCCATGTGTGTGGGGGAAAAAGTGACACTAAGCAAACATGCCCTAATCTCACCTTCAATCACACATTTGTGGAATACGAAAGAGCCTAGAGGTATCACACAATTGGCTACTTCTTTTTGTGGAAGAGAGAGAGCCACGGGCTACCTATTAGGATTTCTATTCCTTTGTTGCAAGTTCAATTCCTAACCCCAAAGTGCAAGTATGAACTACTAACAAGATTGCAGAATTGAACTTAAACAATGGAAAGCTGTAAATACAAAGATAAGACAAGAATGCAAATGCGTACCCGGAGTTAAAATCTGACTGAAAATGTTCGGGACGGGGGCGCGGGCGCCACTGTCCTGATTCTGCCCCTGAAACTGCTCCAGAAACTGTTGTTTTGCACTCTGGAAAAAGCTGTCAAAAATGCTGAAAATGTTGTCTGTCAGGAGGACCAGGGCGCCCAGTGCCCCTATTCCAGGGACCAGGGCGCCCAGCGCCCCTGTCCCAGGGACCAGGGCGCCCCACGCCCCTGTCCTGGTCTTTTGCTCTGCAATTTGGTGTGGAGTGTTATCTTGACCTGCTTTTCTCGGATCTGTCACCTGCGGTGTCGTCCGAGTCCCGAAACCTACACTTATATCTGAAAAGGGTATGGGCGGCTATATAGGGTTTTGCCTTAGTCAAACCCCCGCTTCGGTGATTTCCACCTCCACGAATAGCCAATTTGTATTGTAAAATGTATTGTGTGTGCAGACCTAGTGTGTGTGCAAGGTCCTTAAATGCAAGAAAGCAAACTAGAGCAACCTAGAAAGTAAACCCTAATTGCTTGTAAATGATAATGTAAATGCTCTAAATCAAGATGCAAAGTGATCTAAAGCATGAATAAAGGATATATCGAAGCTTATGCAAAGACATGAAAACAACATGAAATCATACCCAACCCTCAAGGGAGGAGTACAAGCCAATCTTCAGTCGGTAATCTCCTATTGTTCTTCAATGTCTCCCAAGCCCTAAATGAATGAAATTGATGAATTCTTGATGGATGGATGTTGAATGTTATTGAAGTCTTCAAAGATCTGCTCTTTCGCTGCATCGAAGGTCCTCGAAAGCCAAAATTCCGGATCCTTTCAAATGAAGAAAGACAGCTCTTATATATGAAACCCTAGGTCGTAATTTCGTGTTTTGGCCGACCTAGAGATTGAATTTCCCGCCAATTTCTTGGGGTTAAGCTTTATTTTATGATTGGATCGCGCTCCTAAAATTTCGGGAAAAATGTCCGGGACCATGTTGCACTCCGGGCGCCATGGTCCCGACAACTTTTCACCAAATTTTCAGGACCGTCGGATATGATGATTTTAGAGAGAATCCCGAAGTTACAGGTGATTTCAAGATGTTTTGACCCCTGAAATCAAGCCCCCAAGTTCAAAATAGGACCTAATTAGGGTTTTTGATTAAATGATGTATTGGAGGAATAAAATGAAAAGGGCACACTTTAATGAAAGGGCCCAACTTTATGATGTGGGAGATGATAAAATAGAACCTTAGACCTAATTAATTTAATTAATTAAGTGCTAAAGGGGAAATGCAATGCAAAATGCAAAATGCGCCAAGGCGGGTGCTAAACTAGGTGTGAAATTGTACCACCCTAGCAAGTGCATACAATTTACGACGCTACATTTAGCCCCCACTTTAGCGGTCATATGAACACTACGTGCATATGCAAGCTAAAGTACAAAAAAGTAAACATTATTTGAAAAAGGATATATCCATAAGTCTGTCGAACGAAGCCCCCAGCGGTATCTGCAGTACACAGTTAGGAACCGCAGCCTACAAAACACACGTTAGATCACAAAATCACCTAATGCTTACTAAGGAAGGTGATGAAAATTCGAGGGTAGCTATATGCCCCCCCCTGTTTCGGCTTGCTAATTTTAGTGAGTTGAAACAGGGTATCATGTTTACCACTTCGAATTGTTAAAGAATATTGATGACAAATGTCACAAGAAGATTTGATATGAGATCAAAAAACTAATGGAGAATCATTTGGTAAGAAAGAGGACTAAACCTCAATTCCAACACAACAAAGAGTGTGAGGATTTGAGAGCTCTCTAACACAAGATGAAGGATGTAAATAGAAACAAAATGCAAAGAGAAGAAAAGAAAGGAAAAAGCATGAATACACACATTGGTGATCCATGAGAAGAATAATGAGAGAGAAAAACATGGACTTCTTGCCCCTAGATCTTGTCTAGGTGATCCATGGGAAAAAGGACATGGAAAACTAGCCCCTAGAGTCTGTCTAGGTGATCCATGTAAGGGAGGAGAGTGAGAAAGTCTAGCCTTATGCCACTAGTTCCACTCAACCTCGTGCATGTGTGTGTAAGGGAGGTTAGAAGCACCTCATAGGAGTCTATGCCCGAGTATGCTACAACCTGTATATGCATAGTACAAAAGCGTGACATCTCGCTCTAAGAGTCTGTGCTCTGGTTCCGAGAATAATCACCTTGCATAAAAGAAAAATGGAGACATCTCGCTCTAAGAGTCTGTGCTCTGGTTCCGAGAATGACCCATTGCTCAAAAAGTGTAATGTTTATGTCATAAGCAAAGTAGAACAAGGATACCTACCTTCATCACAAAAGAAGATACCCCAAAAATGCAACAATGTCATAGATCCAAGCAAGAGAGTTTTGCACTCTTTAAGCGAGGATAAGATAGTTGAAAAGGGATATCCTGTAGTATGTGTAAAGGAGATCCTTAGAGGAGAAGAGATCTTTGTACAAAAGACACCTATTCCTGAGAGAAATTGTGTTAGACAAATATAACATCTTCTAGAATAAGACAAAGAAGAGAATAAGAATGCAATACTTCCTTCTTTTGCGAGGTGAAAGTGATTCTTAATGAAGGATGACACTCTTTTTAACCCAATCGGGAGAGTGAATTCATTATGGATGTATTTTACCAAGTGCAAAAGAGGTTGTAGTCAAGGACTTACACCTCTTGTAAGAGAGAATCCTTGAATAAACAACAACAAATGCGTACAAGGCGTAACATCAAGTAATAAAGTCCACACCATCCACAAAATAGGAAAAAGTGGATCCTTAGATAAAAATAAGGAAAGATCATTGCCTCCCAAGGATAAGGACAATGAGAAGGACTTACACAATCTTCTAGGGAGAGATTTGGACATAAGCAAAAGAAGAGATGTATGAAATCACTCTTGTCCCCATAGGAACAAGAAAATTAGGCTATTATGTTGCTTCAAAAAATATGATTGCACTTGAAATTGTACCATCATGAATGACAATGAGCCCCCAGTAAATGAGCTACCAATGTCACATAATGATGAGCAACATAATAGCCATTAATGTTATTTAAAGACATGATAGACTAAATGAGGTATTTGAATATGACATGTTAAATGCTCAACTATAAGTGAGATCAAGAACATGTATAAAATGATAAAGATTGAAGAAGAAAAGTCACATGAAATCTTAGAAGAGGGATGAGTGTAATTTATTAGAGCCTTATCCCTAGAGGAAAGGACTTTATGATGAATAGGAGATAAAGATTCATAAGTGGATTTAGAAATTTGAGGGGATTCATAAAGAGATTTGTTCATTGCCAAGATTTCCTTATGAGGGGAATGAGAGTTGATAGAAGTAGAAGATGATTTAGTTGAAGTGAGATCATCATCACTACTAAATATAGCATTCACATTGAGAGATGGTCTTTTAGATGCTTTGGTGGGCTTATAGGGATTATAGCCAAGTCCAAAGGCATAATTGTGAAGATTATTCTCTAGAGGAACCTTTATCCCTTGTTCATGAGCGCCACAACCATTTCCATGATACCCATGCTTAGCAAAAATGCGAAAACCACGACCATAACGATCAGCCATTTCAGGAAGAGAAGGTGGTTTTTCATAAGACAAAGAATCAAACTCTTCATAATTAGAGGTGTGAGGAGAAGAAGTTTGAGAAGTGGCCACAAAATTATTGCTCATAGGTTCAAGTAAGACTGATTGATTTTTAGTTTCTTCCTTCTTTTTAACTTTAAACTCTCTAGAAGGAACCCTATACTCACCTACAAAGGTGGGATTAAAGTCAAGAGATCCCCAATCGTCATCTGCGAGAACCTTCTCAGGATCAAAAGCCTTCTCATGTGTAGATTCGAGTTGAGAAGAATTTTCTTCAGGAACTTCAGACTCATCCAAAGAATTTTGATTATCAGAGGGTAAGGATTCATCCATAGGTATCTTGTTCAAAGAGTCATCACTAGAAGAGGAAGGCTTAGAAGAACTCCCTTTGGAAGTAGATGTTTGCAAACAAGCCTGAAGATTAGTGTCACGTATCAAGGTATATGTCTTATTGTTGTAAATGAATTTAACTTGTCTATGCAATGTAGAGGGGACAACTTGCATACTGTGAATCCAAGGCCTCCCTAATAACAAGTTGTATGTTAGATTTCCTGACATAACATGGATAGGAGTAAGAAAAGTAACAGGTCCCACTGTGATGGGTAAGGTGATAATACCTAATGAAGACTTAGCCACATTATCAAAGCCTCGAATGGGACGAGAGTCAGGCTCAATAAGGGATGTATCCACATTCATCTTATGCAATAGATTAATGCTACACACATTAAGGCCAGAGCCATTATCTACTAATGTTCGTCTTATAGCAGTGTCATTTATGATAACCACAATCATCAAGGGATCATATTGATGTTGAATTTCACTAGTAGGCAACTCATCTTGAGTAAACACAATTTGAGCTTTAGGATTCATCACAGAGTTAACCAAAGATACTATATTACTAGATGTATTAGGTGGAGGAACATTCAAATCTTTCAAGGCATCTTGTAACATTCCATGATGAGCGGAAGAAGTTTGGATCAAATCCCAAAGGGATATCTTAGCAGGAGTAGTTTTAAGTTGTTCTATGAGATCATATTCCTTACCAAGAACTTGTGAAATACGTGGAGCTTGGGGAAGAATAGGTTGGGAAGGAGGAAGTGAAGTTGGGATAACTGGAGGAGGATTAGGTTGCCTATTGTTTCTTGTGTTATAGGTATGGGCAACCGCATGATAACTCTCTCTAGTCAATTGCTTAGCATAATCATAAGGGCTCTTAGTAGAATAACCTCTTTGCATAGTAATAACAGGTTTCTTAGGAGTGCAAAAAGAATCATTAGCATAACCACCTTGAACCACTAAGATAGGCTTATTTAAAGGTTGAGAATTTTGAGAAGGACAAGCACCTTGGACAGTGAAGAGAGGTTTGTTAGGTGTTTCATTCACATGTATCAAATTGATTGAGGATGGTTTAGAGGAATGAACAAAAGTGTTGGAAGAATTATTGATAGTCTTCTCTTGCACTAAAATCTCATCACGGATTAAATCAATTTTAGGAGAGAGACCAGGGGTAGGCATTGATGTTCTAGTAGGAAGAGTAATACTAGGAAAGGTCATATCATCCTCTATCATCAAAGGATCTACATGGGGAATCAACTCTCTAGGAGAAGAATCAACATTACTCTCTAAAGTCTCACTTTTGAGAGGGAGATCTTTGAAAGAGATGTTAACCATCTTGCTTTGAACTAGGGTTTCCTTATGAGTAGAACCAAGTTGAGGAGAGGGAGATGCTTTATTTTTAGAGGAAGAATGATTGAGATTCAAGGAAGGTGAGAAACTATCAAGGGAGTTTTCAATCTTGATTTCATCCCCTTTGGCTAGGGTTCTCTCACAGGGTAGAGAATAATCAACACCTTCTTCTAATGGTTCATCCCAAATAGTGAAGTTGTTGAAAGGAATGTTTGAAGCATTGTCAATTTCGGGAGAGGAGATAACATTGTTTATTAATTCTGCATCCTTAGGAGGGAGAGCATCAATATATGTGTTAAACTCATCCTCTTTCCTCAAAATATGTTCAATAGGGGAGAGAGAATTAAGGAAATTGCTTATTATTTCATCTTCTTTCTCTAAGGGATGCTTATGGGTAAGACCAACTTTAGGAGAAGGGTAAGCATTTACCATTAATTCATAATCTCTAGTGGGAGTTTTGTTGGAAAAGGAAATGCCATCACTAGGAAATGTAGGGATAATGTCATCTTCTTGCACAAAAGGATCCTCATGAAGGGAGTGTTTTTTAGGGGACACAAAGGCATCAAGGGCATCATTCAACAAAGCATGATCATATCTATTAAAAGGTTTATCTTTTGATTCAAAAGGAGATATCTCTTCATAGAGGGGATCATTGAAAACAACCATGTTACTAGATTTAGTGGAAGAGCTGATAGGAATGTACCCTTGAGAGGAATCATTCGACTTATCTTTCTCATCACAACGAAATGGCATAGTAACAATGTTTATGAGTTTTTGGTAAAATGAAGGTTTGGTATATTTAGGTTTCAAAAATTCATCTAAAGCTTCATCTAACTCATAATAATCACAAATATGAACATCTTGCAAATAAAAATCTGACATTTTGAAATTGCATAAAATTTAAACACACAATGCAAAGAAACACACTTTCTGTTTTTAATGAAAATGAAATGAAAACACACTAAATCTAGATCTAGATCTAACAAATGCAATGCAAGAGGAAGTAATGATAGGTTCACGTCGGGTTCACCAAAATGTGTGGGGGAAAAAGTGACACTAAGCAAACATGCCCTAATCTCACCTTCAATCACACATTTGTCGAATACGAAAGAGCCTAGAGGTATCACACAATTGGCTACTTCTTTTTGTGGAAGAGAGAGAGCCACGGGCTACCTATTAGGATTTCTATTCCTTTGTTGCAAATGATAGATAGAATGATGCAAGTTCAATTCCTAACCCCAAAGTGCAAGTATGAACTACTAACAAGATTGCAGAATTGAACTTAAACAATGGAAAGCTGTAAATACAAAGATAAGACAAGAATGCAAATGCGTACCCGGAGTTAAAATCTGACTGAAAATGTTCGGGACGGGGGCGCGGGTGCCACTGTCCTGATTCTGCCCCTGAAACTGCTCCAGAAACTGTTGTTTTGCACTCTGGAAAAAGCTGTCAAAAATGCTGAAAATGTTGTCTGTCAGGAGGACCAGGGCGCCCAGCGCCCCTGTCCTAGCAGGACCAGGGTGCCCCACGCCCCTGTCCTGGTCTTTTGCTCTGCAATTTGGTGTGGAGTGCTATCTTGACCTGCTTTTCTCGGATCTGTCACTTGCGGTGTCGTCCGAGTCCCGAAACCTACACTTATATCTGAAAAGGGTATGGGCGGCTATATAGGGTTTTGCCTTAGTCAAACCCCCGCTTCGGTGATTTCCACCTCCACGAATAGCCAAGTTGTATTGTAAAATGTATTGTGTGTGCAGACCTAGTGTGTGTGCAAGGTCCTTAAATGCAAGAAAGCAAACTAGAGCAACCTAGAAAGTAAACCCTAATTGCTTGTAAATGATAATGTAAATGCTCTAAATCAAGATGCAAAGTGATATAAAGCATGAATAAAGGATATATCGAAGCTTATGCAAAGACATGAAAACAACATGAAATCATACCCAACCCTCAAGGGAGGAGTACAAGCCAATCTTCAGTCGGTAATCTCCTATTGTTCTTCAATGTCTCCCAAGCCCTAAATGAATGAAATTGATGAATGCTTGATGGATGGATGTTGAATGTTATTGAAGTCTTCAAAGATCTGCTCTTTCGCTGCATCGAAGGTCCTCGAAAGCCAAAATTCCGGATCCTTTCAAATGAGGAAAGAGAGCTCTTATATATGAAACCCTAGGTCGTAATTTCGTCTTTTGGCCGACCTAGAGATTGAATTTCCCGCCAATTTCTTGGGGTTAAGCTTTATTTTATGATTGGATCGCGCTCCTAAAATTTTGGGAAAAATGTCCGGGACCATGTTGCACTCCGGGCGCCATGGTCCCGACAACTTTTCACCAAATTTTCAGGACCGTCGGATATGATGATTTTAGAGAGAATCCCGAAGTTACAGGTGATTTCAAGATGTTTTGACCCCTGAAATCAAGCCCCCAAGTTCAAATTAGGACCTAATTAGGGTTTTTGATTAAATGATGTATTGGAGGAATAAAATGAAAAGGGCACACTTTAATGAAAGGGCCCAACTTTATGATGTGGGAGATGATAAAATAGAACCTTAGACCTAATTAATTTAATTAATTAAGTGCTAAAGGGGAAATGCAATGCAAAATGCAAAATGTGCCAAGGCGGGTGCTAAACTAGGTGTGAAATTGTACCACCCTAGCAAGTGCGTACAATTTACGAGGCTACACCATGTCTATTGTGTTTCCTCAATATTGATACCTCAAAAATTCAACTGATTTTCAAACTAAGCTACTCACTTTGATAAATCAATTTTGGAAATCCAAAGAATTCAATGGAGTAACTATAAATGGAATTTTAAATGAAACTCTTCTTAGAGAGAAATCAACATGTTTTTCATACACTATGAGGGAAAAATATGGCATAATGGACAACCCCCATGAAGAGGGATCGGTAACAAGGTTTTGGACAAATATAGGTTGGAGTGAAGTGATGCGTGATTCAATATCAGAATATTTCAAGCTTGTTGATTTATGTCTTACCATGATATTGGGTTCGGTGGAGGAAGAGAGAGTTTTTAGTGCTTTGGGGTTCCTAAAATACAAGCTAAGAAACAAACTAGACAAGAATTTGGAAAATTACTTGAGGCTCTATACATCTAGGTATGATGTCCAGACTTTTCCTTATGATAGGGCACTAAAAATATGGAGGTTCAAATGTGAAAGAAGAGCTTTGGGCAACACTTCAAACCAAATTGGTAGTGAGACAATTAACTCATGTACTGGACCTACTGGTAGCATTGAGATGCAGTTCAATGGAGGTATGCAGACTTAGACTGAAGAAAACACAAAAAAGAATCAAGGAAGCTTTGAGTTTGTTGAGGAGGAATGACAACTTTAAGAGATTTATCACTAGCAGTTCCTAGGTATTTATTAATCTTATTACTATATCTCATCATTCATATTACAAAAAAATTATTATTGTGGTTGATAACTTGATGATATTTTATGTGTATGTCAACTTTTTGCAATTAAAATTTAATATTGATTTGCAATTGCATTTTTTAACTTTCTAATTTCAGATAGAAAATAGAAGAATAAAAGAGCATAATGTGTTTATTGATAGAGTTATTTTTATTTAGACATGTTGAGATTTTCATTAATTCTTTCAAAATATAGCCATATGATACAATTCATTCAATAAACAACTCTGTGTGATTCTCTATACAAAAGTCAATACGAAGTTTCAGAACTCTTTGCAAATGACCCTGAATTACCTTTTATAGAAACAAGGGAGAAACAACAGCTTCAGGTCTATTTACAACATGTGAATACTCAACATCAAAATCAATTACCAGGGCATTGAATCTATTGTCCCATTAGTATCACAAACTCAGTACAATTTTACAAGGTTGAAGGTATCTATGACCATCATAGGCCAGATTAGCAATTTAGCAACTGCTACATGTCTCATCATCCTGTTCAAAAAATAGAGTTCAAACTTAAAACTTAATTCAAGCCATGACAAATTAAATATAGAGAATAGCAGTGCACAAAACCTAAAAATCAGAAATAAAGAAAGGCAGAAAAGTTAAAATCTGAGAGAAATTGAGAATACAAATTTGTAAGGTTGAAGGTGTGCATCATAGGCTAGATAAGTAATAGTGAGTGCTGCATTTTTCTTGTTCATAAAATGGAGTTATTTCAAGCAATGCCAAAAGCAGAAAACCTTGAAATTAAGAGTAAAAGCATAAAACTATGCAATACATACTAGGATTCATGAGATCTTTGTCCCAATTTTTGTAGGGTGGTCCACTCTCCGTCTGATGGAAGTCCAATTTATTTTAAAGTATAGTAAGTCAACTACAACTTCATCAACAATCCATATTTGGAAGAGTGACTTGACTCCACTATTTCACCCAATACCGCATTCAAAGTTGTCAATGGTTTGATGGAATACAGAAAGTTGTGAGAAGTTGTGTCCTTAGGAAGCAAATCCAAATCAAACTTCTTTTTTTTATAGTTTCTTTTCCAATGCATTTATTTGATGTATCAACACTCTTCAACAAACCAAGATTTAACAAATTGGTTATCTTTTGTTGCGGCTTCAATAACTTTTTCCCACCTTTATCCAAAATTTCCTATGCTTCCCTTAGTTTCTGGCATTTTTTAATGATAGATGATGCCTTGATTGAGGCATCAATGTGGCTCTTAATTCCCTTGGATGAAAAATAGTTGTCACTGTTACTGTAGACTTCTTGTAAAATATGTTCTGCAATATTCTCTTTTGAATAAACATTTATGTTCATCTCAATGTGCTCTTTGAGCTTCCAAAAAAATACTCTCAGACTTTCATTCAATTCCAACCATTCACACAACTTGTCACTCTTCTGCGTTATTTGCCCCCAAATATTTTCTTTTATATACTTCACTATATTTTTCATATTGTCCTTCAATATGTCTTCCGAAGTTTTAATTTTATTATTTGCATCTACAACTCTTCTTTCATTTGTGCACATTTTTTGCTTTCTTCATCCGCTTTCTCTTCCATTTTTTTTGCTTTTTATATCTCATGCTCCAATTGGTTCTGTAAATTTTTGTTTAAGGAAGCAACCGACTCTAGGATTTTGTATAATTTTGTTGAAGTGGCTCTTGATGAATAATGATGAACAACAAATACCCTAATCAGTGCTGAGAGGAGGGGGGGTGAATTAGTACATACAAAAACTTCTCAACAACTTATCAAGTTAAAACAATGCTAACCAGTTGTCTTCATCACTGAACTTAACCATGGCAATACCGATTAAACACAGTAAGACTTCAGACACCTAAACCAGTAAAACTGAATACTTCAAATAACATTCAACACTTGATAACTACTTCACCAATATACACATGCATGTTTTGTATCAGTAATACCATAACCATTAGATTTGCATGCATATTCATCTAAACAAAGACTGCTCAATCATCACATGAAACATGCACAACTCATGACATACAGATTTTTCACGTGGAAACCCAAATGGGAAAAACCACGCTGGGGATGAATACCCACAAGCTTTTTTTTGAACTCTTTTGAAGCTCGCTCTGTTAGGAGCCTACTCTGGTTAAAGACTTTACAATAAGGTTCTGTCAGGAATCGATCTTGTTAAAGATCACCCAGTTAACGGATGTCTATATACCCTGTTAAAGGTTACCTCACCAGAGGATTTGAAGAACTCAATGATATTGAGTCACCTAGTTAGAGGATTTGCAATAAGCCTATTAAAGCTACCCGGTAAAGGGATTTTCCTACTGTTGAAATGGTTAGAAGACAAGAGGTAAAGCTCTGATCTGATAACAACACTACATGCTAAGGTAGATCCTTTTCAGCTCCTCTACTCTGCAATCACTCTACAGTTTTCTACTCACTGGTCTGACGAGTATCTCATCACTCAGATACAAACACAACATTTGCTAACACAAACAATAACAAATATCATCAACCTTATAGACATCATCTCACACATCTCGGTCAAGACCTAGTTCATGGTTGAAACCTGTTCCCAAAAATCTAGAAGAGAAGCTAAAGAGGCTCAAGAGTCCACAAACATGAGTTCCTATGAGTATGACAATGATGTCTCTTTCAATTCTGATCATACCAAATTACCTGACATGGATGCCTATAGAAACATTCCAAATATTGAGAACATGGACACTGCAAACAATAATGATACACACAATGACAATATGGACAAATTTTCTATACATTCAGGAGAGGTGGAAGACTCCATTATGGGTCCCTGTTTCAATCGATTGGTTGAGGAAATAATGAGGAGAGATAGACAATATTTCTTACAAGTAATGGCACAAAGTGGAGCTAAGATTCCTCATGATTTTGGCATGTCTCAAATAATGGAAAATCGACCTTTGCAACAACCTTAACTCAACATGGATCAAAGGAGGCCTAATAGTGGAGGCAATAGAGGACCACATATGGTGCCTGAATCACCATCATCTTTGTTTCAAAAACCTAAGGTCCCACATACACATGGTCAAGCATATGATATTCACCTTTGCAGACCATTATGGAAGTCTTATGCAGAAAAATATATTGAATCACATGCCAATGCTAAGGACCAACCACCAAAGCAATTGGATATCCAAAGACATGATCAAAATTTGGACACAAGGAAACCTTGTGTCAAATTTGGGGGCAACACACTAGAACAAACTCATGACATGCTTGTAGAGTATGGTATACATGGACAAAATAGATATTCCATTCCTCATCATGACTCTATGCCAAGTGGTCCTTATATGTAACATCATTATAGATATCCTCCATATGAACATGTGTATGATCAATACCATCCATATATGCAGTATGCTCCTCCTCCACCTGGTGCCTCAGGTGTGGGGTATGGTCCAAGAAGTTGGTCTCCACCTAAGAACAATTTGGAGCAGAAAAATAAGGACTTACAAAAGAAAATGGAGGACATAAATACACCAAAGCCAACTTACACAATGAGAGACATATGTCCCTATCCATTTGACAAAAGCATTCCAATGCCTCCATTTCCTACACACTTTGTGAGACCTAAGTTTGATAAGTATAGAGGAAAAGGGGATCCTAAGGCATATATAAGACAATTTTTCACAACTTGCATTGAGGTAGCAGCAAAAGAGACATATTTGATGAGATTATTCCCACAGAGCTTATGTGATCAAGCTATGGAATGGTTCTCCCAACTCCCACCTAGAATTAAGTCATGGGGTGACTTAGCAAAGACTTTTATCCAGCATTTCTCATACAACATAGAGACAAAAATATCAATCACTACTTTGTGCACCACCAAGCAAAAGGATGGAGAAATATAGCCAACAAATGCTCTTGTAAAATTCCACAAAAACAAATGGTAGAAATGTTCACCCAGAATGTTAACAAAGACATTAGTTATGACCTAAGAAAATCTTGTTTTTCAACCTTCAAGGACATCATTGAAAAAGGTGTAGCAACAGAGAAGGTCTTAATTGAACAAAGAGTAATTAAGATATTCAAAGAAAACAAAGAGGATTTCAAAGGAAAAGACAAGACAAGATTTTGGAACAAAAACAAGAACACAGTAAATGATGGTGTTGTTGATGCTAACATAGTAAGATCCAAAATCATTCTTTCTGGATCAAGTTCTACAAACAATCAAATGAATACTCAAACTTCTAAATCACGAAGGAAGTACACCCCACTGGGAGAACCACTTGAGTCAGCTTTCAAGAAGCTAGTGGCAAACAAAATAATAACAATTCTAGATTTGCCTCCATATGAGCCAAAGGTCAAACCAAATTGGTGGAATGAATGAATACTGTGAATATCACAAGAGCAAGGGTCATAAAACAAGAAATTGTCATCGGCTGAAGAACATCATACAAGATCTTATTGATAGAGGTGACATTGAGATTAAAGGACACTCATCGAATCAAGAAAATGAGATGTTTAAGGAACCATTCCCTAAACATGACAAGGGAAAAGCCAAAGCCATAGATGAGCAAACCAGCTATACCAGAGCATCCTATAACTACGATTCAACTGTCAATCACATTTCGATGGACAATTATGTCTCTAACATTATCATAAAGGACAAAACGCCTAAAAATTCTACCCAAAGACCCAAGGTTGTCCTAAAAGGCATAAGATCTTCTTCCGAACCTACCTCTAAATATAATGTCATAACTCATTGAGGTAAGTTCACTTTGCAAGGTTCTCCAGCTAAAAACACCACTTCCTCATCAACCAAACCTGAGTACGATCTAGTAGAACAGTTAGGGAAGACACTCGCGCTTATCTCCATTCTTGAGATTTTATGCATATCCCCTTCACAAAGCCATTCTTGACAAAACTTTGAGAGACACTACTATCCCCACTGATCTGAACGTGGACCACTTTCAAGCCATGGTGGGATACCTTTCCATTCCACAGTCCCTTACATTCATAGAAGCCGATGATGCCTCCGTAAGCCAACCACATAATCCACCTTTACACATCAAAGCCTTCCTACACAAACATCGAATAAAATGAATCTTGATAGATGGAGGAGCAGGTCTGAACATTTGTACATTGAACACTATTAAACAATTGGGATATTTTGAAAAGGCTATAAATGCTACAAACAAAATTACCATCAAGGCATATGATGATGAAGAGTGCTCATCCAAGGGCACAATCACCTTACCTCTTAGGGTTGGGCCAATTACAAAGGATGTAGTTTGTCAAGTCCTAGACCTGGATCTCACATACAACATACTACTAGGATGTCCATAGATCCATGAAATGAGATTTATTCCCTCAACATATCATCGATGTATCAAGTTTCCACACAATGGAGTTGAAGTGACCATCAAAGCTGATCCAAATCTATTCATATATTACAACAATCTACGACCTAAATCAGAAATAACAATCCTAGTCAATCGAGAAGTTGTTCCATCTTTAGCATGTGTTGATCCAGAATCCTTGAAATCTTCTACATCAAAACAAGCAGAGATCAAAGAAAAGTTCAAGCTTAAAGACATGGTATGTGGTGAGTATATCTTTCATGTTGATCAACTCCCACTATCTCCTAACACATTTTGTCGACAGGAACAACCTACAAACAAGTTGTAATGCCAAGTAATTTGGTATGAACCACCTAGTGTTGTGGCTACTATGTCTGAATGCAAATCTCCTCTAGTGGTGCAAGCAATTCCTGATATCAATAGTCCTAAGAATGGTTCCAGTGAAGAATCTATTGAGTGAATCGCCAACCCTCTTGAGAAATCCTATAGCCTTACCATATCATCCACTCATTCCATTTCCATTCCTCTCCTAGACTTGGATCAACAAGAATTGGAAAAGTCCTTATTCATTGGGGATCACAAATCAAGATTTGAAAAGAAAAATCTAAAAGTCAAAAATAAAGAAAAATCCTTTAGTCCAAATCAAAATCAAAAGCTAGTTGACTCTGAAAAAAACAAGATCAAGAATAAAAAACCTATGAAAGAAAAAGAACAAGAGTTGATCTCCCCTAATATCAAAATAACTGGGCGCAAAATTTCTAAAATTTCAAGTCAAAAAGAACACTTATTGATGCTAAGTCTCCATCATGCTATCCTACTTTCACTTCTTTTCACAATCATAAGTCTTCATAACTCATCCACTTGTTCCACGCATCCTTTCCCTTCTGGTGATACATCATGGACCTTTAATGGAGCTTCCTTGAAGGACTTTGTTATCAAGGATGCCCAAACTTCTTTAGGTGACATGCATATGGGCAAACATAGTCCACGCATTAGTAATTCTATCTCAGTTCCTTTATCAAGGAAGACAGTCACTCAAGCTACACATCATTCAGTCAAGGAACAATGCAATTACAATCATAAAGTGAAGCCTCGTACATTTGAGGTGGGTGACTTAGTTCTCAAGGAAAATCCTAAAAATCAGCAAGACAGAGAGAAGAAGGGCAAGTTTGAACCATATTGGCTTGGTCCTTACATCATTACAACATCCTATGGATCCGGTGCATATCATCTCTCAAACCCAGAGGGGAAACCTTTGGAGGATCCTATCAACAACATGCACCTTTGCAGGTTTGACACATAGCTCTTTGGAGTATCCCAATTCAAAAATATAAAAAAATATAAAAAATATTCAAAAATACAAAAAAATAAAAAAATAAAAAATCATAAAAATAAAAAATCATTACTTGGTGAAAACCAGGCAAATGGCAACCTTGTGACACAAAAAAAATAAAAATAAAATAAAAAAAGTAAAGAGAAATAATTTAGTCCAATGGTGAAAACCACTTTGGTGGCGCCTTGGGCAAGTACCATGGTGAAAATCGGGTTACCGATGCCATGTGTAGAGACATTTCTCCTCCCTCCTCCAGGATTCAATCTCATCCTTTCACTTTGCACACACTCACAACCTATCCATCCATAATAAACTCACCCATTCCCAATTATGACTTGTTATTGATCTACCTAAGATTGGTTAGCCATTCATAATAATCCCTCCTTTTCACCCCTTTCCATCTATAATAAATCAGCTCCTAACTATGGCTAAGGAAAATCCTAAGTCTAGTGATGGGTGTGGAACTAAGAGCATCACATGTTCCAAGGAGTACGGTTTCTTCCAATTTTCTCCAGTCTATCCGTGCACAATCCACAATAAAGCAACATTTGCATCGCCGATCCGCAATAAAGTTCCATCTTCTTCACAATAAAGTATCAATTGCATGGATTCAGTTAGTTTCAGATGAGACACAACAACAACAATGGGCTTCAATAAATCAATATTTCAATAGACTCAGACAACATTATGGCTCAGTGCTATATATCCTTTTTGTGAAAGCAAACATTGTGACCACAATTAAATAAGACTTATACAAGTGACAAGAGACACTAAAATTGAGGACTACAGTGGATGTTGGTGTCAAGTCTTGGTTTTCTTTTAATTTTATCTTTTGGTGACATGTCTTTTAGCTTTTCTGAGATGTCTCTGATTAGAGATTCTATCTCCAGGTTGTCTTTGACTAGAAAGGCGAGGATGGGGTATCGTCACCTATTTTTCTTTGTTGTCTGTGGATTGTCTCTTAGTAATGCTATGAATTATCCAAGGATATGAGGACATAGTGAGTCTAGTATGAACAGGGGCATTCTTTGTTTGCAACTGTCTTATCTCCATGCAAACACGTACAATGACTTTCTGGGTCGAACATATATTTGGATTGTCATAACCTATTTGCCATAATAAAACTTAATGATGATAATGCACAAAAAGCTCTTTCACTTTCATATCTTCTATCTTTCATCCCCCTTTCTTGATTGACCTCCATCATCCTTCTTGAGTCTGTGTAGGCTGCTATCACATGACTAAGTATAATGACACACCACAAACATTTGCATTTCATGTAGTTTGCACCTTCATTACCGCATATCTCATTTCATACATACATATAGATATCACAATTGCATCACATCCTACACACAACACATGTTAGCACATTTTACATTCTCATCATGTAAATAGTTATATACATTATCATATTCATCTCCATTTCATACATTCACATTTGCATCATGCATAACATATAAAACATAAAAGAACAAAAATATTGCATACATATTTGCATCCATATCATAAGCATCACATAGAAACATACATCATAAAACACATAGAAACATCGCATCACATAGGTAAACATGCATATAGCTGCCACAAGGATGAATCATCTCATATATATATCAAAATCATAAGTGTCATGATACAATAATGTGAAAATCATATGGCTACAATCACCCGAAGGTGTCATCATATAAAATGGTAGAAAACTGATACATAGGGAGCCCTCTAAGGCTATGATGAACTCCCTCCCTTGGAGCTGCCTGGCCTCGATAGAGTCTAAATCCTGGAAGCACTAGCCCCAGGATCATCTCTCTTTCCCCCTTTATCTGGTGGTGGTGGAGGACCCATGACCCCACCACTAGATTCCTATCTCTCGTCTCTCCCTCTAGTGGTCGTCGCAGTCTGTGATGGTCTCCGAAAGCTCCTAACCTGCTGATCTAGTGGCACCGCAGGTCTCGCCAGTAAGCTACCTCCTCCCATGCCCGTAGAACATAGGCGTATCCAGCCCTTGTGTCCTCTTCCACCTACCTCCCTGCCCTCAGTGTTGTCTCATTCTCTGTATAGTGCTGAATAGCCTGATCCCTCTCCCGGTTAGTGTCCCTCAGCTATCTCCTGAGCCTAGCTATCTCCCTCTTCAGATCTTGGATCTCATGTGCCTGTCCCTGGTAGATCTCCCTCAAGGATAGTAACTCATCCTCCTCCTCTCCCCCCTCACCCTGTCTCTGTGGCTGCTCCTATCCCTATCCCTATCCCTGTGCCTATTTGGGAACCTGTGCTGTTGGCACCTGTAATGGAAATCCACCTCTGCCCCTCACTACATGAGCTTGCTATCTCCTCTAAGCCACTCTCCTCTCTGCCACTGTGCCCCGCCTCCGTCATCAGCCTCTACCTCTGCCATCCCCTCTATCATCTCCATCACCTCCACCATCTCCCTCTATCGACTCCCCTGGATCCATCAACTGTGGAAATGGATGCTCTCCCCAAAATGTAGTGTACTCTGCATCCATCCCTGCATCCTCTATATCTACCCACATATCCCAAGGCAAGGGAATCATCTCTACTAGCTGTGTCACAACTTGATCATAAGAAAGAAATGGACCCAAATGCACCCGATTCCTCACTGTTTGTGCATACATCCCTAAATCTCATGGCATCCACTGTATCCTACCGAACTGCTTGCCCACCCTATCTACCAACTGCTGCTCAATAATATATGGTGTCCTCCCTATCAGATACATGCTCTGGAATACATATGGCAGCTCCACTGCATCATCCTCCCACTCCTCACAGTCTCAATATGACCTCCATACCACACCGTCTACCTCATCGATAACCTGACACTAGTACTCCAGTCTCCCAATCTATGGCTAAGACGTAATCATATCATATAAGTGAACAAAGCTACACCCATGTCCTTTGCCTCTGAAGTGGATTGGTCATGTAACCGACAGATGCTCATATGCCCATACCTGCAACAATGTCACTCTGCATCCCAATCCTGCTAATCCATGATACACAAACTAATGCAGCTCATAATACAAATGTGCTAGCAAACACAACCCCCATGCAAACCTAGTGTGCTCTATCACCAATGTCTCTAATGTCCTCCCCCACCCACAACCAACCCTCGTGTCGCCTTATCTTAATAGAGGAATCCACTGATCACTCTTGCTAGTAGCGCTGGTAGCGCCAATCCTGTCTGTCTCATGGTATCCCAAGCCATGTGTCCTACCCTCATCTCCAGTCCTGGATCCTGAAACACTCATCTCAACACATCCCTGTCTCCATCTCGATCATAAGAAACTAACTCCCCATCGATTGGTATCCTCAGTATCATATACACATCCTCCAAGGTGACTATCATCTCATCCATTGGCAAATGAAACGTGCAAGTCGCTGAGTGCCATCTCTCAGCTAGCATAGTCAGTAATCCCATGTTCACACAAAACTCAAGCACATACATAATGTATCACAATCCCATAGCCTGAACTATTTCTCTATCCTCAAATGTCAGCTCTAGTCGTAAACTCTGAGTCGAAGGGAATCTCTCCCATGACTCCAGCATCGGTAGGTCCTCTTGCAGTCAAGCAAATCAACTGTGTCAATCATAGTAACACTCCCTGTTCATCATAAAGTGTTGCTTTCTATCCTAGTGGTACTCCCTGTTCATCACAAAGTACTGCTCTATATCCTAGTGGCATTCCCTTTTCATCACAAAGTGCTACTTTTTTTAGTACTCCCTTTTCATCAGAAAGTACTACCTTTTTAGCAGTCCTTGTTCATCACAAAGTGCCTTGCTCTATCCTATTCTAGGGCCTCTTCTTGAGTGTATCCTCTTGAGTAGTTTCCTGATTGGAAACGTATGTTCTATCACAGAATTGTCAATCCTAGCCCTATATGTTATCCTAGTCTTCCCTAGAGGACCTGCTTGAATGTATCCTCTCAGTAGCTTATCCAATCAACAATGTATGTTCATCACAAAACTGTCGATTTGACCTTGAAGACATAACCGCACATTCATGATGCAAACGCGCTTGCATACTGCACATACACGCCTAAATCACACAGACATGCCTCTACTCTACCCAAATGCGCTTGTCCTACATAAACATGCCTAAAATACACAGACGCGCTCACATTGAACATAGATGCTATTACATTCATAGACGTGCTTGACACTAATGCAGACACGCCTTAGTATTTTTTTCCCCCGCTTGACATTTTCTAAAGTGTATTTATTTCTCTACTTGACATGCATTTATGACAACAATTAATGCAATAAAGTACAAGGAGGTTTTGCATTACTTACCAACTCTCCTACATCTGTTGGCCTCTGAAATCGATGAACGTGATTGAATCTATGCACTAATGCCATCGTTGCTGACTATTGACCGCTCTTTGCGCTCTCTGCACTCTGATCTCTTGAATGTGTGGATGACAATGAGGATGTTTTCCCCTCGTGGTCTATCTTATAGATTGCCCTAGCCCTAGTCTCCCATGTCAGTCTTCTTTATCCTGTGACTCTATCACTTTATTCTATCCGGTCAGTCCTTTCTAGCCCTTCTTTATTATCGAGAGATTATCTATGATCCTTTCTAGACATTTTTATCCAATCTCTCAAGGGGGCATATCATTCCCATCTTGGGGCAACTTTGTATCCGTTCATATTATCTTCTTTGAAACAACGTGACAAGCTGCATTATCTCAAAGAGGGGCAAAATGTAGACACCTAAAATTGTCATGTCTAATTAAATAAATATCTTTATTTATTTAATTATCTTTAGCCCAATTCTTCTATTAATTAAATAAATCTTTATTTATTTAATTAATTCAGTTATCCTCTTCTAGCTTTATTTCTCATTTAAACAAATACATTTATTTATTTAAATTATCCTTTTCCTAAATTAAAAAAATACTTTTATTTATTTAATTGATCCCACTTCTTCTAATAATTAAATAAATCTTTATTTATTTAATTAATTCATTAGCCTTTTCCACCTATGAAACATGTCATTCATCTCATAATTTCTACACTACCTACCCTCTCATTATTTTCTTATTTTCTCTACCTACCTGCTAATCCTAGCCGACCATTTATCTTTTACACCTCTCAATCTTATCCCTCCATTTCTTATAGTGCCTTCTATATAAATAGATACTCTTCCTTCATTATCAACCCTAATCACCTAATCGAGCATTCTAGCATTCGAACTATCATATGCGATCAAGCCTACTTGCAACCACATTTGTGTTCTTTGTTGAGCTCTTGTGCACACATAAAATCTGAGAGCAAATATATCAAGGAAGATCAATGGAGATAGGAAAAATGGAGATTCAAACCCTATTGGACATGTGATCGTATAATCTTTGTGATTTCATTTTATTTGCATTGTCTTAGGTAATCTTCACATGTTATGGTAGATCTTTGTTGTTGTTAGGCTAGGGTTTTGTGGTTGAATTCATTTAGTCTTTCAATATTGTTGTTTCCACTTTCACCATAAACACAACTATAAACAACATAGACTAGTGCAACTATAACATATATCTTCATCACTTTAGATGTCTTCTCCCCCTTTGACAACAATGCCAAAGTGGAGGCACAAGCTACCATTCTCCACTATGCTACTCCCCCTATGGAGTAGCATCCTTCAACACATCAATTCTAAAAGATTTGACACTGTAGTACCTGACTGATGCAGAGCACAAAACTTTAGTTTACTCCATGAAGGGGCAAAACCCCTAATTCACCTCTCAAATTGGTAAATGTAGTTTTCGGTAAGGGCTTAGTGAATATGTTTGCTAGCTGCTCCTTACTGGAAACATGTTCTAATACAACCTCTTTGTTTTGAACATTCTCTCTCAAGAAATGATACTTGAGCTCAATGTGCTTAGTTCTAGCATGCAATACTGGATTCTTGGAAATATTTATTGCACTTGTGTTGCCACAAAATATACTCACTGGTTCAGATATAGGTACTTTGAAACCATCCAATACATGTTTCATCCAGATTGCTTGAGTGCAGTTCATAAATGCTGCCACATACTCCACTTCAGCTGTAGACTGGGAATTATAGTGTAGTCACATAAATCTGTCCATTTTAAATTAAATGAATATTTCGTATTTATTTGATTAAAAATCCACTAGCCATCAGTTAATTAAATTAATATTTAATTAATTCATCTCCAAACATTCTTCTATTAATTAAATAAATTATTCAATTTATTTTAATTAATTCATTAAATCAAATTCCAATCAATTAAATAAATAAAATCAATTTATTTAATTAAATCCCCTTTTCCTCTTTTAAATAAATTAAATAAAACATTTATTTAAATCATTATCCCCACCCCACTTGCATTTTCCTACAAATGCAACTTGCACACATTTATTGAAATAAATGAATTTTTATTTTAATAAAATCCTATTTTCCCTCACCCACCAAATCCACTTGCAAAATATAATCCCCTTCTAGATTCTTCTAACCCCTTCCTAATTAGCCTAATCCATCCCCTAATTATTGTCACATTCCTAAGCAAAATGGAGTCACTTCTCAAAGTCTAAAAGTCTTTGATAACCATTAAAGGCTTTCAACCTTCAACCACTTAATTCCTCAAAGTCTTTGATAACCATTGAAGGCTTCCAACTTTCAACCACTTAATCCCCAAAGTCTCCAAAAACCATTAATGGTTAACCCAAACCCTTCCACATGGTTAAAACATTTGTTTTGACTCAACCTCTACCCAACCCAAGGGTCTCATCAAGCCTTTAATGCTTTGACCATGATTATCTCTTAATCATTTGCACAAAGGTTTATCCTTGGATTAACTCTTAATCCAGTGAGTAATCTTAATTTAGGCTTGACCCTTAGCCTTTAGATAACCATGAAGTCTTCTCAGGCCTTTAATGCCTCCAACCTCTTCTCTCAACCCAATCCTGTGTTGACACTTGTCACCATTTTATTGGTGCCAATTATGCACATGGATTCCCAACTTTCAAGCTTGACCTTTGATTAAACCTTTCAATCCTGGCCATCCATTGCTCCATTTTTCCTATAAATAGAGCCCATTCCTTCATAATCCAGATCCTGAAAACTTGTATGCATCTAAGCTATAGACATTTTAGAGAGCATTTTAGCATAAACAATCTAACATCTTGTCTTTTTGGTTAAAATACATCATTTTAGCATAATATTAGCTTTTCATTTCATATTTAGAGCTATACTACAATCTCAATCCTCCATAAGCATCCATAGTGCAAAAAGCTGCTGAGAGCTACTCTATTTTGGAACTTGGAGAGGAGAGGAACAAGGGAGAAGAAGCTAAGACCATGCTAAGAGGCAGTTGGAGATGTCTCATGATCTTTGTTTTACTTATTAGATATATTAGCATGTCTCTTTGTGTCTCTTTTGGAATGCCTTCATATGTTTAGTTTTAGATTGACTAACACTAATGTTTTGTGTGTTTTGTGTTCTTTGATCATAGAATAACCTTGTGCCATTTAGGAGGGCATCATATAGCTCTGCTTCTTATTCATCCATGAGACTAGTCTTCCACCAATAAAGAACACTCCACCGGTTGTGCTCTTTTGGTCGTCCACATTACCTGCCTAATCTACATCGACAAATACTTTGAGATTAAAATCACCATTGTATGGATACCACAATCCATAATCAACTGTCCCTTTCAGGTATCTAAGAATCCACTTGACTGCTACGAAGTGGGATTCTCTTGGACTTTTTTGAAAACAGACCACAATGCCCACTACATGAGCAATATTCGGTCTGTTGTGTACCACATAGTGCAGCTTACCGATCATTGACCGGTAGTCCTTCTCATTCACCAATGCTGAATCATCTTCCTTAGTCAATTTACAGTTGGTCACCATCGATGCACCAACCGGTTTGCTCTCCTCCATGCCAAAGGTCTTCAATACCTCTTTGACATACTTGAACTGGGTAATAAATATACCCTCTTTCATCTGTTGAATCTGTAGACCAATGAAGAACTTTATCTCTCCAATCAGAGACATCTCAAACTCTTTCATCATTTCATCTGCAAATGCATGGCTCATTTCATCATCTCCTCCAAAAATTATGTCATCTACAAACACTTCAAATATTAGAATCTGATCACCTTCAGATTTCAGGTAGATGTTGTTGTCCTTACTTGTTCTCTGAAATCCTATCTTCACAAGATGAGAGTGTAACCATTCATACCATGCCCTTGGTGCTTATTTCAATTCATACAGGGCCTTGTGTAATCTACACACCATGTTACTATCTTCTAATAAGGAAAACCCATCTGGTTGCTCAATATACACTTCCTCTTCTAGGATTCCATTCAAGAATGCAAACTTCACATCCATCTAGTATACCTTGAATCCCTTAAATGTTGTAAATGCAAGTAGCATTCGAACACCTTCTAGTATAGCCACTGGGGAAAAGGTTTCTCCATAGTTTTCTCCCTCTTCCTGAGCATATCCCTCGCATACAAGTCTTGCCTTGTTCCTTACAACTATGACTTCTTCATTCAGCTTATTCCTAAAGACCCATTTGGTACCTATGACATTCTTGTGTTCTGGTCTGGGTATAAAAGACCATGTTGCATTCTTTTCTATCTGGTTCAACTCCTCTTCCATTGCCTTAATCTAGTCTTCATCTGTAAGTGCCTCTCTAGTGGTCTTAGGCTCAAATTCAGAAATCATGCAAGAGTTTTCTTTCACCTTTCTTCTTGTGAGTATCCCTGCATCTTTATCTCCTATGATCTTCTTCAGATCATGATGTAGTTTCACATATCGAGGAATGACTCTAGTTGGTTCTACTTGCTTTTCCTCTTCTTCTTCTTCACCTACCACAACTTCTACTGATACAGAAACACTGCAGTCTTTGCTTGTTTCTTTCTTAACCGGTTCCCATAAGATTACACCTGGTTCATCTTCCACTTGCTTGTTGTTGGTTTCCTCATGTTTCTCAGGGGATTCATCAACCCTAACATTGATACTCACAATAATTTTTTGAGTCCTATTGTTGTAGAACTTGAGATCTTTACTTTTAGTGGAATATCCCAAAAATATTCCTTGATCACATTTAGCATCAAGCTTGCTCAGATGATCACCTCTCTTGATGTAGCATTTACTGCCAAATACTTTAAAATAAATCACAGTGGGAGTCTTCTCGGTCCAGTACTCATAAGGGGTTTTATCTTTACCTTTCTTGATGAGTACCCAGTTCATAGTATAGACTGCAGTGCTCACCGCTTCTCTCCAAAAAGTGTGAGCAACCTTTCCTTGGATCAGCATTGTTCTATCTGCTTCAACTACAGTCTTGTTATTCCTTTCTACTATGCCATTTTGTTGTGGTGTCCTTGGGGTAGCCAACTGCCTCTTGATACCATTCTCTTCATAATACTTGTTGAATTCATCAGAAGTGAATTCACCTCCTGGATAAGTTCTTAGGAATTTTATCCTTTGACCACTTTCCTTCTCTACCAATGTTCTAAAGGCTTTGAACTTTCCAAATGTCTTAGACTTGTCTTTCAAGAATGTGACCCACATCATTCTTGAGTAGTCATCAGTAAGAATCATGAAATACCTATCTCCCTGAATACTTATAGTTTTCATTGGACCACACAGATCGGTGTGCACAAGATCAAGTAAGTTCTCTGCTGAAAAAGACTTGTGTTTGAAAGTTGAGAAAAACATCTTCCCAAGTTGGAATTCTCTGCACAAAGAATTCTCCGGTTTGTTCAACAAAGGTAATCCTCTTACTGCCTTGATCTTACTGGATTTTACAATATTGTCAAAGTTTATATGACAAAGTCTCCTATGCCATATCCAACTATCATCAAATTTCACCTTCAGACACTGACTAATCTTGGCATTCAATTGAAACAAGTTACCTTTGGTCTGCTTACCGGTGACAATAAGCTCACCACTCTTTCCAATTATATTGCAGACTCCGCCTTTGAACTCCAAAATGAGTCCTTTGTCATTTAGCTGAGCAACACTCAAAAGGTTATTTTTAAGACCTTCTACCTAGTAGACATCATCTGCACTGCTCTTTCCATTTAGTGAGATGGATCCTTTACCTTTCACCAAGCATGGTGCATCGTTGCCAAACTAAACAACACCTCCATCATATTCTTCTAGAGACAAAAAATTTCTCCGGTCACCAGTGATGTGGTGAGAACACCCACTATCAATAATCCACTCATTAGAGTTGTCAATGTGAGAAACAAGGGATTTCTTGTCAGACACTTCTTCCTTTACAGCTACAAACACTATGTCCTCATTCTCTTCATCCTCATATTCTTCATCAATAACACCTTCATCCACTGCAACAAGATAATTTCTCCTATCTCCTCCTTTATACTTTCTAAACCTCTCTAGTTTATCCTTATTGTCATTGTTAGGACAGTTAACAGCTATATGTCCTATTTTATTACAGGAAAAACATTTTAAAGGAAGCTTACCTCTGTATTTTCTAGTGCCTTTTGGAAGTCTCTTGGCAAGAAGAGCTTCAAACTCCATCATAATCTCTTCATCATCCATATCTCTGCATTTCCTGGATTCATAACCGGTACTTACTTCTTTTCCTTTTCTAGTTGGTGCAATAGATGCTCTAAAGGATGACTCAGTCTTCTAAACACTACCATCATAGCTATTCAACTCATATGCAGTCAAATTTGGAATGATAGAGTCTAAGGATACCTTGGTTTTGTCGATAGACCTTAGCTCCTGAATAATAGAAACTCTATTTTCATAGATCAGTAACAATGATCTCAAAACTTTACTGACAATGGTGGCATCATCAATTGTTCCACCAGTGCTCTTGATATCTCCAACCATAGTCTTGATCCTTATGCCATATTTCTGAATGGTCTCTCCTTCAACCATCCTCATGTCTTCAAATTTTCCTCTAAGGCTCTCTTCCTTAGCTTTCTTGGCATGCTCATCACCACTATAAATGGTTTCCAGAGTGTCCCATATATCCTTAGGATTGTCCTTATCTTATACACCAATGAACTCAATATCGGATAGGCTGCTAATAAGGGCTTCCATGAATTGCCCATTTTCTTGAATCTCTCTTTTCTGATCATCGGTTAGAATGCCAGTGGGGATAACATAGACATTCTCAACATAACTCCAATGTTGAGCACCCAAACTCTTAATATAAATCTTCATTCTATCCTTCCATATTTTTAAGTTATCTCCATTGAACTTAGGACCTTCCCTCTTCATCATTAAAGAAGGATCTTTTACCTCAAGAGGTTAAGCTTATATCACCGAGGACCTAGAGTTGCTCTGATACCAATTGATGAATAATGATGAACAACAAATACCCTAATTGGTACTGAGAGGGGGGGTGAATCAGTACATACAAAAACTTCTCAACAACTTATCAAGTTAAAACAATGCTAACCGGTTGTCTTCATCATTGAACTTAACCATGGCAATACCGGTTAAACACGGTAAGACTTCGGACAACTAAACCTATAAAACTGAATACTTCAAATAACATTCAACACTTGATAACTACTTCACCAATATACACATGCATGTGTTGTATCAGTAATACCATAACCATTAGCTTTGCATGCATATTCATCTAAACAAAGACTGCTCAATCATCACATGAAAAATTCACAACTCATGACACAAATTTTTCATGTGGAAACCCAAATGGGAAAAACCACGGTGGGGATGAATACCCACAAGATTGTTTTGGAACTCTTTTGAATCTCCCTCTGTTAGGAGCCTAGTCCGGTTAAATACTTTACAATAAGGTTCTGTTAGGAACTAATCCTGTTAAAGATCACTTGGTTAAGGGATGGCTATGTACCCTGTTAAAGGTTACCTCACTAGAGGATTTGAAGAACTCAATGATCTTGAGTCACCTGGTTAGAGGATTTGCAATAAGCCTGTTAAAGCTACCCGGTAAAGGGATTTTCCTACTGTTGAAATGGTTAGAAGATAATAGGTAAAGATCTGATCTGATAACAACATTACATGCTAAGGTAGATCCTTTTTAGCTCCTCTACTTTGCAATCACACTCTGTAGTTTTTCACTCGCTGGTTTGGCCAGTATCTCATCACTCGAATACAAACACAATATTTGCCAACACAAACAATAACAAACATCATCAACCTTATAGACAATAATTAGGTCAGTAGCATAAACCCTAAACCCTAAACATTTTAGGTTTACAATTACAAATGGTCCAATCTTGGTCGTTCAAACACTTTGCATAGAATAAAACAATCTCAAACAGATCACAAATCATTTTGCATCGTCCATTCTTCACTGCATATAGAAATCAGTAACCCATCACGCTCTCTTCACATACCGCTAAGAAGAATGTTCATTCTCGAGGTAGACATTTAATGCAATCGATCTTCACATGCAAGATCCTCAAGGAAATCCTTCATGTGCACAAAAATGACATGGAATCTCGATCTCATCCTTATCTCTTAGCTAGCTCATCACAGAATGTCACTGGTTGCATCGTACAAGCTAGATTGCCAAACTGAAAACCCTAGAGCTGAGACTACCAACCGGTAGTCACACTTAGTGAAACCCTGACACCGGTCCACTTCATCCCTTCATATCAGTTCTCCTACTTGAATATCAATAACAACTTCTTCCAATCTTCATACTGGTTCACCTACTCTTATTGACATCAATGACAACATACATTATCATCATACCGGTTCATCATATGCCAACAACTCTTTCATCATCAAATTTTTTATCGCGTTCATCCAATTTTTCCCTCAGTTCGTTCAGTTCTGCCTCCATTTGTTCCTATACTGTAATTATTGAAGTAGAGGCCAAATTTTTTATCCTTTTTTTTAATTCATTGCACTTGTTATCTGTTGCTTTCATCTTTTCTTTTTCATTTGCTAGGTCTTCCTATAACTTTTCCATTTGTTTCACCACCTTATTTTTCTCTCTCTCCATCTTTAGTAGTGAAGTGTGTTGGCATTACATCAACCAGCATGAGGACATAATGATACTGTATGTTGTCATTGATGTTAATATGTGATATGAAGTGAACCGACATATGTGAGAACCGGTATATATATGCCAAAGTAAAGTGGTATATTTGTTCATGGTGAACCGGCATGTCAAGGTGAACTGGCATGTTGTTATGGGAACCGGTGCATGGAACCCTTGTGTGACTACCGGTTGGTAGTGTCAGGGTTTTCAATTGAAGTGCCTCAAGCCTGTGTGACTCAATCGGTGATCTTTGTGTGATGAGTTAGCATGGTAATGAAGAACAGATCATGTTGCCATGTAAGCCTTGTGCACGTGAAGGATCTTGCATAAAGAAGACTATCCCTATCTACCTTGGGAATGTGCGAAGTTTTTAAACGGTGATAACACGTGATGGGTTATCAGCCGCCATGAAATCTACGAAAAATGGATGATGGAGAAAGTCTTGAGATTGGATCAAGAGCTGTTGCATTTAATGCAATATGCTCAACAGTTAGGATCGAACCATTTGAATTGCTTAACCTAACAGGTTCAGGGTTTAGGGTTTATGCTTCTGACTTGTTTGTTTCCTATAAGGTCAATGTTGTGTTTCTTTCTAAAGTTGTTGGCAAATGTTGTGTGTGTGTATTCAAGAGAAAGAATACGTGATTCTTGCCAGACCAGAGGAGAGAAGTGATACCTACAGAGTGTAAGTGTAGAAGGTGAAGAGGAGCTTAAGCAGATATGTATTGGCATTGAGTGCTATCATTAGATCATTGTTATACCTGTTTATCTTTAACCACTTCAATAGTTGTGAAATCCCTTAACAGGGTAGCTTTAACCGGCTTGTTGTAAATCCCTTAACAAGGTAACTCAAAGCTACTGAGTTAGTGAAATCCTTTAGCTATTGAGTTCTTGAAATCCTCTAACAAGGTAACCTTTAACAAGGTTTAACCCTTAACTGGGTATTCTAGCCATCCCTTAACCGGGTGACCCTAACAGGATCGGTTCCTAGTAGAACCTATTGTAATGTCTCTAACCGGATAGGGCTCCTAACAAAGCGGACTTCTGAAGAGTTCAAAAACAACTTGTGGGTATTCATCCCCACCATGGTTTTTTTCCCAGTTGGGTTTCCACGTGAAAAATATGTGTCATGTGTGATGCTTTGTTAATGTCTGTCAAGCATATGAAGGTTTTGTGTTTTATGCTTGTCAATAAAACATGTTGAACTAGCTGTTATTATGTTTTGATGATAGATTACCTGTTCATGCATAAGGGTGAAATGGTAGTGTATTTTTGAGTTGAGTGGAAAGCTAAGTGATTGACCGGTTAATTCTTGTCTCAGTCACTCTTAGCTTTACCGGTTGCAATTTGTTTCAAATCAGTATCACTGTTTACCAGTCATTTGGAGTGTCTGTTGTCAAACCGGTTTAAGACTGGGTTTTTGTCTGTACTAATTCACCCCCCCCCTCTCAGTACCAGTTTGGTACTATTCATTCATCATTGAGTTATCAATTGGTAGGGCAAGATCCTGTTGTAATGATGAAGAGGGAAGGTCCAAAGTTTAACAAGGAAAATTTTAGTATATGGAAAGACCGAATGAAGATATACATCAGAAGCATGGGTGCTCAACACTGGAGCTATGTTGAGAATCCCTATGTTGCCCCTACTGGTACTCTCAATGATGACAAAAAGAGAGAGATGCAGGAGAATGGGCAAGTCATAGAAGCCCTAATTAGTAGTCTATCTGACATTGAGTTTATTGATGTCCAAGATAAGGTAAATCCCAAAGAGGTATGGGATACTCTTGAAAATATCTATGGAGGTGATGAGCATGTAAAATAGGCTAAGGAATAAAGCCTTAGAGGGAAGTTTGAAGACATGTGGATGGTTGAAGGTGAAACCATTCAACAGTATGGAATAAGAATCAACACTGTTGTTGGAGATATCAAGAGTGCAGGTGGTAAAATGGAAGATTCCACTGTGGTAAGCAAAGTCCTAAGATCCCTATTGCCGGTCTATGCAATAACGGTTGCTGCTATTCAGGAGCTGAGATCAATAGACAAGACTAAGGTATCCCTAGACTCCATCTTTGCTAAGCTGATAGCCTATGAGCTGAATAGTTTTGATGGCAGTGTTCAAAAGACTGAATCAACTTTTAAAGCCTCTGCGGTACCATCCAGGAAAGGAAAAGAAACAAGCACCAGTGATGAAACAAGATAGAGTAGAGTGATGGATGATGAGGAGTTTCTAATGGAATTTGAAGCTCTTCTTGCCAAGAAATTTCCAAAAGGAACCGGTAAATAAAGAGGTAAGATCCCTTTGAAATGTTTTTCTTGTAACCAAATAGGACATATTTCTATGAACCGTCCTAATAGTGAAAACAAGGATAAACCAGAAAGGTTCAAGAAATTCAAAGGAGGAAACCGAAGAAACTGTTCTCTTGCAGTTGATGAAGGTGTCACAGATGAGGAATCAAAAGATGAAGACAATGAAGACATTGTTTTTGTTACTGTAAAGGAAGATGTGTCAGACAAGAAGGCTATTGTCTCCTGCCTTGATAATTCCAATGAGTGGATTATTGATAGTGGCTATTCTCACCATATGACTGGTGACCGGAGCAAGTTTCTATCTTTGGAAGAATATGATGGTGGTGTAGTTTGTTTTGGAAATGATGTACCATGTATGGTTAAAGGAAAATGGTCCATCTCTCTGAATGGAAAGAGTAGTGCTGACAATGTGTATTGGGTTAATGGTCTCACACACAACCTTTTGAGTGTTGCCCAGCTAAATGACAGTGGTCTCACTTTGGAATTCAAGAATAGAGTGTGAAAAATCAAAGGAAAGAATGGTGAAATTATGGCTACTGGTATGCAGACCAAAGGTAACCTGTTTCAATTGAATGCTAATATTAGTACCTGTCTTATGGCCAAGTTTGATGATAGCTGGATATGGCATAGGAGACTCTGCCATATAAACTTTGATAATATTGTGAAGGCTAGTAAGAACAAGCTGGCAGTTAGAGGATTGTTGGTGCTGAGCAAACCGGAAAATCCTTTGTGCAGAGAGTGTCAATTGGGGAAAATGTCTTCCACAACCTTTAAAGGTAAATCTTTCACTACTGACAACTTGCTTGATCTTGTGCATACTTATTTGTGAGGTCCTATGGAAACTAGAAGTGTGCAGGGTGATAGGTACTTCATGATTCTCACTGATGACTGCTCAAGAATGATGTGGGTCACATTCTTGAAAGACAAGTTTGAAGCTTTTGTAAATTTCAAAGATTTTAGAGAATTAGTGGAGAAGGAAAGCGATAGAAGGATCAAGTGCCTGAGAACTGATCAAGGGGGGGAATTCACCTCCAGTGAATTTAACAAGTACTATGAAGAATTTGGCATCAAGAGGCAACAGTATGCCCCCCGGACTCCACAGCAGAATGGCCTGGCAGAGAGGAATAACTAGACTATGGTTGAAGTAGCTAGAACCATGTTGATTCAAGGAAAGGTTGCTCACACCTTTTGGAGAGAAGCGGTGAGCACTGCAGTCTACACAATGAACTGAGTACTCATCAAGAAAGGTAAGGATAAAACTCCCTATGAGTATTGGACCGATAAAACACCTATGGTTAGCTAGTTCAGAGTGTTTGGTAGCAAATGTTACATCAAGAGGAGTGAACACCAGAGAAAATTTCAGGTGAAATGTGATGAGGGAATATTCCTAGGATATTCCACCAAGAGAAAAGCTCTCAAGTGTTTCAATAATAGGACTCAGAGAATCATGTAAAGCATCAATGTAAGAGTTGATGAAACCTCTGAGAAACTGGAGGAAACCGACAGTGAGCAAGCTGGAAATGAATTGGTTGCAACCTTCTGGGAACCGGTTGTCAGTCAACCAAGTACTAGTAATAGTGTTCCTGAAACGGTGAATGCTAATGCCGATGAAGATGAGGATGAAGAAGAAAAGCAAGAAGAACCTGTCAAGACTATTCCTCAGTATGCCAAACTGAATCATGATAATAAGTAGATCATAGGAGATAAGGATGCAGGAATCCTTACAAGAAGGAAGATCAGAGAAAACCTATGTACGATCTCTGAATTTGAGCCTAAATCATTCAAACAGGCACATAAAGATGAAGACTGGATCAAAGAAAAGGAAGAGGAACTTGACCAGATGGATAAAAATGTCATTGATACCAAATGGGTTTTTAGAAACAAGTTGAATGAGGATGGCACAATGATTAGAAACAAAGCCAGATTGGTGTGCAAAGGATATGCCCAAGAAGAAGGAGAAGACTATGGATAAACCTTTGCTCCTGTGGCCAGATTGGAAGGAGTTCGTATGCTTCTTGCATATGCAGCTTTTAAAGATTTCAAGGTATATCAAATGGATGTAAAATCTGCATTCCTAAATGGTGTACTTGAAGAGGAGGTGTATATAGAGCAACTAGATGGGTTCTCCCTATCTGAAGATAGTGATACGGTGTGTAGGCTACATAAAACCTTATATGGTCTAAAGCAAGCATCTAGAGCTTGGTATGAATGTTTGCATTCCCATCTTGTGGAGATTGGATTTGAGAGAACAAGTAAAGATAACAATATCTACTTGAAGTCTGAAGGAGATTAGATCCTGATCTGTGAGGTTTTTGTTGATGACATTATCTTTGGTGGAGATGACAAGATGAGTCATGAGTTTTCTGATGAGATGAAGAAAGGGTTTGAGATGTCACTCATAGGGGAAATTAAGTTCTTCATTGGACTGCAGATCTAGCAGATGAAAAATGGAATCTTTATCACTCAGTCCAAATATGTCAAAGAGGTTTTGAAGACCTTTGGCATGGAAGATAGAAAACCGGTTGGTACACCGATGGTGACCGGTTGCAAATTATCAAAAGAGGATGACTCCGCATTGGTTGATGAGAGAGAATACCGATCAATGATTGGTAAGTTGTATTATGTTGTGCATAGAAGACCGAATATTGTACATGTAGTTGGCATTATTGCAAGGTTCCAGAAAAGTCCAAGAGAATTCCACTTGGTTGCAGTCAAGCGGATTCTTGGGTATCTGAAGGGAACTGTTGACTATGGATTGTGGTACCCATACAACAATAATTTCAACCTAAAAGTATTCACAGATGTTGATTGGGCAGGTAATGTGGATGACCAGAAGAGCACAACCAGTGGTGCATTCTTTCTCGGTGGTAGATTGGTCTCATGGATGAGTAAGAAGCAGAGTTGTATCTCTCAGTCTACAGTGGAAGCGGAGTATGTTGCAGCTTTCATGAACTACACTCAGACAATTTGGATGAAGCATGTATTAAATGGCTTCAAAGTTCCTGTATCTGAATCGGTAAGTATATTCTATGATAACACAAGTGCTATCAATATTTCAAAGAATCCGGTTTTACATTCTAGAACCAAGCATTTTGAGCTTAAGTATCATTTCTTGAAGGAAAAGGTTCAGAATAAAGAGATTGCACTAGAACATATTTCCAGTAAGGAGCAGTTAGCAAACATATTCACCAAGCCTCTCCCAAAGGCTACATTTGTATATTTAAGAGGTGAATTGGGGGTACTGCCCCTTCAGGAGGTGAACTAAAAGTATTTGTTCCACATCAGTCAGGTAATGCATAGTTAATTTTTTTTTGTTTTTGTTGATTGATGTGTTGAAGGATGCTACTCCTTAGGGGGAGCAACACAATGGACCAAGGAAGCTTGTGCCTCTACTTTGGCATTGTTGTCAAAGGGGGAGAAGATGTGAAGTGGAGAAGATATCTGCAGTAATTGGGGGAGAAGATTTGAAGCAGAGAGATATCTTTGTATATTGCCATCAATGCCAAAGGGGGAGATTGTTGGCATTTTGTGAACCAGTATGAGGACATAATGATACTATATGTTGTCATTGATGTCAATATGTGATATGAAGTGAATCGGCATATGGGAAAACTGGTATATATATGCCAAAGTGAAGCGGTATATTTGTTCATGGTGAACCGGCATGTCAAGGTGAACCAACATGTTGTTATGGGAACTGGTACATGGAACCCTTGTGTGACTACTGGTTGGTAGTGTCAGGGTTTTCGGTTGAAGTGCCTCAAGCCTATGTGACTCAATCGATGATCTTTGTGTGATGAGTTAGCATGGTAACGAAGAACAGATCATGTTGCCACATAAGCCTTGTACACGTGAAGGATCTTGCATAAAGAAGACTATCCCTATCTACCTCGGGAATGTGTGAAGTTTGTAAACGGTGATAACATGTGATGGGTTATCAGCCGCCATGAAATCAACGAAAAATGGATGATGGAGAAAGTCTTGAGATTGGATCAAGAACTGTTGCATTTAATGCAGTATGCTCAACGGTCAGGATTGAACCGTTTGAATTGCTTAACCTAACAGGTTCAGGGTTTAGGGTTTATGCTTCCGATCTGTCTGTTTCCTATAAGGTCAATGTTGTGTTTCTTTCTAAAGTTGTTGGAAAAAGTTGTGTGTGTGTATTCAAGAGAAAGAATACGTGATTCTTGCCAGACCAAAGGAGAGAAGTGATACCTGTAGAGTGTAAGTGCAGAAGGTGAAGAGGATCTTAAGTAGATCTGCATTGACATTGAGTGCTATCATCAGATCATTGTTATACCTGTTGATCTTTAACCACTTCAACAGTTTTGAAATCCCTTAACAGGGTAGCTTTAACCGGCTTGCTGTAAATCCCTTAATAGGGTAACTCGAAGCTACTGAGTTAGTGAAATCCTTTAGCTATTGAGTTCTTGAAATCCTCTAACAAGGTAACCTTTAACAAGTTTTAACCCTTAACTGGGTATTCTAGCCATCCCTTAACCGGGTGATCCCTAACAAGATCGGATCCTAGCAGAACCTATTGTAATGTCTCTAACTGGACAGGGCTCCTAACAAAGCGGACTTCTAAAGAGTTGAAAAACAGCTTGTGGGTATTCATCCCCACCGTGGTTTTTTTCCTAGTTGGGTTTCCATGTGCAAAATATGTGTGTCATGTGTGATGCTTTTATCTTGTGATGCTTTGTTATTGTCTGTCAAGCATGTGAAGGTTCTGTGTTTTATGCCTGTCAATAAAACATGTTGAACTAGCTGTTGTTATGTTTTGATGATAGATTACCTATTCATGCATAAGGGTGAAATGGTAGTGTAGTTTTGAGTTGAGTGGAAAGCTAAGTGATTAACCGGTTAATGCTTATCTTAGTCACTCTTAGCTTTACCGGTTGCACTTTGTTTCAAACCAATATCATTGTTTACCAATCATTTAGAGTGTCTATTGTCAAACCAGTTTAAGACTGGGTTTTTGTCTGTACTGATTCACCCCCCCCTCTCAGTACCGGTTTGGTACTATTCATTCATCATTGAGTTATCAAAGTGTAGATCACTTCGTTGGTCCTTTTTGACACACTAATTTTTTTCACATTTTGAACTTTGGAAAAATCCATTTGGAGGGTGCTAATGTGAAATTCAGAGGGATCTATTTGACTCTATGTTCAATGCAGGTTGTTCCTATAAAGATGCAGTAAGGGCACCCCTCTTCAACATTTTCTTTTTTTCTTTATTCATATTTGTTGTTTGTGCAAATTTATTAAAGAAATCATTGTAATGAATATCTGGGTTTGTTGAAGCAATTGAATGTTTGAAAGGTGAAATAGCACTTGGAGTGATATATGAGGCTCCACCTATGCCTATGGTTATAACTAATGCATTTTGAGGAGTACCAAAATTCATTCCTAATCCTGTCCCACCTTCACTTGCAAGTGTACTTTTTATACTCTTTTGAGGGGTTTGGTCTGAAGGTGTTTTTGTACTCGCCATTGTTGTCATACCCTTTTGCTTCCTCAAATTTCCTTGATCACTAGGATTTTGTATAGTATCTACTACTATTGTCCTCTTGTGAGAGATATCTTGTTGTTTCATTTGATCAGGACAACTAGTATTAGTACCATGCAATCCCCACCAGTCATAGTGGCACTTAATTAAACACTAATAGAAATACTATGCCAAGATTCCCCACCAGTGGTAGTGACACTTGATACACCACCAATAGGAATACCATGTTGTGCTAGTGGTTGTGATTGAATCTAAGAGTCTGCACAAGGTGGATTTAAAGCTCTAACAAATTGAAATGAAGATGCAGGGTAATGAGTAGTACCTTTATGTGATGAATCTGATGAATCAAGTCCAATGATTGGTTTCTCAGGATGCTTTGATTTTGAATTTGATGGAAGTGGTACCTCAAGTGGAAACCAAGGGCCTTCTCCTCTGGGACCTAGACCACCACCTTCAAAACCGATTTTTTCCACAATGTTTTCCTCATTTGCTATATTTTTATTTCATGGAAGTATCAACTCCACTCAATTTTGCAAAGACTGTAGTAGCTATTGGAGTGACCTCAACCTCATACTCATTTTCATCATCATTTCTATCATATCCTTCTATAGGATGCTCCATATTCCACAATTTGCTAAAATAAATATCCTTGTTGATTTCATCAAAGTGTGCATTGGTCTTTGGTTCACCGAGATTCTTCCTCATAGTCCAAAAATTATTTATTTTGGTTTGAGTCCAATGTATGTCTTTACATTCATGCAATATTTTTTTGGGAATAGATTTGTTAGATGGATTAGCAAATTTTTGGTAGAAATTGTAGAACCTCCTATTTTTATTTTTATTTTGGATGCCATGCTTTGTTGTTTTTTGTGTGTGCAATGCCTTCATTTTTTATGACAATTCTTTTGTTGAAATTTTATTGTCAGCAACACTTTTCTCCATCTCTTTTTTAACCTCATCCCAAGAGTCCATGTTTCTAATCTTTTCTAGCAATGGTTTACTTTCATGTTGACATAACCTTTTAGAGTTCCCATTTTTTTTAAGCCTTGTTTGAATGATGCTAAGTTGATCATGCTGCCAGTGACCCTCAACACCAAAGCTAAAAATCATCAAAAAATCATGTGCCACTTTGAATTCTTTTCTTTCAAATGTGAAACCTCCACATGAGAAAGGCAAGGAAGGAAATCTGCTCTTCTTTTGCTGACCATGAAAGATTACATCTATGCTCTCCAATTGCCATACATATTTCAATGCAAAAAATCTCTGTCACATATATTGGAAGTTTGTAGGGTTCTACTGCTGATCCGTAAAACCTTAACACAATGTAATCTTCCATGAAGAACTAGTCAACCAATTGTATTTGACTTCCGAGTTGAATGAAATCTCTACAAGACATAGGCAATCTAGGCATTGGAGTGCTTGTAATTCTATTATACATTGGTGCCAAAAAGAAGTCTACAAAATGGTTGTAGTTCTTTCTGTAATCATCCATCCTTATCTTAGGTGTCCACTTATATATTGGAAATTCTGTTTTGTTCTAAGTCTTCTCATCAATCTTATATACCTCAATATGAAGCTTATTGGTCTCAAATATTGCATGATACTTTGATAGAAGATAAAGCAAGTAGGATGTGAACCTAAATGTCTTATAGGAATATGTTTTAATCATTAGTAATTGTGTTTGCATGGATTGAAAAACATGCTTAACAAAATTAAATCTTACTGGTTATGTTACACAATGGATATTAAAAATCATTTCAAGAAGGCTGGCACCCACTTCCCTATCATTTTCCAATCCTAGGCAAAATGTTAGCAAGGAAATAGTATCTTGAACCCATCGCACAAAAATATTACAATCATAAGGAGGCTTATGATTCTGATACAACCGAGTACCACACACGGTTAGACCTTTGATAAATGAATCTTTATAATTTTCATCGATTCTGTCATATTCCTCTGCCAACTGTCCTAGGTCAATGTGGATGTTTGAGTTTTGTTCTTCAAACCCTAGATTCAACAAACGAGCAAATTCTCCCTCAATTATGGACAAAATTTCCTCTTGATTATTTTTATTGACAAGATTTTCTATCTTCATCATAATTTTGAGCATAGACCATGACAATTTCAGGGCAAGGAATACTTCAGGTAACACCATGCTAGGAAGTCTAGCATACCATGATTTAATTTTATTTGTACTTGCATTTAACATTGTGTTAAAGCTAGTATATTTTGCCCTGTTTGGATTTCTTTCCTTATTAGACAATGCATAACTAATTTCTATGATTCGCTTTTTACCATGGATAACAGGGTCATAAATATCATGGTATTCATAAGTGAAACCTATTGTTTTAACTAGTTTAGTTAATTCTATTGTTTTATTCACCCGGGTTTTAGTTGTACTATCTGGTTTCCCCATCATTGGTACTATTAATGGTTCAAAATAATTCTAACCCTCATGTTAAACCCCTAATTCTAGTTCTACAATCTAAACGGTAAACCACGAGATTCAAAAATAAAAAATGTGGGATATAGGTGTTCTAGATTTTACCCAGAATTTATATTTGAGTAGACTAGCGCAGATGGACTTTGTTGCATTCCTCAATCTAGTAGTCGTTTCTAAATCTCCCTAGATTTACTGGTTTGTCCAAGAATCAAAATACCAATATGTCCCTTAGTTTGAAAACCATCAAAAGTTCAAAAGTGTGATGTGGAAAATGGGTGATGAGGAGATTATCAAGAGGAAAGATTTACCCTCCTCAAGAAAGGAGTGAAAGTTTCACAAAGGATTCTCTTCAACCTCTCACACACATCACATTTAAAAATGGGGGGGTTGACTTCACTAGATCCAATCTCAATGGAAGGAGATTCAATGCTAAGTGTATTGACAATGAAATTGAAAAGTAAACTAACCTCTCTTTTAGAATGGACAAGTTGAATTAATTGAATTGAAACTAAGTGTAAAGATGACAAAGAAATGATTATATATTGAGATGGAGATGCAGGATGAAGTCATGCACTTGGAATTAGCAATAAAATGTCGATAAAAATCTCCCCTGTAAATTTAAGCAAAATTTGTTCAGACAAGCTTGAAAGTGTACTTGGTCCTCCAAAAAATTCGTGCATCGAAAAAGGTTTTTTCATCTCTGAAAAATTAAGTCTAAACCTGCAAATATAGCTACGCACCTACAACCTACACACAAAAAAAGAGAGGAAATGTTGTTGGGATTGGGGGTTTGCCTTTAGGTCAAACCCCATTTTGGAATTAACCAAATGATGAAAAATACTTGGAAGTAAATGAAAGGAAATGTCCGAAGTAGAATTAACCTCAAGAGAGGATGCAATTGAAATGTTGATAGAGTTGTTTGAAAGGATATGTAGAGTAGGGTGTCAAAAGAGATCTCCTCTTCAATGGTTGAATCCTTGACTTGAATGCAACACTTAGCCTTGAGATGCTTAATGCTTGAATGATGATAATCCTTGTTCACCTTGCTTTCGCTTACTGAACTCATCCATATATTGACTTATTGACTTATGAAAATAGGAAGGGAAAATGTGTCTTATATACTTTCCAATTAGGGTTTCTAACTGATTTTTCATCTTAGGCCGACATAGGAAAATTTTTCCCGCTTCACAATTGACAAGTCCAATGTAGGGTTTGGGAAAAGGGGGCCCAAAATAGGACAAGGACAGGGGCACCATACCCCTATCCTACCCTAATTTAGGACAGAAAGCAGGAACATGCAATGCGAGGTGCAAGGAAATGCATGTTTCAGGCAGTATGAGCATGTCTCGAGTCTCCAATCAGGCTTAGGGATTTTTTCGCCAATGTAAAGACCCAAATGCGATCGAAAATTACAAAGGTCACAATTTTATGATGCTACATTTAGCCCCCACTTTAGCGGGAGTATAAACATATGTCAATACTATCAGTAAAGTACAAGGAAACAAGATTGAAATACTTTCACCACGTCAAGGAGGCAAGATACACCAAGCCCCCAGTGGACTAAGGATCTTATGACTTCGATTGATAAAGTAAAAGGAAAGATCAAGAGGGAGTAACCATTACTACAAGTAGCAAGGTTCCCCTCACTATGAGTCATGAAAAATAAGGATACCAAAAATTACAAAGAAAATCCAAGTTCACCAAGTAAATTTAAGTATCAAGAAGAAAAATATGAGTGGAGTGTATGCCCCCACATTAAAGTGATCACACATGCCTTATCGAGAGTGATTTCTTTAAGGTAGGATACACTGAAGATAGAGAAAGAGAGGGAGTAGGTTATCGCAAGGATTTAGCTCCCAGTCAAGGAATAAACCCAAGGATAATGAACACAAAACACAAAGCATGAGGTGGTTTCACTTTCTTCGGGGTCAGTATGATAACTCATGTGTTTCATTTCTAGGAGCTAGGATTAACGCTTTTGAAAATTCTGAAAATAAATGTTTTTTAACATCAACGTATTCATATTCACTATCAGAAGCATTAGGAGTTTTATTTCCATCATGAATAACATTTTCACCTATTTCTTCATCAAGATTTATAGAAAGAGGAGCTCGAACATGAATAGAAGTAAAACCATCATATGTTTTTTGCAACTTATGATTTGGAGATTTAAGTTCAACATATTATTTAGGATAAAAGGGAATCATGTCCACTGTTGGAGTTTTGGGAAATTAAATATTTTGAGGAACATCTTCACGAGCTTGAGTACAATGCTTTCGTCGGCATTCTCTTGCACAATGATTTCATCGAGTCTTAGTGGAAGGCTGAGAAGATAGAGGAAAATTTGTTGGAGGAGGAATATTCTCATCTTTGGTAGTTGGAGGTTTAGGTCGAGGTCTTTTAGGTTGAACAAGAGGAGAGGCAGGTCTCTTCTCTTTATAAGAGCAAGGAGGCGGAACTGCACCATATAAAGGAGGAATGTTTGGTGTAGGAAGGAGACCAGGTCCATCATGAGGAGGAGTTATAGATCTAACCTTAGGAGGAACATTATTGTTCTTCTTAGGAGAAGGCATAGGTTCATCCATAGGAATAGGTTGGGAATATTCCTTACGAGGAAGATTAGCTCTATCCGTCAAGGGAAGAACTTCATTTTCAAGAATGAAGGGAATATCAAGTTTTAGAGTTCTAGGTTGGCTCAAGGATATTTAAATCATATCTTTCTTCCATTTTTTATAATATTGAAAGAGAGCATCGCTTCTTGGCGGAAGAGAGAAATTGTTGAGGCCAAAAGTAATCAATAGGAACGCCTGGGCTTCTTTCGATTGGTCGAAATAAGCTATGGTTAATAGTTATAATTTCTCCATTGTGGGGAAATTTCAAACATTTGTGGATTGGAGAAGAAATAGCCTTCATGGAAGATATCCAGGGATAGCCTAACTTCACATGAAATTGTTCAGATGAAGGAATGATAACAACGTTGGCATCCATAGATTTGGTGTGATCCTTAATAGGGAGTGTGATAGAACCAATGGTAGGATAAGAAAATCCATCAAATAACTTAACGACCAAATTTGTATCATCATATATTGGTTTATGCAAATGTAAAGTATAAAGATATTTCGCAGTAATGACATTAACCATGCAAGAGGGATCAATAAGCACACCATGACAAGGTTTATCTTGAATCTTCACAACTATGTATATAGGGCCATTGTGTGCTCTAATGGTTTCACTAGGGTCAAATGTGATACATGGATCCTTAGGTGTTTCTTGTTGCTCTACCATATTCACCAAATTTGGAGCCATGGTAGTAAGATCAAAGGGAGAGAAAGAGGTATGTTCAGTCTCAATCACATTAGAGTAATGAGGGGGTTAAGGATCAGTGAAAATATTAAGATTTTGATTAGGAGGAGCCACTGATTTATTTCCCTTATCATTCACACCTGCCACATATATAGTATTATTATCAATGAGGTCTTGAATCTTACTCTTTAATGCAAAATATTTCTCAGTATCATGACCAGGTTGACAATGAAATTATCATAAAGAATTATTATCAAAGTAAGGTGAGGTTGCCTTAGAAGGGTCAACTAGTTTTATTGGGGGAAGTTTGATAATATTTATTTGTAACAATTGAGACATAATGCTATGTAAAGATTCATTCAAAGGAGTAAATTTAGAGATAGGAGGCACACCTGTTGTAGCATTCACATTGTTGTTGTTGATGGTGTCATTGAATTTAAAGAGTCCTTTGCTTGGTTTTAACTTCACAAATGGTTGTTGAGCACTGCCACTCTTTATCACTCAGAGCCATAGGAGTAGATTGCTCCAATTGACTCACAGTCAGTTGATAATTGTGAAGTGTTGCGCACATATGTAGAAAGGAAGTAAACTCATAAAGGAGAAGTTTATCTCTAATATTTTGTTTTAAATTAGAAATGAAAATTCTTTGAATATCATTATCAGGCACTGGAAAAGAAATTTGAGAACACACATGCTTATATCTACTAATGAAATCAGTCACTTTTTTTTAACACCTTGTTTACAATGCATTAAATCAATTAGAGTAACTTTAGGACCTATGTTGTTTTGAAATTGTTAAATAAAAGAATTTTCTAATTGTTGGAAAGAAGTAATCGACTATGAAGGAAAAGAGCAATACCATTGTAAAGCCTTATCTCTTAATGTTCTAGTAAACAACTTGGCAAGCAATATTTGATCATAAGCAAAGTCAGTGTACAAAGTTTGAAATGTCTTGGCATGTGTTAAAGGATCACCTTTTCCATTATAGAGTTCCAATTGAGGGACTTCAACATGTTTAGGAGGGACAACTCTAACAATATCAAGAGAAAGTGGGCACACTAAACTTGGATTGACTCATAGAAGCAATCTGTTGTTGCAATGATGACACAGTTTGAGCAAGGTTATTAATGGTTTCTTCGGTTGAGGGATTTATGTTAGACATATTTGATTGAGAAGGTGGTGTGATGTTGTTGAAAGAAGGCATTGATTGAGAATAAGGTGGAGGAACACTATGGTAAGTAGGCATAGGTGATTATTGAGTAGGAAATGTGACACTCAAATGAGGGATAGAATGATTGGATGAATTTCCCCCTTGTGTCACATTAAGGGGTTGAGAAACAATAGGAATACTTATTGAAGGCATAGATAAAGATGGAGGATTGATTGAAGAAGAGGGATTGTCCCATGACTAATATTTGTAGGTATAACATTTTGAGTTGATGTAGCCATGATGTTTGAAGTGAAAGTAGGGATGCTAGTCATTGAAGTGGTCAAAGGAATATAATGATTGATTTGTGTAGAAGGTTGTGAATAGGCTAAGGTATCAACACAACTCTTTATAGGCATGACATTAGAATTAACAATATGATCAATGCCACGCAATATATCAATTCGATTCTTATCACTTTGAACTATATGCTTTAGACCTTCAATTAATGGACGAGCTTCACAATTAGGGTATTCTTGGGACATCCATTGTTGAAAGTTGTCAAATTGATTATCCAATTTTAAAAGTTGTTCTATGGAAACTCTAGTCAAAGCTTCTTCTTCATCATTAGAATCATCAATTGGGTAGATAAGGATGTTATTAGGATGGGAAGAATTAGCATTATCCTCATTGAATTAGGCTCCATCTCCTCGAGAATTAAACTGTGGGAAGCCTTAATTCTAATGCTTCGTCTAACGGGGATAATATAGGTAGGACTAATAGTTGTAAAACTTGTGCACTAAAGGGAAAATTTGAATTTGAATTTTGAATTTTGGGAACAAGCTTTGCAAAATTGAATAATGCAAAATTCAAGGAAATAATGATTATACAATTTGAACTTTGTGGAAAGAAGAAAAATGACACAATTTTCAAGAAAAAATATGAGAAAAAGAAATTGAGATTTTTAAAATTAGGGCCAATGGGATACAACTTAATTAAATTAAAATTGACAAAATTAAGATTTTTAAAATCAGGGCAGATCATAATTAACCACTTAATTTTAAAACTTTCCTTGAAAGTTGTGATGTTGAAATTGGGAAGTATTTTTTATTTTAGAGGGATCAAAATTTGACAAAATCAACCAATGTTCTAGATTTAAGCAATTAAATATGATCATAATAGTCTCCCGAAATTTAGGGAAAAAGTTGAGGACCAGGTTGAAAGTGCACCTAGTCCACCCAACTTTTTTGGAAATTTTCGAGGATGAAAGTTATGATGATTTTAAAGCTAACCCCCAAAATTGGTTGATTTTACAAAGTTTAGATAGGTGAAATTAAGGTTTGAATGTGAAAATAGGACCCTATTAGGGTTTTGAAAAAGATAAGAAATTGAATTGCAAATTTAAAAAGGGTCAAACCTAATGGATAGGGCCACCTTGAATAATGTTGAGAAAACTGAAATTGGTTGAAATTGATTGAAATTTGCACAAAATCCAAGTAAATTTAAAAATTAGGGTTTTAGGACCTAACCACTAAATTTTTAAATTTTGAATTTTGGAAAAAGGAGGGAAATTCAAAATTTGAATTTTAGGCAAGAAGACAAATCTAAAAATAGTTTAGAATCTAAAAATTAAATGTAAATTCAATTTTTGCCCAAATTCAAGCTGATTTTTGAAAATTAGGGTTTTGACAATTAACCACTTAATTTTGTAAATTTGATTTGCACATTGAACAAAAAAAAAGAAATTGAATTTGAAAAACAATGCAATTTTCAGAGCTAAAACAATATATAGCAATTTTTGCAAAAAACAAGTTCAATTTCAATTTTAATAACTAGTGTTTTGAATGAATTAACCACTAAGTTTTGTAGGAAAATTAAACTTGTAGATGAAAACTATACAATAATTTGAAATGTTAAGCATGTAAGACGTCAGGTTCGGCAAAATGTGATATCGAAAAAGGGTGATGAGGAGATCAAGAGGAAAGCTTTACCCTCCTCAAGAAAGGAGTGAAAGTTTCACAAAGGATTGTCTTCAACCTCTCACGCACATCACATTTAAAAGAGGGGGGTTTGACTTCACTAGATCCAATCTCAATGGAAGGAGATTGAATGCTAAGTGTATTGACAATGAATTTGAAAAGTAAAGTAACCCCTCTTTTAGAATGGACAAGTTGAATTAAGTGAATTGAAGCTAAGTATAAAAAATGACAAAGAAATGATTATATCTTGAGATAGAGATGTGAGATGAAGTTGTGCATCTGGAATTTACAGTAAAATGCCGAGATGAAGCTCCCCTGTAAATTTGAGCAAAAGTTGTCAAGATTGGGTTGAAAGTGTACTTGGTCCTTCAAAAAATCCGTGCATCGAAAAGGGTTTTTTCTCTCTCTGAAAATGAAGTCTAAACCTACAAATATAGTTGCGCACCTGCAACCTACACACAGAAAATAGAGGAAGTGTTATTGGGATTGGGAGTTTGCCTGTTAGTTAGATGAGAGGGGGGGTGAATTAGATAAACTCACAATTCAATATTCTAATCAGATTCAACCTCGGTAGAACTTACTTGATATGCAACTATGACTGTAAATCATTCAAAATCATAAACAGATAAAATTGAAACATTAAATCACATTTGACACTAGATTTAACGTGGAAACCCAAATAGGGAAAAACCACTATGGGATTTCGGACCCACAAGAAAATATACTCTTCTAGAGTATGCTCGGTTAAAAGCCAATCCTATTAAAGATTACATAAACACATTTCTAGATGTGACCCGGTCAAGGGATTTCCCTTAGATCTATCAGAATCTTGCACTTTGTTAGAAGTGACCTTGTCAAAGGATTTCAAACACTCAATTAGAATGTTACCTTCCTAGAGGATTTACAAATAAGACTGTTAGGTCCACTCGGTTAAGAGATTTCCTGTCACGTACAAAAATAAATAACAGTAATAAAATATATTTGCAACTTCACATCTAAAATGTTATAGCACATTCTATGTGCTCAAGATAATCTTGTCATAAGAATTATGTTTCTCCTTGTTGGGCTTCTCACTCTGTTCTTCAATCAGATCTTCAATCTTTTGTATTCAATAATCACTTTTGTAGCATCACTATGCTTCTATTTGCCCGCATCCTTTGTTCATCAACTTCTCTTTATTTATAAGCAATTTCTAACTGCTTAATCTCCTCAATCACATCTCCCATGATTAATCTTAGCCATCAGATCTTCAAACTTGACTAGGTTCATTGAATCCTTTGAACTGAAAAATGTTTTATCTTGCCTTGAAACTTGTATTCCTTCCTTGGTACATGTGCTTGGTTATGACCGTTCAATCTGTGTTGTAGATCTAACTCTTGAATTTTCATTGCCGTTGATCCTTAACAAACTTCTTGCATGACATTCCAATCTTCTATAAATCTCCATCTCATTGGCATCCTTCATTTAATAATGTATTCACTCATTCAATGCGTTCTATTATTGCTCGATTAATTTTAAACTTTACTCGGTAGACATTCTCGTCTCGGTGACTTTTTCTTTCTTTAACCGACATCGATAACCTTGGAGTTTACTAACTAGCTCATTGCTCGGTAAAATAGAATAGTATCAAACCTTTACTCATTCTATTGCATGAAATATTTTCTCCTTCTTGTTTAGTCTTCGAATACACATATATAGAATATCAAAACAATCAAAATATCATAATCTCATCACTATCTAACTCGGTAATAGTTTCCCATTCAATAACTTATTACTCCCCTTCATTTTCACATACTTTCAGTGTCATTTACCGACATCTTTATACTCATCAAAACATACTCTTTAAGATATGGCAACATCATACTGAATCAGAAAATCAATTGCTTGACATCAATGGCAAAATAATAATATTAAGATAGTAATCATCCTTTATCAATTATATCATTCATCTCCAACAACCTTCTCAATATCATCAACCAACAAACTTAATGTAATGCCAAAATTTCCTTTAGGTCAAACCCCATTTTGGAATTAACCAAATGATGAAAAATACTTGGAAGTAAATGAAAGGAAAAGTCTGAAGTAGAATTAACCTCAAGAGAGGATACAATTGAAATGTTGATTGAGTTATTTGAAAGGATGTGTAGAGTAGGGTGTCAAAAGAGATCTCCTCTTCAATGCCTGAATCCTTGACTTGAATGCAACACTTAGCCATGAAAGGAGACTTGAGATGCTCAATGCTTGAAAAGTTACATGAATGCTTGAATGCTTGAATGATGATAATTCTTGTTCACCTTGCTTTCACTTATTGAGCTCATCCACTTATTGACTTATTGACTTATGAAAATAGGAGGGGAAAATGCATCTTATATACCTACTAATTAGGGTTTCTAACAAATTTTGTGTCTTAGGTTGACATAGGGAAACTTTTCCCACTTCACAATTGACAAGTCCAATGCAGGGTTTGGGCAAAGGGGGCCCAAAATAGGGTAAGGACATGGGTGCCATGCCCCTGTCCTGCCCAAATTTAGGACAGAAAGCAGGAACAAGTAGTGCGAGGTGCAAGGAGATGCATGTTTTAGGTTGAATGAGCATGTCTCAGGTCTCCAATTAGGCTTAGGGATTTGTTCACCAATGTGAAGACCTAAATGCAGTCGAAAATTGCAAGGGTCACAATTTTATGATGCTACAAAAAGTAAAACCTAAAGGACAAAATTTCTAGAATCGTGTTGTAATTTTATTAAATTATTAATAACTATTCACTGTTGCAGGGAAACAAATTCATTGCTTCTATCTAAATTCTAAGGACTGGTAGTCTGACACGTCATACGAGTCACTTTTTTAGAATGTTTTTAAAGACTTTTTAATCCTTTACAACTTTTGCCTGAAATAGAGCTTATTGTTGGCAAATGCACACTCCAATGAGAAATTGTAGGTGATTGAAGGTTTTTTCATTGATGGCAACCTTGCAATCATATGATACTGGCAAGACAAATATACCAGCACCAGCACTAATAGACTCTACACCGGCATATAGAACATCGACAGTGAAAGGAAGGATATCAGCACCTTGGCCGACTTTAATTTTAAAATCATTGTAAGCCGACATGACGAGTTGTAATATGACTCATATATGTATGAGATCATTATAGATCATTTTGTAATAAAGGTGATAGGTGAAATTATGCATACCTAATATGCGAATTATTGGTTAAGGGCTTATGTATGTAGCAGAGCTTAAACCGGTACTAGATCCTAGATCTGGCATAGCGGATGCTAATCTGAAGCAGTACAAGACTTTGGATTAATATAATGCATTTTTGTAAGTAAGTGTGACTTCTTTTGTAATTGAGCAGTGAGCTCTAGGCACTTGGCCTTCCTGCATGTGCAGGCCCCTATTGTTAGAGTAATATTCCCTTATTGGCTAGTAAGAGAATATTGTGGGTCACAAATCCCACCGAGGTTTTTCCCACACTGGGTTTCCTCTTTAAAATACTGTGTTATGGTGTGTTTCTCATGTGGTTGTTGTTATTCTTGTTTACTACATTATTTTTGGTTTACCGGTACACAGTTTTAATATGTTTTTCATGTTTTAAGTCAAGTAAATTTATATACCAGTTAGATACTGATTCATCCCCCCCCCCCCCCCTTCTCCCTCAATATCTTTGGGAATCCTAACAATTGGTATTAGAGCCTGGTCCTCTATTTTCAAAAGCCTAACAGCTTGAGGAAGATCTTGTCACCGGTAGAGATGGAAAACTTGAGAAAATAATTGGAAACAACTCTTACAGACTATGATGCAGAAAAGGTGAAAAATATCAAACTTGAAGATGATCTAACGGTTGCTCAGGATATTATTCAAGCACTTCAAGAAAATTTTACTATTGCAAGGAACAAGAGAAGATAACTTTGTGAAAAAATGCAGAATGAGGAAAATGAAAAGGAAACTCTTAATGATTTGGTAAACAAGCTAAGACAAGAAATCAGTACAACAAAAAGTGAGATGCAGGATATGACTATGAGATTTTGTAAAGAAATTGAAGATAGAAAGAAGAATGAAGAAGACTTGGTTAGAAGATTAAATGATGCTAGAAATGAAAACACAAGACTCAGTCATGAAAATGATATGTTGAAGATAGATCTAATGCACACACAAAATGACAGAACTGAACTCATGAGACAGAAAGGAATCTTGGAGAACGAACTGACTGCTACAAATCATCACAAGGAGAAATTCAAGAAAAGTTCATAAGAACTTGGTGACATGCTGAAGAATCAAAAACCTAATGGTGATACAAATGGTCTTGGCTTTGAAATTGGTGTAAGCTTTGGTATTGCAAACAATCATTATCATAACAAATCGGTAAGACAAACTGTTGCTTACAAGTTTAATGGCAAATGCTTTAACTGTAACAAGTATGGTCATAGAGAAAATCAGTGTAGATCTAGAAATTATCAGAACACTAATACACCCACCGGTCAATGTTCCAAATGCAACAAAGTTGGTCATAATTCAGAAAATTGCAGGATGAATGTGAGATGTTATGTTTGTGGAAGATTTGGGCACTTATCTCATCAATGCAGAACACATACCGATATAGGATATGGGAAAGCTATTCAGAAGAACAATGTGACTTGTTATGCCTATAAGAAGATTGGACATATTGCTAAATTCTGTAGAAGCAAGTCCTCACCGGAAAATAACAAAGGTCCTAGTTTGAAAGGTAAAGAAAAAGTTGAAGAGGTAAAGCAAGAATTCTCAAAGCAATGGATAAGAAAGTCAGATCAGAATATTAATGGGAATACTCCTCCACCGGTAGAACAGAGTAACACTCCATCGACAGGAGAATCTTCATCTAACTAAAGAAAATTCTTTTGGGGATTTAGCAACAAAATGAAAAACATGCTATTATTCCCTCAGTTGATGGTAAGAAGTTGAAATTACTTCTATACCGAAAAATGAGTTAAGTTGTGACTTAACCGGCAAGCATTAAATATGGTAGTTGGCAAAAATAACATTATAAAGCAAGTGTTTTGGCTCCTTTTTCATTCACCGAGCATTCAAATCTTCAAGAGCGCAAAAATTCCTGAGCGAAGGCATCCTAAGCGAAGAAGTGAAGTAATCCATCAATCCTTAAGGCAGATTGAGGTATTTATAGCTATGGCATCTTCATCCACTCCTGAATTTATTGCAAACCCTACTGTTGTTGAAGTTGTTAAGCGACCTAGACCCGTATTTCAGCTAGTTCCCGAAATCGCAAAGAAAGATGATAGCATAGGTGCATTTTTTCAAATCCCTAAAGAAGTGGTATATGTTGAAGATCCTAGGATGTATATACATTATCATATTGAGGAATTAGGTGATGATGAGATAAAGAACATGTTTAAAACTATGATTTGTGAGGAATCCGGAAATGTCAAACTTGAACATAAGATAGTAGAAACCCTAGGTTTCACTGAAATTCTTAGTATCTCGGATTTCCCAAGGATATCATAAGGATTGTGTTAAGCAAAGTACATGATGAAATTTTCTGGTTAGACTCTATTCATAAAATCATAAAAGAAGTAGTAAAAGTTGTAACAGGGTTACCCTCCATCGGTAACAAACCGAACAAAACAAAAAAGGTCTCAAATGACACACTGATAAACCTAACTGGTGCAACATTTGATAAGAGATCTCTAAGGGTAAATGATGTGAAAGATATAAATCTTAGATTTATCAGTATGATCTTAGGTTATAAGGATACACATGCAAATAGGTTAAACTTCATTTCTAGCCTATGTATCAAGAGTGCCTATGATATGGTCAATGATAATGCAAGGATAGATATATGCAAATGGATTAAAGATGAGTTGATAGACAATTTGGGAAAGATCAAAAGAGATAAGAAAGGAACATTCAGATTTGGAAACTTACTTGTTTGTTTGATGCTATACATAACCAAATAAGTACCCGGTATTGGTGCAAGAGATTTTGGTTTTGACATACCAGTAGGAAAACAACTGTTAGATTTACTAAACAATATGGGAGAAAACAGGGAGAAAAACCTAAATGAGTATTTTGAAGCATTGAAGGCTCGAATGAAGACTAGAGTAAGACTGTCACAGGCTATTGTGGATAAGTATCAAAAGGAAATCTATTTTGTGATCAAGAAAGATGAAATTTGGATGGAAGCAGTTGTCCCTCAAACTATTTGGGTAACTGAAATGGGCTATGAAATAGATGACAACATCATAGAAACATATGCAAAAGTCCTTCTTGAAGCTCCAAAGGAACCAGAAGAGGAAGTTTTTGGAAATGCTGAAACAATATAAAGTGGAATTCAATCTAGAAAAAGGGTTAAGAAGGTTGAAACAACCGTAAGGAAAGGAACCCAATAGGAAAAGGCAATCAAGGAAGATGTTCTAAGACAAACTGGTATAAGTGAAAGTGAGTTGGAAGCACCTCAACCGGAAACTCATCTTTCACCGGTTGGAACTTCTTCTTAAAGTGATATACTTGTTGTATTTAAAAGGGTTGAAAGGAAAAGAAAACCCTCACCGACACCCTCTCCTACACCTAAAAGGACAAGATAGAAGCAACAAGCAGTAAGGCCTCCGGTGAAGAAGATGACTCCTAAGAAGAAGGTGAAACAAAATATTACTCCTATAGACAAACTTCTTAGTGAAATCATAGAGGATGGTAAGCTGAAGAACATTAGTAAAATATACAATACACTATCAGTTGATGATAAGGAAAGTATAGAGAACAGTGTAATTTTATACTTAGATATATACAAGAAATTCTTAATGGAAATTGTTGATGAAATTCTAAATGACTTGTATAGGAGATTAGAAGCTAGAAGATTAACTATTATTGAACTGGATAAAAAGATTAAGATTGAAAAATTACTGGCGGTGCATCTAGTTAACTCACCTAATGAAATAGACAAATTAATCAATGAGGCTAACCGGAAAGTATTTTCTACTGCTCACCGACATGTAGCATTAATGGCAGGAAGAGGAAAGGAAGTTTTTGAGGAAATTGTTGATGCATGGGATATTTTCTTTGTGGAGAAAGAAAAATAGGAAGAATTACTTAGACCTAAGACTATCAAAGTATATCAATAGGATAAAGAGAAAGGGAAAGGTAAGATAGGTGGACCACCAAGCTTGAAAATAACTAACAATATGCCCCCACCTCTTTCAGATACTCCACCGGTAGACACTACTGAAAAATCAACCGGCCACTGAGAGTATGGAGACTCCGGTAGAAGATACAAATCCTGAATTAGAAATTTTGTATACAGTAAATGTAGACACTCAGGAAGTTAACGTTGTGGTTGACAAAGAAACCACTGAGGATAAGGAGAAAGATGTGACTACTAAGTCACCTACTGTAGAGATTGAGACAAAGACAGAAAAACTAGCACTGGCAGAGCAACCGGCAGAGGATACCACTGAGAAACTGGTAGATACAATAGATAAACCATATGAAGAACTAGCTAAGGAAAGTTCAGAGGTACAGACCAAGACTACATTTGAGAAACCTTCTGAGACACAGTTAGACAAACCAAAACCGGTACAGGTTGAAGCACAGGTACAAACAGAGATAGTGCCACCGGCCCAAATAGAAAAGCATAAACCTTTGTTTTTAGAAATGCAGACATAGATAAACCTACCTGAGGTCGAATCAAGCAAAGTAATAACCACAACCGGTAGCATGGCTATTATAAAGACTATTGGACAAACATCTGGTACAGCTATGGCAAAATTTAGACCTACTAATGTAATAGAGGTCATGTTAGATTCAATAAAGAAGATCACAGAATGCAATACACAAGCCTATAAGGCTATTGATGATACAATACCAATTCTTAAATTGATAGCACCAAAGTGCAGTGTTGAGAATAAAGATTCTTGAGGTCAACTAGACACATTGTCTAAGTTCATTACTGACAACCTATTTACTATTGATCAAATAAATGAGGATACATTTAAGGAAAGAATGATAAAAGAAAAAGAGAAATTCTTTGAGGATATTGTAAAGAAGAACAAGGAAGAAATGGACACCCTTTTACCGAAACTTGGAGAAATAATCTATGACTTCAAGAAACTTTACAGGGACACTTACAAAACAAATGTATTAACAGAGGATCTTGACAAGGAGATCAACAAAGAACAAGAGAAGATAAATAATATTGTTGACAATCTGATTGGAACATTAGATTCATTTTTGGAGTTAGAGAAGAAGATTGCAGAACAGGAAGAGAAAATCAAGAAACTAGAAAATGACAAACAAGAAATAAAGGATAAGGCAAAGGACTTGAAATGCAGACTTAGTCCAAGACTAGAGTATCTTATTTCCTTGAGAAAAGAAATATCTAAAGCTCTGGTTCCCGGACTGAAGACACTGGAAGATAAAATGCACATACTCACCAGTACAGTGCAGAGAACACAAGTGGCAATAAAAGATAGCAAAACATCCAGCAATGACATAAATTTAGTTTTGACAGATATCTTTCAGATTGTAACCCATCGGTTACAAGAATCCAGGCAAGACTCCACTGACAACTAATGACAACCTGTGTCATTGATGTCATAGGGGGAGTAGTGGGATGAAAAAAATGGTCAGAAGAAAGGACATCATTTGCTCAGGGGGAGCATACATTTTTGAGCATACAGTTTTGGTAAGACAATTTTGGCAAACTATTTTTGGATATTATTTTGGACACTTTTTTATTTTTCTCATGAGTGTTGCCATTAATGCCAAAGGGGGAGATTGTTGGCAAATGCACACTCCAATGAGAAATTGTAGGTGATTGAAGGTTTTGTCATTGATGGCAACCTTTCAATCACATGATATTGGCAAGACAAATATACCGACACCGACACTGACAGACTCTATACTGGCATACAGAACACTGACAGTGAAAGGAAGGATACCGGCACCTTGGTCGACTTCAATTTTGTTTAAAATGTATTTTATAATTAATTGTAAAATCATTGTAAGCCGACATGGTGAGTTGTAATATGAATCATATATGTATGAGATCATTATAGATCATTTTGTAATAAAGGTGATAGGCAAAATTATGTAGACCTAATATGCAAATTATTGGTTAAGGGCTTATGTATGTAGCAGAGCTTAAACCAGTACTAGATCTAGCATAGTAGATGCTAATTTGAAGTAGTACAAGACTTTGGATTAATATAATCCATTTTTGTAAGTCAGTGTGACTTCTTTTGTAATTGAGCAGTGAGCTCTAGGCACTTGGCCTTCCTGCATATGCAGGCCCCTATTGTAAGAGTAATATTCCCTTATTGGCCAGTAAGAAAATATTGTGGGTCACAAATCCCACTGAGGTTTTTCCCACAACGGGTTTCCTCATTAAAATATTTTGTTATGGTGTGTTTCTCATGTGATTGTTGTTATTCTTGTTTACTGCATTATTTCTGGTTTACCGGTACACAGTTTTAATATGTTTTTCATGTTTTAAGTCAAGTAAATTTATATACCAGTTATATACTGATTCACCCCCCCTCTCAGTATCTTTGGGAATCCTAACACTTATTACACTTAATTAAGTATACAATTATAAATTTATAATTTAACTATACTTAATTAAATGTTTATCATTTATGGAAGTTTTCTAGTAGAATTTTGAAAAAAATGTTTATTGTTCCTACATTCGGCCTGAAATACACCTTAGGTCATTGATTTGTGCTCATCCAACAGATGACAATATCCTTTGTCAGATGTCATGGGTCCCATTATACATAGGATTTTTACCACCCAAATGCCATGTCACCTAACACTTCATCATCCCATGGGCCATAACCTTTCTTTCGTGTCTGTGTTCAATGACACATGTTTCTGGTGGAAGTTTGCAAAAAACTTTAGAGATCCCACATTCGGCCCGAAATACACCTTAAGTCATTGATCTGTGCTCAACAAACAAATGATGATATCCATTGTCAGTTGTTGTCGATCCCATTATCAATGGGATTTAAATATGAATTAAATGAATTAAATATATAATTTAAATATGTAATTTCAAAACTTTCATGATATTTCTTTTTTTTATCGATAATTTTGTATTGTATTACTTGGAAATAAAATATTACAAATATGCAAGTATAAGTGGTATAGTAAAACCACCAGAGTTCTGCCACTGTAAAAAACACCCCCAAAACCACCACTCTCAACAAAAAACAAAACTCTAGTACATACAAAAACCCCATAATTCCAATTCGGCCTACCAAAATTGTTAGTAGACATCCCCTCATACATACAAAGCTGGGGAGAAAATGAACATGGAACAAAAAGATACAAACAAACAACACCAAACACCACCGACCATAGCAGGATTAACCCATAAGTGATTTGTACTCTTGGTCATCATAGAATTCTAAGAGTCGCTTCATTGTTTGGGTAGTCTTGGGTCTCGACAGCAACTCTCGACCCACCTCTCCTCATGCCACTTCATGAAGGACCCTTTAAACCTCATCAGAATGCATCAACCTTGCAAACATTTTGAAGGCTTGCAACCTGTGCCAAGAAAGAGCTCTACATCTTGCCTTCAAATCATCATCAACCCATCAAATGAGTGGTAGTGGCACCATCAGACTAGCCACCCCTACCTCAGGAACAATGCCCACCTTTGGGACCACACAAGCACACACACTATCCAGATTTAACAAGTATTTTGAATTAATTACAACTCTCAGGGCATTTTTTACCTTGTCCACCTCATCCTCAAATTGGAAACCCCAAGTGTCAATCAATGAATATGCCTCCATGTTTGTTCCGTAGCGATGACCTACATGGACAATTTCCTCTCCCAGCAACACACACTCTCGTACAACCGCTCATCCTTAAACAAGAACAAACCTTTTAGCCTCCTATCCGTAAATCGTCTGAGAAATGGGACTAATTTCTTATCAATGTGGAAGGAGAAATTGGCTTCCATGCTGCTTAAGAAACCCAAGACAACGTTGCAAGTGCAGACAGTATGATACCAAAAAAAAGGCAATCCAACTACACTCTATGACCCATCCAATCCACCCAAGATTTAAACACCTCACACTCAATTCTGACATCCAACAATGGTGGTCGTCGACATTAATCACAAACTCTGCCATCATTCCTTTGCATGTACTAGTTCAGTTGCATAATTCATCCACACAAGTTGGCATTAAAGCTACCTAAATGTTAACCATTAAGTGGTGTGCGTATGATAAGACAATATCATTGCATATAAGTGGTTAGTTGTCATGGGTCCCATTATACATAAGATTTTTGCCACCCAAATGCCACGTCACCTGACACTTCATCGTCCCATGGGCCATAGCCTTTCTTTCATATCGGTGTTCAATGACACGTGTTTCCAGTAGAAGTTTGCAAAAAAAATTATCGTTCCCACATTCAGCTCGAAATACACTTTACGTCATTGATCTATGCTCATCCAATAGATGACAGTATCTGTGCCCAGAATTATATATGAAGAATAATAGTATTTGAAATGTTAATAAATAGTTTTTAAATTATATTGATTATATTTTATTTTTTAATATGTTGAAAATTATAATGGTAATAAATAGTTAAAAGTATTCCCAATATTTATAATAGTCATATTCAAAGTAGTGACTAGAAATTAATCTATTTAAACAAAAATGGATTAAAAAGATTTAGAATAAAGCAATATACTTGAAAATAAATATAAAATAAATTAATATATATATTTATTTATTTATCATTAAGTAAATTAATTATAATTTTAATTATAAATTACAAGCATCATATGATATAAATATTTTAAACGCATTTATGTATAAGATATTAAATATATTTCCATCTTTAAAATCTTTATTTAACAAAATATTTAATTTTATTTAAGAAGTGTATTATTTAATTCTAGATATTTATTAATGTATAACATTTATATTAAAATTTAAAAAACTTATATTAAAATATGAAAATTTAATTTCTATAATCTTTAACTTTTTTTATTTTTATTTTGCAATTCAAAGACTACAAAAAATTGTCCCCAAACTTCAACATGTAAGCTCTCTACCTACATAGTAGAGGTAAACAACTTGCCAAAATAGAAGCAAATAAAATAAACACAAATCTAGCATGATATTTATGACATAATTGCAACAGCTGGCTCTTTATAGTTAAAAAAATCAGTATCACTTACACCTAAATACTGACAAAACTTAAATTTAATCTTCATCATCTGCCTTATTCTCAACAATGTTGAAATAGCGTAGCTCATAGACATTGTGATCCTTATTGGATGTTATCACTTGCAACCAATCCTTGACATTATGTTTTTTTGAATACTTCTTTGTCAAGCACTTCAAATATCTTTTAGAAAAGGTCATCTCAAAAGTGACACTGAGTTTGTTCTTTAACTTTAGATAAGAAATTAGAATAGACCTGCTATGTTCGACACTATTTTACCTCCTTTAATTACTATCCCATATCTGGAATATTCTAATTCCAACTTGTGTTAAAAATGAAATCTCCTTTTCTCTGTGCTCAAGATTTAATTTAATGAGATTTGACATTTGTTTAAAATTATATATTTTTTAATGGTGAAAATTAAATTTTATATCCACACAAATTAATAACTATTTAAGCTATTTCATAACATAATGATTATGCTAAGTATCCTTCCATGGCAGGAACTAATAATAGAATGAAATAGAAAGCATTTTTAAATCCATAAAAGGAAAACTAAAACGAATTGGAATTCGCAATTTTTTTATTAATATGTTTCACAAATTTACAATTTTTGACCGTTGGAGTCCCTATCTCTCCAAAAATTTAAAGCCAAAATGAGGGAGGTTACGAGGAAATAGCAAAAAAAAAAACTACTAGGGGCTAGGGCACTGGCAGTGGAAGGTGGACCAGTGGTATCCAAAAAACAAGAAAAAAATTTGAAACCCGTAATGGGTAACCCTAAGGACCACTAGTACAAAAACAACAATATATGATTAAAAAAAATACTAAAAATTGCATATAAATGACTAATCTTGGTCACGTGACCATTAGTAGTTTATTGATGGTCATTTATAACGTGACCAAATTTATGATTAAACTATTTTAGTCATTTATTGATTGTTTTGATTGATCAATTTGGTCATTGATTTAGTCGTTAATAGTCATTGATTGTTATTAACTGGTCATTTATTTAGTAATGGTAGTTATTTATTTAGTCATATATTTAGTCATTAATTTAATCATATATTTAGTCATTGTTTGTTGTTAACTAGTCATTTATTTGATCATGGTACTCATTACTTTAGTCATATATTTAGTCATTGATTGTTGTTAAGCAATCATTATTTACTCATTGTAACCTTTAATTGTCGTCAATTGGTAGTATATTTAATCATTTTTATTCATTGATTTCCATTCATTAGTAGTATATTTAGTCATTTTTATTTACTAGTTTCCATTAATTGGTAGTAAATATAGTCATGATATGAAAAATTTATTAAATACCATAAATTTTATAATGCAAAAATAACATAATATTAAACTTGAACTAGAACATAAAAGCAGATAAAAATATTACACATACGAACAAGCTACAACATGCTAGAATTAAAAGATTTATTCAACATCATGATAAATATAGGTTATATATATATATATATATATATATATATATATATATATATATATATATATATATACAAGTTATAAGATGTCAAAATTGTGTAAGATTTTCAAACTAATTAAGATCCTTGAACAATACATTCAAAATACTACATAAAGTAGTGAGCCAAGATGTCTAACAACTAGTACATGATAAACATGATCAACTATATCATTTTTTGCAAATATTTTAGTGGCCACCATGTGAAGGTTCCCTTTTTCTCTTTCAGACAAACAAGTCCATTTATTTTGTCTTCATAAGCAAAGAGTATGTTACTTGTGACCTTTTCTTCCAAGAACATTGTTTCCTTTATGAATCATCGCCACAAATTCATTGTAATCAATAGTCTCATCCTGCAACTCACAAAAAGAGTATCAAGAAACAAATAGCTTTATAAGATTGTCATCCAATTAAAAAAATGGTAGAAAGAGAGGGATCTGTCAAATAAGTATCATAACCATTCATTTGATTCATAAAGGAGCAATTATAGATGCAATTTATAGGTCATTATAGGCACACAAAGTGATAATAATAATAGAGAAGAGAGTATTACTCTTAAAAGCAGGTCTGACTAAATTTCTCAAACCATATATAGAATGCATTGAATTTTTCTTTGAATGTGCAACTCTATTGACATCAGAAAGCTAAAATTCCACACCTTAATGAAAAGGTTAACTACTACACTAAACATAATAAGAAGTTTAATTTGTGAATGACAACAAACCAGTCCAAGTTTTTCATGACTGGCTACAAATCCCCTTAGATAGAACAATATACAAATAGCTTTGAAACAAGTACCCATCAATTTAGTAAATTGTAGAAAGTAAAAATTAAAATCAAACCAATCTCACTGATAGCAACAGTTCCAATGTTGTGGTCCACTTTCAAGCAAAAAAAGATAATCTTTTTTGTGCATTCCCTTGGTGTGAGCTGAGATGCTCCATTGTTCTTTAATTTTTGACTTGCCAACAAGAATTTCCTTGTGAAAATATTATTTTTATGGTTGCATCAGATTAAGCATTATCCTGTAGATTATAACCTCTTGAGCTATGTTGCTATTCCCAAGTAGCTAGCTATTATAGAGAAGATTGACCATGCTTGGAACTTGAAGTTCCTCCAGTTGGACTTTGTGTAGGAAAGTTGCCACTACAACATTCTCCACTACCTCCAAGAACTTGGTCACTACTTTTTCTGATGCTAGGTTTAAGCAGTGAAGTATTCATTATTTGCAACCAACTAAGTGGTTTTTATTAGAAAAATAAATCAAACATTGTTCCAGTTAAGTAAATGGTGACGGTTCAAGTTGATAGGGAGGACACTTTATGGTTCTTCTCCTCAATTGTAAAATCGTTGAGGTGGATGGAAGTAGTAATAATTATTATCCATCTTATTTTCCCAATAGGAGGAAAATATTGGGTAAGAGGAGTGACCTAAGATTCAAGAAAAATAGTTACAAAGATTAAACGAACTTGAACATGAGTTTTGGGGGTTGATTAGGCATGGAAGATAAAACCTTGAATGTTTCCAATCAACTAAGGAAGATCAATAAATATTGTATTGGAGGAATTAACCTTCTACCACCTCTAAAGCCATGGATGCTCTTTGTGTGTTACTTGTGAAATGCAGATTTATTTTTCTTGGTCAAAAACTTTCATCCCCTCTACTTTCACCTCAAGCAAGTCATTGTGGGATTTTCTTGCATGGATGCCTGCCATCCTAGCTTTCTAACTTATCAGGAACTTGCTAATTGTAAGAATTCATATTTTGATCTTCTGGATGCCATGAATAAACTTGGAGCTTCTTTGGGTGTTGCAAGTTTTTCTGCATTTGGACTTCTTTGACACTTCATTTATATCGGAGTCTTGAAGTCTTGAACTCCTTATTAGGGGCATAATTAAAAACATCAAAATAATAAAACTAAAAGAAGACATCAAGAAGATATATTGTGGTAAACGTTTATCTAGGCAGTCTATGCATACTGTCATCTTAGGCATTATGAAGACAATTATATCAAAGCACAACCCAGTAAGTTCTATCACAATCAACCATTAGGGAGTAGATATAAGGATATTGTTCATGAATTTGGATCTCATGCACATACATGGTCTATAATATTCATTATGGATGAATATGTTACAACCTTGCACATTTGAGATGCATCCATTGAAGAATATACATTTATACACTATCACGGAGATGAATTGTATAAAAGGTTTTTCTTGTGTCATTGAAGGTTGCAGACCTTAAGCACTTGATGAGTCATGGAAAGGTGTAAAGTCTTAAAAGAAAGAAATAAAGAGTGATAAATGACAAGATATAATCATACACCTAAAATGGAGGATGAGATGAAATCATTGTATTCACTATCATATACTGAAAACATAGTCCTTGGTGTCAATTAATCTCCATAACAACAACATCAATGATATAGAAAGGAAGCATGACAAAGGTTATTCACCATCATAAACAATCAAGCATCTTAGAGTAATACCCAATACTCATTAAATCAGAGAAACATTGATGAAAAAGGGTGAGAAGACCGTGCAAAAAAAGTTCATAAGCTTGCAATGATTAAGAGTAGTATGATAGTCCTAATACAACCACAAAGTTCCAAAATAGTGTATCATCAAGAGAACAACACCAAGTCACGAATAGAACACACTAATACAAATTTATATATCAAAACGTAGGGTCATCTCTGCAAAAGACAATGAACAACATCTTTGGGGAGTTCAACAAAGAAAGAAAGATATAAGGAGAAGACAATCCAAACACTAAAGAGCAGAGATCAAACCATACTAAACAATAAGGGGACTATGCATTCAAGGATAGTAAAGAGCATGGCCACAAGGTTCGATGGGATCACTGTTTAGACCTTGAAAGATTCCAATCAATACCTTCATTGCACTAACAATAGCAACAAAATTCAAAGTTTGTGTAATAGACACCATAAAGGGTTATAAAGGGATAGTAGAAGAGAATAAACTTTCAGTCATCTCAAATGTTAAAATAGTCATGATAAATAAAAGAAGAGACTTAGATCCATGCAAAGGGATTGTTGAAGACCAATATAACAACATCAAAAGAAGGAACAATTGATTGTATAGTCTAAGAAATCAAAAAATGCAATCCTTAAATGACTCATTTTCAGTCATAAGCAAGTTATATGCCGATCTTTGCCAAAGCCATAATAGACCCAAGGAGCTTGCAACCTCTTCAAAACAATGCTAGAGATATTAATGATTGTCAATAATCATTAGTCATTTAAGATAGTATAAAGTTCCAAAGAACCAATAACAGTACACAGGGGTATTCAAGTAGACGACCATCAATACAATGATGATCCCAAGAAGCAGTAAACGAGTAGTCACTATGAAGATTAGTCCTAAAAGGTTATTACAGTTCATTCATTAGACAAAATTCATAAGCCAATATTGTAACATCAATGATGGTTTGATAGAGATGTCACGAACACGCTAAAGGATAGTAGTCAACACATGCATTTTGCATTCATAGATATCTTTGAGTGAAATAGAAAATCTTGGTCACAGTCACCCGGAGTCATCATAGATAATATAGTAGTTCTATCATGTAGCAGTCACAATGAGAAGCGATATAAAGAATGTTGACTTAACTAATGGAGATGATGATGTACCGATAAAGGTTGATATGAGTATATTGATGGACTGTTGGTGATGATATAACTGTGATATGATTCTTTACGTTTAGTTATTTTTATTGTCATTGATGGAAACACTAAAAGAATACAACAACAATAACAAAAAATTAAGTGATGACAAATATCAGGAACTCATCATGCCATGTTGTACTGATATATTCTTCACTTGATCTTCTCCTCCTTTGCATTAATTCTCCCCATCATTGTTCTTATCCCCCTTACTGTTACAATTCTTCTCCCCCTTTCACAACAATGCCAAGGTGCAAAGACATCTTATGTCTTCATCTCTGCTGCTACTATCTCCATCATCTCTGTATGTCTCATCTTAGCTACTCCCCCTAAGGAGTATCCGACATCTCATCAATCCACAGTGAAAGATATTCAAGAAGTCCACTGGATTGATGCATCACCATCATCCTAGTTGATCTTGGGTAGGGGTATAGCCCCTAACTTACCTCTGAGATAATCAAAGGTAGCCTTAGGAAATGGCTTAGTGAATATATCAGCCAACACATCTTTACTTGACACTTTCTCCAATCTCACTTTCTTCTCTTGTACTCTTTCTCTTAGAAAGTGATACTTCAATTCATTATGTTTAGTCCTAGCATGCAATACTGGGTTCTTTGAAATGTTTATAGCTCTAGTGTTATCACAATGTATGATCACCAATCCTGTCATATCCTTCTTGAATCCATCCAAGACATGTATCATCCATATAGCTTGTGTACAATTCATGGATGCAACCACATATTCTGCTTTAGTTGTAGACTGAGAGATACAAATTTGTTTCTTACCGGTCCAAGAAACCATTTTACGACCTAGAAATAATGCACCATCGATTGTGCTCTTCCGGTCATCTACATTACCTGCCCAATCAACATCAGTGAAAACTTGCAAAGAAAAATTTCCTCTATATGGATACCATAATCCATAGTCAATTGTCCCTCTAAGATATATGAATATTCTCTTCACTAATGGCATATGTGTCTCCTTAGGGCTCTTCTGAAATCTTTCTCTAAACCGACTGTATGAGAAATATTTGGTCTACTATGAACAACATAATAAAATCTCCCAATCATATCTCAATGAAACATCTTCTTTTGAGAATCTACAACCTGTAACCATAGGTGTTCCAATCGGTTTATAGTCTTCTATTCCAAACATCTTTAACACTTCTTTCACATACTTAGACTGACTGATAAAAATTCCACCTTCTAGCTGTTGGACCTACAATCCAATGAAAAACTTTATCTCACCTATCAGAGACATCTCAAACTCTTTCTTCATCTCCTCTACAAAAGTCATACACATATCATCATTTCCTCCGAATATGATGATAAAAATATGATTGGAACAAAGTGGGTATTTAGAAACAAGCTGAATGGAGATGGTGAAGTGATTAGGATCAAGGCAAGACTAGTTTGCAAAGGGTATTCACAAGAAGAAGGTGAAGATTATGGAGAGACATTTGCACCAATAGCTAGGCTTGAAGGAGTTATAATGCTACACACATTTGCAGCATTTAAAAGTTTCAAAGTTTACCAAATGGATGTAAAGTCAACATTTCTGAATGGTATTCTTGAAGAAGAGGTGTATATTGAACAACTAGATGGGTTTGCATTGACAAAAGACAAGGATATGGTAGGCAAACTACATAAAGCATTATATGGATTAAAGTAAGCACCAAGAGCATGGTTTGAAAGACTTCATGCACATCTGATAAAGATAGGATTTCAGAGAACCAGTGATGACATCAATTTTTATTTGAAGACTAAAGAAGATGAGATGTTGATTGCATAAGTATTTGTTGATGACATCATATTTCAAGAAAATGGTGATATGTGTATTAATTTTGTAGAGGAGATGAAGAAAGAGTTTGAGATGTCTCTAATAGGTGAGATAAAATTTATTGGGTTGCGGGTCCAACAGCCAGAAGGTGGAATTTTTATCAGTCAGTCTAAGTATGTGAAAAAAGTGTTAAAGACCTTTGGAATGGAAGAGTATAAACCGATTGGAACACCCATGGTTACAGGTTGCAAATTGTAAAAAAATGATGACTCACCCTTAGTGGAAGAGAAGGAATACAAATTTATGATTGGGAAACTTCATTATGTTGTTCATAGTAGACCAGATATTGCTCATGCAGTTTGTTTAGTAGCAAGATTTCAGAAGAGCCCTAAGGAGACACAAATGACAGCAGTGAAGAGAATATCCAGATATCTTAGAGGGACAATTGACTATGCATTATGGTATCCATAGAAAGGAAAATTTTCTTTGCAGGTATTCACTGATGCTGATTGGGCAAGTAATGTAGATGACCAGAAGAGCACAACCGGTGGTGCATTCTTTCTAGGTGGTAGACTGGTATCTTGGACCAATAAGAAACAAACTTGTATCTCTTAGTCTATAGCTGAAGCGGAATATGTGGTTGCATCCATGAATTGTACACAAGATATATGAATGAGACATGTCTTGGAAGAATTCAAGCAGGATATGAAAAAACCGGTGATCATACTTTGTGATAACACTAGTGCTATAAACATTTCAAAGAACCCGATATTGCATGCTAGGACTAAACATATTGAATTGAAGTATCACTTTCTAAGAGAAAGAGTACAAGAGAAGAAAGTGAGATTGGAGCATGTGTCAAGTAAAGAGCAGTTGGCTGATATATTCACTAAGCCATTGCCTAAGTCTACCTTTGATTATCTCATAGGTAAGTTAGGGGTTATACCCCTAGCCAAGATCATCTAGGATGCTGGTGATGCATCAATCCAGTGGACTTCTTGAATATCTTTCACTGTGGATTGATGAGATGTGGGCTACTCCTTAGGGGGAGCAGCTAAGATGAGACACACATAAATGATGGAGATAGTAGCAACAGAGATGAAGATAGAAGATGTCTTTGCACCTTTGGCATTGTTGTGAAAGGGGGAGAAGAATTGTAATAGTAAGGGGGAGAAGAACAATGATACATAGAAGTAATGCAAAGGTGGAGAAGATCAAGTAAAGCACAAATCAGTACAACATGGCATGATGAGTTCCTGATATTTGTCATTAGTTAATTATTTTTGTTGTTGTATTCTTTTAGTATTGCCATCAATGCTAAAGGGGGAGATTATTGGCTTAACTGATGAAGATGATGATGTACCTGTAAAGGTTGATATGAGTATATTGATGGATTGTTGGTGATGATATAATTGAGATATGATGATTTATGATGAGTTATTTGTGTTGTCATTGATGGAAACCATGTTTTTTATGTTTGGTATATCATCTAAGTTATCTAAGTTTAGTCTAACCGGTAATAGATTGAGTTGAACAACAAAACTGCTAAGTTGTAGTCAATCGGTAAGCAAGAATAGTGAAGGAGATGGTTGTGGTAGAGATTCATGTTGAGTTAGATGTTGTGGTTTGGAATGTATTCTTATGACATTGTAATGAGTCTATGGTTGCAACCGCATCGTATTTGGAAAACTGAAAGTCATGTTTGTAATTGACAGTTGTTTATTTAGTGCAGGGTTTGAGAACCAGTGACAAGATCTTTGAATGGTGATGTTTTATGGTTGGGAGGTGATTATTTTCATGTTCATAAGTTTATGATGATGTGTCAGAATCCATGTGAAGAGATAAGATATTTTTTTAGTGTGTACATGGAGTGAATTTCTTGGGAAGCAGCGAAGTTCTTAGCAAAATGTGTTAAGGGTTTGACAGCTTATTAGATTGATATGCGGTGATAAGTTATGATCATTCAATGACTGTAATTGTCTTGGAATTTGTTGTAATGATCTGTATGATGAATTGTAATGATTTGTAATGATCTATGATGTAGATTTATTGTAAGTTAGGGTTATGTAACCGACCTAATTGTAAAGTCTATTTAGGTCAAGTTTTAGAAGGTTTATTGTGTTGGTGATTAGAGAAGTGTGTGTGTATCGAACTAGATTGAGATGTTTGCATGAGAGAAACAGATTGGAGATAACAAGGATCTATAATAGGAAGCTATGAAGTTCTAATTCTAGATCATTTATCTATCATTTCCTAACAGTTGTAGCAGCATTAAAATCCCTTAACTGAGTAGGTCCTAACAACCCTGATCTTGTAAATCCCTTCACTGGGTGACTCATTAATTTGGGTTTAAATCCTTTAGCAAGGTTACTCCTTACAGGATAGAGCTCCTAATAGGGATGAGGTTAAAATACCTTCACTAGGTGACTCCTAACAGGGTCTTCTCTTAACCGAGAATTATTGTAAAGCTCCTAACTAGACTAGGCCTTTAATAGGGCGCATTCTAAAAGAGTGCAAATATTTTGTGGGTACCAATTCCCACCGTGGGTTTTCCCATTTGGGTTTCCACATGAAAAATTCTCGTGTTCATGTTGTGGTTGGATTTTGGAGTTGTTCATTTGATGTCTTTACTATATTTGCTTAATGATGAACTCTTAAGTTGCTACCGATAATGTTTTGGTAAAACTGAATTGGAGATTGTTTAATCAGCTATTGGTACTGGTTATGAACTATTTTGTGTATTATTTTGTAGATTGACGAAAAGTATTAGTTTATCCTTATTACTGATTCACCCCCCCCCCCCCCCTCTCAGTAATAATCAGATCCTCATAATAACAAAGAAGTGTATTCTAGGGCAATGAAGTCTCATGAGGATCAAAAGCTACGACAGTGAATGTAAAGCAACACCCTAGCCAAATAGATGACAAACATGAACACTTTAAATGCCTTCTCAGATAAAGAGCAGTACAATCTCAAGAACAATAAAAGATACAAGTGAAGTTTTAAAGGAAGCCCTAACAACATAAGATGATCAAGTCAATAAGACTTCATGAGAAACAAAAGAACCTATGACAGGCATATTTGAGATGAAAGATACGAGAAAGCTACAATAATCACTAGCATATGAACAACCCAAAGGTGGATTTAATAGGCCATGTGTGGTCTTGGATAGTTATTCCAAGAACAACTAAAAGAATGGTCAACAAAAATCATGACAGTCAAGGATTGTGAGATACAATCAATAAACAATAACACCATTAATCAGCTCCATCAAGAACAGTTTACTGTCCTTGTCCATGAAATGAAACAATGTGAAATTGATATCAAAATCCTTAGCAGAGATTAGAAAAGGTCCAAGACAATGTAGCAATTAGAAAGGTATGACAGTGAAACAATAGAGCCTAGTAGAGATCACAAGAGCCCTACAAAGCTACAAAGAACACTCAGTAATAAAGACTATATAGATATAAAAATTAGCAGCCATAGAAAAGAAATGAAAAAAAAGATAGTGTGAATAACACTATCAAAGCCATTAAAAGGTAAATGTGGCAGTCATTATCACAATAGAAGCACTTTGAGTCAAAATAATAGCCTAGGAAAAGGGACTTGAGACAAGTTTGCAACTTGTGAGTTCATCACAAATAAAAGTAGCCGATTGTAATGTTTCAGACAAAGATAACAAAAATAGGGAGTATTCAGTTTAGAGAATCCAAAGGGATTACAAATAGTCAAACCACGGTAAGAGTGGTTTTTGATGCCCTTTGATAGTACTTAAAAATACATACTTCAACTTCTCAAAAGGCATTAAAAGCTAAGATTGTAGTCACAACAATAAAAAGTCAACCCATTCATAATCAATGGAAGTAGTACCACCTACAAAAAGTATAGACAAGTTAACCATGAGTAAAGTACAGAGACAAAAAGCATTCAAAGCACACAAACAAATTATATGAAAAAGGTAGAGAGCACCAAACTATGAAACTTACCTTTCAAGAATTTGATATAGATCAACTAAAAGCTCAAGCTTCCCATCAATCCACAAAGAATATCTCACATTGAAGAAGAGCCTGTGAAGAAACAACTTTAGAATATACATAATAAAAAAATTAAATTAGATTCAATTAATGTCCCTAAGGCTTTAGAAACTTTCATGTAATGTTTTAGAAATTTATTCAATGCTTTCATGTAAAGCCTTAGGTCTCTTACAAAGGGGACATTGCGTGCAAATATATCAAATTGGATTCCACTATACAAGATTTTGCTTAGCACAACCAACAACAAGGTTTTGTTGATCCTTGAAAAATCTAACATCAATTAGATCAATAGAGAACAAACCAAATCGCAACTCTAAAGAGAAAAGGTTGTATGTAGCAAAATCTACCCTATTCAAGACAAAAAGTAAGCACAAAATAATTTATTCAATCATCAAATTAACAGATTGTAACCATTTGCATATCACATACACAAAAGGTAAAATAGTAAATAGTGAAATGTAAATATACTTAAACATTATCATATCACTATAGTTATCTTTTGTGTTATTATATGTTATTTTTGCAGTGGACCTTGATTGATACAAATTAGGGTACTGTGATTTAAAAAAAAATAAAAATTATTATTTAATATGAATATTGATGTTTCGCCATCAGAAAATTATGGAAACCAATCAACATGAACATAAAGAGCCCTAAGTAAAAACTTGAATATCTGGAAATATGGGAAGATCTTCAACTTACATCAGATAGTGGTTGTTGTTTGCTGATGTGTTGTTGAAATGGTCCTATGGTTCTTTTCATCTTGCCATTTATCTATCCACGATTCCCACAGTCACTTCTATATCTCTTAATTATATAATCTTTTAAAATTAAACTCCTACACACCTTGGTTTTGTGCTTTAATCTTTTTCTACTCTGACTGAATCAGAAAAGTTTCTTGCTTAAGCTGGTTATGTAGTTTTGTCAAAGGTGCTGAATTCTCATCATTTATATTTAAATTTCTAGGGCCCTCTTCAACTGTACATGTAGTCCCCAAATTGACATTTTTTAGGAATTCTCAGCATGCTCAAGGTTGTTTCCCACCAAGAAGTTATTGCCAGGAGGAAAAGCATTAGTTATTCTCTTCAATTCATGCATAATATCCTTGTTGGTATTACAATAAGTTTGTTGGTATGAGGATATTGAGAAGGTTGTTGGAGATTGATGATATAATTAATAAAGGATGATTACTATCTTAATAATATTATTTTGTCATTGATGTCAAGCAATTGATTTTTTGATTTAGTATGATGTTTCCATATCTTAAAGAGTATGTTTTGATGAGTATAAAGATGTCGGTAAGTGACACAGAAAGAATGTGAAAATGAAGGGGAGTAATAAGTTATTCAATAGGCAACTATTACCAAGTTAGACAGTGATGAGATTATGTTATTTTGATTGTTTTGATACCTATATATGTGTATTAAAAGACTGAATAAGAAGGAGAAAAGATTTCATGAAATAGAATGAGTAAAAGTTTGATACTATTCTATTTTACCGAAGAAGGAGCTAGTCGGTAAATTCCAAGGTTATTGATGTCGGTTAAAGAAGAAAGAAGTCACCGAGTATCGTCAGCAAGAAAAGATACCGAGAGAGTAACCGAGATGAATACAAAATGTCTACCGAGTAAAGTTCAGAATTAACTGAGGTCAACCGAGCAGTAACATAATGCAGTGGATGAATAAATACATTATTAAATGAAGGATGCCAATGAGCTAGAGATTTATAGAATATTAGAATGTCATGCAAGAAGTTTGTTAAGGATCAACGACAATGAAAATTCAAGAGTTAGATCTACAACACAGATTGAATGGTCATAACCGAGCACAAGTACCAAGGAAGGAATACAAGTTTCAAGGCAAGATAAAATGTTTTTCAGTTTGAAGGATTCAATGAACCTAGTCAAGTTTGAAGATCTGATGGCTAAGATTAATCATGGGAAATGTGATTAAAGAGATTAAGCGGTTAGGAATTGCTTATAAATAAGGAAAAGTTGATGAACAATGTATGCAGGCAAATAGAAGAACAATGATGTTGCTGAAGTGATTACAAAGTATAGAAGATTGAAGATCTGATTAGAGAACGGAGTGAGAAGCCCAACAAGGAGGAAGATAAGTCTTATGACAAGATGATTTTGAGCACATAGAGTTTGCTATAACATTTCAGATGTGAAGTTGTAGATATATTTTATTACTGTTATTTATTTTTGTAAGTGACAGGAAATCTCTTAATCGAGCGGACCTAACAGTCTTATTTGTAAATCATCTAGCAAGGTAACATTCTAATTGAGTGTTTGAAATCCCTTAATAGGGTCACTTCTAACAAAGTGCAAGATTCTGATAGATCTGAGGGAAATCCCTTGACCGGGTCACATCTAGCAATGTGTTTATGTAATCTTTAACATGATTGGCATTTAACCGAGCATACTCTAGAAGAGTATATTTTCTTTGTGGGTCCGAAATCCCACAATGGTTTTTCCCTATTTGGGTTTCCACATTAAATCTAGTGTTAAATATGTTTTGATGTTTCAAGTTTATCAGTTTATGAGTTTGAATGACTTTCAGTCATAGTTGCATATCAAGTAAGTTCTATCGAGGTTGAATCTGATTAAGAGGTTGAATTGTGAGTTTATCTGATTCACCCCCCCCCCCCTCTCATTAAACTAACAATTGGTATCAGAGCTAGAACTCTGAAAGAATTTTTTAAAGAAACTTGAGGCAAGATCCAAAGATGTATAGAAGGGATGCACCAAAGTTGAACAAGTCAAGTTTCTCCACATGGTAGAAAAGGATGAAGCTGCACTTATCAGGAATTGGAGAATATGCAACATATTTTCTGGAGAATGTTTACACTGCACCTAGCACCTACCCTATGACAATGGAAGAAATAAAGGCAAAGCAAGAACATATTCAAGCAATGATTGAAATAACATCAGCATTGACCGACTCAGAGTTTAATGATCTAGAAGGTTGTAATGATGCCAAAGCTATGTGTGATAAGCTTACATCTGTGTATGGTGGTGATGAACATGTTAAAAGAGCAAAAGTAGATAGTCTAAGAGGTCAACTTGAATCCATGAGAATGAATGAAGGTGAGAACATAATTCAATACAGTACAAGGTTAAAGGAAACTATCAATCAAATCAAAGGAGTAACAAGTAAGTTGTTGAGAACACTTCTACCTTCTTATGCTCATTCGGAATAAAGCAAGGCTAGTTTGCAAAGGTTATGCTCAAGAAGAAGGAATAGACAATGGTGAGACTTTTGCACCTGTGGCAAGACTTGAGGGAGTGAGAACATTGTTGGCATATGTTGCTTACAAAAATTTCAAGGTATATCAAATGGATGTTAAATCTGCATTTTTGAATGGTATACTAGAAGAAGAAGTCTATATTGAACAGCCTGAAGGATTTATTGAAGAGAAGAATAAAGATCGGGTATGTAAGTTGAACAAAGCCTTATATGGCCTAAAGCAAGTACCTAGAGCATGGTATGAAAGGTTGCACTCTTACTTAATAAAGATTGGATTTATAAGGACTAGTGAAAACAACAACATGTATGTGAAGAATGATAAGGAGAATGGAATACTGATTTCAACCATATTTGTTGATGATATTATTTTTTGTGGAAATGATTCTTTATGCAAGAACTTTGGAAATGAAATGTGCAAATAATTTGAGATGTCATTAATCAATGAAATAAAGTATTTTATAGGTTTACAAATATTGCAAATGAAAAATGAGATTTTCATTACTCAATCCAAGTATATAAAGGAAATCTTGAAGAAATTTGGAATGGAGGATTCTAAACCTATAAGTACCCCTATGACTACTAATTGTAAACTATCAAAAAATGATGAATTTGCATTTGTTGATGAGACACTTTACCAATCTATGATTGGAAAGTTGCAATATGTAGTTCACAATAGACCTGATATAGCACATGTAGTAGGTATAGCTGCAAGATCTTCTGCAGATCCCAAAAAACCCATATGACAACAATCAAGAGAATTTTCAGATACTTGAGAGGCATTGAAGATTATGGTTTACTGTATAAAAAGAGGAATGATTTTTGTAGTCACATAAATCTGTCCATTTTAATTAAATGAATATTTCGTATTTATTTGGTTAAAAATCCACTAGCCATCAATTAATTAAATTAATATTTAATCAATTCATCCCCAAACATTCTTCTATTAATTAAATAAATTATTCAATTTATGTTAATTAATTCATTAAATCCAATTCCAATCAATTAAATAAATAAAATCAATTTATTTAATTAAATCGCCTTTTCCTCTTTTAAATAAATTAAATAAAACATTTATTTAAATCATTATCCCCACCCCACTTGCATTTTCCTACAAATGCAACTTGCACACATTTATTGAAATAAATGAATTTTTATTTTAATAAAATCTTATTTTCCCTCACCCACCAAATCCACTTGCAAAATCTAATCCCCTTCTAGATTCTTCTAACTCCTTCCTAATTAGTCTAATCCATCCCCTAATTATTGTCACATTCCTAAGCAAAATGGAGTCACTTCTCAAAGACTCCAAAGTCTTTGAAAAGCATTTAATGTTTTGTGTGTTCAACAAATTAACCCCCAAAGTCTTCCAAGACCACTAATGGCTCTTACATGACCATTTATGGCTCTTACATAACCATTTATGGTTATTTCAAACTTGTCTCCCCAAACATTTATTGTTTTGACCATATTCATCCATTTCACATTTGCACAAGAGTTTATCCATTTGGATAAAAGCTTTATTCTTTGAATAAAGAGTTTATTCATTCAACCAACCTTGACTCTAAAATCCCAAGGTCATATCAGGAATTTAATGCTTATTCCCTCCCCTCTCAACCTATCTCACATTGACACTTGTCATCCTGGGATTGGGTTGAAAGCCCTCACATGGATTTGAATTCATTCAATCCTGACCCTTGTTGAGATTGCTCAATCTCAACCATCCATTGCTCCATTTTTCCTATAAATAGAGCCCATTCCTCCATAATCCAGATCCTGAAAACTTGCATGCATCTAAGCTATAGACATTTTAGAGAGCATTTTAGCATAAGCAATCTAACATCTTGTCTTTTTGGTTAAAATACATCATTTTAGCATTAGTATTAGCTTTTTATTTCACATTTAGAGCTATACTACAAATCTCAATCCTCCATAAGCATCCATAGTGCAAAAAGCTGCTGAGAGCTACACTATTTTGGAACTTGGAGAGGAAAGGAACAAGGGAGAAGAAGCTAAGGCCATGCTAAGAGGCAGTTGGAGATGTCTCATGATCTTTGTTTTACTTATTAGATATATTAGCATGTCTCTTTGTGTCTCTTTTGGTATGCCTTCATATGTTTAGTTTTAGATTGACTAACACTAATGTTTTGTGTGCCTTTGTGTTATTTGATCAAGAACTAACCTTGTGCCATTTAGGAGGGCATCAATTTTAACTTAAAAGTCTATACTGATGCTGATTGGGCAGGAAATATTGATGACAGGAAAAACACAAGCGGTGGAGCTTTCTTTTTGGGAGAAAGACTAGTGAGTTGGCTTAGCAAGAAACAAGGATGCATTTCACAATCAACAGCTGAAGTTGAATATGTCATTGCAGCATTGAATTGTACCAATATAGCATGGATCAAACAATTGTTGGAAGGTATGAATGAGACAGTTACCAAACTAGTAACTATATTTTGTGATAATACAAGTGCTATTAATATTTCAAAGAATCTGATAATGCACTCTAAGACAAAGCATATTTCTATAAAGTATCATTATCTAAGAGAAGAAGTTCAAGAAAAGAAAGTTGTGCTGGAATATGTTAGCACAAAGGAACAAATAGCAGACATCTTCACAAAGCCACTGCCAAGGGACACTTTTGAGTATCTCAGAAGCAAGTTAGGGGTCCTACCCCTATCTAGTACTCACTGACAGAGTTTGGTGAAAGCATCAATTCTATGACTCTACAGACTAACTATTTATGAGTTGATGCTAATTTACACACTTTAGGAGGTTGCCTAAAGTTGTGCAAGGAACAGTGAATGAAGACAAGATACCCTGACCAAGACTGAGATGATACATTTGTATATGTTTTAACAAACAAGGAAATTACTTCACAGGGGAAGTAATCATGGATCAGTTTTACTTTTGGCATTGTTGTCAAAGGGGGAGAAGACTAATGATAGGGGGAGAAGATTACAGGAGAATTTTACAACTCAAGGATAACAAGAGAAGAATAACAACAATTCAAATCAATTGGAATAAATAAATAAATCAGAAGTTGATATATATTGCCATCAATGCCAAAGGGGGAGATTGTTGGCATTACAATAAGTTTGTTGGTATGAGGATATTGAGAAGGTTGTTGGAGATTGATGATATAATTAATAAAGGATGATTGTTGTCTTAATAATATTATTTTGTCATTGATGTCAAGCAATTGATTTTCTGATTCAGTATGATGTTGTCGTATCTTAAAGAGTATGTTTTGATGAGTATAAAGATGTCAGTAAGTGACACTGAAAGAATGTGAAAATGAAGGGGAGTAATAAGTTATTCAATGGGAAACTATTATCAAGTTAGACAGTGATGAGATTATGTTATTTTGATTGTTTTGATACCTATATATGTGTATTCGAAGACTGAATAAGAAGGAGAAAAGATTTCATGCAATAGAATGAGTAAAGGTTTGATACTATTCTATTTTACCGAACAAGGAGCCAGTCAGTAAATTCCAAGGTTATCGATGTCAGTTAAAGAAGAAAGAAGTCACTGAGTGTCGTCAGCAAGCAAAGCTACCGAGACAGTAATCGAGACAAATACAGAATGTCTACCAAGTAAAGTTCAGAATTAACCGAGCGTCAACTGAGTAGTAACATAATGCATCGGATGAATAAATACATTATTAAATGAAGGATGCCAATGAGCTAAAGATTTATAGAAGATTGGAATGTCCTGCAAGAAGTTTTTTAAGGATCAATGGAAATGAAAATTCAAGAGTTAGATCTACAGAACAGATTGAACAGTCATAACCGAGCACAAGTACCAAGGAAGGAATACAAGTTTCAAGGCAAGATAAAACATTTTTCAGTTCGAAGGATTCAATGAACCTAGTCAAGTTTGAAGATCTGATGGCTAAGATTAATCATGGGAAATGTGATTAAAGAGATTAAGCAGTTAGGAATTGCTTATAAATAAGGAAAAGTTGATGAACAATGTATGCAGGCAAATAGAAGAATAGTGATGCTGCTGAAGTGATTACAGAGTATAGAAGATTGAAGATCTGATTGGAGAACAGAGTGAGAAGCCCAACAAGGAGGAAGATAAGTCTTATAAAAAGATGATTTTGAGCACATAGAGTCTACTATAACATTTCAGATGTGAAGTTGTAGATATATTTTATTACTGTTATTTATTTTTGTAAGTGACGGGAAATCTCTTAATCGAGTGGACCTAAGAATCTTATTTTTAAATCCTCTAGCAAGGTAACATTCTAATTGAGTGTTTGAAATCCTTTGACAAGGTCACTTCTAAAAAAGTGCAAGATTCTAATAGATCTGAGGGAAATCCCTTGACCGAGTCACATCTAGCAATGTGTTTATGTAATCTTTGATAACTCAATGATGAACAATAAGTACCAAACCGGTACTAAGAGGTGGGGTGAATCAGTACAGTCACAAGTTCTTCACATTGAACCGGTTTGACTACAAACACTACTAATGTCTAATAGACAGTAGCACCGGTCTAAAATAGAGTGCAACCGGTAAAGCCAAGAATGACTGAGACAAGCATTAACCGGTTAATCACTTAGCTTTCCACTCAACTTAATGCTACACTTACATTTCACCTTTATGCATGAATAGACAATCTATCACCAGAAATGAAATAACAGCTAGCTCAACATGATTTACCATCAGACACAAATTACTTAAATCGTCACAAGAAAAATACTACACATGACACACAGATTTTTCACATGGAAACCCAACTGGGAAATACCATGGTGGGAATGAATACCCACAAGCTGCTTTTTGAACTCTTTAGAAGTCCGCTCTGTTAGAAGCCTAGTCTGGTTAAAGACTGTTGCAACAGGTTGTGCTAGGAACCGATCCTATTAGAGATCACCCGGTTAAGGGATGGCTAAATACCCGGTTAAGGGTTAAATCCTATTAGAGGTTACCTTGCTAGAGGATTTCAAGAACTCAATGAGTTTGAGTCACCCTGTTAAAGGATTTACATCAAGCTGATTAAAGCTACCTAGTTAAGGGATTTTCCAACCATTGAAGTGGTTAAAGATCAAAAGGTACCACAATGATCTGATAATAGCACTCAATGCCTAATGCAAATCCACTTAAGTTCCTTCCTTCTGCACACACACTATGCAGGAATCAATCCTCTTATCTTGTCTGTTCTAGCAAGAATCACGTATCTCTGCACTTAGATAAACACACACCATTTTCCAACAACCTCAACATGAAGCGTAACATCGACCTTATAGGAAACAGATAGGTTAGTAGCATAAACCCTAAACCCTAAACATTTAGGTTAAATGATTCAGGTAGTTCAATCCTAGCCATTGAACACTTTGCATTTGAATGCAATGGTCTTGAACAGATCTCAAGACATTCTCCATCGCTCGTTCTTCACTGCTTCATGGAAGCTATAACCCATCACGTGTTCCCCATCGTTTACAAGGACTTTGCACATTCTCGAGGTAGATATGATCAATCTCCTTTTTGCAAGATCCTTTACATGCACAAGGCTGACATGGCACCATGATCTGATCCTTATTACAATTTTAACTCATCACACGATGTCATTGGTTGAATCACACAGGCTTTGAACACTTCAACCGAAAACCCTTAAGCTAAGACTAACAAATGGTAGTCATACCATATTAAGTCTTCATAGAAAACATTTCATATGCCAGTTCACATTTCATCATACTGGTTCTCTTTGCCAATTGTTTAGTCTTCAATATACCTGTTCACTTCTTTGCACATATGCCGGTTAACCACATTGTACCGGTTCACATTTCAGCATATTGTTGGTTCACTCTCCAACATATTAACATCAATGATAACATAATATCATCATTTCAACATACTCTGCACAAATGCCAACAATCTCCCCCTTTGGCATTGATAGCAATATACAAAGATTTATCTTTCTGCATCACATCTTCTCCCCATTGCTACAATATCATCTCCGCTTCACATCTTTGGTATCTGCTTCACATCTTCTCCCCCTTTGACAACAATGCCAAAGTGGAGGCACAAGCTTTCCTGTTCCACTATGTAGCTCCCCCTGATGAGTAGCATCCTTCAACACATCAATCTGAAAAAATGTGGACACTACAATACCTGACTGATGTGGAGTACATACTTTCAGTTCACCTCTTGAAGGGGCAACACCCCTAATTCACCTCTTAAATAGGTAAATGAAGCCTTCGATAGAGGCTTGGTGAATATATCTGCTAATTGCTCCTTACTAGAAACATGTTCCAGTACAACCTCCTTGTTCTAAACCTTTTCCCTCAAGAAATGATACTTGAGCTAAAAGTGCTTGGTTCTAGCATGCAAAATCGGATTCTTGGAAATGTTGATTGGACTTGTATTGTCACAAGATATGCTTACTGGTTCAGATATAGGATCTTTGAAGCCATTCAATATATGCTTCATCCAAATAGTCTGGGTACAGTTCATAAAGGCTGCAACATACTCCGCTTCTATTGTAGACTGAGAGATACAACTCTGCTTTTTACTCATCCATGAGACCAGTCTAACACCAAGAAAGAATGCACCACCAGTTGTGCTCTTCCGGTCATCTACATTACCATCCTAATCAGCATCTGTGAACACTTTTAGGTTGAAATCATTATTGTATGGATACCATAACCCATAGTCAATAGTTCCCTTCAGATATCTAAGAATCCACTTGACTTCTACCAAGTGGGATTCTCTAGGGCTTTGTTGAAACCTAGCAGTAATACCCACTACATGTGCAATGTCCAGTTTGCTATGCACTACATAATGCAACTTATCGATCATTGATCGGTAATCCTTCTCATTTACCACTTCTGAGTCATCTTCTTTTGATAGCTTACAACCGGTCACCATTGGTGTACCAACCAGTTTACTATCTTCCATTCCAAAGGTCTTCAACACCTCTTTGACATACTTGGATTGAGTAATAAATATTCCATCTTTCATTTGTTGAATCTGTGGTCCAATGAAGAACTTAATCTCCCCTATGAGTGACATTTCAAACTCCTTTTTCATATCATCAGAAAATTCATGACTCATCTTGTCATCACCTCCAAATATGATGTCATCAACAAATACTTCATAGATCAGAATCTGACCTTCTGATTTCAAGTAGATATTGCTATCTTCACTTGTTCTTTCAAATCCAATCTTCACAAGATGGGAGTGCAATTGTTCATACCATGCTCTAGGTGCCTGCTTTAGTCCATACAAGGCTTTATGTAGCCTACACACCATGTCACTGTCTTCTGATAGGGAAAACCCATCTGGTTGCTATATATACACCTCCTCTTCAAGTATTCCATTTAGGAATGCAAATTTTACATCCATTTGGTATACCTTGAATCCTTTAAAAGCTGCATATGCAAGAAGCATATGAACTCCTTCCAATCTGGCTACTGGGGCAAAGGTTTCTCCATAATCTTCTCCTTCTTTTTGAGCATATCCTTTACATACTAGTCTGGCTTTGTTCCTTACCAGTGTGCCATCCTCATTCAACTTGTTTCTGAAAAACCGTTTGGTACCAATGACATTTTTATGCTCTGGTCTGGGCACCAAAGACCATGTACCATTCTTCTATATCTAGTCAAGTTCCTCCTCCATTTCCTTGATCCAGTATTCATCTTTATGTGACTCTTTGAATGATTTAGGCTCAAATTCTGAGATCATACAAGAATTCTCTCTGACCTTTCTTCTTGTAAGGATTCCTGCATCCTTATCTCTTATGATCTATTTTGGATCATGATTCAGTTTGACATATCGAGGAATGCTCTTGACTGATTTCTCCTGCATTTCTTCTTCATCCTCATCTTCATCATCATCAGCATCTACCGATGTGGGAACACTATTACTGATGCTTGGCTGATTAGCAACCAGTTCCCAGAAGGTTACTACCAATTCATCTCTTACTTGCTTACTATTGGTTTCCTTAGGTTTTCCAAAGGTTTCATCAACTCTAACATTGATGCTTTCAACAATTCTCTGAGTCCTATTGTTGAAACATTTGAGAGCTTTGCTCTTGGTGGAATATCTTAGGAATATTCTTTCATCACATTTTGTATCGAACTTGCTCTGATGTTCACTCCTCTTGATATAACATTTGCTACGAAACATTCTAAAGTAGCTTACTACTGGTGTCTTACCAGTCCAATACTCATAAGGAGTCTGATCTTTTCCTTTCTTGATGAGTACCCAGTTCATTGTGTATACTATAGTGCTCACCGCTTCTCTCCAAAAGGTGTGAGCCACTTTTCCTTGGATCAGCATAGCTTTAGTTGCTTCAACCACAGTCCGATTGTTTCTCTCTGCTAATCCATTCTGTTGTGGAGTCCGGGGGGCAAACAATTGCCTCTTGATGTTGTTCTCTTCACAATATTTGTTGAATTCACTAGAAGTGAACTCTCCTCTTTGATCAGTTCTAAGGCATTTGATTCTTCTACCACTTTCCTTTTCTACCAATGCTCTGAAAGCTTTGAACTTTCCAAAAGCTTCAGACTTATCTTTCAAGAATGTGACCCACATCATTCTTGAGCAATCATCAGTCAGAATCATGAAATACCTATCTCCCTGCACACTCCTAGTTTTCATAGGACCACACAAATCAGTATGCACAAGATCAAGTAAATTGTCTGCAGTGAAAGATTTACCTTTGAAAGTTGAGGAAGACATTTTTCCAAGTTGATATTCTCTGCACAAAGGATTTTCTGGTTTGCTCAGCACCGACAATCCTTTGACTGCCTTGGTCTTATTGGCCTTTACAATGTTATCAAAGTTTATATGGCAAATTCTCCTATGCCATATCCAACTATCATCATATTTAGTCGTAAGACAATTACTTACATTTGCATCCAGTTGAAATAAGTTACCTTTGGTTTGCATACCGGTGGCCATCATTTCACCATTCTTTCCTTTTATTTTTCACACTCCATTTTTGAATTCCAGAATGAGTCCACTATCATTCAGCTGGGCAACGCTCAATAGTTTATGTCTGAGACCTTCCACCCAATACACATTGTCAGCACTGCTCTTTCCATTTAGAGAGACAGACTCTCTTCCTTTAACCATACATGGTGCATCATTACCAAAACAAACCACACCACCATCATATTCTTCCAAAGATAGAAACTTAGTCCGGTCACCAGTCATATGGTGAGAACAGCCACTGTCAATAATCCACTCATTGGAATTATCAAAGTGGGAGACAAGAGCCTTCTTGTTTGACACATCTTCCTTTACTGCAACAAACACAATGTCTTCATTCTCTTCATCTTCTGATTCCCCATCTGTGAAACCTTCATCAACTGCAACAAAACAATTTCTTTGGTTTCCTCCTTTGAATTTCTAGAACCTCTCCAGTTTATCCTTGTTGTCACCATTAGGACAGTTTATAGCAATATGTCATATCCGGTTACAGGAAAAGCATTTCAAAGGGAGCTTACCTTTGTACTTAATGGTTCCTTTAGGAAGTTTCCTGGCAAGAAGAGCTTCAAATTCCATCAAGATCTCCTCATCATCCATTTCTCTGCTCTGTCTTCATTTCTGGATGGTACAACGTAAGCTTTAAAAGTTGATTCAGTCTTTTGAACACTGCCATCAAAACTATTTAGCTCATAGGCTGTCAACTTTGCAATGATGGAGTCTAGGGATACCTTAGTCTTGTCTATTGATCTCAACTCCTGAATAGCAACAACCCTTATTACATAGACCGGTAATAAGGATCTCATAACTTTGCTACCACAGTGGAATCTTCCATTTTACCACCTGCACTCTTGATATCTCCAACAACAGTTTTGATTCTTATTCCATACTATTGAATGGTCTCACCTTCAACCATCTACATGTCTTCAAATTTCCCTCTAAGGCTTTCTTCCTTAGCTTGTTTTACATACTCATCACCACCATAGATACTCTCAAGAGTGTCCCATACTTCTTTGGGATTATCTTTATCCTGGACATCAATAAAATCAATGTCAGATAAGCTGCTGATTAGGGCTTCCATGACTTGCCCATTCTCCTATATTTCTCTCTTTTGATCATCGGTGAGAGTACCAGTAGGAATAACAAAAGCATTCTCAACATAGCTCCAGTGTTGATCACCCATGCTTCTGATGTAAATCTTCATTCTATCCTTCCATATTTTGAAGTTATCTCTGTTGAAATTTGGACCTTCCTCTTCATCATTACAATAGGATCTTTCCCTCAAGCGGTTAATCTTACAGCACAGAGGACCTAGAGGATGCTTTGATACCAATTGATAACTCAATGATGAACAATAAGTACCAAACCGGTACTGAGAGGGGGGGGGGGGGGGGGTGAATCAGTACAGTCACAAGTTCTTCACACTGAACCGGTTTGACTTCAAACACTGCTAATGTCTAATAGACAGTAACACCAGTCTAAAACAGAGTGCAATGGGTAAAGACAAGAATGACTAAGACAAGCATTAACCGGTTAATCACTTAGCTTTCCACCCAACTTAATGCTTCACTTCCATTTCACCTTTATGCATGAATAGGTAATATATCATCAGAAATGAAATAACAGCTAGCTCGGCATGATTTACCATCAGACACAAATTACTTAAATCATCACAAGAAAAATACTACACATGACACACGGATTTTTCATGTGGAAACCCAACTGGGAAAAACCACGGTGGGAATGAATACGCACAAGCTGCCTTTTGAACTCTTTAGAAGTCCACTCTATTAGGAGCCTAGTCCAGTTAAAGACTGTTACAACAGGTTCTGCTAGGAACTGATCCTATTAGAGATCACCCGGTTAAGGGTTGGCTAAATACCCAGTTAAGGGTTAAACCCTGTTAGAGGTTACCTTGCTAGAGGATTTCAAGAACTTAATGAGTTTGAGTCACCCTGTTAAAGGATTTATAGCAAGCTGATTAAAGCTACCCAGTTAAGGGATTTTCCAACTGTTGAAGTGGTTAAAGATCAACAGGTATTACAATGATTTGATAATAGCACTCAATGCCTAATGCAGATTTGTTTAAGTTCCTTCCTTTTGCACACACACTATGCAAAAATCAATCCTCTTATCTTGTCTGGTCTGGCAAGAATCACGTATCTCTGCACTCAGATACACACACACCATTTGCCAGCAACCTCAGCATGAAGCACAACATCGACCTTATAGGAAACAGATAGGTCGATAGCATAAACCCTAAACCCTAAACCCTAAACCCTAAAAATTTAGGTTAAACAATTCAGGTAGTTCAATCCTGGCCATTGAACACTTTGCATTTGAATGCAACGGTCTTGAATAGATCTCAAGACATTCTCCATCGCTCTTGCTTCACCACTTCATGGAAGCTATAACCCATCATGTTTTCTCCACTGTTTATAGGGACTTCGCACATTCCCAAGGTAGATAGGATGAATCTCCTTTATGCAAGATCCTTTACATACACAAGGCTGACATGGCACCATGATCTGATCCTTATTACAATTTTAACTCATCACACGATGTCATTGGTTGAATCACATAGGCTTGGGACACTTCAACTAGAAACCCTTAAGCTAAGACTACCAACCGGTAGTCATACCATATTAAGTCTTCATAGAAAATATTTCATATGCCGGTTCACATTTCATCATACTGGTTCTCTTTGCCAACTATTTAGTCTTCAATATACCTATTCACTTCTTTGCACATATACCGGTTAACCACATTGTACCGGTTCACATTTCAGCATATTGTTGGTTCACTCTCCAACATATTGACATCAATGACAACTTAATATCATCATGTCAACATACTCTGCACAAATGCCAACAATCTTTAACGGGATTGGCTTTTAACCGAGCATACTCTAGAAGAGTATATTTTCTTTGTGGGTTCGAAATCCCACATTGGTTTTTCCCTATTTGGGTTTCCACGTTAAATCTGGTGTTAAATGTGTTTTGATGTTTCAAGTTTATTAGTTTATGAGTTTGAATGATTTTTAGTCATAGTTGCATATCAAGTAAGTTCTACCGAGGTTGAATCTGATTAAGAGGTTGCATTGTGAGTTTATCTGAGTCACCCCCCCTCTCATTAAACTAACAATCCTTGCACTCTTTGGTGGGTTGTTTCAACTCATGACTCATGTTTCTTTCACCTTGAAGTTGAAGTTATAAGTGAGGAACACCTGTAATAGGTTTCAACAAGTCAGTGGTTTGAGTGGCTACAAATAGCATTTATGAGATCATAAGAAAAATCACGATACCTAATAAATATGTAGTTGGCTAAGAGAATGCAAACAATGATAAAACTTACCTACTTATCCTTTGATGGCTCTGAATGCTACAAAGGCAACATTTATTTCTACTTCCTTCTCACTTTTTACAACACAACCAACATAGGAGGTCCCTACAATTTGCATTGTTTTGGAGAATAAGTTACTTCTTCCTTTGTAAAAAAAAATGTAGGAGAACTTTTGTCCATCTTCACAAGTAGTTCTACAAGGAAAAATTTGCTAATTTTTCCCTCCTGCTTCATTGACAAAAACAATTGGACAAGACAATTAACATATTTCTTCATATTTGACAATATTAGGATTTTACATAAAATTAACATCATATGTCATAAACAATTGTAACATATCCTTGGAACATATTCCCATAATACAAAGAGCATCAACTACAAAGATCCAACCAAGTTTTTTGAGCCAACACTTAATATCAAATTATACTTGCCTGCCACAGTTGAGGCCTATGTTGAATTGGAAAGTTTGCAAACCATGTAGTGTAGTAAGTTAAAGGGAAATAAATTTAAAAAATAACACCCATAAGGAGGCTATGAGCATATCTAATGAGACATTCACCAACATCTTTGGTTATTAATAAAAAGTTTTCATCACACTTAGGATGTGATCTTTGCACAGAAATTAGTTCATAGGAATTGAGGCATGTCACCTTATGGCTTGGAGCAACAACAAATAATAAATCCAAAAAGTAATGATATTTTTTGATCTTCAAAAATAGTAAATCAGGCAACAACCATGCATAAAATCATCTTGTCAAATCAGCATACATTCAATAATCATTCACCAATATATCAAACCATCCTTTATTGCATTATCACTCAACAATACCTCAAATCATAGAATAAAAAAAATTCATTCAATCAATAAATTATTCATCAATCATTCAACCATTAGAGGATAGACGGGATAACTACAACGATATTGACACCTAGTTGTGCAATTATATATTATGTTTGGTGGTATGATCTACATACATAGTGATGTTCTGCAAAAAAGGGTGTTAGAAAGACACACAAACACAAGGAGCAATTCAAACGTTAGTGTGTGTAAGAAATCATAAATAAAAGACTATCCTAAGAAAGCATATCAAGAGAGATACCAAACATAAAATGGAAAGCTTAACAAAATGAAGGAATGCAATGAAACATCCCCAAATGCCCTCCAACATGCTTGTAGCTACTCCTCCCTTGTTCCTCTCCTCTCCAAGTTCCAAATGAGTGTATCTCTCAGTATCTTTTTGCACTATTCTGGATGTCTTATGGAGATTCAAGATTAAAAATAATTAATTATGCCAATGCAAGTGTAAAACAAGCTAAATATGAGAGATTATTTAATTATCTAATGTTAATTTTAAGCAAAATAACAAAAGACAAATGTTCCTAAATGCTCTCTCAAATTTCACTATAACTTAGATCCATACAAGATTTCTGGATTATGGCTAGATGATGCTTGAGGATGCTTGAGTGTTTGAAAATGAGGAATGTGAGCTCTATTTATAGGTAAAATAGAGAAATGGATAGCCAAGATTGAGTAATCTTAGTAAGGGTCGGGATTGAGGAGTTTGTGATCCATGCGAAGGCTTTCAACCCAATCCCAGGATAACAAATACCAACATGAGATGGCTTGAGAGGAGAGGGAAGAAGCATTAAATGCTTGAAATGACATGAAGGTTAGTTTGGGAGGTAAGGTTAGGCTTGAGTTGAATGAATAAAATCATTATCCAATGAATAATGCCTTTATCCAATGGATAAAATCTTGTGAAAGAGTTAGTGAGGATAACCATGGTCAAAGCAATGAATGTTTGAAGAGACCCATGAGTTCAATGGAGGTTGAGTTAGAGGGAAAGTCTCTAACCATGTGGGTGAGTTGAGTTAATCATAAATGGTTATGTAAGAGCCATTAGTGGTTTGGAAGACTTTAGGGGTTAGCTTGTTGAACACATAAAGCATTAAATGCTTTTCAAAGACTTTGGAGGCTTTGAGAAGTGACTTCAAGTTGCTTAGGAATGTTACAATAATTAGGGGATGGGGTTAGGCTAATTGGGAGTGGTTAGAATAATTTAGAAAGTGGTTAGAAGAGTCTAGAAGGGGATTTATGATTGCAAGTGGGTTTGGTGGGTGAGGGAAAATTGGATTTAAATTAAAATAAAATTAATTTATTTCATTTGTGGTTGCGACTTGCATTTGTAGGAGAATGCAAGCTGGGGGGGAGGGTAATTTAGAGATTTTAAATAAATGTTTTAATTATTTATTTAAAAGAGGAAAGGGGTTAAATTAAATAAATATGATTTATTTATTTAATTGGTTTAGAGGTGTAGTTTAATGAATTAATTTAAATAAATTAAATAATTTATTTAATAAATAGGAGAAGGGTTGAGGATGATTAATTAAATGTTAATTCAATTAACTAATTATTGATGGTTAAATAATCAAATAAATAGTAAATATTCATTTAATTAAGTGTACAAATTTATGTGACTACATTTGCCCCTCTTTGAGACGGTGTGGTTTATCGCGTTGTTTCAAAGAAAGAAAAATAGGTGCGAAGAAATATGACCCATAAATGTTGATTTAATGGGTGGTATGCCCCCTCAAGAGATGGGCTGAAATTTTTTGAAAAAATCAGGCGATCTCTTGAAAAAGAATGAGAATTGGAGGGGAGGTAGAATAGAAGAAATCATGATGAAAGAATGGGAGAAAATGGGGTGAATACAAAGAAACATCAAGCCAGTGAGTACCCTTAGGTCATGCAGGAGATATGGTGCAAATCTTTTGTTTGTGCTTGCGATTGATTGGATGATCTGGTGCAATTAGTTAAATTGCCCGATTGAGTCAAAGTGTGACTGCTGATGTCAGTTGGTCACTTGGAGAGGATAAAGTCTGAGTAAGTGAATCAAAGTGACCTGTTGAGACTTAGACAATTGATGCAATTTCTTGATGAAGTCAAGGTATCTGAATCAAAATACTCATTGAGACTTAGAAAATTGATGTAATTGTCTGTTTCGATTGTGTTTGATTGGTTGATCAATTGATAGTGTTTGCATTGTAGTTTGTTTGTGGTGAATCATAGTAGCCCGATTGAGACTAAGGTCATTGCGATAAATACCTATTGTAGTCTAGGATTGCCATAATCTATTACCTATTGAGACCTAAAGATAATGGATCAAAGTATCTGTTGATAGTCTAGGTGTGTGTGAGTCGATGTGCCTGTGTAGACAGAGTAACTTTCTTTATTGGGTTGATGGGACACGATGTAGGGTATGTGATGTTGATTATTGAGATGGGGAGGGTGGGGGGATTCAATGTTAGCTAGAAGGTATGGAGGACCTATTATGGTTAAGGATGCAGGGTATGCATTTATGATGATGACCTAAAGAGGAAGGTTGAGGGGGATGATTCGATGTTAGATAGAAGATATGGAGGACCTAAGACCCATTCCTATGTAAGAGGAGCAAAATAGAGTATCCATTGTCATTACTATGTATGAATGATATGCAGCTATATGGATTTATGAATGTATGGATTGCAACGAAATGCAATATATATAGATGAGATGAAAAGACGATCTATAGATTATTTACAGTGCTTAATTTTCATCATCGAGCATGGTAGTATCAATCTTGGACGAGGCAGTAGGAACCAAGTTTGGAGTATTGTACCTGTAAGCAAGAAGTATAGATAAAGAATATGGACCCTCCATTCTGGTTCATGTTCAAATGGTCGAGGTATACATTGTAGTCAACAAGCCATAGTGATCCATGACTGTATTTTCCATAAGATCGCATAGCTTAGTGAACCTCCCACGTAGACACCATTAGTACATGCCCCAAAACTTCATTGGAACAATTTATAAATAGAAAACAAAGAAAAAAGATATCAGGAGCCATCTTGGCTACTCTAATCACTTATGGATATCCTGGAGTAATGTAGGAACCTGATATAAATAAATAAATGAAATAAATGACCAAGTACCTATCAACCAACCAAGTTTTCTTGTCAAAGAAACTATACCATGTCTTGTTTGAAAGGAAGGATGCATCCTTATGAAGACGTTTGTTTGTAGATGTGTTAATGGGCTGGTTCATGGGATAGGTGATCATCGGTTGAGTAATGCAAAATAAAATGTTGTGTTTGGTGTCTATTGCGATGTATATGTACAAAGGAATAATATATGTTACAATGTTTTGGACTGGTTTTGATGTTTTTGCGATGTTTTTGGATTTTTTGGAATGTTGTGAATGTTTTTTGTATTTTCTTAGATTTTTATGAATGTTTTTGGTGTTTTCCAATACATTGTCAAATGAACAACCAAATGAATCATAAGCAATAGATAATCTACTCCCATTAGTAGCTTTTAAGAACACTTTTCCCCTAGTTAGGTAGTGCTATGAAAGCATGACGTGGACACATGGAGGAATAATCCTAATTTGTAGATCAATAACAAGCCATGGTATACATGATGGGTGGATGGATGCAATGGATATAATGGATGTGATTGCAACAAGTCTGAAATAAAATGGAAGCATAGCCTTTACGAGTAGTACCTTTTTTCCAGGTTTTCACCACCGTACTTACCCAAGGTGCCACTGGAGTGGTTGTTCACCAGTTGGATGAATGATTTCTTTACTATTTTCTTGATTTTTTTAAGTTTTCTTCAAGACATTTTCTGAATGTTTTTTATATTTTCTAGATATTGGAAGGAGCCTAATGCCCTGTACAACTTATGTATGAAACTGTTTGAGGTGAATGTTGTTGATCGGATCTGCTAGTGGTTCGCCTTCGGAGGTTGCCAACTGATATGCCCCAGACCCAAAGACGATAATGATGACATGTGGTCCCAGCCAATTGGACTCAAACTTTCCTTGATGTTCCCTATTTGGTTGGTTGTGAGGAATTTCCCTGAGAACAAGATCTCCTACCTCAAATGTGCAAGGTTTGACTCGATGATTGTAGCTTCTGCTCATGCGCTACTAATATGCCTTAAGATGGTTGTATGGAGGTTGTTTCCTTTCGTCAAGCAACTCTAAATCTTGGAGACATGATACTCTATATGCTTCATCATCTATCAGATTGTGCAAGGAAACCCGTAGAGATGGTATCTCAACCTCAATAGGTAAAATAGCTTCTACTCCATAAATCAGTGAGTAAGGAGTTGTGCCTATAGGGGTTCAAATGCCAGTTCGATACACCCATAGTGTTGGATTTAAACACATGTGCCAATCACAACCAACATCATTGATTGTCTTCTTGAGGATTCTCAATATGTTCTTGTTCGATGTTTCGTCCTGACCATTGCCTTGTGGGTAATAGGGGGTGGAGAAGCAGTGTTGGATGTGAAATTTCTCACAGAGTTCACGGACGTCTTGATTCTTGAATGGGAGTCCATTATCTGTGATGATGGACATGGGTACACCATACTGGTAGATGATGTAATTAAGGATGAATGTGACGATTTTCTTGCCGGTGACTTGGGTAAGTGGAACAACTTCGATCCACTTTGTGAAATACTCAGTAGCGGTAATGATGAATTTGTGGTCATTGGATGAAGATGGATGGATCTTACCCACAAGGTCAAGGCCCCACTAAAAAAAAGGCCATGGTGATATGATTGGTTGTAATTCCTGTGCTGGTGCATGTATCAAGTCTCCGTGAACTTGGTATTTCTTGCATTTTCTGAGAAAACAATAGGAGTCTTTTTCCATGGATGGCGATTTGTATCCTGCTCGCATGATTTTCTTGGCTAGTGAAGGATTGCTTGAGTGAGTCCCACAAATTCCTTCATGTACCTCTTCCAAGGCCTTTGTTGTCTCATCTTGTTCCAAACATCAAAGGAGAGTACCATCAAGACTTCGTTGGTATAGGGTTTCGACAATAATGGTATATCGAGCGGTTTGACGGATGAAGGTTTTGCATTGGTTATTCGATTGGTTATGAGGAAGTGTGTGATCATGTAGGTAGGTAAAGAACTCGCCGTACCATGGGGAATCAGAACCGGTAAGGCGACATATCATTTTAGATTCGAGGATATCATAAGAGGGAATCCAAAATTGTTCTACCAAGAACTCGTAGAGTGTTGAATTTTGTGGAAGATCTAGGAGAGATGCAATTGTGGCCATGGCATCAACAGCTTGATTCTAATATCTGGGTATCTGTTCAAAGGTGATAGTAGTAAAGGATGCTTTGAAACTATCCACCATTTGCTTGTATGACATAAGCTTATCATCCTTGGTCTGATATTCATTGGTGACTTGTCGGATGACTAGTTGGGAGTCACCATATACCTGTAGCTCTTTCAGTTTCCATTGTATGGCTAGTCCGAGTCTTGTGATCAAGGCCTCATACTTTGCTATGTTGTTTGTACATGGAAAAGTTAGCCTGTAAGACTTCAGGATGCTGCCACCTTGAGGTGTGATAAACAGAATGCTTGCCCCTGAGCCATGTCTCTGTCAAAATATAACTTCTAGGGTTGTGTAGCTATGATCATGAATATCTCTTCATCTGGGAAGTTAGAAACAAGAGGATGATCGCCTTTTAGTGGTGCATCAACCAACTAATCTGCAATAACTTGGCCCTTGATAGCCTTACAGTCCACATACTCAATGTCAAATTCACTCAAAATCATCACCCATTTGGCCAAGCGACCTGTCAATGCTGCTTTGTTGAGTAGGTACTTTAGTGGATCAATATTTGCAATGAGTTGTACCTTATGCGTCAACATGTAGTGCCTTAATTTGGTGGCTACCAAGATTACTACTAGGCAAGCTCGCTCAATAGGTGTGTAATTGAGTTCATACCCGACTAGTGTGCAAGAGATATAGTATACAACACACTCTTTCCCTTCTATGTTGTTTTGTGCTAGCAATACTCCTAATGTTGTGGTTGTAGCAGAGATATATAGCAAGAGAGATCTACCTGGATCTGGTGGGATCAACAACGGTGTATTCATGAGATAGTCCTTAAGCATCTGGAATACTTGCTGGCATTTGGCATCCCATTGAAAGTGGATGTTTTTGTGTAACAGATGTGTAAAGGGATGACACTTATCTGCCAGTTGTGCAATGAATCTCTGAATTGATTGTACCCACCCTTGCAGTGTCCTTAACTGACTTATGTTCTTCGGAGGTGGCATGTCCATGATTGCTTTGACTTTTGTTGGATCGACCTCAATGCCTTTGCTTGAGATAATGTATCCTAGAAGCTTCCCTGAGGTTACTCCAAAGACACATTTCTTTGCATTAAGTTGAACATGATATTGTTCTAGTCTATCAAAGATTTTATCTAATATGGCAAGATGACCTTCTCTTGTTAATGATTTTGCCAGTAAGTCATCAACAAAATCCTCCATTATGGTATGCATCATATCAGGAAAGATGGTGGTCATATCTCTTTGATAGGTCACCCCTGCATTCTTTAGACCAAAAGGCATCACATTCCAACAGTATGTTCCCCATGGGCATGTGAAGGTAGTTTTATGTTGATCTTCTGGAGCGATCTTTATCTAGTTGTACCCTAAAAAGATATCCATAAGAGAAAGAATGGCATGTCATGTTGTTAGGTCTACGATCATGTCAATGTTTGGTAGCAAGAAGTCATCCTTAGGACATGCCTTGTTTAGATCTCTGAAATTTGTACTGATACAGATGCCCCCATTTGGTTTACCAATAGGTACTATATTGGAGATCCACTTTGCATAATCAATTGGTCTGATAAAACCAACATCCATGAGTTTCTTAGGTTCTTTTACTAGTATAGCAATTTGGGGGCGCATCTTGCGAAGCTTCAATTTGATAGGTTTAGCCCCTTTTGCTACAGTGAGGTGATGCATGACCAAATATGGATCAAGATCGAGCATGTTTGCATATGACCATGCGAAGTTGATTTGATGCTTCTAGAAGAATTCTACAAATTTTGGTTGTTCCTCTAGAGTTAAAAGAGATGCCAGATGTATTTGGTGAGTCTCAAGGGTCCCTACATTGAATTCTTTTGTTTCTTTGATGACGATCGTTGATCGTTCCTGATTTGTATTGGATGGGAGGATGTCAAACCCTTCATCCTTAGGTACCTCAGAGAGGTTTTCACCATTGGATACACTCTTTCTTTTTACTTTTTTGGGATCAGCAAGTGTCATTGTGTGGTTTTCATTGGAAGATCCATGTTTTATTGTGATTTTTTTGCAGCTGAAAGGTTTGGCATCTGCCCCAAAGTATGTTGCACTATTAATTTTGATGGTGAATCCATCTTTGTGATCCCCACTTGGTATGTTATCCTATAGTTCCAAAAAGTCAATGGTCGCCTCATCGTTTTGGAATTGGTCAAGGCATGGGGGATTAGGTTGGTTCCATTCGATGAGTTCAGGATGGATAATGGGCATTACCTCATCGATCAGGTTAAGTTCATGGGATGTGTTAGTGAAGGTTAAGACATTATGGTGAAGTTCATTGATGGTACTCTCCTTGTCAGAATCAGGCATAGGATGTGATACAGGGTTTGTGGAAGGAGCTTCCAGTTCAGGATCCAAGAGGTTTTAATCCGTGCATGTCCATAAATAGGGATTTCTTTGCGAGGTGGAGGTGGTGATGTGTATAGATGTACAGAGTCAAATTATTACTCATGGGAGTCTGCTTCTGAGTCACTTTCTACTATCCGATTACTATACCGAATTGGGATATCCTTTGAGTTGAACATTACAGTTGTGATTGGCTGATGTACTGCTGGTGATGGAATTGTTGGTACTGTGGGTGTCATTGATGTTGTTGATGGGTTTATCAGTTTTGTTGATGTTGTTGGGGGTATTGATATTATTGATGGTGTTATTGGTGCTACAGGTAGGATTATCGGTGTTGTTGGTGTTGCGGGTAGGATTATTGGTGTTGTTGGTGGGATTATTGGTGTTGTTGATGCTACGGGTACTACTGATGGGATTGTGGGTGTTGCTGGTGTTGCGAGTACTGATGATGTGATTGTGGGTGTTGTTATCAGTGTTGTTGATGTAATGGATTAGAGGAAAAGCATGGATACAATTTGATAAGACTGGGATCACATCTGGTTTCAGGAATGACACCTCCTGTATAAGACAAAGATGATCAAAGCGTCTAGTTTCAGGAATGATATATCTTGTATAAGACTTGATCAAAGTTCATCTGGTTTTAGGAAAGATACATCCAATATAAGACATGATATAATGGATCAGATGAAAAGGATGGATATAATTTGATAAGATTGAGATCAAGTCTGGTTTCATGAATGACACCTCCTGTATAAGATAAAGATGATCAAAAGCATCTAGTTTCAGGAACGATATATCCTCTATAAGACTTGATCAAAACATCTGGTTTCAGGAAAGATAAATCCTATGACATGATCAAAACATCTGGTTTCAGGAAAAATACATCTTGTATAAGAAATGATAGACAAGAGTTGTAAGAATGATGAAGATATGAAAGTGAAGAAAGATTCCATGATGATGTGACATATATGCATGTGATGGATGCTAGATGAATGTGACTAGATGATGATGATGAGATATATCTTGAAAATGAGATGTATGATATGAGATGTAAGAATTTCATACTAATAAAGACAAGGCTAACTAGAACAAAATCCAGCAGTCATACGGATCTATGTCATTGTTTTGTTTTATTCGATGATTGATAAAAATGTCTGGTTTCAAAGACTGAGTACCCCATATAAGACCAATTTGTCTAGTTTTGAGTGTACCTATCCCTGTATAAGACATGTTGATGTTGATAGATGGATTGATTATTAAGACTCGATGATTGATATGAATGTCTAGTTTCAAAGAGTGAGTACCCTGTATAAGACCAATCTATCTGGTTTCAAGTGTACCTATCCCTGTTTAAGACATGTTGATGTCGATGGATTTCTAGTGATGAATTGATTAACAAGACATGTGATTAGTTTGATCGCAAATTTTGAGAGTCTTCCTTTTGTTGAATTGATGGATGAGCCATGCATTTGTGCTTTGATTTTCAATTTTTATTTGATTTTGTCAATTTTTTTATTTTTAGTTTTTTTTTCAATATTTCAATTTTTTGGAGCTTTTTGGATTAGAAGAAAGATGTGTTTGGTTGCCCTAATGTATAGAAAGATAAGGAATGAATGAATGAACCGTTGATGAGGATTCTGTTGATGATTAGGGTCCTAGTGGAAGTAGTCTCTTCCTCTTCCACCATCATGATGGCTATGCTGCTCAGATGTCTGTCGTATTTGTGTAATATCAAAGTTAGAGGGTAGTTTGGCACCCTCCTGAGCAAGTCTTAAGAAATGAGTATCTGCATTGTTTCTAAGGATCTCATCGAAAAGCCTGGTGAATTTGGGGTTATGTTGCATTCTTTCTATATCTTTGGGAGTTGGAGTGTTGGGATCCTATGAATTAGTGCCTCCTCCAATGGCCTCTTGAAAATCATTGAGCGTGTCGTCTTCCTCTTCAATCTCTAGTTGTTTAGTTTTTTATCTAGTGTGAGCCATTTTGTTTGAATTTTTTTGAGGTTTTTGGTGATGTGATTTATGAGTTGGTGATGAAATGTTTGATGGAAGATAAGTGTTTGTAATTTTTTTTTTAGAAGATGGATCTCTAACACTGAAGGTTGGATGTTTAACCAAGTTCTTTGTGAATTTCTCTTGTGTTTTCAACAATGTTAATGTGATAAGGTATAGTAAGGTTTAAGATGTGTTGTAAACCAAGCTACCTAGCAATGAGAGGATGCACTCATAGACTAGTTTTACCCTACGTAGAAATGCTTCTTAGGATGATTGATCCTAGATGTAGAGACACTCTAAAAAGTGATGTGTTGTTTTGATTTAAGCAATATCAAAAAGAACTAAGGACAAGACCTTTCTGTGTTTTGAGATTTAGGTGGTTTGTGATGTGTTAAATGTGAAAGTAGAAATGGGTAGGATGTATACTTCAATAGAAACTTTCTATGAGAAATGGGGTCTCTACTTCTTCCTCTCTTTCAGGGGTTGGTGGTTCCCCTCGAGCTTCGTTGTAGGTAATATAGATTTTGAGGAAAGAAAGCAGGGTTGATCTTACCCCCTTTATTTTTGTGATAACCAAAAGCTCTGTATTGCATAAAAGCTCTATTTCTTAAAGGCTCTTTGTCGAATTCGTTGGTTTTGCCTTGAATATATAAGTGCATATAATGCAAGAAGGCTCTACGTAAGAGAAAAAATTGTCTATTGATATAGAAAAAATTCCTTCTTTTGATAAAACTCTTTGAACTTAATGGTCTTTTCTTCAAGTTGATATGTTGATGAAGATTCCTCTTTCTCAAAATCTAAGTGATGGTCATATATTTGGATATCTCGTTGCACTTTGTTTTTGTTTGTTTGTTTGTTGGTCAAATGTTGATGGAAAATTGTTGGATGAATACTTGGTTTTTGATTTGTTTTGAACTTCTTTGACAAGAAAAACACAGCAAGCACATAAGCAAAATACTCTTTGCCTTATGAAAGGCACAATAGGTGTGGGTCTAGATCAACCCAATCATGAACTTGGACCCTTTTTACAAGTGTATTTTAGATTTTCCCAAAGCCTGAAGTTGGCTCAAATTTGTATTGGTCTAACACAATATGAAGACAAGTCAAGCACTTTTTATCCCTAAGGTCAATTGGCCAGTTGCGATATTTTCAGCCCACATCTTGATATTTCTTCAACTTTGGTACTACATACCCTATGAATCCCACCATGGCAGGTAAGGATGTGATATATTAAGTCTTGCATGAGAATAACAGATAGATGATCCCTATGATGGGGGAGTCACCACTTTTATCAAGCTACAAGTAGCCTTTCAAAAAGCCCTATTTCTACTCAAGGAAATATGTATGGTGAGTATCTTGGGAGAAAAACCATCTATGCTCTTGCACTAAACTTTTTCGCAAATATCCTCAATCAATAGAATGGGTGAGCTTCTATATAAAAAGGTGTCTAGTAATGTTCGATGTTTTTTGATATAAGTTCATTCTGGAGTGACTCACCTAAGAGCCTTGTAACTTTTGGTGGGGCCCATATGTCCTTTCGGCAACTTACAGTGTAGGAACAACTATACCCAAGGCTACAACTTTTGCTCACACCTAATTTCTATAGCAGCTCGAAGGATTTACCGCGCGAGGTTGTTCCCAAGAGTGATGTGTCTCTTGGAAGGTCTCTCTTAAAAAGATAAAATTTCGAGTGTTACTAACACTTTTCTCTTGCACCTAGGACCACAAAAGCCAAGGGAGAGGATAGTGTGTGTTAGAAGTAGGACCACTCAACAGACTTTGCACAAGCATGCCAATCATTGAAAACACTTGTTCTTTTTGACTAATTTTTAATTGCAATGTGATCTAAATGCTACTTGGAGATGTTTCTCCAACAATCATGGTGTTCTTTTTAATCTCAAGGAAAAATGTTGTTTAAGCTATAAAAACGAAATCCTGGTCAACTGAATTTGAAGCACGTTTTAAAATGAAATTGATTTTGGAACTTGAAGGGACAAATTGTTTGTTCTTTTTACCTTTGCAAAAATGAAGTGTTGATTGTGAATTTTAGCTTGATGCAAGAAATATAATTTGTTTTGTCTTGTTTTAAAACCCAAAATGAAATGAATCCTAACTTGCAAGAAAAAAAGCAAATTTGTTGGGTTTGAGTTTGTGGTTCTTTTTATTTTGATAAGTGAGATTCCCTTTAAACCCAAATTTTAAAAGATGTGATTCATTTTAGGACCCAAAAGGAAATGAGAAGTTAATTATTTTAAGCCAAAATAGAAAGTGAATTCATTTTAAACCCAACTTTAAAATACAAAGTAAAAAACAATTTTTGCTTCCTAATCTAACTCTTAAAAATCCTACAATGGGGTTAGTCAAAAACCTGCACAAAAAAGCAATCGGTCAGTGAAAAAGGGATTTTTGGTGGGCTTCTACAAGCCTAAATGTTTTTTATTTTTTGGTTACAAAAAGGATTTTACAACTCTCTATACAATAGCGCCACTCTATGTAAAAATAGAAGCACTATTTAACACGAAAGCGCTATATTAATGACAGAAGTGCTAAACTAAATACAAACACACTACAAGAAAGATAAACGCGCTAAAAGACTCTGTCAAACCGAATAAAATTATGTCAAACAAAGAGCGCAAAAGCGCTAAAACTAGGTACAAGAGTGCTATTTAATTTAATGGTCAGTAGCGCTATAAGAAGGACAATAGCACCATTTGGAAGACAATGGCACTATTTTGGTGAACAATAGTGCTAAATCACCAACTTTCGAAGGCACTAGAGCATATTCAATAGTGCTAAAGTGTGACCTGTGTGTCAATAAAAATAAAAAATGTTAGTAGTTTATCCAAATCGATTAGAAGGTTGCATGTTCGATTTACGTCGGGTTCACCAAATGATGCTCGGTAAAAAAAGATGTTAGGAAGACACACAAACAGAAGGAGCAATTAAAACATTAGTGTGTGTCAGAAATCATAAATAAAAGACTATCCTAAGCAAGCATATCAAGAGAGATACCAAACATAAAATGGAAAGCTTAACAAAATGAAGGAATGCAATGAAACATCCCCAAATGCCCTCCAACATTCTTGTAGCTACTCCTCCCTTGTTCCTCTCCTCTCCAAGTTCTAAATGAGTGTATCTCTCAGTAGCTTTTTGCACTATTTTGGATGTCTTATGGAGATTCAAAATTGAAAATGATTAATTATGCCAATGCAAGTGTAAAACAAGCTAAATATGAGGGATTATTTAATTATCTAATGTTAATTTTAAGCAAAATAACAAAAGACAAATGTTCCTAAATGCTCTCTCAAATTTCACTATAACTTAGATGCATACAAGATTTCTGGATTATGGCTAGATGATGCTTGAGGATGCTTGAGTGTTTGAAAATGAGGAATGTGAGCTCTATTTATAGGTAAAATGGAGAAATGGATGGCCAAGATTGAGTAATCTTAGCAAGGGTCAGGATTGAGGGGTTTGTGATCCATGTAAAGACATTCTACTCAATCCCAAGATGACAAATGTCAACATGAGATGGCTTGAGAAGAGAGAGAAGAAGAATTAAATGCTTGAGATGACATGAAGGTTAGTTTGGGAGGTAAGGTTAGGCTTGAGTTGAATGAATAATGCCTTTATCCAATGGATAAACTCTTGTGCAAGAGTTAGTGAGGATAACCATGGTCAAAGCAATGAATGCTTGAAGAGACCCATGAGTTCAATGGAGGTTGAGTTAGAGGGAAAGTCTCTAATCATGTGGGTGAGTTGAGTTAACCATAAATGGTTATGTAAGAGCCATTAATGGTCATGTAAAAGCCATTAGTGGTTTGGAAGACTTTAGGGGTTAGCTTGTTGAACACATAAAGCATTAAATATTTTTCAAAGACTTTGGAGGCTTTGAGAAGTGACTTCAAGTTGCTTAGGAATGTGACAATAATTAGGGGATGGAATTAGGCTAGTTAGGAGTGGTTAGAAGAATTTAAAAAGTGGTTAGAAGAGTCTAGAAGGGGATTTAGGATTGCAAGTGGGTTTGGTGGGTGAGGAAAAATAGGATTTAAATTAAAATCAAATTAATTTATTTCAATTGTGGTTGCAACTTGCATTTGTAGGAGAATGTAAGTGGGGGGGTAATTTAGAGATTTTAGATAAATGTTTTAATTATTTATTTAAAAGAGGAAAGTGGTTAAATTAAATAAATATGATTTATTTATTTAATTGGTTTAGAGGTTAGTTTAATGAATTAATTTAAATAAATTGAATAATTTATTTAATAAATAGGAGAAGGGTTGAGGATGAATTAATTAAATATTAATTTAATTAACTGATTATTGATGGTTAAATAATCAAATAAATAGTAAATATTCATTTAATTAAGTGGACAGATTTATGTGACTACACATAGTAACAATGTTTATATCTATATTCTCCATATTAAAATACCGTTGAATACAATTATTCAATATAACATAATGTCACTATACATATACTTTTGCATATTTATGACAAGTTATGCTATTGTTAATATTATTTAAATATGTTCCAGACATACTTTTGCATATTTATGAAAGGTTTTGTTGTTGTTAATACTATTTATACATGTTCTGGAAATACTTGTGCATATTTATGATAAGTTATATATTGTTGATAATATCGTTTATACATGTTCAGAACAAAGATCTAATTATGGGTCAAAAAAATATGAAAGTGTCGCAATATGGACAAGAAAATGAAGAAATTTCACATTGCTACAATCAACAAGTCAACATAAGGATAACAAAAGAATTAAAATTGATGATTTGATAATAATAAAAGATAGGCCCACCAAAAATGATGATTTGACAATAATAAAAGATATGCTAAAAGAAAAAAATTTAAGACAAGTTTGTATTACTAAGAAAGGAATAAAAAAAAGTTGGCAATCAAAGAAGATTTCAACTAAGGAACCAATTAAATTTTAGTCTCCATGGTAAGTTGTAATATCTCAATAGGGACTTTGAACCTAGTTACTATGTTTCACTTGACACTTATGTTCACATGCTTGTAATAAAATTAGATTAATGTATGGTCAATATTCAGAGGTATCATTAACTTCTTTGTGATGTCTTTTTTTTACATGTGGGACTACAACTTTATTGCAATTTGTTGTAATTGTGGCACTACATGATAACTCAACCTTTAATGTTGTTCTAGATTTGGCTACCTACAACTATTTTGTCATGTAACTAGGTATTATAATTTCTCTAACTTTTGTATATGGTGCTCTGCAAAAAGGATTAAAAAATCTGGTTTGATGGCAACACACACAAGAACACAAGAAGCAAACATTAATGTTAGCAACCAAGGGTTATTCTAAACAAGCATATCAAGACAGATATTGAAATAAAAAAGCATACAAACATAGAATAAATAAACTATGCTCCTCCAAATGCTAACCAAGATGCTCATAGTTGCTCCTCCTTTGTTCCTCTCCCCTCCAAGTTCCACATGAGTGTAGCTCTCAGCTTTTAGCACTAGCCATGGATGCCATATGGAGATTCAAGATGGTTGAATATGATAAACAAATGCTATGCAAGTATAGATAGTGAGGTTATCAAAAATCTCTATGCTAATACCAGTATAACAACAATACTCTAATGCTTCCTTCTTTGTTGGAGGAGAAGGGTTCTATTTATAGAAGAAATGGGGAAATGAAGGGTTAAGATTGAGCAATCTTAACAAGGGTTGGGATTGAAAGATATTCAATCCATGTGACACTTTCAACCCAATCCCATGTTGACAAGTGTCACCATGAGGGGGCTTGAGAGGAGAGATAAGGAGCATTAAATGCTTGAGGGGACATGATGGCTACCCTAGGGGGTTGAGATAGGGTTAGGTTAATGGATATTCCTTTTATCCAAGGGAAAAATGAAGGTACAAGGGATAAATGGTTACCTTAGGCAAAGAAATAAATTCTTTGAAGAGACCCATGAGTCAAAAGGATGGTTAAGTTAGAGGAAAGTCTCTAACCAAAGGTAAAAGGTGAGTTAACCATAAATGGTTATGTAAGAGCCTTTAATGGTTTGGAAGACTTTAGAGGTTAACTATTTGAAGACATAAAGCCTTTAATGGTTATTGAAGACTTTGGAGGTTTTTGAGAAGTGACTTCATTTTATTTAGGAATGTGACAATGATTAGGATAGGATTAGGCTAATTAGAAGGAGTTAGAAGAAATAAATATTAATTTATTTAAATGTGAATGTGAATTTTGGATTTTATTTAAATAAATCTTAATTTATTTACATGAGAAAAAGGAAGATAAAACATTAAATGTTTGAAGACTTTGAGGGAAACCATTAAAGGATTAAGAAGACTGAAGCCATTGAGTTTGAAGACTTTGAGGGAAACAATTAAAGGCTTAATAAGACTTTAGAAGGAAGACATTGAGTTTGAAGACTTTAAGGGAAACCATTAAAGGCTTGAGAAGACTCTAGAAGGAAGCCATTAAGTTTGAAGACTTTAAGGGAAACCATTAAAAGTTTCAAGTGGGTGAGGATAAATAGGATTTTAAATAAATAATTTATTTATTTAAAATAGTTGTGCAACTTGCATTTGTAGGAAAATGCAAGTGGGTGGAGGATAAAGGTGATTTAAATAAATGTTAATTTATTTAAATGTGAGAGATGGGATTTTGGGGGATTTAAATAAATATTAATTTATTTAAATGTGAGAGAAGATTTAATTAAACAAATATGATTTATTTATTTAATTAATGGTCTGAATTTGGTTAAGTGAATTAAATCAAATAAATTGAATAAGTTATTTAATTAATAGGAGAAGAGGGTTAAGATGAATTAATTAAATATTAATTTAATTAAGTAGACAGATTTATGTGTCTACAGTATATATCAATGATTGCCCCTCTATTATTCTAATTATTTTTGGGATTAATCATTGTGGCTGGTGGGATGGACATTTCACTTCATGTAAAGAAGAATTGAACACTCTTATACTTTAGGTTGTATGATCAATCTTTAACAACAAGACTGGCTAATTGAAAGATCCCAGACAACATCTTTGGGGAGGTATATCTTTTGTGGGTTTCAATTTAGCCATGTACACACCTATAGTCTTTGTCATTCTTCATGTCTCCCATCAACCTCCTCATAATTTTTAGCATATCATGTATCCATTTTGTTAGACATGTATACAAAATAGGGATTGAAACTACCCCAAAGTGGTTATTTGTATCGTCAAAACCCTCCTTGATTAATGCTCAACCCATTAGAAATTTTTCTCTAATAGTGAACTGTGGTATTTGTCTCTTAAATCCACTTTTTTTTTAACCTTGAACTGATATTTTCATTAATGGATGATGATTGACATCTTTAGACTATTGTACACTCTAGATTCCATGATTGATATGATGTTGCACTTGATTCTATTCAATGAAGTCTCCTCTTGATCATCTTTTATTGTATTCTCTCTTTGGGAGATGAAGCTATACAATCTAAAAGGCTATTTATCTTAGTGAAATGATTGTGATAGCTGCTTTATAATTTGCATCATGAGGCTGCATTCTTTATTTGTTGAACAATTTCTCAGATCTTTGTACTTTGATGTTATGACAACTTTATCACAATCTATTTCCTTAGATATGTAGAGAAGGCTTGTCATTGTCATCTACATGTTGTTGGCTTATTAAGTTTAGACAAGACTTTGTCTTTGTCTTGATTGTTGTTTTAATGCCTTATACCCTCGCCTTGGAGATAAAACTACATAGCCTTGTGATCAAAGCAATGGAACCTTTGCATTTGACTTTGAATCTTCTTTGCTTTGTGTCTTTGGATTTGAATTTTGTCATAAGTTTAATCTTTGCCATTCTTTCTTCATGGACTGCATTACTCTTGATAAATGGAATAATCCCTTTGAGAAGTCAATAGTTCTACAATCCTTCATTATGGAGTTGAAGCAATATCCTAAGGCCCTTGACTGAGATATTCTTGGGTCTTCTCCTAGTGTTATGAAGAATATATTTGACTATTCTCAGTTGTAAGCTTTGAGGCTTTTGATGACTTTGTATTTTACATATCTCTATCTACTCATGACTGTCACAGTCCAAACCTTGTCATTGTTTTGTGATTACTGTGACTTTCTCTTCCTCATGGCCACTACTACCCTGAGTTATAATTTCTAATGCAGCTCTTAGGGTTTGAATGCACTTTGGGCTGCAACAATTGCATTTGAAATGTGTTTTCATGCAACCATATCTTCTTTGTGTATTGGGCCAATATTCTTCAACCACCCTTGTCATGAATACTATTATTTCTTTGCTTGGTGCTCTATCATATGCATGTTGCATCCTTTGATCATTTATAAAGGTTGTTAGAATATTTCTCTATTGGTCTCTGGCTCACCAAGGCTTCTTTCTTTTTCCCAATTTGCTTCCACTATATGTTGGGGACTCCTATATTGCATACTTGATATTCTTGACAACCTATTTCAGCATTTCTTCAAGGATTCTAACCTACACCATTTCTTCGTGATTGCCATTGAGTGTGTTCAGAGTCGGTAATGACTACTACATAAGCTATCATACTGCTTTAGGGTTGTGATTGTACTTTATCATTTGTGCCCTTATTTTCTTTTATAGGACTATTTTTTGGTTCATGAGATGATTGTGCAATCTCCACTTTTGGATTATGCTTCCTATACTTACAACTCCTTAAAGTTCATTAGTATAAATCCTCATATTTCTCTGTGATCCCTTGTACAACTACAAAATAATAGTGATCTACTCATTTGTCATTGTATTTTCTACAATTTCTCTTCATCACTTCACATATTATAGGCACTATTACCCCCTTTTTACTGCTCAAATGATGGCTTCTTTTCCCTTGGCTGATAAATAATGATTGTGTTTTTAGTCTTTTGACTACTCATACCTATGATTGTGACTGTGTATACCTTATTTTGTTGCTACTATAATGGTCTCAGACCTAAATATTTACCCATGTTTGGAGATACTATCATTGCATGGACAAGTTTCTCTTTCTTTGCCTTCTAAACCTCTATTCTATGTCAAAAACACTTGACTGCAAATATGAATGTTTGATGACCTAGGTACTGAATTATGAGATTTTGAAGCCTTCTTTAATGACAATGAATTAAGAGTCTTCTCACTATATCTCTATGCTCCTTTCCTTCAATGCTTTCTCTAATAATCTTTCTTGAAGACTGATAGCACTACTATAATGACAGTGATCCTTTTCATGGCTGCTACATTATGATTATCACCTCCATGTTGTTGACTGTCATTTGATAACTTTTCCATTGGTCTAATTTCTATGGTTATGACCTACAACTCATCCTTTTCTATTTTTAGAAAGTATGTGACTACATATATGTTGTTACAAGGCACTATTCTTGACATTTTTCACTATCAAACAGTGATTGTGGCTCCTTGGCATTCTGTGCTTCCTGCACTATCCTTATTTGGGACTGTGGATTGACTTCCCTTCTCCCTATATGCACTTCGAAAGATGCTGCTCACTATGTATATTGCTAGTAGGTTTGCTTTGTGACTGAGAACTGATGTTGTGGAAATGGGGACAAGGCAACAACAAAGTTCAATGTTAATAAGTTAGATTCAACCATAAAAAAAAACAAAAGAAAGGAGAAGAGCCTCCCTAAGATGCTTCCATGATGCCTTTTGATGCTTCTCCCTTGTTTCTCCCCTCTCCAAGTCCCAAATGAGTGTAGCTTTCTGCTTTTAGCACTTGCCATGGATGCCATATGGAGATTTAAGATGGTTGGATATGATAAACAAATACTATGCAAGTGGAGATAGTGATTCTATGAGAAAGATCTATGCTAATACCAGTATAACAACAATACTCTAATGCTTCCTCCTTTGCTTGAGGAGAAGGGTATTTATAGAAGAAATGGGGAAATGAAGGGTTAAGATTGAACAATCTTAACAAGGGTTAGGATTGAAAGATATTCAATCCATGTGACACTTTCAACCCAATCCTATGTTGACAACTGTCACCATGAGGAGGCTTGAGAGGAGAGTTAAGGAGCATTAAATTCTTGAGGGGACATGATGGTTACCTTAGGGGGTTGGGTTAGGGTTAGGTTAATGGATATTCCTTTTATCCAAGGGATAAATGAATGTACAAGGGTTAAATAGTTACCTTAGTCAAAGAAATAAATGTTTTGAAGAGACCCATGAGTCAAAAGGATGGTTAAGTTAGAGGAAAGTCTCTAACCAAAGGTAAAAGGTGAGTTAACCATAAATGGTTATGTAAGAGCCTTTAATGGTTTGGAAGACTTTAGAGGTTAACCATTTGAAGACATAAAACCTTTAATGGTTACTGAAGACTTTGGAGGTTTTTGACAAGTGACTTCCTTTTATTTAGGAATGTGACAATGATTAGGATATGATGAGGCTAATTGGAAGGAGTTAGAAGAATCTAGAAGGGATTTAGGCATGCAAGTGGATTTTGTAGGAGAATGCAAGTGGGAGGAATTTTGAGATTTTTAATTAAAATAAAATCATTTATTTCAATTAAATGGTGCAATTTTCATTTGGATAGATATTTAAATAAATATTAATTTATTTAAATGTGAATGTGAATTTTGGTTTTTATTTAAATAAATCTTAATTTATTTAAATGAGAAAAAAGGGGGATAAAACATTAAATGTTTGAAGACTTTGAGGGAAACCATTAAAGGCTTAATAAGACTCTAGAAAGAAGCCATTAAGTTTTAAAAATTTAAGGGAAATCATTAAAGATTTGAGAAGACTCTAGAAGGAAGCCATTAAGTTTGAAGACTTTAAGAGAAACCATTAAAGGCTTGAGAAGACTCTAGAAGGAAGTCATTAAGTTTGAAGACTTTAAGGGAAGCCATTAAAGGTTTCAAGTGGGTGAGGATAAATAGGATTTTAAATAAATAATTTATTTATTTAAAATAGTTGTGCAACTTGCGTTTGTAGGAAAATGCAAGTGGGTGGAGGATAAAGGTGATTTAAATAAATGTTAATTTATTTAAATGTGAGAGATGGGATTTTGGGGGATTTAAATATATATTAATTTAAATGTGAGAGAAGATTTAATTAAACAAATATGATTTTTTATTTAATTAATGGTTTGAATTTGGTTAAGTGAATTAAATCAAATAAACAAAATAATTTTTTTAATTAATAGGAGAAGAGAGTTAAGATGAATTAATTTAATTAATTGTTGATTGGTAGTTAAATAATCAAATAAATACAAAGTATTCATTTAATTAAGTGGATAGATTTGGGTGTCTAAAAGAACTAATAACTTACATTAAGTTCTGCTATAGTTACATATCATTGATGAGCTGGTAAAAGCTTAGACTCCCTATAGATACCTTTTGTCAGTCATAGTGTCTTTGGAAAGAAAGACTACTATGTTGCTTGCTTTCAATAACAATAAAACCTTTTGACTGTAATGAAGAATATCTTCTTGTTCCCATTTTGTGACTTAGGACTAATGCTTGTTGTGAGACATCATCTACTGTTATTGATCCATCTTTGTAGCTTTGAATGCTTGATGTATATAGTAATACTTTGGGCATGGATTATGAAGGTTTTGCAGACACCTTTTATGGACCTTATCAAAATTCTTTATCACTGTTGATAAGATATCTGCTATATTATACACAATCTTAAAGCTCCATATAATCATCAAAAGCTTTACTTCTCTAGTCAAAGCTAAGACCTTTACCCTTTGAATGCAAAAACCATTGACATGCCCAAAGGATCAAAATCGTTGTCATTCTACCTGGACTGTTTGAGCTTCTTCCTCAAAACCTTATACTGTTATGACTATCTAGGACTGTACATGGCCTATTGAATCTGCCCTTGGAATGTTATATTGCTTGTGATTGTGGCTAGAAACATCATTATTCCTTGATCGATTCATTCACTGGTTTTGTTTCTATTTGAAGAAGCCAGAAACAGTATACATTCACAGAATCTCAAATCATGATTGATGAGACAAAAAGGGAAAAGACACTGCTATTACGGAAAAATAAGAAGCATGATGGTATTTCAAAACACCATACACTAGAATCTCCTTGAAAACTCATGGTGAATAAAAATAAAGTCATTGTTTTAACTTCATGCATGATCTTCACTTATCTATGCCTTACATCAATTCTTAATCTTTGGGAATCAAGGAATGAGGCATAGTAAACTTACAGATCCATTTTTCCATCAATCTCCACATGCCTGAAAGTTGTCCTTGGCTAGGTTTGTGCATTCCCGAAACCTTTCTACAACTTCAAAAATCCATTTACTGCATGTAGCCTCCATTGAAGTTGAAAAGTGTTTGAAAATAGGAGATATAACCCTAGTCGGACTCCACTTCTCTTTACTTTTCTTACCTCCAATGCATTTGAATTATGACTTTTGGTCAAGACTTCAGAAAAGCTTGGATGTGGAAAAAAACTAATTTAATTTCTTGACTTATGAAACTCTTACAAAATACAAGAGCCCTTTTGTAACTTGAAATGACCATTTCCTTTCTATTTTTTCCCCTTTCACTTTCTTGTAATAAACTCTTTTAAAGACTTAAGACTTGTGTAAACCCATTTTTGGCCCTAAAACCAAAAATAGGTAACAAGACCTTGAGGAGTCAAAGTCAAGGACAATAGAGATAAAAAGCATCCTCAAAACAGGTATAAGTAGATCTTCATGTAGTAATAACACAAGGTTTTCTAAAGAAGACAAACTTACTACAAGGAAGGATCATATGCATGGATATAAATTTACAACAGTGACATTACCCTAAGCACAATCCATGAGTTTATTGTTAGGAGCAATAAGAAATAAAGCATCCACCATATTGAGAGCACCCAATGCTTAAAATATAGTCCTCATGGCTCATTGTTCACATTACCTTAGAGTAGTCTCAAGAGCAATACAATGCATTCAAGAATTTTCAAGGTCAACAAAGATAGACATAATCAAAGAGCCAAATAATAGAGGGGAGGGGTTTGTGAAGTTTTAGTAAAGGATGGTATGAATGTAAAACACATTGATGGGTCAAATGATAACAGTAGCAAAGGTTCTCAAACTTGCCACAAAAGTATAGCAAACCTCAAGAGAGATAATGTCAGTTTGTAGACCTAGGGACAAAGCTACAAGGAGAAGTTGAACTTAGAACACATATATTAGATTAAAGACCTGAAAAGAGGGTGTTCTCAAACAAACTACAAGGGTCAATCATCAGTTCAATACCCTAAATGAGTTTGTAAATGTCCAAGTGATAGATTGAAGCCTAGATATCCCGATTTTGAGGCATTTGAGGGGGTTCTTTTTACATGATAAGAGTTGAATCTAACCCTATCTACTTTGGAGATATCTAATTTGTATGTTGAATTCCTTTAATGAACATCAATAATATTGGCATTTTGTTGTGGTTTTTTTGTCTACTTGAATTCATTATCTTATGTATGCAAATTTTTGTATAAAATGTCGTTAAATTTGAGCAAAAAACAAGGATTAGTACAAATTCTTTATATTTTTACCTAGAAAATATATATGATAAAACATGTATATCTACATGACCTTGTATATTTTCATGGAGGCAAATACATAGATTTCAATAACATATAGAAATAGCATTCAAGGTTTTCAAAAGATTTCATAAGAACATTGTGCAAGCATCCTACCTACTAAAAATCCTAAAAATATTAAAAATCATCTAAAAATCTCTGCGCTTGCAAGTATATATAGGTCATAATTGCGTTGTCGTCTAGAAGAGGTCATGTTTTCATAGCTGTTAGATTGAATGTATAGCAACAAAATGGATACAAACCAAAAATATGGTGATATAAAACATTGTCGTAAACCCTAACGTATGAAGGAGGGAAAGATTTTACACACCTGGATTGGTTTGGAAACCAATTCGCACATCCCAAACCTGGTCCTTTCCCATGTTCCATTCTCTGCAATTTCTTCAAGTCTGGTGATGAAGGCAATCTGCAAAGGTGGACTGTTTTTTGGAGAATATGTTTGAATTTTTTCTGGTAGAGGAATAATTAACAAAAACATGCAAATTAATTCCACCCGTCCTCTACCCTTTCCCGCCTATTGATGAAAAATGATTGTTTTGTCATAATTTTTAATTTAAACAATTAAAATAGTTTTAACATGCAAATTAATTCCACTCGTCCTCTACCCTTTCCCGCCTATTGATGAAAAATGATTGTTTTGTCATAATTTTTAATTTAAACAATTAAAATAGTTTTAACTTTTTATTTCTGATAATTAAAATAGTTTTAATTTTTAATTAATGATAATTTATTAAATTGTTTCCTTTTTTAATAAATTTTAAAAACTAATATTTGATAAATTAAAACTTAATATTCTAAATATTTCATCTATTGTTAATTTATAAAATTGGATAAATTCAAATATTTAAATTGTAATTTTAGTTTATTACAATTTATTTAAATATTTAATTTTAATATAATATTTTTTTTTATTTTTATTATTTTATATTTATATTTATATATATATATATATATATATCAAATTTATATCAGGCAAATTTAATCATAAATTTTTTGTCGAATTTTTTTTCCTTGCCGAATTTCATTTGTATTTTATTGTTGTCGAATGCCAACTCAAACTCGAACTTTGTGACATAGGTACTCCCCACTCCCCCATCGAATTACCTATACCAAATTTTGCACTCTACTCTACTCCCCACTCTCACCAATAATTTCCCAATTCAAAATATATTTTTTAACTATCCACTTTAATATCGTATTGTCGATGATATTATCAAATTTTAGTATAGAGGAGTACTAGTCATTTATTTAGTCATTTTTTATTTGTGTGACTAATTATTTAATTGTTTGTTACCAATGACCAAAATAGTCATTTATTTAGTCATTCATAGATGCGTTGAAAAAAATGACTAGAATTTGGTCATTTTTACTTGACGTGACTAAAATTTTTAGTCACCTGATCATTTATTTGCCATATTTCTACTAATGGATCTTACCCTCCATCTAGGTAGAATTCTTTAGAGATGAGAAGCTCTGAGAATTCTTCGAGCCATCTGTAGTCTTGAAATTCATCCAGGAGAAACCATTTCTGGATTAAATCCCTACCAATCCGCACCCATTTCCTATGTCGTGTCAACTGCTCATCATTCATGTTCAAAAGAAAAGGTTACCTGGCCACATTTTGGTCAGGGAAGAGAAGCTTGGGTAAATCACTCACCCAAGGGATCCCCACCCCTACTTTTGCAAAGATGACAATAGTAACATTGTCCCCAAGGAATTCTTCTTTGAACACTCTCCTTAACAACATCAACATATCCACCTTTTCTCCTTCGAGATCCAAAAGAGATGCAAATAACCGAGACATAATGTACGTGTTAACACAGTATCTATTATCATTTCTCAAAAACTCTCAGCCCAACACTATCGTCACAACCTCATTAGTGAACATCCCGACCTCCTTACAAATTGATTGGAGGGTTGGGTCTTTGATGTAGCCCAAAAAGGCTCGTTGGTCCTCCTCAAATGTGCTTCTCAATTGAATAGGAGTGTCCATCTTTAGAAATATGAATACCAAATTATACAGCTTAAAGACCTAAACCAGAGGCAGAATTTCAACTACTGTCAGCTTCGACAATTTATCTACCAAAGGCGAATTGAAGAAGAAAGAAGTGGAGATCATCTATAAATAGCTATTGATACTAGCAATTCCTTCACCAACCGTATTAATTCCTTTGTCCTTTAAATTTTTATAAATCTTTAATATCTCTCAGTAAATATTTCTCATAAATGCACGAGTGTGAGAAATTGGAAACAACTGTAAACCACTACCAATTACCAGATTGGAAGTTGTGTGTGTTGAGTGGATCGCAGTTAGAGAATGTCAGTGACAAGACATTAATACGTGTTGATACTCAATTAGGATGAGATTTGATACGTGTCTAATGTCTCCAATTCCATTCTAGGGACTTTTTGGAGATCGACATTCTCTTCAGAAATTTGGGCCGAAATAAAACTTCAGCCATTGATCTACGATCATCGAATGATTTTAAATCATTGATGGATTTCAAGTACGTGTGAGGTGTCGATGAGGTCGTTCTTATCAATACATCATGCAGAGTCCAGACTTGATGTGATGTTGCATTAATTAGAGAATGAAAAATGGCAATGAATTTATGAAATCGCCAATAAAATATTTATTTTTCTATAAATAACGAAATATTAGCCAATAAAATTAAATAATTTTCAAATTGTAGATAAAAATCGCTAATACACTTAAATAATTTTTCCTTCAGAGTATAACTTTTCGCCCATACACTTATATATATTTTCCTTTAACGAAAAAATATTCGCCTCCTACATTATATATTTTTCCCACGCAATAATGAATTATTCGCCAGGATTTTATGGAATTTTCATACCCTAAAAAAAAAATTGCCAATACAAATTAATTTTTTTTCCAAATTTGAAATATTTTTTGCCATCAATATGAAAATTTCCTCCAAAAAATAATGTCTAATTCGCCAGGATTTTACACTTTTGCCCAAGGGGTGGTTTCTTAAAGTTATCCTGGTCATGTTGACGTCGGCAGTACGGACTACTACATGGCCCTCTTTTGACCCTCTTTGTGCTCTAAAAGAGGGGGTTTTTTTCTTTTGGCCATAACTTGGGCATACGATATCATTTTTTGGCAAACGAGATATCATTGGAAAGCTGATTTCATCTACTTTCTAGATTTATGGGTTTCATCACCTATTGTTTTGTTTCTGGTACATTCTACAACCATTTGAAGTCAAAGGTGTTGTTTTCAATCCCGAGCTCATAACTTTTCACCAGTTTCCCCATTTTTTCGTGATTCTAGCAGCGTTGGGATGGTATTTTAGAGCTCTTCACAACCATCCATGCACTTTTCTAGATTTTACTCCAAGTACATTTTATTCATTTTTTGGTGTTTTCACACTCTGGTGAATTACTTGGACATATGAGCTCATGGAAACTTCTTGTTTGCATGGGGTGACTCATTTTTTACTGTTCTTCATGTATTTCTAGTCTTATGTCTTTTCTTTTTTATATTATGAGATTTCATTGTAAGCACTTATGATTTTGTAATCACACTAAGATAAAGTGCCTCTATATTGCACATCTATTATGGGATCTTGTACATCAGTTTTGTGTCTTATTGTACCTGCACTAAGATATAAAGTGACATGGGGGTTTGATGTTTTCCTTTGTTTTTCCCTTAAACCTTTCTCATGCGTGTGTGCCTTGGTTTTCACACCCTTTGTATTTGCTTGTACTTTCATGTCTGCATGGTCATATGTTCTTGGTTCTTCTTCATGCACTACAATATGGCTTTCAGATTTAGTGTACCTGTCACACCTCTTCCTTGTCAGCATTATGGGGGGTTTTCTACTATTGGTGCTAACGCTTCATTGGTTTCGCGTTGGAGTGAGCTATGTATTCAGTATTTGTTCCTATGTACTAGGCGAATGTTGTGCCTGGTTAGCCATGCATTTTGGTGAGATGGAATACTTACCATATGGACACTCTTGCATTCCTCTTTTTGGAGGCAACCTTTCATTTTTTTATTTGATCAGTTCTTCAAATTATTGGTACTTGTGCCATCTGTATCTTTGAGATCTAGATGTTTTGCATGTGTTTTCTGATTTGGATTTGAGTAATGTCATTGAGGGAACTCATGCAGATTCATGTCTTCTTGATCCTGATCATCTTTTGTTTCAAAGGAGGTTCTTATTTCAGCATCATAATAGTCAGTCTACGACATAGTTTGCAACTTCTTCATGCTTCAATGATTCTTCATGCTATTCTTTTGTTCCTATCTTGTGGAACATTCTTGTTTGGAGGCTTGTTAGTCCTTCACTTGAGCTTTCATCTCTTCTTGGAGAGGAGTTTTGTTCCCATAGGGTTTTTACCTTTTCTCCACTTTATAGAGATTTCATTGTACTTGGGTTCGTTATCAGGCCTTGTTGCAAGGAATCATTTTAGCTTTCTAGCATCTAGTTCTTAGTTTTTTTAGCTTCTCGCTAACTTCATCTCAAGCGGTTGTGTTAGAGTAAAAGGTATTAGTTTACTTAATTAATTAAACTATATTGATTTAATATTTAAGTCACCTTTTCTCTGTTTCAATTAAGCTAAATTTAGGAATATTAATAATTAATTAATTATTAATTATTAATTGCTTTTAGGGTTTTTACTTTTAGGTTTTCCAGTCTCCTTTTATAAGGATTTATCCCTTTGTAATCCTAACCTATCTGGTTATTATTATTGCATATTCTTGCTTTGGTTTTTCAAAGCAATCTTTGTGTTTTGTGTGAATCTTCCATTGTTGTGACAGGTTATTTGCATACAGGTGTTCCCTAAGTTCTGTGAGGTTGTATTTCACAAATTTAACAAGAGAAATGGGGGGGGAAGCAATATAGATGAAGAGTTTTCAACGGTATAACGCCTTTTTATAGTTTTTTTTCCATGATTGCTACCCTGCATATAATCTGATATGGTTGCATCTCTTTGAGGCATTTTTTACCACATAATTAAACATTTGGGCTTCAAGAAATTCCATTCATCATGGATTTTGTTAAATAACACTTGTGATTCATAGAATTAGAAGCTTCATATCTACACAAGATAGATTTTCTTAACAATGATACATTCTCAACAATTTTCATAACATTGTCTTGTTTAGTGTGGTATTTTTTATGTTAAGTAGATTTCTTTATTTTTTTGTGCGCAACTAACTCTCTCGTTCAATGCACAAATCATATAAACATCCACTTTTATAAAGTTTCAAATGTGTCAACCCAACATAGACAAGAATAATGTAAAATAGTATGCTTTCTCCTTGACAATTTTGGGTCCTTTGAACTTTCTCCAATTAGATTCAAATGCCATCTTTAATCTATGTTCTTTGTTATGATCCTTCCTACATGCTTGTCTTCCACGATGCTTTTATCCTTGGCATAGATGTAGATGTTTTGAAGGGTTCTAAAATTTGGTTTTATGCATATCTTTTATTCTTTATAATTTGAAAAATCTTTCAACTTGAGGTTTTTTGTTATTCAGTTGTGATCATTATCCAAGTTTCAACAACATATACATACTCATCCAACCATTCGCTATAACTCACATGCTTACTCTCACTACTACATTATATACCCATGTTTATGTTAAGTTCTTATACTAAATGTAAAGTACTGATGCCAATAGCTAACAAGATGAGAGGGGGGGGTGAATCATACAAACTTAATCTTTCATAAAATCAACAGATTCAACCTCGGTAACTTATACTTCAGCAACATAACAAAAACTGCTAAACATGCTAACTCATAAACACATAATCATTATAACACATATAACACCATATTTAACATGGAAACCCAAATAGGGAAAAACCACTGTGGGATTTCGGACCCACTAAGAAATATACTCTTCTAGAGTATGCTCGGTTAAAAGCAAATCCTATTAAAGATTACAAACACATTGCTAGATGTGACCCGATTAAGGGATTTCCCTCAGATCTGTTAGGATCTTCGCTTTGTTAGAAGTGCCCTTGTCAAAGGATTTCAAACACTCATTTAGAATGTTACCTTGCTAGAGGGTTTACAAATAAGACTGTTAAGTCTACTCGGTTAAGAGATTTTCTGTCACTTACAAAATAACAGTAATAAAATATATCTGCAACTTCACATCTAAAATGCTAAAGCAGATTCTATTTTGCTCAAAACAATCTAGTCATAGGACTTATCTTGTCCCTCTGTTGGGCTCCCTACTCTGTTATTCAAACAGGTCTTCAAGCTTCTGTGCTCGGTAATCACTATGTAGCATCCCTGTGCTTACACTTGCCCGCCTGCATTGTTTATCAACAATTCCTCATTTATAAACAATTTGCTAACCACTTAATCTCCTTGATTACATTTCCCATGATCAATCTTAGCCATCAGATCTTCAATCTTGACTAGGTTCAATGTATCCTTCGATTTGAAAACATTTTACCTTGCCTTGGGACTTGCATTCCTTTCTTGGAACTTGCACAAGGTTATTGCAGCTCAATCTGAGTTGTAGATCTTCCTATCGATCTTCCATTGCCATAGTTCCTTAACAAAATTCATGCACAGCATACCAATCATTTATACATCTCCAGCTCATCATTGTCTTTCATTAAATAATTCTTGTATTCATCCAATGTGCTCTGTCATAACTTGGTTGCAACTCGGTAAATATGAAACTTTACTCGGTAGACATTTCACCTTCATTAACCGATATCAATAAGCTTAGGGTTTACCGACTAGGTTCCTTAGGGTTTACTGACTAGGTTCTTTGCTCGGTGACATAGTATAGTATTAACCTTACAATCAACAACATATGTAGGATATCACAACAATCTAAACATCGTGATCTCATCATTGTCTAACTCAATAATAGTTGCCCATTGAATAACTTATTTCTTCCCTTATTCATCACATTCTTTTTGTGTCACTTACCAACCACTTAATACTCATCAAAACATGCTTCTTAAGATATGGCAACATCATACTGAATCAGATAATCAATTTCTTGACATCAATGACAAAATAATGTTATAAAGATAGTTATCATCCTTTTTCAGTTATATCAATAATCTTCAACAACCTTCTGAAAATGCCAACAATCTCCCCCTTTGGCATTGATGGCAAAACCAACTTGTAAATGGTAATACCAACAAGATATTCAAATTGATTCGAATTCATATTGTTGTTAGACTTCTCCTATTATCCTTGAGTTGTTAAAATCTCCTGAAGTCTTCTCCCTTTTGTAATCTTCTCCCCCTGTCATGAGTCTTCAGTTATCTTCTTCATTTAGGATTTTACCATTTGGTCTTCTCCCCCTTTGACAACAATGCCAAAAAGTAAAAGAACTAAATCATGATTTCTTCTATTGTGAAGTGATTTGCCTTGCTATGTATCATCTTAGTCTCGGACATAGCAACTTGTCTCTATTCACTATTTCCTGCACACCTTTAGAAAACCTTCTAAAGTGCATAAATCAACATCAATCCAAATATGATATTCTGTTGATTCATCGAATTGATGCTTTCACCGAACTCTATCAGTGAGTAGAAGGTAGGGGTAGAACCCCTAACTTGCTTTTGAGATACTCAAAAGTGTCCCTTGGCAGTGGCTTTGTGAAGATGCCTGCTATTTGCTCCTTTGAACTGATATATTCCAGCACAACTTTCTTCTCTTGTACTTCTTCTTTGAGATAATGATACTTTATAGAGATATGCTTTTTCTTAGAGTGCATTACAGGATTTTTTGAAATGTTAATGGCACTATTATTATCATAGAATATAGTTATTGGCTCAGTAACTTTTTCATTTATACCTTCCAACAATTGTTTGATCCATGCTATATTTGTGCAATTCAATGCTGCAGCAACATATTCAGCTTCTGTTGTTGACTATGAAATACATCCTTGTTTCTTGCTAAGCCAATTTACTAGTCTTTCTCCCAAAAAGAAAGCTCCACCACTTGTGCTTTTCCTATCATCTATGTTGCCTGCCCAATCAGCATTAGTATAAACTTTTAATTCAAAATCATTTCTCTTTTCATATACTAAGCCATAATCTTCAGTGTCTCTTAGGTATCTGAAAATTCTCTTGATTGCTGTCATATGGGTTTCCTTGGGACCTGAAGAAAATCTTGCAACAATACCTACTACATGTGCTATATCTGGTCTATTATGCACAACATATTGCAACTTCCCAATCATAGATCGGTAAAGTGTCTCATCAACGGATTCAAATTCATCATTCTTTGAGAGTTTACAGTTAGTAGTCATAGGAGTACTTACTAGTTTAGAATCCTCCATTCCAGATTTCTTCAAGATTTCCTTTATGTACTTGGATTGAGTAATGAAAATCTCATCTTTCATTTGCAGTATCTATAAACCTATAAAATACTTTATCTCACTGATTAAAGACATCTCAAATTCTTTGCTCATTTCATTTCCAAAGTTCTTGCATAGAGAGTCAATTCCACAAAATATAATGTCATCAACAAATATGGTTGAGATCAGTATTCCATTGTCCTCATCATTCTTCATATACATATTGTTGTTTTCACTTATTCTTATAAAACCAATCTTGATTAAGTAAGAGTGCAGTCTCTCATACCATGCTCTAGGTGTTTGTTTCAGACCATATAAAGCTTTGTTTAGTTTACATACCTGATCTTTATTCTTGTCTTCAACAAATCCTTCAGGTTGTTCAATGTAAACTTCTTCTTCTAGTATACCATTCGAAAATGCAGATTTAACATCCATTTGATATACCTTGAAATTTTTGAAAGCAGCATATGCCAACAATGTTCTTACTCCCTCAAGTCTAGCCATAGGTGCAAAGGTCTCACCATAATCGATTCCTTCTTCTTAAGCGTAACCTTTGCAAACTAGTCTTGCTTTGTTGCAAATGACCTCACCTTTTTCATTTAGCTTGTTTCTGAAAATCCACTTAGTACCGATTACATTTTTGTCCTTCGGTCTTGGGATCAGTGTCCATGTGTCATTATTCTTGATTTGATCAGTCTCTTCTGCCATAGCATTTACCCAATCTTCACTGTTAAATGCCTATTTTACTATTCTCGGTTCAAATTCAGATATCAGACATGTGTTCTATCTCAGTTTGTTCCTTGTCAAATCATTGGATCATCCTTATCTCCAATAATCTGACTTGATGCATGATGTTTTCTGACATATTTGGCTAATATAGGCTCGGTAGGTTATGTATGATCTTCTTCATCACTCGGTAACTGGAAATTATCTTCATTTTCTTCAGCAACTTTCTCGGTAGGACTTCTCAGTTGAACATAAACAAATTCTTCATAATCTTCTAGTTCTTTGGAATTTCCTTCATCATTTCTTTATGCAAATTCATCAATTTTCACATTTGCACTTTCCACTATTTTGTTAGATGATTTGATCAGACATTTAAATGCTTTACTTCTAGAAGAATAACCAAGAAATGTTCCTTCTTCACTTTTCTGATCAAACTTTCCATTTCTGTCATCTTTGTGAATATAGCTTCTGCTTCCAAAGATTTTAAAATAACTTACATTAGGTTTCTTGTCATACCAGATCTCATATGGAGTCTTCATAGTTCCTTTCTTCAGTTGAACTTGATTCAGGGTGTAAACAACAGTGTTGATTGCTTCTCTCCAAAATGTTTGAGGTACCATTTTTTCTATCATCAGGGTTCTAGCACAATCTACAATTGATCTGTTTCTTCTCTCGGCTATCCCATTTTGCTGAGGTGTTCTCGATGCAGATACTTGTCTTTTTATACCATGATCATTGCAGAATAAGTTAAATTCATCAGAAGTAAACTCTCCTCCTCTATTAGATCTAAGACATTTCAGTTGTCTTCCTGTTTAATTTGCAACTCTTGCCTTGTACCATTTGAACATTTGAAAAGCTTCTGATTTTTCTTTTAAAACCATAACTGACATCATCCTTGAGTAATCATCCACAAATAATATGAAATATTTATCTCCATAATAACTTTGAACTTTCATGGGAACACAAAGATCAGTGTGTACTAGGTCTAAAATTCCTTTAGAAGTATAGGACTTACTTGTAAAGCTTGATCTTGTCATCTTACCCATCTAGCATCCTCGGCACATAGCATTCTCAGGTTTTTCTAAGCTCGGTAGACCTCTTACTTGGTGCTTCTTGCTTATTTTGATTAGATTATCAAAATTTACATGACAAAACCTTTTATGCCATAACCAGGTATCATCTATCTTAGCATAAATACACTTGTTCTGAGTTGAGTCAAGATGAAATGTACTACTTTTTGTTTGTGTCCCGGTAGCAGCTAACTTTCCATGCTTGTCATGAACTTTGACAATTCCTTTCTGAAATTCTATTTGGTATCCTGTATTGTTTAGCTATGCTACAGTCAACAAATTGTATTTCAAACCTTCAACCCAATATACATCATCACATTTAGCATTGTCAAGAAGTGTTATAGATCCTTTACCTTTCACCGGACATGGTGCATCATTACCAAATCTTACATGGCCTCCATCATAGTCTTCTAAATTAACAAACTTATGTTGTTCACCTGTCATGTGATGTGAGCATCCACTGTCTATGATCCAAGAATCATTTTTATTTATGTGAGATACTAGGGATTTTTCTTCATACCTTTCTTCATCAGATCCATCTTTAATAGCCACATAAACAACTTCCTCTGTATCAGTTTCATCAGATTTATCATCGTTGGATTCCTCATCAGCTACTAGGCATGTCTTTCTATCTCTCCTTCTGAAGTCTCAGTGTCCTCTGTATTGGTTGTCTTTCTGCCTGTTATCTCGGTATTCTCTCTTTTCACTAGATTCTTTGTCAGGATAGTTAGAAGCCATATGTCCTATTTTATCACAATTGAAACATTTTAAAGGTAGCCTTCCTTTATACTTACATTTTCCTCTCGGTAACCTTCTGGCTAATAATGCTTCAAACTCTTCTTGCTTCTTGATTTCCTCATACAGTTTGTGCACTTCTTCCATGTTCTTGCGAAATCTTTCACTTGCTCCACTGTGATTCCCTTCAGAGTACTTACTCATTCTATCATTGTAATCATCAGATTCACCAATATGAAAAGAACTGAATGCAAATTCTACTTTATTTACCGAAGACCCATTGTTATCAAAATTACTTAACTCAAATGCATGTATCTTACCAATAGTAGCATCCAAAGAAACTGGCATGTTAGGTCCAGACCTCAATTCATTGATTGCAGAGACTCGAATGACATAAGCAAGTAGAAGTGTTCTCAACAACTTACTTGTTACATCCTTTTCTTCAATAGTTCCTCTTGCTCCTTTAATTTGATTGACAACCTCCTTTAACCTTGTACTGTATTGGGTTATGTTCTCACCTTCATTCATTCTCATGGATTCAAGTTGTCCTCTTAGACTATCTACTTTTTCTGTTTGAACATGTTCATCACCGCCATATACAGATATGAGCTTGGTCCACATTGCTTTTGCATCATTGCAGCCTTCTAGGTCATTAAACTCTGAGTCGGTCAATGCTGATGTTATTTCAATCATAGCTTGAATATGTTCTTGCTTTGCCTTTATCTCTTCCAAGGTCATCGGGTTGGTGCTTGGTGGTATGTAATCATTCTCCAATACCTAATAAATGCAGCTTCATCCTTTTCTACCATGTGGAGAAACTTGACTTGTTCAGCTTTGGTGCATCCCTTTTATACATCTTCGGATCTTTGCCTCAAGTACCTTTAAACTTTTTCTTCTGGAGTCCAAAACTCTAATACCAATTGTTAAGTTCTGATACTAAATGTAAAGTACTGATGTCAATAGTTAACAAGATGAGAGGGAGGGGTGAATCATACAAACTTAATCTTTCATAAAATCAACAGATTCAACCTCGATAACTTATACTTCAGCAACATAACAAAAACTACTAAACATGCTAACTCATAAACACATAATCATCATAACACATATAACACTAGATTTAACGTGGAAACCCAAACAGGGAAAAACCACTGTGGGATTTCGGACCCACTAAGAAATATACTCTTCTAGAGTATGCTCGGTTAAAAGCAAATCATGTTAAAGATTACAAACACATTGCTAGATGTGACCCAGTTAAGGGATTTCCCTAAGATCTGTTAGGATCTTCACTTTGTTAGAAGTGACCTTGTCAAAGGATTTCAAACACTCATTTAGAATGTTACCTTGCTAGAGGGTTTACAAATAAGACTGTTAAGTCTACTCGGTTAAGAGATTTTCTATCACTTACAAAATAACAGTAATAAAATATATCTGCAACTTCACATCTAAAATGCTAAAGAAGATTCTATTTTGCTCAAAACAATCTAGTCATAGGACTTATCTTGTCCCTCTGCTAGGCTCCCTACTCTGTTATTCAAATAGGTCTTCAAGCTTTTGTGCTTGGTAATCACTATGCAGCATCGTTGTGCTTACACTTGCCCGCCTACATTGTTTATCAACAATTCCTCATTTATAAACAATTTGCTAACCGCTTAATCTCCTTGATCACATTTCCCATGATCAATCTTAGCCATCAGATCTTCAATCTTGACTAGGTTCAATGTATCCTTCGATCTGAAAACGTTTTACCTCACCTTGGGACTTGCATTCCTGTCGATCTTCCATTGCCATAGATCCTTAACAAACTTCATGTGCGGCATACCAATCATTTATACATCTCCAACTCATCATTGTCTTTCATTAATTAATTCTTGTATTCATCCAATGTGCTCTGTCATAACTCGGTTGCAACTCGATAAATACTAAACTTTACTCGGTAGACATTATGCCTTCATTAATCGATATCGATAACCTTAGGGTTTACCGACTAGGTTCCTTAGGGTTTATCGACTAGGTTCTTTGCTCGGTGACATAGTATAGTATTAACCTTACAATCAACAACATACATGTAGGATATCACAACAATCTAAACATCATGATCTCATCATTGTCTAACTTGGTAATAGTTGCCCATTGAATAACTTATTTCTTCCCTTATTCATCACATTCTTTCTGTGTCACTTACCGACCACTTAATACTCATCAAAATGTGCTTCTTAAGATATGGCAACATCATACTAAATAAGATAATCAATTTCTTGACATCAATGATAAAATAATGTTATAAAGATAATTATCATCCTTTTTCAGTTATATCAATAATCTTCAACAACCTTCTGAAAATGCCAATAGTTCTCATAATAGATTTCAAGAACCGTGAAGTCATTTCCTTACTTATTGATACTTATTCCTATGAGGGAAATTACAAGAATGATATGGATTGCATATCTCTTCCTTGTGTAATGTTGATTCTTGAATGTCCCTATGAAATCTCAAAGCTCCTTTCAAAGGTATAATAGTATAGATGAAGAGTTTTCAAAGGTATAACGCCTTCATATAGTCTTTTTTCCATGATTGCTACCCTGCATATAATCTGATATGGTTGCATCTCTTTGAGGCATTTTTTACCACACAATTAAACATTTGGGCTTCAAGAAATTCCATTCATCATGGATTTTGTTAAATAACACTTGTGATTCATAGAACTAGAAGCTTTATATCTACACAAGATAGATTTTCTTAACAATGATACATTCTCAACAATTTTCATAAAATTGTCTTGTTTAGTGTGGTATTTTTTATGTGAAGTAGATTTCTTTATTTTTTTGTGTGCAACTAACTCTCTCATTCAATGCACAAATCATATAAACATCCACTTTTATAAAGTTTCAAACATGTCAACCCAACATAGACGAGAATAATGTAAAATAGTATCCTTTCTCCTTGACAATTTTGGGTCCTTTGAACTTTTTCCAATTAGATTCAAATGCCATCTTTAATCTATGTTCTTTTTTATGATCCTTCCTACATGCTTGTCTTCCACGATGCTTTTATCCTTGGCATAGATGTGGATATTTTGAAGGGTTTTAAAATTTGGTTTTATGCATATCTTTTATTCTTTATAATTTGAAAAATCTTTCAACTTGAGGTTTTTTGTTATTCAGTTGTGATCATTATCTAAGTTTCCACAATGTATGCATACTCATGCAGCCATTCACTACAACTCACATGGTTACTCTCACTACTACATTATATACCCATGTTTCTCATAATAGATTTCAAGAACCATGAAGTCATTTCCTTACTTATTGATACTTATTCCTATGAGGGAAATTACAAGTATGATATGGATTGCATATCTCTTCCTTGTGTAGTGTTGAATGTCCCTATGAAATCTCAAAGCTCCTTTTATGATACATAGTTGGAGTCATGAATTTTAATCTAGATGTTTTGATATGTGTCCCAATTTAATATGTATGCCAAATAGTGTTGTTTCTATTTATCGGAGGATATAAGATCTAGTTATGATTTAGAAAAAAAAAAGTGATTTAGAAATTTGAAATTGTAGCATCGTAAATTGTATCTCTCTACAATTTCACTCTCATTTTGGGCCCACTTTGGTGGTTGCTCTTCATGCCTTTGGTTCATTCCTAATTCTACTCAGCTCATGACCAATTCTAGAAACCTAGCACAATCTTATACTTGTTGACCCTTATTTCAACCTAAAATGTCAAGACTATAATGCTTAGACCTCTTGGACTATGGCGCCTAGTGCCATAAACCTCCTAGACTATGATACCTAGCATCTTAGTGCAGTCTTTTTGGCCCCAATTTCTTTTTCAATTGGTTGACTTTGCAAGTAGTGGGAAAGTGCTCTCTAATGTTCGCCTTCTTAAAAAATTGAACTTGTCTAATGTTACTTTAAACCCTGCCTATGTATGGGACAAATCAAATGATTGGGATTGCCCTCTATCACCATCTCAGATTGCTCTTGTTGCTTAAGTAGCTTATTATTTATGGTTTTATGCCCTCCGATCTCTACCCATGTGATTAATATTTTCTTCTCTAGGGTTGGCTCGTGTAGTTGTTACTTTTCTTGTTGGGCTCTGTCCAATGGACTATAATTGCTTTTTGGACATTGCCCATGTGACTTTGAGGAGTGACCTTATGTCCTCCTACCTTTTTTTTTGTATATGTATGCTTTTATTGAATTAATCAATATAAATGCATTTTACATCAAAAAATATTTATTTCTTAACCTCTAAAAATTCATTAGTATTTTATTATAACCTATCATGAATTAACAACCTCTTACACATAATCATTCATAAAAAAAATGTATTTTATAAAATTTAATCCAATTTTAAACTTTTATATTTATATAATTACTTTAAAATATTTTTAAAAATTCTATGTTTATATTTTAAGAATTTTCCTTATTATCATTTCACATCTAAAAAATCCATCCTCAAAAGTTCTATCCACTTTAAAAAAAATTCACTTCCACTTTAATATTTTTATAAAAAAACATTTAAATTCAAATTAATAACAAACTTAATTAAACAAATATCTATTGTTTCCAAAAATCTAAAAATAATTCTAGCTTCAATTCCCTAAAATTCCAACTTAAGAAGTGTAAGTTAATCATTATCCTTCCCACAACTCACCTAAAAATATCATTACATAACATGCCTAATATCAACTCAACCTTAAAATTTAAATTTATTTTTTTCCACCAATCAATTATATGATTATTTTAATATTGATTCCTTGACGACTTTATTTAAAAAAGAGAGGCTAAAATCAACATTCATAACGAAACATCTAAGATTAAAAAAGTAATAGATAATTTATCTTAAAAGTCAAATAGACTACTTGATTTACTTGAAATTATTGAAAACTTTCATTCATTGGTTATGTAGGTAATTGTCACAATTTCAGAAATGAAAGTAAATTTTAAAAACCAAACTACCAAACTATATGGTCTTAATTATAATTTCAATCTTAGTGCAAAGTAAGAAAAATGGATTATCCATGACATATGGCAAATTCACATACAATATATTAGAATTATATTATAAGTCATTTTTAAAAAGTTTTTAAATAAAAACAAATATTTGTTTTTCTTACTCACTCAAGTAAAAACTTAAATTGAATGTCATGATTTTGAGTAAGTGAAAAACGTCATTTGTTCCTTGTTACCACTTTTTAGACCCTCATGATCTTGCACTCATTCGATTGCAAGAGGATAAGATCCTATGAAAGACAAATACAAATCAAAATATATACAAATGGGGTTCATGGGGATGGGAGAATATACTATGACACATGAGCCCATGCTTGGCGACGACCACTACTCACTGAATCTGCATACCTTGCAACATAAAGAAGTATTTTTCAAGATGTAGGGGCATCCTAAAAAACCTAAGATCGGACCTAAAGGTGGAGATGTGCGAAACTTTATCGTAACTTGTGGAGCATGCACAACTTGCCACATAGTGGATATTGGGTCGAGTGACATCCAAAAGGGGCCAGACATATCCACATCCAGTTTTGGACCCTCTTCAAGCACTCAAAGTCGATGCACATGTTATACTAGCAATTGGACCTATGAGATCGATGCAAATCACTTCTAGTGTTTGGATTTGATACTTAAGCACTTCAAGATTCATGGGAAATCATCAACAACAACTAGGGAGTAGTAGTTATGGGAAGGTAGATTTAGAATACTTTTATTTTAGCATTTTCTTTGTAATAAACCCATGGCAGCGTGTAACCTACATATAGGGCCAATGGGTCAGATGTGATTATCATGTGAATGCTTGTAGGCATGTAAATTTGTCGCATTAATTAATAAAACACTTGCTTTTATTTCACATCTCATTCTCAACTGTGTTTTTGTGTTTAATTTGGCTGCAAGACTGGGTAGTCCACTGTGGGCCCTCTGAACTTGACTACATCAATTTTCAATGAAAATCTAATGAATTTTAGCACTATGGGAGCTAGGGCTTGATCATGTTATGTGTTATGACAACTCGGAACTGGAATAATATCGCCATTGATTTCGTCTCAAAATGAATCAACTAAATGGATAATGATTAAAAAAGGCTTTAAAATTAATATTGGCTTAATAAGGGATATAATTTTAATTTCTGAGCAAGAATTAAGGACACATGTTTTTTGAAGAAGTTGAGAAAGTGCAACTTCTGAGATCCCAAGAGCATCTACATGCAAGAATACCTGTCATAAGAGAAGATTGGAGACAAAACACAAAAAAGGCTCTAAAGAAAAAGATTATCATTCAGAGAGGGAATGAATAATAAAATTACAATACAATCATTCTGACAGGAGTATGAGAAACCCTAAAGATGTGCAACCCTAAAGAGATAAAGACTATTTAATAATTAGAATAATTATTAAATATCTACAATATTATTAAATGCCTAATTTTAGCTTAAGCGTAGAGTGTAATAGACTAATAATTAAACAAATAATTATTAGCTAATACAATATAACTCTAACACCCCCCCCCCTTAAGATGAACTTACGGAGTAGCTAAAAACTAAATGCAAAAAAGCAAAATGCAACTACAAGAAGAAGGCAAAAGAAATTTGGGTCCCGGCATCAAAGCCTGATGAGGTACCCAATCACAACCAAAACTCTATGAAATGGAGAAATAGAGAAAACCACATGGGAAAAAACTCTACTCCAAAAAGAGATGGGAAAAAGCATGTAAAAAAAAAACATGAAGGAAGGAAGGCCTCAATGACACCCCCCTAGGACAACTTCCTTCACCCCAAGCATAGAGTGCAACTAAAGATAGCGAGGAGACTCAAAAGGTTTAGTGAAGATGTCAGCAACTTGCTCCTCTGTAGGAATGTACTCCCAGATGAGAAAGCCATCCTGAATCAACTGTGTAATGAAGTACATGTGAAGCTCAATGTGTTTAGACCTCTGGTGCTCCATTGGGTTGCGGGAAAGGTGAATGACACTCTGATTGTCACACCAAAGAATAGTGGGACTATCAGGAGGGGACCCAAACTTAGTCATCAACTACCAAAACCATAAAACCTCCTGAATAGCTAACACCATTGCTCGGTACTTAGCCTTTGTAGATGATAATGCAATGGAAGACTAGTTCTTGCAAGACCACGTGATAGGAGCAGAACCAAGGAAAAAAAAGAAGCCAAAAGTAGACTTATAATCTTGAGCATCACCGGCCCAATTTGAGTCAGTGAAGCCAACAATGTGAGGGGATCCTCAAGTATAGTGAATGCCAAACTGTGTAGTGCCTCGAATGTACCTCAAAATACGTTTGGCTGCTTGCCAATGGATCTCATGAGGATCATGGGGGAACCGAGAGACAACACCAACCACAAAAGAAAGATCTGGGAGGGTATGGGTCAAGTACAACAAAATGCCAACCAACTGCCTATATAAGGTAGAATCCAACTGTCTCAGAGTAATCAACACCCTCCACCTAAGAAAACCCCTTCACAACAAGATGAGCCTTATACTTATTAATAGAACCATCTGCAACATACTTGGTATGGTACACCCACTTGCACCAAACCAAATTTATTTCCTTCAAAAGAGTACAAAGATCCCAAGTATGATTCTTCATCAAAGAAGAATACTCCTCATTCATGGCCCTATCCCACTCTAGGTGACCTGTCACCTCTGAAAAATTTCTGAGGATCATCTGAAATGGCATGACTCAAAAGAATAGAAGCAGATGTATGTGCATGAGTATGGCGAGTGTCAGTAGGATCACCTGCCATAGAACCAGCAACATCAACTATAAATCGGGCTCACTTGGGCAAAGGCTGAGCAGTGGGTGGTGTGGTGGTGATGGTGGTGGTGAAGGTGGATCATCATCTGCATCATCCTCAAGGAAGAATAAATCCTCAAAAAATGAAGAGGGAGGAGACAGTGAGGGAGAAGTTGTTGATGGAGAATCCATCTGAGGAAGGCGCAAATCAAACTGGACATCCCGCCTAAACAGGACCTCTCCGGAATCATGATCAAACAACCTGTACACCTTAACATCCTCACAATAGCCAACAAAAATGAGTGGTCGACTCTTCCTCTCTATGGCTTTCCTCTGAGAATTTGGAATAAAAGCCCAAGCCTCACTACCAAAAACTCAGAATGAAGAAACATCAGGCTTGACATGGGACCAAGCCTCCTCAAGAGTCAACTGGCGCAATGCCTTATGAGGCATTTGATTCTGAATATAAGTGGCACAATTAACTGCCTCAGCCCAAAAAGAAAGCTACATAGAACGTGACTGAAGCATGTAATTGGTCATCTCCCGTAGTGTTCTGTTCTTTCTCTCAGCAACACCATTTTATTGAGGGGTGTGAGGAACTGATAACTAATGCTGCAAACCATGCTCGGTGCAGAAATCTGTAAAATCCTGATTCACATATTCTCTCCCATTATCTGTGTGTATCCTCTTTATAGAAAGACCAAACTATTTCTCTACAAATGTCTTAAAGACTTGAAATGAATCAAAGACATCAGACTTGTACTCAATAAAGTACACCTATGTACGTTTGGAGAAGTCATTAATGAAAGTGAGCACATACTTGGACCCTGAAAAAGATGGAGTCGGAAATGACATAAGATCACTATGGATCAAATCCAAGGGTGCCTTAGCATGGGTGGCTCTGCCTGTAGGAAAAGGATTGCGGTGATTCTTGCCAAGTGCACAACCTCGACATACACCATCAGTACAGGAGATCTAAGGGAGCCCAATAACAAGTGCCTATGTGCTCATGTGTTGTAAGTATCTGTAGTTGACATGGCCAAAATGCTCATGCCAAAGTCTGCTCACTGAATATGCATGTGCTACAAGAGAAACACTTGAACCATCTGGACTCTCAAAGCCATCAAACCGGTATAACCGAGAATTAGGATCAACACTGCTAGTAGCCACAACCAAATCAAGATCATGGAGCTCTTTAATAACCACATCATGTGGGGAGAACTCAACTGTTTTACCAGAGTCAGAATGACAAATCTGATAAATAGAGAGGAGGTTTGTCGAAATTTTAGGAACCAAAAGAACATCCTAAAAACAACCACCTGTTAATGGAACAGAACCTGAACCTGAAACTAAAAGTTATGTGGAGTCACTGACTACAATCTGTAAAGTATTACTGTGAGCAAGTGAGGTAACAAGCTGCAGGGAGTGTGTCATGTGGTGAGAAGCCCCAGAATCAATAATCCAAGTGGATGCAGAAGGAATAGCCCATGCAGAAAGAGCATGTTCTTTCCCAGTAGAAGAGGAAGATAGAGGTTGAGGAGGAGAAATATGATGCTACTGCATGGTTGCCTTCAAGGCCTCTAATCATTTCCAACAACGAGAAATTGGATGACCATCTTTGCCACAAAAACTGCAAAGTTCATCTGACTTCTTCTTAGTCTTGGAGGAAGACTCACCAAACTTAGAAGAGTGCTCTTGTTTGGGATAGGACTTCGGTTTGTAATCAGACTTAGGTACTAGCTTGGAGGAACGCTCACTGCCAGCTGGATCCTTCTTAGGCTTCGGTTTCTACTTCAAGTGTTCTCTTTAGATGTCTGAGCAACCAATGTTTTTGGCTTAGATCTTGTGAGAGTGTCCAACTTAGATAGGTGAGCTTGTTCACAAGTCAAGCGATCACTAAAGACATCAAAAGTAGGCATGGTGAAGTGTGTACCCAATGCATCCATAGTAAAATAAAAGGTGGAAGCAAATATCTGATAGGGACCTCGAAGCTTAGAGAGAATCAGGTAGATACACTCTGGGTTTGTCTTATTTTTACTACAACTGTGTAGGATAGATCTGGTGGTTTTGAACTTGTTTAGAAAGTCCTCAATGTGAGGAAAAGACTCAGGTAACAAGGAAGAGAGCTTTGCCTCAATCTGTAATGCTTTGAATTCATTGATAGTACCAAAGAGAGTTTCAAATTTGGACCACATAGCCTGAGGAGTGAGCAAACCATCAAGGTGAAAAAGCAAGTTGTCTAAAACACGTAAGGAAATGACACCCATAGCCTCATCCATCTTATTTCAGTGCTGAAGAATCTCAAAAGGACGCTGCAACAGCAGCTGATCCACATCCAAACAAGACCACAACCCCCTTGATCTGAGAAGCCTCATCATACGAGCTTTCCAGAGGTGATAGTTCTGGGATGTAAGAAGCTCCACTGAAGAATCTGCCATGTGTACCTGTACCTGAACCTAGACCTGCTCTTGATTTTTTTTAATTAGGCGATCTTTCAGACTAGACAGAAGATGTAGAAGGGGTTTTTTTGTTTTTTTGAGTTTAGGTGTTATGATTTTCTGAAGTAAATTACACAAAATAGTAAAGAATAACACCCCCACAATATGTAAAACAAAAAACCAATACAATCTAAGAGCCAGAAAAGAAGACAAGAGAAAATAAAATGCGTCAAACACTATCTTGTGTGCCTGGTGATTTTTCTGGAAAATATAACTCCAAATCTGAGAAGAGCTCTCCAAGACCTTTCCGACGCCTATTTGTTTTTTGAAAACGGAGTTCGTTTGCCCAAGATATGGCTCCCGACGTGCAGAAAAGAGCACTGACTTGGACGACAAAAAAATAGGTACTAGATGAAAAAATCAGCAAATCTCACCCTCAGATCTGAGTAGGCATCGAAAAGAGCTTTCCAGCGCCTATTCATTTTCAAAAATCCGACTCTGTATGCCCGAGTTAGGACAAAAAAACCTCCCCCCTGTCAAAAAGGGCTTGCAAGAAAAAAAGGCAAGAGGAGGAGAGCTGGCGCGCTGGCTGGGCAGCGGCCAAGCAGCATGTAGTGGCGGCCCCAGGTGGCGGCAGAGCGAAAGGTAGCGGGGCAATAACCGTCAAGCGTTGTGCTGGTCGCAGTGGTTTAATAAACTGCCAGCAACTGGTGGTAACGGTCGCGGCTTGGGCACGCCATTAAAAGGCCCCCAAAATTTTATTTTTTCTAATTTTAATTTTTTTAAAAATATTTTTGCCTCGAAAAACATGCCTGTAAGGGCCAAACTAATTTTTTTTCTCTAGAGCTAAAGTTGTCTAAATTGGACAAATTTTATATGAAAATGGGGGTGTTCTGAGCTCCATGGTGAGGTCCGTTTGAGCTCAAAATGCCCAGAAACAAAAAAATACTCTAGATCCAAACTAAAACCTCTGGAAAAAAAACTGAAACCCTTGCCTCCAGAAAAAAAAATCTTCTGAAAAGAAATCAGGAACAAGCAACAACCGATGAAAGCTCTGATACCATGAAGAATTTGAGAAAGTACAACTTCTTAGATCCCAAGAGCATCTGCATGCAAGAATACCTATCATAAGAGAAGATTGGAGACAGAACACAAAAAAGGCTATGAAGAAAAAGATCATCATTCAGAGAGGGAATGACTAATAAAATCACAATACAATCCTTATGACAGGAGTATGAGAAACCCTAAAGATGTGCTACCCTAAATAGATAAAGAGTATTTGATAATTAGAATAATTATTAAATATCTACAATATTATTGAATGCCTAAGTTTAGCTTAAGCGTAGAGTATACTAGACTAATAATTAATCAAATAATTATTAGCTAATACAAGATAACTCTAACATTTTCAATAATAAATGGTGGTGATTGCTTTTGGCCAACAAAATTTAAGCAATAGTTTTTGTTGGCACATGCAAATGACAACCACAATGTAACTACAGGAAGCTTGCCAACTTAAATATCCTTTTTTGAATGTAATAGGACAACAAATTAGTTTCGTAAGCTTTCCAATATACATTGCAACAACAAATTAGTTTTGTAGCTTTCCAATATACATTGTATCTACAAACTTTGAAGATATATCTAGCCCATTATGACAAAAGGCATTTTGAATAGAATTGTATGGTTTAACCCACTTTGACATATTGCATTTTTTTATGAATAAGTATGTCAACATTGTATTAATAAGGAAATAAAATACACATTAACAAAAAAGTTGGGTGTATTAACAAAAAAGTTGGGTGTATACATGATAACACCCCTAATGTCAAATGGGCAGAGCCTAGAGAGCTTATATTGCCATAAAATAAATCTACTTATGCAACAAGAGCAACACCAACCTTATCCATTAATTGAGTATGTGTTGACTTTAGCAATAGATCACCCCTCATCTTGTTTATCTTTATCCTTGTTTTTAGGGTGGGTAGGAGAAGTTGCCAAAGCTAGGAGAAATTGCCAAAGCCAATAGAAGGAACCACATTGCTTTAACACTAAAAGTGTGGTTGACTTGCCTATGTGGTTGCCTCTAACATCATAGCCTACAACAAGGAACACACATAATTTCAAAATGATAATTAATATTATAGGGAGTTGTCCCATAAAAACCACATTTATTGATTAAAAGAAAATATAATTTTCAATCTAAATTTTTCTCATTTATTTTTAATCAAAATTTATTGATATTTGAGTTCAACCAAAATCTTTTTTTTTTTTTTCAATCAATTCTTTAATTTATGATCCATTAAATTCTTTACTTTCCAACCCCTCAAAAATATTATTTCCCTTCAAAGGGGAAATTTTAATTTTATTCTTCCACTCCCTCAACATTATCATGATTATAGAAAAAAAAGTGTTTTACTTTACTCTTCTATTAGCACACATTATCATGATTATAAAGGGAAAATGTATTTATTTTTCTATTCCACTTCCTCACATCATTATGATTACAATAAAGTGTTTATTTAACTCTTCTATTTGCACACATTATCATGATTATCAAGGGAAAAGTTGTTTATTTTACTCTTCCACTTTGCAAAAGAAGTGTTTAGTTTACTCTTCCTCTTACACACATTATCATGATTATAAAGGGAAAAGGTGTTTATTTTATTCTTCCACTTCTTTACATCATATCATGATTGCAAAAAGAGTGCTTAGTTAACTCTTCCACTTCAATACTTCATAATCTTTTCAAGTTTATTAATCTCAATTTGAATTGGCACTCTCACAAAGGTGTTTATTTAACTCTTTCACCTCTTGGGATCATCATGATTGCAAAAAAAAACGTCTAATTTACTCTTCCACCTCAATATTTTATAATCTTTTCACATTTATTAATCTCCATTTCAATTACCACTCTCACCTACTCACCTAACTTGCACAATCATTTAGATATATTTTTTTATATTTTACAAAATTTTAATCTAATTTAAAAAAAATTATAAAATTATATGATTATTTAATTAACACTTTTCAAATTCAAACAAAAACCTTCTTCATATAATTATTTATCATTTAACATTTAGTAAACCATGAAAATTTCTTTCTACTCAAAACCACTTGAAGTTTCTCCCACTTAATTAAATATTTTTATAAAAGAAAAAATAAGTAAACAAACAAGAGTTCTTTTCAAAAAGCTAATAGTTCTTCTAGTTTCAAATCTACGAAATTTTAACTCAAGCAATGTAAGTTATATCACCATTCTTCTCACATCTCACTTAAATACGTATGCCATTACATAACATGCCTAACATCAAGTCAACATTACAATATTTAATTTTTATTTCTTCCACCAATCAATTATATCAATATACTAACATTAACTCCATGAATATTTTAGCATTGATTCCATGATCACCTTATTTAAAAAAACTTAAAAAAATCAACATTCGTAAGTAAGGATCTAAGATTAATAAAAAAAATAGATTATTATTAATTAAAAGGAAATAGATAATCAACCACTCAAAACTACCACAAATACATTATCCCGAAAAAATCCAATAGTCCACCAATTTATTATTATCAATATACTAACATTGACTTCATCAATATTTTAACATTTAGTCCATGACCAACTTATTTGAGAAAAGCTAAAAAATCAACAATCGTAAGTAAGGATCTAAGATTAATAAAAAAGAAATAGATGATTAATAAAAAAGAAATAGATAATCAACCAATCAAAACTACCACAAATGCATTATCCCGAAAAAATCCAATAGCCCACCTTGGTTTAGTCACTAGTGGACATTATCGTAAATTTTCACTCATTGGTTACATAGGTACCTGTCACGTTCTCGAAAATTAAAATATATTTTAAAAACCAAACTACCGAACTTTACGGCCTTAATTATAATTTCAACTCCACTGTAAAGCGAAAAAACAGGATCATTCATGACAAAGGGCAAACTCACAGAGAAGTATACCAACATTTGACCAAAAAAATTCAAGCAAGTTCCATAATTACATCAGAATTCACTGTCAAAAATTTCAAGCAAGTTCCGGAATTACATCAGATCTCACAAAAAGGAAATTCACTGTTCAAAATTTCAAGCAAATTCCAGGATTAAATCAGAATTCACTGTCAAAAATTTCAAGCAAGTTCAAGAATTACATCAGAATTCAGTGTCAAAAAATTTCAAGCAAGTTCAAGCATTACATTAGAATTCAGTATCATAAAATTCCAAGCAAGTTCAAGAATTACATCAGAATTCACTGTAGAAAATTTCTATCAAGTTCAAGAATTACGTCAGAATTCACTGTCAAACAATTTTACATCAGAATTCACTGTCAAAAAATTTCAAGCCGCAAGATACAATTACCCAGCATTCATCAAGTTGGAGAAAATGTCAGAAAGAATGGTTCAATCGCTCTATTTTTAGAACTGTGGAAAATAAAAATCAGAATTTGAACGCTTTTTATTGTCCACTCAGATCGAAATCTTTCAAAAAAGATTAGAATATGTTTTGTCCATTTCCAAACAAAGATCCAGAAATACATCAGATTTGACAACAAAAAAATTCTATTTACAAAATTTAGGCCAAACCCTAGCTGTTCCAAGAATTGAAGCAACTCTAGAGATGGTTGCTCTTGTCTATACTCCTAGATTTTGAACAATTAACAGAAAAAAAAATAAAAAAACCAGCAGAAAAGTGAAAATAGACTATCGTTTGCTCTTATCATTCATTTTATTGGTCATCATTGTCCTAAATTCGTCAAAACTGATAAGTCCGTCGCCATTCTTGTCAACACTCTGAATAATTTTCTTCGACTCCTCCAAAGTGCAGGGCTCCCCCATACTCTTGAGAGTCTGGCAAAGCTCAGCCGCTGAAATTGAGCCATTCCTGTCCAGATCGAACACCTTGAAAGCATTTTTCAAGTCCTTTACAGAAGCGCCTTTAATATTCAGATCCAGAAACTCCTGCAGGCTAACAAAACCGTCTCCGTCCAAGTCAGCCTCCTTCATCATGGCCTGGACCTCTGCATCGCTTACCTGGCTCCCCATGGACCGTAGGATTTCTGCCAGCTCGGATCCTGAGATTTTTCCGTCCCCGTTCGCATCAAATTTCTTGAAAACCTCCTCCAATTCATGGATGTTCTGTTCCATAACCCCTTCGCCAGAGCATGCTGACTCAGATCCGTTATTTGACGAAGATACATCCATTTTCTTGCGCGAAGATCTGTTGAACAGGGTTTTGCTAATACTCTTCTTCATCTGTTCACCGCAAAACACAGAAGGAATTTATAGCAGAAAATAGCTAACGCGGAAGGGAAATCAGCGAAGCAAATTATATACACTCTGTGCGGCAATAAAAAAATCGGAAGTCTATTTAGTGAGGATTGCGTGTCACAAGATATACGCGTTGAAAGGGATCTCGAGGAACAAGCGTCACAAAATAGGTCGATGATATAAATTTCACGCGTTTCCAAATTACTGTGCTCTTACCTCATTTATAATCATCCCTGCCTCACAGTCGTAAGTTGCAGGACTCCCATGCCTGCATTCATTAGGGTTTCTGCTTTATTAAGGAAAATTTGAAGGTGTAGATTCATTCCACGGGCCTTGGAGCCCATCTGCACCGTCCCGTATAGAGGTTATTCGTGTGTTTGTTCGCTTTTTATTTTATTAAAAAAGCTATTTTAATTATAATTAGATTTAAGTAAAAAAAAAAAGCACTAATATATTTGTGTTCATATTTTAAGTTTTTTTTTTGAGTTAGTGGTTTTACCCTTGTAAAAAGAAATTATCATATAAATTTAAGGGTTTTTTGAGTTAGTGGTTTTATGATTGTTAAAAAAAAGATTATATAAATTTAAAAATAAATTTATAGGAGCAATTTTGAAAATAAAATTTGGAAGCAAATATAATAGAAAAAGAGAACAAAATTTGTGCAATATAATATAATTTCACCATCTCTTGTTTATACAAGAAAATTTGGAATGGTTATTTATGCTTAATTATATGTTTTGCATGTGACTACTTGTGTTTTAAAAATTAAGCATCAAACTTAGTCAAGGAGTCACACGGGACCACATGTGACGATTTCCATGTCCATGTCATTTTCCATTTACTATTCTCTCCATTCATTTTCCATTTATTTTTATCTTTATTATGAGAGAATGACTTGATACAATTAGATATTGACAAATGGTGTAAATTTGTGCAAAGTCAAGCTCTTGCCCTTGGTACTACAATTATATCTACTCACATCCTTTATATGTACCTTGTTCATCTTAGTAAATCACGTTTTTTCGGAGGTCTTTGAAGTGGAATTTGGCATGAAGACTATCATTGGTCCCTTAAATTGAATAGTCAAAGGCATAATATTTACTTTTCATTTACTATCCATGTCATTTTCCATTTACTTTACTCTCTATTATGAGAGAATGATTTAATAAAATTAGATATTGATAAATGGTGTAAATTTGTGGAGTCAAACTCTTCTTGTTACTACTATTCTATTTACACAATACCCGCGTCCTTTATATGTACCTTATTCATTTTAATAAATCAAATTTTAGAGGTCTAAGTGAGTGGAATTTGGCATCAAAATTATCAGTAGTCCCTTAAATTGAATAGTTAGAAGCATTATATTTACTTTCCATTTATTGTGCATGCAACTTTCCATTTAATTTTCTCTCCATTATAAGTGAATGACTTAATACAAATTTAGACAATAACTAATGGTGTAAATTTATGCAAAGGCAATCTCTTCTTCTTGTTACTATTATTTTGTTTACACACATACGCACATCCTTTACATGTACCTTGTTCATCTTAATAAATCATATTTTCAAAGGTCTTTGAAGTGTAATTTGGCATCAAAATTATTGTTGATCCCTTAAATTGAACATTATAGTTTTTGATTAGGGGAAAAACAGGTTTTGAGGGGACCCAAAACCCCATACAACAGGTTTTGGAGGGACCCGAAACCCAATAGATTTTACTAGGATCTAGAACCCAACAAAGTAGGCTGCTAAAAGAAATAAACAATGAAAAACTGCAGCCAAAATCCAGCAAAGATGACTAAAACCAACAACAACCAGCATAGCCACACCCAACAAAGCTACAGCTCCAAACTATAGCACGAAACAATAATAATCGAGGGTATAACAAGCACCCTCAACCAACTATCAGGGTTTTGAAAGGTACCCCTAACCTTCAATAACAACACCAAATTACAACAGATATTCATACAATTTGAATCTGGCTAGTAGGGGTTTTGAGAGGCTCCCTCAATCTTCAAACTGGGTTTTAAAATGGAACCCAAAACCAGCAACCAGGGGTTTTGCCAGGCACCCTCAACCTTAAATGATGAGCTCAGAACTCCAAACACAGGATTTTCCCCAAACCAAAGACAGTAGAAAAACAGACTATGCCCTTTAAAACTATTAGCAACCGACCTGCCTATAGGATAAACCAGGAGCCCACAACTAGAAAAAGGGGGAACAAAGACCCCAAAAACCAGAAGGAAGGAGGCCAAACCAAGAAACAACAAAAAGGAACCAGTCCAAGAGACAAGTTGGGAGTCTGGAAAAAAGAACTTCCAGACCCACCCAAGGAGACTCCCATGAGAGAAGAAACAGGCATCCATAGCCAGCAGCAAGAGGAGCACCAAAAGTAAAAAATCCCCAACATTCCATCTCTCCACCTCAATAGGAAAGAGCTCCACCTCTACAGGACGAAGAATGAAGCAGAAAGACAACAACCAACACTCTCCAACAGCAAGCAGAAACCAGCCCTTTCCCCTCGACCAAATGTCCACCTCCATAGGAAATATGGTCACCTCTAAAAGACAAGGAGGGGAAAAGAGCAAGAGCCAAGAAACTCCTCTCAAAGGTTCACGCCAAAGACAAATATCCACCTCCATAGGAGAGTAGCCTAACAAAGAAGAACCGAAAAAGGAAGCTCCTTCGAAGAACCAGAGCGCCAAAGGCCAGAACAACAACAAATCCTCAGCACAAAGGAAATGAGAGAACACATAGAGCCTCTCCACAAGAGATTCACTAGGGTCCCAGATCTGCCCAAACACCATCCCAGACACAGGTAGGAGAACACCCCCCACCAAAGAAAGAGCAGAAAAAAGGTCATTGAAAGGAACCGCCGCACACCCCTAATGACCAAAAACAGAGGCCACAAAAAACCCATGCCAAAATGCCTCCATCGCTACCGCAACCTCCACTCCTTCCTCTGTACCAAACTCCTCCACCCACCAATCCAGCAAAGAAGAGCCACAAAGAGCCCCATCAGATGACATGGAAGGTGAAAGGAGGAGAGGGAGGAATCATCCTCATCCGCAACACCATCTTCCCCATCTTCTGCAACTCCTTTGCAGGAAACCCCTCTCTCTCCAAAGGGATTTTATTCACATTTAGCTATTTATTTTGAATTCCAAAGGGATGTGATAACTCTTGGAATTCTATTCAAATTATATAAACTATGATTTCAAATATAATGAATTGTGTTTTTGGAGCTTTATACATCTCTTTTCGAGTTTTTTGTTTAGGAATTATTCATTAGAAATTACAATAGTGCAAGTTGTACATGGGTATTGTCCTCCAAATCCATAATTCATGTCACTAAGCAGGCCAAAGAGCAAAGGCGCACATTGGGTAGAATTAGATATCAATAAAGGATGAATACATTGATACAAAGTGATGCAAAGGCATAGACTCAACCCTTCATAATGCACTATAAGTGTCCAAATTTTGAGACAAAGAATAGATATGGAGGATCAATTTTCAATAGCAAGACACATTAATATTACTGTTTACAAAATACTCACAAATGTTTACAATTAAAACCCAACTACCTTTAATTATTATGTTTATCTTTTATACAATTAGCATTTAATTTTCTTTTATGTGTACATGTTTGTGTGTCTATATTATCATTAATTAAAATCTAGGTTAATTTGTGTTTATGTGTATGCATCCTAATGAATTAGCTTAGATTAAGCTTAAGGAAATTTTATTTTCCCTTACATTTTTGGTGAATTTGTTTGATTGTACTCTCATTAGAATATTGACCCTAGAATTATACCTTCATTGATTTTAGTTTAGTTTAGATATGATAGTTTTGGTGTAGTTATTTATTTATTGCACTTTATATTAAGTTTACTTAAGTGATTAGGTGACTAATATTTATTTACCTATGTGAATTATAAAGTAGTTGAGTACATATGACATCTCCTTGATTGATGGGAATACATCTCACCATTGTCTCTTTCAACTCATTAATCAGTAGTAGTTAGGTGTCATCTCTTGCTCATAAATTTGATTCTACTTGACACCATAACTCTTGCGTGTGGAGTCAATATTTTAGATTACTAAATAGTTTTGTAATACTTGAATGCATTTGAAAGCCTATATAGATGTAGTTATTTCCTTCATTTTATCATCTAGAAATGCATATATTAAAATTTTATCATTCTATCTTTTGATATTTATTGAATTTTTGTTCTTATAACTCTATTTTGATTTTAATGATACTTCATTTTGTTAATCATGATTCATTATTAAATCTAACATTAGATTAGAGTAGGGTAGTCTAAGTAGTATTTAATGTTCAAATTTTAGGATAGGATCAAGTTTTTTCTACAAGTTTAAATATTTTTGTCTATTTGGGTCATCCACATTTACCTATTATAGGAGGCATATAAGGAAGAAACATGGGTTGCTTCATTATGTAGTGCAAGAAAATTAATTTTGCAAAGGATTTATATACCTTACTTGTGAATTAATTTCTAATTTTGCAAAGGATTTATATACCTTACTTGAGAATTAATTTCTTACATTATATTGGATGAATAAAAAAAATTAATCACTCTTTAATTTATCCTTTTATAGCTACTTGCAATTGAGAATGAAAGTATAAATTTTTATTATTACAATTTAACATATGTCCAATTACAATGAACTGGTGAAAATATCTCTTTGCAATATAAAAATTATAGTACATGATATACACAAGATTGAAAAGTATAAATTTTAAAGAAGTTTCTATGACTTTTTGGAGGCCTGGACCACAAACACTACTGTATTGCATGAATGTCCTAGCATAGTATTGTCATCCAACACAAATGTGAAATAGAAAGTATGGAACATTGTAATATATTTTTGCATGCACATAACTGTAGACACCTAAAATTGATCACCTTTGATCAATTTATCTCTATTTCATCTAATTCCCCATTATTTATATTATTTAAATAATATCTTATTGTTTAGTTAATATTATATATTTCTTTTATCTTTCCTAAGTTCTAGCCTAAGGTCAATAATAACCTAAAATTATTTACCCTTACTCTTATCCCCTTCTTCTATAAATTAAATAAATATATTTTATTTATTTATTTACCCTCCTCATATGTCACATCCTCCATCACTTTTCATTATCTCCCAATATTCACCTAACCCTCCCCCGAATAAGTTGCACATTCTCTAATCCTAATTAGGTGGGGTTGATCCCTCTTCAAATCCCCACACAAACTCCTTCCATCACATCAAGCACATGGCTCTTGTCCTCTCAATTACCCTCTCCATCTTGTCAATTTTCCATCTCCCTCTCAACTCACCTAATCGTGCAACTTGGCACCATCCCATGAGGTGAGAGGACCAATTCATCCTCCACCATAGATCTTAATCCTTTAATATCAACCATCCATCTCTTGTCGTCCTAAAATCATAGTTATCCAACTCTTGGCTACTTTTGTATCACTCACACTCATATTTCACTTGAGCATCAATATGCTACTAAATTTTTGAATGAGTACACATCCAATTGAACATGATGGAAAAATTGTTGCAATAAGAGGTTTACTATATTTTTATTTTGTTAAATCAAATGCTTGTTTGATCTCTTTAGCCTTATCTTGAGTGTTACATTGTCTTTTGTGTTTTTGGGTTAATTTCCTTGCTATTTTAATTCCTTTGAAAGCACATTTCATTACACACATTCTAGCACACTCGATGGGACCCACATGAGAACTTTAATCTAACAAATTTGGTAGCCTTTAGTGTTTTATGTCTCTACATTGCATTCAGTATATTTGCACACGTAGGAGTAGATTTTCACATGTAGGAACAAATTCTCAATTACAATGGCAAAATTGTAGACATTTGGACGGGTATGTTTGAACCCTAACCTTCTCTAGTTAGGCATATTTTCTCATACCTAGGTAGATTTGACATTGTTCAAGTGGATTTAATCATATAGAGGCAAATTTGTTAAACATTGTACAAGGGCAAATTTGACTATAGATAGGCAAATTGCAAGTCCTTGTGTGAATTTGTTGATGACTCCAAACTTGATAAAGAGGCAGATTTGACACATATGAGAAGCGAAGTTGCAATTTATGGGGCATGTTTTCTCTTGAAAATCAAACATCATACAAGGAAAATTCACATATAAATAAGCAGATTTGCATGCAAACATATTTGGGTAAATTTGCAATTACAGAGGTGGATTTGCTCTATGTTTGAGTAAATTTGTAAATTGAATATTTGGGTGAATTTGTTTCCAAATAAGTGAATACACTATGTTTTGGGGTGGATTTTCTCTATAAGTCAGTGATATCATTAGGTATAACCAATCAATTCTAAGTGATTTTTTTTTCAATTTTTTCCATCTTTTTTCTTATCTACATTTCTCTCAAGGTTGTGCCCCTAGCCACTACCAGTGGAGGGTCAAACCCACCCCCCACAACCCCCTAATCATTGGGGTGGGTGTTCCAACCCCTATGGATTAACAAATCACTATCTTTTATCTTTTTTCACATCTAATTCATTTATTGTGTAACTTGTAATTGATTACAACAAAAATTCTCAAACTACTAACATATCTTCTTGCAGTGTCATAGTTAAAGATCACCTTTTAATCACTAATCTAGGAACACTTCAATTTTCTAAAGGGTTAATTGATCTGTTTGATGTGTTTGGCGTGTGTGGGTGTGTTGATGTGTTTGGGGTGTGTGTGTGTGTTGATGTGTTTGGGGTGTGTGTGTTGATGTATGCTCTCTCCTTACATTGAAAGGTTAGCTTGGGGATTAGAAATCACACACATACATGTCTTGTTGTGTTTATTCTAGGGGTGCTAGTTTTGTGCATATTCTCTATCCTTAATTTTTCATGTAAGATTGGGTATTAGATAGGCCTAGAATTTCCATCTCATTAGGAGGCCAAATTGGGGATTTCATCACCCTAAGGAAGGGAAGAATGAAAGTTGTACCCCAATCTAGTCATATTTTGTCTTAACGAATCTCTGATACCTAGGTGATACTAGGCTATAAGAGTGTAGGGTTGGTTTGAGTGGCTCAACTAATGTTCTTGACCCACTCTTGCAGCATGCTATTTTTCACGTATGTGCTTCATATACCTCTTGTGATATTTAGAGGACTTTCCTAGTAACTTGTATAGCCTAAAATAAAACCTTTTGACCATTTCTCTTTGTTGTTCAGGGTACAGTATCATTCCCAGAGTTAATCACACCATACTTCCTTGAGTAGAAATATGAATTCTTAGGTAAGGCGTCATTAGCCTCTAAGGAGAGGGAAAAGGTGAGCCCTTGTGCTACTAGATCCTTGTCTCTTGAAAAAGAGGTTCCTCGCATCACGCTATTTTATAACTTTAATAACATTTATAAATAATATGGGCCACCAATATCCTACTATCATAATAGTAGGAGCAATATTATTTAAAAATGAAAGGTACACTACACAACCCTTGGTGGCATTTCTTAATAAAATTTAAGAAAATAACTATAAAGTGAAAAATTATAAAAAAAAAAGCATGTATTTTTATTACCCCAACTTGATGGAGTCATAACTTTCAACTTGGTGGATGAAATCTAAATATGTTTACACTACTGAAAAGATCTCTCTAATTCCAATCTCGTAAATATAGTGCCTTCAACTATTCAATTCAAGGGACCAATGACAATTTTGATGCCAAATTCCACTCCAAAGACCTTTGAAAATTTTATTTACTAAGAAAATTGATCACCTTTGGTCGATTTACCTCTATTTAATCTAATTTCCCATTATTTATATTATTTAAATAATATCTTATTATCTTGTTAGTCAACCTCATTATAAATAATTAAGTGGGATTGACCCCACTTCAAATCCTCACACAATCTCCTCCTATCACATCAAGTGCATGGGTCATGTCCCCTCAAGTACCCTCTCCATATTGTCAACCTTCTATCTCCCTCTCAACTCATCTCATTGCCACTTGGAAACAACCTATGAGGTCAGAGGATCAATTCATCCTCCACCACAGATCTTTATCCTTTAATCTCAAGCATCCATCTCTTTTCATCCTATAATCATATTTATCCAATCCCTTAGCCGTTTTCACATCTCTCTCACTCCTTTTTCACTTGAGCCTCATTATGCCCAAATTTTTGAGTGAGTGCACTTTCAATTGAACATGATGGACAAACTGTTGCAGCAAGAGGCTTACTATAGTTTTATTTTGTTAAATTATATAATTGTTTGACCTCTTTAACCTTGTCTTGAGTGGTGTGTGTTTTGTGTTTTTGAGTTGATTTTCTTAATATTTCAATTCCTTTGAAAGAACATTTTATTGTAGACGTTTTGGCATGCCTGATGGGACCCATTTCACAAGTCTAATGTAACAAATTTGGTACTTTTTAGTGTTTTACATCTCCAGGTTGCAGTTGGTGAGTGTTTCACATGTGGGGGAAATTCATGAATGCAATGGTGAAATTATAATTATTTAGGTGGATATTCTTGAACTCCAACCTTTTCTAATTAAGCGGATTTGGTTATACTTGGGTAGATTTGACATACATAAGGGTGGATTTTCTCTTATATGGTGGATTTGATGAACAACATACAAGGGTGGATTTGACTATAGATACGTGGATTCACAAATCCTTGTTTAGATTCATTGGTGAGTCCTAACCTGATAAAGAGGTAGATTTGCAATTTCTAGGGCAAATTATCTCTTGAATTTCAAACATCATACAAGGGCAGATTTGCACATAGGTAAGTACCAATCAATTCTAAGTGATTTTTTTTTATAATATTTCTTCATCTTTTTTTTTAGCTAAAAAAAATTCTCTAGGGGTTTTTCCTCCAACCATAACTAGCAAGGGGTTAGACTTGTCACCTTGCAACCCCCCAATTGTTAGGGTGGGTATTATATGTTAGAGTAAAGTAATTAATTAACTTTGCTCTCCTCTTAAGATTTCTCTTTATGCATACATTAGTCATTTAATAATTAATATTTAATTATTAAATGCTCACACCTTAGGGTTAGGTTTTCCTTTTGGTGTTGATCTCCTTTATAAGGATTGATCTCTTGTATTATTCATCTTCTTGATTCATATTTTCTCTGATAATACATCTTTTCTCTTTGTCAGAGCCAAAACCCTTGTATTTGTTCTCTCTCTTTCTCTGTGACAGGTTTCTTGCATGCAGGTTTCTTTTGGGTTCTGTGGATTTGTATTTCTCAAATCCTACATGGTATCAGAGCTGGATCTGCTGCAGCTTGTTCAGAATTTTGAAAGATTTTGAGATCCAGGTTTTGGTTGCATCAGATCTGTGTTTGTCTTCTGTTTTTTATTTTGGAATAGGGGGTATTTTTTTTTCGGTGCACTTTGAGCCCAAACGGACCTCACCGTTGAGCTCGTAGCGCCCAAAAACCCCTATTTCCATATAAAATTTGTCCGATTTGGACACAGTTGCACCAGGAGGCAAATTTTTTTTGGCCCCAAGGCCGTACGGCCCTAGGGCACGAAAACCGAGGCGGATTTTCAAAAAAAAAATTAAAAAAAAATTTAAAAACGCAATTTTTTTGTTTAAAAAAAGTGCAGCCAGTGTAAAAACGCGCAGCCCAGCCGGTGCGCTTCCAGGCGGCCCCCCGCCCGGCCACCGCCGCCGCCGACGGTATCCTCCACCGCGCCGCCGGTGCAGCACCCGCCGCCTGCGCGCCGCCAGCCGCCTGCCGCCAGCCTGCGCGCCGCCCGCGCCCAGCCAGTGCACCACCCGCCACCACAGCGCCGCCCCCGCGCCGCCGCCCCCTGCGCTCGCCCCTGGTCGCTCAGAGGACCAGGGGCTTATTTTTTTAAAGCCCTTGAGGGCTTAAAGGGCCTATTTGGGCTCTTTTGGAGCAGTTTTACTAAATCGGGTATAACTCGGGCATTTTAGCTTGGATTTTTGAATGAAAATAGGCGTTGGAAAGCTGGTTCTTAGAAAATAAGGGGCTTATTTTAGCTTGGATCTTTTTTTCTGATTTTTCTGTTTTGTAGTGTTTTTTGCCAGTCGAAGTTAGAACATGTTTTTTGCACTCCAGGAGCCATATCTTTTGCATACGGACTCCGTTTTTCGAAAGCGAATAGGTGTCGGAAAGGTGGTTCTGTGCTCTTTCCAGATCTACAGTCTATTTCATCAGAAAAATCTTCAGGTGCTCCAAATTTTGTCTCAATCCGTTATTGCTTTCTATCATTTTCTGGCTTTCAGTTTGTACTGGGGATTAGTTTTTTGCATTGTGGGGGGGTGTTTTCTCTTGCTTTCTGTTATTTACATCAGAAAACTAGAATTTACAAACACCAATACAAAAAAAAATCAAACCCCCTTCTGCATCTTCTGTCTAGTTCTGAAAGACCACTTAATAATAATTAAAAATTTAGAGCAGTTGAGGCACAGTTCACAGGATGGCAGACAGACCTATTGAATCTCTCACACCGCATAATTACCACACTTGGAAGGGTCGCATGATGACTCTTCTCCAGTCAAAAGGGTTATGGTCCTGTTTGGATGAGGTTCAGCCTCAGTTGACACGTCCTTTTGAGATTATGCAGCACAAGAACAATATGGATCAGGCTATGGGATTGATGGCTTTACACATTTCTGACAGTCTCCAGTTTCATCTTGAGGGTTGTATCACTCCTCGAGCCATTTGGACCAAGTTTGAGGGACTTTTTGGTACTGTCAACGAGTTCAGAGCTTTGCAGCTTGAGGCAGAGTTAACTTCCTTGGTACCTGATTCATTTCCTTCTATTGAGGACTTTCTGATGAAGTTCAAACAGCAAAGATCTATCTTGCAAGGTTGTGGTAAGACTAAGACTGATACAGAGTGCATTTTCCTGATTCTCTCTAAGCTTCGGGGTCCATTTCAGATCTTCTCTTCGACCTTCTATTCCACCATGGATGCCTTGGGTGCTCGACATGTCATGCCTTCTTTTGAGGTCTTTTGTGATCGTCTGACTCGTGAGCAAGCTAAACTTAAGCAGTTGGATTCACTTTCAGGTTCACAGAACCAAGCATTGGTAGCCCAGCCCTCCAAAGGAAAACAGAAGCAGAAACCAAAGCCTAAGAAAGATTCAGAGGCTAGTGAGAATCCCTCCAAGCCACCACCTAAGTCTGATTCAAAACCACAATTCAATTCTAAACAGGGCAAATCTTCAAAGTCTGGTGAGTCTTCCTCCAAGACTAAGAAGAAATCAGGTGATCCTTGCAGTTTTTGTGGCAAGGAAGGACATCCCGTTTCCAGGTGTTGGAAACGTTTAGAGGCTTTGGAGGAAGCCATGCAGTAGCATAATATCAGTGCACCACAGCCTCCTTCACAGCCCACAGGGAAAGGTCATGCTCTTTCTGCACGAGCATTGTCCTCAGCGTCCACTTGGATTCTAGATTCTGGTGCCTCTCACCATATGACACACACACAGGATTTGGTCACCGCTCTTGCTCCTACAGGCACTCGACATATTGCAGTTGGTGACTCAGCACAACTTTCCGTTCAGGGTTCTGGTACTGTTTCATTGGATGGTGGTTGTCTTCAGGATGTGCTTTTGGTTCCTGACATTTCGACAAACCTACTATCCGTTTATCAGATTTGCCACTCTGGCTCTGGTAAGACAGTTGAGTTCTCTCCACATGATGTGGTTATTCGAGATCTTCATGATCCTGACTTGGTTGTGGCTACTGGGAGTGTGGATTCTGCATCTCACTTATATAGTTTTGATGGCTTTGAGAGTTCAAACACTGTTGGTTCCTCTCTTATAGCACATGCAGATTCAGTGAGCAGGCTTTGGCATGAGCGTTTTGGTCATGTCAATTACAGATATCTACAGCAGATGAGTACACAGGCACTTGTGATTGGACTTCCACAGATTTCTTGTACAGATGGTGTATGTCATGGTTGTGTCCTTGGTAAACATCATCGAGATCCTTTTCCTAAGGGTCGAGCCTCTCGTGCTAGGGCAGCCCTAGAGTTGGTACACAGTGATCTTATGTCCTTTCCGACTCCTTCTTTTTCAGGGGCCCGTTATGTACTCACTTTTATTGATGACTTCTCCAGACGTACATGGGTGTACTTTCTTAAGTACAAGTCTGATGTCTTTGACTCTTTCAGGAAGTTTAAGACATTTGTGGAGAAGCAATCTGGACTTTCTATCAGGAGGATACGCACAGATAATGGGGGGGAGTATGTAAATCAGGCTTTCAAAGATTTTTGCACTGAGCATGGTTTACAGCATCAGTTTACAGTTCCTTATACCCCTCAACAGAATGGTGTTGCTGAGAGAAAGAACAGAACCTTATGGGAGATGGCAAATTGTATGATACAGTCTCGAGCTATGAGTTCTTCATTTTGGGCTGAGGCAGTCAATTGTGCCAATTATATTCAGAATCGGATGCCCCATAAGGCATTACGACATATGACTCCTGAGGAGGCTTGGACCCATGTCAAGCCTGATGTTTCTACATTCCGAGTTTTTGGTAGTGAGGCTTGGGCATTTATTCCTGATGCTCAGCGGATAGCCATGGAGAGGAAGAGCCGACCACTCATATTTGTTGGCTACTGTGAGGATGTTAAGGCATACAGGTTGTTTGATCCTGATTTCAGAGAGGTCTTGTTTCGACGGGATGTCCAGTTTGATGAGTGCTATCCTCAGATGGATTCTCCATCACCAGCTTCTCCCTCATTGCCTACTCCTTCCTCTTCATCTCTTGAGGATTACTTATCTCTTGAGGATGATGTAGATCATGATCCACCATCTCCACCACCACCAGTTGCTCCATCTTTGCCGAAGTGGGCCCGTGATACTGTTGATGCAGCTGGTTCTTTGGCAGGTGATCCTTCAGATACTCGTCGCACTCGTGCTCAGACATCTGGTTCTAGTCTTTTGAGTCATACCCTTTTAGATGATCCTCAAAAGTTTTCAGAGGCGACAGGACACCCAGAGTGGGATAGGGCCATGGATGAGGAGTATTCTTCTTTGATGAAGAATCATACTTGGGATCTTTGTCCTCTTCCTAAGGGAAGAAAGTTGGTTCGGTGCAAGTGGGTGTATCGTACCAAGTATGCTGCAGATGGTTCTATTGATAAGTATAAGGCTCGTCTTGTTGCGAAGGGGTTTTCTCAGGTAGAGGGTATTGACTACTCTGAGACCTTTGCTCCTGTCGCCAAGATGAATTCTATACGCCTGGTACTTTCACTTGCAGCTTCACAGGGATGGACAGTGTTTCAGATGGATGTGAAGAGTGCCTTCTTGCATGGAGACCTACATGAGGAGATCTCTATGGAGCAGCCTCAGGGTTTTGTGCAGGACACTTCTTTGGTTTGCAGACTTCGACGTTCATTGTATGGTCTCAAACAAGCCCCCAGGGCTTGGTATGAGAAGATGGACTCCTTCTTGCTTTCCTCGCACTTCACACGCTGTCATTCCGATCACACAGTCTATATTCAGCGTCAAGAGGGTGATCTTTTGATTCTAGTGCTATATGTAGATGATCTCATCATTACAGGTAGCTCATCCTCCATGATTCAGAGTGTTCAGAGAGCTTTGATGGAGCAGTTTGAGATGACCGATCTTGGTCTCTTGCACTTCTTTCTGGGTCTACAGGTTATTCAGTCTTCGGATGGGATTTCCATTTTTTAGGAGAAGTATGCTCTTGATATGCTTCAGCGATTTGGCATGCTTGATTGCAAGTCTGCCCCCACTCCATTTCAGTCAGGTGTTGTTTTGTCTTCCACTTGCTCTACTCCTTCAGTAGACCCCACTTTATACAGGCAGTTGGTTGGCAGTCTGTTGTACCTGACACATTCTCGTCCTGATCTTTCCTTTGCGGTTGGCCTTGTCTCTCGGTTCTCCCATGATCCTCATGAGAGCCATTGGCAAGCAGCCAAACGTATTTTGAGATATATTCGGGGCACCACACATTATGGCATTCACTACTCTTCAGGATCCCCTCACATCATTGGCTTCATTGACTCCGATTGGGCTGGTGATGTCACTAATCGGAAGTCTACTTCTGGCTTCGTTTTTTGCCTTGGTTCTGGTCCTATCACATGGTCTTGCAAGAAGCAATCTGCTATTGCATTATCATCTACAGAGGCTGAGTACCGTGCAGCAGTGTTAGCCAGTCAGGAGGTTTTATGGCTTCGGCAGTCGATGACAGAGTTTGGGTTTCCTCTAGATTGTCCCACTATTCTTTGGTGTGACAACCAGAGTGCCATTCACATTTCCCGCAACCCAGTGGAGCATCAGCGGACAAAGCACATTGAAATCCACATGCACTTCATCAGACAGTTGATTCAGGATGGTTCTCTCATCTTGGAGTATATTCCTACAGAGGAGCAGGTTGCTGACATCTTCACTAAACCTTTGGCGTCTCCGCGCTATCTTCAGTTGCGCTCAATGCTTGGGGTGAAGGAAGTTGTCCTTGGGGGGTCTCAGTGAGGCCTTCCTTCCTTCATGTTTTCTTTTCAGCATGATTCTTTATCTCTTTTTGGAGAGGAGTTTTTTCCCACTGGGTTTTCTCCTTTACTCCACTTTATAGAGATTTTCTTGTATTTGGGTACCTCATCAGGCCTTGTTGCCGGGACCCTCTTTTGCATTGTAGTTCCTTTGCTTTCTTCTACATTGTTTGTAGCTGCATTGTAGCTCATCTTAAGGGGGGGTGTTAGAGTAAAGTAATTAATTAACTTTGCTCTCCTCTTAAGATTTCTCTTTATGCATACATTAGTCATTTAATAATTAATATTTAATTATTAAATGCTCACACCTTAGGGTTAGGTTTTCCTTTTGGTGTTGATCTCCTTTATAAGGATTGATCTCTTGTATTATTCATCTTCTTGATTCATATTTTCTCTGATAATACATCTTTTCTCTTTGTCAGAGCCAAAACCCTTGTATTTGTTCTCTCTCTTTCTCTGTGACAGGTTTCTTGCATGCAGGTTTCTTTTGGGTTCTGTGGATTTGTATTTCTCAAATCCTACATTATAACCCCCTTGGTGAACACATCACTATCTTTGATATTTTTTTGCATCTAATTTATTTATTGTGTAGCTTGTAATTGATTTACAAAGACAAAATCTCAAACTACTAACATGTCTTCTTACAACACCACAACCAAATATCACCTTTTTATCACTAATCTATGAACACTTCAATTTTCTAAGGGTCAATTAATATATTTGATGAGTTTAGGGTGTGTGTGTGTGTGTGTTGATGTATGCTTTCCACTTCCATCAAAAGGTGAGCTTGAGGATCAAAAATCACACACATATATAAGGCTTGTTGTGTTTATCCTAGGGGTGTTATTTTTTCACATATTCTCTATCCTTGATTTTCTGTGTGAGCCTAGGTAGAAAAAATGCCTACAATTTCCTTTTGTGAGAATTTTCCAATAATAATTGATGCAATGAAAAAGGGATTAGTGACAATCATAATGAAATCATGTTAGTAAACTTTCAACCACAAGCATAACATGAAGATAAATCCATTCAAAGCATATCAAGAAAGATTAGTAACAAAGCAAATAGGAAGATAAATAATTAGATAACTCTAATACTTCTCCCTATGCTTGATGATGTTGGCTCTTCCTTTCCCTTCCCCTCTTCAAGATCTTGTGGCTACATGAAGTATGCCCTCGGCTTAAGCACTCACACCAAGATGACAAATGAATGTTTGAAGTGGTTGATGATTGTGGAGAGTGGAATGGGGATGTAAATGAAGTATTAGAGGTTAAATAGAAATTCCAATAAGTGGAAGAGCTAGAACCTAATACAATGGCTTTCTAGAAAACATCCAAATTATAAGTAACAATGATAATGCATGGATAACTCCTATGTGTGTGTGTGTGTCCTCAACAATGATGTAATTAGCCCTATTTATAGAAGAAATGAGCAATTGGATGGTTAAGATGGATTCATCTTAACAAGGGCTAGGATTGAATGATCCTCAATCCACGTGACACTTTCAAACCAACCGTATGTTGACAAGTGTCAACATAAGAAGGCTTGAGAGGAGAGAGAAAATAAATTAAATGCCTAAGGGGACATGATGGTTACCCTAGGGGGTTTGGTTAGGGTTGAGTTAATGGATAATTCTTTTATCCAAGGGATACAAGAATGTGCAAGAGTTAAAGGATAACCATGGTCAAAGCATTGAATGCTTGAAGAGACTTGTGGGTTAAATGGATGGTTGAGTTAGAGAGAAAGTCTCTAACCAAGGGTCAAAGGTGGGTTAGTTAGATTTTAGCCTTTAATGGTTTATGAAGACTTTGCATGTTTTTTTAGAAGTGACCCCTTCTTAAGGAATTTGCAAATGTTTAGGAGGGGATTAAGCTAATTAGAAGGGATTAGAAGAATATAGAAGATGGGTTAGTAAGCAAGTGAATTTTGTAGGAAAATGCAAGCGAGAGGGATTTTAGGATTTTTAATTGGAATAAAATTAATTTATTTCAATTTATTGGTTGCAACTTGCATTGGATATATTTAAATAAATATTAATTTATTTAAATGTCAAAAGGGGTATTTAATTAAATGTGAAAGGGGGATTTAATTAAATAAATATGATTTATTTAATTTAAAGCTAGAATTTGGATAAATGAATTATATCAAATAAATTAAATAATTTATTTAATTAATAGGAGAAGAGGGTTAGGGTGAAATAATTAAATATTAATTTAATTAATTATTAATTGATGGTTAAATAATCAAATAAATGCTAAGTATTCATTTAATTAAGTGGACAGATTTGGGTGTCTACAATAACCAATGTTTAAAGCCCAATGAATAGCACAACACAAAAGAGACAATGATTGATAAGAACAAACCGTATTCTCATCAACATGAAAAAATGGATCAACTAGATTGTCAATTGGATTACATACAATGTAAATGAACTTGCTTATTAAGACAAGGCTATGAGAGCACACAATAATGACATATGGCCCAATGAGATACAAGGGTAGGTAGGTGTAGGTAGGATAAATAACAAAATATTCCACTAAAGGTGGATCACCCACCGAAGGTGGAATGTGATAACAAGATAACACCACACAAGGTGGAATTTCTCCTACAACCAAATTCCCTAGATGCACACTTCCCTAAGTGTCTCATATACAAACTACAATGAATGCATTATCGAAAGTCAACTTAAATAAAGTATAATTATGACACATAATTTGCACCAACACCTTCCCATTAGGAGGCCAACTTGGAGATTTCATCACTCGAAGGATGATCTTGAAACCATGTGAATCAAAGGGGTGTATAAAGGGAGGAGAACAAATTTATACCCCAATCTAGTGATGTTGTGTCTTAACAAAGCTTTGATACTTGAGTGATGCTAGGCTAAGAGAGCAAGGTTGGTCTAAGTAGCTTAACTAATGTTCCTAAACCACACTTGTGACATGCTAGTCTTCACAAATGTGCCTCATGTACCCATATGACATTTAGAGGACTCATTTGGTCACCTATATAGCCTAGCATAATACCTTAGGTCATTTCTCTTTGTGGTGTGTGGGTACAATATTATGCCCAACATTACTCATACCATACTTCTTTGAGTAGAGATAGGAATTCTTGGGGAAGGCATTCTTAGTCTCAAGGATAGGGAAAAGAGGAGCCCTTCATCTCGATCTATTGACTCTCGAAAAAGAGTTTCCTTGCACCGTTCTTGAGTTATTAATAAGTTAACTCCTATTGAAGGCCCACACTGAGTTATCATTCCCATTTGACTAATCATAGGATTGCACATGATTCTAGTGTATCTTCATATGATTACCTAGGCATAAATTGAGTCCATCCAATCTAATTCTTCTTTTTGTCTTCTTGTTTGTGGCCTTTAGTCCTTTTTCCATCCTCGGCTAGTCATCCTTGGGAAAACCCACCCAATAAGTCTTTATCCTAGTCTATTCTATCACCCATCAGTGATTTTGCCTTGTATTTGGGTAAAATTTCTCTTAGTTAAGCATATTTACCATCTTCTTTGGTGAACCTGCTTGAGGCGTCCATCCTTTTTTGTCCAGTCTTCATCCTAGTTAGGTGTTTTTTGCCATCCTCTTCTTGGGTGGATCTGCCTTATCCTTGGGTGAGTTTGTTTTGGTATTGGAAAATTCACCTTAGTTGTCCCTATTCAATCGATCTCTTTTCCTCTTTGGGTGAACCCACCCTGTCATTGGGAAAATTAGGAAACAAGGTGTTTGGGAAGAAATTTCTAGGAAATTTTCTTTGTAAAAATCATATAATGCCTTAAGTTGTGGAAGATAATTATTTGTGTAACATTGATTAGGAGTTGTTTGAAGATATGTTGGTTCATGCATAGTGGTACACAACACCACAATGAATTGTGCATAGTCATGCACTATAACATGATGACACAATGCCTTGCACACAAGACACACTTTCTAATGAAGTTTACATGATATAATTTTTTCTGTTAATTCATGCATGCATAAGAATTTCAAGGAATTACAAAGTTTCCCTAAGGTTTGTCTAATTGCAACTCACTTAAAATTTATAAAATACTAAAGTTAATACTTACTCTAGTTTTTTGGAACAACAAGTTTTTTTTCCTTCGGTACACAAATCCTTGATCCAATATTGATTGATTTTATTTGATCCTTTGACTCAAATAACCATATTTTACTCTTTGAGGATTTTAATTTTCATTTCGCAAATTTTCTTGAGTGTTGCTTGAGTTACAAAGATTTTATGTATAGAAAATGTGAAATGATGTTACCTTGTTTTGTCAAATAATCTTCCAAGTCCTAAGTGCTCAAAAGAAAAGAACCTTTATTGTCTCCAAAGGTTGGTGTACACACCTAGGAGGAAATCATGGTTTTAAGTGGCAAATATCTTATAAGCAGTTTTAGGGTTAGCTTTTTGGGTCCTATTGATACAAGTCAACTACCTTGAAGTCATAGATGTTACCCTCCCTATGCCTAGTCGAGATAATTGTAACGAGTTAAAACATGCCCTATACTCCTATAATGAGCAATTTGTGAGTATTTATGATATCTAGAGTGTTTATAGTAGCATCCAAAGAAATAGGGATACTTATTGGGTTTTGAAACCATTCTCTAGGACATACAAGTTGTCAACCAACCAACATCATCTTCAATTATTGGTTGATAAGTTTGAAAATATTTTCAAGAAGTTAGGTTAGGATGTGTGTTTCTCCAATGTCCAGGCAAACGATTACAATTTATTTTTCAAAAGGAATGTGCCTTATATTCTCTTGTCACGATTTACATTCTTTAACATAAGTAAGAATAAATTATAGGAAATAGAATATTATCAAACTTGAAACAAGAAAAACATTGTAACAACATTATATTAGTTATAAAACCTTTTTGATAAAAAATTCATTGATTTTTTATCTTCAGTATCTTTTTGTGTTGTATTGTTGAATAGATTAAATAATTAACATTTGAAATTATTTTTTCCTTGTAAACTTCTCTTCATATCTAAACCTATAATAAAGATAAAGTTTTGTGTATAGGACTTATCAATAGTATGGTTCTTAGTAAGGAGGGAAAAAACTATGAAACTTTGGTTTTAGCTTTCAATTCTAGAACAATGGTAGTTAGTAAACAAGCTGTAGAAATATCTATTGATGACGTTGTTATAGATTGAATTAAGAAAGGCATTATCAAACCTTTGGAATAAAACTAACAAAACTAACAAGAGGCCTTTACTTGTAAATAGTACAATAAATCTTGAAGGCCCTAATTATGATTGAATAATCTAGCATGGCTAAACTTATTTAAGTATTAACTTTTTATGAGAAATTCGGGGCATTCAGAGTATTGAACTCAGGACCTCTCGCACCCTAAGTGAGAATCATACCACTAGATCAAATGCCCTTTCAAATGTGTTTTTTTTAATATTTCTCTCCTTATACCAAAGACAGGCCTATCAATGGATTTTGCCTTAGGTTTTTGGTAGTTCTAATATACTAGATTTACTTCCTCTCTGAATATTCTAAGATTATTTGTGGAAATTAGTTTGGCTTTGGGCTTTGAATGTGGGCAAAGAGCTAAAATATTAATTAATTAAGTTTGTAATCAAAATTAAATAATAAGAATTATTTATATTTCATATTAATAATATTAATTAATATAATATAAAATAAACTATATTTTATAATTAACAATCTTTTATAAAAATAAATTAAGGTTATCCACCAACTTCTCCCTTGACCCTGGATCAATGGAAACATGATGTTTAATCAAACCAACTATTAAAAGACTCACTCAAATTGATGAATCTCCACACTATCATTTTGGCCATGGTCGTTGTGAGCAATAGAAAACGCAGAGAAAGCACCCAAAAGGACGAAACCTAAAACAAAACACCCAGTTTTGTACCATGAAATCTTTGATAGTTATCAAGAAAGTTGCCAAATTAAAAAACAGTGACGGACAGGACTTTCATTTACAATTGTTTGTATGCCCACGATCATAAGATGAAATCGCCACCAATATAACAAAAAAAAAGCCGCCCTATACAAAAACATATCATACTCACTTGAGGATCAACACAATGAGCAAAAAAGGAGGGCCTTGTCGAGCTAGGGTTTCGACACCTGATGACTCGGGCAATGCAGACGAGGCAGATGGTGAGGGTGGGGGCTTCTTCCCTTTGGCCCTTCTTTGTTGCTCTGGTTACTGTGCAGTTTTGTATGGTTTGCAGAGTGTGAGGGTTGCGAGTGGAGAGGAGGGCGGTGTGAGCTCCTCGCCCCTATTCCTATCTTTGAGGGGAGGGGATGTCATTTTTTTGACTGATTGTCGTTCGTTGCTGACATGTGTTGAAGATTGATGGGTATCCAAGAGCTCGTGTTGTGGCGTTTTGGGTTTGCAGGCCTAAGTTGTGCCTGACTATGGGGTCTTCTCAGGGATGGACGATGTCGGGCTTGGGGTCTCTGAGCCTGGTGTTGTTGTGGATGATGTTGTTTTGGTGGATCTTCCCTCCCTGGGTGCAGTGGTGGGTCCTCTTGTTTGGGACCCAGGCATTTTTTCTAGGTTCTACTTTTGTGGCTTTTTGGTTTCCCTTCTCTATTTGGGATGCCTTGTGCCCTTGGGGTTGGATCTAGTGCTTCTAAGGTTTTCTTATTGGGAGATTCGGTGTCTTGGGTTTTTTTCTGATCTGGGTTGTCCTCCTATTGAGGTGGAGGGACTTTTTCTATGTCGAGCTATGATTGAAATGTTTGGGTTTTTGGGCTGATCTTCTCCTTGCCTGTCTGAGGTGGCCCTTTCTCCTATAGAGGTGGAGATTTGGTGGTTGGGAGTGGTCGGGTTTCAGCTTGCTGCTAGAGGGTTATCGGGGCTGACATTTCGCCTTCTCTCTTGTCCTATTGAGGTGGACCTCTTCCCTATCGAGGTGGGGAGATGGTGTGAGGAAGCATTTTAGATGATGTTGTTGCTCATGCTATTGGTTGAAGCTGCCTTTCATTTCTCTCATATGTTTCTTCATGGCAAGGTCTGGGTCCTCTGTGTCCCTACTACCCATATTTTTTTGTGGGTTTTTTTCAAATTCCTCCTGGTTCTGTTTGGAGTTAGGTGGCTGGTTTTTTGGTTTCAAGTTGAGGGAGCCTGGTAAAGCCCACATGTAGGTTGGTTGCTGCTAGTTTTGAAGGGCTCAGTTTGGTTAATAGTTTTCTTTGTTTTTGGTTAAGGATTGGTTTTATCTTGGACATCCAGGGTTTTTTTTTTGCAAGTTAAGGGAGCCTTGGGAAACCCTTCTGTGCTGGTTTTGGGTCCAGTTCAAAACCTAGGATGAAATTTTGGGGAGCCTTTCAAAACCCTTTGTGTCCAGATTGTGTTTGTATGCCAACCTATTGTAATCTGGTTTCTTTGAAGGTTATGGGTGCCTGAAAACACCCATGGTGTTGTGTATAGGTTAAGGATGCCTCTATAAAACTCTTGTTCTTGTTTGTGGGGTGGTTTTTTTCCATCTTGGTTGTGATTCATCTACTGGTTTTCTGATGATCTTATCTTTTAGCAGCGTGGTATTGTGGCTTCCAAATACTGGTAAAATCCAAGGGTTTCAAGTCCCTTCAAAACCTATGGGGTTTTGGGTCCCCTCAAAACCTATTGTATGGGGTTTTAGGTCCCCTCAAAACTTGTTTATCCTTAATCAAAAACAAACTTTCATAAAAATAGATGTGTTAAGGACATATCTCTCAATGTTTGAGTATGAGCATTTGCACAATCCTCACATGTAAAAGTGATGTGTGATATATCTCTAATAATGTAATAATAATGAAATAAAAGACTTTACAATAATAAAAAATTGAGCTATTAAGACTTTAAGTAGTTTATAGAGCTTGCTGGACAAGGGTTCCAGAGGTATAGTTTTATTTTTAGTGTGATGTTGATTGTAAGTTGATGTTAGTCGGCTGTTATGTGCTGCTACTGCTTTTACTATTAACTTTATTCCCTCTTCTCATTGTTGTTTTTAGGGACATCACCCTTGTTTTGTTGCTTATTAATATAAAAAATAATTAAAAATTGAGTAGGTATCCCAATACAAAATGAAAATATTATATATATGGAAGTCAAATATTTTGACACAAAAGTGGAATACAAAATACATAATACACAACAATCTGCACAATAAGAAAACTTGAGAATTCTTTTTTATTACATAACAATTTATATAAATTTATATAGTTGTGAAGATACATTCTTAAATGACAATGAGATGTTGTTAGATACTAAAAAGCATGTCTCATACATATAAATTTCACCAAATATACATTCAATGCAAGTATTAAATCACTATACTTTGGGAGTAATTTGCATAACTACCAACAATCTCTCACTTGTCAATTGCTTCACATAAGGTTGAATTTCAAGTGTACTCTCACACAGTGCAATCTTTATGTATCCAATAGTTTAGTTAATACATTTACTATATTGTTGTGTGTATTCATTTTCAATAGTTGCCTTTCCTATAATTCAAACATGTCTCTAAATTAGTGAAACTTCATTCAAATGTTCTTTATCCTTGAGTGAAAGTTAATATTTATTGTCAAGTCAATCACACTCTAATTATAACATTAGAAACATATTGGACCTCATCTTTACAAAGAATGTCAACCAAAACAAATATATGGAGGCTTTTGTATTAGCAACATACCCAGCTTTATGCACTAGATTGTACAACAACTTACTGATTCATACTCCTCAAATTGACTAGTATGTCAAAAAATTTAAATTTGTACATACACTTTATCTCCATCAAATTTTGAGTCAACAAAATCATAAGTTATTTTCTTCTACTCCATCCTAGTTTTTCTACTCAATCATAGTAGATTAGGTAATCCTTTGTTCCCTTAGGGTATCTCAAAATCCTGTTAACAATGAATCAATATTACTTACCTAAGTTGGACATAAATATGCCAAAAAATCCAACTGCATGAACCAAATCTAATCTCATGCACACTATTGTGCATAAGATTTTTTCAGCCATACTAGCATATAGCACCTATGCCATTTATTTCAATTCTTTTTTCACTCTTGATATATCTATTTTGGAAATGCTGCTCCTACTTGGTGTGGAGTATTTACATGAGTGGATTTGTTTATTATAAAGAGTTCAAGTAATTTATTATCTACTTCCTTCACACTATACTTAGCCACTTCTTTATGCAATCTCTTCTCAATTCATTTCCCAAACAATAGTGCAATGGATCTTGAGGTCTTTCATGTTGATTTCACTTGACAATTTAAATGGGAATTATTGGATAATTTCTTTGAATCATTGAATAAAAATATTTCATCAAGATTTATAAAATTAAAATTAAAAAGTAATTATCTTTTTTCTTGAAGCCGACACAATAATCTACATCAATCTCACAAAATCATGCCCAATAATATACATGTAAATTATTTGATTTATTATCTTGTGAACTAGTTCAACTTATACAATGATCTAGATCCCAAGAAAATCAAGGGACAACACTCTAGCTGAGGACTTAGATGTGTTGTATGCATGCATAGACAATGTGGATCTATAAAGGTTTAGATAAAGAAGAATACAAGAACTAGAAAATACTAGTTTATTATATGTGCATTTTGTAAACAACATAATTTTGAGGGAGATGTATGTTTGTGTATTTTATCCTATATATGTATTCTAGTTTGGCGAAAGTGGGAAGTTTGATTTTCTAGGTGTTCGAGCGAAATAGGGGTCTTCGCTCAAACTACCCCTGGGAGTTCGAGCGAACCGCGTTGCGGACTTGGGTTCACTTGAACCGCGGATGACTTTTGGGTTCAAGCGAACCCCCCCTTCGCTCAAACCCTTTGTCGCTCGAACCCTTTTTCAATTAGGGTTTTTTAAAACCTTTATAAATAGCGAAAGTGACAGTTAAAGGGTCATTATCAAAGTTGTCTTTTTTTGTCTGGTGGAGGTTGGATCGAACCAGTCGTCAGCATCACGTCACCGAGCTTTGTCTGCAGCAGCTAGTGTCTTTCATATTTCAGTTTTTGACCTTTATTATATCAGGTGCACAAAATAACCCTTTGTTTGGTTTAATAATGTCTTTTTTTATAAATTAATAAATAATTTATTTATTAATTTATTTTTTTAATTAAATAATTGTATATAGTTATTTTTTTCAACATTTTGGAAAAATGTTTGATAATTTATTGTTTTTCATTATTTTAGAAAAATGTTTGATAATTTAATGTTTTGACTAAAATGTGTCAATTTGTTTTTAAAATTACATAATTGTATATATGTATATTTTTTTCAACATTTTAAATTTTTTTTATGAAAAACATAGAAAACTAAGGTAGTAAATCAGAACTTAGAAAAACATTAGCAAAAAAAGAAAATTAGAAAAATGTCGCAAATGTAAATATAATAAATTAAATGTTAGAAAAATTAATAAATTTTAATTTAAATAAACATTAGAAAATTTAGATAATAAATTTAAACAAATTAGACAAAATAAATCCTCTACAATGTGACTCATTTTCACATTCTATTACACGCACAACATGACCCCTTAAGACCACATATGCCCTGATGACACTATGTGTTCTCTTAGGAGGTCATAGAGGATCACATATAACATACTAGTGTACATATGACATTCCATTTAGGATCACATAGTGTCCTAAGGGGTCATACGTGGTCCTAAGGGGTCACACATGTGTTATAACATATGCGTGACCCCTTAGAACCACATATGACCCCTTATAAAATTGTAGTGTGAACGACATACCCCTTAGTCCATCAAATAGTGTCTTAACACATGCATGACCCATTAGAACCGCATATGACCCTTTATAAAATCCTAGTGTGAATGACATACCCTTTAGTCCATCACATAGTGTCTTAAGGGGTCGTATGTGGTCCTAAGGGGTCACACATGCATTAACACATGCGTGACCCCTTAGTAGGTCACATAGGACTCCTTATAAAATCCTACTGTACATATGACATTCCCCTTAGGATCACATATGACATTCCTACTGTACATATGACATTCCCCTTATCACATCCTACTGTACATATGACATTCCTGCTGTACATATGACATTTCCTATATGTCCTAAGGGGTCATATGTGGTCTTGAGGGGTCACACGTGTTATAACACATGCGTGACCCCTTAGTAGGTCACATATGACCCCTTATAACATCCTACTGTACATATGACATTCCCCTTAGGATCATATAGTGTCCTAAGGGGTCATATATGGTCCTGACCCATTAGAATCGCATATGACCCCTTATAAAATCCTAGTGTGAATGACATACCCCTTAGTTCATCACATAGTGTCTTAAGGGGTCGTATGTGGTCCTAAGGGGTCATGCATGCATTGACACATGCGTGACCCCTTAGTAGGTCACATATGACCCCTTATAACATCCTACTGTACATATGACATTTCCTATGTGTCCTAAGGGGTCATATGTGGTCTTGAGGGGTCACACATGTGTTATAACATATGCGTGACCCCTTATAACATCCTACTATACATATGACATTCCCCTTAGGATCATATAGTGTCCTAAGGGGTCATATGTGGTCCTGACCCATTAGAACCGCATATGACCCCTTATAAAATCCTAGTGTGAATGACATACCCCTTAGTTCATCACATAGTGTCTTAAGGGGTCGTATGTGGTCCTAAGGGGTCACGCATGCATTGACACATGCGCGACCCCTTAGTAGGTCACATATGACCCCTTATAACATCCTACTATACATATGACAATTCCCTTAGGATCATATAGTGTCCTAAGGGGTCATACGTGGTCTTGACCCATTAGAACCGCATATGACCCCTTATAAAATCATAGTGTGAACGACATACCCCTTAGTTCATCACATAGTGTCTTAAGGGGTCATATGTGGTCCTAAGGGGTCACACATGCATTGACACATGTGTGACCCCTTAGTAGGTCACATATGACCCCTTATAACATCCTACTATACATATGACATTTCCTATGTGTCCTAAGGGGTCATATGTGGTCTTGAGGGGTCATATGTGGTCTTGAGGGATCATATAGTGTCCTAAGGGGTCATATGTGGTCCTGACCCATTAGAATCGCATATGACCCCTTATAAAATCCTAGTGTGAACGACATACCCCTTAGTCCATCACATAGTGTCTTAAGGGGTCGTATGACATTCCCGTTAAGATCACATATTGTAGATTTAATACTTTTATAATCATATGGGCCCAAATATAATCATATCTAGGCCCAAATGTTATATATCATGTTCTTGATTTTTTTATGTATGTCAAAGATTTAAATATACACATGTTAGATCTCTCTATCTCTCTGAAATATATGTTATCTCTAGATCTGAAATATATGTTATCTCTCTCTCTCACTGAAATATTTGAAATTTTTACATGTATTTTTTGAAAATGAAAATGATCTCTCTCTCTCTCATGAAGATTTATATGTATAATCCCTCTCTCTCTCTCTCATGAAAATGATCTCTCTCTCTCTCTACTTACATATTTATTTTAACTTTATGACATGTACCTAGATAGATGGCATCCCAAGATATACCTTCGCAGGCTCCTGATTAGGATCCACCTGCGCAGGCTCCACATCAGGAGCCACACATTGATGATGTTGATCCTCCACAACAGGATCCCCCCTTGCCCGACATTGCTACTATTTTTCAGTATTGCATAGGTTGAGGGCCATATTAGATGACCCTCGTACTGATGGCATGTACAAGAGTACATGCACGTCCATTTTTGATAGTTTGCGGACATTGAGGGACTGCATAGTTTCTCATACCTCATTCTCACCTGAGGTTATAGAGGATATATATAGACAGTTGAGGAGTGAGGTGAGGGGTCCTCATTCTTTTGTTGATGTGGTGGGGGTGGTCTTGAAGGAGACCATCAAGGAGAGATGCTTTCCACAATATTAGGAGAAGAGTAAGGTGAGGGGATATCACGTTACCAGATGTATTGACCTGTAGGTTGCATCACTGATTTACCCACGCTTCTTAGCTACCCATGGTTGTTATCCTAATAACGACCAGATACCATTATACTTTGCACATCAGGTATATCCCGAGGTTCATTGTTAGATGAAACCAAACTACCTTGATATTCCAGGATATTATGGACAGGGGAGGGGCAGGATAGCTGATAGAGATGCATATCATAGGCATGATAGAGCTCCGCCTAGACACATGGACCTTGTTGGCCAGATATTTCCTACAGTAGTCCTAGCCATGGCACCCATAGCGGATCACGTTGTGATTGCTTCTCAGAGAGAAGCAATTGATAGGATTGGACAGATTGCATTAGCAACATCCACCATATCTCCTGATAGGGTGGGCAGATATATGATGAGTCGACCACATTTGCGATCATCCACAGATCATGCATCTTCTAGTCATGGGGGGGCTTCATATTCAGATGATCAATATATTTCTGCTGGCATCCCCTCTCCAGATGAGGTAGCAGCTATAGTCAGAGGTAGTAGACATGTGCAGATGTCACAGTATTTAGTCGAGGACCTACTACATGCTTATAGTTTTATTTCATCTTGACTTGGGATACCATTGACTGATGTTAGAGAGGAGATTCTCAAAGATGGTCAGGTTACAGTGGCATCGACGCATACCCTGAGGCAATCACAACATTCTCATCACTCTATGCATGATCCAGGCATTGACCCACCTACAGATCACTCTGTTGCTGCAGAGGAGGAGCTACAAGCTAATCAGGTCCATATCACAGATGAGGGCCACTTGGATTCATTTGAGGAGGAGATACGAGCTGATCAGGTCCATATCATAGATGAGGGTTTGGACTCATTTGAGGATTAGCTGAGAGATTTGAGCCATATTGGATTTATGGACATGCTACTACAGTTAGACACTTCATCCACGATGCCCACTCATCTAGTTAGCCCCTTGCACTCCTCAGTGATATGTACAGCTAGAGAGAGATATGCAAGCACGAGTGATGTTGTTGATATGATCACGGGATAGGATCAGACTATACAGCCTATTCCAGGTGATACACAGGTATGTACATGTACATGTGCGTTTAAATTTTTAGAAGATATGCATACATGTTGCAAATTTTTAGGATAAATATATATATATATATATAGATCATGTTTAATAAATAATCTAGAGTTCTAAGTTTTAATTTGTAGATCATTTAAATTGATCGTGGACTAATCCTTAAATTGACAGTTAGCTCATGCCACTCCTTCCTTGAGCTCTGAGCGTGTGCGTAGGAGAGATTCTTTAGATGCTGTTAGTGTACAGGTTAGTGATGGTTTTTGGTACATATATGTACATGCATGTATACATGCACGTTACAATTTATATTTAAATTTTTATTTAACTCTACTTGGATTTGATATACATGCACGTCTAGAGAGATAGATATATTATATTTAATATTTAAATAAATTCTACTTTTGCAGGACTCCCCCTCAAATGGTCACTCAGTTCGTAGCTGACATGATCCCTGTTGATTTGCTCCAGACTTTATAGCTCATTTACATTTATCTTTTTATAGACTTTCATATTATATATATTCATGCACGTACATGGAGTTTAGACTAGATTATACTTTATACCTGGTTTGTGTTTGATCAAATTATACATGTTTGATTATATTAGATTTATACATGTTTGATTAGATTATACTTTATACCTGGTTTGTGTTTGATCAGATTATACATGTTTGATTATATTAGATTTATACATGTTTAATTAGATTATACTTTATACCTGGTTTGTGTTTGATCAGATTATACATGCTTGATTAAATTAAATTTATACATGTTTGATTAGATTAGATTTAAATACATGTTTGATTAGATTGTATATTTCACATGCATGTACAATGAAGTTTAGACTAGATTATACTTTATATCTCCGTTGTGTTTGATCGGATTATATATATTTCCACTGCATCATGTGATATGAAGTTTAGACTAGAGATTATATATATTTCATGCACATGTACATGTGTTATATTATATATTCCATGTGCACATGTACATACATGTTAGATTATATATGTACTTTATGTTCGATGGACTGGACTGGATTATATATATATCACGTGCACATGTTAGAAATACAATTAGATATGCATTAAAATTTAAAAGAACATGTTCAAACAAAAGAGTATGTATGAAATGAACAAACTAAACTTAATAGGTCATGTATTGAATAGTTCACATGGTATGTGAGCTTCTAGGTATGTATACTGTAGTTAAATAGTTGACAACATGTACATGTCCTAATTACAAATTTGTCCTAATTCCATATTATATCAATTTTACAAATGTACATATTACATTCTAATTTAAATATGCATTTTTTAATTAAATTATTTTAACTAGTGGTCCTTACAAATTAGATGCATTTAGAATTAGATACAATACCTTATACATACAAATTAAACATGCATTTAAACATGTACATGTACTTGAATTAACTTTGAATACATCCTAATTTGATATAATGTATTTAAACTTAAAAAATATTTATCCTTTAGTTTCAAAACAAGTTAAGAGATCTAGAATTTATCTTGAGTATTAATTCAATTCATGTGGGCCGAACCACATGTGTACTTTGGATTACTAAATATATATATAGTTCATACCACATCAAGTGGTTTAGAACGCTCTTCAATAACACTTAATATTTTGTCATGATCTTCACTATCTAGTCTCCACTTTTGAGACCGCCCTCGACGTGGAACTGTTTGAAGAATTAGGCCAACAACAATGACCGAGTGACTATACTGATATACCTTGTTGTCAAGATGGTATTCAGTGAAATGAATCCCATGTTGAACAATTTTAACTTGTTTGAAATATGTCCCTTGCACTACAATTGATCCTGCATGTACATGTATATAAGAAACGTGAGAAATTAAAAATTTCACTCATCTCAGATTTCGATAATATCTTTCTCTCTTCTGTGCAACACAATAAATAATAACTAACACCTTCTATATTTCCATCTTCTGCTATGACTACAAAAATATCTCCCGCAATTTGACACAAGTTAAATAAATTCTAAGTTATATTTATTTATTGTGTTGCACAGAAGAGAGAAAGATATTATCGAAATCTGAGATGAGTGATGGAATGTCATTTCCCACAGGTTTGAGTTCTGATTTGAATATGTACTAACACCTTCTATATTTCCATCTTCTGCTATGACTGCAAGAATATCTCCTACAATTTGACACAAGTTAAATAAATTCTAAGTTATATGTCATTTTTAAGGAAATATTTACATGTGTACGTCATGTATGTACCTTTTTTAATCAATCTTGAAATATGATCGTAATCACCAGAAATCAAAGGAATATCTTCAAAGTTTTCATCCTCATTTGAATCCTCGTATGTGTCTGTAAAGTGGAAAATCGAACCCTAGGTGTTCCCCCACTCCAAGGAGAGAGAAAGGAGGTCACTAGGATTGATGGTTTTCACTTAGGAGAGACTTTACATTCAAAAGAGGTGTTGAAACTCACAACATCCAATCCCACACAATGCAAGATTGAATTCTAAATGAGTTTCAAGGGTTGAGACAACAAGGATACCCTCTTTTGTAAAGAATGTAGATAGAAGGATTGAACTAGTAGTGTATATAAAAGTAAGAAAGATTCGCTTGTAGACGGAGATAGAGACATGGGATGAAGCTACGGACCTGAAATTAGCAGTAAAATGTCGAGACGATGCTGTCCTATAAGTTTGAGTGAAAGTTGACGGGACGATGGTGCCTGGAGTGCACACGGTCCTCCGAAAAATCCGCGAAATGAAGGGGGATCTGTTCGTCTCTGCACAAGGATTCCAGATCTTCAATTACAGCCGCGTACCTACAACCTACACATAGAAAAGAGAGGATGATTGGGGGGTTAGGGATTAGGGGTTTGCCTTCAGGTCAAACCCCAGTTTTGGAATTAACCAAGAAATGAGAATGCTGTAAATGTAAATGTTTGTAATGTAATCAAGTACTGATACCTTGCTGTAAGAATGTTTGTATTCTTACATGTGAAGGTGTAATGATGTTGTATGTTGTAGGTGATCTCCTCTTCAATGGTTGAATCCTTGTCTTGAATGCAACACCTAGCCTTGAATGGAGACCTAGGATGCTCAATTGCTTGAAGGAATGCTTGAATGTTTGAATGTTTGAATGTTTGCCTATTGCTTCCGCCTCTTGCACATATATCCTTTTTTTCTTCCTCTTTTTCTGGGAGGGGAAATGTAGTTTATATACTTGTCAATTAGGGTTAGGAGACTGATTTTTCCAACCTTAGGCTGACCTAGGAGCATTATTTTCCAAATTGCAAACTTGAAGACCCGATGCCCAATAAGAGACCGGGCCCAAAATAGGGCCAGGGACCAAGGCGCTGGGCGCCATGGTCCCACCTCTCGGGACAACAGGGTGCAAGGAGGATTAGGCCAAGGTGTAGAAAGATGCAGTTTTTGATGTCGTAAACAGGTTTCAGGGTCTCCATTCAAGTTCAACGTTGCATCGCCATCGTGAAGACCCAAATGCAGTCGAAACTGCAAGTGTCACAATTTTACGACGCTACAGTGTCAGAAACATCTAGTGGCACAATTTCCCATTCACTAACATATCCAAGCTCTTGGTTCTTGCAATCAACATAGTTTTCAATAATGCATTCAGAATAAAAACATGAATAATCCCTAGTGTATAATGTCCATGGGCGATTATCTGTACTCATGACACAATGCAAAGATCTTGTCCTCTCTATGCTCTTGCATCCATGCATTGATTTTCTATCCACATCTGCAAAATGTACATGTGTACAAGAATGTACATGTAGATCAAGTTGTTAAATTGAAACATTTGAACTAGGAACATTTTTAAAAAAATTAAATAAAATACTAAAAGAGAACAAGTACCGGTTATCTCCCAAAACACTCTATATGGAATGGGTTTGTATGTTCTCGATGATGATTCCCCAGGATAATTAGGTTTCTCAAAGTGTTTCTTACACCATTCAACAACATCATGTGCATCTTCTATACGTTCTCCTATGTACTTTATTTGATGCTTTCTTAGAGCATGTTTGATACAAGCTCTTGCACCATCATGTTCACCCTTTCCATGACCACTCTCAAAAAAACTCCAAACATGTGGTATTTTGTCATTTCGATGATATCTACATAGTGCATAAAATAGCCTCGAAGATTTGAATTGTGTCGCACATCCATCAAACCAAACAAAATGTTTAACTATTGTTATGCCTCTATCTTTCAAATATTCAAAAAACTTCTTAAAGCAATGTTGTACAAAAAGTGTGTCATGCTCCTTATCATCACTGATATAGAAGTGGTACTCTTTCTTAATGACATGATTTTCAAATGTACTATCAACACCATCCAAATTCATCTGTGCATGTCGATAACACACATGCACGAAAATAGTGATTTGCTTTGAAAAGTAATACTCTGATTGAATCTCTTTTTGATGTGCAAAAGAATAATTCTCTGCGAAGTCAACTACAGATAGATTAGTTCCAAGTGGGAAAGTGTCTCTTAATCTTTTAAATTGTTCTGCTTGCCACTTGGCAAAAAAACCATGGCATATGTATGGTTTTATCAACTTACGAAAATTTTCCATAAATGTTCCAATAGGTATTTCCTCTTCTACATAATCTAGCCTTGTAGATTCTGTTAGCATTTGGCATTATAATAGACAATGGGAGATTGTTGGCATTTCAATAAGGCTATTGAGAAGGTTGTTGATGATTATGGATATAACTGATTAAGGATGTTTACTGTCTTGATATTATTATTTTGTCATTGATGTCAAGAAATTGATTTTCTAATTCAGTATGATGTTGCCATATCTTGAGAAGTATGATTTGAAGAGTATAAAGATGTCGATAAAAGACATAGAAAGATTATGAAGAATAAGGGGATGATTAAGGTATTCAATGGGCAACTATTACCGAGTCAGACAATGATGAGATCATGATGTTTAGATTGTTTTGACATTATACATATGTTGTAAATTGTAAGGTTAATACTATACTATGTTACCAAGCAAAGAACCTAGTCGGTAAACCCTAAGGAACCTAGTCGGTAAACCCTAAGGTTATCGCTATCGGTTAATGAAAGCGGAATGTCTACCGAGTGAAGTTTAGTATTTACCAAGTTGTTACCGAGTTGTAACTGAGCTATAACATAATGCATTAAATGTTTACATGCATTATTTAATGAAGGAAGCTGATGAGCTGGAACTGATTCAATGATTGGTATGTTGTGCATGAAGTTTGTTAATGAATCTATGGCAAAGGAAAGTCGGCATGAAGATCTACAACGTAGATTGAACTGCAATACCCTAGCACAAGTTCCAAGAAATGTATGCAAGTTCCAAGGCAGGGTAAAACGTTTTTCAAATCGAAAGATGCATTGAACCTGGACAAGATTGAAGATCTGATGGCTATGATTGATCATAGGAAATGTGATCAATGAGATTAAGCGGTTAGCTAATTGTTTATAAATAGGAAACTATTGATAAACAATGTATGTGGGCAAGTGTATGCACATGGATGCTACATAGTGATTACCGAGCACAGAAGCTTGAAGACCTGTTTTAATAACAGAGTATAGAAGCCTAGTAGATGGACAAGATTAGTTCTATGTCTAGATTGTATTGAACAAATAAGAATCTACTTTAGCATTTTAGATGTGAAGTTGCAGATAGATTTTTATTACTGTTATTTTGTGAAAGTGACAGAAAATCTCTTAACCGAGTGGACTTAACAGTCTTATTTGTAAAACCCTTTAGCAAGGTGACATTCTAATTGAGTGTTTGAAATCCTTTAACAAGGTCACTTCTAACAAAGTGAAGATCCTAATAGATTTGAGGGAAATCCCTTAACCGGGTCACATCTAGCAATGTGTTTGTAATCTTTAACAGGATTTTCTTTTAACCGAGCATACTATAGAAGAGTATATTTCTTAGTGGGTCCAAAATCCCATAGTGGTTTTGTCCTATTTGGGTTTCCACGTTAAATCTGGTGTTATGAGGTTTATGATGTTTATATGCTTTTGAGTTTGCATGTTTAACAGTTTTGGTTATATTACTGAAGTATATGTTACCAAGGTTGAATCTGATGTTTTTATGGAAGATTAAGTTTGTATGATTCACCCCCCCTCTCATCTTGTTGGCTATTGGATCTGTACTTACATTTAGTATCAGGACTATCAGATTCCTTTCCAAATTTTGTTTCAAATTTTTTGTACTTGTAACTCTTACAATTTACCATCTTCCTCATGTCAATATCTTCATCTCTCAAAGGCAATTTAGCCAAGTCCCCGCATGTTCCACAAATTCCTCTTATGCAATTTATTTGACCGGTTGCATTATCATCTGATTTATCACATAAGATGGATGCTATGAATTGACTTGTTCATTTAGGAGGAGCATTTTCAAAACCATCACTATCTTCTATAATCTTTCGAAAGACCTGATAGTACAAGTCAAATTCAATGTGATAACGACAACAACAAGTTTCAAAAACTTTGTTTAACTTCACATAATATGGCCTTAACCATTCAAACATGGTTTGTCCAATCTTTATATGATGGTTTGTTTTAGTAAACAATACATACAATTTATGTTTTGTTGTGTCTATCCAATGTTTTACATGCAGATCATAATGACCAGGACCAATCCTTTGCTTGATAACATCTCTACTATTTGATGAAGGATGAGTATTATCATTCCAAAAACTTGTCACAAAGTTCCTAACAACATCTTCAATTCTATCAAAACGAGGAGCTCTACACATAATTGCCCAATTCCCTTTTGAGGTAGTATCATCCAAAATCTTTCTCCTTTTAACATATTTAGATATTGTCCTTCTACTAAAACCAAACTTAGATGACAGTGAAGAGATTTGTCTTTTTTGAGGCAATCTTTCATTTACTAAAGATGTCAACATCACTCTTCTTGAAATGGTCTTATTTAGTTTTCGAGATTTTTTACCAATGTTCATATAACCTTTCTTAACATTATCAACAATAGATTTTTGTAGCCGAGAAGTTTTCCTCTTTTGACTTGTTGTATCTATACCCAACAATTTCATTGGATCTATTAAGTCTTTATGAGTAAGTACAATTGATAACAATTGAGCTTTTTCTAGTGTAGTATCAAGATTGTTGAAATGAGACATTATTTCTTTTCCACTTTTATTCATTGACCTCCTTTTAGTATGTCTAGGTTCTTCATTGAGACATTTCAACTCATCCACATCCATTTCAAGTAAATGATCTAAATTTTTATAAGAAATATTTCTCTTCACCTGTTTAGCTAGATCCACAATATGCTCATCCATATCAGTGGTAGGAGGTAAGGAGCCTGACCCCTCTCCTTCAAAGGTCTCCGTTGGTTCAACTTGGACAATCTCCTCCCTATGTTCATCAACTATATTGTGTTGTTCAAACAGGTTCATTTGCCTCGACTCTCGCTTCAAAACTCCCTTCTTCTCGAGCCCGTTCTACACATAATTTAAGAGTTTGTGTAAGGTTCTTGAATTAATCAGAGATTATTCAATTAGGTTTAAGAATAGGGGTGAATTTGGCTTAAAGCTTTACATGTTAAAATTAGCCCGTTCAATTTGGTTTATTAAATTTAATTACTTTCAGGACCTTATTGTTATAACTCTAATTAAATTACCTGTTTAGGTTTAAAGTTCAATTTGTTCTTAGGTTAGGATTAAAGTTCAATCTCTAATTTTGAGCACTAATTTAACACATAAAATAAAATTTTGATAAATTAGAAATTCCAATTTTGAAAATTAAAAGTACAAATATTTTGATGCATGCATACGATAAAGGTGACCTCATATTAATTTGTTATGGACCATAATGTAGGTGGACTATAATTTGTCACATCTGTGTATATTTAAGACCTATTATTGCATAATAGACCTCCTAATCTGAAATGTTTTTGCATGTACGTGAAGTCATATAACTAGTTCACCTAAATTATTCAACATGTTTAATAGACCTTATAAATTTATGTCACATTTAAGACCTATAATCAATGTAATAGTCCTAATAGGCCTTATTATTAAAATCAATATGACCACGTATGAAAAAACATTTCACAATTAATATACTTAACTCCCCTTAAGACATATATATTATGTGATATTAAAGGACCTATCACATGAAATTACTTGTACATGTAGATTAAATATTTAATATATATAATTTAGAACCTAGAAATTATGACATAATAGGTCTTACTAATTTTATGACTTAATAGGTCTTATCTATTATAAATGGACTTAATTATATAGGAGAAAAATGCAATTACACAACAAGCAAGTTGATGGAATTTGAAATTTGCAAATACACATGTATTATCTCAAATTAATTATGCTTTCCAATTAAAACAAGATTGTTTTTAATCCTGTTATTTCCAATTAATTTAATTCAGATTTTTTAAATTAATTTTCATTAAATATATTAGATAAAAAATATTGAACTAATTAATTGTTACATAATACATATTAAATTAAATCGAAATAAAATTAAAAATACATACTTGCATCATGATATCTTTGTCTTCTTTGTTCTCGATATCTTTCTTTCGTTTCGAGAGAATAATTCCTTGAAGTCTTATTTTGCCTTCTCTTCTTGTTCCCCATGCTTTTACAAAAAACCTTCAAATTATTGCCCTCAAAATAATTTTCAAATGTCTTCTTTCATCCAAAAATGTGAATTATTTTAATCATTTGTGTGATAAAAAATGAAAAAAATTATGGACATTTATACGACTCCACAAATGAAAAAAAAAAAAAATGCATCGGCCAGAGTTCGAACGAAACCCGACAGTTAAAACTGGTCGGGTTTGTTCGAACATGACCGTTACAAAAAAGTACGGGCCAAAATCAAGCCCATTGGTTCGAGCGAATGGGGGTTTTCTCGAACCCCTTATGGTTCGAGTGAACCCAATTCGCTCGAAGTACTATTTATTCGAACCCTCCAATTAGAGGTTTCTCCCAAAAATTTTCAGAGTTCTGAAGAATTAATGACTTTGGAGCTCTGGTTCAAAGAGTGAATGAAATAATATTGATAACCCAAAAATATTAGATGGTAGTACTTGGAGCAAGCTTTCCAACGAGTATAATTTTGTTATATTTTGAATTTATTATGTTCTTGTTTTTTTAATTTTATGGAAAATTGGTTTTTCACCGAACATGAACTTCTTTGTTCAACGCATTGGGAAAAATAAGAAACTAATTCAAAAAAAATTTGAAAAATATCTATGCCCCTGGTATTGATGTCTTCTTTCTAACAAAAAAAATAAAAATTGAATTTCGATTTATATAGAACAAGTTATATGTTCAAACGCAAACCTATGTCTGAATTATGACTAGTCGGACTTCAAAACTTTATAAAATGAAAATATTGAACATATCACTACAAAACCAATTGCAAGCCCTGGATATTGATGTTACAAACCAAAATTCAAAAGAATTGAGTTTTTATCATTTATAGAAAAAAAGTTATGCGTTTTGGGAGGCACATCACTCTTAAAAAATGTAGTTTGTTGTAAAAAACTACTTTTCGAGAGAGATGGAAATTTTTTTAAAAAATCCTTCAAAAAAATTTGAAAAAAATGTATATAGAATCTACAAACAAAATGCTAGAAATCACTAATTTACATCATCTTCAAATTTTTAATAGTTTAAAAGTTATAGTTCTCAGAAGTTGAAGATTATTTTAAAAATGTACATCTCAGTGTCAAAAGTGGCAAAAAAGTGGGAACCATTATTGTGAGTTCACCCAAACGTATATTCATAGATTGCATGTTTGTGAAGACAATTGATTGAGCTTAATGTGTAGCAATTAATCTCTACATGGTTAGAACTATTGTAATATGTTATGTTGATAGATGGTTTTTATGAAATAGATCTAGAAGATATGTTGGATTGTTACACAAAGTTATGTTATATACTATGCGATATTTTTACTAAATTTTTTACTACCATCTCTTTTTACATTAACACACATAGGTGTAGGTGTGGTGCAAAACTCAAATAGAGTTGTATATAAAGCTATGTGTATGATATATTTCTTTATACTAAAAAACAAATATTTGATGTAAAGATTTACATATGAGTTGGGAAGTATCTTTTAGTTGTGTATCATGAATTCAAGTACTAAACAAATGACAATTGGACCAAGAATTTGTGCATGGGTTTGTGACATTATTCATGGTGCTCCATGCATAATACATAATATAATGAGTTGTGTGTAAGGTTGTGTACTGTCATGCAAGTGATTGAAGTAGACATACACACTTGCATAGTAGCACACAAATTATTTGTCCCTTCTTGAAAGACAATCATCTTCATTTTCCTACAGGATGTGTGATGTTCTCGAGGTTTTGTCATATTTTTTAACTATAGAATTTATTTAGAAATCTATTATCTTTTACCACTAATTAATGTTATGTTGATATGAGGATTGGATGGGTATAAATATTAACAATGAGAAAAATAGGGATGCCTAAGTATTATGTCATTAGAATCAATTTTTATTACATCACACACTATCTCCTCATGAAAATGATGAATAGGATATGAGAAGAAGAATTGACACATGACATGTATAATAAGTTAGTGCTACAAGAATTGATCCATCCCAAGCTATATATTTTTGAATTGGACATGGTTAGTCATGCGGCAATGACTTTAGAGAGAAGGTTTTTTATAATGCCAATATTGAGCATGAAGAATAGTTGTTATCATTATGACCATATTTGTGAATGGAATAGGTTCTCTACTTCAAAATATTGCTCAATTGTTATGTTTTCTCTAATGAGACATGCTACTTTCTATGTTTTTCACTTCTAAATTGTAGGAATCCTTTACTTTTGTGCACATAAATAGATTCTTATATGCATACAAATTTGCATTAAATTTGTTGCTAGATTTGTGCCTAATGCATTGTTTTCTTATCTTGGAGGGTTTGGTCTTTTCCTAAAAAGTAATTTTCCTTGACATAGGTAATTTATCACATTCTACCTTGAATAATAACTCTTTCTCAATGACAGATATATAATGATATGATTCTCCCATCATCTTGACCTTGTCTGGCTTTAGTTTCAACAAAATGAAAGGGTGTAGGCTACTATGGTACTTTAGGACTATATTATTCTATGACTTGGATGTATTCCACTTCATATATAGTCAATGGAAGGAAATGGTGGAGACACAAAATGATTGACCACAACCTTGTTGTATTTGTTACCACTAAATATAATAGTCATCGTAAATATCTTCAAGATAATATTTAGATCCTTGAAGACTTCTAGTAAGTTTTCTTGGGTTGGCTTAAATATTCCTTCTATTTGACCACCCTCCAACAAAGCACGAGCTTTCCACCACTTCTTGATAGGTGAAGTAACTTTTAGAAGTTGATCTTAATATTTTACCCATTAAAAATTACCCATAGAGACATATGACTCTAACTAATCTAACCAATTATCTTCTTCATCTACATCTATTTTACCCTCAAACACAATAATATATAAATTCACTTGGAACCTAGGGGGAATTCACCATTAAAATTTTTAATGGTGGGAAGTCGCTTGTTCAAAAACTTTATTGAACTCATTAAATATAAATATTCATTGTTTAAAAAAAGCCTTTATAATTTCATATTGGTCATCATGTGGATTGTATCTTGCTCCTCTAATATTAAAACTTGATTGAAATGAATTGAAAGGAAAAATTTAACGAGTCCCATGGTTTGATGTCATATATATATATATATATATATATATATATATATAGAGAGAGAGAGAGAGAGAGAGAGAGAGAGAGAGAGAGAGAGAGAGAGAGAGAGAGAGAGAGAGAGAGAGAGAGAGAGATGTTTTATTAACATATGTTTTGTATGGAATAATTTTGAGGGAGATATATGTATATGTGTTTTATCCTATCTATGTGTGTTAATTGCCTATGCTAAATTCCCACTATTGTCTCTATCTTTATGTTATGAATGCACATTTATAAATTACATGTTCATGAGGATAAAGGTCATTAAGAAATTTGAATTTTTTTTGCTTCTATATCTTCTAATAATTAGTTATGGCCACCATAAATTTTGATAGGAAATGCGGTATGAACTGTTTCTAGTAGGTGTGTTGGATTGTGTCAGAGAGTTTTAAGGTTTGGAAGATGTTCTACTTTGAGTTTTGGACTATACATTCTATGCACATTTATGTGAATAAGTGCGGGTGCGGCATGAAAATCATGTAGAATTTTTTGTGAAGATATGCAATAAGGCTCTTTACATTGCATGAGTGGTACATGATATACAAGATTACCATAGATATGGAAATTTTCTTTTGAGTTAAGCGACAAGATTCCAAGCACTATGTAAATGATTACTAGAGTAAGCAATTGCATGAATGTGTGTAGCATAATTTCAGACATTGCACACATAATATATAATGCAAGGAACTACATGTAGGGTTGCACGTTGTTGTGTAGGTGATCAAGGTTAATGAATGTACTTGTGCAACCATGCATAGCTTATGCAATTACCCCTTTAATTTACAACAAAAGATATTCTCTACAATTTGTTTCTTCTTTTTTCATTTTTTTAAAAATTTGGTTTATAAAGATGACTACATCAAGCTATCCATGAATGAATGTTGTCTTCCCATCCATTTTCTTAATTTTCTAATCATGAGATGCTAATGTTTTTTAATTAAAAAGGTAGCGATAACTAGGGTGTCGACCCTTAACATAGTCAGAGACTATCAAAAAGACAAAACTAACCAAGGGAGCAAGCCCCCTAACAACAATGTCAGACCAAAAAACAAACAAGACCCAACTCAAGGAGGGGAAGAGACACCCAAGCCTTGAGAGGGAGAGGTTTGGACAAGGGGGGAGGACCTCCCCTTCCGCCTACGACGAACCACCGTCCAGGCGATACAATCATTAGGACCAAGAGAGAGATCAAGTGGAAGTGAATCTGCAAGGTTGAGATGCTAATGTTATCTATAATATGATTGAAACTACTTTGCAGATGGAGAGTGTCTTATCAAATTATAAACCCTCAACTTGGCACTACCCTTTTGCAACCAATCTTGCCTTATTTCTTTCAACAAAATTGTCATCCTTGTATTTATGTTTTAATACCCATTTGCAAGCAATTATTTTTACTTTTCTTGACCATTATTATAAATTCCTAGACTATTTTTTATTAAGAAACTTTATTTCATATGCCATGGACCTTTTCCAATGGTTTACCTCATCACTATTAAGAGCCTCTTTCATTTATTTGGTCTTACCAAACATGAAAGATAATGCAAAATAGGTAAAATCAAGTGGCTCAAAACTATACCTATTAGACTCTCTCCTTTCCCCTCACTCCTGGCCATTTGATCTCTATGATTGATTTCTAAATTTCTAAGTTTCCCTTCCTTTCTAAATATTTTATGTCACTTAAGGTTGATTGTGTTCTTCAATGACATCATATTCATAATGTAATTATAAATCATTTAAAAAGATTCACTTACATGTGGTTGCAACTTACATAAAGACATTTATATGGGACCCACACTTGTATTCCTTAGATCTAAAAAGCAACAAATCATGTGATGCCACATCAACACACCAAAAAAAATGATTTAGTGCACAAATATCAGTCTCACTTTTTTTTTACATTTTTGAACACCTTGAAAAAAAGCATGTTGATGCGGCATCATATTTGATGATATGACCCTAAAACCTTAGTTATAAGTACAAGACTTGCCAAGTAAGCTGACGTAAAAATTTAACTTTTAGATCCTCTCCCCTGATACCACTTTCACTAAATCCAAAATAAACATATAGATGTGTTTCAATTTGTAAGTCCACAAATTTTATTTGACATTTAGGTCAAAGAATTGGCCTTCTTATATGAGCTATATAATGTAATCACATTGCTCGAAAAGAAGACTAATTAAATTATATTAGTAAAATAACTCTCAAAAGCGTCTAAAGTTTGTCTGAATTGTCCAGCATGGTTAAAATCAGAATAGTTTCGACATAGAGTAAAAACCTAACAAATGCTTCTGTGTGAACACTTGCCATTATTGATAGCAGGGGCATTCCGAGAATTGAACTCGGGACCTCTCGCACCCTAAGCGAGAATCATACCACTAGACCAAATGCCCTCATTTAGGAACATTTGAATGGAAAAACATACACAAATCTTCTACAAATATAGGCATTTTTTTTATTGAGTATTACGTTGTTCATTGATATAATATTTTTACTTGTTCTCTGATTTGTAGAATTGGTTTGGTTTTTAGCTAAAAAATTTTTTAGAGCTTGAAAACTAAATCAAATTTGACACTAATTTATATGCTGAATTAATAATTAGCAATCAAATATATTTAAAATATAATTTATGTGATTTTATGAGTAGTTAAAAGTTTTTTGTTTTGTTTTTTAAGGTTTTGTATTTGGTATGGATGGTCATTGGAGACTTTTCTAGTGGCTTTCTTTATGTGTGGGTGTTGTTTTATAAAAAATGTTATGGTTTTATGTATCGTCGGAGTTTGTGGCACCCATGGTTTTCTCTTTTTGGAGTTCAAAGGCCCCCTTGTTCTTTATTTAAGGACCTCTGATCATGTAAATAACTTTTAGTGCAATTCTAGAGAGTTGAAATTTTGTAATCTATCATTGTACTTTTGGAAACTCATGGGCTTTAGAAAGAAAAGTTACTACATATGCTCGTATATGTGTTGAAATTAACCTTAACAAATTGCATCTTGATTCTTTCAAAATTAGGCTGGGTACCATGTAATGGATCCAACAAATAGACTATGAGGGCCTACCTTTTCATTGTCATATTCATTGAAATATCCTCCTATCTCCTATCCTTCCTTCATCTCCTATCTAAGAAATCCCTCCATCCTATCATCCTTGTCCGCAACCTTGGTTCTCCCTTGAGATTGGATCCAATCTACCTAAATCTTCCTCCTATTAATCCAACTCCTACTCAATTATCCTCAATCCTCTTAAGCATTCCAAATAAATCTCAAAGAAATCCATCCAGATACTAGAAATTCTAATACAAGCTATCTAGCGCATAATATAAAAAAACAAACAATAGTTTTGTTCCTGACTTAACTATAAACCTCGATTCATTTTACTCTAATTATCATCACCAAGATATATTGTTCCTAATCCTCATATTTTTATCATCAACAACACTATACTTGCATTATTCTTATCATTAGTAATGCTCTCATATCATCATCATCAATCAATCAATTTTCAACTTGACTTGGGGAGAATCCTTGTCTATTTTTTGTCTTATTGCGCATGCTTGCTTGTTTTCTATTTTGTGTTATCATTAAATGACGATCCTTGCATCATCTTTCCATAGAGGGATCACGGTCTTACATATTACAGAGTCATAAGGCATATACTTGAAGGGACACTTATATATGTGTGTTACAACTACAATTGCATTCATATATTGACCTAAGAAAGATTATTGCATTTGTAAGTTGACCACAAGCACAAACCACCACCAAGCTTGTAATAGGCTAGGTCCAAAAGCCCACATGTTTGACTAGAAGAAAGAACACGCTATAAGTTTCCTAATGTATCTTAATCTAGTCCCAACAGTCATCCACACACTATCTCCGATGATAACAAGTTACAAACTTCTGGTGCATCAATCCAGAACAAAAACTCAATTGATCAACAAGTATATGACCACTTTGTCACTTCAAACTCTTTGTCCACAAAAGATCAACTCTAAAAAATAGAGAATTTGATAGAACATGTGTAGACATACTCTCCTTCCAAACTTCAAGTCGTAACTCTTTAGACATGTAGAATGCCTGGTACAACACACTACTAGTGTAAACACCTTGTTTGAGGAATATACCTCAAGCGGATCAAACTTCTAAATCACCTCCAACACTAGGAATGGATGTAACTCATACTACAATTAAACTCACAATTTGACACTATATTTTTGGAACTCAAATACATAAACATGAATATTATGATAGTTGTGGTTGTACAATTACATATTGATTAGACCTCATAATGAGCTCCACATAATCTACACTCCTTTGACATAAATGACCGTATTTCCAAAAATACTTATGTCTATTTATGCACTTAGCACATTATCACCCTAGTTGCATAATATCATGTATGATATGCAATAAAGGTTGCTCAAGCCATTGCAACACGACTCCATCTATTTTTATGCCTTGTCTATCCACCCTCTGGACTTAACTATTGCATCATTTCTTATCCTTTCAACAGCACACCCACATTATTCAACCCTGTTTGTCCTCTCGAGGGGGAATATACCAACCTCCCTCGTATCCTTCCAAGTGATCAGAGTATCATGCCACTATGAGAATAGCTATTTGGATTATTCTGAATAATAACAATAGGATATATCCTAATCGGAAGGATTCAGCAAAGTTAGTTTTGAACTTTTTAGTTCTTAATAGTCTCATGTGTGTCGGTTTTACTTTTCTATATTAAACCTTGCCTGTAATGTGGCAAAGAAGGCATGTGGCATGGTGACAAGGGAGCAAATGATTGCCATCTGTTATCTTAGAATCGAATTGTCAAATAATCTGTTGTGCATGGTATCAGTACATGCAATGTATAAGAAGCACCTGCCCCATATGAAAATGTTTCTATCTGTCTCTGGAAGAATAGCAATAGTAATAAGAACAAGAACAACAAATATGGCTACAGAAGACATAGCTACAGCTACAGTAGATACAGTTCCAGTTACAGTAGATCCACCTCCTGTTATAGTAGATCCAGCCACAGCTACAGTACATCCAGCTTCAGCTTCTGTTGCAGTACACCCACCTCCTGTTACAGTAGATCCAGCCCCGGCTACAGGAGACCCAGATTCTGTTACAGTAGACCCACCTCCTGTTACAGTAGACCCAGCTCCCATTAGAGGAAAGAAAGTGGAAGATGTTACCTTAGGACGCCAAGCCCCTAGGCCTGCCCATGAAATGGGCTCCATCAACCAAACTCCTGACCGAAAATCCATTCCAGTATTCTTCTCTTCTTTATATTATGATTTGGTTGCTTTATCAAAAATTCTTTTGGTAAATCTGGGGTGAAATTATAATTGGGTTAGTTATTTTTTGTGTTACCCATGCATTTACATTGTCTATAGCATTGCTTGGTTCATTTTTTTCATTAGAACCCATGATGGTGTTCTGTAGCTGATTTATTTTATTGGGCTAAAAACCCACAATCTTAAAATTAGGGTTTTGTGAATAGTGTAAAGGAGAGCAATTGGCTGATTTCAGAAAATCTCATGAAATTTGTTATATTGATTGAACTGTAAACCAGATTGAAGACATTTTAAAGACAGCACCCGCAGACTTTCGTTTTCCCACGACCAACCAGACAAGGCACTGCTTCACTCGTTACATTGAGTATCACAAGTATGATGTTTTTAATTTCTGCTCTCATTTTATCATGAATTTTTTTCCTGGTATACGTTTCCAGAGCAAATTTTTCTCTATATTCCATATTGCAAGGGCTGTTTATTAGTTATATGATGTTTGTAAACACAGATGCATTCAAGCTAAGGGAGAAGGTGCCAATGAATGTGACAAGTTTGCTAAATATTATCGATCTTTATGTCCTACTGAATGGGTATGTAATTGTTCACAAATATTTTCATTTTGTTAAAAAATATTATTGCTGCATTGCAGTACTGGCTTACATGTCTAAGTTTTTTTGCCTTTTTAGAATTGTTATGTTTTCCCCACTTCTAAGCTTTCTTTGTTATTATCACGCAGGTAGTAAGATGGAATGAGCAAAGGGAACTTGGCATTTTTCCTGGGCCTCTGTGACGACTTTTACTTAAGTATCTGTAATTCTTTTGTAATTTATACTTCCCTCAAATGCAATATTATAGTCTTTCAAGTTGTTGTGCCATCTTGTGCTGCTAAGCATCCATCTTCTCAATTGCATTTTGTGGATCGACAACGTGTTGTATTGAAAAGTTTGAAAAGATTCAATAATTATTTCGATGCTTTGACCAAGCAAGCCTCTGGTGGTATGTGATGGTTTTTCATTCTATTTGAGAAGTCTGCCTCTGGTTAAATATGATGATTTTTCCATCAATTTCAAAAGTTACTGAAACAATATTATAAATATATAGCTTAAAGATAAGATATACAAAACTTTGAGAGAACATTAAGGGCTCTCATTGTAATAGGGAAGGTTTTAATGTGAGGGAAGGGCAATTGTTTAGGTTAGCACTAAAGTAAGGCTTTAATGCCCACATTAAGATGCCGTGAGTATAAATGTCAACTCTTAGATCAGACATCCAATAGCCCATCCAAAAACACGCTTGTTTTCAGTAACACGCTTGTTTTCAGTTGACATGGTTTGGTGAGATATCCATTCACACTTTTGAAAATGCAAATCTATTCGTCTTATTCCTTGAAAAAGATCATTTAAGCCTAAATCTCCTACTTATATAGATAACTATATAGAAAGTCGGAGTGTCCTCTACTTGCTTGTACCTGTTTGCACCCTTTATGGTGTTGGCACAGGTTGCAGCTATTCTAGTTCCAAAACAGACCTTTCGTACAGTGTGTTAGTAACAGGTTAGTCAATCACATCACAGTCGTTAATTGCAAAATCGATTGCAAAATCGACGGTGTAAAATGCGCGACTAACACACGTGTTAGTCAATACGTACTGTCTTTTTGGAACCAGAATAGATGCATCCGTTAGCACAAAAGCCTTGAGCTTGGCGGCACAAAAACTTTTAGCGTTTTGTGTGTGGAGGGAGAGAGCACAAAAGCCTTGGGGAGGGGGAATGGGGGCACAAAAGCCTTGAGCCTAGTGGAGAAGTACAAAAGCCTTGAGGAGGGGGGACAGGGGATGGCGATACAAAAACCTCTCCTCGAACTTGTTGAATAAGTAGTAAGTAAACCGATAATAAGTAAAAGAACTAGTCCCTAGTCGAGAGGGAGAATCAAGCCAAAAGTGTTCACTCGTTCTCATCGGTCCATTTCAACGGTTGCCCATGCTCGCTACTTTTATCCTTACAGGTTCTCGTCGTTGAGTAAGAAGCTATCTCATATGCTCATCCCTCCACACGTTCAGTTTTCCCATAAGTGGATGGCAAATTGATGGACAGAGATAGGAAGGCAAGAGAAAAAGCCTTTCTTTATTTGGCAGGCATGCGTAGCTCAGTCCTCGCACGGAGTCATGCTGGTGGATGCAGGAAGTGTTATGCCTGCCTTCCCACTCCGCAGATCTATCCGTATAGGAAGACTGATCATATGCGTAGGCGGTGAAAACCAACATGATCAAGATAACTCTATCGAATATACTACTTTCTTTCCTTGGCCTTAAGGGATCAATCGTTCATTAGGGGGGTTTATCTTAACTCTCTCTTTCGAAGGCTGAACCAACCCGGCCTTGAGCCTGGGGGGCGCACAAAAGCTTTGAGCCTGGGGACACAAAGCACAAAAGCCTTGAGCTCGGGGGCAACACCAATGCTACTTTCTCAAGGGCACACCGGGCACACCGATGCTACTTACTTAATGCTGAGCCACAATGTTACTAAGGCTTGGACACAACAATGCTAATAAGGTCCATGCCCAACAATGTTAATAAGGCCCATGTCTAACAATGTTAATAAGGCCCATTGTGCCTTGTGCCTTGTGGCACAAATACAGAAGGGGTGCTTGTGCCTTGAGCATAGGGCACAAAAGCGCTACTTTTTTTGAATGTTGAGCCACAATGTAACTAAGGCTTGGACACAACAATGCTCATAAGGCCCATGTCCAACAATGTTAATAAGACCCATTGGGGTGTAATACCCCAATAAGACTCATTGGGGTGGCAAAGCCACAATGTTACTAAGGCTTGGACACAACAATGCTAATAAGGCCCATGTCCAACAATGTTAATAAGACCCATTGGGGTGGAAAAGCCTTGAACCTGGGTGGACACAACAATGTTACCTGCTTGAACAATGACGAGGAAGAGCCTTGTGCTACTTTGAACCTATGTGGACACAACAATGCTACCTGCTTGAACAATGGTGAGGGGGAGCCTTGTGCTTGAGCCCGGGGGCACAACAACGCTACTTGCTTGAATGTTGAGCCACAATGTTACTAAGGTTTGGACACAACAATGCTAATAAGGCCCATGTTCAACAATGTTAATAAAGCCCATTAGAGTGGCAAAGCCTTGAACATAGGTGGACACAACAATGCTATCGGCTTGAATGGTTGCAAAGCCTTGAATCTGGGTGGTGGAAACAACAATGCTACCTGCCTTGAACCTAGGTGGTGGAGACAACAATGCTACCTGCTTGAATGGCTGCAAAGCCTTGAACCTGGGTGGACATTGTGGGTGGTGGAGACAACAATGCTACTTGCTTGAATGGCTGCAAAGCCTTGAACCTGGGTGGACACAACAATGCTCTACCTACTTGAATGGTTGTAAAGCCTTGAACCTAGGTGGACATAAAAATGCTACCTACAATTATGTATCTTTTATAAAAAAATAAAAATAAAAATAAAAAAATAAATATTATGTATCTTTTATGGTGGACACAACAATACCACCTACAACCATGCAACTACATGGGCCATGAAAGCTATAATCTTCCTATAAACTTCTTGTTGGTAAATAAATATGAAGCAAAGACTCGTGTAATTTTAGATGAACCATGTTTCAATGTTGAACCTAGGTGGACACAACAATGCCACCTACAACTATGCAACTACACCAATCAAAAGATTTTTGTAGGTAAATAAATATGAACAGATTTTTGTAGGTAAATAAATATGAAGTAAAGGTAGCAATTTTAGATGAATCAACTTGTTTAAACAAGTCATTAGATGTATCACAAATGAATCAACTTGTTAAAACAAGTCAAAAGTATCACATCGGAAAATGTAACTTAAAAGTAGCCAATTATTTACAAGTCAGTACACGTGAAAAGAGCTTTTGCTTAATAAAAATTTATTAGCACTATTCTATCAATACACATGAAAAGAGCTCTTGCTTGATAAAAATTATTCTATTGAGAAATATCATTTGTAAGGATCTTCAATATGTCTAGAGTTGTCATATCTATTGGTAAACAGTTTTGTCACTGGGATTGTTTTTCTAAAATTGACCATCTTTTCTCAAAGAGTAGTAACAACCATTTTAGAGAGATCGTTATGGAATAACAATCTTCCTCGACGTTAGTCAAGAGTAGCACATTGGAAAACCTATCATTGTCATTGCGATTGTTTCTCTAAAATTAACCATGTTTTTTTGAAGATAACAATCTTGCTTGGCATTAGACAAAAGTAGCACGTTGGAAAACCTTTGTCATTGTCATTGTGATTGTTTCTCTAAAATTAACCATGATGTTTTCTTGAAGAGCAATGACAATTGTTCCAACAATTGGAAACATCATTATGGAATAACAATCTTCCACTGCGTTCATTCCTTTGGGTTAGTCAAAAGTATCCATTTAAACAATCCAATACACATGAAATTCTTATGTTAAAAAATCATTCGAAAGGATTTTCAATAGATCTCTAAGGAGTTTGCTATATCAGCATTTAGATTAGAAGGTTTACCATGTCAACATTCAGAGTTGTCATACTTGATGGTAAACAGACTTGTTACTACAATTGCTTCGCTAAAATTGATCTTGTTTCTCTTGAAGAGTAGAGACGACTCTTCCAACAATGGAAGAGTCATTATGGAATAACAATTTTCCTCTAAGTTTGAGAGGGGTAGGTCCCTCGTATGTTGGGATTGTTGGGGATTTATGTGTACTTTTTATCTAAAAATACATAAAGGAGAAATCATAAAACTAAAAGCAGATAGTTAATAAAAACCCTATTGGAAGACATACGAATATCAATTAGCACTTCATACATGAAAACAATTACAAAGGGTTTCTCATGATAAAGTATGTTTGATATACAATGATGATGAAAGATGCACATCAGACCTTGACATATGAAGATATAGGCTATACTAGCACATACTTGAGTCAAGAAATTCATCAAATCAATTGCATAGATCATATACCAACATATAAAAGGATTAGTAATTTAACATATGATAAATTAGTAATAATAACTAATGAATACATAAAATTAAAAGAGGATGGTTAATAGAAACCATAATTGAAGACATACAAGCACCAAATAACACTTTATAAGTAATAACAATTACAAGGGTGTTCTCACGATAAAGTATGTTTTGATATGCAATGATGATGAAAGAGGCATAATAAACCTCAACATATGAAGAATGAAGAGATAGGCTATACTACCACATACAAGTCAAGATACAAAGAAATGATGTGTTTAATCAAATTAATTACATAGATCTTTGAACTCAAAACCAATAGATTCTACCAATATATAAAGGGATTATTAATTTGACATATGAAAAATTAAGAATAATAACTCATGACACATTCAAGACATACAAATTCAATTCATTCTTCATTATTCTTTTGAAAATATATAAGTCCAAAAAACCTTCTCACACAATACTTTCTCACAGAGTTTCTCTAGAAAATTCTCTAGAGTTTCCCCTTTGTAAGTCCCTTTACATTTGAATTAGTCTTGTTCTCTCACTTTTCTTAAGTTTGACCACATGTCACAACTATAGAGGGGTAGTTATACTTTTAGTCTTACATTCTCACATCCTTATCCTTGCCCTTATATGAAAGGTGTTCCTCAAGTACATTTTACACTCTTTTGTATAAATAATTAATATTATATATATTTTTATTTAATCTCTTTGTAAAAAAATTATTTGATTTTTGACAATTTTTGTGAGCTTATGAGTCTTTGGTCATTCCAACATTGTATTAGAGCAATCCTATAGATCCTTTTTCAAATAGTCTTGAATTTGCAAGGGCTTTTATCACTTACTTGCATATGATGTGTTCTAGAGTAAAACTGACCTTATGGTTGTAAAGCTAGGCCTAAAACCTATATTTTAGATAGCTTTTAGGTGTTGGAGAATAGAAAAATGTCATTTTTGGGATGGCATTCATTGAAGGTAGTATGGAATTCTCTATCACTTGTATGAGCATACAAACACTAATGACTATACTTCATATAAGTTGTCTTGACTCATGCTATATTTCCTTTATTTCTTCTATTTAGGCTTTATATCATCTAAAAGGAAATACAAGAGAAAGGAAAGAAAAAACAAATCAAGTAAGTTTATTGATGAAATAAATGCTACCAAGAGAAATGCAAAAATCTTGGAGCAATCACCCAAATGTGAAGAAGGAGGCACAAGAAATTTTGAAAGGGGAAAAACAAAGAAAAACACCTTGTGTTATTATGAATGAGGCAATGCCTAAAATGAGAGAGAGAGAGAGGGATCAAGAAGCTCTTTACAATATTGTCATTAAGAAGAAATGAGAGAGAAGACATCTCTTAAATAGAGATGAGGAGAGGAGTTACAAAGTAACTCCCAAATCTATGAATGCCACCATTCATAAAATATGTGTGCCATGTGTCCACATCCTCTTAAGGAGGAAATCTAAAATTCCTTAATAAAGGAAACTAAAATAAATGATTTGTCCTCACACATGTACAAGAGGAAAAATTACATGTAGATATTCCAAAATAATATCTCAACTAAATACAAATAAACCTAAGCCAAGTAAATATTAAATATTCTAACACCCCCCTTAAGATTTACTTGGGGAGTTTACATCAAACTCTTCAATGGGTTGCAAACCAAGATTTTTACAATGAAATTGGAACTTCTCTTTACAAAGTGGCTTGGTCAAAATATCTGCAACTTGGTCTTCCCCCTTGCAATAGAGGAGTGAAACTTGCTTGTCTTCAATTTGTTCTCTAATAAAGTGTTGTTGGAGAGAAATATGTTTTGTCCTTGCATGGAATATTGGATTTTTAGCCAAGGCAATGGCACTTTGGTTGTCACAATACAATGGAGTTGGTTCATGTTGAGGTAGACCCAAATCTTCAAGTAGTCTTCTAAGCCACAAGGCTTCTTTGGAAGCATTAGTGCATCCTTTGTACTTAGCTTCAGTGGATCCAAGAGAGGTAGATTGTTTCTTTTTACTATTCCAAGAAATTGCTCCTGAACCAACAAAAAAATAATACCCACAAGTAGATTTCCCATCATTGGGATCCACCTAGATTGGAATCAGTAAAACCTTTTAAATTAAAATCAGAATTTGCATCATAAAACAAACTTACATTAATAGTTCCTTTAATATATCTTAAAATTATTTTAGCAACTTTAAAGTATGTTTGTTGAGGTTTAGACATGAGTCTTGAAACAAAACCAACGCTATAAGCAATATCTGACCTAGTAAGAGTTAATAATTCAAACTTCCAACTAATTGTCTATACAAAGTAGGATCAACAAGTGAAGTTTGCAAATCAAGCATTAACTTAGTCCCTAATTCAATAGGAATTGAAACATGGTTAGCATCATTCATTTTAAACTTGTCTAAAAGACTTTGAGCATATTTACTTTCAGATAGAAAAATGCCATTACTTGTTTACCAAATTTGCATTTCCAAAAAATAATGTAGAAGTCCTAAATTAGTCATTTGAAATTTTTTATTAAGTTGAAACTTAATTTCAGAAATCAAATTATTGGAACTTGAAGTTAGAATTAAATCATCTACATATAAAATAATAATCACAATGTCATCTTCACTATGTTTAATATACAAATTTGGACCATTTTTACTTCTAATGAAACCTTGAGAAAGAAAGAATGCATTAATTTTAGAATATCATTTCCTAGAAGATTGGTTCAAACCATAAATTGATTTCTTTAACTTGGAAACTAAATGTTCATTACCTTCCTTAATAAAACCAAGAGGTTGAGACATAAATTTTCTCATGTAAATCACCATTAAGAAAAGCACTTTTAACATCCATTTGGTGAATAGGCCAATTCATTCTAGAAGCTAAAGAAATCACAAGTTTAATTGTAGTCATTTTAGCAACAAGAGAAAATGTTTCATTATAATCCAATCCTTCTACTTGTGAAAAACCTCTAGCAACAAGTCTAGATTTAAATTTGCTAACTTGATTATTAGCATTCAATTTAGTTTTATAAAGCCACTTGCAAGAAACAAGATTTTTACCATGAGCCAAGGGAACTAAATCCCAAGTTTGGTTAGAAATTAAAGTATCATATTCTTCCTTCATTTCTTTTTGCCAATGTGGTTGATTTTTAGCTTGATCAAATGTTTTAGGATCATTAGAATTAATAATATTAGACATTAAAGAATGATTACAATAATTAACTCTTCTAGCTTGAAGTCTATCCATTCTAGCTAAGTATTCATCACTATCTTGAATTAAAGATTTAAACCATTTAGGTCTTCTTTTAGAAGTAATGGATTCATCACTAGAAGAAGAGTCATGAGGAGAAGAGTTATTATTATCATCATCACTATCACTAGAAGGAATAGAAAGAGATGCATTATGAGTAAGGTTAAGAGAAGGAGAATGGTCCTCCACAAGCACAACTTTGCTTTGAGCAAGTTCATCATCCTCCACTTTAGAACAATCATGAATGCCTTTTTCTGCAATACAAACATCTCTTGCAACTTTTACCTTGTTAGTAATAGGATTGTAAACTCTATAACCTTTAGTATTTTCATCATAACCAACAAAAATAAAAGGAGAAGATTTAGCATCTAATTTTTGTCTTCTCTTCTTAGGTTTGTGAACATAAGTTGTGGAACCAAAAATTCTTAAATTCTGCAAATTGGGCTTTCTACCAGACCAAGCTTCTTTAGGAGTTTTATCTTTTAAGGCTTTGGCAGGTGTTCTATTAATTAAATAAGTTGCACAAGCCATAGATTCAACCCAAAACTTGTAATCCATATTTTTTGCATGCAATAAACATCTTTTCATTTCCACAATGCTCCTATGCTTCCGTTCTGCCATATCATTTTGTTGTGGTGTATAAGGAATGGTAAGCTCATGTTTAATTCCAAAAGATTTCAAACAAGCATTAAATGAATTATTGACATATTCTCTTCCACTATCAGTACAAAGAATCTTAATTTTAAAACCAGATTGCTTTTCTAAAAACATGAAATTCAGTAAACACATCAAGCACTTGATCCTTACTATGAAGGAAATATATCCACATTCTCCTTGAAAAATCATCAACAAAGGTAAGAGCATACCTTGAACCTTGGATGGAGGGATTCTCCATGGGACCCAAGATATCACTATGAACTAGATGCAATTTAGTATATGCCCTCCAAGATTGACCATGAGGAAAGGGTTCCCTATGCATCTTACCACTCATGCAACCATTGCAAACAATTTGAGAAGGAACAATAGTAGACAATCCATCGACCATATTTTCTTTTTGCATCAATGAAATATAATAAGAATTGAGATGGCCAAGTCTTTCATGCCATATAGTAAAATCAACAGTAGTAAGCAAGGAATACTTTGTAGGAGCAAATTCATAGAACTTGAATAAGTTATCAGTATCCATTTTAGCAGTAGCAATAACATGATTAGTTTTTGGATCAATGATATAACACATGCCCCTATAAAAGTTAATCTTATAATCTTGATAAAGTTTAGGAACTGAAAGCAAATTTGATTTTAATTTAGGAACATAAAGAACATCATGTAATTTACCATTAGGAACATTCACATCACCAATAGCTTCAACTTTGCAACTATGATTATTAGCTAATTGAACAAGAATATTGGAAGTATCAGGATGCAAAGATTCAAAACATTCTTTATGAGAAGTAACATGCTGAGATGCACCAAAATCAATAATCCACTTAAGTGGTTGAGAAACATTATAAGTACATGTAAATGCATGACGAGATGAATTACAATTATTATTATCTTTCTTATAATGAGGTTTATGTTGTTGATTATTTTGATTATTTTGGTTCATGGGATTTTATCATTTTGCTTCTTAAAACAATTATTAGTCACATGACCATCCTTACCAAAATACGTACAATGGGGCCTCTTAGAATAATTATTCTTTTGATTATTATTAGAACTGTTATTATAGGATTTAGAATGAAATTTATTATTAGAATAATAATTATTATGATTATTGTTATTGGATTTAAAATGATTATTATGATTTTGATTTTTAGATATAAAAGCATGTTCACTACTTTTAAGAGTACCAAGCTGAATTAATTTACCTTCCTCTTGACGTAATAAATTATGAAAAATATCATAAGTTAATTGAATAGCTAAACTAGGAATAGCAAGTTGAGCATGAATATTAGTAATAAATTGTTGAAATTGATGAGGAAGACATTTTTTAAGAATAAGATGAAATAAATGTATATTAGCTAGTGTAACTCCTAAACCAATTATCTGACAATTAATATAATCAAACTTTAATAAGAATTCATCCATGGATTTAAAATCTGTATGCCTGACATCTTTGAGTTGATCTTGAAGTCGAATTTTTCAGGATTCATTTGAGCTATCATAAGTTGTTTTTAAAATTTCTCAAGCTTCATACACTTTTGAAAAATTTCCAATTAGAACATACAAATCAAGAACCATCGAAATACCAATTAAACCAAGTGCTTCCTCATTTTGAGTCTTCCACCTCTCTTGGTCGACTTGAAGAGCAGTTGTAGTGGGCCTTGAACTTTTATGAGTTGCAACATCCAAAAGGTGTTGTAGACATATTTGCAAAATAAATGTGAACAAGTAATGGTTGGTAAAAAAATTAACCCTTTGAATAAAAGACAAGGAAAAAAAAAACACTTTTAAAGTAAATTTATTAATAATTTACTATATAAACTTGTAAATTAAATGACAATTTTTATTTTTTTTTAAAACTTTTTATTAAAAAACTTTAATTCTCAAGTCTTTAATAATAAATTTAAATTGAAAAATTAAATTTAAAAAAAAATATTCTAAAACTCTAAAAAATATTTTTTAAAAACTTTATTAAATTCTAACTTTTAATATTTTAAAAAATCTAAACTTATCTTTATCTAGCTAAGAACTTTAAAAAAAATTAAATGAAAAGGCTTTTTAATATACGTATTAATTCAAGGAAACTTATTATTATTAAAAGTTTAACTTTTATAACCCAAACATTTAAAAAAAAATAGAAACGACAATATAAAGTATTCAGGTTTTAAGAAAGAGGCATAAGTTAAGTTATTGTTAAACTAGCAGTTGTAGGGAAAGTGCCTGCAACGGGAGGCCGATAGGTGTGATTGTTAAGGAGCATGAATGAGCGATATAATTTAGTGAAGGGTAGAAGCTTTTAATAGAGTTATACAAATAGACATGAGTAGCATGATGTTATAAATGACATAGTTATTTATTTTTATAAAGTAAGGTTGTCCAATAAATGAAAGTCCTTAGAGAAGATAAGAAAATAAAGAGACATGATGTGATGTGTATTATATAACTGAACAAGGAAATTCTATTAAAGTGAAAGAGTTATTTATTTGTGTACATGTCCCAACCAATGGTTGTTCCCAAATTTTACAATTTTCCACCCACCATCCCCCATGCTGACGTATGCAGCATGATGTACATGAAGAATATGTTATGAATATAGTTATACATTATTTCTTATAGGCTATATTGTTCCCAACCAATTTTTGTCTTAGACCTAGAGTCTTGTTCTTATCCACCCTCCTCCCCCCATGCTGCTAAGAGCAACATGTTATATAGCCTTTTGTTGAATTGCATGTGATGTTTATGGTAAAAGACCTGCATCATTTTATCATTTATATATGTCAGTTTTTGATAATATAAAAATCTGGTGAAGTTAAAATTTTTGAAAAACTTGAAAATTTGAAAGATAGTATTTTTTAGCAATATAATACCTGATGACTGTGTAATTGCAGAATTGGACTATCCTGTATGTTGCATGCGAGTACTTCTTTGTTGTGAGGCAGTTTTTCTGCAGTGAATTTTAAGAGAGTAAAAATAAGTTTTGTTTAAGATGTGAAAGGATCTTAAGAGTATTTATGTAATGTGAAAAGGATTTACCTGATCTTTTTTCATGGGAAGTTGTCTTTGCAGTGAAGAGAACCTGAAAGTCGGGATGGGTGTTAGAGAGAGTAGGCAGTAAATGTAGAATTGAATAATAGGTACAGATTGAAAACCTTGAGAAAGCATACCCTGAACAAAGTAAGAAGCCTGCAAGGTGACGTTGAGGATTCAATATATTGAATGAGTAAGCAAGGTTTACATACCGTTAAACCAACGATGTGGCTAGATTTGATGGTATTCTTTACTGAAAGCTTATTTATTGAATGAAAATAATTTTAAGGTGTGAAGAAATGTTGTAATGGTAAATAGTGAGCAAAGAGAGGTACAAGCAGCAAAGAACAACTACTTTGGACTTCGAAATAAAATAATACCAGAATCTATGTTACAAATTCAAACCTTTCATTGCTTGCAATAGACATCATAGCCTTGGAAATTGGTTGCAAACTGCAAGTAGTGACAACGTCAAATAATTAAGTAACAGAAAGAAAGTAGGAACCCTGCAAGCACATGGTAGCAAAAAATAAACTGGCTATAAAGAAAAGACAATACAAAACAATTGTTTTTTAAGTAAAACGGAACTTTACCTTGCAACTTCAAACGATTAACGGTGTTAAGCTCACAAGGAAGCCCAGTAAAATAGTCACTAGGAGAAGCAAACGTAAGCAACAAAAACTCATAATGTGAACACAAGTGACCAATTTATGTGAATATTGCCATAGTGAATATTGCAGAGTGAAATGTTGGCAATAAAGAACATTGCGGTTCATGCATAGCCTTGAGAACAAAATGATTAAAGACATCATTAAAGACAACATCCAAAGTATTGTTGACAACAACAAAACAAATTAGATTTCATGGTACTATCAGCAAAGTAAAATATTCGTAACTTAAAGCAGATTTTGATCAACAACAGAACGGTCAAATTGCAAATACCTGTGAAAGTGGACAGAGTGGTTGGAGAGCGAAAGTTGTCACGTCCACAAATAATGAAATAACATAACCAAAGTAATAATCCTACAACCTGCATTGGTGCACATCAGTGGGGATGAAAAGATTAAAACAAAGTTATTTACTTAAATGAATAAACATCTGTAAACAGCAAAACCGAACCTTGAAAGTACACCAAATTGATTTCAAGAGTGGCGGAGTGAGGGAACATAAGCACAAATAAATGTGTAAAACCTATAAAATGGAAGAGGTGCAGTTAAAGAAGAATGTTTTATTAGTGGATTATTAGTTAATATTAAATTTATTGAAAAAGTGAAATGGCAGAGAGAATGTTGTATCAGTACATGAAACGTACAAAATTGTTGAATAGGGAGCAGGTATTACGTGTGTACCTTTTCTGTTGTAGGGTTCGGGGATGCAAAAGTGCTATGGACTTTCAAAGTTATTCATTGTGTTGTTGATCCTGTAAAGTAGAAATATTGTTTTTGGTTGATACATTGAATAGAAGAGATTCAATACATGAAAACATAATCAAGATTTGATTCACATACCTGATTGTGTTTCATCTGTAGGTATGCTTGTTCTGTGTTGTGTGAAAGTTGTAGCAAGCGGGCTTCCTTTGCCTTTTGAAGTACTGTTGATGTTGCACCTTTCAATCGAGAGTACCTTTGGTAGTTGAAGTCTGGTTGTATACGTAAATGTTCAATTGCTTTTACTCTTGAAAGGGTTGTGAATGTTAGGCCTTGTTTTTCTATTTTTCCGATGTCAACTGTGGCAAAGTCTAATGTCAACCCTTGTGATTTGTGAATTGTAATGCCCCATGCCATTGCCAGTGGAATTTGTGTTCGGTTTCCTCTAGTAATTGGTGCAATTGGGACATGTTTTGCATTTTGTGGATCCCATGAAGGTCCAGTATAATGTTTGAAAAGAACAACAACATATTTTGGCAAATCAGGTGGTTTTGAACCTGGATCGTAGACAATTTGTTTGATCTGACCCAAAGCACCATTTATAAGGCCAACTTCTATCCATAAATTTGCAATAAGCATAATTTCCTGGTCTATAGAAAGAAGGATTTCAAATGCCAGTTGTTCTTCTTAGTGTGCCTACTTATCTCTTTGATGTGCGATGATTGTTGTTGCACATGCAATGGGCGAGTGCAATTGTGTTAACATTTTTATGTTGTGTGCACTTGAAGCTACATTTGTTGCAAACAAATGCTTTTGTTGGCTGAAGTGGTTATTCTCATCAATTGTCAAAGCATGGGTTGACCGCAACTGTAGGGATTCCCAATCTATTTGCAATGGTGTTGAGTTGCGGATGTTAAGCAATATTTCACAGAATCTTATGTGTGAAGAACTTGTGCCTTGTTGACGAAATAGAATATCCAAGGTGACAACAGTATTGAATGTGTTCCATAGAGCTAGTGCTATTGAGTGCGATGCATATAATGGCCTATCCATAACTGGTGGAAGCTGTGCAAGATCACCAACCAAAATGACTAAGATACCTGCAAATGATTCATGTTGTTTGTTGGGGAAAGCTTCTCGCAATCTTTTATCAATCTTAATGAGTAATTGAGGGCCAAAAAAGCTCATTTCATCTATTAAAATGTAATGTAAGTGTTTGCATTGTTCTTGAAACATTAATAGGGAATGGCCTGTTAAGGGTTTGTATTCTTGAATGGGTATACGAAGGGCAGCATGGATTGTGGTTGCTTGGATATTATATGCGGAGACACCTATTGGTGCTAGTACAAGCAAAGGGCATTGTGCAAGTTTTGTATTTGAATTTAACTGTCTATGTATGCAGTCAATTAGAAATGATTTTCCAGTACCTGCAGTGCCTTGAATGATTAATCGTAATGGTGAAGAATGTAGGTTGTGTTCAGCATGAGTCTTAATAATATTAAGTGCAATCATTTGGTTTCATGCAAACTCATAGTTAGTAGGTGCATTTAAGTGCGGGTTGGAAAGATAGTGGGATGCATGGCTTTTCTGTGTTAAAATAAAGTTAAATGCTTTTGAATGCAGTGGTTCATTAGGTATAGAAGTAGTCCAATCAAATTGTAGATCAAAATCATGTTTGCCAAGCAGTTGAAGAGCAGCAACGTTGAAGTTGTTTGATGCTCCCATTTGTGACAAAATCTCCTATTCGTACAGGCCTTCTTGAGTTGTTTGATGAATATCTTCTACTTGTAGCTCTTCAACATTTTCTGTGGTAATGTGTTCTTCAAAACCATTTACATGCCAGCGAATGTAATCTATACTTTGAATATGTTTCCAATTTATGATAATTTCTTCAGGTGTGCTCCCTATATGTAGAGGAATAATTTGAAATGGTTTGTAAAGAAGTAATTTTGTCCAACAGAAACTTTCAAAATTGATGTCCTCTTCTAAAGGTAATGATTTGTGTTGTGGGTAGACATTTACAATTGCGGGCATCTTTCTTTTCATCCATTTACATGATTTACGGTGCTCAGAGTATGTATATAGCTGGGTTGAATGAAGCAGAGTGAGGTTTGCTAATTCTGGTGGTTAGTTCATGTAGTTTGAGGTGTAAGATATCGTTGTTTGAGTTTGTTCATCATAATTAGCTATGTGCTGGAAGATTCTTTTACCAACATTCAATGTTACAAATTGGCATGTACAAGATATCAATGGGAGTTTAAGCAGCAAGTGACAAGTTTCTTGTGTGCTAACGTCCCAATCAGCAACTATTCTCATGAGTAGCCTTTGGTATGCCAAGAGGATTGTATCATCTGAATTTGCTGAGTCAACTATATGTTTCAAGATATCAATATAGCTTTCTGACTTTTGTTCAGTTTTTTATGCATACTTTGAAATATATTGTAGAACTACTTTTTTGGAGCAAACAGGCTGACAGTCAACATTTTCTCTCCATATGGCGAGCATTGTAGGATTATGTACATTTAGGTGGGTATCATTTCTTGCTGGTTTGTATGATGGGTTATTGATCTGGTCTAATATTAGTGAGGAGTTAGGTTGTTCAGGCCAAGGAGCTTTGTATCGGCATTGAAGGATTGAGGTTTTTTTCCTCAAGCAGGTAGACTCTAAACACTTTGTATGCCGTTGAACAACATTGAGCAACTCAGTGTAATCAGTACAAGGATCTGATTTGGATATGATCTCTATATCCGCAAGGCATGGATCTGAAATTGCAGGCATATATTGCCTGTTCAAGCGAGCTTCTGCAGAACGTTGATTCCATGTTGTGATGTATTGGTCAAAGAAGTGTTTAACTGATTGGACATTTGCAGGATCTGACCAGTCAAGGTTATCAACATTTGGTGCATGTGGTAACCAAAGGAAGCCATGAATATGTGCAGATCCTCGGTGTTGCCATTCATATCTATACCAATGGTCAATAGCTTTTAGTTCTTTGACAATCACTTCATCCCGAAAGATTTGAAATCTTAAGTGTAAGTACAAAGCTGTAATGTGAGGATTATTGATTAAATTTTTGCTAAATTGTCTTCTATTGTTAGGTGTTGTAGCTGACTTTGACTTTGGGAATAACTTATGCAAGTCTGGCCATTTTGTGTCAGTTGAGCTTAAGGTGAAGAATAGTGTAGGTGCACCTAACTGTTGTATCATTGATGTAAGGTCACATCAGGACTTGCTCCAAAATGTCCGGTACCACGCAATGAGGTTGCATATCGCATGATGTGATTTGGTAATTCACTTGATGGTGTGTTCTGCAAGTATTCCTTTAAACCATAAAGATTTTGTGGAAGGCTATCTTGTAGATTAGTCTTAATGAAGACATAAGCTGATTGTTGGGATCGGTGTCTCATCATGAGATTGTAGATATAATATCTAAAGCGAACATGTTGCCCAAATCTTTGATCATAGTATTTGATCAAGTGCAAAGCATATTCATGTAAATGTACTTGTTTTGCTCTTTGTTGTAGTGGTAAAGCGATTCCAGTAGGGAAAAGTGTTGGGAATGCCATGGTAAGGAGGCCCTCAGTATTGTACTCATTGATAGGTGTTGCACTAATTTTTGGCCAAGGAATAACGTTGTTGATACTATTATCTAAATGGAGGATTTTTTTATTGCATCAAGTTCAGGTATTGATGATGGTAGCTGTGGGATAAATGAGGAAGTATTCTCCCTGGTTTGTTCTTCATTATCAATATTCGATAGAATAGAGGTATCTTCAACAACATCTTCTTGCAGGGAATGCACTACATGCAGCAGCTTTGTAATGTCAGTGGTCTGCTCTGACAATAGAAGCACTACATCTGGATCAATGACTACATCCTTGTAGTATTGATCATGTTTCATTTTGTAAGTCAATGCATTCATGATGTGAAGTCTATTCACGTAACAGTCATAAGTTAAACCTTGCAAATTAGTTCTATGGACAATTAGAACTTCTAATTGGTTAATGTGGCGAGGTAATGTTATTGCAATATCAGAAATATCTTGTGGGAAGTTTATTGTATGGCCAGAATATTTGTATTGGCCTCCCCTTGCATGTGTTACTTGTAAAACAGGGGCAACTCTTGATATGAGCATTTCTTCTACTTGAGAGAGAGACTTTAAAATAGAAGGTTGCTCACCTGGGTCCATATTGTTTGATAATGAGAAGCGGTGGAGGCCTTTTTCACCATAACATCTCATGCACACAACTACATGATTGACTTTTTTAATAGTTATGGCCAGATACATTTCTTTACAAACAGAACATGGTTGTGTCATCTCCAACATATCAATCTTTTTGTGGAAATTAGACAATGTATTTTGAAATGAAGCAGCCTTCATAGCAAGTTCAAGAGCAGTAGAAAATGTTTGATTGAGATTAATTTGCCTAACATCACTCTTTTCTGTTTCTAATAACTTTCCTGAGTTATTGGAAGATCTATGAAGTGCATGACGCTTCAGTTGTCATTTCTTGGAGATATCGCCTTTGTTCTTTGCATAATAAGTTCTATTGGTCTGGCTTCTCTTCAATTTGATAGCATCAATTTCTTGAGGGCAAGGCTGGATAGATATATAATATTTGAAAGAGAGCAGGCGTATGTCAGAAATTTTATAATTGAAGGTAGTTAACTTTGAAGCATGTATGAAGAATGTATGAGAATTGAAAATTCCTTCATGTATGGTTATGTGATTTTAGAGGATTTGTTGTGTATGTAAATTGCTTTTGTTGTGTTTATTTGTAAATCTAACGATTTTTTGTGTTCTGTTGTTGCACTCCTCGACTCAACTTATATGTCTAGCTTTTGATATACTTGTAAATGACTGTAGTTGAAAACTATGGGTTGTGGGAAGTCATAAATTGACTTTGTAGTGTTGTACTGCATACAGAAGTTGTTGTTAGCAACTTGGTTTTTCAAAAGGTAGTATTGTCATATAGGTATGCGTTATATATAGTAATTTTTGATACATACACATGTATGTATACATGTACACATGTATATACACATGAATTAAATATTTGAAGTGTTGCATACAAACATATGCACAAATATAACTACACATGTATATATTACAAAAATTAACACAATGAATAATAATAGTTAGTATATATATATATATATATCAGTGTATATATGTATAATTGTTTGTTGTTCTTAGTTGTTTTGTGATTTGAAAAGCATGATTGTAATATAGGTATGCACAACTATAGTAAATTTTGATGCATACAGATGTATGTACACATATACACATGTACATATACATAAAATAAAAAAAATCACAGTTTTGTATATGAACATATGCACATATATAACTACATGTGTATTTTTAAAACACTATAACTATGAATACTTATATATAGTTTTGTATTGTATTGTTATATAGAAGGATATTAGACCAGAAAAAGAACAATATACGTGCATATATGTATATTTTATTTGCAAATAACATAGTGTTAAATACATTTAAAAGTAGTGAGTATGACTAAAAGTAACTTATGTGAAGAGGAAAAACTTTCAAAGAGATAATTGGCAAATGTAAGAAATGTCCATATAGATATTTATAGAAGCATACTTGTTTTTGTAAAACGTAATTGTTTGTATAGGTAAAAGTATTAAATATGAAAATTAGCTAATAGTATAATTGTATTGTAAACTGCAAAGTTTAATAATTAGAAAAGATGCGTTATAATTCTAAGTCTCTGTACTTAGGCAGCTAATTTCTGCAAGTAGTGCTTGGCACTCAGCTTTGAAGTCAACAGGAGCGACTTTATTGATCGTCACTTTCATCTTCGATTCTGAATTGTATGTCTTAGTAGAAACCAGCAGTGTGAATGAATAGTAATGTGATAGTACTCTCTTGATCACTGAGGAAGGTGTCTTTGTTGTTGTTGCATTGTTTTGTAGTGCATAGAGCTATCTTGCAGTTTTGTGTAGCAAGTGATTGCCACCCTCATCAAATGCAGTTCCCCATAGAGTACCTATGGCATCTTGCAACTTTAGAGGCAAGAGGTAACTATAATTACAGTCTTGCATACTCATTTGACATCTAGAGTAGAACCAAGAATCATCAGCTTGCTGTGTACATTTTTTCTTGCAAGGCCTTCCATTGACCATCAGTGGGCAAGTTGTGTAATAGAAATTTTGGTCATTGACGTTGACATAGCATAGAACAGCTAGCAATGTTGTCTGAATTGTTTCTGGTTTGATGCTCATCCGCTCACAGATTGAAGAGATTGTCATTCTACTATATTTTCCATCTATGTGGATAGTTTCTGCAACAAAGGGTACAACAAGCAAAGGGTCATTTCCTCTTAATGTTAGAAGGTTTGCTTCTAGAAAACTTGGGTTGATATGTAATGTTGTTGCAGCTGTTATGTTTACAAGCTTCCCATTGAAATAGCCAACACGAGCATTACGTAAAGAAAGGATAACGACACTATCATTGGTCAACATATTTTTCACTTCTAGGCCCTTTTGTTCTGCTATTGGGCCCCATAAGTTGATGTCAATTGTTGAACTAGATAGATCATTAATTTTCACCACACGTTTTTGTGTTTGACTGCCATCTTTCCTGTGAATAGGAATGATATCTCCAGCATATAGAACAAGACCAATAACGTCAACTAGTGTATTATTTGTTAGTTGAAACAATTCACCAATGGGTGTGAAAGGAGGAGTTTGTTGATTTGCTTGTTCTTCGTTAGTGCAGCATTTTAGTATGGATGTATCAGACAGGGTGATTTCTAAATGACTGTTTAGTTTGTTGTACCTTGCATTTGCTTCCTTAATAGATCCTTTTGAAATAATATAATGTGAACCTATGTCCACACGGTTAGAGTGTAACTTAGCTATCTCATCAAAACATGTAATTCTAATTTCAGAACCATCACAATCAACAATGTCAAAGATAAACACATGGCCATTTTTGGTGGCTGTGCTATATGCCTTAATAGGCCATTTATGAGTAACTCTCCCTTTGATTGTCCATTTATTTTGGTATGGATTCAAAGTTTTAATAGGACTTATATTTTTAGAAGTTTTTGTTTGTGGGGATGGCAATTCAGTTGAAAACTGAAGCAACTGTTTAGATGTTGATGGTCTGTCCTCAGACATAATTTTTGGTTGTTGTTCTTTGAATAGATATTCTAGTTTACCAAAGAATGGGCAAACACTTTGTTTCACTTCCAAACTAAGTATTACAATAGTCCTATGAAAATAAAAGACTTCTTCTTAAATTACTGTTAATTATACATAAATGAAATTTAAAAAAGCTGAAACATATTGTTTTTAATAGTCATAGTTGATTTCCTACCTTGTGTTCCATATGTTTTGGCATGTATAGCTCGATAACTAGACTATTGCGCCTATTTTTAGAATATCTGAATATATCAGAGTAGCATATTTAGAAGGCAAGATTGACAATTGCATGTATTTGCCATTAGATAACACTAATTTATGTCTATCAGTATCATCTGTGTTGTTCTGCATTTTTTGAAATGACAAAACTTGTAGCAATGATGAAGGAAGGTCATCCCCAACATTGATAGATTGGATTGCAAAAGGGGTAGGGACATACTCTTGGTTTTTTGCCTACAAAAAACAATATGAATATAGAGGATTTAATTTTAACAGGAACTGGCTCATATATTTGCTTACTCGTTAATGTAAAGCATGTGTTAGTAAACTATGTAATCAAGCTATGGTATGTATACAATATGCATCTACTTTTGTACTATGCTATAAAAAAAGGATGCATGTGGTAATGAAATGGATGGTATGCAAAAGAGCCATGAACTGTCCAAAAAAAGAGCATAAAAGCTTTCTATATTGAAAAGATTTGATAATTTAGCTTACCAAATTATCAATAGCGGAGTGGTCTATGGATTCAGAGGTAGTTGCTGAAGATGCCATTGTGCATATATACCTTTTGAAAATTAAAAGTAAATTATAAGCATGATGAATTCTAGTTCTTATATCAGAATACAATCACAAGATGATGTAAGCTTATCAAAGGTATATATGCACAAGTAGAGTAAAATTAACTGAGGATAGAGTAACGTTGCTACAATTTTTTTTTGTTTCAAATGCTAGTGAATTGATCATAATGTGATTGAAACATGCATTGAAAGTGATAATTGCTCATATGCTGATAAGCTCAAAAAACATTAAATATGACATAATGATTTATATATTTGAGAGCATATTAGCAAAATATGAGTTTATCCGATCAAAGATCTTTCAAAATATGGGATGGTTCTGTGTGTTTCAAATGTTAACCAAAATATGAATGTAACTTTTCAAAGATTGAATAATTACAACAACATAGGATCAACCCAAGCAACCCATTTGAGGTCATTATCATTCCATTTAAATACTTTGTCTCCCAATGTAAAAATAATCGTTGGATCAAGTAATTGTTCAGTACTTGGTATTGGCAAAGGTGCTACTTCAATACTATGTATGGTTGTTACAGCACTAGAAGATGTAGACAGGTTGACTGTTGTTTGCTTTGGTGATTTATGTTCATAGTAGGCAATGATCTTTCTGAGGTTACTCTTTAACTTGTTGCTTTCTTGCAACATGCTTTCAATTACATTGTTGATGTCCTCTGTTGCTTTCAAATTTGTATCCATTGTTGAAATTTGATTGTGTTAGTGTGGCTGTTTTCTGTTTGAATGACAGATTGGAAATGCATTACTAAAAAAAGTGAACATACAAGAATAATACAACAAATCTTTAAGTAGATCACATTTTTTTTGTGAATGATGATGAATTTACTATTAACAAACTGTAAAAACTTGTAATAATTAGCACAATACATTAAATTTTGTTGTCTAATGACTCAACTTACAAAGCTTTCACTCTATGAAAGAAGGGTTTAGTTGCATTTATTTTAGAGTATGTGTGTATATATATCCATGTGTATATATATAGGTATACTTCTATATATTAGTGTACATAGATGTAAACATATACATCTGATATATATACATATATATATCTATATTTTCTCTTTGAGACTAAAAGCCTTCATGTGCACAGAGTCAGTTATTTGATTTGTGTTACACTGGGCAAAGAAGTTGTCTTTAATGATTTCATCTAAAGGTTGTGCATGAATGTTGACGTTCTTTATGGCTTCTTGCAACCTTAAAATCTAATTTGTTTTGTTGTTGTCAACAATATTTTTCTTTGCATTTTTAGGTGTGGAAATTTCCACATAAGGTTATTACCTTTTGTTCTCTGTGTGACTATTTTATGCTTTGTTTCTCAAAGGATGTTATCTTTAATGATGTCTTTAATGATTTTGTCCTTGAGGCTGTGCATGAATGTCGAAGTTCTTTATGGTTGTTTGCAACCTTAAAATGGAATTTGTTTTATTGTTGTTGCCAATATTTCACTCTGCAATTTTCACTTTGGAAATGTTCGCATAGATTGTTGGGTTTTGTTCTTGTTTTGATTATTTTGGTGGTTACATTTGGTTCTTGTTGTGACTATTTTACTGGGCTTCCTTGTGAGTTTGACATCGTTAATGGTTTGAAATTGCAAGGTAAGGTTCCAGTTTATTTAAATATGTCTTTGTTTTGTATTGCATTTTGTTTATAGCTTGTTTAGTTTTTGCTTCCATGTTCTTGCAGGGCTTGCTACTTTCTTTCTGTTTGCTAACTGTTTGTGGGTGTCACTAGTTCTAGTTTGGAAGCAATTTTCAAGGTTCTCTCTGTTGTTTAATTGTTTGTGGACATGCCTACTTGCACTTTGGAAGGCATTTTTCAGGTTGTTTTGTGAGTTTCACGATCTACATGCTATGAATTTGCAATTTAAGTTCCACTGGTTGCAACCATAAAATGTAATCTGTTTTATTGTTGTAAGCTTAATTTCAATCTGTTAATTTTTGACATGGGTTTGTATATAGAGGTGCAGTTAAGATTTCTTCTAGTTGTGTGTATATATATTGGGCTCCTTTATGAGCTGCATGACTTCAATGCTTTGATGTTGTTGCAGGGTTGTTTGTTTGTTTATGTTATTTAGGTTTGTTTATGTTGTTTAATTGTTTGTGGTTTTGCCTACTTCAAGTTTAATTGTTGTGGACAATATTTCACTATGTAAATGTTCACATAAGCCAGTATATAGTTATGGAGTTAGGTTTTGTTGTGTATATGATAGTTTTATATGGTTTCTTCATGAGGTTCATGCCATGAATGGTTTGAATTTGGACGGTAAGCTTGGTTTTTATTTAAAATGTTTTTTGTTTTGTAATGCAATTTTTTTATGGTCTGCCTATTTCCTTCTTTCGTCTGCTTGCAAGGTTAGGTATGAGTATCTACTGCTTTGTGCACACGAAGATTTTTATTCAGTAAGATAAATTGATATATATATATGTAGATCATGTACATATGCGTAACAACAATATTTTGCTTTGCATTTTTAAGTGTGGAAATTTCCACATAAGGTTATTACCTTTTGTTCTCTGTGTGACTATTTTATGCTCTATTTCTCAAAGGATGTTGTCTTTAATGATGTCTTTAATGATTTTGTCCTCGAGGTTGTGCATGAATGTCGACCTTTTTTATGGCTGTTTGCAACCTTAAAATGGAATTTGTTTTATTGTTGTTGCCAATATTTTGCTCTGCAATTTTTGCTTTGGAAATGTTCGCATAGATTGTTGGGTTTCATTCTTGTTCTGATTATTTTCGTGGTTACATTTGGTTCTTGTTGTGACTATTTTACTGGGCTTCCTTGTGAGTTTGACACCGTTAATGGTTTGAAATTGCAAGGTAAGGTTCCAGTTTATTTAAATATGTCTTTGTTTTGTATTGCATTTTGTTTATAGCTTGTTTAGTTTCTGCTTCCATGTTCTTGCAGGGCTTGTTGCTTTCTTTCTGTTCGCTAACTATTTGTGGGTGTCACTAGTTCTAGTTTGGAAGCAATTTTCAAGGTTGTTCTCTCTGTTGTTTAATTGTTTGTGGACATGCCTACTTGCACTTTGGAAGGCATTTTCAAGTTGTTATGTGAGTTTCACAGTCTGCATGCTATGAATTTGCAATTTAAGTTCCACCGGTTGCAACCATAAAATGTAATATGTTTTATTGTTGTAAGCTTAATTTCAATCTGTTAATTTTTGACATGGGTTTGTATATAGAGGTGCAGTTAAGGTTTCTTCTAGTTGTGTGTATATATATTGGGCTCCTTTATGAGCTGCATGACTTCAATGCTTTGATGTTGTTGCAAGGTTGTTTGTTTGTTTATGTTATTTAGGTTTGTTTATGTTGTTTAACTATTTGTGGTTGTGCCTACTTCAAGTTTAATTGTTGTGGACAATATTTCACTATGCAAATGTTCACATAAGCCAGTATATAGTTATGGAGTTAGGTTTTGTTGTGGATATGACAATTTTATATGGTTTCTTCATGAGATTCATGCCATGTTTGAATTTGGACGGTAAGCTTGGTTTTTATTTAAAGTGTTTTTTGTTTTGTAATGCAATTTTTTTATGGTCTGCCTATTTCCTTCTTTCGTTTGCTTGCAAGGTTAGGTATGAGTATCTACTGCTTTGTGCACACGAAGATTTTTATTCAGTAAGATAAATTGATATATATATATGTAGATCATGTACATATGCGTAACAACAATATTTTGCTTTGCATTTTTAGGTGTGGAAATTTCCACATAAGGTTATTACCTTTTGTTCTCTGTGTGACTATTTTATGCTCTATTTCTCAAAGGATGTTGTCTTTAATGATGTCTTTAATGATTTTGTCCTCGAGGTTGTGCATGAATGTCGACATTTTTTATGGCTGTTTGCAACCTTAAAATGGAATTTGTTTTATTGTTGTTGCCAATATTTTGCTCTGCAATTTTCGCTTTGGAAATGTTCGCATAGATTGTTGGGTTTCGTTCTTGTTCTGATTATTTTCGTGGTTACATTTGGTTCTTGTTGTGACTATTTTACTGGGCTTCCTTGTGAGTTTGACACCGTTAATGGATTGAAATTGCAAGGTAAGGTTCCAGTTTATTTAAATATGTCTTTGTTTTGTATTGCATTTTGTTTATAGCTTGTTTAGTTTCTGCTTCCATGTTCTTGCAGGGCTTGTTGCTTTCTTTCTGTTCGCTAACTATTTGTGGGTGTCACTAGTTCTAGTTTGGAAGCAATTTTCAAGGTTGTTCTCTCTGTTGTTTAATTGTTTGTGGACATGCCTACTTGCACTTTGGAAGGCATTTTCAGGTTGTTATGTGAGTTTCACAGTCTGCATGCTATGAATTTGCAATTTAAGTTCCACCGGTTGCAACCATAAAATGTAATCTGTTTTATTGTTGTAAGCTTAATTTCAATCTGTTAATTTTTGACATGGGTTTGTATATAGAGGTGCAGTTAAGGTTTCTTCTAGTTGTGTGTATATATATTGGGCTCCTTTATGAGCTGCATGACTTCAATGCTTTGATGTTGTTGCAAGGTTGTTTGTTTGTTTATGTTATTTAGGTTTGTTTATGTTGTTTAACTATTTGTGGTTGTGCCTACTTCAAGTTTAATTGTTGTGGACAATATTTCACTATGCAAATGTTCACATAAGCCAGTATATAGTTATGGAGTTAGGTTTTGTTGTGGATATGACAATTTTATATGGTTTCTTCATGAGGTTCATGCCATGTTTGAATTTGGACGGTAAGCTTGGTTTTTATTTAAAGTGTTTTTTGTTTTGTAATGCAATTTTTTTATGGTCTGCCTATTTCCTTCTTTCGTTTGCTTGCAAGGTTAGGTATGAGTATCTACTGCTTTGTGCACACGAAGATTTTTATTCAGTAAGATAAATTGATATATATATATGTAGATCATGTACATATGCGTAACAACAATATTTTGCTTTGCATTTTTAGGTGTGGAAATTTCCACATAAGGTTATTACCTTTTGTTCTCTATGTGACTATCTTATGCTCTATTTCTCAAAGGATGTTGTCTTTAATGATGTCTTTAATGATTTTGTCCTCGAGGTTGTGCATGAATGTCGATGTTTTTTATGGCTGTTTGCAACCTTAAAATGGAATTTGTTTTATTGTTGTTGCCAATATTTTGCTCTGCAATTTTCACTTTGGAAATGTTCGCATAGATTGTTGGGTTTCGTTCTTGTTCTGATTATTTTCGTGGTTACATTTGGTTCTTGTTGTGACTATTTTACTGGGCTTCCTTGTGAGTTTGACACCGTTAATGGTTTGAAATTGCAAGGTAAGGTTCCAGTTTATTTAAATATGTCTTTGTTTTGTATTGCATTTTGTTTATAGCTTGTTTAGTTTCTGCTTCCATGTTCTTGCAGGGCTTGTTGCTTTCTTTCTGTTCGCTAACTATTTGTGGGTGTCACTAGTTCTAGTTTGGAAGCAATTTTCAAGGTTGTTCTCTCTGTTGTTTAATTGTTTGTGGACATGCCTACTTGCACTTTGGAAGGCATTTTCAGGTTGTTATGTGAGTTTCACAGTCTGCATGCTATGAATTTGCAATTTAAGTTCCACCGGTTGCAACCATAAAATGTAATATGTTTTATTGTTGTAAGCTTAATTTCAATCTGTTAATTTTTGACATGGGTTTGTATATAGAGGTGCAGTTAAGGTTTCTTCTAGTTGTGTGTATATATATTGGGCTCCTTTATGAGCTGCATGACTTCAATGCTTTGATGTTGTTGCAAGGTTGTTTGTTTGTTTATGTTATTTAGGTTTGTTTATGTTGTTTAACTATTTGTGGTTGTGCCTACTTCAAGTTTAATTGTTGTGGACAATATTTCACTATGCAAATGTTCACATAAGCCAGTATATAGTTATGGAGTTAGGTTTTGTTGTGGATATGACAATTTTATATGGTTTCTTCATGAGGTTCATGCCATGAATGGTTTGAATTTGGACGGTAAGCTTGGTTTTTATTTAAAGTGTTTTTTGTTTTGTAATGCAATTTTTTTATGGTCTGCCTATTTCCTTCTTTCGTCTGCTTGCAAGGTTAGGTATGAGTATCTATTGCTTTGTGCACACGAAGGTTTTTATTCAGTAAGATAAATTGATATATATATGTAGATCATGTCTATATATTTGAACATGTATATATATAATTGCATTTGTGTAGATACACACACACACACACACACACACACACACACACACACACACACACACACATATATAGAAGTATTCAGAATGTAAAAAATCCTTTATGCTTGCAGGGTTGCTACTTTGTTTATGTTATTTAACTATTTGTGGGCGTGACTACTTTCAGACTACAACATAGGGTACCGTATGTACATCTAGATATGCACATTCCTATATGTACATACATGCATATATATATGCATACATATGTGTATTGATATACATGTATACATGTGTACATATACATGTATGTATATAAATGTACATATGTGAATTCACATATACATATATCAGTACTTGAATGTGTTCTAATATATATATATATATATATACTTTGTTTATGTTTTTTAACTATTTGTGGACGTCACTACATTCAGACTATAGAACAAACACTTTAATAACATAACCAAAGTACTTGTAGGCTTGCTACTTTGTTTATGTTATTAAACTATTTATGGAGGTGACGACTTTCAGAGTGCAACATAGAGTACCCTATGTATATATACATACACAGATGGCTATATGTACATACATGCATATATATATGGGTACATGTGTGTATTGATATACATGTATACATGCCTACACATACATGTATGCATATATATGTACATATGTGTATGTACATATACATATATCAGTACTTGAAATGTTCGCATAGATTGTTGGCTTTTGTTCTCATTCTGATTATTTTGGTGGTTACATTTGGTTCTCGTTGTGACTATTTTACTGGGCTTCCTTGTGAGTTTGACACCATTAATGGTTTGAAATTGCAAGGTAAGCTCTGTATGCTATGAATTTTCAATTTAAGTTCCACTGGTTGCAGCCATAAAATGTAATGTGTTTTATTGTTGTAAGCTTTATTTTACCCTATGTATATATAAATACGCAGATGGCTATATGTACATACATGCATATATATATGCGTACATGTGTGTATTCATATACATGTATACATGCCTACACATACATGTATGTATATATATGTACATATGTGTATGCACATATACATATATGAGTACTTGAATGTGTTCTAAAAAATATATATATGGACTTTGTTTATGTTTTTTAACTGTTTGTGGACGTGACTACATTCAGACTACAATGTAGTCTTCTAATAGCAAATCTTAGACAATTTACAATGGAGCTATTCAAACATAGATTTAATAAAATTATATATACACATGTATATATATGCGTACATGTCTGTACGTATACATATAGATTTATATACATATATTAATACTCTAACAATTTCTCAATCTTTGCACACATAAAGAATGTCGACAATCATGCACACCCTTTAGAACAAAATTATTAAACACAATGTTGTTTGAGAAACAGAGAACATGCATGGAGATGGCCACAACAAAATATTAATTAAGCTATTAAAATAGAACAAATACTTTAATAACATAACCAAAGTACTTGTAGGCTTGCTACTTTGTTTATGTTATTTAACTATTTGTGGACGTGACTACTTTCACACTACAACATAGAGCATCCACATAAAGAACGTCAACAACCATTCATAGCCTTGGGAGTAAAATCATTAAAGACAACGTTGTTTGAGAAACAAAGCACATTCATGGAGATGAGCACAACAAAACATTCTTGACAACAACAAAACAAATTAGATTTTAGGGTTCTAAGCAGCAAACTAAAACACTTCTAACATAAGCCAGAATTTCATTAGTAACAGAATGGTGAAAAGCTAAATACCTCTCAAAGTGAACAGAGATGATGGAGACTGAAAGTAATCACGTCCACAAAGATTTAAATGACATAACCAAAGTAACAATCCTACGAGCACAACATACCCAAAAATAAGGACGGTACGAAACAATGCATTAGAAATTTTGAAAAGTTTAAAAACAAAATAAACAAGTACCTGGAAACGTAAAACCATTAACGCCGACAAGCTCAGAAACAAGCCCAATAAAACATCCAACATTGGTTTACATCATCGGAGACGAAAATATTAAAACAAAGTAAAAAAATTAAAGGAATAAAAAATTGTAAATAGCAAAACAAAAGTAAAACCCTACTACATGAAACCAATAAATAACCAGACTATAGAAAAAACCATTACAAAACAAAAAAGAATCTATAGATCTTACCTTGCAAATTCAAACCATTCACTCAGAGTGAAATAGTTAAATAACATAGACAAAGTAACAACCTTGCAAGCAGAGACAAGGAGGAAATAAGCAGATTATAATAAAAAACCATTACAAAACCCAAAAAGAATTTAATAAAATCAATGCTTACCTTAATAATTCAAACAATTCACAGCCGACAACTATATGCAACCTTATGTGAATATTTGCAGACCGAAACATTGCCCACAACAATAAAACCAATTAGAATTTATGGTTCAAAGGGCCCATAAAGAATCTAACATAAACAAACAAACAACCCTGCAAGCACATCAAAGCTTTCAAGGCATAAAGCTCATAAAGGAGCGGAATAAAATAGGCACAATACGCCGTGAAAGTCACAAACCAGCCTTAAAAATGGCTTCAAAAGTGCAAGTAACCACACCCACAAACATTTAAAGAACATAAACAAACAAATAATTCTGCAAGCACACAGAAGGGAAAAATAATACCAAAGACTACTTTGCTAATTCAAATCTTTCATGTTTTGGAACTCACAGAACAACCTGGAAAATTTCTTGCAAACTCGAAGGAGCGACACCGACAAACAATTAAGCAACACAAACAAAGGAGCAACCCTGCAAGCACACGGAGCCAAGAAATCAAGAAAACTTACAACTTTAAACCATTAACAGTGTCAACCTCAGAAGGAAGCCCAACAAAATACTCAGAACGCGAACCAAACGTAACCACTAAAACAGTCAAAATGACAACAAAACCCAACAATCTATTGCAACATTTGCAGAGGGAAAATTGCAGAGGGAACATTTGTAGAGCGAAATGCACATTTTTAAAAAACAGAAGCTTACCTTCTAACTTCAAACCATTAACGGTGTCAACCTCAGAAGCATGCCCAGTAAAATACTCACAAAATAGTCAAAACGAGAACATTACCCAACAATCTATGCGAACATCTACAAACCGATATTCAAAGGAAACCCACCAATCTATTGGAACATTTCCAGAGCCAAAATTGCAGAGCCAAACACTCGGACAAAACCCAACAATCTATACGAACATTTTCAGAGCGAAATATTCATGACAACAACAAAACAAACTACATTTCAGGGTTGCAAACATGCATAAAGAACATCGGCATTCGTGCACAGGCTTGAGGACAAAATCATTAAAGGCATCATTAAAGGCAGCATCCTTTGGGAAACAGACCGCATGCATCAGAGACCACACATGCATCAGAGAAATACTGCCGCGATGCACGGACCGAAGGATTACTGTCACCGGCAAGACATTCTGGCGGTCGTCGGAATGTCTTGCAATATTCTAGGCCCTTTCCCCCACTAAAAGCCTATCAACTTAGAAACAAAAGTAAGACCAAATGATAAAGATAGAAATGTTAATGAAACTAAGCAGAAATGATAATGAAGAAGAGGTCAGTCAAACAAAAAATGCAAGAGGACTTTCAAACATAGTTAACTTTAGGGAGTATGTAGAGAAAAAAAAACTAAGACCTGCAATACGTTACAAAGAGGACATGACGAAATAAGCAGAGAAAACGATACGATTGAGGTAGAGCCAAAGGTAGGTGGCGACAAAGACTTAATGCAAATACGTTATAAACTTCAGGTTGAGAGAGACAAACACTAAGCAAAGACATTACAGGGGAGAAGACAACCTATGTAGAATAAACAAAGACGTTAAATTCAGGCAAAGGTAAGGAAAAGACCAGATTGCAAGTGCTAACAACGAGCATACAGGCTAAAATAACAAGGAGACAGAAGCTAAAATAAATGTTACCAAGAGAAATGCAAAAACCTTGGAGAAATCACCCAAATGTGAAAAAGGAGGCACAAGAACTTTTGAAAGGGGAAAAACAAAGAAAAACCTCTTGTGTTATTATGAATGAGCCAATGCCTAAAATGAATGTGTGTGTGTGTGACAGAGAGAGATAGAGGGGGGGGGCAGCAAGAAGCTCTTTACAATATTGTCATTAAGAAGAAATGAGAGAGAAGACATCTCTTAAATAGAGATGAGGAGAGGAGTTACAAAGTAACTCCCAAATCTATGAATGCCACCATCCATAAAATATGTGTTCCATGTGTCCACATCCTCTTAAGGAAGAAATCCAAAATTCCTTAATAAAGGAAAATAAAATAAATGATTTGTCCTCACACATGTACAAGAGTACAAATTACATGTAGAGATTCCAAAGGAATATCTCAGCTAAATACAAATAAACCTGAGCCAAGTAAAGATTAAATATTCTAACATCATCATATCGAGTGGAAGTATTTTTTTTGGGTTTAAGGTACAATCATTATGCAAGGTTGATGTCAACTATCAGCTCATGTGTAGTGATTATGCTTGTAGGCTACAACATATGGTGATTGAATGGGACACAAGCCTTAGGTTAGCACTAGGCCCTTGGGGGCTTAAACTCTGAAATTTCTTAACACTACTTTAACCTTCCAATAAGAGCAATGCTCCCACTCACCACCCACCACTACAACCCTTCCATTTGCCTTGTGGCCCAAACCTTTCCCAACACTATCTATGTTTCCTTGACACTACCATAATCATTTCTCATCTAAGTGGAACCACCCTATAACCACCATAGGGCCAATAGGGCCTATGTAATACTCCTAAAGGGAGTCATGTTTTCTTTTTGGCATAATATAGACATATAAAATAAAATTTTGGACTTCTTATAGGTGTTGTCACTCAAATTGCACCCGTAATGCACAAGCTGAAAGCTCAAGCAACTTGGTAACACATGGGATAATTCTCAGGCCTGTGGGTTGCCTATAGCGAGAATTAACCTCTAGATGAAGGGTTGGTTCCCTGGTTATAACTCTAAATCTTTACCAAGAAAAGGGATGCGAACTTAAAAAAAATGAAACTAGAAAGACTTTGCAAATGCTAAACTAAGGTGAAGCATCAATAAGATATCTCAAAATGATAGAAATACACTCCTAAAAACACCAATCTGCACAAATACACTTCTAGTTCATAGTACATAAATATTTCATGCAAATAATTTAAACTTCAAGAAATTGAAAGGAAAGAAAACTTCACAATCAACCAAATGAACCAATTTATCAAAATGCACAACCTGTGACTTACAAATGAGACATAAAATTTAAAGGTTTGTAGCGTCCTAAAATTGCGACACTTGCAATTTCAACTGCATTTGGGTCTTCACAATGGCGATGCAACACGGAACCCGAATGGAGACCCCGAAACTTGCTCATGGCATCAAAAACTGCATTTTTCTAGCACCCTGGCCTGATCCTCCTTGCACCCTGCTGTCCCGGGAGGTGGGACCAGAGCGCCTAGCGCCCTGGTCTATAAATGTAAATGACTGTAATGCAAAACAAGTACTAGTACCTTGTTGCAAGAATGTTTGTATTCTTACATGCGAAGGTGTAGATGTTGTTGTATGTTGTATGTTTTATGTTGTAGTATGTGATCTCCTCTTCAATGGTTGAATCCTTGTCTTGAATGCAACACTTAGCCTTGAATGGAGACTTATAATGATCAATTGCTTGAAGGAATGCTTGAATGCTTGAATGCTTGAATGTTTGAATATCGCTTGTACACATATGTCGTTCCTTTTTTCATCCTCCCAAATGAGAGAGGAAAATGTAGTTTATATACTTGCCAATTAGGGTTGATAGACTAATTTTTCTGGCCTTAGGCCGACCAGGAAATGTTATTTTCCAATTTGCAAACAAAAAGACCCGAAGCCCCAAAAGAGACCGGGCCCAAAATAGGGCCAGGGACCAGGGTGCTGGGCGCTCTGGTCCCACCTCCCAGGACAGCAGGGTGCAAGGAGGATCAGGCCAGGGTGCTGGAAAAATGCAGTTTTTGATGCCATGAGCAAGTTTCGGGGTCTCCATTCAGGTTTCGTGTTGCATCGCCACCGTGAAGACCCAAATGCAGTTGAAATTGCAAGTGTCACAATTTTAGGACGCTACATTTAGCCCCCACTTTAGCGGGAGTATAAGCATACGCTCATACTTTCGGTAAAGTACAAGGAAACAACATTGAAAGACTTTCACCACATCAAGGAGGCAAGACACACCAAGCCCCCAGTGGACTAAGGATCTTACGACTTCGATTGACAAAGTAAAAGGGAAGATCACGAGGGAAAACCATGACTGTCAGTAGTAAGGTTCCCTCACTATGAGTCATGCAAGAGAAATACCAAAAATTTTCAAGGCAAAGCTAAGTTCGCCAAGAAATTTTCAAGTATCCTGAAGGGATAGACGAGGTGTATGCCCCCCTACGTTAAAGCGATCGCACACACCTCAACGGGGGTGATTGCTTTAACGTAGTGATACACATAAGAAATGAGAAGGGAAAGGAGCACGTTATCACAAAGATTTAGCCCCCAAGTGTGAGATAAACCCAAGGATAATAGATACAAAACACAAAGCACGAGGTGACTTCGCTTTCCTCGGGGTCAGTATGTTGTATGATAATTCATGTATATCATATGTATGTATGCATAATTGTTCTTCATTCCCCAATCAAGGAAGGTCACCTAGAAGAAGGGAACACATGTGTTTTTTGAGTTAACATGAGAGAGACCAAAAGAGATCTCAATGCTTTGCATCATCCTCAAGCAGACAACACTAAGGACAACAAATAGAAGAATGAGAATAACACATAGAAGAAGTAACAAAAGAGAGGAGGAGAGAATCTGCTATGCTAATGAAACTAGTCTAGCACGTCATCTACCCCCCGATCTTGCTGATCAATGTTTCGGGAAGGCAAGGAACACGCTAGAGGAGGAACATCCAACACAGCAGATGGAGCTATCACAAGATCCAAACAAGGGCTATGTTCATGTTCCAAGCCACGTTGTTCTTGTCTAGCAGCTAGGATAAGTGCTTTATAAAATTCGTTAGATAGATGGTTATCAACATCAACAAGTTCATATTCACTATCAGAAGCAAGAGAAGTAACATTTTCATCATGAATAACATTTTCATCTATATCATCATCAAGATTTATAAAAATAGGATCTTTAACTCGCACAGGATCAAGACCATCATGCATCTTATGTTTTGGAGATTTTGGAGAAAATGGAATAATGCTTGTTGAAGGTGTTTTTGGAGATTGCAAAGTTTGAGAAGCAGCTACTTGAGCCCTAAGACGACGCTTTCATCGGTGTTCATGCACAGAATGGTTTCATCTAGTCTTAGTAGGAAGTGGAGAAGATTGAGGAGGAGGAATGTTCTCATCCTTATCACTTGGGTGTTTAGGTTGTGGTCTCTTAGGCTGGATAATAGGAGAAGAAGAAGGTCTCTTCTCTCTATAAAAAGAAGGAGGAGGAACTGCTCCATATAAAGGAGCAATATTTGGTTTAGGAAGGAGACCAAGTCCATCATGACGAGGAGGTATAGGTCTATTTTTAGAAAGTTTATCAGACATAGACATAGTCACATCCATAGGGATGGGTTGGGAATCTTCTTGAGGAAAGACATTAGTTTTATCTTTCAAAGGAAGAACTTCCTTCTCAAGAACGATAGGAATATCAAGTTTGGGTGTTCTAGGTTCACTTAAAGATAGGATCATATCTGTTTTCCACTTTTGATAAGATTTGAAAAGATGATCACTTTGCGGAGGAAGAGATTGGAATTGTTTAGGCCAAAAGTAATCAATAGGAACGCTAGAAGTTCTTTCAGCTGGTTTAAAGAGACTATGATTGATAGTAACAACTTCACCATTATGGAGAAATTTCAAACATTTATGAATAGGAGAAGCAATAGCTTTCATGGAAGATAGCCAAGGATAGCCAAGCTTCACACGAAATTGTTCAGATGAAGGAATAATAGCAAAGTTCACATCAAGGGATTTGTTATGGACTTCAATAGGTAATGTAATAGAACCAATTGCAGGAGAAGAAAATGCATCAAATAATTTCACAATCACATCTGTTTTGTCATAGATCACTTGATTCAATTGCAAAGTAAAAAGAAATTCTTCAGTAATAACATTAACCATGCACGAAGGATCAATAAGCACTCCACGGCAAGGTGTATTATTGACTTTTGCAACTATGTATAAAGGACCATCAGGTGCCTTGATAGTTTCATTAGAATCAAATGTGATGGAAGGTTCTTTAGGTTTTTCTTGCTGCTCTACAAAGTTAATCACATTCAGAGTCATAGACACAAGACCATCAGATGAGAAAGAGGAATCATTAGTCTCAATCGTATTAGAGGTATGAGAAGGTAATGGATCAGTAAAAATCTAAAGATTTTGGTTAGGAGGAGCTACAGATGTGTTGCCTTTTTCATTCACTCCAGAAACAGAGATAGTATTATTATCAATCAAATCTTGAATTTTACCCTTTAAAGCAAAACATTTTTCAGTATCATGCCCAGGTTGACGATGAAATTGACAAAAAGATTTGTTATCAAAATAGGGTGAATTAATCTTTGTAGGATCGATTTGCCTTACAGGAGGAAGAGTAAGCACATTTTGTTCCAATAACTTATTCATAATACTATGCAATGATTCATTCAAAGGAGTATACTTTCTTTCTTTCTTGAAAAACTTAGAAATAGGAGGCACACCTGATGCTGCATTCACATTGTTGTTGATGATGTTTTCATTGAATTTGATGGAATCTCTGTTCGGTTTAAACTTTCCAAATGGTTGTTGACTACTATCACCCTTATCACTCGGAGCCATAGGATGTGATTATTCCATTTGACTCACAGTCAGTTGATAATTGTGAAGAGTTGCACACAACTGTTGGAAAGAAGTAAACTCAGAAAATAGAAGTTTGTCTCGAATATCTTTTTGTAAATTAGAAATAAAGATTCTTTGAATATCATTGTCAGGTACTGGAAAAGAAATTTGAGCATACAAATGCTTATATCTACCAATGAAATCAGTCACTTTTTCTTTAACACCTTGTTTACAATGCATTAAATCAATCAAAGTAACTTTAGGACTTATATTGTTTTGAAATTGTTGAATGAAAGCATTTGCAAGTTGTTCAAAAGAAGTAATAGAATAAGAAGGCAACGAGCAATACCATTGTAGGGCCTTATCTCTTAATGTTCTAGTAAACAGTTTTGCAAGCAACCTTTGGTCATAAGCAAAATCGGTACATATTGTTTGAAAAGTCTTAACATGTGTTAGAGGATCACCTTTACCATTATAAAGCTCCAAATGTGGGATTTCAACATGTTTAGGAGGGATAGCTCGAACAATGTCAAGAGAAAGTGGGCTTGCAACATCAAATGTGGGCACACTAAACTTAGATTGATTCATAGAGGCAATTTGTTGTTGTAAAGAAGAGATAGTTTGTGCAAGATTGTTAATGGTCGCTTCAGTCAAAGAATTCATATTAGATGTGTTAGATTGAGATGGAGGTGTTATGTTATTGAAAGAAGGTAAAGAGTAAGGTGGCGGGACACTATGATAGTTAGTCATAGGAGAGGATTTGAAAGGAGGAACACTACAAGGAGGAATGGAATGGTTAAATGAATTGCCCCCTTGCGTCATGTTCATTTGTGGAGATGTAATCGGAACACTCATTGAAGGAATGAATGAAGAAGTCGGATTGAATGAAGGAAGAGGGTTTATTGAAGAGGAAGGATTTCCCCCATGACTGGTGATCATAGGAGGAATGTCTTGTATAGAAGTAGCCATTATGTTTGATGTAAAGGTAGGTATGCTAACAATAGGAGTTGTCAAAGGAATAGAATGATTGACTTGTGTAGGAGGTTGTGTATAACCTAAAGTTTCGGCACAACTCTTCATAGGCATCACATTCGAATCCACAATGTGTGCAATTCCATGCAAAATATCAATTCCATTCTTATCACTTCGAAGCATATGTTTTAGACCCTCAATTAAAGGAAGAGCTTGACTATCGGGGTATTCTTGAGACATCCATTGTCGAAAATCATCAAATTGATTATCCAATTTCGAAAGTTGTTCTACAAAAACCTCGTGGAGAGCTTCTTCATCATTAGGAGGATTAGAGGAATTACCCATGTCCTCGTTAAAAAGGCTATTCAAATTAGGTTCCATCTCCTCAGTAATTAAACTTTGGAAAGACTTAATTCTAAGGCTTCGTCTAACAGGAATAGTGTAAGTAGGGCTTATTGTTGTAAAACTCATGCACTAGAGAGGGAGAGAAGATTTTGAATTTGAGAGGTAGCAAATTTCAATAAAATCAGCCAATCTTCTAGATTTAAGCTGTTAAATGCAATCATGACAATCTCCCGAAATTTTGAAAAAAATGTCAGGGACCGTGGCGCTCGGAGTGCACACGGTCCTCGCAACTTTTTTCAAAATTTTCAGGGATGAAAGTTATGATGATTTTAAAGCTAATCTGAAAAAATTGAGTGATTTTACGATTTGTAGATAGGCCAAATTAAAGTTGCAATCTCAAAATTGAACCCTACCAAGATTGTCGAAAAATGCAAAATTTGAATTTTGAAAAAGAGTGGGAAACTGAAATTTTGAATTTTATGATTTTAGAGGGAATACTAAAAGCAATGCAAGTTTTGAAATTTAAAAGTTGACTCAATTTCACGCAAAATTCAATTTTGAAAGTGGAAATCAAAGTTGTTGCAATTAAACACTTAATTTCAAAAGTCACAAATTGCAAAAATTTGAATAAAGCACTGAAATTTCGAATGAATGCTAACACACTTTTCAGATTTAGGATAGTAAGAACACAATTTTGACACAAAATTTCAATTTCAACAATTTTTGAATGATTAGGAGCCTTAATCCAAGCAATCACAAGACCAACTTTGACTTTAATTTTGAAAGTGTTAGAATTGACAAAATCAGCCAATATTTTGGATTTTAGCAGAAAAATACAGTGAGATCTAACTCCCAAAATTTCGGAAAAAATGTCAGGGACGATGGCGCTTGGAGTGCACACGGTCCTCGCAACTTTTTTCCAAATTTTTAGGGATGAAAGATATTGTGATTTTATTGCGGAATCCAAAGTTACAGCTGATTTGGAGATGTTTTGATCAGTGAAATTGTCGGACAAAGGTTGAATCAAGAGGGTTTCAAAAATTAGGGTTTTGACACTTAACCACTTAATTTTCAGAATTAAAGCACAAATATGAATTGGTAATTTGCAATAGAAAGGCAGATCTAAAACAAGCATTAATCATTAAACATTTCGCAAGCTCAATTACCAAAAAGAAAATTTAGGGTTTTCATGCAATTAACCTCTAAAATTTGCACAAGATCAAACATGGAAATGCAATTAAGGAATCCAATTTTCAAATCTAACCATGAATAATCAAAAAGGATGTTCACGTCAGGTTCACCAAAATGTAAAGCAAAAAATCAAATCCTAGTAACCTCCCTTCTCTCTCCTTGGAGTTGGAAGAGGGGAGAGCAACTAGGGTTCGATTTTCCGCTTTACAAGGTTATCTAGACAATAACACAATAAACTAACTCTCAATCATGAATAAGAAAATGAACTCCAAAAATATAAGGCATAAGTTGATAATTTTATTCAGTATTCTATCATAAAACTGCATAGGAGCTACAAGAAAATATTCTCTGTTAAAACTAGCAAGAGAATGATCAAGAACTAGTGAAGAAAGATAAAACTTTTTGACTTTATACAAAAACCTTCCAAAAGGTAGAGGAAAGATGACTTCAGAATGACTCAAGATGAACTCCCTCTAAAAATATCTTTTCTGAAAACTGATTGTCGAGTAGAAATAAAAAGCCACCAAAATAGGCTTCAAAACATGCAAAAAAGTGGGTAATTCAGTTCAAAATTTTAGTAAATTAAAGGTTGACCCATGTGGCACTCAAAATCAACCCTTATCACCTCAAGATCATGAGAAAAACTCATCCAAACTTGCTCTCAAGGTTAATAACCGCCTGCATTAACTGTCAGCCCATGACAGATTAACATTCAACCACCAGGACTACTGACGGCTTGTTGCTATGTTGTGAGGATTAACATTCAGGCACCTTTTCATTGCGTTATAGTGATAGCTACTAGATCTTCAAGAACCTGTTTGCTTTTTAACTACTTTAACCTTCAAAATGGGCCCACTTTTGAGTCACTCATCTGTAGACCCTTGCCACACATTACAATTTGACTTGTCTATGGCCACCACCTGGGCTCCACCTAAACACCTCAACACTTTAGACCAGACCCACCTCTTCCTGCGATCGCCCTTGGTTCTTCTTCTACGCTCTGCCACATGGCACATCCTGATTCATTCTGAGCCAACCTAGATGCTACCTCAACTGCCACCTCGCAATTTGCTATGTCGCAGGGAATAACTATCGAGCATTTTCATCTCGTGGTATAGCGACGACTGTTGGATCTTCTCGGACTTGCGCGACCCTTATCTCACCTCGGCACTCACCCTTTTCTACACATGCTTTGTCGCTAATTCATGGTGAGTATTCGGTGATCATCTTCCCATCGCGACATAGCGATAGCCGTCAGATCTTTCTTGATCACCGTTGATCTTTCTAACTTGCTTGGCCTTTACCTCTTCGTCCATCTGTGCCACATGTCAATCTCCGGTTTGCCACCTAATCCACCTAAGCACAACCCCATCCACCACTTTAGCACCACCAGACCCACTGTTTCACTTTAGTTTGTTCGACATCAGTCTTTCGGCCAAACTTCCTTTTTCAATGAGTTGTTCACATGTCTCATTGAACCTGCAGTTTCATCGATGCCTTAATTTTATCGACGGGACCAATTCAGATTTCTTCGATGTACCTTATGTCGATGGAACTGATGCCTTTAGCGAAACCATTTAGAGATCCATCATGGCTAAGGTTTGTTCGACATTCATTTTGATGACATGCCACATGTTCTGTCGCATCATCACCACTGGACCTTCCACCTCTTATGTTGTGTGTCACCACATGGCACCTTGTGTTTCCTTAGAGTCCACCTTGGTGCCACCTGACCTACCATGGTTGCACCATCATACCTGTCTTTCTCACGGACCCCACCGCTTGGTCCTGGGCACGCCACCTCACTAGCCATTGGACCGCCTTTTCCACACGTGCTTTGTCGCCAAGTCACGGGGAGTATTCGGCGATCATCTTCCCATCACGACATAGCGACCACTGTCGGATTTTTCTTGATCACCGTTGATCTTTCTTGATTTGCTCACCGGTTAATTTTCCCTTTTGCTGTAAAATTTGGGCACCTTGAGATGCACATGCACGGGGGGACCCACCAACGTTGAGCTGCTCCTTGTCAAAAGCCTAAAAGATTTGACACTAAGGATAAATGTGTTCTTATATTTAAATGGAATAAACTCCCTCTACACTGCCAATGTGGGATAAATGCTTTCCCTTGAAAGTTCATTTCTTTTGTAAACCCAACTTGGTACCCAAGTAAAAAATGCCTTACATAGGCCGATTGCATTTTTTTTGAAGTTTCTTTTACCTTCCATCAGCTACACAAGGGATTTGGTGATACACTTGCAAAATGAATTTGCCTGAAGGTTTTAATAGCCACGCCATTCTTGAAAGTGCAATGGAGCATGGATATCTCTATGATCTATTTATCTTTGTAACACCCATCTCCATCAGCATGCTGGGCTCAACCCTCATGGGAGTGACATTTTAACCCACATGTTGTATTTTACTTTTCCTGTATCTACACATGAAGCAAACAAGTTAAAAAAAAATAGTGCATATTTGATTTCTTGCTGATGATTTGACTTGATATTTGCTGATTTGCTTGCCACTTTTCAATATGAATGAAAGCAAGGCCTCATTAGGCCACCAAATTTAGCATGTGCAAAAATTTGGTAACAATAGGCATTGGAAAGATATTTTTCCTCATCTTGCTATAATGTTCTGAGATTTTTTTCATCTCTTTTTGACTTTTTTCCAATAAGAGATAACTTTTGTCCACAATGTTGAAATTTAGTAAAAAAAATGAAATTTATCAAGAAGAAATAAGGAATACATAATGGTACACGTATTTTTTAACTTTGGAATTGTCTATTTTTTAGAAAAACTTCAAAATACCATGTTTTATAACAGTCAATTTAGGCTTTCAACTTGCACAATTAAACTCGTATACTTGTAAAAAAATTTGGAGAGGGTATATTTAATAGCATTATTTATTTTAAATTAGGATTTATTTTTTTATTTTCTGTCATATTTTGAGGGTTTTAAGGCACGTTTGCACTGTCTTCTTGTGCTACCTTTCAAAAACTAAACCAATTGTCCTTTTTGGATACTTATCTGAACCCTCTATGGCAGCAAAATTTTATTTGTAAATGCATAAAAATAAAGTTCCCAAACTAATAGTGTTCCTTTGAGATATTTTCACATCATATTATTTATTTTTGTACTTACCTTTTTATAAAGTCTCGCGGGAGGTTGTGTGTGGGCCTTCTTATTTCCATTACAATTTTGTCCAATAAGTGTCCCTCCATGACATGAATAATCTAAGATATTATAGTCCCACTAATGTGTTCCTTGTTTGTTGCACAATCTTTTTCAAATTTGTATACATTATGTTTTTGATTAATGAAAAAGTAGGTTTTGAAGGGGCCCCAAAACCCTTTACAAGAAAGACTTCAATAGCAAAGCCACGAGAAACAGAAAGGAACAAAACCAAAAAGAAAAAACCAGCAGAAAACCGAAGAAAACCCACAAAAGCCCTAAAAAGCCAATAGGCCATCCAGGAATCAGATTTTTTCCAGGGCTTTAGCCAGGGTGCTGCTAATTTCTTGTAGCTCTTTGATGTTGTCTTTGAAGTTGGGTGGGTCCTTAGCAGCAGCAGCCACAACTTTCTTGATACTGGCCCTGGTTCTCTTTGCAGTCCCGCCCACCTGGGTAGCATCACCACTTCCAGTCTGGATGGTCTCCTCCTCCAAGTCAAGATCCACAACCGGTTTAGGAGAATGGTCAAAGACCTTGGCGATGTCCTCCAGGTTTTTGGTGACAACAAAGAGGATACTTGGGATAACTCCCATCAGATTTTTCATTGCTTCTTTTCCCTCTTCCAGTGATTTTACCTTGTTCTCCATTTCCTGTTTCCAATTAATATGCTTTTTGTTTTCATCCTCCCTCTTTTTATCCAAATTAATCCCTTTCTTTTCTAGGTTTTTCGGGGTTTCATAGGTCCATCTATCGAAATCCATTCTGTCCTTCGAGAGCTTCTTGAGATTATCTAGGATAAGCCCCTCACCAGCACTTTCCTTGTCCTTGCTATCCCTTTCCTTAGTTAGGTCCTTCTCAGAGTCTTTGTTTATTTCCTTCTCAAAATTAACTTCGGTTTCCTCATTATCCTTGGGAGCCGTTTCTTCCATCAGATGGTTATTGTCCTTACTAAGGTGATCGCTTAGAGTAGGGCTATCTTGACCAAGCTCAAAATCTCCACTTTCTTCCTCGTTGCCTAGCTCCTCTTCTTTCCAGCTATCTTCACCATTAGATTCATTCGTCTCCATACCACTACTTTCCTTGACAATGTCCTTAGTTTCCAATGCGGGGGCACTTTTCCTTTTCTTGCTGGATGATGCCTTCTCCTTGCTAGTTTCTCCCTCTTCCATCTTTCTTTTACCCAAGGAAGCAGAAATCCGCTTATTTTCCTGCAGAGTGAGGGTTTTGTAATGCTCATAGATGAGCAGCAGGAGCCCGTAGTGGAGAATCGGGCTGAAAGGGTTAGTCCTGTGTTTGTTCAGGGACATGGAAAGGGACCAAAAAAGGTAATAGGGTAGAGACACTTTTTTGTTGTGTCTAAAATGGTTTAAGAGCACGAAGTGGTAGGTGTGGGCCCTGGAGAAATGACCTTCAACTGTAATATACTCCATGATTGCGTTTAGGACCCAACCCCACAACTTCTTGATGTTTGCAGCTTTGTAGTAGCCCTCGATAGCCTTGCCTATTTTGGCCCTCTCTTTCTCTTTCCATGGGAACAGGTTAACTGCATTGTTGGAGACCTTGAGGTCTCGAAAGAAGTTAAGCCCGGTGTGGGGCATTCCAATCACAATTGAAATAAGCCCAGCATCCAGCTTAAATTTAACTCCGTAAAGTTTAAAAGATCCATTAGACCAGTTTTCGGAAATCTTGGAAACGACTAAGTTAACTCTACCTTTGTCATTGTCCTCAAGCCTTTCCATGAAGCTAGTAAGAGAGCCCTGCTCCAGCTTCACCCAGACTTTTGGCATTGCTTTCCAGGTCGACATGTTGTCAGGTTCTTCGCGTCTTAGGTCTCCTCTCATTTTCAGTTGTGGGCTATCTGCTCTGTTTCTTTGCAAATTGAGACCTTCTTTCCCGATGCTGCTCAAATTTTCACACTGAGTAACCCACAAAGTGTGCGGTGATTTATTGGAGATAGTAGGAGATCTGCCGCAACGCCAGGTAATGATGCCCTTTCTAACAAGGCGTAAATGATGCTTTTTACTTGTCATGATTTAATTGTCCTTCTCTCCCCATATAATGGTCCTTTCTAAGGATCTCTTTAATATTTAAATTGAGATCATCCTTGTGCCAAATCACTTGAGCATCAGAGTTAACTCCAGTATTCACTAAACAGTCAGCAACACTATTTTGCTCTCTGAAGGCATGTTGTATAATAATTTCTTTGAAACTGGCGATGATCTCTCTAGCTTTCATGATGATATTCTCAATAGACCAAGAAGGCTCCGATTCTCCTTTAAGCACTTAATAATATTAAGTGAATCCCCCTCAAGCCATATTTTATCATAATTAAGATTTTTGGCTATAATTAAGGTATTCAAGGCAGCAGAGGCTTTAGCAAAATGGCTAGTTTGTTTCCCCAGAGGACCAGCCACCACCTTAAGACAACTTCTAGCAAAATTCCTAGTAATGCCCCCATATCCAGCTTTACTCGGATTCCCTTTAGAAGCCCCATTGAAGTTAGCCTTAATCCATCCCTACGGAGGAAAACACCAGACAAGACCTTCTCTGCCTTTCTCCTTGCTACTAGTAGTAGTAGAAAGATTCCACCTGTCTTTGAAATCATCTTTAGCAGCAAGTCCCTGATCAGTACAATAGAGCCATTCAAAAATACTCCTAAAGATTTTATCTGCAACCACTTCAGGAATAGCCCTTTTATCTCTGAAAATCCTATTGTTGCGCTCTTTCCATATGTTCCAAATAACAATCGACAAAGTAAGTCTCCAGGTCTCCACAATTTTAGGATTAGAGTTAGAACAATGCCATTGAAGCCAAGTGTCACCAAGAGAGTTCGGGAAGACCCAGCTCAGGTTCCACCTAGAAAGGATGATTTTCCAGATATCCTGGCTAAAAGAGCATTGATTGAGAATATGGCAAGCTGTCTCTTCTTCCCTGCAACAAGGAGAACACCTATTAGGAAAAATAATGCCTCTTTTATAAAGATTTTCCAAAGTTAATATCTTATTTTGGATGAAAATCCAAAAGAATATGTTGACTTTGGGAACTAAATTCTTATTCCAAACTTTAGCCCAAATGGGAATAGCTTCCACCGGGACATTGCGAATAGCCACAGCAGAGGAAACAGAGTATTTCCCATCCAGAGTTTCCCCCCATATCAGAATGTCATCTTTGTTGTCTCTAGGGATTTTAGCAAAAAGAGCAATCTGAAGGAACTTGAGATCCGAACACTGCTGGCTAAAGTCAATCTAGTCCCCATTTCTCTAGTAATCTCTTACCATTTCACCCTACCTGCATTTGAAACTGTCTTTCCAATCTTTGAGGATAGGGATTTCCTCGAGAGGTTTATCTAGGATCCATCTATCTTCCCAAAATCTTATTTTCCTCCCATCCCCAAGGTTCCAGGTTCTGCCAGCAGCAGCCCAGCCTTTAGCAGATTGCACAGCATTCCAAATGGCAGATCCATCAACAAAGAAAGAGTTGTCAAAGAATTCTTCCTCAAAAGGTTGCATATAGAGATATTTGTTTTTCCAAATAGAGTTCCATTCTCTTTCCTCTCCTTTCTTTTCACCTCATGTTCTTTCTTCAATTCTTTGCACTACATTATGTTCTTTCTTCAATTTGTATACATTATGTTGGACCTCATGTTCTTTCTTCAATTCTTTGCACTACATTGTGACACATTTAAGTAAATTTTTTAATACCTCTCTCTTGTTAGCATTCTAGAGGTATCATCATCACATGGTTATGATTATGCTTCCTTGAAGTTAACATTCATATAAATATGATGCAACATTCTACCTTATTTAGTTGATCAATATTTGTAAGGCTCGAGTACTTATGTAGAGAACTACATGTATAAATAGTAGCACTTGTGGAATGCTTTTTTGTATCTCTTTGATCATAACATCATCTATATTTTCAACTTGACATTCTTTTTCCTTGATTCCATCTATGTGTATATAGTTGATTAGTGTAATTGAAGGCACACATGTATTGTTTTATGCCTCGTTTATTCAATTCTTCATTCATTGGAGAGTTATTGGATTCTAGTAGTAACTAATAATTATTTGGTAGGTTTTACAACTTATATGTTCTTCAATAGTTCTTATGTTCCTATCATTCAAGGATAGCTTCTAAGGTTTATTTATCCTTCTCTTTTGTCTCTTTTGGAGAGAAGCTTCTTTTCCTAGATTTTCTTCTCTTCTCTATTTTGAGAGAACTTATTGTACATGGTTATTTCAGCAAACATTGTTTTTGGAACTCATCCATGAATATATGCAATTTTTGGCATTTATATTTCTCCCTAAGTATCGCTTAAGCATGGTGTTAGGGTAAGTGCACCAAGATGGTTAATAGAAAAGTGGCCACATGCAAAACAAAAAACAAATTCATAACCCGTGCATGTTCTATGAAATTCAAAAACGTGCTAGGCTTGGTAGCACCAAGCCTAGCCAAAAATAATTTAAAAAAACAAAAAGTTCCTCAAAACCTGTACGTGTTTTGAGGAACATTATATTTAATAATAAAAAAACAAGTTCCTCAAAACCCATATGGGTTTTAAGGAAATAATTTCTTATAACCCGTACTGGTTATGCAAAACTAGAAGTTTTGGCCTTAGTTTTGCACGGGTTATGTAGAACTAGAAACCAAAGAGGAAGTGGGGAGAGAGAGAGAGAGAGAGAGAGAGAGAGAGAGAGAGAGAGAGAGAGAGAGAGAGAGAGAGAGAGAGAGAGAGAGAGAGAGAGAGAGAGTAGGGGGTAGGAAGAGAGGGATAGAATAGGATAAGAAGAGGGGGAGGGAGAGAGAGTTAGAGACAAAGAGAGAAGGGGATAGAAAGAGAGGGAGAGAGATAGGGAAAGAAAGAGAAGGGAGAGAGGGTGATAATAAGATTAAGAGGGGGAGGGAGAGAGAGTTAGAGGGAGAGTAGGGGGTAGGAAGAGAGGGATATAATAATATAAGGAGAGGGGGAGGGAGAGAGAGTTAGAAACAAAGAGAGAAGGGGATAGGAAGAGAGAGAGAGAGAGAGAGAGAGAGAGAGAGAGAGAGAGAGAGAGAGAGAGAGAGAGAGAGAGAGAGAGATAGGGAAAGAAAGAGAAGGGAGATATGGTGAGAATAGGATTAAGAGAGAGAGAGAGAGAGTAGGGGGTAGGAAGAGGGGGATAGAATAGGATAAGGAGAGGGGAGGGAGAGAGAGTTAGAGACAAAGAGAGAGAGAGAGAGAGAGAGAGAGAGAGAGAGAGAGAGAGAGAGAGAGAGAGAGAGAGAGAGAGAGAGAGAGAGAGAGAGAGAGAGAGAGAGAGAGAGAGAGTAGGGGGTAGGAAGAGGGGGATAGAATAGGATAAGGAGAGGGGAGGGAGAGAGAGTTAGAGACAAAGAGAGAAGGGGATAAGAAGAGAGGGAGAGAGATAGGAAAAGAAAGAGAAGGGAGAGAGGGTGAGAAAAGGATTGAGAGAGAGAGAGAGAGAGAGGGGGGGGGATAGGAAGAGAGGGAGAGAATAGGATAAGGAGAGGGGGTGAGAGAGACAGTTAGAGAGAGAGTAGGGGGAGAGGGGGGTAGGATAGAGAACAGGGGATAAGAAGAGAGAGAGAAAGGAGATTGGGAGAGGGAGAGGGAGAGAGAGAAAGAGAAAGAGAAAGAGAAAGAGAGAGAGAGAGAGAGAGAGAGAGAGAGAGAGAGAGAGAGATTGGGAAAAGGAGAGGAGAGAGAGAGATTGGGAAAAGGAGAGGGGGAGAGGGAGAGAGAGAGAGATTGGGAAAAGGAGAGGGAGATTAGGAAAAGGAGAGAGACAGAGACAGAGAGAGATAATAGGGTCAAGAAAGGGGGAGGGGGAGAGAGAATAGGATAAGATAACAAGAGGGGGAGGGGAGAGGGGGGAGAGGGAGAGATAGGGGAGAGAAAGAGAGAAAAGGGGAAGAGGGTGATAATAGGATAGGATAACGAGAGAGAGAGAGAGAGAGAGAGAGAGAGAGAGAGAGAGAGAGAGAGAGAGAGAGAGAGATAATGGGATAGGGAGAGAGAGTAGGAGGAGAGGGTGAGAGACATGAGGTAGAGAGAGAACGAGAAGGAGAAGAGGAGAGAGAGATGAGATAGTACTCAAGGAGGATAATTAGGGCTTAGAATAGACAAAGATGGCGATGGAGGAAGTAAGAGGAGAGAGAGGAAAATAAGAGAGACATGCATGTATACAAACATATATACATATATCTTTTATATATATATATATATATAATTATAGATATGCATATATACATACATAAACACATATTATATATGCATGTATATATATACATATGTAGTAAATGCTAAGTTTACAAGCATAAATTTTGATATCTTCATAACCCGTACTCATTTTGTGAAACTCAAAATTTTTATTTTTCATAACCCGTACGGGTTTTGTGAAACTCAAAATGATGTTTTTCATAACCAATGCTGGTTTTGTGAAACTCAAAATGATGGTTTTAGTTCTACATAACCTGTACGGTTTATGTAGAACTATGAATGATACTTTTTTTTTTCAAAACCTGAGTGGGTTATCTTGCACATTAGAACCCGTGCGGGTTTTGGCTTGGTAAGAGTGTTGGAAAATGACCCTAAGGCTTGCAAGCCCATTTTCCCTCCATTTTTGTCCCTTTACATGTTTTTTCATCTTCCAACATAATTTATCAACTTCATCATCATCACGTTTACAAATGATAAAGTGGGCATCTCTAAAATTACCACCATAATCTCACATGTCTTCTCAACTTTCTGACCATATAAATTTTTCTACTTTTGGACAACATTAGCATAGTAAACTTTAATTTTCTTTACTAGTGCCTTGATAGTCCTCACATACATACGTCTACCATTTTTTTAATAACTTTTGATATACTTGAGCAAATTCAAAATAAATTACATATTATTGTTCTACACTAGATTCTATACAATTTAAAACAAAATAAGTTTCCATTTTCAATTATTTTGATGCAAGTTATGCCTAGTGCACGAACAGGTACCAAATTTTCAAGATGCGGTCACTTCAAAAAATCATACAAAAAAAATACTCAACGAAAAATTACAAAAATATACACAACTTATAGATCTCAATCTTACCTATCATCCTACCAAAGGGGTTTGCAAAATACTAAATCTAACTATATATTTTGTGTAGCACACGAAAAATAGCTATGTTATATTTTTATGAAAAAATCAAGAACAGGTTTTCGTGCAAGAGAGGTTTGACCCTTTTAATCTTATCCAATTTAAAAAAACTTTAGTAGTTTAGAAACTAGATTTAGAGCGCTACAATTCTTATTATTTTCTCAACTCCTAGTTTTGAGTGTGTGGCCTTCAAATATCTCTTTGAAGTTCAGGTTTACCCGTTTTCAAAAAAAGAAAAAGTGGCCACTTATACCCCCCATTTTGTTCACCATCTTGGTGAACTTACCCATTAGCGTAAAAATAGGTTTAACCCTACTAGTTTACATCCACCTCATTGTTCAAATTAATGATTAATCTCACATAAATGTTTGTTTTTGTCTCACCTCATTAGTGGATTACATGTGCCACTACACTTGTCCCAAGTGTGACCACATGTGTCACACATCTAAAGAGGTAGTTAGATTTATATGGCTAAGATAGGGTAGGATAAAAGGTGAAGAATAAATTAATTAAATAAATAGTAAATCTAATTTTGTTGAGCCTCATGGATGCAATGGGACAACAAAAAATATTGTCACTATAGGAAAAAGCATTACAATCATTGGATCTCACCAAGACTCAAGATGCAATCATTAGATCTCACCAAGACACAACATGCATTATAGGATGTATAGAAAATCAAATCAAAATGAAAAATAGATTGATGAAAACTCTCTAAAAGGAAGGGGTTTGTATTTTTCAAAGCTCTTATATCATGTTGAAACTTAAACATCTAAGATCTTCAATCTGCAAACCAGATAACCTCCACATAACAAGACATAAGCAAAAATAGAAGATGCTATTCCACCAAATCAATGAATACATTGTGATATGATTGATGTGAGATATATTACATTGATAGAATTACCTTCCTTATATAGGCAATGTGAGGTCATAAGACTAGAAAAGATCATGACATGTGTCTTAATCTTATGACATGAGACAAATATCATGAACAAATATTAAATGCCTAGGAAACTAAAATTAAATGAGGTAAACATGGCCCCATTATAACTAACTTATAGAATTCCACCTAGGACCTAAGTAAACTTAAGTCATGTGAATAGGTTCCCACTAATGTTTAATAAGGAAATAACCTCATTTACATTAAAATCCCCCATCAAGTGTAACTTAGGGAAATGAAATTGTTATGTAAATGATGCAAAAGATGGGTCTCGATAAAAAGGTCTCATGAGGTATCATGTACAAATGCAATGCATTTTCTCACAAATGAAGAAAAGGAGAACAAACTCATTGGATAAAACTCCTCTCCAAAAGAGAGAAAATGGAGGACTAAAAAGCTTCCAAAAACAATGTACCCCAAAATAAGAGGAACATGAAGAACATCACTGAAGCATGAAGAAGTTACAGACAAGTATCAAATGATAATGAATATAGCATTGTGATTGAAAAACCTCCTCTAAAAAAGATTTTGATCAGAATCAAGGAGACAACAATTTGCAATAGTGCCCCAAATGACAATACTTGAACAATGATTAGATGGCAACAATGGTAAGACATTTCCTAATTGAAAATATAGATGACACTTGAAATCTACATGGATGATCTCAACATCATTACTTAACCAATGCAAGTTGAAAATATAGGTGCAATAGTTTGAAGATCCAAGGGGCGAAAGCACAAAGATATGTCACACTTGAGGCGAACCAAATAGTTTTGGTTGAAATAGGTTCAGTCGTGTGACGCCTAACTGCACATAGGTTTTAGCCGAAAAGATTTCAAATGGATATGAATCATATATTTAAGTATTAACACCTTAATTCAAATGGTTTCGACAGAACTTGTTTCAACCAAAACTATCTGTGTCATGTGTTGTGGCAACCAAATCACCATTTCACCATTTTCTTTACAATTTTAAAACTTTCCACTTCTACTGTATTTTTCTTCAAGCAAAATATTTTTTTTACAAAAATTGAAAAATACCCTTTTTTAGAGCTCAAAGTCATGAATCTGGACACATTTTTTTTATGTTTTGATTAATTTTAATACGTTTTATTTTTTAAATATTCCAAGTAGGTTTTTTAAATTCGAGAAGAGGCTGATTTGAAATTTAAAAAAAAATTAAATGATTTTAAATCTTTTCACAAAATATATTTTTCACTAGATGAGAGAATCTTCTCCAAAAGGGTATAATTTGTTTTTTGATAATGATAAAATTAATAAACAGAAGGTGACAACGAATGAAAACTATTAAATTCACCTATGTTGGACTTTAAAATGTTATTATGAGAAAAATATACATCAAAATTCAATTTTTCTTTCTTTTTAGCATTGCATATATATATCATCTATTTGGAAAATTAAAACCAGGAAAAAATAAGTTTGATTTCATTTTTTTATGTGGTGCTGACTAGAACCCTTGATTTTCAATAATAAAAAATCTATCTTTGAATATGTAAATTTTTTTTTTTTTTTTTAAATTTAAAAATAACAGACATAAACTTCAATATTTTTACATTTCATTAGTTTACATCATTTTGAAATTCAATTTAGAAACATCACTTTTATGCGATCAAAGTTCAATAGTTTTAGTTGTGTTGGCAACTTCCTTTATAAAAGTGCGACACAGGGTTGTTCTTTTACCCCAAGATCAACACGAGGATGAAAGGTTACCTCCACAAAATAAGAATGCAAGAGTGTCTCATAACTCACTCCAAACAAAACAAAGGAAACATTAGCATGAACAATATAATATCCCCCATAATGTTGACTAGAAAGAGGCATGATAGGTCCATTACAATGGTATGTCACCAAGAAATGCATGAAATAGATGATACATCTGAAGTGACCAAGAGAGTACCTACAATTGAAAAAGAGTGTGCAACAAAAAGGCACAAACACATGAGGCAAGAATCATAAGGATCCATTATTTTCATAGAGGGATGCTCACTTGACAAAGTTGTGATTAGCAAATAACAAATACACTACACAACCCCCATGACATTGATAATACAGTGCAAGTATAAGAATATGACACACCATTTGCATAAAATCCCCTAAAATATAAGTACAAGAATGTGATGCTTTATCTCGGTGTGTCTACAAATGAAATTGCTTCAAAAAGATGCTCATGGAGTCCATAGAGGATAAAATGATGTATATGCATATGAAGCCATTCCATGCAAACAAATTGTTTTCAGGTGCCAAAAAAACTAAGTAATTAACTAGAGTGTTAAAACACAAAATATTGTATTAATTGGAATGATCCTAATTAGCTCAAAATAGGAGGAGGGCTATGCAACTTGTACAGATCCAGGGAGGATGCCCTGTCACCTCCTCGGATTTCGAACCACCTTGATGGCGTTCGCTTGTGAGGTCACCATGGTGTCCTTTCGTGTGATGCATGTCCTCATCCCATATGGTTTTTTTAATGAAGTGTTTTTTTTTTTTTTGCCTCATGTTTGCCTTTGTTGTGCTCTGTTCTCTTCTTTATTTTCCTTTCCCTTCGGCATGTTTGTTTTATTTTGTGCCAATTTTCCTCTAGACTTAGGTTCGTTCATGCCCTTGCATTGAGGACGGTCATGTGATCTTGATGGGTAGTCTGAGTAATGAAGACCCCTCTCAAAGGAATGATGAGAATGGCATCATTAATAATTAAGGAGGTTTGGGAAATGAGACCACCATTCCGTAGAAGGAAAAGCATGAAAAACTCTCATACAAGGCAATGGTTTCAAAGAATTTGGCCACCATTTGTCCACCTTCTGCATGTTTTAATGGATCCTTTTGTAGGGCCCTGTGCATGGACATGGAGACCACCTCGGGAGGAGCCACAATCGATGGAGATAGACATGAACCCCGAGATGATAGAGCGGTGGACGATCCCAGAGGAGGAGGAAATGGTAAGTCTTGTCCTCTCAAGTTGAAAACCCTCTCCCTACCGCCTAATGAGGATATGGTTAAGGCTATTAGGGCCGAGCAATCTTGGTTAATAAATATTGCAGTTTTCTTTGTATGCATGGATAGAGAGTTGTTACCTTCGAGGAAGTTTTTTGATGATTGGATTGCTAATGTGTGGGGTAAAAAACTAGGAATTCATGTTAATTTCTACAGAATTATTAGAAGGGATTGTTTGTAATTTTCTTTAAGTCTCATAATATGAAAGATAGAGTTTTAAAAACTAACTTCTGGAATGTCGGATGTTCTCTATTTAGGGCTTTCCCTTGGTCCCCCAAAGGGAATGCAGAGCAGGTTATTTCTCTATCATCCCCTAATTGGGTTGAAATTGAAAACTTGCAGCCCAAATTTTGGCCTTTCATCTCTCAGATTTTGAAGCCCCTAGGATCCATTCTGCAAGTCGAGGGTTCGAGAACTACCCTCCCCCATTTGAATACTCGAGCACTCATTGCTCTTGACCCCAAGATTGTGTTTCCTGACATAATCTCTATGGAATTTAAAGGGGACAATTATGCTTGGGAAGTGTCCTTGTTGGGTAATTTGGGGGCATGTTTTTTCTGTAAAAATAATGGACATGTAAGAAAAGACTTCCCTTCTCTGAAGAAATCTCCTAATGCTAACTTTAATCTTTATGATAGTAATAAGCTGAGAAGTGAGAATAGCAGAATGCCAAAAGTTGTTTCCTCCTCAAAAGAGGGGGTCTCTGTACCCATGGATACTCATACTGACATAGGCCAAGAGACTATTAAATCTAACCTAGAATGCCCTATTGGTGGTAGTAATGGGAATAAATTTGTTAGTCTCTCAAATCCTCTAATTGAGGATGAATATGAGGTTGTTCAAGCCCCCTACATTAATGATCCCTCCAAGAACCTTGGTGGGTGTCAATCAGTACATTCTAATCCTCCTTCCCCTGATCAAGGAAGGGTTGTGAATCCTTCTCTCCAACCTAGGTTAAATGCCCAACAAATTTCTCTTGCAAGTATTAAGGAGAAGGCTAATCTTTTAAGAAATGCCACCCTAGTCCCATTTGACTTGAGGGTGAGTAATCCCTTACCTGGTATCATGAACTCCATAGTGGACAGTTTAGTTGATAGGCAGATTGTTCCCTTTGGCAGTAATGATGAGAAATTCATTGAAGTGGTTAGTAAAAAACTGAGGTAGAAAAGAAAAACATCTAATAGACAATCTCTCTCTAATTATAATAGCAAGAAAGTTAATGAGGTTCCTGAATGCTTTAATAGATTGTACAAGAATAAAAAACCCTCCTCCAAATAAGTTCTTGTGATGATGCACATACATAGTTGGAATGTTAGGGGCATGGAGATGTCTGATAGAAAATATGTTGTTAGAAAATCGTGTAATAGAATTGAGGAAAATGACATTATATGTCTTCAAGAGATCAAGGTGGTGGGGTTTCAGGCTTATACTATGTTAGATTTCTATGGGAGTAGGCCATAGGGTTTCATTCCAATCATGAGAGGGGTAAAAGTGGCACTGCCATTATGGTTGGCCCCAAGTGGGCTGACAAGATCATTACTAATGGAGCCTCTCCCTGTCAAAGAGCCTTGTGGGTTACCTTTAAGGAGAAAGATTGTGTTTTTGGTATTTGCAACATCTATGCTGCTAATGACTACAGAGATAGAGCTAGACTTTGGGACTGGCTAACAACTGGATTACTAAATGCACACTAGAATTTTGTGGGAGATTTTAACATTATTGAACATGGTGATGACAAAAGTGGTGGTATCAAACATTGTTGGAAAGGGAATGAACAATTTTTTTGGTCTAGATTCAAAAGAATATTTAACCTGATGGACCCCATGGAGAGGAGGAAAGGATCTTCTTGTGGTATTTGGTTCACATGGTGCAACAACCAAAGTGGTAAACATAGACTATATTTTAGATTGGATAGATGTTATGCAGATGCTTCCTTCTTCTCCTTCCATCCTCAAAGGGGGTAAGCCCCCATCTGTGTATCCCCTGCTAGCATCTCAGACCACTCTCCTATCTCCTTCACTATTGATCTGGACCTTGATCCTTGCTCTGTGGTTAGACCTAAAAGGGAAATTGGCTTCAAATTGAATGTCTCCTTGCTAAATGATGAGGATAATGCTGATACTATTTTGATGGTATCTCAGTTGACTAAATATTGTTCACCCCATCTTAGACCAAGGGAGTAGTGGGATAAACTTACTACATCCTGGAAAAAAGTTTTTCAGATTATTGGAAAGAAGAATGCTATGGATAGGTCTAAAGAGGAATCATTTCTTCAAATCAGGCTTAATGAGATTGAACATGATTTGCAGAATAAGGGGAGTGATCTTAGGTTGGAAGGAGAGTTGTCCTCGATGAAGAACCTTTTAATAAAATTGCAGAATTTCAAATTTAAAGGGCAGAAGGTTAGGGCTCCGATGAACTGGATCAAAGGGGGAGATAAGGGGTCTAGTTATTTCTTCAATCTTATCATAGCCAAGAATAAGAGAGAACTTATTGAAGACATCCAAGTCAATAATGTAATCACTAATGATCCGGAAGCCATCAAAGAGGCATTCTTCAGTTTTTCAATAGTCTTTTCTCATCTAAGCATGGGGATAGTAATCAGAGGGCCTTAGAGAAATGTTTAGGGTTAATTCCTAAGAAAATATCTGGTGAAGATGCCAAGGATTTGAGCCATAAGATCTCTTTGGAAGAAATCAAAAGTTCGATGATCAATTAACTAGCCAATGGCAAGTATCTAGGAATATATGGTCTACCTGTTGAGTTTTACAAGAAACACATAGAGTGGATAAGCTTGGAACTACTGACACTATACACAAATGTTTTTGCACAGGGGTCCCTTGGAGATAATATAAATAAGGGTGTTATCAAGTTGTTACCAAAAGGTGGTGATAAGACTCTGGTTAAAAATTGGAGACCTATCACCTTATTGAATATCTCATATAAAATCATTGCAAAAATACTGGCAAGGAGAATTGTTGGATTACTAGACAAGTTCATTTCTACCACACAGATTGGATTTATAAAAGGTAGATATAGTCTGGAAAATCGGGTCACCGGTTGGGAGGCTATGCACTAGGAAAATTTTGATAATAAGAATGTTGTAATGGTCTTATTGGACTTTGAGAAAGCATATGACAGAATATAATGACCATTTGTTAAGGGAATGTTGCAAGCATTTGGTTTTCCTTCATACTTTTGTAAATGGATAGATATTCTTTTTAAGGACTCATCCACAATTGTTGAGATTAATGGTGATATGTGAAGCCATTTCATTAAGGAGATCTATAAGAAAGGGGTGCCCTATTGCCCCAACCCTATTTGTCATTGCTGCAAATGCTCTTTACTACATTCCAAGGGCCCTAGAACTTGGATCCTCTATAAAAGGTCTTACTCTTCCTAATGTTGATGATCTGATTAATGCTCCATTTGCTCATGATTCTGCCTTGTTCCTAGCCCTGTCTAAGGATAATTTTGATAATGCCATGAAAAGACTTCAGTTCTTTTGCTTGGCTTTTGGTGCTAAGATAGCCCCTCGCAAATCTACTATCCTTGGAAGGTCTGAGAATCCCTTAAATTGGATCACAGGTAAAGGGTGGCAATGGGCAGGACCGAACCATATTGTAAGATATCTTGGTTTTCCCTTTGCCATTAATCCGGCTACTCAAGATATGTGGCAATGGTTATAGTCTAAAATTGAAAAGAAACACTTTAAATGGCAGACCCCACATGCTTTCTCTAGCTGGCAGAGTGTAGATTGTTCAAAAGGTTCTCTCTTCTCATCATATTTATTGTGCCTCTGCATGGGTGTTTGATAGTTACCAAACTAATAAGCTTGAAAATATTATGAGGGATTTCCTATGGTCTGATGGGATGGGGCACAAGAAGAGATACTATGTGAATTGGAATTGGTGTTGCAGACTTGGATGTATGGGAGGTTTGGGTATTAAGGATATCAGGGCTCATGGCATTGCCCTAGCCTCCAAATAAATTGTAAAGCTCTATATGGAAATGAACCTTGGAAGGTGCTGATAAGAATTAATATTGAAAGGTTGGTTGTTAAGAAAGGTAAAACATGGAGGAATATCCCCTTATGTGATACTGTACTTGGGGATTATAGCATGAAAGTGTTTGGATCTAGTGTTTTTGCATCACTTTGGAAGGCATGGTCATAGGTAAGGAGGTTACTACCCTCTAAGGATGCAATAGGAAGCTCTCCGACTTATGTTGTTGTGGATAGATCTATTTGGTGGGGGGTGAACCTGAATAACAAACCCCTTGCTTTGACCTAAAGTTTCTTTACTAAGATCTGGAATGAGAAAGGTATATCCCTGATTAGTAATGTACTGATTGATAACCAATTTGGCTCTTGGATAGAGATCAAATCTAAATATGAGATACCGACCTCACAAAAGAAAACATACACTCTCATTGGTAAAGCTATGGGGTGTTTTTTTCCTAGTAAGATCCTGGATACTGATTCTTTTTTGAAACAACTTAAGTGGTTGAATGGTTCTCCATCTTGGAAATCTCTACTAAAAATATTTATCTGATGCTAAAAGAGGATTACTCAATCTTCTCTAGAGTTAATCAAGGTTGGGGTTGTGAATGGCCTAAGTCCAGATGACAATTTGTTTTTGACTTCTTTTGATGCTCTCTCATTGAACCTAAAAAGTCTTGTTTCAGATGGCTCCTTTTATTAAGAAAACTTGATGTTGGCTCCTTTTTATTTGCTGAGGGTCTCATGTCTATTAAGTGTGATGTGTGTGATATGCAAGAGTCCTTTGAGCATTTGTTTTTTGAGTGTGAATATGCCCGAGGTGTGTGGTCCATTTTTCTTGGTCCTTATCTTGCTTGGAATCATAGGCCCGGTCTTTCTTGGAGTGAGGTCCTTGTTGGCTTTGTAGAGTATTTTGATTTTAAGATGAACCGGTTCTGGTCTATCATGTCTTGTGAGGTGTTATGGTTTTTGTGGAAGGAAAGAAATGGAGAGGTTTTTCAAAACAAGAAGAGGAGGCTTACTGATTTTAATAATAAACTCACACATTTCTTTATCATGTCACAGGTTTCTGCTATCATGGAGATATCTAAAGACATATTTATGACATTGATTTGTGAGGGTGTCTTATAGGTTTATAAGGAAGATATCCAGTCTATTCGCTACTTCAGGAAGCATATGGATATGTTATAGTTGAAGGAGATGGAGACCTTGACTCAGTACATGAGAAAGCTCAATCTTGAAGATTTAGATGTGCTTCCTCCTAGATATGAGGAGCAAGACATAGGATAGCAGTGAACATGGTGGCTCATTTTGTTAATTGTTATATGGCCAATGAGGCATTTTGTATTAATCCCTTTTATATGATGTTTTTATTGTAATACTCACTTAGTTGACTCAGGGCTACGACCTGTTTTGTTATACATGTAAAAAGGATATTGTATAAAATCAGGAAACAAAGGATAAGCAATGTAAAATAGATGTAAACAAGACATCTGATATTATATTGTATATATTTTGAACTATTTTAATATAAAAAAAAATATTGTATTAATTATACATGGGGTAGAATCTATAAATGTGCATGAATGGATTGAAAGTGCTCTAAAAGACCTTTCCAATACCATAAGAATCATGAAAAATAGAGAAACTATTCAAAAGTTATGAGCTCAAGAGCCAAAATTGCATTTTGAACTTTAATAGGCTACAAAATGCACCAACATAAAAAATTGAAAAAAATACCTGCACCACTAGATAGAGCTCAAAACCAACTTTTCGACAAATATCTTGTTTGCCAAAAACTGACTCATTATGAAATTATGGCCATTTTTCCAATCAATGCAAGCTGAAAAAATTTGAAAAAAAAAACACCTAGGGGCTAGCCCCCTGGGCACCCATACAACCAAGTCCTCTACTAGAGCAAAAAAGGGGCCCATCACTGACAGCTAGAGGCCACTAGGTGGTGAGCAAGTGGCACAAGGGGAGTTGAGGAGCAAAGCAAGCTTGAGGGTGGTGGCAATGGTGAGAATAGCATTAGGCACTAAGTGTGGGAGATTTCCATGAGTGCTAGTGCCAATAACAATGGTGCTAATTACCAAAATACTTTCACCATGATGCAAATCAAAAAAAACATCCCACACAACAAAACACACCACAAAGACTTGTGGGCTAACCAACTTAATTATACCACCCAAAAACAAAATGTGTTGCCCAATAGAAAAATATAGATATTGACCAAAATTGCAACATTGGGCCCACCACTTGGTATGGGTTGGAAGTCTATCGAGTCTATAGACTTAAAACCAATTTTTTTTATTTTAATTAAAAAAAACTCCACCTTTGATTTTTTTGTATGATGACAATACAAATATTTTGAAATAAAAATGGCCTAATTATAGTAAAAAGAGGCAAAAAATTAAATATTTTATTTTATGATGAATTGTACCTACACGCTCGAGGTCGTACAACCTACCTAGGCAAATATTTTTTGCCTCAAACAAATTTTCCAAATTGAACATATTTATAATCAAAATTTGTTCAATCGACCTCCTGAATGCAATGGTGAGGTTAATTTGGGAAAAAAATGCACTGAAAAAATTTGTTCATAAAATCTACTTGCTTCAAACCCTTGATTACCAACGTTACAAATGGTGGCCAAATTAAGTGAAACAAAAATCAAATATAACTTTCTTGAGCCTCTTGGATGCAATGGGGCAATAAAAAATATTCTCTACAACCAAAAGTGTTGCAATCATTGGATATCTCTAAAACACAACATGCAATATAGGATGTCTAGAAAATCAAATCATGATGAAAACTTGATTTGCAAAAACTCTCTAAAAGGAAGGGGTTTGCAAGATTCAAAGCTCTAATACCATGTTGAAGTAAAAATCCAAGATCTTCAATTTGCAACACCAAATAACCTCCACATAACAAGAGAGAAGCAACAATAGAAGATGTTATTCCACCAAATCAATGAGTACATTATGATATGATTGATATGAGATACATTACAGTGCTAGAAGTACCTTCGTTATATAGGCAAGGTGAGGTCATAAGATTAGAAAAGATCATGACATGTGTCTTAATACTATGACATGAGACAACTAACATGAACAAATATTAAATGCCTAGGAAACTATAAGTAAATGAGATGTACATGGTCCCATTATAACTAACTTCTAGAATGTCGCCTAGGACTTAAGTAAACTTAAAGTCATGTGAATAGATTTAAGCACTAATGTCTAGTTAGCAAATAACCTCATTCACACTAACAGATACAACCTTTTTCCACCAAGATGGAGTTGCTAAGTTCTTTTAGAGAGCTTTCTTGGAAACAAATTTATCAATCTTTATGCAAGAAGTGAAGTGTCCATATTTGAAGCATTTTTTACACATAAATGAGACGATTTAAAAACATTTGTGACACTTAAATGAAGTTTTTTCATAATCCAATTGTTTTAGCAAAACAAGGGTGTTGAACCTTGTTTTGACCATACTCCAATTGTTGAGACCATGAACAACCATCTTATTTTAACAAAATTAATTACAAAAAGCCCTTTGAGAGATCTATCTTAATGAAAATTTGTACCTTCTATTTTAGCATACTTTGTAGCATTAGAAGAGAATTTTGTATAATTGATTAAATAGTTCCCAATTATCCACAACCCAAAATCACACCAAAAATGTAGTGAGAAAACCCATACAATGATAGAAGAGATGATTTCAAAGAGACTTGAAAGAGGGTTACCATGGTTTCAAGCATATAAAATTATTGTCTTAGATTCATGGTCCTAGGGAAAGAACCATGATATGGTTAGAGACATATTCACAAATTATTATGAAAATTTCTTAGGTCCAGTGTTCTAAATATACCTCCCCTTGCAATAGAGGGCCTCAAGCCTCCTTAACCCACATTTTAAGCTGATAAGAGTGGGCTAGAATCTATTGAATTTGCCAATGAAGGAACATTGCAGTTGCACAAGTTATCCCTATAATCCACTTTGTTATTGGAGTCAAAATCCAAATTAGAGGTGATTTTTTCCTTTTTGACACAAGATTCCACTATCCATAGGTTGTTGCCTTTTGTGGAGGAAGAGGCTTTTGTTGTTGACTTTCCATATTAATCACTTCTACAATTATCATTGGCAAAGGCCAAAGGAAGTTATGGGGTCTTGATCGCCAATGTAATCCCCAAGAGTGTAAGATGATAGCCTAAAATGTTGTTAGCTTATTTTCCTTAATTGGGGCATGGGTTGTCAAATTTGGTAGAAGATGAAGCACATGTCTTTGGAGCAAAACCACTATTTCCCTTCAATTTAAAATTAGATCCCAAAGAATACTTTGGAGGCATAGCATGATAAAGAGTTGTATCACTAATGTAAAAATTGTAAAACAGAGGGAGAAGTGACCAAAATCATTCAAAATTTCTTAAAAATAAATAAAATATATAATAATATCAATACGATACAAATTTATTTATTTATTTATAAAAGTATATGAATAATTTTTTTTAACTATAATAAAATATTGATTGTGATTCAAATTTTCTATTTAAAATCTTTTACATTTAATGGATCTAGACATTTACTAAATCTTCTTACACATTTTTTCCCAATATTTTTTCCTTAGTCAAAATGTTTTTCTTATTATTTTAATAAAAAAAATACTAGGGGAAGCATACTAGTAGTGGACATAGCTAACTTTGGGGATTTTTAATTCTCAAACCATACTTCGATTTCAATTTTTTTTTTTGGTTGTCTCTATATACGACTTAACTGCTTATAATTAAGGATTTGGCTTCTAGGTAGTAATGATGCACGTTGTGGAAATTGTTATATGCCGAAAGGTCAAAAAGTGGTAAGTTAAAAGTGTTGTCCCATTCATAAACACCTTTGCGCCAATAGTAGATAACTCAAAATATACAATAGTAGTGGACAAATGCCCCAGTAGTAGATCACCTTTTTTGACCATAATTAGCCCATTTGTGCACCAATATTGGAACATTTGTGCATAGTTATCCACTATTGATACATGTGGTATTCATTAATGAATTTTTCATTATCAATTTTTTGGGCTCCTTTACAATCTAAACGTGCGCTGGGTTGTAAAAAAAACTGTCCACTATTAAAACTATGTCTACTAGTGATACCCTTCCCCTAATGACTCCGCGGCAAGATAAGAACAATACCTAGATATTTTCACTTTGTGAGATGTGTACTTAAAATTTTGTTATCCTTTGAGTAAAGGGAAAGACCAAATTCAAGTGTTTTTGGGTTTATCAAAGACAGTTTTTAACAGCACTTTTTGGTCACTGCAAAATGTGTGATCCCAACCTAGAATCTTGGTTATACAGGTACACCCTTTCCAACTGCTGGTTAACCTCAGATTGTGGGGCTAATCTTTCAGCATAACAAAATCCATATTCTTCAATAATTTGAAATGCCATTGAACCCAACAAATAGTTTTTGATGTAAGCGCTTAGATAGAACAAAAATCAAGGCTTCTTTTTTCTTTTCTTTTTCATACAAAACCAAAGGCATGGACCAGCTAGAGAGTGAGAATTCAGACTCAGAAGCTCCTTTTGCTCTACCACTGAGCTTCCAAAACTTTTATAGAACTACAATTTACGACCAACCCTCTATTTTGTTGTAGAATTTTTGAATCAATCCTAATTGTCTTGTCTGCAAGCTATTGGACTATTTCTTGCTAGAACTATATAATGGTACGCAAATTAAGTTTGAATCAGTTATTAAGTTCCATTTCAAAGGAGCATGCCTTCACTTTATGGTATTCTTCTAATATTCCAAAAAGGGTAGGGGATAGGGTACAGCCATGTTTAGCATCTTCATTGCAATGGGATGCCATAGATGTGAAATTATCATGTCAGTCCGAAGATTTAGGTGACCTGTTGCAGAAATTGGAGAACGGTGAAGATAACAACATTAACTGGGACAGAGAAATTCATGGGCTGTGCATCAATGACAAAGTGGACGATGCCTTTAATCTGTTAGATCGTCTCCGTCTAAAGGGCTATTGGCCAGACAGTCTGAATCTCAGCAGCCTAATTCATGGGCTATGCAATCAGGGTAAATACTTTTGATGGCTATATCTGGCCAAATTTTACGAAGTTTAGTTCCCAATCAGCAAAATTCTAATATTCATCAAGTTGTCATGTAAAATATACATAAAATTAGACTTGTCAATTTGATTACATTTGAATGATTTTGATAACCAATCTATTCCACGAACGAGTTCACTTCCTTAAATTTGACTTGTCTGTAATGCAGGTCGCTGGATCGAAGCCCACAGCCGACTCTCATTGGAGTTAGGATCCAAATGGCCTGTTCCTGATGAAAGAACTTGCAATGTGCTTATTGGAAGGCTATGTGATGCAGACATGCCCATAGAAACTCTTCATATTATGGACCAGATGATTGCTGCTAAAGAAGGGTATGTCCCATCTATTGTGAATTATAACAAAATTGTTCACTGTTTTTGTACACAGAGAAAATTAAACGATGCCGAGATGGTTATGTTGACAATGAGGGACAAAGGATGTATTCCGAATCAAGTTACATATACCACACTGATCCATGGTTTGTGTAAAATTGGAAGAGTTGAAGATGCACGAAAAATGTTTGACGAAATGTCCATGAGAAATTGCTCACCTAATGCACTTACTTATAGTGTCATAATTGGAGGTCTATACAAGCAAAAGAGAGATGTCGAGGGCAGGCAGCTAATGTGCAAGCTATGGGACCAAATGGGTACGAGTGACGCCAGTACTAATTTGGCAGCATACAGTAATTTGATTAGTATCCTTTGCCAGGAAAGATTTTTTGTGGATGTTTTTGATCTCGTAGATAAAATGCCACAGGGGAATCATGTCCCTGCTGTTTTTGCTTGCAGTGTATTGGTTGATGCTCTCTGCAAGGCAGGCAATGTTAACGGGGCCGCTAGAGTGATATGTATATTGAAGAAAAGGTGGTGTGTTCCCGATTCCATCTCGTACAGTGCCGTGATTCATGGACTATGTAAGAAGGGGAATTTCATGAGGGCACATCAAGTGCTTGGAGAAGGAATCGAAATTGGATATGTTCCTTGTGAACCTACTTATAAGGTTCTAGTTGAGAAATTTTGCAAGGCAGAGGAGTTGGAAAAGGCCAAGGAGCTTCTTAATTATATGCTACAAAAGAGCACTATAGAAAAATCTCGCATTTATAACATATTTCTACATGCTCTGTGTGCCACAAACAATCCTTCTGAACTCCTAAACACGATGCTTATCATGCTGCAGAGTGGCTGCACAGCTGATGTATTTGCACTTAACACTGTCATCCATGGTTTGTGTAAGGCAGGCCGGGTTGATGAAGCAAAAAAGGTCTTGGATGATATGAAAATGGGCAATGTTTGCACGCCAGATGTCATTACATTCAGCACCGTGATTCGAGGCCTTGCAGAAATGGGTCGTATTGATGAAGCACTAGACATTCTACACGAGATGCCACAGAGAGGTTACTGTCCTAATGTCATAACTTACAATGCTGTTATCAGTGGGCTTTGCAAAACTCAGGAAATAGACAAAGCCTTTGCAATCATAGATGAAATGAAACCCAAGGGTTTGAGTGCTGACAGTGTTACCTACACTGCTATCATTAGCGGTCTTTGTGAAACGGGTCAGCTAAACAGAGCCCTTAACTTTTGGCATGATGTTGTCAAGCCATCTAAAAATCACAATGATTTTGTTTATACATCTCTGCTAAGAGGAATGTGCAAAGCTGGATTTTTTATGGAAGCTTGTGACTTGTTACATGAAATGCTGAAGGATGGATTTGCTCCCGGTGTTGTGACCTTTAATGTTCTTATTGACGGTGCTTGTAAATTGGGTTTGAAAAGGGATGCATATACGATCTTGAATCAAATGAGAGAAAACAATTTGACTCCCGATGTAGTGACATGGAGAACACTAAATCAATTGCATGATAGTCAAAGCAAGAAAAGCAAAGTTCCCAGGTTGGAACAAGAAAAGTGTCCGGAGGAAAAAGGAGGGACTTTGGCAGAATTAGTTCGTAGAGTCTACAAGCTTCACTAGTGAGCATTGTAAATTTATAAAGCATTATTGTGTATGATAGACCCAAATAAGTTTGAACTGAGCAAAAGCATTTGTCATTCATTCGAAATTGGGCAAACAATCTCTACTTTTTCAATATAAAATCTTTTCACCTCTGTTGGCTCCATTGTTCTCTTACAATTGATTTTCATAAGCTGTGTCCCTGCTCATTATGGTAGGGGAAATGGTCATTTTTCTTCTGTGATCTTGATTTCTTTCTTAGTCACACAATGTTACAACATTATCATGGGAATTAGTTTATATATATTTCTTGTTTATATTCAGATGCAGATACCCATCCTTTGCTCTTGAATTGTGATGCATATAAAGATTAAAGAGGTCACAGAGCTGATGTATCAAACTAAAAGTTGATATTTTGGTAGTCATAATACTAAAAAGGAAGAGTTAATGACTAGTAGCAATCTTCTCTTAACCCAAAAACAAAATTCAACGATGCCCCTATATGTAACCAGAGTGCACGAGTTGAAATTTCTGATTTCATGATGACAACCTAAACGACAAGCTAAACTGTTGCTTACCGACCTAAACTAAAAACAAGTTCCTGTTATCCTATAATGGCTACAAATTAAAATCTAAGTTGTCTTTGACTGATACACTTTTATCACTGCTGCAAGCACCTCTCAAAAACTAAAACCATTATACAATGTTACGATGGTAACTTAATCATATAGCTCAAAATCTTTGCTAACAACTAACACACGCAGAGTAGACTTGGCTAAACACAACCATTGACTGGTGTCAAAAAATAAGACCACCTCTTGATCAATGAACTCCATTGATGCAGGAGCATCGGTTACCTATTCCCATCTGGCTTGGAATCAGTTTTGAAGGTAGTTATGGGCAACGGTGTAAAATGGTCGGTGAAGGCAGGATCGGTTCTAAAAGAGGAGAGAAGAAGATCAAAGGAGGGGGAAGAGATATAGGCCTGACAGACCAGACAACACAGAAAAAAACATAGACGCCAGGCAAAGAGGATAGTAGGTGGTCCAACGGAGAGTAGAAGGAAGAGACCCCCGTTCCAAGTGAAATCAATAGAGGGGAGAAAGGGGAACCTGAGGCTGAGTTAAGGTGCGGACAGAGTGCAAAGAGGAAAATGTTCAGAACGGGATGTATTCATTACATTTAATCAATACTTGTAGTGACCTTGTTTCTCCTCATAATGTAGAATTTGAATGTTCATTTGTTGCTTTAGGTTTTTGACATGTTTTCGATAGATAAGGATTGTTATTCTGTGTTTAGTTTCAAGAATGTTTGTCACAATGTAAAGTGTTTATCATTGTTCAAAGCTCCTATCGTCGCTAAGTTACTACCTTTGTTCAAGGATCCAAACAGATTTACTAGTTATTAAATGTGTCTTAGTTCCTGACGCCCTTGATTCAGATAGGCAGCCATTATATGCTTGTACAGAGTTCTTGTCTAAATTAAAAATTACTGCCACTACTAGCTGTTCATGTCACCTTTGGTGCAGGAAGTCTATAGTTTAAAAGTTTGTCCAAGATATTTTATTTTGGGGGTCGACTGTCATCAAAATGGTATCAGAGCTCGTGTGTGTGCCATCAATTTGGTATCAGAGCCACAAGATCTGGGAGCAGAGAAGCATGAAGATGTCTCATGTATACCTTGGAAGGAATTTGTTGCTGAAGAGGAATCTGTAATCACAGAGGACTTGAACCCTGGAAGACTTTGTTCCAGGAGAGAGGAGACCTGTGACTGTAGAGGCTAGAGGAGGCACAAAAGATTGCTTGAGATTGTGAGAAGAAGATGAATTCTATGGGAATGATGAGATGGAACATACGGAGACTCGTGATAATCCCATTTTGGGAAAAGTATTGGGACAAAGTGGAGAAAAGAAAGCTCTGTGAGAAATTGGAAATGATTGAAAGACGAATAGATGCCTTGGAAAAGAGTTATTGTTCTGATAATGTTGTGATTGTAGGAAATACGAAAGAAGTAGAAGATAACGAGTTTGATAATAATGATGAGGCGATCAATATAGTAGTACCTTAAAATGAAGAATCGAATAATGAGATTGCAGCAGTTGAGGAGGTTGTAGCAGAGGTAGAGGTTGCCGAAAGTGCAGAAGATGTAATTATGAGTGTAGAAGATTCAGTTGTTCTTGCAGTGAAGGAGTATGTGGATGTTGCCATGAATGGTGAAGACAAAGACGATTTGTTGTTGCGGATGTTGGCAATAGAAAAAGAATGGATGGAAAAGATGGCTGGTGAAGGTGAGAAAAGGAATATTATCGTTAAAGATAATGCAGCAGAAGTGAAGAGTCAAGAGGTAAATTTATTTGCGGGCTATGCGAATGATTTTTTATTTTCATTTGGGATAATAAGAGTCAAAGAATGTGAAGGAGAACATGGGATAGTTAGTGCAGATTTACATAAGGATGTGGTAGATTTTGATGTAGTTGAAGGGAAGATGATAAAGGTGAAGGGGTGTGCAGAAGATGATATGGAAATCTTTAATTTCCATAAAATCGTTTGTATCAATTCGTGTGTGGTTAAGTGAGAAAGAATACTTTGGAGGAAGACAACAAATTGTGAATGTCAATTCATGCGTCGCAAGAAGAAAAGTGTGCAGCAATGCTGGAAAAGGATGACAGTTGTTCCAGAGAAATGGTGGAAGAAGAGAAAGAAAAAGAAGCAATCATTTCTGCTAATGACCTCATGCACCGAAATGCATGGTTCTTTTTATCACCTGGGAAGCCTGATGTAGGAGCATCAGCTACCTATTCCAATCTGGCTTGGAATCAGTTTTGGAGGTAGTTATGGGCAACGGTGTAAAATAGTTGGTGAAGGCAGGATCGGTTAAAAAAGAGGAGAGAGAAGGATCAAAGGAGGGGGAAGAGATATAGGCCTGATAAACCGGGCAACGCAGAAAAAAATATAAACGCCAGGCAGAGAGGATAGTACGTGGTGCAACGGAGAATAGAAGGAAGAGACCCCAGTCCCAAGTGAAAGTGGCATAGGGGAGAAAGGGGAACCCAAGGGGTGAGTGAAGGTGCGAACAGAGTGCAAAGAGGAAAATGTTCAGAACGGGATTTATTCATTACAGTTAATCAATACTTTTAATGACCTTGTTTTTCCTCATAATGTAGAATTTAAATGTTCATTTGTTGCTCTAGTTTTCTGATCGGTTTTTCAACAGATAAGGATTGTTATTCTGTGTTGAGTTTTAAGAATTTTTGTCACAATGTAAGGTGCTTATCATCTTTCAAATCTCCTATCGTCGCTAAATTACTACCTTTGTTCAAGGATCCAAACAGATTTGCTAGTTATTGTCTGTGTCTTAGTTCCTTATGCCCTTGGTTCAGATAGGCAGCCATTATATGCTTGTACAAAATTCTTGTCTAAATTAAAAGTTACTACCACTACTAGTTGTTCACGTCGCCTTTGGTTCAGGAAGTCTATCATTAGTTTAATAGTCTGCCCAAGATATTTTATTTTGGAGGTTGACTATCATCAGGATGGTATTAGAGCTCGTGCGCATGCCATCATCCGTACAACTAATCTCAATGGAAATCGACAAAACAAACTTCAAGAGGTAGAATAAGAGAAATTTCAAATTTGTACCTTTTTATTTCCTATTCTATTCCACTTGGATGCTCAATATTTCTTTCTCTTTCTCATTACGTGGATGTTGGTTAATGAAAGGCAGACGTTGGGTGGGATCATTGGAGTGTAGGAACACTCATTCATTTACACTTTCAATCATGGTTGATGAATTGTATCTATTGATTTCATCGTGCTCGTGTTGTCTACTATCTGCACCATCTCAGAGATTACCAAAATTTAGATTAAAAATAACAGTGCTTCCCAAGAGTAACTTGATTTTTGCAGCTTTGAGAATATGAGAATTCATGCTTTTATCCTCAGAGTGTGACTTCTTGCCATTATGAAAATATAGTGTGCCATGCACGTCTTTGTCAAAGAAGAGAACATATTCATCATCAATAATGAAAGACAAAGTCATAATCTCCATGCTAGAGACTACATCAGCTTCCTGTAACTAGAAATTTCTAGATTTAGGCTTTAATTGAATACCAGTAGCCACCTTGAATTGCTTTTCTTCTTCGACCTAAAGAAAATATTCCTCTTGAAGGATAGAAAATAAATATTTGTTATGTTCTTGTCCATTTATACCACTGTGATCTTCACCTTCGTAACATGGCAATTCCTCAAATATGTTGGTTATGTCATTTTGTAGGGGCTCATTGAGGATGCTTTTCCATTCATCTTCTGAAATATTTGAATATTCTTCCTCGTCATTTGAACATTACTCTACCTGACGTTTATTCGAATACACACTTTCAGTCTAAATCATTGTGCATACAGCAATAATCTCTTCTTAATCTTCTAAAGCATGTTATGAATTGTAGCCCAAATCTTATATCAAGGAGTTTTTTTCTACTTCATGGATGGTATATGCATTTTCCAAGATCGAAAATAGGTCCATTTGTCTTACTTATTGTATACCATCGTAGTCATCTTTGATAAAATAAGGTAGCCCTTTAAATTCAGTCATTACATTATTCACCAATGGCTTGTATGATATGGTTCTTGGGTTGTACCATAGGCTTTCCGTCCTCTTATATACCTTGAAAAATGCACAGAAGAGTTCATTAAATGAATTAAACTCTAGAGGGATAAGAGTCACATTCCAATCGGCATCAATTGCTTCTGCAAGATATACCTTTTCTGCTATAACGGTTGACTGAACAACAACAATATCATTCTTATTTTCACTTGCATAGTCAACACTCACGGTTACACTCCTCATTCATCACGAACACTTATAGCATCATAATGTGCAAATTTGTAATTATAGGATGGAATGAAAACTGAGAGGGTTGTGCAATGGGTTGATTGTGCTGAGAAGGTTGAGAATGATTATATGATGTAGATTGAACCTCTGTTCTTTGCAAGCAAGTCTCAGTAACACTATTCATTTCTTCTCAATAATCTCCATCATTACTCTGCTTCTGGAAGACAAAAAGAAGTCATATGTTTTTGAAAACCAAAACAGTAAATACATATACATAGGCCCACAAATACAAAACCCAAATTCACAAAATCAAAATGTATATGTGAAGGCTAGAAAACACAAACAACCATGTATTAATTTATTCTTCATCAAGCAAAAAAAAACCGAATTACAGATCGAATCATAGATGGTTAACTTTGGCAGGTAAAATTGTTCTCATCAAGTCTGTTTTGAATGTTGTTCCCATATATCTCATGTTTGTTTTGAAGTCTCCAAAAGAAGCTATTGTTAGTTTACAAGATACTCTTAGAGATTTTCTTTCAAACAATAGTAAAGATGGCAAGAAGAAACTCCTTTTAGTTGCATGGGATAAGGTATGTTTGCCTAAGGAACTTGGGGGAACAGGAATTCGGAGTCTGGAGAATCAAAATTTAGCCTTAGGTGCTAAGTTGGTTTGGAAATTATATGACAAGCCTAGCTCCTTATGGGCACAGATTATGTTTGCCAAATATTTAAATAATGGACCGAGAGAGTATATTTTTAAAGTCTCAAATTTGCTTTCGGGTTCTGTTATTTGGAATTTCCTTTGTAAATGTAGATAAGTTATTTTGCCTCATCTCTCATGGATTGTTCATAATGGTAGAAAGGTCAGATTCTGGGATGAAGTATGGAATGGACACACACCTCTGGTGAATATTAGGGATTGGTCTCCTCTGATCACTATTCTTTCCTCCCTTTGGGGTGTTTTTGTAGCAGATTATTTTGAAATTGTGACTAGTGGACCCCTTAAGCTAGCTAGATGGAAGTCGATTGATTTCTTAGATGTTGATCAAAGTATGAAATTAGATTTTGAGAAGATTTTGGGGGATAGAATTGTATTTCTTTCTGATTCTAAGGATGAACTTATTTGGACAAAGAATATTTCTGGTAAGTATACTGTTAAAGATGGTTACAACTCTCTTATGGTTGCTAAAGATTTATCATCCTGGCCTTATAAGTTGTTTTGGCATTTAGCTTGTCTTCCTAAAGTTGGAGCCTTTGCTTGGTTGGCAATTCAGGACAAAGTCCTTACAGGTATGAGATTGGACAAGCTTGGTATTACTGTTGTTTTCCCTTGTGTCCTTTGTAACAAAAATTTGGAATCTTCTTCACACTTGTTCCTACATTGTGATTATGCTTATGAATGTTGGCAGTGGTTGTTTGAGAAGTTAAATATATCCTTTGTTATTGGTAAGGATCTCATTTCCCATTTTAGATCTTGGCCCTTTATGTTTGCCTCATCTTTTTATGCATGCCTTTGGATCATATCTCCATCTATTGTGATTTGGATTGTTTGGCTAGAGCGAAACAACAAGATATTTAAAAAAACAAGTTCTTCTGTGTTTGAGGTTCTATTAAAAATTGAGTCTTCAATCTCTGAGGTTGCTTTGTCGTTTATTTATAAGAATTTGGAAAATCTTACTTCTTTTTTGCACTGGGATAGTAGAGTTACTAGTGTTTGGAAGATGTTGTCGGTTTTACCCTCTCAGGGTTCGATTTTAAAAAAGAATGATTCAATAGGTAAGAGATGCTCTGCTAGATGGAAACCTCCTCTGCAGGGGCACTTTAAACTGGATTTTGATGGGGCCTCTCATGGTAACCCTGGGCCGGCTAGGGTAGGCATGGTAATTTATGATCACAATGCAAATTTTATTCGAGCTAAATGTCATGCTATTGGTTTTAAAACTAACGATTATGCGGAATTTCATGCTTTGTCTTTTGGATTGGATATGGCAATCTCTTTGGGAATTAAGTACTTAATAATTGAAGGTGATTCTATGGTGATTATTCAATGTGTTATGAAAAAGAAATTGAATTGTTGGAATTTGCAGTATATACTTGATCTCATTTTACAAAAATTAGAATTGTTTGAATCTTTCTTGTTATCTCATTGCTACAGAGAAGTTAATAAGATTGCAGATTATTTGGCAAATTTAGCCATTGATAGCAATGCTAATCAGCAAGAGGTGGGTTTTGAGGAAATTCCTTCTAGGGTATGGGAAGGTTTGCAACAATAGTTATGTGCTTTTCTTGAGTAATGTTGATGTAAAATTTTATGATGATAATTATTCCTGCTTTCCCATTTCATTTCAAGTATTCATGTTCGTTGTCTGGAGGAGAGTTCGAGCTCATGGTATTTGGTACAATAGTGTTTTTCCAAAGGTTTTTTGATACTTTTTTTTTTTGGCAGGAAGGTTTTTGGGTCATGGGATTTGGCACAGGGCTTTGGAAAATTTTGTCTTCTTCCATTGATAGTAGATGTGGAAACTGATATTATATGTGTTGTGATCGCATTTTGCATGTGGTTTTGGGTAGTGTGTATAAACTGATCTGTTAGATACTATAGGTTTATTTTATGAGCTGTGACTAGAGGTTTTCTTCCCAGCGTTCTTTCCTCCAGTATGCTCTTTGAATCCTATGTAAAAAATAAAAAATATTAATAAAAAAGTTTAGTGGAATAATCCAATTTTATTGAAAAAAAAAAAATTCTCCCAATCAAATTGACACTAGTACCAAAATATTTTCTTTGGATACTAAACCAAAAACTCCTAAATAATAAGTCACCAAAAAAAAGGAACTTCTAGAATCAACAATTATATCCCATTACCCACGAACAGCTACAAAGAAGCAAAACAGATGGGTAGCAGCAATCTACAATTAAACAAACATTACATTAACTTCCACATCTTCATAAAGTCTGAATCTCCTAGTTCAGAAGAACCAGACTGCATTGCCACCAATATAAGGGTGCAAACCCTTCAGTAGGTCTGTCATCAAGGTATTCTCTAGGGATTCCTTGGCACAATATGAGCTATTTCTAAAGTTTTAAACCCCAATTCTCCCAGTGTGAGGAGTCCAGTGCTAATTCCACCATTCAGTAGGACTAGTAAAGCTACGCAAAGTCCCTAATATAGTATCGATAGAATAATCGCTACTATAATCATCAATAGAATTGAAATTTTTCTCCTCATTCCAATCATAATTCACATCTCTGCTATCATATTGAGTTAGGCAGTCACTTTTAACCACATTTCTCATCACATCCATGGAAGATTTTTTATGATCATGATCATATAACCACAATTCACTATTCACTTCAGTCCCATTACAATCAACTAAAATTTCAACATCTATCTTATGAGGTTCACCAATAATTGTTTTAGTTGAATCTCATTGTAGGTTTGCATCAAATTTTTTGTTGTACTTCACCCTTAAAATAATGTGTCTCTTTTGCTCCCAAATTTGCCTTCAACTCCCTTCTTGGGTGGTATAAAATGTCACTTTTCTCTTCAAGCTTAAATCCAGTTTCTACTAGATGAGACAAAGCTACCACTTCAAATGCTCCTTTCTCTTTCCATGGTTTTAAGATTGGTTTCCTTCCTTTTTGTTGAGCCTTGTATGTATGCTCTCTACCTTGATGGATTACATTCTTGTCATATTGCTAAGGCCTACCTTACAGCAAATGACATGCATCCATTGTCACTAGAGCATTTCATCCACATATGGCCCATTTTTTAAGGCAACAAGGCAAGATTCATCTACTAGCACAACACAACTGTTTAACCAAGAAATCTTGTGGGGTTAGCTTTCAAAATGCAAGCAAGCTACAATTTATCAAACCATTTACGGACATAGCTTTTAGACTGTAAGCAAGCTATAATTTATCAAACCATTTATTTACTTGATGATATCAGTTTCCGCAATCCATTATGTTTCTTGTTGTTGTTTCTAAGTTTGATTGTGTTTGTAAATTTTGGCATCAATGTTTCAATCACACTTTGTGATTCATCATCAGGATGCTCAAGGAGTAGAATAATGGTTTGTTGCAGACCACAGAAGTCTAAAAAGATGAGGAAAGGGGAGAAGGGAGAGGAGAGGTTACACATGAAAAGACACAGTTGGATGAAAGAAAGATGATAGTAAAAAATTTTTTTAAAAAAAACTAAAACCAAATACCTAAAAATAAACTAAATAATGCAATGCAACAAGAAACTTAATATAACAAGTAGACTAGATAGAAAATCAGACTTAAAAAAGGAGAAAAATGCAACAAAAAAAAGATATAAGCAAATTAAGAAAATGAAAAATAAACGAATAAAAACATGCATAGTTAATAGTTAAGACATACACAACTAAAAAAGTGGAAGAGAATTGAAAATAACAAAAAGTGAAAGGAAACACAAATAATATAAAAAATTAATGGAATAATTGACATAGTGCTTCAATTTCATTATGTTATAAAATCCAGTATGTTTTTGATAAATGATATAAAAAGAGCACTTCTTTGAATATTGTATTTTTAGAAATAAAACTTGAAAAATAATTTTTTGATGAAAAAAATTATTAACACAACATACAAATTTCACGATTACAAATAAATAATTAAATATACTATAATAATGAGTAGTAATATCTAATAACCTAAAAGAAACTTTGTAAAATAAAACAAAACTATACCAAAATATTTTGTCAAGACTTTCACCTCAATTAAGAACTATTAGAAGTTCTTTAGATTCTTAGAACATATAAAACCTTCAACTTCTACTAACTTCTCTTTTTTCTTTTTTTGTTGAGGATGAAGATGCCTATCTAAAGATTTGTAAGGGTTGACAATTGATAAGGCCACATGCCTCATGCCCATGAACAACACAAAACTCTCCAACAATGCATGATGTTCTCAATTTCAATGAGGAAGTCGAAGTATGGAATGAAGTGTGGGGTAATAGCAAAGTTAAGACCTCTTTTAAATAAATTGTAATTAGTGGATGCATTAATGCAAGTAAGTGAACATACATGAAGGCAAATAATTCAGTGTACCTGGAGAGAAAAACAAATTACTTGTTGAATTACTTGTTTCCATCTTCAAAACACGCGAAACGATGGTCATATATAGGCAACTATTGCATTCCTCACATTTTCCTGCATTAACCACATCCACTCATTAGATGTGTCTATTCAAGTCTTGAAGTGTTGTTACAATCTTGTAGGTCATCAAGTTGCTTGTGTTTAGAATATTTTATAATTATTTAAGTAGATATTAAAAAAAAAATTGTAAAATTTGTTAGTAGTCTTAATTTTAATTTTAGAAGCATTTTATTTAGATGGTTTAGTAAAACATTTCAGTAAATTTATTTAACAATTTTTACATTCAATGAAGTGTGTTGTTTTTAAATTTCAAAAACTATTCTTCCACAAATTCACACTCTTAACATAAGTGCAATTGTAAATGACTAAAACAATAATATGCTTCATTCGAGAACACGTATGAATATTTTTGACAATTATCAAAATATTCTTGATATGAACCATTGCAAAACATTTCATTAATTTACAAAATATCAATTCTAGTTACTTGAAATAAGGTGTGTGACTCATATCTATAAGTTTATATTTTGTTCATTTATAGATGCAAACATAAGCATCTATATATCTTCTACATCAAAATTATGCTGAAATTATTTCCTTTGATACATTTGGGGATCCTCCAAGGTTACTATGGGCCCTAAGAACATTTCTATTTGTCTAACTACTTGGGATCTCAAAAATAACAATGCATAGAGCCAACCATGTTTAGATTTTTATATATTTCTTTTGTTAGGGGTAAAATTTATAGGATTGATCAAGATTTTCATAATGTCATCCTTTGTACCCTTGAATGAAGTTGAAAATCCATCAATGTCCCTCCATAAGAAAGCTACCCATCTATACATACAATCAAAATACACCTTTTTGCAACATGTTGGTCTATCTTTCTCATAAAATAAAAAATCTTTGGTTAATTCTTCCATGTGTAACTCGGTGAGAATGCTTGTGTGCTCCAAAGCTTGCTCCATCGTGGTTCTAGGGTTGTCTCTTATGTAACAATCTAGCCAAGAAGCATTTTCTCCATGTTCAAGTTGTTCCTTCAAAATAAAATATGTTCATTTAGAACAAGGATATCTAAGTGATTTTTATTTTTAAAATATATTATTCATGGATAATAAGATAGGTAGATAGCTAAGTTTGGTCAATAAAAACTTGAAAATCTTTGCAATCGTCGATTAATCTACAACCCAACATCACATCAAGTTCAATTTTTTTGATCCTTTCTAGAATATCATCAGGAAGAGATGTGTCAATTAAAAGCATTGGAAATAGTGTGACCACGGGTATAGTTGAAGAGTCAAGGGCATTCTTTAAATATTCATCCAAAGTGGGGTGATAGTCAATAGCAATCCATTCCGCATCTTTAAATTCTGCCAAAATGAGATTTGTCCACTGCAATAGAAGATATATGAAATACATCGTAAGATTTATAAGTATATTACATAAAAATACTTGATATTTGCTTATATATTTAAACATTCAATGTTTGATAGGTAAATTTGGTCTTGTGACTTACATATTCTTGCATCCACTTGCGTGCCCTTGGACCGTGTATTTTCTCCGCTTCATCAACTAATTCCATGTATGTTTCATGAGAAAATTGCAAACAAATTTGCATAAATTGGGGAAAACGATCCATCACAGACATATCCCAACTAAGTAGCATAAAATGAAAGTAAATTAGTTCATTTGTTAAATAAAAATGATAATCAAATAATATTTACGACTCTTAGTACGAGGCTCCACAAATTAATAGAAAAAACTATACTTACTTGATCAAGGTTGTCTTAAAATGTATAAGCTCGTCAATGGTTCCATAAGTGTCAAAAATGTCATCAATGATTGTAATTATGGTACCCGGTTTAGCATATCCAACCTAAGTTAGAGAGAATTCATGTTCATACAACCCACATGCATATGCAAGATAATACTCCACGTGTCGATGTCAAAAAAAATTAAGCTTGTTCACACTTGCTTCACTCCACCATCTACACATCATATCACCAGGTACATGTTACTCTAATATAATTTATATTGCAAGTAGTCTAACATGATATAATAAACTATTTTATTTATTTAACAAAATTTCGATATATTACTTGGATATAATTTTGAGTTCAATATGATGTTGAGCTTGTATTATGTTGAAATCTAATATTGCTGCTTCCAAAATATTTTGACAAAGCTCATTTGACATCCTGAAAAAAAGCATCACGTTCAAATAGAATAAGTTAGCTTGGTTTTTCATCCACTCTTGACTATGACTATTAAGATAACACTCAAAATGACTTTGTAAACAATAAAACATGTTAGCTAAAAGTAGAATGTTTTATATTTGAGTTATCTCTAATCCAAAGAAGATTTAACATATGCAAAACAACAGAATTGAATCTTCACATTTGAAGTAACTGAGAAAAATGTGTTTAGAAGAGAAAGGACTGTTGTACTGACTTATAAACACCCTCCATTGACATCCAAGAATCAAAATCTTGTCTAAATATTTGTATGGAGTTCCATGCTTCCCATCGTGGATTTCTGGATCTCCAAGGATATTTCATAAAGTATTCAACCTGCACATTTTTATGATGAAATGGGCTACTTGTTAAAATCAGTACTGTGATATAAAATAATTTTTTTAACAACTTCATGATTAAAATTGAATGCAGTACTTGCCTCTGTCAAAAGCTGGGTTTTCTTTTGGCTCTGTTCAAGTGCTTGTTGAAGGTATCGAGAGGCAAATGATTTAGCCTCTCTCAGAATTGTTTCTCCTGGAAAACAAATCTCTGCAGCTGCATATAAACTCAACACACTTCTTAATTCATCGTCACTTTTTTCAACAGGTGGCGGCAAAATGAAATCTCCATTTTCATCTTGAAAATTTGTAACTGCTTAGATCAAACCAAAATAAATTGTTAAAAATCAAATCATTTCAGAATACTTGTGATCTGATTAAATAGCTATTGTTAGAATTCAAACAGCAAAATGTAAAATAGAAACCTTGAGATACATGATATCCATTGAGGCGAAGAATTCGAAATCTCAAAGCTGTAGAGCGGAGATCTGCAATGGAATTTTGAGTCCCCCATGAAATACCATTTGTTGGAAGTGGGGACACTCTGAGAGGGGGGGGTGAATCAGAGTGTAACAATTTTAACAAGTGCTCCTTCACAACTTGACAATCTTGATTAACAATATGCACAGATGAATGACAGTGATAATGTAAGTTGTAAATCTGAACCAATGAGACTTAACATCTTAAAATAACACTGTTAACGAAGCAAGTAAAACAAATCATTCAAAATAAGAACAAATGAAAAACTTGATTCATGCTTTTCAGAAAACAAAATGATTTTGATTCTTTTACAAAAACATAGAACAGCTAAAAGTGTATTGCAAAGATTGCATCACATAAATTCAAACAAAGCTGAGTATGAAATAAAAAGAGCAAAAGACATGTAGTATCAGAGCATTAACTAGTAAGACAAACTGAGACAAGACAGGGCACATAACACCATAATTTTCATGAGTGGAAAACCCTCCTGGGGTAGAAAAACCACTCGGTAAGATTCCTTATATTATTTCAAAGAGCACCAACTCAATACACAAAATTTAGAAGCCATAAAGCCTCAAGGAGCACCAACCCCTCTGTCTTATCCAATATAAACAATCCAACTCAAGCTACAGTCACTGGTAGCTTTATGATTGCACTTAGTTCTGTAGTCACAAAACCATCAATGATTGGAGCGAGTATAATTTATCAATCTGTGCAAATGATTCTCTCTAAATGATTTTGCAACAATATTCTTCATGTCTTTGTAGAGCAGATAGAGAATGATAACATTCTTTTAAAGAAATTAAACACTATCAGAGAGAAAACTCAATCTCCGAACAACAAGGATAATTTCAACCACTATAGCCACATATACTCTGCAACAAAACAGAGTAGTAATCTAGAACCCTCGATTATCAAAAATGCCTGATAATATTTTGTTATACACAGAGCACTCTGTTTTCTTTATCAAAAACTCTTTGTTTTCCCCCTTTCACACTGCACACAATGTATTTCAACATGTTCCTTTTTAAACTGTTCTCTACCGAAAATGTCTTCAAGAATAACCCTCGTATAGGGTTACCAAACCCTTACTGGAATTTGCAAACTGAAAAATAACCGCCTGACTGTGCAACGAAAAGAAAAACTGAAAGATAATATCATTAACTCTGTATTGATCTTTTCAAACATGAAATAAATAATGTAAAAATGCTTGAATTTCCCAAATCTGAAAACCAAAAACGAAACTAAATCCTTTTTCATTATTTCCATTTTTCATGGCTGAAACCCCAGATTCGAAATACCAGAATCTTTATGTGCAGTTTAACAAGAATATTACCTGTAATACGCAACCTCATTGATAACTAAAACAAAAACTAACCAGAAAAACATTGAGCTCATTGTTTAGTCCACCCTTGCATCATCCTTCCCAACAAAACAAACTAACTCGAGCTCCTTTGCTACAGCGGTTGCATCTCTCATGGCGTCTAGGGTTAGAGACGGACTTCAACCGAACAATAAACTTGTTCAAACAAACGAAACAAAAAGATGCTCCAAAGACTTTTTAATTTTTGTCGGTCACATAAAATATTCCAAGAATATGCTGCTAGTCCATAAAAGTATTAATCACAATATAAACCAAAGATACCATTCATTTAAATGCCAAGTCAACTTTATTCAATGTATTCGTGTCACCAGCCTGGCCCGTGAGAAAGACTTTTATAATAGAATATAACCACATGCTTATATCAATGAACTTGCCTCAAAAAAATGATACTCAGGCAACACGATTCCTCCCTTTTTATTTTCTTGTCATCGAGGACAAAATATCAAAGAGCAACAAACTCCCCCTTTGTCCTTGATGGCAAAAAAATTAAAAAGAGAAAAAAAAAACAACCAAGCCATCATTGCCATGAAATATGCTGTCAACTGAAGGGACCAAAACAATGTAAAGAATGCCACTGTCAATAAATACAACATATACAATCATCACTGAAACTTGCCATATGCAAACCTATAAGAAATACAAAATCCTCTGAACCTGTAATATGCAATACTGTAAAAAAAAATGAATACTGTCAGAATGTTGTTGAGGAAGTAATGAACTCCCAATCTGATCTGTATCAAACAAGAATACCAAACTGTAATACCAGTCAATGAATACCAAACTATAATACCAAACTAAAATGCCACCTGCCACTATAATACCAAAATGCAATGTCACTTATGTAATACCAAAATGAAATGCCACTTGCCACTGTAATATGAAAATGCCGCTTGCCACTGTAATATGAAATGCCACCTGCCACTATAATACCAAAATAAGATGCCAAAATGCAATGCCACTGTCACTGTAATATGAAAATCCCACTTGCCACTGTAATATGAAATAAGATGCCACTTTCTCCCCCCCTTTTTTTTTCTTTTTTTTTTTAATCACAAGAACAAAAAGGGAAATCAACAGAGCAAAACTCCCCCTCAAATCATGCATTAGGTGAATACAAGAGCAGATTGAGAAAGCACTCCCAATCTATCCCTTAACCGTTCAAAGACTTCCTTAGACAAAGCTTTTGTAAAAATATCAGCTACTTGTGCCTGGGAAGGTACATATAAAACTTGAAATTCATTAGCCAACACTTGTTCTCGTAGAAACAGTAATTTAATAGCAACATGTTTAGTGCAAGAGTGCATCACAGGATTCTTTGAAAGACTGATGGCACTTTTATTATCACAGAAGATGGAGATGGGCTTGTCAACTATAATACCCATATCAGCAAGTTGATGAGACATCCAGATTAACTGCGTACAACAAGTTGTTGCTGCAATATATTCAAATTATGCAGTTGATAAAGTGACACATTCTTGCTTTTTGCTGTGCCAGGCAACAAGACGATCTCCTAAGAAGAAAGCTGCACCACTGGTGTTTTTTCTATCATCTATACAACCAGCCCAGTCAGCATTCGTAAAACCAACAAGAGTAAAATCATTATTTTGTGAATACCACAAGCCAAAGTCTAAAGTACCTTGAATATACTTGAAAATCCTTTTTATAGCAATCAAATGAGATTGTTTGGGGGCAGACTGAAAATGTGAAACCAAACAAACTACATGCATCAAATCAGGCCTAGATGCAGTCAAATAAAGTAGGCTGCCAACCATTGATCTATACTCAGATTGATTTACCTCAGGTGAGTCATCTGACTTGGTCAATTTACAACTAGTCTCCATTGGAGTACTAACAGGTTTGCAATCTGTCATATTGAACTTTTTAAGCATCTCTTTTGCATATTTGGTTTGTGAGAGAAAAATGCCTTGTTCAAGCTGCATTACTTGAAGACCAAGAAAGAAGGTTAATTCACCCAACATGGACATTTCAAATTCAGATTCCATGAGTTTTGAAAACTTTTTGGATACGGCATCATTATGACAGCCAAATATAATGTCATCCACATATACTTCAACAACTAAAGTATCATTACCTTCAACTTTGACATACAAGTTACTGTCAACGCCACCTCTAGTATATCCGTTTGTTGTAAGAAGGCCATCTAACCTGGAGTACCAAGCTCTTGGAGCTTGTTTAAGGCCATAAAGAGCCTTTTTCAACTTGTATACATAATCAGGTTTATCTGCAGAAACAAACCCTTCTGGTTGTTCCATATATACTTCTTCATCAAAATAACCATTAAGGAATGTTGTTTTAACATCCATTTGATACACTTTAAAGTTTTTATAACATGAGTATGCCAGAAATATTCGTATTGACTCTAGCCTAGCAACAGGTGCAAATGTTTCACCAAAATCTACACCTTCTTGCTGTGCATAGCCTTTACACACAAAGCATGCTTTATTCCTAACAACTTTACTAGATTCATCAAGTTTATTTCTAAAAATCCATTTACCCCCTATAACATTTTTATCATCTGGTCTAGGCACAAGTTCCCAGGTTTTATTCTTTTCTATTTGACTGATTTCATCTTGCATAGCATGCAACCAACAATCATCAACAAGAGCTTCAATAACAGACTTAGGTTCAAAATCAGTTACCAGACAGTAATGCTCAGCCATTTGAGCTTGTTCACCAGTTTTTGCTCTTCTCCTAGTCAAGATTCCAGCATCCATTTCACCAATAATCTGACTTTGAGGATGTCTTTTAGTAATGATTCTAGAGGGTGTATGTAAAGGAATTTCAGTTTTAGGACTTGGTGGAGGACTCTTTTCATTTGTAATTTCTGCTTCAGCAGATTTAGGAACTTGTTCCAGTTTTATTGAAATATCCTCTTCAACATCTTGCATACCATCACTTAGAAGAAATTGCTCATCGAATCTTACATTAACAGTTTCAACAATCTTGTTCAATCTATTATTGAAACATCTATAAGCTTTGCTATGAGTAGAGTATCCAAGAAAGATACCCTCATCAGTCTTAGCATCAAAACTACCTAGATTTTCTTCATCTCTTTTTATATAACATTTGCAACCAAAAATTTTGAAGTATTTAATTGATGCAGCTTTACCATACCAGAGTTCATAAGGAGTAAAGGTGGATTTTACCCTGATTTGCACACAATTCAAAATGTAAATTGCTGTGTGAACAGCTTCTTTCCAATATTTGTCTGGCAGATTTGCTTCATTCAGCATTGTGCGAGCCATCTCTTTGACTGTTCTATTTTTTCTTTCAACCACCCCATTCTGTTGAGGTGTTTGAGTAGCAGCATATTGTCTTTTAATGCCATGTTTCTCACAATAATCTATAAACTCTTGTGATGTAAACTCACCACCTTTGTCTGATCTTAAACATTTGAGCTTTAAATCAGTTTCACGTTCAACCATTTTCCTGAAAATTTTAAACCTGTCAAATGCTTCAGATTTATGTTTGAGAAAAGTAACCCATATCATTCTTGTATAATCATCCACAAAAAGAATGAAGTATTTTTCACCGTTGATGGATTGTGTCCTAGTTGGACCACATAAATCTGTGTGAACAAGTTGTAACGGTCTAATAGAAGAGTGTTCTTTAGATTTAAAAGTTGTTTTTGTTTGTTTACCTTTAAGACACTCTTTGCACACAGAGTTTGCTGGTTTACTCAAGATGGGTAAGCCTCTAACATTTTGATTCTTGCTGATTCGAACCAGATTATCAAAGTTCACATGTCCCAAGCATTTGTGCCACAACCAATTTTCCTCAACTTGACCCATAAGACACATGCCTTCATTGATTTCATAGTTTGTGGAGTCAAGCAGGTTGTAAACATTGCCAATTGTTCTCAAACCAGCAGCTACAATTTTACCAGACTTAGTTTTTATAGTACAACCATGAGAAGTAAAGGACACATTATAACCACTATCACAAATCTGACTAACACTTAGTAGGTTGTGTTTCAATCCTTCAACAAAATACACATCATGAATTGGAGTATCATCATTCAATAATAATGTACCCTTACCTCTGACGAAGGCTCTTGAATTATCACCAAATCTTACAAAACCTCCATCAAAGTCTTCAAAATGAATAAATCTATTTTTGTCTCCTGTCATATGGTGTGAACAGCCACTGTCCAACACCCACAGTGACTTCTTACTTGAAAAGAATGCAGATTGCACTATCATAGACTGTTCAGTACTAGGGACAAACTTTGGTTTCCACACCTTATGAATATTTGCCTTTGATTTGCATTGAGAAGAAGTATGTCCAAAGGTGTTACACTTAATGCACTTCACAGTGTTTGGAAAGCCATAGGTTTGATTGTGTCCAAACATAGAAGTTCTATGTTGTAAAAATCTACAAGTGTTAACCTTATGGCCAAACTTGTTGCAGTAAAAACAGTAACCATGAAAGAATCCAAACCTAAAAGGTGTCATTCTGTTGTAAGCCTGAAATTGGTTTCTATTTGTAGGTTTAGTAATTTGTTTTGATGATTTAGCACTCTCAAAACCTACACCTGTCATATTCTTGCATTGTTTTTGTTTGTTTAATATTTCATTTAAATGCAAGGTACTTTCATACTGCTCAATCTGCTTATGCAAAGAATTAGTTTGTTGTTCCAAAGTGTTAACTTTCAATTCACTATCAGCAAGTAAAACTTTTAGATCTTCTACTATTTGCTTTGAATCTTTTAATTCAATTTGCAAAATTTGATTTTCACTTTCATGAGAAACTACAAGCTTCTTTAGTCTTTTGATTTCCTTAAGAGCACAAAGCAACTCTCCTTCAAGATCAATTTCACCTTGATCTAAGTCATCAGATTTATCTTCTAATATGTTCATTATACCTTTCTTTGAGGAAGTTTCTATTTCAGCCATAAACAAAGTTTCATCACCTTCACAAGGTGAGTCATCTGAATCATTTTCAGAATCTTCTTTTATAAAAAAACTCTTCTTTTTCTGAAAAGGATTGAATTTCTTTTTAGAGTTCCATTTTTTCTTTCTGAAAACTTTTTCTGATTTTTCTTCTTCACTGTTTTGATCACTCAGGGGACATTGAGCAGCAAAGTGTCCAGCTTTGCCGCAATTAAAGCATTTGAAGGGTAGTTTTCCCTTATATTTTTTTTTTAACTTTCTAACTAGCAGAGCTTCTATAGCATCTGAAAGTTCAGACTCACTATCTGGTTCCTCTTTCTTTTCTACTTTAAAAGCAGTTTCTTTAGAATTAGAAGAATTACTACCAATCCTCATTTCATAAGCTGTAAGTATGCTTTGAAGGCTATCAAGAGACATAGTAGAAAAACTTTTCTTTTCTTCTAAAGTGGACACCTTAGTTTCAAATTTAGGTAGTAATGTTCTAATAACTTTTCTGACAACATCTTTTTCATCAACATTTTCACCAAGACCCCTTCTTGAATTCACAACTTCATCAATTCTAAGAAAATAATTTGCAATAGTCTCATCTTCTTTCATTCTCAATGACTCAAACTGATTCTTGAGTGTGAGAATTTTAGATTCTTTGACCTTTGCATCACCTTGATAAATGGTCTCTAGCTTACTCCATATTTCATTAGCAGATGCACAATGCATAACTTTAACAAACACATCCTTGGTGAGACCACATAACAGAGCATGATTAGCTCTAGCATTTAACTCATATTGAGTTTTAGCATCAGGATCTGAAGGAATAGAAGTAGGAACAACATATTTTGTAGTAACAATGTTCCACACATTTACATCAACAGAGATCAAGTATGTTTCCATCCTGATCTTTCAAAACACATAATCTGTGCCATCAAAGAGAGGAGCTTTTGATAGAGATGCACCTTCTTGAGAATGAGCCATATATATAAAAAAAAACTTCCAAACGACCAGGAACAATCCCTAGGACAGACCTATATGAGGGACCCAATGCTCTGATACCAATTGTTGGAAGTGGGGACACTCTGAGAGGGGGGGGGGGGGTGAATCAGAGTGTAACAATTTTAACAAGTGCTCCTTCACAACTTGACAATCTTGATTAACAATATGCACAGATGAATGACAGTGATAATGTAAGTTGTAAATCTGAACAAATGAGACTTAACATCTTAAAATAACACTGTTAACGAAGCAAGTAAAACAAATCATTCAAAATAAGAACAAATGAAAAACTTGATTCATGCTTTTCAGAAAACAAAATGATTTTGATTCTTTTACAAAAACATAGAACAGCTAAAAGTATATTGCAAAGATTGCATCACATAAATTCAAACAAAGCTGAGTATGAAATAAAAAGAGCAAAAGACATGTAGTATTAGAGCATTAACCAGTAAGACAAACTGAGACAAGACAGGGCACATAACACCATAATTTTCATGAGTGGAAAACCCTCCTGGGGTAGAAAAACCACTCGGTAAGATTCCTTATATTATTTCAAAGAGCACCAACTCAGTACACAAAATTTAGAAGCCATAAAGCCTCAAGGAGCACCAACCCCTCTGTCTTATCCAATATAAACAATCCAACTCAAGCTACAGTCACTGGTAGCTTTATGATTGCACTTAGTTCTGCAGTCACAAAACCATCAATGATTGGAGCGAGTATAATTTATCAATCTGTGCAAATGATTCTCTCTAAATGATTTTGCAACAATATTCTTCATGTCTTTGTATAGCAGATAGAGAATGATAACATTCTTTTAAAGAAATTAAACACTATCAAAGAGAAAACTCAATCTCTGAACAACAAGGATAATTTCAACCACTATAGCCACATATACTCTGCAACAAAACAGAGTAATAATCTAGAACCCTCGATTATCAAAAATGCCTGATAATATTTTGTTATACACAGAGCACTCTGTTTTCTTTATCAAAAACTCTTTGTTTTCCCCCTTTCACACTGCACACAATGTATTTCAACATGTTCCTTTTTAAACTGTTCTCTGCCGAAAATGTCTTCAAGAATAACCCTCGTATAGGGTTACCAAACCCTTATTGGAATTTGCAAACTGAAAAATAACCGCTTAACTGTGCAACGAAAAGAAAAACTGAAAGATAATATCATTGACTCTGTATTGATCTTTTCAAACATGAAATAAATAATGTAAAAATGCTTGAATTTCCCAAATCTGAAAACCAAAAACAAAACTAAATCCTTTTTCATTATTTCCATTTTTCATGGCTGAAACCCCAGATTCGAAATACCAGAATCTTTATGTGCAGTTTAACAAGAATATTACCTGTAATACGCAACCTCATTGATAACTAAAACAGAAACTAACCAGAAAAACATTGAGCTCATTGTTTAGTCCACCCTTGCATCATCCTTCCCAACAAAACAAACTAACTCGAGCTCCTTTGCTACAGCGGTTGCATCTCTCATGGCGTCTAGGGTTAGAGACGGACTTCAACCGAACAATAAACTTGTTCAAACAAACGAGACAAAAAGATGCTCCAAAGACTTTTTAATTTATGTCGGTCACATAAAATATTCCAAGAATATGCTGCTAGTTCGTAAAAGTATTAATCACAATATAAACCAAAGATACCATTCATTTAAATGCCAAGTCAGCTTTATTCAATGTATCCGTGTCACCAGCCTGGCCCGTGAGAAAGACTTTTATAATAGAATATAACCACATGCTTATATCAATGAACTTGCCTCAAAAAAATGATACTCAGGCAACACGGTTCCTCCCTTTTTATTTTCTTGTCATCGAGGACAAAATATCAAAGAGCAACACCATTTGCATTCCAATACCTGTTTACAGAGATATACATATAGGTAATTAGTAATCAAATGAAATCGGCAAGTAAGAGAAATGAAATGGACTGAATCAGAATGAATGGAAAAATGGAAGGCGCGGCAGTACTTGTAAGTATAATCCAGAAGCTCTTTGATTTCTTTTTCAAAATAACGATGAATTCCCAATCGTTGCACAGCATTAACTAGGAAGAATCTCTGAAGCAGATCATAAGGACATTTTTCTCCGTCTTCAACTTGAAGTAGAGAATTGAATGTGTTTTCCTTGATCTGCTCAATCAAGCTTTCCACCCTTTCACGGTATGAAGCTTCCTGTTCAACAATTAAACAATCAAAGCAGGGTAAGTCAAAACAGAACAGAACAATGGATTGCAGATAAATCGAAATGAATGGATGGATGAGCAAATTAAACAATTAAACAGAGACACTGGTCTGAATTATGGATTTGGATGACAACACTTGAATGAGAATCTGTGGTATTGTAAATTCTGTTTACAAGAACAGGGAAAGCATAGAATTGAAGCAAGCCAAAAAATATTGTATTCAATTTGAAAATCCAACATATAGTAGTCCAAGGGATTCCAAGGGTCACCAACAACTCCTTGAGAATCGAAAAACCAACAGTCATATCAGGTTTATTTACATAATACAATCTAAAACTATGTAATTTTTCAAAAAACTATATAAAATTTGTCCTAACTTTAACTAGGCATAACTTTCTGCATAGGACTCGAAATTACGAGCCACTTAACTCGTTGGAAAGGTCTCCAAGAGTTGTAGGCGAAGATTTGAAAAGGCATGCCAGAGTTGTAGGCGAAGATTTGAAAAAGTATGCCTAGCCATGCTATTTCGCCGCTTTCAAGAGCTAAAAATATCCTGAAAGCCTTCAAAAATGTCATTTACTAACATAGAAAAACTAAAAGATTATGAAAATATTTTTTCAACTATTTTAAATTTTCTTCTGATCAGACACCCACCCCCACCCCATATGACGGACACCCACCCCATATGACGATGAAAGGCAGGAAATGGTCCTCCCACACATTGGCATGATATTTGCCTACCCTTCGATCCACCAATTTCTCATTCTCCGCATTTTGACAACTTCGATCCACCAATTTCTCATCCTCTGAAATTTGACAAGTTGCGACTGTACCCATTTTTTCTTTCAAATGTCAAAACACTTCAAATGATAATAGAGAATATGAGAGTCCAGAAAAGGGGAATGGGAAGAGATATTAAATAGGTAGAGAGAGTCGTCAATGTTGAAGGAAGAAAACGAAAAATTCAGGTGTTTGAAATGGAGGTTATTAATATAAGCTTTTAATAAAGATTCGCCTCGATGTAATGTAATGTTCAAGGCTCGTGGAAATTTCAATGAAGGAATTTCACTCGTGGAGATGTGCGCAAATAAGAGACAATTGGTAGAGAGTGCAATATGTTTACATATCGCTATATGTTTTTTTTCTTTGCGTTTACATTTTGTGATTGATATTTCCACGTCTGGGCTGTTTTCGAGTTTTAGGTAAGACCATATTCTGAATTTAGCATATTCATTTTAACTATTGCATTGCACATTTTATACTTTAGTTAATTTTTCAATTTTTCCACAAGTAATGCCAATAGTCTTTAACCTTAAACCACCACAATAGTATAGAGGTAAGCAAGTTTAATCCAAAAAAGAATAGAAGAGAAGTATCTTATCTGTATTCAAGTAAAAAACTAGAATTTGAAGTATCTTATCTGTATTCAAGTAAAAAACTAGAATTTGGTGCATAATTAATTATTATCTAAAAACAAATGGTGATATTCTAAAACAACAGATCAATGCGTCATGTTTTTGTAATTTAGTTTAGAGTAAAAAATGGAAAAGAAGGAAGAAGAAATATGGAGAGATGGAGATAGAGGGACAAATAGATATAAATATAGAGATCTAGGAAGGGAAAGTAGGAGAGAGAGAAGGGGGAGACATGTCTAGAAATATAGGGGAGTGAGGAAGATATAAGAAGATAGGCAAATAGAGAGGAAGAAATAGAGAGATATAGAGGAAGGGGGAGAGGGAGAGAGATATAAAGAGATATAGATATTGAAATATAGTAATAGATAGATAGAGATATAAGAAGATATAGAGGGGGAGAGGAAGAGAGAGAGACAAAGAGATAAACATGGGTACAAATAAATAGAGAATAAGGGAGAGGACCTAGTACCTGAGAACCCTAACTTCGTGCTTCTCGAAATCCTATGTGAAAAATTCAAATCACTCCCAATTTTTTACAATAGCTTACTTGGCAAGTTCCTTGCTTATAACTAAGGTTTTTGGGCCACATCATCAAATATGATGCCACTGGCCACATTAGCATGCTTTTTGCCAAGGTGTCCCCTCTTGCATCCTTAAATTTGAGTGGAAAATCTCTCCTCATGTTGGCCTATGTTAGAGAATTAATGCATTTTTTGATAGGCAAGTATATAAGGAGGTTTTCCCCTCTCATTTGAATAACAGAGAATATCAAGACAGCATAAAAGAAAGGCGAAATTATCATCATCAAGCATTCAAGCATTGGAGAATTCATCAATCATCTCTAGAGGTCTTTAGCTACATTTCTTCATTCATCAATTGTGGAGCAACATAATGTATCATTCATTTGCAAGCATGCGTGTGTGATTAGGGTTTTTTCACGTTCATGCCATTTCATACAACATATGTGATTACATTTAAGAAGAAAAACATCATTATCAATCATTGCAAATCTAAGGTATATCCTTCCATCATTTATTTCAATATTTGTAATATTTCAATCAAGGTTAATTCCTTAACCAGGTTTTGACTTAGGCAAGCCCCTATTGCTACCTTATTTCCCTTTCTTTCTATGTGCGGGAAATAGGTACGGAGTTGTACTTCTCATAATAAGCATTATTTGTGGAGACGAAACAACCCTCTTTGGCGTGCGAAAAAGTAGGAGGACTAGGGCAACGGGAACATCGGTCCTGACATTTTTGGAGCTTTTTTGGGGACCAAATCCGAATCTGCATATACTGCTCAGAGCCATGTGCATGCGAAAAATTATGCGTTTGTAGCTCATTGTTTTGAACAACATTTTTACTTTTATTTTTCAAGACTTTTCCTAATTTCAGCATCACAACTCACAAAAGAGGGCAATCAATTCACCCACCCTTAAATCCATTCAATATTCAGTTCTTATTGTTGTTGATTTGGGATTGGATCTAGATTGGATTCATCCCTCTTTTGAATGTAATGGTAAATTAGTGGTTTTCATACATCTAATGGTGAAAACCCTAATTTCTCACCATTACATAACGTAACAGGAGGCTTGACGTATATATTTTTTACATTGGTTGTTGAATACATTGGGAGGGAGTTAATGGTCATAAAGGTATTCATATATGTTGCGATACCAAGGATAATTGAAACCAACTATTTCACACACAAGTTCATATGTAAGAACATCAAAAGTGAGATTCATAAGCTATTCTAGCAAGAGTTCTCATTGTGGCTTATTGTTAGGTATTCAAGAAGAGATCTTATTGTTTCCATGACATATGTTGCTTTGTTCCATTCCCTTGGTATTTATTCAAAAATAATGTTGTCAAAGTACTTTTTAAAATTGTCCACCTTCCTCTTGTATGGACTGAGATTCGCATCCTTGGTCACATTGTTGAATTGTTTAATTATTAGTTGAGAATCACTATAGACATGCAAATGTTAAATTATCTTCCATGCAATAGTTGTTTTAAGGCTTGTGGTGAGGGTATCATATTTTGCAATATTTTTAGTGCAGGGAAATGCTAATTGTGGGCCTTAGGGATTTCATCCCCTTTAGGTGTGAGAAAAATAACTCCTTCTCCTAAACCATGCTATGTGTAAGATCCATAAAAATATAGCTTACATTAATTAGATTTCATTACTAAAAATATTGCCACATTTGTAAAATCAAATACAAAGGGGTGATCTATTTGAGTGGGAGCCTTTGCGAGTTGGTTAGTTATGGCTTGTCCTTTTATAGCCTTGTGCTCAATATTTTTAATATCGAGCTCACTTAGAATGATGACCTATTCAAATAACATTCCTATGAGAGCTTCCTTGTTTAGAATTTAATTTGAAGTATCTATTTTAGCAATGAACTTTGTCTTGTGATTCAACATGTAATGTCTTAAGTAGTTTTTGTGCAACAAACACAACATCTAGGCATGTTCTTTGAATGGATGTATAGTTAAGCTCATATCCCACTAATGTGTGGTTGATGTAATATATAGTCCTTTCATGTGCTTCATCATCATGTTGTTCCAAAATATCTCCTATGATTGTGGTCGTAGTTGATATATACAAAATTGTTGGTCTTCCTTAAACTGGTGGCATCGATACTAGTGGTGACAACAAATATTCCTTATTTTGTTTGAAGGCCTGTTGATAGTGCTTCATGCACTTAAATGGTACTCTTGTGGAGAAATATTGAAATGGGTGACATTTATATGCTTGTTGAGCTATGAATCTATGAATATCTTGCAATTTGCCTTAGAGACTTCAAATCTCTTTTAGGCTTGTGGGAGGAGGCATGTTAGCAATTTCTTTTACTTTTACAGAATTAACTTGGATTCCCCGATGAGAAATAATGAATCCAAGGAGCATACCTAAGGTCACTCCAAATATACCTTTCTTGGGATTAAGCCTCACTTTATATTGTTCTAATGTGTCAAAGATCCTTGCCAATACATCGAGGTAACTACTTCTACAAACTGATTCTAGTAGAAGATCATCCACATAATATTCCATTAATGTATGTATCATGTCATTGAATATTATGGTCATAGCTCTCTAATAAGTGGCTCTAATATATTTTTTGCAATAGTATGTTCCCCATAGGCATGTGAAAGCATTTTTATGCTATTCCTCAAGTGCTATTTATATTTGATTATAACTAGAGAATCCTTGGACATTGTTTGAGGATGGCTTCATTTCAAGTATATTAGACTTGGTTTTCCATTCTTCTTCTACTTGTTTGGAGGACACGTTTGAGGGGTTATCTGTCCTTCTTGTTGACAATCATTGCAGTCTTGTTGTAACATAATATTTTTCTTTGGAGCTTATTCTACATCAGTTTTTGCATCATTCTAGTTTGTCACCTTCTTCTTTCATTGGGCATGTACCTAATTGGATTGTGGATTCATAATAATTCATTGGCAATGGGACACGTGAATAGTTTTTAGAGACATCATAATAGCTCTTCATGCTTCCATCTTTCATAGCATATCCTAAATGGGAAGCATTCATGTACATTTATATGTAGTTTTATTTCTTCCTAAGAAGAGACAAGTTGTTTGTAAGTGATTATTTATTATGGGGGGCTACATAGTTTCTCTCTCTTTTCCTCACATGGGGGACTATCATTTAAATTCTTGCGATTAATATAGTTATTGGGGGTTGTTGATGTTGATACCTCCATACATCACTTGATCAATCACTTGTACATTATTTGCATTGTCTGTTGTTTAGAGAGGAGTTTTGTGAGAGATTCGTTGCATGATTAGTTGTACATGAGTAACTAACATGACCTAATTGTCTGGACCCATGTTGCATTTTCATTTCATCTTTCATCGTTTGCATAATAAATTTTCTCCCTAACTTTCACTTAAGGGGAGGGAGGTGTTAGAGTGAATATAATGCATTAATAAGACCCGTTCTATCTTAATTCTAGGTGAAGGGGACATATTTCACATCTTAAGTTTATTTAGGCATACTAGTAATTAGTTGTCATAAGTTAGATGTCATAAAGTTACTTTATGCAACTTGTTATTTAATATTGTTCATAGGATCATGTTAGTTATCCTAGGTGGCATTCTAGAAGTTATCTTATAATAGGGCCACATCTCATTATGTATTTTTAGATTAATTCATTAAGAATTTAATGTTTGTATTAAGGGTAGTTTTCATCCTACCTCATCACTTAAGAAAGACCTATTGTACATTGTAACATATATTTTTCATATGCATTCAATCTCAATATTCATGCACGCTCATGATGCCAAATTATGGAAGGCATGTTTCTTGTCTGATCCTTTGAAGTATGTGCAACTTGATTATGGGTTTGTTATCATTTTAATAATTTCCTCTAGTTGCATTTGCATCTCTTGCACACACATCACATCTCTTTCTGAAAGTTTGACTTGAAATGTTTTTTTTTTGGCCAATCCCTCAAGATGGCATCCATCCATCCTTCCAATCGTATTTCTCTCTTATCAATATAGAATATTATTAGTGTGTAAAGGAAATTGTGTGCAAATATGAAAGATTTAAATACCTATGACAACAACCAAGCAAACACAACTAGCTTAAACACCTCAAGATCAGGATGTTAGAAAGAAAGCAAAAGAAGCATAATTGACATAAAACAATAAGATGCAAAACTTCATTTGACTCCTTGATTTGATTATCCCGTGGTTGGATGTGTGCTCGTTGACGTAACGAATGCTCGATATTGCTCCATGATGTGTGATGTGAAGATGAGATTCAAAAGCATGAAAATATAGATGAAAGGATGGGATGAAATTGATGCCTTATGGGGGTATGGTTGCAATAACATGGATGAATTTTGGCATGTTGATGATATAGATATGCTAAGAGTGGATGAAATGTTGCATTATAACAATGTGGTTGTATGAAAAGTGGATGAAGAGATTAAAAAAGGGAGATGAAGGGCCTTGAAATCACAACACTTGTCCTCAAGGAGGACAAGTGGAAACCCTAAGGATGCCATGTGGAATAAGATTCCACACAAAGAGGAAAAGTGGCTCAAAAAGGAAGGCCATGTGTCCTTTAGAGGGACAAATGTCAAGAAGGGGCTTGACATGTGTCCTCAAGGATACATGTCCATTTTGGGAGGAAGCCACCCAAAATAGGTTCAAATTTCCTAATATTAAGGAAATTAGGGAATCATGAGTGTGCACACACATGTGAGGGGAGGTTAGGATAGGATAGGATAAGGTTGGTTGAGGGGATAGAGTTGGTTAGAACCCAAAGGTTAGGTTAGAAGGGTAGTTAAAGGTAGGAGACACGTGATTAAAATAAATATTTGAATTAATTAAATTCAAATAAAGGGATGGAAAGGGGGGAATTTGGTTAATTAATTCAAGGATTAGAAGAAAATGGGTGGGGGTTAATTAATTAATTTGGCTATGAGGTATGACTTCATTTAATTAATTTAGCCAAAAGGGATACTTTATTTTAATTGAATAGCATGAATTATTCAACTAATACAAGCGACTTAGGAGATTTGATCTGATTGAATTAATCAGTCAAATTTAAGTGTCACAATTAGTATCATTTTTTTCTTCTTTGAAACAACATAGTAAAAAGCATTGTCTCAAAGAGGGGCTAAATGCAGATATCTAAAAATGACCAAACCATTTTCATCTTGTTGTGTCATTGCCTTCTCATCACTTTTCTTCTATCCATATTATTTAAAGAATTTTTAATTAGTTAATTAAGCTAACATTTCCTCTATGAATTAAATGATTTTATTATTTAATTAATTCATTATGCTTTTCCTTATATTATTAATTAAATAATATATCATTTTATCTCCATTATTAATTAAATAATTCTTCATTATTTAATTAATTTTTTATTTTCCTCCGATATTCATTAAATAATAATTATCAAGAGTCATTCACTATCAAGCATCTATTCAAGAATCTATTGCCAAGAATCAATTAAGCATCTATTATCAAGTATCAAATAAGCAAGCTAGCATCTATCAAGTATCCATTATCAAGCACTAATCATTCATACTATCACGATGATATCAAATTATGCTACAAATTGTGAGAGAAAATCTACGTCAAACATTCAAGTTTGTATTGAGAAACAATAGAGAAATCTAAGGTCTTTGCTATTGTATTATTATTTATCATTGAATTTATGCATAGATCTTAGGCTTTATTGAGTGATTTTGTGAATGTGGACTTTGGATCTTGCATTGCATTATTTCCATCTTATTTAGATTCACATTTTCATCATTCACACTTTGATAAATGAATTTATATCACTTTGAGTATTTCTAAAGGTTTCACCCAATGAAAAAACTATCACTACATATAAGATATGATGCACCAATTGTTATTTGTGAGGAACGGGTTATTACTGGGGGGGTGAATCAATAATAACATTAAACTTTAAAACTTTAACAACCACCAAAAATTCTTTCAAAACAACTCATAAATAGTACTGGTAATAACTGAAATCATACTGCTAATCAGATTTATCAAACTACTCATCTAAGTGTTCATCAACATGCATGCAATAGAAAGATATCAACTCAACACATAAGAAATCAATCAACACATGAATACCAGGATTTTCATGTGGAAACCCAAATGGGAAAAACCATGGTGGGAATTGGTACCCACAAGATTTTTACACTCTTTCAGAATGCGCCCTGTTAGGAGCCTAGCCTGGTTAGGAGCTTACAAATATGCTCGATTAGGAGCAGACCCTGTTAGGAGTCCCTCAGTTAAGGAATTTACCTTAGCCCTGTTAGGAGCTTTACTCTGATAGGAGTAACCTTGTGAAAGGACTTAGAACCCAAGCTAATGAGTCACCCAGTTAAGCGATTTATATAATCAGGCCTGTCAGTACCTACTCGGTTAAGGGATTTTGAGTCTGCTAGAACTAGTAGGGAACAACATATGAATGATCTGAAAAATAACACTCTTGCTTGTATAGATCCTTTTCTCCTCCAATCTGCTTCTCTCTTGCAGACACACACATTGTTTTGGCCACACACTCTTCTTTTGATCACCAACACAGTAAATCATCACAGACTTACCCTAAATAGACTTTACAACTCAGTTACCAAACCCTAAGATTTACATCATAGATCATCACAGATCTTTACAACTCATTACAGATCATCATATGGATCATTATAATTAATTATAAATAAATTACAGTTGTTAAATGATCATCGCACCTCGATCGGATACACTTTCAAACCCTTAGCTCATCTACTAAGCACTCCGCACATTCTTGAGAAAATCACTCTTTGATCGCGCCAAAACATCATTCAAACATGTCACACGGTTTCAACCATGTCATCACCAACTTACAAACATAATGTAATACACCGTCGAACTCAAAATCATTACCGGTTATGAGATTTGAATACCGGTTCTTAAATCCTACTAAAACCCTACAAAAAATATATCAGTTAATCACAAACATGACTTTCGGTAGCCAAAACATGATGTGGTTCCGGTCATAACCTCATTACAATGTTACCAACACATATTCCAAACCGCAACACCAAATTCTTCATCAATCTCAAGATCCAATTACTTAAGCATAACACAATTCCACATTTACCGGTTAAAGTCCTATTTTCCAGTTTAATTGTCAAATCCATTCCATAACTTTCCGGTCAATCATAGATGACTTAGATAACATGACAAAACAATATAAATATAGTTGCCATCAATGACAACACAAACTGATCATCAAATCATCAAACAACATCTCAACTATATCATCATCAACAGTCCTTATATTGGTTCATCGATATCATCAATAGTTATGCCAATATGCCAACACCAACTACAATATATATCTTTTTTTTTAGGAGATTCGAATTCAGTGTCATATAGATGCCTACAACATGGTTGTACCAACTACTCTATATCTTGCCTTATCACCTCACTCCTACATGCACGAAATACATAGATATTTGAATGCTAAAATGCAACTTCCTTCAATAATTTAACAAATATCTTTTCACAGTAATCTTTTCCCTCTCCCTCATGTGCATAAGGAGCCTTAACATGACAATTTAGAATTCAAATTATTCCAAGCCTACAAGCAGTCCTACCCATCTAACTTCCAACTTGGATACTCTCCCTTAATCACTATATTATTGCATGGATCACAATCATAATATCATGTTTTACTCTCAAACGTCTTATATCTTGTGATTCGGTATCTTTTAGTCTTTCTATCAAACCTATTGCCATTTGGTCTTATTGTTTGTGTACAATCTCAAAAATAGAGAATCGTCATTTTTTCTTTTTCTTTTAAATCATGAAATATAACACCTTCACTTGTCAATTTAGAATTTGGAGTTAGCTCACTAAAATTTAACTTCATATATCTATTAGAAGAGGAAACAATGAATTATATTATCATATTAGTGTTATTATCATGATAAAAATATTATTTAAATATCAAGAAAATCTACAAATTAAAAAAAATTAGAAATAAAAATATTTTATAAAAAAAAATATAAAGATGAAAATCAAAACCAAGTTTTAAAGGTTAGATTGGTTGATCGATCAACACAAAATTTAAGTTCAATTTTATGAGAGCTATGATCTAATTAAAATGATAGATATTGTTTAAATGATCACATAATTAACCAAACAAATAAAAAATAAAAAACTTGCATAATCAATTCTCCTTATATAAAAAATAGAAACTAAAACTATTGAATCTATTCTCCATACATATTGCATCTATTAAAAGAACTTTTTGAAAAAACATATATTGTTAACAAATGTGTTAAGATTTGAACCTGCAACTTATATTTGTATTAAAAATCTTTAATTTCATATAACCATCCACAATTTTTAGAATAAATATTTTTAGCTTTTCTGACCATTCGTAAATAAGCATATATTATGTAGTTATCTACTATACAAAACAACACTGAAAATATAAAATCTACAAATAATATATATTTTTAAATGATTTCTACGGATTTGATCCCCTTAATTTGATACGCATTCTATGTAATTTATTTCCAAGCTGTGCAACTGCTCTGAAAAAGTATGGAATTTTTCTACACAGATTTGAAGTCGAAACACAATCGATGGATAGGCTTGTGATTGCAGACGAAACATAGGAAATGTGGGGGCATAAATTATAGTAAGAAATTAAATATAAGCACCTGGAAATTATCAAATGTTTAAGGGCATTTGGTCTAGTGGTATGATTCTCGCTTAGGGTGCGAGAGGTCCCGAGTTCAATTCTCGGAATGCCCCAGTTTCACTGATTGTCTGAATTACAGACAAATTTGCTGTAATTATAAAATCTTTTGTAGGGAGTTAATTAGAGTCCTTAGTAGAATTCCTAGTTCTACCACGTTTGCCAGTCAAACTTCAATATATAATTCTTCTGAACTCATCGACCATTCAATACTGACTATTTGTTCTGAAAAATATTTGAGTTTAATGGCAATGTTGAATATGCATTTCTTAATTCTAGTGAAAGATTCAGATTATAAGTAGTAAATATATTATATAGGTCACTGAAATGTGATCATATACAGGTACCTGAATTAATTAACACACCTGAAATGAAATAAATCTTGCCAAATGCTTCTTCCTTCAGGCCTTGAAGAATACCAACAATATAACAATGTTCTCCTAGCTTGATTTGCTTTGAAACATGCTTCAATACACTTTCATACTCCCAAAATTCTCGTGTGAGAATTACAGGATCCTCAAAAGGGTGTGCAATGTGTATATGCAATTTCAACAAATGGATAAAATAGAGAATCCAGGAGGAATTAGCTTTTGAAAAGATAGAATTCCAAGAGTTCGAGTTTCTTTTTATTTCATGGAGTTTACTATTATGTCTTTTCTACATGGCTTTGCAAATGGGCACCCTTTCCATCTGCCGTGTTCTATAGAAAATGAGTTTGTCATGGTATGAAAATGCCTCATGAGTTTGGCTGCAGACTAATTATTCAAGTTTAGATATAAAACCTAGGGTTGGGTGACAATGTGACATACAAGACATCCTGTGGACATGGGGAATTTCAGATATAGATTTTGGAGATAATTTAGTAGAATTTTTAAAATTAAGAAACCCAATAGTTTTCTTTTCCGCTTCCATCAGATGTAGCCTCCTCTCGACAATCAGGGAATGGAGTATTATAGAGACTTCAGAGGAGTTGTCAAAGGGAAGCTAGCTGTTCCTATTCTTTTGGATACTAACAATATTGTAGAATTCAAGGCTCTTTTACTAGGTCTCAGGGAAGCTAGCTGTTCCTATTCTTTTGGATACTAACAATATTGCAGAATTCAAGGCTCTTTTACTAGGTCTCATGGAGTGCTCAAAATGAAGAATCAAGAATCAAGAAATTGAAGGAGATTCAATGTAGTTAGAACCTATGTTGCCAGAAACGAGAAATGAGAAATGAGACTGTAACGGCAACCTGATGAGAAACGCAATATTTTATGGTTGCGTATAAGAAATATATATATATATATATATTTGTTAAATACAAAACATAATCAAAATAAGGATCAAAAATATTATACATCACTGCTACATAATTTAAAAGGACTTTTAGCTACAAAACAAAAATACATATATTATAATGTTTGCAATTACATAATTAAAATATAAAAATATATCATCAAAAGTTTGAAGTTGAAAAAGTGTTTTTGGTTGTTTCAACTTTCTACATTTCAACTGCAAGTAAGCTTTCCTCTAATTATCTTCAGGGACTTCTATTGGCAACTCATCAGTTCCATCACCCATTGAACCACCATAGTCCCACATCTTATGAGGCCCTAATTTATAATCAGTGGAAGCTCGAGATAAAAGATGAAGATTTGAATGTACATACACAAGATCTTCCGCCTTTTTGCTACCTATCCTATTACGCTTTATAGAATGGATGAAAGCATACTCACTCCAAGGGTGGCTGCAAGAAGTTGAGTCCCACTTTTGGGCAAAAAGTGGAAGTGTTTTCTCTATTTTTCAAATTTTCTGTCGATTGATGTCAAAATTTGATGCACTTAGAGATTGAATCTCAAAAAACTTCAGTAATAGAAAATGTAGTGCTCAAAGTCTACTTTTCAAATATGTAATTTATTTTAATACCCACATGCTAGAAATCCCTTTTTATTAAGCATGTTTAAAAACCAGTTTTTCAAAATGCATGTTTCAAGACCATACCACACATGTGTACGACCACCCTTTTTTTATGCCAATAAATGAATTTTTCCAAATCCTTCTAAGAAATGATACCCAAGACACCAAATATTGATGAGAATATTTTTGTTTATTTTTTTATTGAATATATTTTTTTATTAATTTTTAACTAATAATAAAGTATATTTTCAAAACATCGGGTGTACGACCACCATAATTTGATGAAAATGTCATATTTTTCAAAAAAAAATTTAATATTCAAAAGAATTGTATGTATATTGATGTCATATAATTTATTTTTCTAAAATCCTAAAAACAAAAAAGTTATTAAAGTTTTAGTGAACCTTGGTATTTTAGGTTTAGGTTCCACTTCTGATTAATAAATAATACAAAAATAATAAAAATAATCTTATCACTATTAAATTTACATTTCTGAAATCAGGACGCTGAAAACTCTAATGGGTTTTCATTTCGTCAAAAAATTCAATCAAAAAGGCCCTCAAAAAATTAGGCCAAGGTAGAAATTTGATGTCGTTTTACCTTAGTCATTTTTTTGGAGGTCCAAGCATAGGCTTGGTGGGACCAAGCCTATCCCGAAGCAAAAAACAATGCTAAGGGTTATTTCTCGCCCCTAATTTTAACAAACGGGTGCCCAGTTTTTAAATTCAAAAAATAGGTGTCTGTTTTGCTTTGTACTGTTGAAAGCGAAACGGGCGCCCATTTCTGAAAAGATCCGTTGGGCTAGAATCTGGCGCACAAGAACAAATCCCAATGATTGAACGATTTTTCAATCATTGCCTGACAAGTACGATCTGGAAAGAGAATGTTTTGATTAATCATTCTCTTTGTTTGTTTTATTGTTGATTTGGTAAAGAGATCGATTCGAATTCAAATTTTGGTGTAGCCATGGGATCAAATCAATGCAGGAAGAGGCAAAGAAAGGTTTCGACAACTGAAGAGATTGTAGAAAATAGGGAGAAGGAGGCAATGCGTCAACGAGAGAGAAGATCAAGAATGAGGCAAGGAGCTTCAAGTTCCACAATCATTTCAAAAGAGGAGAACATCAATGAGACCATAAATGTTGATGAAGGAAACACAATAGAACCATTTAATTCAGGTGCATATTCTAATCCATTATTGGATACATGTATGTCTTCACAGCCCTATGTTTTTTCTCATGAAGAAATTGGTGATTTAGTAGAAGTAGGTTACTTATTAAATGAAATTCTAATTGAAAATCAAACCCCAAATGAAATTAGAATTCAAGTTGAAACTGAAATTGAAATCCAAATTGAAACCCCAAATGAAACTAGATCTCAACTTGAAACTAAAATTGAAACCGAATTTGAAACTCCAAATGAAATTGAAAATCCACCTGCAACTAAAACCAATAATGTGTATGTAGACATAGAAACACCAATTGAAAATGAAACATGTTTGAATGATAATCAAATGAATGAAAATTTTGAAATTAAAAGTGATGTACTAGACAACCTTCCTGGCTTGGTTTCATGGAGACAGATTAGGACACATGCAAATAGATTGTTTAGACATTTTTTTTATAATAAGAAATTTGGGTTTCAATGTCAATTAATGGTACAACTAATTAAAATGACAAATATGCAAAAAATGATGAAGAAGTTAGGTTTTTATGTCAAACCCAAGAAGAAGGACGAGTCTTTAAAACAAATTGTATCGACTGTTGCTAGCGCCTTTGATACAATTGGAAAGAAAAGTCGTTCTAAAGATAAAAATACGGCACGAAAGGCAATAACAACAATTTTAGTAAGCCGAACAACTTCTAATAAAAGAATGATGAGTAACATAAGTGGATATCTTAATATTCATCGCAAAACTTTGTCAAGAGCTGTAAAAAGAAGAGTTAATTTTAAAAGTGATCCGGCAAACAAATTGTGGACTTTTAGCGGTAAACTAACAAGGTCTGATATGAAACTTACTGGTGAAGTCAAAAATTTGATCGAAAAATTCTAGAACGATAATACGAGAGTATCACCTAATGTTAAAGATGTTCTTAAATTAAGAGTTGGGTCAAAAATTCATGATCCACATCCAAAACACCTATTGGACATAACTCAAATTGAATTGTATAAAAAAAATTTGGATGATAAGGTGTTGACTATTAGCATTTGTCAAAGGTCTTTTGAAAAGTGTAAACCTTGGTATGTTCGAATTAACAAGGAAAGAGTCACATGTTGTTGCAAAACTCATGTTCAATTTCGCTACCATTATGATGTATTTCGATATATATGTGTTACCATGCATAGTAATGGAATGTTCCAAGAATGTGGTATAAATATACCACTTGAAACTATAAAGGAGTTTATTTCAAGTTTGTTTTGCAACCCACTAAATGAACAAAATTTTCTTTTCAATGCATGTGTTTCTGGTGTATGTGATATATGTGGCAATCTTGCATTGTTGGATGAATTTTTGTATGACAATCTTTCAAATGATTTTGGACAACAATTAGTTGATGTTAAAAGATTTAAAACTATTGAGTATCCACTGAAGGATGGAAAGGTTGGAAAGCGATGTGATCCAATCACTGAAAAAGTTAGTGTTCATGCATTTATGAATGAATTCAAGAGTAACATTGTACCTAAATATGTTAAACACACTCAAAATACTAGATGGCTCGATGGTCAGTTTTGAATATGTAAGGATACATTTCCTGTTGGTAGTATACTTTCGGTTGTTGACTTTGCAGAGAACTACATGCTTGCACCACAAGATGAGGTTCAATCACAATACTAAAATTCAATGCAAGTATCGATTTTTGTCCATAATGTCTATAGGCATGCACCAGATAGTACAAAAGAGAATCACAAAATTTTGAGAGAGTACCATTTCTATATGAGTGATAATAAATTACACTCATCTGAGTTTGTCCAGTATTGCTTCAAGACCTTTTTTCATAATTTGAGGGAGAGAGAAATTTAGATGACACAACATCTAATATGGTCTGATAATTGCACAGGGCAATTCAAGAATGCTAGAATGTTTTATTGACTGAGTAGGATTCATAAGAAAACTAATATCGAACACATGTGGAGTTTTTTTGAGGCTGGACACGGGAAAGGAGAACATGACAGTGTCGGTGCATGTGTTAAGAGAGCCCTTTGCAAAGAGAAACTCAAATTCGAGGAAAATGATAAATTTAAAAATGCAAGTGCAATTGTGGATTGGTGTAGTGCAAATTTATCCATAGGATCAAGTCAAAAATCTACAATTAGACATTTCTTCTGGCTAGTTAAAGAGGAGAATATCCTTCCAAGATATGATTGTGATACAATCAATGGTTCAGCTAGATGGCATTCATTTAAGAGTTCTAATTCTAACACTTGGACTATATGGACTAGAGAGCTTGCATGTTTTTGTCAATTTTGTGTTGCCGGTGAATGAGAAGAATGCAAGAATACGGAATGGGTCGAAGAATGGCAACACAAATTCTTAACACCTAGTGAGATACAATATGAAGATGTTAGAAGAAATGAAGACCCAGATCATGCATTTGCATCAGAAGATTATGATCGTGTTTCAGACCTCATACAACCCGGTAATTTAATTCAATTTCTTGTTTATAGCTTTAAATTATATATTTTTATGTATTGTCATATAATTTATGATTACATATTTGAATTATAAATTCTAACAAGTTTTATTTCTACATGTACTTAAATTTGTTTTCTAGGACATGTGTATGTTGTTGTTGTACTTGAGGATAATGATGAGAAGGTTGAGTATTGGCTAGCTAGATGTGTAGAACCTAAGAAAAAGTTGATATGTGATCAAGTAGATGATGATGGTTTTCAGTATCCAGTTGGGTTTGTTGTGGTAGTTGGCACATGGCTACACAAATACTTAACAAGAAGGAATGACTTACCAGCTTAGGAAGACTACCAATCAGAAAAGAAGATTATACACTATTATCATTTGGTGGTGGTTACAAACATCAAATTAGAAAGATACAAAGGTAGACCTGCTAATAAGGTATTGTGGACACTTTCAGTAGAAGAGCATGAGGCAATCATAGACGCATTGTAGAAGAGAGAGGGTGCAGATGGTACAATAGGTTGAATCAAATTTATATGCATGTAAGTTTGTGTTACTTGTGTGAACTCTTTTGTATTTAATCATGATAATTGGGTAAGTGCACAAAGATGGTGGTCAAAAAGGGGGATATAAGTGGACACTTTTTTTTCTAAAATCAGGTGAACCTGAACTTAGAGGCAAAATTTGAAAGTCGTCCACTCAAGATATGAAGATAATCAAAAAATAAATATTGTAGTACTTTGAATCTAGTTTCCAAACTACTAAACTTTTTCAAACTTGGATAAGATTAAGGGGGTCAAATCCTTCGCGCATGAAAAACTAACCCTATTTTTTTCTAAAAAACATAACATAGTGTCTGACGTGCGCATCAAAAAAGTCATAGTTAGATTTAGTATTTTGACAAATCCTTTGGCAGAAAGATAGTTAAGAGTGAGCACTAGAAGATGTGTATTTTTTTGTAATTTTTTGTTGAGTATTTATTTTTTAATGATTTTTCCAATCGAGCACATCCTAAAAATTTGGTACCTGTTCGTGTGCGAAGCATAAGTTGCACTAAACAAATCGAAAATACAATTTTTTTTTTTAAATTGTAAAGAATCAAGTGCACTACAATAATATATAACATTTTTTAAATTTGGATACGTATATCAAAAGTTATTCAAAAAATGGTGCACCTATGTCTGTGAGAACTATGGAGACACTAGTAAAAGAAATTCAATAATAATATGTTATTGTTGTTCAAATTGAAAAAAAAATATATGGTTAGAAAGCTCAGAAGATGGGTGAAAATATGGTGGCAATTTTAGAAATACCCACTTTATGAAGTGTAAACCTGATGATGACAAAGTCGATAAACCAAGTTGATAAAATAAAACACGTCAAAAATGAGAGAAATGGAGGGAAATCAAACTTCCAATCCGTAGCTTTTTCATCCATGCCTATTTCCAAGCCTAAAAAGTCAAAAGCGTGTATGGGGTACGTATGATTTAAAAAGCGCGTACAGGGTATTTATAGTGTAAGAAGCACGTACGCGCGTGTTTCCCATTAAACAATGCGTATGCGCTATCTTTACTATAAACAACGCATACGCGCTATTGTATAATATGATATTCTATGTATAATATGTGTATATTCATATAATATATGTAATATATAATATGTGTATAATATGACATTGTATATATAATATGTCTATATACATATAATATATTAAACATATATATACACATGTAAGTGTATCGTCTCTCCCTCTCAAACGCATACAAGGTCTCTCTCTCTCTCCCCTTCTCCCTTCCTCCATACCCCATCCCTCTTTCTCTTCTTCTCTCCCTCCATACCCCACTGCAACTGTGTCTGCACTTCTATAGAAGTAAGTGAATTTATTTCTTATCTGCAACTTCCTCTTTGATTTTTATCATGTATTCTCTCCCTCCCTCTACCTCTCCCTTCCCCCCATGTTCTCTCCCTCTCCCCTCTCCTCTCCCTCTCCCCTCCCTCTCTCTCCCTCTCCCACCCCCCTCTTCTCTCTCTCTCTCTCCCTCTCTCCCTCTCTCTACCTTCCCTCCCCCCTCTTCTCTCCCTCTCCCTCCCTCTACCTCTCCCTTCCCCCATGCTCTCTCTCTCTCTCTCTCTCTCTCTCTCTCTCTCTCTCTCTCTCTCTCTCTCTCTCTCTCTCTCTCTCTCCCTCCCTCCTCCTATCCCCTCTCCCAACCCCCACTTCCTCTCCCTCCTCCTCTCCCTCCACCTCTCTCTCTCTCTCTCTCTCTCTCTCTCTCCTTCCCTCTCTCTCTCTCTCTCCACCTCCCTCCTCCTCTCTCTCTCTCTCCCTCTCTCTCCCTCTCTCTCTTTTCCCTCCCCCCTCTTCTCTCCCTCTCTCCCTCCCTCTACCTCTCTCTTCCCCCATGTTCTCTCCCTCTCTCCCTCTCCCCTCTCCTCTCCCTCTCTCTCCCTCTCTCTCTCTCTCCTCCCTCTCCCCTCTCCCACCCCCCTCTTCCTCTCCCTCCTCTCCCTCCACCTCCCTCCTCCTCTCCCTCTCCCCTCTCCCACCCCCCTCTTCCCTCTCTCCCTCTCTCTCTCTCTCTCTCTTCCTCTCCTCTCCCTCTCTCTCTCTCTCTCTCTCTCTCTCTCTCTCTCTCTCTCTCTCTCCCTCTCTCTACCTCTCCCTTCCCCCCATGTTCTCTTCCTCTCTCACTCTCCCCTCTCCTCTCCCTCTCTCTCCCTCTCCCCTCTCCTCTCCCTCTCTCTCTCTCTCTCTCTCCTCTCTCTCTCTCTCTCTCCCTCCCTCTACCTCTCCCTTCCCCCCATGTTCTCTCCCTCTCTCCCTCTCTCTCCCTCTCTCCTCTCCTCTCCCTCTCCCACCTCTCTCTCTCTCTCTCTCTCTCTCTCTCTCTCTCTCCCTTCTCTCCCTCTCTCTCTCCCTCTCTCTCCCTTTCCCTCTCTCCCTCTCTCTCCCTCTCCCCTCTCTTCTCCCCTCTCCTCTCCCTCTCTCCCTCTCTTTCCCTCTCTCTCCCTCTCCCACCCCCCTCTCTCTCTCTCTCCTCTCCCTATCTCTCTCTCTCTCTCCCCTCTCTTCTCTCCCTCTCTCCCTCCATCTCCCTCTCCCTTCCCCCCATGTTCTCTCCCTCTCCCCTCTCCTCTCGCTCTCTCTCCCTCTCCCCTCTCCTCTCCCTCTCTCCCTCTCTCCCTCTCTCTCCCTCTCCCCTCTCCTCTCCTTCTCTCTTCCTTCCCCCCTCTTCTCTCCCTCTCTCCCTCTCCCTTCCTCCATACCCCTTCCATAACTTTTTAAAGGCTTATTAGCATGTATGCGGTACTTTTTACTCATAAGCACGTACGCGGTACTTATTACTCATAAGCCGAGAATACCGTTGGGCTTGCCAACATTTTATAGCCTAGCAGCGCGTATGCGGTTTATAGACATATTTTTAGTTGCCCAAGAGCCTCAACGGCCTCAAAAGAAGTTTTTGAGGTCGTTGAAGGCCCCACTAGAACTGTGTCTGCACTTCTATCACTGTTGTATAAATAAAAGTAAGTGAATTTTTTGTTTTTTGCATCATTTCAAATGATTGAATTGTTGTTTTTATTAGTTTTTTGTTTTTGCATGGTTTCAAATGATTAAATTGTGATTGTTTAATAGTTTGATTCCAAAAAATAGTGATAAGATGCATACTTATGGTTATTTATTTATTTTTGAACTTTTCTTTACATATATATGTAATATGATTCTATTTAGGTCAACTGATCTCAACCATGGGAAAGAACAAGCGAGGAACAATGGAACAATGAGAGGCTCAAAAGGAAAGACAAAGGTAGCGTATGAAGAAATTGTGTGACATAAGAACAATGGGAGAAGAAGGTATGTCAACCTCAACATCTCAATTCGATTTACCAAACAAATATAATGCACCTAATGCAATTGAAGAAGAAACATTTGATAATTTACCATTTGAACCTAATACAATTGAAGAAGATGCCGCATTGAATAATCAATTAAATGATGAACATATTACACCTTCTCTACTTGATGAATTGAATGTACATAATGCACCGATGTTAACACCTCCTAGAATCATTCGTAGGAAACCAAAGTATCTAATTGACATTGATGAGAATATATTGAAGTCAATGCCCAATAAAATGAATGAACGAACTTGTAGGAGAATGGTTAAAAGAATATGGCAAAACTATTTTAAAAACTTAAATCAAACCGCAAGATGTCAATTAATTGTTCAAATGATTAAAAATTTGAATTTTAGAGAGACAATGAAAATTCTAGGCCTAAGATCATCTAAAAGTAACAGTGAAAGAACTATTGTCAGAAATCTATTTGATGCATATCAATCTATTGGTTCAAAATCACATAGTAAAGATTGTAATGCTACTTGACGTGTCATTACATCAACCATAATGAGCAAGAAAATAAAAAAAGATTGTTTGATAAGCAAAACAAGTAAGTCATTGAATGCTAGTAGAGCAACATTAAGTAAAGCATTAAAGAGGCGAGAACTAATAGAGGAACCTAACAATAATTCTCTTTGGGCATTCCCGGGTAGACTACCACGCAAAGACAAGGTTGTTGTAGATGCACTAAAAACATTAATTTAAAATTTTTGGCATGACAACACAAGAGTATCACCCAACCAAAGAGATGTTGTTAGAAGGCGAATTGGGTCTAAAAATCGTGAGCCACATGCAAAACACTATTTGGATATGACTCAAACTAAATTTTATGAAAGATTCCTTCAAAAGTTTCCTCAAATAAAAATTTCTCAAAGATTTTTTGAAATGGGAAAACCTTTTTATATTAAGATTAATCATGTACGCACCACGTGTTGTTGTAGGATGCATATTGAATTTTCCATGCATTATGATATTTTTCATCATATTTGTTCTACTTTGCACACTAAGGATGTTTTGCAAGAATGTAATATACAAGCACCTCCTAAGTCGGCAAGAGAATTTATTTCAAGTGTGTTATGTAATAGACATGATGGTTGCATTTATTATAAGATGCCTTGTTTGGAAGGTTCTTGTGCTATATGTGATGGTTTGCAACGTTTACCAAAATGCATACATTTGGAGAGCACACATGAAATTGGTATGAAACTAGTTTCTTTTGGAAACTACAAGACAGTCACCTATGGAGTTAAAGATGGAAAAGATTTGAAGAGATGTGAGCTAGTAAAAAATGATATATGTGTAGCTCAATTTATGAAGATGTTTCAAGAGAAACTAGTTTATGAGTACATAATGCATACACATAGAGCTTGATGGTTAGATGAGCAATTCAAGTTGTGTAAGGACACATTTCCTCTTGGCACCATTGTCTCTATCATTGATTTTGCTGAAAATTATACTCTACAACCTCAAAATGAAGTGCAATCCATGTATTATCACTCTACACAAGTTTCTATTTTTGTACACATAGCATTCATGCATGCAGATGATAGCACAGAGGAGGATAGAAAGGTTGTAAGAGAGTATCACTTCTACATAAGTGATGATCATACTCATTCATCGGAGTTTGTACAAGGATGCTTTAAAGTTTTCTATGATAGTTTAAGGGAAAGGAACATACAATACAACTGACACTTAATATGGTCAGATAATTGCACTACAAAATTCAAGAATGCAAGGATGTTTTATTGGCTGACAAGGATGCATGTGACAAGCGGTGTACAACATTTTTGGAATTTCACTAAGGCTGGACATGGTAAGGGAGAGTATGATGGTGCATGAGCATGTGTGAAAAGAGCCCTAGTCAGGGAAGAATTGAAGTACGAAGGTGGTGCTGAGTTGGTAGATGCAGAAACAATTGTACGATGGTGTAAGTCTACTATGGGTCCAGGTAATCCAGGTACGTCATTGGTTCGTAGATATTTTTGGTTGATTACTGAATCTAGCATTGAAAACTATCTAGATTGTTGTATAGTTGCAGGATCAAGTGACATGCACTCATTTATGAGTTCAAATTCAAGTTCACTGGTAATTTATACGAGACATATGGTATTTTTTTGCTCTTCATGCATGTATTGTTTGTGGGAAGAATGTGAATCAGAAGAGTGGGTTGACAAATGGTCTTGTAGACCGCTGGTTCCCATTGATTCATATCAAATTCCCAAAGCACTACAATTGTGCCAGATGGAGACATCAGTGGATTTTGACTATGTATCCGACCTAGTGGATTCAGGTGATTTTTTTGCAAGTATTCTTTTTGGTTCATTTTGTTGTACATCATACTTTATTTTTGGTATTAATTAACACTTTATAAAATGTAGGTCATGTGTATGCAATTGTTGCAGAAGAGAACAATGAAGAAGGAATAGATTACTATTTGTGTCATTGTGTTGAGCCTAAAAAAAAATTGACAACCACAATCATTGACGGAGAGGGTATTGAGTACCCAATAGGGTCTGTTGTCATGACAGGAACATGGCTTCGGAGATACCCTATCAAGAATTCTGATGTTTGGTTGTTCGAGGACTTTGAAACACACAGACATATTCTTCATTTCTCTAACCTTGTTGTTGCAACAAATATTCATTTGATGAAGTATCATGGTAGATCTCATAACAAGATTGTATGGAAAGTTCGTGAATCTGACCATGAGGCAATATTTGACACAATACGGGTTAGAGCCGATCCTGAAGGCTCACTTGATTGATTCTATGGTTCAGAGTAGAATGATTTTGAGAATTTTGTATAAATTGTCGACGAATTGTTCTATATTCATTTTTTGTATATATAAATGCCCATGAGCTGATTTTTACATGTTTAGGGGCATAATTTTGTATATTTAAGTGGCAATGAGTTGATTTGTACATATGTACATGCCAAATTTTGTATATTAAAATGGCGATGAGTTGAATCGCACATATTGTAATGCCAAATTTTGTATAAAAGCCCATGAGATGATTTGTATATTAAAATGGCGATGAGCTGAATCGCATATATTGTAATGCCAAATTTTGTATAAAAGCCCATGAGATTATTTGTAAGACAATTTTTTGTATAATCAAATAGCCAAGAGCTGATTTGAATAATATGTGACAATGTTTTGTGACTATTTTGTGTGTCAATGTTTTGTGACTATGTTTTGAGTATATGTGATGTGTCCCTGGTCAATCATGAGCATTCTTGATTCTTGTATAATCATGGATAATTATTTGATTGTTGTTTATATTCATATTGTTGATTACATATACATATATTCATTTAAATTCATAAAAGGACAGCCACAAAATACAACGAATACAAAATAATGAACTCATTACACATTTATTGGATCGAATATCGATATTCATATATATATATAAAAAGGCATGTCTGCCAAGTCAATACAAGTATTACAAAAATGTGGCATATTCCATGTCCAAATTGACATACAATAAAAATGTAGAATATATCTACATGTATTGGTCATTCTATGACCAAAACTAACACTATATGATCCTAAACTTCTAGTGGATCATCAAAATCAAGCCTCTTCAGCACAGTATGCAACTCTGTAGATGGCTGCAAAACCACAATTCAAAAGCCAAGTTAGAATTCTTTTGTAGAAAATAGTTCACAATTGACATCATAACTATGCATTTAACTTTAATTCCTTTGCGATTGAAATGTAGATTACCTCATCGGCTGATCCAAGAGCTAATGTCTTCGCTCTCCTCTCCTTGTCACTCTTAGGAGTTTTCTTGAAGACATACTTAAATGGATCCACGTTATGGCCGTATCGCGAAGGAGTCTATTGTAGATTAAATGTACAATTAATACAATGTACTAACATAAATATATCAAAAACACTTAAAAGTTATAATATAGAGAACAATGACGTACCTGTGCCTCAGATGCTTCTCCAATGGAATGAGGATAGCTCACCATCGATGTAGAAACGGTCACTATTACCTATACAAAAAATGTACAAAGATTAAATACAATTAATATAATGATAAGTATTGAAGGTTGAAAACAATTAATTTTACATATCAAACAAAAGTGTACCAGATCCTGATATGCTTCTCCAGTGCAAGGAGGAGGGTTCACCATTGATGAAATAGGTATGGATATTTGTTGTATTAAAAAAATATAAGATTATAATATATCACAAGTTCACATGTATGCGTGCATATAATCATGAAATCAAGAAAATAAAGTAGAGATACATACCTCCGCCCTCTCTTGATTCGCGGGCAAATCAGGTGCATTCAACATATCCACAAAGCTCAATGGTCGTTGTACATGTAAAATAGACAAAAAACACTAATCAATCTACAAACCCCAACTAATACTTGATTGAAACATTTTCAAACAATTGTACAACTAAAAATGTATTCAATTACCTTCTTCACACGTTTTGGCGTCTTTGAGATATTCTTTTTCTTCGGACGAGCCCTAGATGCGGAGGGGGTGCCCTAAAAATGGAAAATTAACATGAGATATTAGTATAGATAATAAATTAAACATAATTTAAAAAATCTAAAATGAAATGACTTGCATATTCCATCAAAACAATACATAAAAAGAGTTGTACAAAATATGATACCGTATAGCCTTGTAGGCTAAAATCAATCGTTGACAGCGTGATGTCATCAATCTGGGACATTTCGTCCCCTATCAACACCTACAAACTAGAAATTGGACCAAGCATTAAAGATAGTTAGTATATCTTGTATTTTTTTGAATTCAAAGTGTACTATTTTATTTTAACATGTTACAAAATTTATATCTCAGGCGTCGAAGTTGCAGCTATGGTAACTGGGGGAGGTGTATGGGATACCGCTGCTGCATCCTGAAATGCATATTATTTGTCTCAATTTAAATCGATGTATAAATGAAAATTCATTTATGTAATTACAAAATTAAAGTGACTGATAAATAAAATGTTATGAATTCAAATCAACACACTTGTTTCTGTGGCTCATGGGCAAACACCATGTCCATCAACTCATCTGTCAACGCGACATCCTCAATCGTGTGAGCCTGACATCTACAACCACAAATCGTGCATAAACGATATGAGTATCCATCTGCATCGGCTGCATCATCTATCCCTAAGCATATCCCCAAGCAACTGACACACATATGCTCGATGGGCTCTCTGTCGCCCTCTAACGGCTCATCATCCAATACAATAGGGTGTGCTAATGATGTCCCATGCTGGATGATGGCACCAGTCAATGTTGTGGCCGCCTGAAGAGTCTGTAGCTCCATCGACTCTTTCAGCTCTAATGGGACAGCCTGATGCACCTTGGGTTTGGGTGCTAGGGGGCGGCGACTCTCTGTGGCTAATCGCCTATGGGCTCCAATCTATCCTGGGCAGAGCCACCACCTCTACCATGAAACTCTCTCATGTCAAAATAATTTGGGCACACATTGAGCACAAACTCACAATATATTTTTCTCAAAAAATATAATGGCACCTCATAATTATTACAAGGTGGATCGTTAAAGACCATCCACCACCTTTGCCAAAAAAGATTCTTCATTTGCACATTGGTACACCAATGTATGGGAAACCTCTTTGCATTAGGAGGTAACGATTAACCAGTTTTGGGGTCAACAAAAAGGGCATATATTTGTTGTTTAGAAATATTTTTGTTTTTAACTCCATCGTATGATAGCCCATTGGTATAGAATTGACAACACCTATCCCTAAAGCTTCCCCATTTGGTAATTTCAGTGGAAACAACTATGGCACCACTAGCTAATGTTTCTAGGCTAGTGGCGAGGGATTGATGATGGTCAAGTTCAGAAGTTTTCAATTTTACAATCAGTTTATTGATTTTGGATGTATTTTGCCCTAACTGATTAATTAATTCTTCATGTGTTTCGGTTGTGCAGTCAAAAGGGGGAATTGGGGGTTGTTATTGTGTGTTTTCAGGAGGTGCATTTGGTTGTTCTTATGGGTTTTCAGGAGGTGCATTTGGTTGTTCTTGTTTTGGATTAGAAGAATCTGGTTTTTGAAACAAAAAATGAAAAAACCTAATCAAAATTAATGGAATTAAATTCAAAATGTAAAACAAATTGCATAAACTAGAAAGAAAGACAAAAATAAATAAAAACTAACCTTGATCCATAGCCTGAGGACAAATTTCGCACCCCATTCGCGGTTTAGCTTAAAAAATGGGAAAAAAAGAAAGTAAAAAATGCACTTTTCGGGTAAATGAGGACCCAGTTTTTTTTTAAAACTTTTTTCATCAGGCACCGCGTACGCGATTTTACTATGATTATTAGCACGTATGCGCTCATTTTCCTATAAGCAGTGGGTACGTGGTAATTTTCCTAGGCGTAGCGCGTACACACTCAGTTTCCTGAGCTTAGCGCGTACATGCTACCTTTTCTAGGCTCAGGGAGAACAAACCCAAGCGCATACGCAGGAATTTGAAATTTTAAAACCGCGTACGTGCTGCCTGTTTTTCCAAGTTTTTTTTGGGTGGTGTCCACTTTTCTGACCACCATCTTTGTGCACACGCCCAATTGTTTTTCTTTGCCCCTTTAACATTGTATTTGTCTACATTTGATACAATTTTGGTTTCATAAACAACATTGTATTAGTTATCTTCTTCTTAATGTTATTTTGTGCACATTGTAATTGTGTTACAATTGAATTCTAATTTTTTATGATATATTTATTTTATCATAATCTCTTCATAGATTAATTGTAAGTTCAAAGATAGAATTATGAATAAAATATGTCAACTCTATATTTATTATTGTATGACAAATCTATATTTATAGTGTGATTTTTTATTTTACTACCATTCTATTGCCTCCTATCTCTCACTCTCTTTAGCCATCCTCCATTCTATCCATGCTTTTCATACCACTACTATCCACACTTATAAACCTTCAATACACTAGTAAAGTAGGGTGGTCAACTTAAGAGGAAAGTGGATACTATGTTTGTAGCTCTTACTCTATTACACATTTTGCATTCGAGGTTGTTACACACTCATTGCCCAATGGCTTTGTTATAGCTATATAAATGAATTATATTATGGAAAAGGAGGTCATAATGTTCACCTACCATCTTTCAATGTAATTATTCCATATAGCAGGGCTTCCTTTACTTATTCCAACCCTTCAAAATGTCAAAAGAATTATGCATATCAAAAAGAAATTGACAAGAAAGAATCTATGTCTACTTCCAATCAAATGTCTATGACATCTAATTTTGTATCACTCAAACATCAAGGACTAGGAAATTTACAAAGCTTAAAAAATCATTGAATAATGTTCTTCAAACCTTCCTAATAATTTGGTTAGCCTTAGTTCCATCAATCTATTGGATTCCTCTATGAGATTAATTTATAATTAATAATCCTTTTATAATTTTCATATCAAATTTATATGCATGTAAGTTTGTGTTACTTGTGTGAACTCTTTTATATTTAATCATGATAATTGTTTTTTTTTTGTCCCTTTAACATTGTATTTGTCTACATTTGATACAATTTTGGTTTCATAAACAACATTGTATTAGTTATCTTCTTCTTAATGTTATTTTGTGCACATTGTAATTGTGTTACAATTGAATTCTATTTTTTTATGATATATTTATTTTATCGTAATCTCTTCATAAATTAATTGTAAGTTCTTGATTTTATTATTATTTTAAGAATATGATGTTATTGTAAATTGGGATAATTATTTTATTGAATTATAAACTGTTGCACTATAAGATGATCAATCACAATGTTAAAATATAGAGTCATAAATAGATCACATAACAAGTCATAAATAAAAAGTCCTATATACAATCACATAACAATTCCTAGTGACATAATAACAAGTCTTGAAAAAATAATAATAAGGAAATGACATTAAAACAAGTCCAAATAACATAATAACAAAACAAAATCACATATATAATCACTAGAGTGTGCCAAATCACATAACACGACCTAATATCATGATAGTAATGAAATGACCTAATAAAGAGTCCTATATATAATCACATAACAACAAGTCCTATATATAATCACATAATAACAAGTCTTAGGATAACATAACAAGTGTCATCATAAAAAGTCCATAATACAATAACATGACATGATCTAAAATGTATAATCTAAGAACTCAAGTGCATCTCATCTGCAGCCCTGTTCACTCCACATGAAGGTGGCTGAGATGAATCATCCCATTGCATGTGGTCCTCAGATGCACCATCCTGTGTGTGTGCAATATCAGTGTCTCCACCCTCCTATGCAATATCAGTGACTCCACCCTCCTATGCAGTATCAGTGTCTCCACCCTCCTGTACAAGAAAAGTGGTTGCAGTCAAGTCCTGCAAAAAAAACATTGTACATCAATTTTGATAATCTCTATAAAATCTAGGTACATAGTATAAACAAATTAGAAATTATTTTTCTAATCATCACCGCAAATGACAATGGCGATGGTTGCATCTGGCTCAATCCCATAGCCATACCAATACTGGTAGTGGTATTGACCTGAAAAACATATATAAAGCATGAATCAAACTTGTATATATACATATATTATAAAGTATATATATAGACTACAAGATTACCGCAGAAACCCATACATGTGATGCAAGCAAAGTAACTAATGGGCGAGGGCGTACATGTGATGCACCATCAAACAATCCAGAAGCCTACAATTGCAAAAAATAACGAACATGAATCAAAGTTGTACATAAATTAGTAAGCATATAAACATTTCAAATTAATGGATGAAAAACATACTAGTGGTATATGAGGCTGAGCCTCAGCGGTCCACGGGTCTCATGAAGAACTACCCACCTCGGTGCTACACGAAGCACCCTACAAAATTGAAAAAGCATATCATACACATCATTACATTAAAAAAATTATTGTTTATTTTAAATGTACATATCAATACAATGTATCTAGATGAAAGTGCATACTGTAAATGGGGCACCAACATCTCTAGGCATTAAGGTAACATGATGTTGGTTCCTCAAAGACGTGGTATGATCCATCCTCTATTCAGAAAAAAATGACTCATGTTATGGTTCATATGTGTATATATAAGGAATTTAATATTGCACTGTAAATTATATAAATAAATTTGTACCTCTGTAGGTTGATCATCGTCTGCCCACAAGAGATCAACATATGAAGAGATGACATCAGCATGTGCAGCCTCCTCGACATCATCATGACCACCATGTGCAGCATCAGCATCATCAAAATCACCATCTCCTCTAGGGGCAGCCTCACTCTATGGACCCGTACATACATCCCCACAACTCGTGCAAACATATGCTAAGCTGGGGGTAGCCATCACCTCGTGCAACTGCTATACCAAATTGCCCGACAGTGTACTCAATGAACCTAGAGCCAAATCCATTACTCGATGATGGGTAGGTGCTAGAACAACTGGTGATGGAAGAGGAACCAATGGATCATCACGCACACGGTTTCTAACCCTGTCACTCAATTTTGCTCCTGGCCTATCCTGGGGCATACCTCTCCCAACCCCCTGAAATGATCTAATATCAGAGTAATTGGGCTTTTTGCCCAATTCAAATTCGGTCCATAATTTCTTCAAAAAATACATCGGGACCTCATGATTGGAGTGTAGTGGATGGTCAGACCATCCACCACTGCTCTCAAAAATATCTAGCAATGCCTGGGTGCCTACACCATCGAATAGAGATTCGTGGCTTCTTCGGATTTATCTCTTCACCCATCTTAGGGTTCACAAAATATTGTTTCAAATCCATTTTTAAAATTTTTAATTCATTGTCTTGTTTGTATGTGAGGCCATCAATGTAAAATGCACACAATCCCCCCCACCAACTACGATAGCTATCTAGCTCGATATCTAAAGCCTGCATAGACTGTACAATGCCTTGCATACTATCTGCAAGGTGTAACAACTGTGAAGGTGGATGAGGCTCACATCTAATAGTATGGATATCTCTAATCAAAGAATCAATATTCGTCCTAATTGTCTGCCTCAACTGATCGAGTGGAGGTGGAGGTGGAGGTGGTGCTAGACCTAATAGCTCATCTATCTCAAACTCATCCATTATGTGAAAATAATCTGCATATATATACAAACATGAAAATTTATAATTACAATTACAAACATGAAAATTTACAATTACAATTACAAACATGAAAATTTACAATTACAAACTATTTAATTTACATTTCACCTTCTAAAAAAACTATAATTAAATACAATTTAGCAGCTTGAATATAAAAAAAGGAAACTCACATAGATCTATAATATTATTAATAGGTGGGTAATAATAAGCATCATTTAAGAAATATTATCCACTTAAATCAAAGTATAAGAAATATTCTACAAAATAAAACATCATAATGCCCATGCAACTCAAACAATACTTTTTAACATCTAAAGATGAATTGGTATAAGTTCCATCAAAATCATAAAAATAATCATGAGAGAGATAGAATAGATAATGAATAAATGACTCCATTGATTTAGATAATGAAGGTAATGTATATGGTGAAAATGGATAACAATAATAACGATATTGAAAGGCTAAATGAATTCAACCACAAAACCCTAGCCTAACAACAACAAAGATCCACCATAACATATGAAGATTACCTAAGACAATGCAAATCAAATGAAATCACAAAGATTATACCACCACATGTCCAATAGGGTTCAGATCTCCATTCTTCCTATCTCCATTGATCTTGCTTGATATATTTGCTCTCAGATTTTATGTGCACAAGAGCTCAACAAAGAACAAAATGTGGTTGCAAGTAGGATCGCCTATGCCAAGTAGTCAATTGATCTAGTAGTCAAGTCATTAGGATGATTGATTAGGGTTTGATAATGAAGGAAGCATCTCCTTATATAGAAGACACAATATGAAATGGAGGGATAAGATTGAGAGGTGTAAAAGGAGGTTGGCTATGATTAGAGGGTAGGTAAAAGAAATAATAAAATAATGAAAAGGGTAGGTAGTGTATGAATTAAGAGATGAATGACATGTGTCATGGGTAGAAAAGGTTAATGAATTAATTAAATAAATAAAGATTTATTTAATTAATAGAAGAAGTGGGATAATTAAATAAATAAAATATTTATTTAATTTAGGGAAAAGGAAAATTTAAATAAATAAATGCATTTATTTAAATGAGAAATAAGGTTAGAAGAGGATAAATGAATTAATTAAATAAATAAAGATTTATTTAATTAATAGAAGAATTAAGCTTAGATAATTAAATAAATAAATATTTATTTAACTAGACTGGACAATTTTGGGTGTCTACATTTTGCCCCTCTTTGAGACAATGCGGCTTGTCACGTTGTTTCAAAGAAGATAAGATGAACTGATATAGAGTTGCCCCAAGATGGGAATGATATGCCCCCTCGAGAGATTGGATGAAAATGTCTGGAAAGATCACAGACAATCTCTCGATAAGAAAGAAAGGCTAGAATGAACTGATCGGATAGAGTGACAAAGTCACGGGATAATGAAGACTGACTCGAGAAACGAGGGCTAGGGCAATCTATAAGATAGACCACAAGGGAAATACATCCTCATTGTCATCTACACATCCACGAAAGCAGAGTGCAGAGTGAAAATAAAGCAGCAACAGTCAGCAACGATGGCTTTGGTTCACAGATTTGACCGCGTTCACCGATTCTAGAGGCCAGCAGAGGCAAGAGAGCCGGTAAGTACTGCAAAACCTCCTTGTACTTTGTTGCATATATTGTTGTCATTAATGCATGCTAGATAGGGTAATAAATGCACTCTAGGTTAGGGTCCAAAAAATGTCAAAAACGTCTAGGTGCGTCTGTGTTGGTGCCAAGCACGTTTGTGCTCGCTAGGCGTGTCTGTGTTTGTGCCAGGCGCGTCTATGCGGGAAAACGTGTCTGTGCCGAATGCAGTCGCGTCTACGCTGTGTAGGCGTGTTTGAGCTAGGAAGGCATGTTTGTGTCATCCAGGTGCGTTTATGCAGAGCATAGGCATGTCTATGTGCTTCAGGTGCGTCTGTGTAAAACAGACGCGTTTATGCAATCTCTAAGCGCGTTTATGCTAGGAAAGCACGTTTGTGTCAAAAAAAAATGTGAATTTGTGTCTTCTAGGTCAAATCAGCAGTTCTATGATGAACATACGTTGTCGATTGGATAAGTTGCTGAGAGGATACACTCAAGCAGGTCCTCTAGGGAAGACTAGGATTGCAAATAGGGCTAGAATTGACAATTCTGTGATAGAACATACGTTGCCAATTAGGAAACTACTCAAGAGGATTCAATCAAGTATAGGCCCTAGGATAGGATAGATCTAGGTACTTTGTGATGAACAGTGAGTACCAAGATATAGTACTTTGTGATGAACAGGGAGTAATAAAATATGAGCAGCACTTTGTGATGAAAAGTGAGTGCAAATGTGAGCAGCACTTTGTGATGAACAGTGAGTGCCAAACACATAGTACTTTGTGATGAAGAGGGAGTGCCACTAGGATAGAAGCAACACTTTGTGATGAATAGTGAGTGTCATTAGGATAGAGTACTATATGCACTTAGATAAAAAGTAGCATTTTGTGATGAATAGTGAATGCCACTATGACTAACCTGATTGATTTGCTTGGCTGTAGGAGTATTTGCCTATGTTGGAGTCACGGGAGAGATTCCCATCGACTTAGAGGTTGCGACCTGAGCTGACATTTGAGGACCGAGATGTGATTGAGGCTATGGGTTTGAGACATATTCTATCTGTGCCTGAGTTTCAGGCGAACATGGGACTGTTGACTGCACTGGCAAAGAGGTGGCACTCCGAGACTTGCACATTTCATTTGTCAATGGGTGAGATGACAGTCACCCTGGAGGATGTATACCAGATTTTGAGGATACCGATCGATGGAGAGCTAATTCCCTACGATCGAGATGGAGACAGGGAGGCCCTGAGATGAGTGTTCCGGGACCCAGGACTGGAGATGAGGGCAGGGCATGTGGCATGGGATACCATGACACAGACAGGATTGGCACTACCGGCAATGTTGGCAGGAGCGATCGGTGGATTCTTGTGTCCGGATAGAGCGACACAAGGGTCGGCTATGCGTCGGGGAGGTGCATTGGAGACACTGGTGACACAGCACACCAAATATGCCTAGGGACCGTGCGTGCTGGTGCACTTATATTATGAGCTACATTAGTTTGTGTACCATGGGTCAGTGGGATTAGGCTGTGGGGTCACATTATTATAGGTGTGGGCCTATGAGCATCTACCAGTGACGAGACCGATACACTTCAGGGGCAAACGTCACGAACGCAGTTTCATGCATTTGTACGACATGATCACCTCGCAGCCACAGATTGGCAGGTTAGAGCACTGGCGGCGGGTTATAGATGATATTGATATGGTTATATGGAGGCCATACCTGGGATGTGAGCAGTGGGAGGATGATGCAGTAGAGCTGCCCTACACCTTCCAGAGCAGGTATCTGATTGGGCAGATGCCCTATGTACTAGAGAGGCAACTAGTGGACAGGGTGGGCAGGAAGTTCGGCAGGATCCAGCGGATGCCACGGGGTTCAGGCATGTATGCACGGACTGTCAGGGATCAGGTGCAGTTTGGGCCATTACTATCATATGATCAGGCTGTTACACAGCTAGTAGAGATGATGCCCCTACCTTGGGACATATGGCCAGCGATTGAGAATGCTGACATGGATGCAGAGTACATAGCATACTGGGCCAAGCATCCATTCCCACGCCTGACGGATCCAGGAGAGCTACTAGATGGAGATGGTGGTGGGGATGGTGATGATGATGGAGATGATGGGGGTAGAGGCTGATGGAGGAGGAGGGGGGTAGTTGGAGAGAGGAGGGTGGCACTGCGGAGGGAGGGTGGAGAGGACAGGTAGGCTCGGGTGGTGAGGGGTCACGGGGGATTGCCGCTACAGGTGCCAGTAGCATAGGGTCCCAGACAGGTGCAGAGATAGGGATAGGCATAGGTACAACCATAGGTACATCCACCAGTACAGGCACAGGCACAGGGGCAGGCACCCATACAGGGGGAGCCACAGGGGGCTGAGGCGGAGGAGGATGAGCTGAGGGAGATCTGCCAGATCCAAGACCTGGAGAGGGAGAGGGATAGACTCAGGAGGTGGCTCAGAGATACTAAGCGGGAGTGGGACCAAGTCATTCAGTGCTACACAGAGGCTGAGATAGCACTGAGGGCTGGGAGGCAGGTGGCAGAGGACACAGGGGCTGGATATGCCTATGTCCTACAGGCAGGGGAGGAGATAGGCTACTGGCGAGATCTCTATTATGGTGTAGTGCCAGCTGATCAGCGGGTGAGGAGCTTCCATAGACCATCGCGGACAGCGACAGTTACGGGAGGGAGACGGAGGAGACAGACGTCTAGTGGTGGGGTTGAGGGTCCTCCACCACCACCAGATAGAGGGGACAGGAGGGATGATCTTGGGGTGGGTCCTTCAGGGGCTCAGATTTTGTTGAGGCCAGGCGGCTTCGAGGGAGGGAGTTCAGTAGAGGGCTCCCTATGTATCAGTATTGTACCATTTTGTATGATGATGTAGACACCTACGGGTGATTGTAGCCATATGATTTTGACATCATTTTATCATGAGACTTTTGATTTATATATATGAGATGATTCTTCTTTGCGGCAGCTATATGCATGTGTACTTATGTGATGAGATGTTTCATGATGTATGTTTTTATGTGATGCTTATGATATGGATGCAAATATGTACATGATGCAATGCAATATTTTTGTTCTTTTATGTTTTATATGTGTATGCATGATGCAAATGTGAATGTATGTAATGTAGATGAATATGATAATGTGAATGTAAATTGTGCTAACAGGTGTTGTGTGCAGGATGCGATGCAGTTGTGATATCTATATGTATGTATGAAATGCTTATATGTGGTAATGCAGGTGCAACTACATGAAATACAAATGTTTTTGGTGTGTCATTATACTTAGTCATGTGATAGCAGGCTACACGGACTCAAGAAGGACGATGGAAGTCAATCAAGAAAAGGGGGATGGAAGACAGAAGAGATGAAATTGAAAGAGCTTCTTGTGCGTTATCATCATTGAGCTTATTATGGCAAGTAGGTTATGACAATTGAGGCATATGTTCAACCCAAAAAGTCATTGTACCTGTTTGCATGGAGATAAGAAAGTCACAAACAAGGAATGCCCCAGTTCACACTAGACTCACAGTGTCCTCATATCCTTGGACAAGTCATAGCATTACTAAGAGACAATCCACAGATAGCAAATACAAATAGGTGACGATACCCCATCCTCGCCTTTCTAGTCAAAGACATCCTAGAGATAAAATCTCTAGTCAGAGACATCCTAGAAAAGCTAAAAGACATGTCACCAAAAGATAAAATCAAAAGAAAACCAAGACTCGACACCAACATCCACTGTAGTCCTCAAGTTTAGTGTCTCTTGTCACTTGTATAAGTCTTATTTGATTGTGGTCACAATGTTTACTTTCACAGAAAGGATAGATAGCATTGAACCATATGTTGTCTGAGTCTGTTGAAAGATTTGATTTGTTAAAGCCTATTGTTGCTACTGTGTCTCATCTGAAACTGACTGAATCCATGAAACTGATACTTTATTGCAGAGAAGATGAAACTTTACTGTGGATTTGCGATGCAAATGCTACTTTATTGTGAATTGTGCGCGGATAGACTGAAGGAAGCTGGAAGAAACTATACTCCTCGAAACATGTGATGATCTCAGTTCCACACCCATCACTAGACGTAGGCTTTGCCTTAGCCACAGATAGGAGCTGATTTATTATGGATGGAAAGGAGTGAAAAGGGAGGTTTATTATGAGTGACGAACCAATCTTAGGTAGATCAATAACAAGCCATGATGGGAATGTGTAAGTTTATTATGAACGAATAGGTTGTGAGTGTGTGCAAAGTGAAAGGATGAAAGTGAATCCTGAAAGAGGGAGGAGCAATGTCTCGACACATGGCACTGGTGACCCAATTTTCACCATGGTACTTGCCCAGGGCACCACCGAAGTGGTTTTCACCTTTGGATGAAATTATTTCTTTTTACTTTTTTCGATTTTTCACTGTTTTTTGTGTCACAAGGTGCCTGTTTGCTAGGTTTTCACCAAGTAATGATTTTTTTTTTGTTTTACAATTTTTTTGTATTTTTGAAATTAGAATATTCCAAAGAGCTATGTGTAGAACCTGCGAAGGTGCATGTTGTTGATAGGATCCTCCAAAGGTTCACCTTCTGTAGTTGAGAGCTGATATGCCCCAGATCCATATGCTATTGTAATGACGTAAGGTCCAAGCCAATTTGGTTCAAACTTGCCCTTTTTCTCTCTATCTTGCTGATTTTTGGGATTTTCTCTGAGAACCAAATCACCTATCTCAAATATGCGAGGCTTGACTCTATGATTGTAGCTACATTGTTCCTTGATTGAATGATGTGTATCTTGAGTGACTGTCTTCCTTGATAAAGGAACTGAGATAGAATTACTAATGTGTGGACTACATAGGCCCGTATGTGTGCCACCTAAAGAAGTTTGGGCATCCCTGATAACAAAGTCCTTCGAGGAAGCTCCATTAAAGGTCCATGATGTATTGCCAAAAGGGGAAGGATGTGCGGAACAAGTGAATGAGTGATGAAGGATTATGATTGTGAAAAGAAGTAAAAGTATCATGACATGATGAAGACTTAGGATCAACAAGTATGCTTTTTGGCTTGAAATTTTAGAACTTTTGCCCCCAGTTATTTTGATATTAGGGGAGATCATCTCTTGCTCTTTTTTCTTCATAGGATTTTTATCCTTGACTTTGATTTTTGCAGAGTCCAATAGCTTTTGATTTTGATTTGGACTAAAGGACTTTTCTTTAGTTTTGACTTTTAGTTTTTTCTGTTCATAGCTTGATTTTTTATCCCCAATGAGTAAGGGTTTTTTTAATTCTTGTTGATCCAAGTCTGGAAGTGGAGTGGAAATAGAATGAGTGGATGAAATGGTAAGGCTATGTGAGCTCTCAAGAGGACCGACGATACACTCAATAGATTCTTCGCTGGAACCACTTTTAGGACTATTGATATCAAGAGTTGCTTGCACCACTGGAGGAGATTTGCATTCAGACTTAGAAGCCACAACACTAGGTGGTTCACACCCAATTCCTTGGCATTGTAGATTGTTTATAGATTTTTCCTGTTGACTGAATGTCTTAGGAGATAGTGGGAGTTGATCAACATGAAAGATATACTCACCACATCCCATGTCTTTAATCTTGAACTTTTCTTTGATCTCTACTTGTTTTGATGTAGAAGCTTTCAAGGATTCTGGATCCACATATGCTAATGAAGGAATAGCTTCTCGATTGGCTGGAATTGTTATTTCTGATCGAGGTTGCAAATTGTTGCAATATATGAATGGATTTAGATCCACTTTGATGGTCACTTCCACTCCATTGTGTGGAAACTTGATACATCGATGATATGTAGATGGGACTGCTCCCATCTCATGAATCCATGGACGTCCTAACAATATATTGTATGTGAGATCCAGGTCTAGGAGTTGACAAACCACATCCTTTGTAACTGGCCCAACTTTGAGAGGTAAGGTGACTGTACCCTTGGATGAACACTCTTCATCATCATATGCCTTGATGGTGATTTTGTTTGTAGAATTCACAGCTTTGTCGGAATATTCCAATTGTTTAATAGTGCTCAATGTACAAATGTTTAGACCTGCTCCTCCATCTATCAGGACTCGTTTGATTCTATGTTTGTGTATGAAGGCTTCAATGTGTAAAGGTGCATTATGTGGCTGACTTACAGAGGCATCATTGGCTTCTATGAATGTAAGGGAGTGTGGAATGGAAAGGTATCCCACCATGGCTTGAAACTGGTCCACGCTCAGATCAGTAGGAATGACAGTTTCTCTCAAGATTTTGTCAAGAATGGATTTATGTGCAGGGGATATGCGTAGGAGCTCAAGAATGGAGATGAGTGCGGGTGTCTTCCCTAATTGTTCTACAAGGTCGTACTCAGGCTTAGTTGATGAAGAAGCAGTGTTCTTGGCTGGAGCACCTTGCAAAGTGATTTTACCTCGACGGGTTGTAACATGACATTCAGAGGTAGGTTCGGAAGAAGATCCAACACCTTTTAGGACAATCTTGGGTCTCCGAGTAGAATTCTCAGGGTTTTTGTCCTTGATGATAATGGTAGAGACATAATTGTCCATTGAAATGTGATTGATAGTTGAATCATAGTTATAGGTTGCTCTGGTATAGTTGGTTTGGTCATCTGTGGCTTTAGCTTTTCTCTTGTCATGCTTTGAGAATGGTTCCTTAAACATCTCATGTTCTTGATTGGATGAGTGCCCTTCAATCTCAATGTCACCCCTATCAATGAGATCTTGTATGATGTTCTTCAGTCGATGACAATTTCTTATCTTATGACCCTTGCTCTTATGAAATTCACAATATTCGTCATCATTCCACCAATTTGGTTTGACCTTTGGCTCATATGGAGGAAAATCCAGAATAGTGATTACCTTGTTTGCCACTAGCTTTTTGAAAACTGACTCAAGTGGTTCTCCCAATGGGGTGTACTTCCTTCGTGATCTGGAAGTTGTTTGAGTATTCACTTGATTGTTTGTAGAACTTGATCCCGAAAAGATGAATTTGGGTCGCACTGTGTTGGCATCAACAACACCATCATTGAATGTGTTCTTGTTTTTATTCCAAAATCTTGGCTTGTCTTTTCCTTTCAAGTCATCTTTGTTTTCCTTGAATATCTTAATAACTCCTTGTTCAATTAGGACCTTCTCTGTTGCTAAGCCTTTTTCAATGATGTCCTTGAAGGTGGACAAACAAGCTTTCCTTAGATCATAGCCAATGTCTTTGTTAACATTCTGGGTGAACATTTCTACCATTTGTTTTTGTGGAATTTCACAAGAGCATCTGCTAGCTAGATTCCTCCATCTTTGTAAAAATGATGCAAAAGACTCTCCCTCTTTTTGCTTGGTGTTGCACAAAGTAGTGACTGATATGTCTGTCTCTATGTTGTAGGAGAAATGTTGAATAAATGCCTCTGCTAAGTCACCCCATGACTTAATACCAGGTGGAAGTTGGGAGAACCATTCCATAGCTTGATCACCTAGGCTCTGTGGGAATAATCTCATCAAATATGTCTCTTATGCTGCTATCTCAATGCAAGCTGTGAAAAACTGTCTTATGTGTGCCTTAGGATCCCCTTTTCCTCTATACTTATCAAACTAGGCATCACAAAGTGTGTAGGAAATGGAGGCATTGGAATGCTCTTGTCAAATGGATAAGGACATATGTCTCTCATTGTGTATGTTGGCTTTGGTGTATTTATGTCCTCCATTTTCTTTTGTAAGTCCCTGATTTGTTGCTCCAAATTGCTCTTAGGTGGAGATCGACTTCTTGGACCATACCCTATGCTTGAGGCACCAATTGGAGGAGGAGCATGTTGCATATATGGATGATATTGATCATACACATGTTCATATGAAGGAGGTCTATAGTGATGCTGCATATATGGACCACTTGGTACAGATTCCTGTTGAGGAACAAAATATCTATTTTGTCCATGTATACCATACTCTACAGGCATGTCATGTTCTAATGTGTTGCCCCCAAATTTGACACGGGGTTTCCTTGTGTCCAAATTTTGAGCATGCCTTTGAATATCCAATTGCTTTGGTGGTTGATCCTTAGCATTGGTATGTGATTGGGCATATCTTTCTGCATAAGACTTCCATAATGGTCTGTGAAGGTGAGTATCATATGCTTGACCATGTGTATGTAGGACCTCTGGTTTTTGAAACAAAGATGATGGTGATTCAGGCACCATATGTGGTCCTCTATTGCCTCCACTATTAGGCCTTCTTTGATCCATGTTGGAGTGAGGTTGTTGCAAAGGTCTATGTTCCATTATTTGAGACATGTCGAAATCATGAGGGATCTTGGCTCCACTTTGTTCCATCATTTGTAAGAAGTATTGTCTATCCCTCCTCATTATTTCCTCAATCAATCGATTGAAGCGGGGGTCCATAATGGATTCTTCCACACCTGCTGAATGTACGGAAAAGTTGTCCATATTGTCATTGTGTGTATCATTGTTGTTTGTAGTGTCCGTGTTCTCAACATTTGGAATGTTTCTATAGGCATCCATGTCAGGTAATGTAGTATGATCAGAATTGAAAAAGACATCACTGTCATACTCATAGACACTCATGTTTGCGGACTCTTGAGCCTCTTTAGTTTCTCTCCTAGATTTTTTAAGATGGGTTTCAACCATGAACTAGGTATTGACCAAGATGTGTGAGACTAGACAAAAATGGAGAGATATGAAAGACCAAGAGTTGGATGGAATGTAAATGAATCTGAGGTGTACTTGCAATGTCCAAAGTGTAAGACCAAGTATGTGTGTAGTAGAGTAGGTGTGACTTCCAAAGAGAGGATAGTTTCTCTTGATGAGGTAAGTTGATCTTAACTCTAAGTAAAACCAAATGAGACCCAAAGGTGATAGACCTTGATGAGGGACCACTTAGCAAAATGTTGTTGTATGTAGTGTGTTGATAAAGTAAGATGAGGACAACCAAGTGACTTTTTGACTCAAGTTTAGACAAATGTGAATGTAATGTAAGGTGCAAAGCAATGATGGACTATGTGAGACCCAAAGGCAGGTTGAATGCTAGATGAAAACCTGGAGAAATAACCTAGGAAGCTCAAGAATTCCCAAACTGACTGTGTTTGTTTTCTAGACTGTACAAGTTTTTCAATTCTGAACATAGACGTGCCTGTATACTGCACAGACGTGATTTCCTAACACAGACGCGTTTCTAGGATTTTTGTAAAGTGCACTATTGATTCTGGAAACACAAATGTGTTTTTGCCCTTCACAGACGCAGTTATACAACACAGACGCTATTATGCCAGACACAGACGTGTTTCTGCAAAATTTATGCAATTTTTTCCAATCTGTGAAGTCATTTTTGTTGTGACCAAATCTGACTGTTTGACTATTTTTCATGACAAGAGGACACAGTGTTGATGAAGACCCAATGTTTGCAAGTGTCTAGACTCCACAAAAAATGACTCAAAGAAAGTGCGATGTTTGATGTAAAAATATTTTGCATACACTTGAAGACACAAAAGACACAATGTTTTGTTGTTTGATCTTGAATGTTTGAATGTTTAAAATAAGTCAAGCACAATTCTTATGGCTGGCCAAGACAATAGTTGTTGATCCCACATGGGGTTTTACCCCCGAGGCTACGCTATTCAAAGCGAATACTTAGATGCTTGACCTCATTGGCTCCACCCTCAGCACTCACTTCTCAGATCAGCCAAGCATCAGTCCCCACGAAAAATCCCCGTGGCAAACTTCATATCTCTACTAAGAACCGTATGTGTGTGGGCCGCTACCAGAGGTCCGACCTCCTGCCCCAACAACTAGAAGGATTTGGACTTCTAAAACAAAAAGGTGCTAGTAAGGACATCCGCTCGTGTGGCCATACATGCGGCACTTTTAGCTCTGTAAATACAGAAGGCTCCCAGCCGGTAGGGGTTACACCCTACAACTAATCAAATAAATTTGATCAAACGGGTTTATGGGGAGACATAGTGTCGGTATGAACTAATCAACACACATTATTCATAGTTTTCACCATGAATACAGTTATTTATAGTGGTTTGGAAGAAGATGGCTTTTCTTTTGCTACCACTTGGGTTGTTCTCTTCTCACTAGTAGTCCTAATGACCACACAGGAAGACAGGCCCTCTAAAGATTAAACAAAAAGAGCCTATTGCTTAAGACACAAAAGATAATGATTCAATTTTAGTGCACCAATTGAAGTGTTTGCTAGTCTATGAAAACAAGGCACACAATAAAAAAATCAAAAACCCTTGCCAAGGACCTGCAACAAAGATTTATTAGTAGTTTGGATTGTTTCAAATAATCACCCCTTCCTGCAAGCACACAAGTTAGGTAAATTTTAAATCCAAAAGACTTTGTGAAAATAGGGGCCTTCAACCAAACGATTTTGCTTTCAAGACAAACTGCACCAATTTCATTAGCTAGATTTGAAGATGTTAGGTCAAAATAAACTGGATCTGAAATGACCAAAAATTGAATCAATGAAGCTAAAAAAAGAAATCAACGCACACAGACGCAGTTACCCCAAACAGAGACGTGCCTATCTACCGCAGATGCGCTTCTGTGAGACACAGACGCGGCTCCATAACCCAGACGCGATTTTTGGACACAGACGCATCTAAAAACACCTCAGACGTGACTAAGGAACACAGATGCGGTTTTCAAAATCTGCAAAAAAAAAAAATGCTATCGAAGATGCAAACGCGGTTCCAGATGTCACAGATGTGATTCAGCAACCCATATGCGATCCAAAAGTTCACAAACGTGACAGAAAGCCAAAAACGTGATCTGAAAGTACGCAGATGCGAAAATATCAAAATGTTGTCGAAAATGTCAGATCTGCAACTTCAAAACACAAAAATCTACAACAAGGATGTTAAATGCAAAAGGGACAAGAGTCCCACTGGGCATGCCAAAATGTATATGGTGAAAATGGATAACAATAATAACGATATTGAAAGGCTAAATGAATTCAACCACAAAACCCTAGCCTAACAACAACAAAGATCCACCATAACATATGAAGATTACCTAAGACAATGCAAATCAAATGAAATCACAAAGATTATACCATCACATGTCCAATAGGGTTCGGATCTCCATTCTTCCTATCTCCATTGATCTTGCTTGATATATTTGCTCTCAGATTTTATGTGCACAAGAGCTCAACAAAGAACAAAATGTGGTTGCAAGTAGGATCGCCTATGCCAAGTAGTCAATTGATCAAGTAGTCAAGTCATTAGGATGATTGATTAGGGTTTGATAATGAAGGAAGCATCTCCTTATATAGAAGACACAATATGAAATGGAGGGATAAGATTGAGAGGTGTAAAAGGAGGTCGACTATGATTAGAGGGTAGGTAAAAGAAATAATAAAATAATGAAAAGGGTAGGTAGTGTATGAATTAAGAGATGAATGACATGTGTCATGGGTAGAAAAGGTTAATGAATTAATTAAATAAATAAAGATTTATTTAATTAATAGAAGAAGTGGGATAATTAAATAAATAAAATATTTATTTAATTTAGGGAAAAGGAAAATTTAAATAAATAAATGTATTTATTTAAATGAGAAATAAGGCTAGAAGAGGATAAATGAATGAATTAAATAAATAAATATTTATTTAATTAATAGAAGAATTAAGCTTAGATAATTAAATAAATAAATATTTATTTAACTAGACTGGACAATTTTGGGTGTCTACAGGTAACTTCCATGGAAAATTACAATTTAGTACCCTTGCAATATTTAACCATTATCGTCAATTAGGCTACCACTTTATATTTTCAACTTGATAGGATTCGATTCAACTACTCTATTTTGGTTAAACTAACTAAATTCATTAAAGTCATAAGTTATATCTATGAACTTGTCAATACATGTACTACTTTGTTGTGTTCTTTGCTAGAATCATTGGATGATTTAGTGATCGCAACTAGTAGTACTACACTAAGTTGAAGCTTGAATAAATAGTAGGTTCTCTACTCTTGGAGGAGTTAAAACAAAAAAAAACCTCTATTTTTTTTATATTCAATTTTATATTGGTATTTTCTTGTTCAAAGTTGCAACCGACAAAATGTGATTCCAATATTGATCTATATTTGATTCTTATTTTTATTAAATCTGCCACTAGTGTGATTTATTGTCTTCTTAACTTAAATCAAGGTATGTAAATTTAAAGCCTCGTAACTTTTGATAGAGAGCATATTTTTTCATGCTTCATATGACATTGAAAAGGTGGTTCATAAATCTTCATAGATCACACAATTATTTTCTAGAATATTCCCTCGTATTTTATATTTTATTTTTTGTGATTTCACATTCTAGTCATTTACTTGGACATCTTGGCACTTGAAAATGACCGTCTTACATGAGATGAATTTGTTTGATATGTTTGATATGTATTGATTTTATTGATCTTTTAAGTTTTTATTTGAGGAGGTATCATAGGTTTCTCTATTCATCCTTTTGTGGTAAAATTAGAAAGGGATAACTATGATTCTTTTGTAAAATGATATCTTGATAAGTTTTAGGTGGTGTAATCATTTTCCTTTTATGTATGGAGTCATACCTAAACTAGAAATGCTAGAAATTATATAATCTTGGTGTAACATCATTGACCATGTAGGAGTGATTTGATCTAGTATCAAGATCATGATTCTATGTGTATTGCATTGGATATTGGTTTCCCCCACACACTTTGCAATAGACTTTAGGAGATCCATGGAGACCCTCATATCTCTCCATTCCTAGAGGATCCTATTGTAGATTGTTTCATTCCCTTTGTAGATGAAGATCACATACCCTTCGATGGTGATACTTAAGAGGAAATTTATTATATCATAGGTCTTGCATGTTTTGACAATTTAGAGGCCTGTCTCATTCTTCAAGTACACATCCTATCAAGACCTAATATCCATCTTAAATGTTTTTTATTATTTTAGATTATTATCACCAATTCCATAAAACCAATTGATTTAGTCTACATGGCATTAATCACCTTCTAAACATGACCACTTGGGATTCATATATTTTAAATATATTATCCTTGTTTGAGGAGTTTAGAATTACATATGTTAAATATTATTTTGAGGATATTGATATCCTCTTTCATGATTGGGTTAAGTTAGGAAGTAGTGAGGATTAATAGTGATAACTAGAGTATTATCAAATTTAAGAACTCTATTTTTCACACACACAAAAAAAACACATTCACATTCATTATCATTTTAAAGTTCAATTTAAACATAAATTAAACATCTAACTTTTACAAAAGAATCCTATAATTAAATACAACATTTATAAATATAAATTTAAACATTCAAACTGTTATGCATGATTAAAACATAGAGAGAGAGAGAGAGGGAGAGTAGGTAATTTGAGATACAACGAGTTAGAGAGAGAATAGATAATTTGAGAGATAGAGAGTAGGTAATGATAGAGAGAGCGTAACATGTGAAAGAAAGAGAGGGGGGTAATGTGTGTGTGTGTGTGAGAGAGAGAGGGGGGGTAATGTGTGTGTGTGAGAAAGAGAGGGGATAATGTGAGAGAGAGTGAGTGAGTGTGTGTGTGTGTGTGTGTGTGTGTGTGTGTGTGAGAGAGAGAGAGAGAGAGAGAGAGAGAGAGAGAGAGAGAGAGAGAGAGAGAGAGTGTGTGTAATGACAGAGACATCTGGTAACGTGTACGTGTGTGTGAGAGAGAGAAGGGGGGTTTATTGTTGATTTTCATCTAGGGTTTATTGTTTGTTAATTTTTTAGGGTTTGTTGTTCTTTTATTTTCTATGGTTTATCGTTTATTTTTCTCTATTTAGGGTTTAGTGTTTGTTTTTTTGTTTAGGGTTTATTGTCTGTTTTTTGTGTCTAATATTTATTATTCGTTTACATTTTTGTTTTTTCCTACGGTTTTTACTATTCATGTTTTTTGCAATATTTAAAAACTAAAAACTATTTTAAACATGAAATAAATAAAATAAAAGATGATTTTCAAAATTTAAAACATTAAAATTAAAAAATAACAATAAATTAATTATTTTTTATGAAAAATAATAAAAATAAATAAAACACAATATAAAAAATAAAACTAAATACCTAGAAGGAGGTAAAAATGGTTTGGGGGTCAGCTGGGGTGAAAAAAATGGGTACCCGTGCTCCTCTAAAATGTCTCCCCGTTTTTGAAACAGTGAAAATGATGGAAAATGGTTTAAAATAAATAAATAAATACATTTCAAAAACGGGCACCCGTTTAGCTTCGGGCACCCGTTGCTAAACGGGTACCTGTTTCTTAATGGCTCGACCACCCAAAGCTAAACAGGTGCCTGATTTGTACCTGTTTCTAGCGGGCTCTTTTCCCAACCCGCGGACTTTCATGGGATTGGGACCCAACTTTGTGCGTCTACCCCCAATTTCTTTCACATGCAAAAGCACTAGAGACCTGTTTATGCAAAATCAAAATAGATAATATTAATATTAACATTTTAAAATAAATGAACAACAAAATGAATTATTTATTCAATTATTATATGACTAAATATGCAAATGTTTACCTCAGACAACACATGAATTGAGGTATCTCTTAGATGTGGTGTTTTTGCTCCATAGTTCTTCCAAAATATCTTGGGTTCAATATTCAATCGATCAAATGAAACATCTCGATGGGAAAAATTATCTACTCCATCAATATATTTTGACATTTCCTCTTTAATTATAGTACGGTCTTCTCTATTTGGATAAACTCTATCCATATATGTTTGCCATCTAGTAGAAACCTCATCATCCAACCATGGTTTTTTGTAATCATTTTGGATTAAGTAGAAATCCAACAGAATGAAGAGGACTATGAAGCATCTTCCATCTTTGTAAACTATATTCCCAAACAATATCCTTTGTTTCTTGATCAAATGATGGTGCCCCAATAGTAAATATATCTTGTAGTCTCTCCCTCATTTGATCTAGTTTCTCAAATAGATCTCCCATGCATGGTTTATCATTATCAAAAAGATGAAGGACTTCAAGAATGGGCCAAGAAAGTGTCAGAAGGTCACTTTCCTGTTGCCAAAATAAAAATGATCCTTTACCAATTATGAGATCAGAAATTTCATCACATGCTTGGCTATTGGTACTTGGTCTATCTCTCCATCTCTCCCATTCAATGGACACCACCATTTGTCTTAATGCTTGTTTTACCTTCACAATTCTATCAACTATGATAAAATTGGAAGCAAAACATTTTTTTGCACATCTAAGCAAATGCAAAGAAGCATATTTTTTTATATATAGCATGTGACATAGAGTGATTTACAACAAAATGTTGTATTTTTTTAACATTTGCAACTACGTCACCTATCCAGGGAAGCTTATTGTGTAAATATTTAAGAAGCAAGTTCATGCAGTGCACTGCACATGGTATCCAAAAAATGTTTGGATATTCATCTTCGATCCTCCCTCCTGCTAAGACATTGTTTGAAACATTATTAGTTATAATCTGCACAACATTATTTCTTCCAACCTGTTCAATTGCTTCTCGAAAAAGACCTGTCAAATATGTTGCATCTTTTATATGACTTGAAGTATCATGTGATTTCATAAATATTGTACCCTTAGGTGAAGAAACAAGAATATTGATTAGTGGTCTATGTGCAATGTCAGTCCAACCATCAGAAACTATAGAAACACCTGTATATGACCAACTATCTTTAATATCTTGGAGTCTTCCTTCAATATGTTTCTTCTCATCATCTAACACAACAATGTGAAGTTTTCCATAACTTGGAGGCACATATCCTTTGGGTGCATTATTGACCATCCTCATAACCTCTTTCCATAAATGAGACCTAGCTATGTTGAATGGCATTCCACAACCAAAGAAAACTATTCCAATAGCAGAATCTACATTCTTTCTATTGGTAGCATCAAACATTTTCCCAAGTTGAGATTCATAAATAGAGGTAGAAGCACTCCCTAGTTGAAAATCTTTTGATTGTCCTTGAGGGGATTTTAAAGACTCTACATAATTGAACTCTTTGATCAAATTAGATCTTTCTCCTTTTGGAATTTGATTGCAAACAACTATTTGTTCTTTTTTGCCAACCCCCAACAAATGATATCGAACTCGTGCAATTGAACCAGTCTTGTTTGATTTGCAATGTGGGCAATACCATTGCCTACTTCCAGAACTTCCATAATTTGTAGCTGAATAATTTCTGGTTACTGTAACAATCTTCCACAACCTTTGATCAAATTATTTCTTTGCTTTATTATATTCAGTGGGTTTTCTAGATTCATTTTGTGATTCTGACATAGAAGGATTTGAGGGGTATCATCCATCTTTTTTCAAATGTTGTTTACAAGTATATACAATTTCAAAACAAAAATACATACAACCAAGAAATATATTTCAAAATTTTACAATGTGAACTTTTTTATTCAAAAAAAAAATGCCAAATTGATTCATGTGCTAAGATTTATTTTATACCAATAAAAAATGATCTATAAACTCATGGATAGAAGAAATAAGCATACCTGAAAAACGAATTCTTAACTCTCTTCTTTTTCCTGTAAATCCTTCAATCAATTCTCTTTACAAACATTGTTTAGTAAATTTTAATCTTTCTTTCAATCATTTAATAACCAAATTAAAACATAGAATATTTCTAAAATAACTTATACTGTGTATATAAAAGTTACTCTCTAAATTAATTTAAAAAAGCAAAAAATAGTAAATCTTTAAATTACTTTCCAAACTAATTTAGAAAAAAATAAAATAATATAGTAAATTTCTAAACTAAAATAATATGTAAGGAAATCTTCTTTATAATCTCCCATGTTAATGTTAGAAAAAAATCTCTCGTGTTAATTTTAGAAAAAAATTGGAAAAATCAAACTCCCAAATCCCCACTCCTGTGAATATTAGAAAGTTAAAAAATATGTGTTGTGCAGAAACGTGTAGTGAATATTAAAACATAAAGTTAAAAAATCCTTTTAAAAAAAGTTCTAAAAAAACATACCATATGCTAACACCACCAAGAAACCCGTTTCTCTGGCATTGAAACCGGTTTCCTTTGTTGAAACGGGAATAGGGTGTCGTCCCATTTTTGGCAACAGAGGTTAGAACCGCATTCTCCCTTAATTGGCTTAATTGGAGGCTGAAAGCTTTGCTTGAAAAAATCTTAGTGACACTTTTTACATTTGAAAACTTCTCTTGTAAGCACATCTATAGGGAAGCTAACACTGATGCGGATGTCCTCTTCAAGGTTGCTTTTGATGGGATCGCTTTCAACTGGTGGGCAAATGAATTAAAGTCCAATTGACCTCGATGTTTTCATTGGGGTCTATTTTGAACGATAGTAAATGTTAATTGTTTTTTCTGTCGGTTGGCCATTTGGATTTTCAAATTTATATTTGAATGTCTTGATTTGGTAACCTCTTAACGACTATCTTCTTTTTAAATTTTGTCGCCTACCCGTTCTTTGAAGGTTTAAACTAGATCTGCTGATGTGGAATTTGTATTATTCCTTTAGCCTAGTCACAGCTTTCCCCAACAAGTCATCTACTAAATAAATGGAGAAAGTTACTATTAAGTTGGATGTCTTTCACATCATTAATTGTCCAGATTTAGCATCTCTCAAGAAGGATTGTTGAGGTCACTATAATAGGTGAAGAGGATGTCGCCATCATGGTTTGGTAAGCTGGGGATGACTTTGTGGCAAAGTTCTAAGGTCCTCTCTTTTAAAATCTATACTTTGGCATATGGCTTTTTCACCACCTTTTCCCATGGGCTTTATTTCTCAAGGCATTTCTCATTAATGATGCTTGGTACAAGAGAGAATGTCGGTAGCAATTATTTTTGCCTAAGTTGAGGCTTTTTTTAGCTACCTTGTTTTGTTTAGTTGTCTTGCTCATCCCTTGTTTTCTTTCAGCTACCAAGAAATCGTGCTTCTCTCGCTTTTGTTTAAAATGACAGAACCCTTCGGATTCATAGTAAAGGTTTTCCCTCATCCTATTTCTTGTTTTGGGGTGGACACTCCAATTTTGCTGTCCTACTCGATCTGCCAAGTTTCCTTTAAGGAAATTTCTGATCAGAGACTAAAAAGACTTCTACCATTGGTAATTTTGGCAGTCAAAATGATTTTGGGTCATGGTCACTTGAGCAGAAAGGAATATCCGAGAGATAATTCTCATATGTCTTCCAGTTTGTGGCTTCATTGCTCGATAACCAGGTTCCTAAGGTGGAGGTGCTCGCCTTAACCTCTCATCTATTTGAAGAAGATATGCTGGAATGTCCGGACTCAGTTCTCAAATATGGCATCCTTGACACTGGGCTTCCCCGTTCAGGGGATATGATTCTTCTCTTAGTTCCGAGAGAAACTATCAATTATTATCCTTTTCTCTTGGACCTTAAAGGCCCTACTCTAATGCATCACAGGTCTTTCGTAGCCATGGTTGTTAGGTTTCTCAAATGGAAATTGTCGGGTGATAATCCTAAGGATCACAACAGGGAAGATGAATTCAAAGATTTCACCAGATTAAATGGATTCCTCCCTCCAAAAATTGAGCATGATGGTCTACCTGCAAGAGGTGAGGGTAGTGATGATTCTCAAGAAGGCAAGGGTCGTGGGCAGTCAGTTGTTTCTTTGTAGTTGCAGAGGATGTCCACGAGGAAGGGGTTGTGCTCGGTCTAGAGTTCAAGCGTAGGGTCGGCATTTGAAGAAAGGCTTTAGCAGATATGAACTTTTTCAATTTTAGACGAGAATTTTGTTTAGCTTTTAAAGACTTTCATGTAGTATCAATGTTGATACTTCTAGACTTTAAGGCAGAACGGTTGATATTGCATGCTTATACTCTTAAACTCTCGAGGCAGTTAGGATATTGTTGAATTGCTTCGAAGCTCATTCCTCTTTTTTTGCTAAGGAATGATTTTGGCTTGTTTGAGGATTGTGTCCCTTGTCTATTTTGGTTTCTTTGTCTTAAGGCCTCTAATATTACCTATGTAACTGGAATATTGATTCTAATATAAACTTCTCTGGCTCAACCGTGTACCAATCAAAAAATAAAGAAACCCACTAGTTAATTGAAGTGGTTAAACTCCACAAAAAATAGGATTCCGTGCAGTTTTTACAATCTACAAAACATGACAGATTTCTATTAAATTATCAGAAGTGAAATCTTCATGCTCTACATCCCCTTGCTTTTAAACCACAAAAAAATCTAAAAAAATATTATGTTTTGCAAATCTGATTTTTTTTTGAAATGTCATTTTATGTGATTAACCTGTACCTCCTAACTCCTCTCTCCCTCTCTCCCTCTCTCTAATATTAAGTTATGCAAAATATGAAGAATTACAAAAAGTTGCAGCAGTCACGAACAACATCTGGAATATAGTCAAAGACAGCTGATGTAGAAAAACAGAGAGACTTAAATCCAAGACCTTGAAGTCAGTCGCAGTAAGTCATCACAGACTCACCCACAGCATTTATTTCCAAAACAGATCAAACACAGATGCAAGAGACACCCAAGTGCAGAGGAATACAAGAAGACAACCCAAAGAGGACAACAAGGTATATTACAGTGTGACATAACTTTAACCTGTCAATGTCTCCATCCAAACACTAAAATCGCTGATACCCAATACTGTTTTTCTACATTTGACAAGCTGAATGGTTTCCCATCTTGAATCATTGCCTTGTGGGGTTTGTAGATGTACTGCTAAAACTGTTGTAAATGTTCTCATGGCTGTCATTCACACCACTGTCACAACTGGCCCTGCTGATACTGCTCTTTCCACTCATGCTTCATAACCTGGTTACCCATTCTCAAGATCCTCAAATACTTTCGTCACTCTTTGATAAGATTCTGAACTAGTTTTCTCAAGATTTTCAAATAGGTCAATGAGTTTTATTCGAAAATTATACAATTGAATTAAGAAGTTTGAATCGAAAACTACACAGTTAAGTTAAATTCTGAGAACAATATCATAATTTGTAACTGTTGTCATGCTCTTTTAGTTTCAGTATTGTAATAATGATATCAGTTATCATTGTTGTGACACTAATGGTAGTAGTAATGGAATCAGTCATCATTGTTGTATCACTAATGGTATCAATATTTGTGTTGTTACTGAGGCTGTTCTAGTTGCTCATATTTATGAGCTGCATGTGTTAAGGCTGTCGCTTATGGGAATACACAAAGATGAATCCATGGTTGTCTCGGGGCTTCCATATTCCAGTAATCAGCATGCATTTCTCGACAAGACTGACAGAGATTGTTTAGATTGATTTATGCTCAGCTTACAAACAATATCCAATATCTTAACATTTGTCACTGAGTTTTAAGATTGCTTGCCTACTGAGGGAGGTCCTCATTGGTCATGAGCTTCTTCTTGATAGCAGAGATCATATTGGTCACTTGGAGTGATAAATTTCACAAATTGATTGGATTTCAATTTGTAGGGGAAGGAAGGTCTAAGAGAGGGCCGCCATACAATGGAACTTCCAAATGTGGTTGACAATAACATGGTGACAGTTACTGATGATCACAGTGTTTGTAAATCACCTTGAGGGGGAAGGTTCAGATGCCACCACCATTGGGCCATCTCTGATTATTAAAGAAGTTACAGTGACAGTATTTGGGCAGCAGAATTGAGAGAACAAGGTACACATTTTTGGATTTCTAGCACATCCAGTTTGTCTCTAGAGCTCAGTTGAAGAAGTCCTTCAGTTGGTGCCATGGTTTCTAGGTAAAGTTTGTGAGATCCCATAGATCCCAAAACACATCAATGCCTTATTTGAAAAGGCATTTAGCTTTGCAATTAGGAATCACAACTAGAGGTCTTCCATTGAATTGGATAAACTAGTTACACTAGATAGATGCAGTAGCAAGGTTAAGCCCACAATGAAAAGATTGGTCAAATCAAGACAACTTATTTGAAACTAACTGCCAAGCCTTACAAATGCTATTAAATGGAGCTGATTTGTGGATATTGGAAAAGGAAGCTAGCAAGATCTTATCCTGCCAATGAATTGTCTCATGTGTTATCTACAGTAGTAGTTTATATTTGAAAATGGATTGTGTTTACACGATCCATCCCTTTCCAAATATCTCACAAGCTATTTGGCTAAAAATAGAACCCTTGCATGTTTGGATCAGTGATACCCAACCCATCCTTATCCTTCCAAGGAATGCAATCTACCAAGATGTTGTGGGCTTTCCGCCTTTCTTTTTTCCATCTGGCCCAAAGCTATTTTCAGACGAGTTGTGTTAGCTGATTATATTATGCTTTAGAGGGTAACCAACATGACGAGATATAAACATGGCTCGCTAAGAAGATTTTATTTTCCATTGAATGCAACAGACCATAGACAAAAACTAGTTTGTACAAGATAATAATTTATTTTTGACTTTAACTGAAACTAACTCCATACATCCCTTAGAGAAATACTCGTATCCTAAGATATCTAGTAGTGGTGTCTTGTTTCACCTCTATATACTCTTTAGGAATCCATCCTAACTCCATACATCCCTTAGAGAAATACTCGTATCCTAAGATATCTAGTAGTGGTGTCTTGTTTCACCTCTATATACTCTTTAGGAATCCATGGTGGATGAGTCTGGGGACATCAGACATGTCACCAAGAACTCTATTTTATGCTTTATGCTTTGTCAATTGAGAGACCAAGATGAATAAAATTACTCTCGAGTATTTAGTGTATTATTCACCTCCTAGATGGAAATTTGAATTAAAATCATGTTTCGTTGGTGAAGTAGGAGTTAAGGGCTATAACATTGACATGAAGAGAGGTTTCTCATATCAGATTATTTGCATGCACATATTGAAATAGATATCCAAGGGCATCAATCACAAGGACATAGAGGAAATGGGTCAAAGGGGTAGATGGAATTTTGAGGGAGGAATTGGGAAATAGGGAAACATATCCATTAATTGTCAATCTAGCATTTGCATCCAGAAGTAACATTCTAATGTGACCTCATAATTTGGATCCACAGCCCAACCAACAAAGCTTTTTGAGGGGCTAGTAGATACAACTATAGGCCTTGTCAAAATCAAGCTTGACGATAAGAGCATCTTAAGTGGATTTTAAAGTGCATTTAGTTGTCCCCCAAGCCAACACCAAATTATGTAATATGAACGACCACTTAGGAATCATGTTTTGTCAAGCCTGACAATTTCTTGAGTAATATGCTTTATTCTTTGGCCAAAGCTTTGGCGATTATCTCATAAGATAAGTTAAGAAATGTCGTAGGATGTTAACCATTCACCATGTCTTCTAGTGCACCCTTGGGAATGTGATTAATTAGATCTTTATTGATGACAATTACTAAAGTTCTAGTTTCAATGCCCTCAAGATAAATCTAGAAAGCTTATCAAATATGAGGCCAAAGAGCTAGTTAAAACTCCATTGGAAAGCCATCTATTCTAGTTCTCTTTTCCAATGCTATAGCAAGCATAGATTCCTCAATCTCCTCTAAAGAAGGTGATGATCGCAAAAGGTGTTGTTTTGGGATTAAATTCACCATATTAGGTGTTATCTATTTGCATTGGGTATGTATCCTTTGGCTAGATATATGTTGGTTGTTGACATGCTTATCATTTGGCCCTTTTGCCTGCTAATTTATCTTTTGAATCCACTTGCATTTTATCATAATTCTTGATCCTTAATCATTTTATCGTAATCTTCGATCCTTGATCGCCTCAATCGTTTTATCTTGATCTTTAATCATTTTATTGTCAATCCTTGATCTTTTTATCATAATCTTCGATCCTCGATCTTTTTATCTTAATCTTAATATTTGATCCTTGGTCTTGATCTTAATATTTGATCTTTGATCCTTCATGTTTGATTTTTAATCTTTCATCTTTTTATCTTTTGAACTATTCCAAGGAAGCTCATGGAAGCCTTAGACTTGATATCATGGTGGAGAGTGAGTAATGGGCAAGATCTTTGCTTGTATGCACATCTTGTTGAACTTTTTTTTCACCTATATCAAGGCTTGATCTTTGACCTTTGATCTTGATCATTGTTTTCTTGTGTGTTGTTTGCTTCAAAAGACATTCGATGATGATACAAAGCATAACAAAATAATAAAAGGCATATCCATATATTTTTAATTTCCTATCATATCCATCCATCTTGCGTAGCCTATTATATCCTATCCATCTTACAAATTTCTTTTCCATCCATTTCATTATCCATTTATATGCTTCACCTTACATTTGATCAATGGGCTAATTTACATATAGTTGCCTCTAGTTGTCTTCACCTCTCTTCCACACACATCACAACTCTTATATAGAGTTTAACTTGAAATGCGACTTTTTGGCCATTCTTTTGAGGCATCCATACAACCTTCCATCCTATTTCTATATTATCACTTACTATTATTATTTTTTCTTTTTTTGAAACAACACCATAAAAAACATTGTTTCGAAGAGGGGAAAAATGTAAACATCTTAAAATGACTAAAGTATTTTTATCTTGTCATGTCATCGCTTTCTTACCACTTTTCTTCTATCCATATTAATTAAATAATTTTTAATTATTTAATTAAACTAGCATTTCCTCTATTTATTAAATACTTAATTAATTTATCATTTTCCCTCTTATTAATTAAAAATATTTCATTATTTAATTAATTTCTATTTTCCTCCAATATTAATTAAATAATAATTATCAAAAGCTAGCAGCTATCAAGCATTTATTTCAATCATAGTATAATTTAGAATTTGTGTTAGTCTAAGCCTACGAGGTATCACCATATTATTGCATAGATCATAATTGTAGAATTTTGCAGCCATCCCTACAAAATAAAATAGATCTCTAAGCAGAAAAGAAAGAAGCAAAACTTGCAACAAATAATAGAGAAGAAAATCAAAACTGAATTAATGCAATTCAATCATCTTCATTGATTAATCTTTATGAATTACAAAATAATATATAGATCACAGGAACAAAAATTATGCATGAAATGCATGAAATTTATGGAGATCAACAACTATTTGCATGAACCATCAAAATGGAACCAAAAGAGGTAGAGGGAGTTAAAAACAAGAATTCCTTGGTTAGTGTAAACATGAGCAACTTGAAAATCACCAAGAAACAGTAGATCACCATAAATCACGGGGAAGACTGCATGTTATGTTGCACTAACACCTCTCCTTAAGCCTAACTAAGGAGAGATAGGAGATATATAGGTCTTGGCAACAAAGCCTAATCGAGAACCCAAATACAAAGAAGAAAGGAGAAAATCCAACTGAAAAAAACTCTTAATCATTTATCCAAACTATAGAAGAAAGTTGAAATTGTTGATGAAGAACTGCAAATGAATCCACATTGCAACAGGATTAAATCAAATTCATAGAAACCATTGCATGAGTACCTCCAGGATACTTCGAAAATGCAATTGTATATATATTTTGTATTGCTCAAATGGATGAGCAGACAGGTACATGGTCCCTGAATACAAAAACTGGTCATCTAAAGATAGGAAGATATGAATCTACAAACAAATGCGCTCCAAACTGAAGAACTACAAGATGTCCTCTGGTTGACATGATGCCATTGGTTATCCAATGCTCAATATTGTCCCACTAGAAAGAAACTTTGGAAGCACTCGGGATGCAACTCTGGAATCTCATGTAGTCAGGAACCCTGCTAGAAAGAATCTCTAGGAGCAAACAAAGTTGCAACATTGGAATCTCATGTAGACAGGAATTTAGAACAAAAGGACATTTTTGGTTGCCAATTGGAGGAAGAGTGAAGAGCTTAGTGGTTAATAACAACTTTAATCTTTTATTTTTATTCAGGAAACTTATTGAAAGAAACCTCTACTAGATGCTTTAAGTAGAAAACCCCCATATTAAACTTTCTAAAAGTTCAATGTTTTACAAAGCCCCAAATTTCTGAGATCTTTATCAATGTCGTGCTTACAAAGCATGTACAATTTTTAAAGAATCAAAATAGGAAGAAAGCAAGGAGCATGCAAAATTAGGGGAAGAATATGCATGCATCTAGAAACAAAGGTCTACGTTAGCTTCCATGGTGATGGTAATCTTTAAAAATCTGCCTGCAAATAATTGTGTTTAGCTTTTTCTTCCTAGCAACCTCGCTCTGATTCTCTGTAAAATTTTGTAGCTGATCCTGTAAAATAGAATCTGGATCTCTAGCTGGAAAATAAAAGCAAAACTTACATATTGAAATCTAAAGAAAAAGAATAGAATGGATGGTTAAGAGTTTTTCTAAGTTGGGTTTTCTCCTTTCTTCTTTGTAATTGGGTTCTCGATTAGGCTTTGTTGCCAAGACCCATATCTCTCCTATCTCTCCTTAGTTAGGCTTAAGGGGGGGGGGGGGGGTGTTAGTGCAACATAACATGCAGTCTTCCCCGTGATTTACAGTGATCTACTGTTTCTCGGTGATTTTCAAGTTGCTCATGTTTATGCTAACCAAGGAGCTCTTGTTTTTAACTCCCTCTGCCTCTTTTGGTTCCGTTTTGATAGTTCATGTAGATACTTTTTTTGTTTTTTTATTGTTAGTTTGTTTTTATTTATTCTTGTATATTATATTCTTAGGTGTATATGTTTGTTTTTTGTATTTTCATGTATATTTCTATATTGTCTTATTATGTTATATTAAATTTGGGTTATACATATATATTTAACTATAGATTTATATATGTACATATGTACACATGTGTATATGTATGTATATCTCTATATATGTATATGTGTGTGTGGACATATATATATATATATATATATATATATATATATATATATATATATATATATATATATATATATATATATATATATGCCTGGTTTCTGCACCGTCTATTTGGCTTATTCTGCTAACTATAATTAGATTGGTTAGTTGATCAACACATAACACATAATTTAAGTTCAAATTTGTGAGAACTATGATCTAATTGAAATAGTGGGTATTGTTTAACCAATCACATAATTAATCAAACAAATGAAAAACCCAAAAATTGTACAATTAATATTCTTTATATAAAAAAATAGAAAAAAGATTTATTGAATTTATTCTCCATACATATTACATCTATTAAAAAAACTTTTGAAAAACGTATTGTTAACAAATATGTTGAGAAAAAAGAAAAAAAAAAGATTATTGAAAATTCAGGGTCGGAAGATGACGATGATCAAGATTGTGATGAAATGACAACCAAGTATAAGGAGGTGCTTGCAAGGAAGGAGGAAAAAAATGAAGAGGACCTGGAGACAGATAACATCTCAACTCATGTTTCGAACTTTGGTAATGGACCTATTGACCTCACCCAGGAAATGATGCCCGAGGAAGTGGAAGGGAATGCGAATATTTCAACTGGGCCCTGTGAAAAGATTCTAGCAGGGACCTGTTCAAAGTGTGAATTTGGAGGTGGAGCTCAACAAAATCAATAGGAGATTGACGAAGTTGGAAAACAAAATGACTAGCCTCTCTAGATTTGGTCTTCATGTGATGCACAACTCGGCCACCACACTATGCCTTCTCCAATAGGAAGTGATTGGAAAGAATGCCAAAGAGGAAGAAAACTGCAAGGAACTCTACAAGTTCATAATTGAGGACTGGGTCAATGTGTTTCATCAGGCTAGATGCAAAATTGGAAAGAACTGTTAGGGATTTCATCTCTTTAGTTTGTCTTTTCTATTTCATGCCTTTTTGGCTAGACTTTAAAACTTATTTTCACGATGTTTGTTAGTAGCTTAGAGGGTCTTCTAAGACTATTATTATCTATGGTTATATGTTGGCGAAATACTGTTATCACTAGAACTATTTTGCTATAGGTATTGTTATTTTGTTTTGTTACTAGTATCTTGCAATTAATGTGTTGTTAATGTGCTCCTACTAGTCTCAGTAGGAACACATTAATGGTTTTCGTATGCCCTTTAGATTGTTGTATGTTTGGGAGAGTACCCATATTTTGCTACTTTTAATATTAAAAACAAATATGTTGAAAGTTGAGCCTACAACTTATATTTTATCAAAAAAAATAAAAAATTCAATATAATTATCCACAATTTTTAAAATAAATAATATTTTTAACTTTTCTCACCAGTCGTATATAGGTATATCTTGTCAGGGGAATAACTTTGACTCATATTTACACTTTCTGTCGATAGAATAGAAGCATCTGAAGATATTCTTAAATTAAAAAATTAAAAATTGAGTTACTTTAGAGTGTTTTGGGGCGGCGGTAGTCCCTATGGCCGGCCCCCTTGCTGTGGAACATTTCTGGAGATACAGATTTCCTGGTACGCATTACATGTAATTTAGTTTCAAGCTCTGCAAGTGCTCTGAAAAAGTATGGAATTTGTTCACACAGATTTGAAGTAGAAAGACAATCTAATTTTCGCAACACCGAATATTCAATTTGTGAAAGATATTGTAGGTAATTCTAAAACTACACAAACTTCGTGATAAAATCGATGGACAGGCTTGTGTTTGCAGAGGAAATATAGGATATGTGGGGGCATAAATTACATCAAACTATAAGGGCATTTGGTCTAGTGGTATGATTCTCGCTTAGGGTGCGAGAGGTCCCGAGTTCAATTCTCGGAATGCCCCAGTTTCTAGGTGCTTAGATGTGTAACAGATTATTTTCTTGTAATTAAGATATATTTTGTAAGGATTTCATTAGAGTCCTTAGTAGAATTCTAGTCCTACCAGGTTTGCCAGTCAAACTTCAATATTTAAGTCTTCTGAACACTCGTGAAATGAAATAAGTCTTCAGGCCTTGAAGAATATCAACAATACAACAATGTTAAACATGCTTCAATACACTTTCATACTCTCAAAACACTCAAGTGACAAGAATTACATGATCCTCAAAGGGTGTGTGATGTGTATATGCAATTTCAATAAATGGATCAAATAGAGAATCCACCTGGAATTAGCTTTTGAAAAGATAGAAGTCCAAGAGTTTGAGTTTCTTTTTATTTAATGGAGTTTACTATTGCCTCTTTTCTACATGGCTTTGCAACTGTGCAACCTTTCTACTGCCGTGCTCTGTAGAGAATGAGTTTATCATGGTATGAAACTGCCTCACGAGTTTGGCTGCATACTAATCATTAGAGTGTTCTTGACAAGGTCTGGGTGACGTCTTGGGGACTTGGGGGGGCATTCCCTTTTTCTCTGACTAGAGAGCTGGAATCATTTGATGCATAAAAATAAAAAAATAGTTTTTATAAAAAAAAGGCTAAAAACCCATTGAAAGCTAGAAGGATTAGGATTGCCATTTTAAACACAATGTTTAGTATGTTTAAGTTATCTTAACAGACTTTCTCAGCCATACACCGGCATCCACAAAATATGGAATTGTTTTTGACATCTCCTCAACTCTGTTTTCATGTCCCTTCATCCACCTCCAACTTACTTAGTCAATTTTGGATCAATATTGGAATAGGTACTGGCTGGTTATGCACGAATGCCTCTCTGTTTCTTCTATTATATATGGATTTCATATCAGAATTAAGCACTGCATATGTTTAAGGTAGGGTGAATATAAATTGATCTTGATTTGGTTGTGCATCTTGAAAGAATCCTTTTATATTGGAGTTTGAATTTTCAAAAAAGATTATGTTGTCGGGATGGTTGACTTGGGTAACGCAATTGGCTGTCTGGCTGTCCTGCCACTACTAGGGTTTGAAATCTTAAGAGTTTTGACACATTACATAATTATGGTGTGATGGGTTGTAAACTTGTATATATTTGCATTCACAAATGATTATTAATTATGTTGGAACACTTGACTGAGGATTGTCCATAAAGCTGGCATAGACTAACTGGGTTAGAACTATGCCAAGTGGGTTCGTAGATTGTTTAAGTTATGAGAAAACTTAAAAGTTTCATCATTGCCACAATTCAGTTTTCACAAACATGTTTATCTAGAGAGTGCCCATAAAGAGAGGAGGATAAATATTCTTTCAGATTGCCTCTGTGACCATTCCTTTGGATTCAATTCTGCTTCTATGGTTACCTGAAATGTGTGTTGTAGACAAAATTCAACATAATCCCATGTTTAAATGAGAAAATTGGCGTCTATATTGTCTGTGACCCAAATCAATGAAGTCTCTCTCTACATGGAAGCCTTGCTACTTCTATTGAGAATTGATTATAAATATTTCTTTTTACATGGGCATGTTGATAGGTGTGAAACAAACATATGTAGAGTGTAAGTGAAGTAGGAGCGATCTACTTAGGTTGTCTATATAATTTTATTAAAGTGATTCTCTGCAGAGTGGGGTACCAACATCTGTAGACTGCAAGTGACGTACGTGTGAGAGATTTATGTTTTACTATGCCGCAAGCAAAATTTTGGAGGGCGCATGATTATACAGAATAGCTTGTACGAACTTTACCTGACAAGTGACAGTATGAAAATTAAAAATCAAGCTTCCAGTTGACTCATTTGCCACAAATCTTGATAATACTTGAGCTTTAAAATTATTGTAAATAAATAGTTATTTCCTTGATGTACATTGTTTCTCAGGATAATGTTGTGGAGTAGAGCTTGAAAGGAGGGAGGGTTAAATGTAGGAGTGAGTTATGCTGATGGCAAATGCCCCTTGACAAGTATAACATCTTGATAAGCTATATTTGAACAATTCTTCCTAAGCCTTCTCACAAACATAGAGGTTAATTCATCTAAGTAATTCTTATAACATAAGAGACTAATTGGGTAGTCGGTTGCTTAGCATTATGAATCCTATTTAAACAGTCTCTGAAATTTCTCAGTTCATTTCTTTCCCTCTCAATTGATTTACAAGAGAGAATTATTGGTAATGATGTAGGAAGTTTCATTTCTAATCCCACCAAATCCATCAGTAGCACTACTAAGGGGATTGCCTCCGGTCTAAATATCCACGCCATGAAGAAAGAGTTAAGAACTTGGGAGAAATAAAAAAATGTTCAATGAGATACACATTCTTTCCAAATTGCTGCCCCTTGCATAGTCATTAATACAGAGCGAACTCCAGAAGGTCAAGCAGAACTTGGCAAAAGCAAGGCGCAAAAAGGAAGATGTAGAGAGAAATATATATCATCAAATCTCAATGGAAGTAGCAAGGCTTCCCCATGGGGAGATAGAGACCATTTATCTCACTAAAGCAGGGGATAATGTTGAATTTCATCTTCAAACACAAACATATTTGAATCCAAACATAAGCTGGAAGAATATTTATACTCTTCCTTATGAGCACTCTCTAGGTTAATATGTTTGGGAATTTTTCGTTGTGGCAATAAGACAAAAATTTTAACTGCATTCTCTAGGTAAATATATTTGCGAAATTTCATTGTGGCAATAAGACAAAACTTTTAACTTTGCTCATAACTATGATGATTGGTAAACAAGCTGTGAACTGACATGGACTAGTCCTAAACCAATCAATCTTTGTCAACTTAATGGACAATCCACCGTCAAATATTTCAACATAAGAAAGAATTATTTGCAAATGCAAAACCTGAAATGCAAATTCATACAAATTTACAACCCATCACCTAATAAATATGTAGTGTGTAAAACTCATTAAGATTTCAAACCCAAGTAGTGGCAGGACAGCTATTCACATTACATGGGTCAACCATCCACACACCATAATCTTGTTTGAATATTCAAACTAAATATAAAAGGATTATTTGTAAATGCACAACTAAATAAAGATCTATTTAAATTCAACATACTAAACATATAAAAGTGCTGAACTCTGATTTGAGATACACATAAGTAACAGGGGCATTCATGCACATTCAGCCAGTACCTATTCCAATATTGATGTGAAACGGATCAAGCAGATTAGATTCAGTGCCACTGGTACACTAATCTCATTCCTTAATCAAAATGATTTAATAAATGTAACTTGAAACATTTCAAGTACTCCTAACAAGACAATCCTGCAGAAAAACAGAGTATGCAAAAGACACAGAGACATGACATAAATGCAAAATGGTTGTGCGTGATCCAGCAGCAAGGATCCAAAGAAAAATCAATTCTTCGAGCTTCCAGGATAGGGGGACATGGGGATGTGGAACACAGTTTCAGGAAACGGCAAAAATGGCAGGGAAGACTTGGGGATGACTATTAAAATAAAATAAAATTGAACAAATTAAAAGAAAGTGAAATTTTAATGAGTAAATACAATATGCTGAATTTACAATGACAATCCTCCCTGTCCAATCATAAAAAAAGGTATGCTCCCTCCAAATCCCCAAGTCCTTGGGATGTCTAGGATGGCACCCAAACCCACCACTTGCTAAAAGGTAGTTGCATGAAAAGAAAACTTGATTAGTTGATCTATAGCCAAAATCATGAGGCAGTTTCATGACATGTCAAACTCATCCTCCATAGAATGGGGCAGATGGACAGGTTGTACAGTTACAATACCTGTAGAAAAGACAGAATAATAGACTCAGTGAAATTAAAAGAAGCTTAAACTCTTGGAATTCTATCTTTTCAATAGCTAATGCCTATTTGTCTTTCTTTTTGTTCTATTTGTTGAATTTGTGTATATATACGCTGATTGAGGATTGTTTAATTCTTCTCAATCGAGAGTTTTGGGAGTCATGAGTGTGATGTATGAAAGCATGTTAACACAAGTTGTAAAGCAAGTCAAGCTAGGAGAAAATTGTTGCTGTGTTGATGATATTCTTTGAGTCTCAAAGAGGCATTTGGCTTGCCCATTTGCAAGGATGTAGGGGCTAGAGATGGCATAGTTTGTAGTCTAATGGAATCTCCTTTCACTAGGTTTTCCAAGGTAAATCCCTTTTGATGCCTAAGCTATGTTTTTCCATGTGTTTCTGGTTATTTGCTCGTTTCATTTTATGTGTGCAACTATCTACAATTATATGCAGCACTTATACAGCTCCATTCTAAGCAACATATTAGGTAACGGCCAACATAATTAAGTTCATTCTTTTCTCCTAAAGATAAAAGAATCTGCCTGCCTGGACAAAAATATGGTGGTGGGTATGAATTGACAGTAAGGTTAATTAATTCATGCACTTGTGTTTCGTCACATTTCAGTGACCTATATAACAGATTTACTTTAATCTGACTCTTGTATGCTCACTAAAGTACTATTTCAGAACTAGGAAATGCATATTCAACTTCACCATTAAACTTAAATTACTTTCAGAACAAATAGTATGGGATGGTCAATGAGTTCAGAAGACATATTGAAGTTTGACTGGCAATTTTTTTTCAAAATCCTGGATATGTGAATTTGTTGCAGAAATAAACTGTATTGTTGACAGTATTATGAACAATACCATTAGAAAAACATCTAAGGCATGCTTTCATAACTCAAACTATTACAGGAGAGTGCCTCACTATAAATGTGCAGGGAATTTGTTTAAGACTATAAAGTCTATTCTTATTTATATCAGTTGGAACTTGGAACAAAACGGAGTTTTAAAGGAAAAACAATTGTGGAATATAAGTGCTGCGAAATGATTTTGGTAAAGCAAATAGGATTAACAAAGGGCCAAAAGATTACAATCAGTAGAAATTAATGTGCGGATTTGAAGACAAATGCAAGATGATTTTGGAATAGCCTGCAGATTAGACCATTATAGTGTGAGCACCGACCTGAATAATGTGGATGGCAAACCTGGTAGTTTAGGAATTCAGTACTAAAGGACTGGAAAAAATCCTTAAAAATGATCTATAATTGCAGAAAAATTGTTCGAAAAAGTATTGGGGCATTCCGAGAATTGAACTCGGGACCTCTCGCACCCTAAGCGAGAATCATACCACTAGACCAAATGCCCTTATACACTGCTTATTTCCAGGCGTTAAGATTCAGTAGTTTACTATAATTTATACCAAGCGCCCTTGTATAATTGCAGCTTTCCGGGCGTTATAATTTAGTAGATTACTATAATGCATGAAAGTCAACCCCCCATACTATTTTCTACGCCAGATTTTCTTTGCAAACACAAGCCTATGGATGGATTTTATTACTAAGTTTCTGTAGTTTTACAATCACGTTCCTTTCTTTCATTAATTGATATGGTAGATTTAATAGTCCTTCGAATATTCTATGTTTAGTGGAAATTAGCTTGGCTTTAGACTCCAAAACCGGGTAATAATTTCCATTGTTATTTGGCAGCTGGAGAGGCTGAAAAATTAATGAAAGAATATGAAGGGTAAAACTGCTTAATATTCCTAAAAAAATCCTAGCATAGGCATGTGTTTGCGGAAAGAAATTGCTGTGGGAAAGGTGAGGGCTGACACTGATAGGTGAGGGCTGACACTGATAAGTTATAGTAAATTAGTAAATTCTAATGCCCGAAGAGTTGTTTATGTAGAAGGGCATTTGGTCTAGTGGTATGATTCTCGCTTAGGGTGCGAGAGGTCCCGAGTTCAATTCTCGGAATGCCCCATTTTCCTGGTTATGTTAAAAACACATTTTCTAGATCATTTTGTGCATTTCTTTTCAAGAGACTGCAACAAAAATTGTTTTTCCTTCTACATCTACGGTTTGTTGCGACTGTGAAATAAATAAGAACAAACATTTGAGTTTCAACAAGTTTTCTGCACGATTATAGTTGAGCACTATGGCATGCTTTAGATTGGAAGTAAATCTGTCATTAGCTCATTGAAATGTGATGCAATAGAAGTGCCTGAATTAATTAAACCTTTTGTCAATCCCTAGCTACCACTATATTTCTGTGCAGCTAGGCAGGTTCCAAATCAGCAAAATATGAAGCTGCTTAAGTGCTGCAAATTATTGTAGGTCATTGCATGCATGAATTGTAAAAAATAAAGAATTGGGAACACACAGGAAAACACAGCTAACACAAAGGAATGTACCCTAGGAAACCCAATGTAGGATAATTTTGTAAGAGCATGGACTATGCCTTCTTTTGCCAGTATATCCTTTCAAATTGACAAGCCAAATGCCTCCTTGATGACTCGAAGAATATCAATAACACAACAACAATGTTCTCCTAGCTTCGCTCCTTAGCAACTTGTCTCAACACACTTCCATACATCATACTTACAACTCCCAAAACTCTCAATCGAGAAGAATTATGTGATCCACAAATCCAACAAATGGAGGATGAATTAGTCATGGTATGAAAATGCTTATTGAGTTTGGCTGCAGACTAACCAATCAAGTTTTGTTTTCATACAACTACCTTTAGGCCAGTGTTCTACAGGGATACACCCTGGGGTAGGGTGACATAAAGACATCCTAAGGACATGGGGAATTTCAGGTATACATTTCAGAGACTATTTAGTAGGATTCCTAAAATTAAGCAACCCACTCGCTAATCTCTCTCTCCCTCTCTCTAATATTAAATTATGCAAAACAGGAAGAATTACAGATAGTTCCAGCAGTCACAAACAGCAGCTGGAAAATAGTCAAACAAAGCTGCTGTAGGAAAACAGAGAGACTTAAATCCAAGACCTTGAAGTCAGCCACCTGCAGTAAGTCATCGCAGATTCACCCACAGTATATATTTCCAAAACAGACCAAACACAGATGCATGAGACACCCAAGTGCAGAGGAATACAAAAAGACAACCCAAAGAGGACAGCAAGGTATATTACAGCGTGACATAAATTTAACCTGTCAATGTCTCCATCCAAACACTAAAATTGCTGAGACCCAATACTGTTTTTCTGCATTTGACAAGCTGAATGGTTTCCCATCTTGAATCATTGCCTTGTGAGGTTTGTAGATGTATAGCTAAAACTGCTGTAAATGTTCTCATTGCTGTCATTCACACCACTGTCACAACTGGCCCTGATGATACTGCTCTTTCCACTCATGCTTCATAACCTGGTTACACATATTCTTAAGATTCTCAAATAGTTTTGTCACCGTTGTCATACTCTTTTAGTTTCAGTGTTGTCGTAATTGTATCTGTCATCATTGCTGTGACACTAATGATATCAATATCTGTGTTGTTACTGAGGCTGTTCTAGTAGCTCATATTTCTGCTGCATGTGTTTAGGCTGTCGCTTATGGGAATACATGAAGATGAATCCATGGTTGTGTTGGGCTTCCATATTCCAGTAATCAGCATGCATTTCTCAACAAGACTAACAGAGATTGTTTGGATTGATTTAAACTCCGCTTACAAACAATCTCTTAACATTTGCAACTGAGTTTTAAGATTACTTCCCTGCCGAGGGAGGTCCTCATTGGTCATGAGCTGCTTCTTGATAGCAGAGATCATATTTGTCACTTGGAGTGATAAATTTCACAAATCAATTGGATTTCAATTTGTAGGGGAAGGAAAGTCTAAGAAAGGGCAGCCATATAATGGAACTTCCAAATGTGGTTAGAAATAACATTGTGACAGTTACTGATGATCACATTGTAGGAAGTGGAAAATCTGAAAAGGGCTACATTCAAGGACCAAGCAAAATTGAAGATGGTAGGGAACGTGGTCATAAGGGAGGACTGTAGCAATCTAGCATGTGAGAAAAACCAGAAGCACTGCTGGTTGGACTCAACCTTAGTATAGAATGGGCAAGAGGAGGGCGTTTACAGGAATTTAAGGCATTTCCCAACTAGAAGCTTTTGCATGGAGAAGTTTCCATGTACTGAGTTGTGATTGCGAATCAGCTTTGGACTGTTGTATTCGAAGGCCATGTTTGCTCCATTTAGCTCTGCTGAAATTACACTTTCAAATAGAATCGAGACAATGAGAAAGGAATAGAACACACATACGCTGTTTGTAAATCACCTTGAGGGGGAAGGATCAGATGCTGTGACCATTGGGCCATCTCTGGTCATTAAAGAAGTTACAGTGACAGTATGTGGGCAGCAGAATTGAGAGAACAGAAGGTACAAATTTTTGGATTTTTAGCACATCAACTTTGTCTCTAGGGCTAATGTTGAAGAAGTCCTTCAGTTGGTGCCATGGTTTCTAGGTGAAGCTTGAGATCCCATAGATCCAAAAAGACATGAACGCCTTATTTGAAAAGGCATTTAGCTTTGCAATTAGGAATTACAACTAGAGGTCTTCCATTGAATTGGATAAACTAGTCACACCAGATAGATGTAGTAGCAAAGCTAAGCCCACGATGAGAAGATTGGTCAAACCAAGACAACTTATTTGAAACTAACTGCCGAGCCTTCCAAATGCTATTAAATGAAGCTGATTCGTGGATATTGGAAAAGGAAGCCAGCAAGATCTTATCATGCCAATGAATTGTGTCCCATGTGTTATCTACAGTAGTAGTTTATATTTGAAAATGGATTGTGTTTACATGATCCATCCCTTTCCAAATATCTCACAATCCATTTGGCTAAAAGATAGAACCCTTGCATGTATGGATCAATGATACCCAACCCACCTTTATCCTTTCTAGAAATGCAATCTGACCAAGATGTTGTGGGCTTTTCCTTTTTTTTTTCCCCATTTGGGCCAAAGCTAGTTTCACATGAGTTGTGTTAGCTGATTATAGTATGCTTTAGAGGGTAGCCAACATGACGAGATATAACCATGGCTCACCAACAAGAATTTATTTTCCATTGAATGCAACATACCATAGACAAAATATGGTTTGTACATGATAATAACTTTCTTTTGAATTTAACTGAAACCAACTCCATACATCCCTTAGAGAAACACTCATACAAGGTATGCTAAGATAGCTAGTAGTGGTGTCTTGTTTCACCTTTATCTGGCTCACCAAGAAGAATTTATTTTCTATTGAATGCAACATACCATAGACAAAATATGGTTTGTACATGATAATAGCTTTTTTTTGAATTTAACTAAAACCAACTCCATACATCCCTTAGAGAAACACTCATACAAGGTATACTAAGATAGCTAGTAGTGGTGTCTTGTTTCACCTTTATCTACTCTTTAGGAATCCATGGTGGATGAGGCTTGGGACACGTCACCAAGAACTCTGTTTTATGCATTGCCAATTGAGAGACAAGGCTGAAACAAAAGTATTCTGGAATATTCAGTGTACCATTCACCTCCTTGATGGAATTTTTGATTTAAAATCATGTTGTCATTAGTGAAGTAGGAGTTAAGGGCCATAACATTGCCATGATGAGAGATTCCTCATATTAGGTTATTTGCATGCACATGTTGAAAGAGATATCCAAGTGCATCAATCACAAGGACATAGAGAAAAGGGGCCAGAGGGGCGGATGGAATTTTGAAGGAGGAATTTGGGGAAAGACTCCATTAATTACCAATCTAGCATTTGCATCTACAAGTAGCATTCTAATCTGATCTCATAATTTGGATCCACATCCCAACCAATGAAGCATTTTGAGGGGCTAGCACATGTAATTATAGGTCTTGTCAAAATCAAGCTTGATGATAAGAGCATCTTAAGTAGATTTTTAAGCCCATTTAGTTGTCTCCCAAGCCAATACCAAATTATCTAATATAAATGACAACTTAGGAATCTTGTTTGCTTAGGCCTAACAATTGCTGGACTAATATGCTTGATTCTTTTAGCCAAAGATTTGGCAATGATCTCGTAAGATATGCTAAGCAAGGTGATAGGATGCTAACCATTCACTATGTCTTCTTGTGTGCCCTTGGGATTGTGATTAATCAAATTTATTAATGATAGTTCCTAAAGTTCTAGTTTCATTGCCCTTAAGATGCACATAGAAATGTTCTCAAATATGAGGCCAAAGATCTAGTTAAAACTCCATTGGAAAGCCATCCATTCTAGGTCTCTTTTCCAAAGCTATATCAAGCATAGATTCCTCGATCTCATCTAAAGAAGGTGATGATCATGAAAGGTGTTGTGTTTGGGTTAAATTCACAATAGTAAGTGCTATCTATTTGCATTTAGTGTATCCTTTTGGCAAGATATATGTTGGTTGTTGACTTGTTTGTCATTTGGTCCTTTTGCTTGCTAATTTATCCTTCTACTTGTATTTTATCATAATCCTTGGTCCTCAATCATTTTATCATAATCTTTGATCCTTGATTGTTTTATTTTGATCTTTAATCATTTTATCATCAATCCTTGATCTTTTTATCACAATATTTGATCCTTGATTATTTTATCTTAATCTTAATCTTTGGCAATTTTATCTTAATCTTAATATTTGATCCTTGATCCTTGATCCTTCATCTTTGATCTTTAATTTTTCATCTTTTTATCTTTTGACCTATTCTGAGGAAGCTCATGGAAGCCTTGGACTTGCTATCATGGTGGAGAGTGAGTAATGGGGCATGATCTTTGCTTGTATGCATATTTTGTTGAATTTTCTTTTGACCTATTCTGAGGAAGCTTGTGGAAGCCTCAGTCTTGATATCTTGGTGGAGAGTGAGGAAGGGGACATGGTGATTGCTTTATAATTTTATCTTTCATTTTGATCTTTGATCTTCGATCTTGATCATTGTTTTCTTGTGTTTTGTTTGCTTCTAAAGACGCTTGAGACAAAGCATAACAAATAATAGAAGGCATATCCATACATTTTTCATTTCCAATAAGATCCATCCATCTTGCATATCCTATTATATCCTATCCATCTTACGCATTTGATTTCCATCCATTTCATTATCCATTTATATGCTTCACTTTACATTTGATCAATGGACTAATTTGCATATAGTTGCCTCTAGTTGCATTCACATCTCTTGCACACACGTCACATCTCTTTTAGAGAGTTGGACTTGAAATGTGTTTTTCTAGCCAATCTCTCAAGGGGCCAATCTTATCACTTAGTATCTTTTTTTTTTCTTTCTTTGAAACAACTCCATAAAAAGCATTGGCTCTGAGGGAAAAAATGTAGACATTTAAAAATGACTTCAACATTTTTATTTTGTCACATCATCGCCTTCTCACCACTTTTCTTCTATCCATACTAATTAATTAATTTTAATTATTTAATTAAACTAACATTTCCTCTATTAATTAAATAATAACTATCAAGAGCTAGCAACTATCAACCATGTATTACAATCATAGTATAATTTAGATTTCAAGTTAGTCTAAACCTGCGAGGTATCACCATATTATTGCATAGATGCAATCATAGTATCATCTTTTACTCTCAAACGTCTTATATCTTGTGATTCATTTTCTTTTAATCTTGCTATCAAAGCTTTACATTTGCCATTTGGTCATCTCAGAAATAAAGAATCAATCATATATCATTTGGTCTCTTAAACCATGAAATATAAAACCTTCACTTGTCAAATCTAGAATTTTTGAAGCCACTTCATTAAAATTCAACTTCGTATATCTATTAGAAGAGGAAACAACGAATTAGATTATCATATTAGTGTTATTATAATGGTAAAATCAAATAATTATTTAAAAATAAAAAAAATCTACAATTTTAAATGATCATATAATTAATCAAACAAATAAAAAAATAAAAACTTAATTTATTTTAAAAAACATATTGTTAAATAATAATTTTAACTTTTCTGACCAATCGTATATCGGTATATTTTATTGGGGGAATAACTTTTACTCATATTTACACTTTCTGTCGATAAAATAGAAGCATCTGAATATATTCTTCAAAATTAAAAAATTGTTTGTTTTAGGGCGGCGGTACTCCCTGGAACGTCCTGGAGACACAGATGTTCTGGTACGCATTCCATGTAATTAATTTTCAAGCTTTGCAACTGCCCTTCTGGAATTTTTTAACAGAATTGAAGATGAAAGCCAATCTAATTTCCACAAAATAGAATATTCAATTAGTGAAAGATATGGTAGGTAATTCTAAAACTACACAAACTTCATGATAAAATCGATGGAAAGACTTGTGATTGCAGAGCAAATATAGGAAACGTGCGGGCATAAATTATTGTAAACTAGTGAATCTTAGCGCCTGAAGACTTTCAGACGTAGAAGGGCATTTGGTCTAGTGGTATGATTCTCGCTTAGGGTGCGAGAGGTCCCGAGTTCAATTCTCGGAATGCCCCAGTTTCGACGTGCTTAGATGTGTTACAGACAATTTTCCCCAAATAAGGTCTTTTGTAAGGATTCATTAAAGTCCTTAAGTAGAATTCCTAGTCCTACCAGGTTTGTCAGTCAAACTTCAATATAGAAGTATTCTGAACTCATCAACCATTCAATACTTACTATTTGTTCTTAAACACATTAGAGTTTAATGGCAATGTTGAATATGCATTTCTTAATTCTGAAAGAATCAGTTTATAAGTAGTAAATATATTATATAGGTCACTGAAACAATGATCAAATACAGGTGCCTGAATTAGGTAACCTTACTGCCAAATATTTGTAATGAAGGCAGGAAAGTTCTAAATTATTAAATTACGAATCTGCTTAACTGATGCAAATTATTGTAGGTAGTTTGCACATGTGAAATAAAATAAGCAAATAACTGGCAACGTACGGGAAAACACAGCTAAACACAGGATTTACCCTGAGCAAATTGAGGAAATTTTTGTTAGAGTATGGACTGTGCCTTCTCTCACCGCTATATCCTTGCAAATTGGCAAGCTAAATGCTTCATTCAGGCCTTGAAGAATATCAACAATACAACAATGTTCTCTTAGCTTAACTTGTTTCGAAACATGCTGTGATACACTTACATACTCACAAAACCCTCAAGTGAGAAGAATTACATGATCCTCAAAGGGTGTGTAATGTGTATATGGAATTTCAACAAATGGATCAAATAGAGAATCCAGCAGGAATTAGCTTTTGAAAAGTTAGAATTCCAAGAGTTTGAGTTTCTTTTTATTCCATGGAGTTTACTATTGTGTCTTTTCTACATGGCTTTGCAACTGTGCAACCTTTCCATCTGCCCTATTCTATAGAGAATAAGTTTGTCATGGTATGAAACTGCCTCATGAGTTTGGTTGCAGACTAATCATTCAAGTTTTGTTTTTGTACAACGGCCTTTTGGCTAGTGTTATACAGGGGTGCACTTTGGGGTTTGGGTGATGTCTTGAGGACTTGCGGGGACATTCCCTTCTTTGTTGACTAGACAGCTGGCATCATTTGATGCATAAAAATAAAAATGTAGCTTAAAGAACAATGCTAGAAACCCATAGAAAGCTAGACGGGTTAGGATTGCCATTGTAAATACAATTTTTAGTTTGCTTAACTTATCTTAACAGCTTTACCCAGCCATACACCGGCATCCACAACATATGGAATATTTTTTGCTATCCCCTAAACTGTGTTTCCATGTCGCTTCATCCACCTCCAATTTACCCAGTCAATTTTGGATCAATATTGGAATAGATACTGGCTGGTTTTGCATGAGTGCCAAACTCTCTGTTTCTTCTATTATCTATGGGTTTCAAATCAGAGTAAAGCACTTCATATGTTTAAGTTAGGGTGAATTTAAATTGATCTTCATTTGGTTTTGCATCTTGAAAGGATCCTTTTATATTGGAGTTTGAATTTTCAAAAAACATTATGATGCTGGAATGTTTGACTCAGGTAATGCAATTGGCTGTCTGGCTGTCATGCCACTACTTGGGTTTGAAATCTTAGAGTTTTGACACTACATAATTGTGGTGTGATGGCTCGTAAACTTGTATATATTTGCATTCAGAAATGATTAATTTATTACTTGTGTTGGAAAATTTGACCGAGGATTGTCCATAAAGCTGGCATAGACTAACTGGGTTAGAACTAGACCAAGTGGGTTCGTGGCTTGTTTACCAATGGTCATAGTTATGAGTAAACTTTGAAGTTTCATCTATTGCCATAATTAAATTTTCGCAAACTCGTTTATTTGGAGAGTGCTCATAAGAAAGGAGGATAAATATTCTTCTAGATTGCCTTTGTGACTATTCCTTTGGATTCAACTCTGCTTCTAAGATTTCCTGAAATGTGATTTGAAGACAAATTTCAACATAATCCCATGTTTTAATGAGAAAATTGGCATTTATATTGTCTATGACTCAAATCAATGATGTCTCTCTCTACATGGGAAGCCTTGCTACTTCTATTGAGATTTGATTATATATATTTCTTTTTACATGGACATGTCGGTAGGTGTGAAACAAACATATGTAGAGCGTAAGTGAAGTAGTAGATTTATTTAGGTTGTAGTATATAATGTTATTAAAGTCTTGAAGAAGACATGATTCTCTGCAGAATGGGACACCAACATCTGTAGACTTCAAGTGAAGTAGGTGTGAGCGTTTATATTCTACTATGTTGCTTCAAAGTTTTGGAGGGCACACAATTATGCAGAATATTTTGTACGAACTTTACCCGACAAGTGACAGTAACAAAATTAAAGTTCAACCATCCAGTTGACTCATTCACCACAAATCTTGACAATACTTGAGCATTAAAATTGTTTCAAATAAATAGTTATTTCCTTGATGTACATTGTTTCTCAGGATAATGTTGTGGAGTAGAGCTTGAAAGGAGGCAGGGTTAAATGTAGGAGTAGATATGCTAATGGCAACTGCCCCTTGAGAAATATACCATCTTGATAAGCTATATTTGAACAATTCTCCCTAACCTTTCTCACAATCATAGAGGTTAATTCATCCAAATAACTCTAATAACATAAGCGACTAATTGGGTAGTCGGTTGCTTGGTTTTATGAATCCTATTTAAACTGTTAATTTTAAGCAATCAGGTTATAACAGACTGTAGATAAACAGTAACTGCAATGAAAACACAAGACAAAACACACCAATACCCTGGGAAAACCTCCCTCTTGGAGGTGAAAAACCCAGCCTCAAAATTCTATATGTATTATCTCAAATGTAGGCAATTACAAGGTAATGAACTTATCTCAGATTGCTGTCCAATCAGCAAGGTAGCAGATCAGAATCTTTCTTTACACAGCAATGAAGATTGCAGCCCTTATCAACAGCAGATAGCTAAAAGAAGATCAACAATGAATTCTCATACAATGTAGACCGATTCGCATGTTCCAGCCTTCGCATGAGAGTCCTTTCAGATTCGCATGGATATCCTTATAATTCGCTCAAGGAAGACTTTGACCAGATTCGCACAAGAAGAGTCTTCATCAACTTCGCACAATGAACTTGACCAAATTCGCACAGGATAGAGGAGTTCGCTGAGCAGATTGAATTCGTATGAAAGATGATTATTAATGACTTCATTTGATGTTTGTTTTATGTCCATCCTTTGGCACCAATCACCCAAGTCGGCTTGCATATGATATTAATTTATTTTTATCTTACATTGCCATTTTATAAATTACATCATTTCCTTTTGCCTTTACATTACATGTGTTTGGGCCCAGCCCTAAACAGTTTGAATTGCATGAGAGATAATACATATGAATTTTAATTGTCATTGACAACATTAAAATTCAATAATCAGGCATCCGAGCTAGCTACTATTTCCAAAATAAACAGTATCTGAAATTTCTCAGTTGTTCATTTCGTTCCCTCTCAATTCATTTACAAGAGAGAATTATTGATAATGATTTGGGAAGTTTTAATTCTAATCCCACCAAATCCATCTCCAGCACTACTAAGGGGAATGTTTCTGGTCTAAATATCCACGCCATCAAGAAAAAAGAGATAAGAACTCAGGAGAAATAAAAAAATGTTCAATGAGATACACATTCCTTCCAGATAGTTGTTCCTGTTATATGGCATCGATGAGAGGCAAAAAGTCCCTTTATTTCTTATTTTTTTAAGTACTAAAGGGTTCTGCAAACAAGATTACACCTATGATCACAACTATTCTTGCTATAATGTCAGAGAAAATAATCTCTACGAGGTTTCAGACCCATGTTATAGATGTCAACTTAATTTCTGTCAGCTTATGAAACGAGCTTTTCCAGTTTAAACTTCTTTAACATGCTTTTGTTAACTGAACTTCTTAGCACTTTTTAAGTATTAAATTATATTTGCATCATTGTCCCTAGCCATCCCCTTGTAGTTTCCAAACTTTGAACCATAGCCACCTTGTTCCTAAAATCCATCCCTGTATCACCCCTCAAAAAATTTTTAGGAGTGTCATCAGTCATGTTTATAAAACTTAAGGGATAGTGCTACAATGAGTGCAAAGCAAGAGAGGCAGACATGAAGTATGCACTTTTATCTCTGCAAAGACATTGAATATTTCTCACAATAGTCATTAATACAGAGTTAACTCCAAAAGATCAAGCTGAACTTGGCAAAAGCAAGGTGCAAAAAGGAAGATATAGAGAGAAATATATATATAATCAAATCTCAATGGAAGTAGGAATGCCTCCCATGGGGAGATAGAGATCATTTATATCACTAAAGCATGGGATAATGTTGAATTATATCTTCAAACACCTTTCAGATAAGCATACGAAACATAATTGAGTCCACAGATAATCTAGAAGAATATTTATACTCCTTAGGCAAATATTTTGCAAAATTTTGATTGCAGCAATAAGACAAAACTTCTAATATTGCTCATAACCATGATTATTGGTAAACGAGCTATGAACTTACTTGGATTATTCCTAAGCCAATCAATCTTTGCCAACTTGATGGACAATCCCAAGTCAAATATTTCAACATAAGAAAGAATTATTTGCAAATGCAAAACCTGAAATACAAATCCATACAAGTTTACAACCCTTCACCCCATAAATATGTAGTGTGTTAAAACTCATTAAGATTTCAAACTCATGTAGTGGTGGGACAGCCATTCACATTACATGGGTCAACCATCCCCACACTATAATCTTGTTCGAATATTCAAACTAAATATAAAAGGATTATCTGTAAATGCACAACTAAACAAATATCAGTTTAAATTCAACTGATGTAGGAGCATCACTGATAATGGATCTTATTTTAGGAATTGGTGTCTTGTCGGATGTCAGATCGGCATTAGATGGGGCAATGCCTATTTTTAAAACTTTTTTTTTAGCACTGTTGGCTGATGCAGGTGGGGACAGATATTTTATTTGCTTTCAGATGTGTTTAAATCTATTTTTGACAAAATTTGCATGGGGTCATGGACTTGGTCAGCCTCTTGTAACAGCCTTATCATTTCTTTATTTAAGTTGGATTTTGTTTTTAGTGGAGAGCTGGAACGGTGGAATAAGACTCAGAGAATTTTTTGGTAAAGTAGGGAGAGATAGTTTGCTGTGTGTAATGATCTTAATTCTCGAGTCATAGCTAGTGTAAATTCTTTAGAATGGTAGTCATTTTGGTGGTGCCTGGAAGAAAAATTTGCAGTCATGTTTGTGGAAGTGTGAGTTTAGGGTGAGCAGTCTATATGGGTGTTCTTTTCTCTTCAATTTACTGAGTCATGTTGTAGGAGAGGGAGGCGGAAATTGAACAATCTGAGTGTTAGTGTTGGGAGTTAAACGGTCAGACAATTATATGTAGCAGTACAGTTGTAATTATTTGTGAATCTTTTATTCAATATAATCTTTATTTTGTTTCTGTTTCTCTATTCTTGTAATCTCTATTGATCTTTAGGTGAGCTGTTTGAATCAACAACCCCTCATTGGGGTCTTGATTCAGGTTTGCATCGATATCAAAGTGGGGTTCATCCTTGGTTGAGTGTGTGAGAATAGATTTGCTAGCTAGCATTGAAACATACATCGGATACAAATGAATTTTAGGTGAGATGCTCATAGATGGCGCGAGAGAGCTGAAGTATCCAGAACTGCGGATTTAACTCAAGGAATGAGAGAGATATTAGCAAGATTGGCTGCAATAGAGACAATTAAAAGAAGAAGAGTTCATCTTGAAGATGTAAATGGTGAAGAAGAAGTGACTCAAGAAGCTCAAGGACATAAAGAAGTGGTGGATGCTGTAGAGACCAGATTTCTTAAAGCCATTACAAAGATTAGAGGTACACCTTATTATAATGGAAGCTTGAATGGTGAAGAACTCAGATTGGATTGTAGAGATGAAAAGATATTTTGGCTATGAATCTACAAAAGAATCCAAAAAGGTAAAAATTGCTTGTACAAGGTTAAAAGGCCATGTGGCTTTATAGTGGGACTATGTACAAACTGAAAGGCAAAAGAAAGGGAAAGAGAATTAAATTTTGGGATAAAATGGTGTCAAAATTGAAGGCGAAGTTCCTACCTTCAGATTATTAGTTGAACTTGTTCAAAAGATTACAAAACTTGAGACAAAGGGAAGCTGATAAGGAGTACACTGAGGAGTTCTACAAACTTATCATAAGGGTTGGACGTAGAAGATGACCCCCAAAAATAGCAAGGTATATGAATGGATTGTGTTTAAATATCTAAGATGAAATTAGTTTATTGAACTTTAAAAGCATAGAGGAAGTCTATGAAAGTGCTTTGAAGGTAGAAGAGAAGTTACCCAGAAGACAACAAAATAATTCAAGAGGAAGAGGAAGGTCCACTATTGGAAAAGAACAAGCAAATAGTAGTAGGGAACAACAAGCACACAAAGAAGAAATCAGTACTTCACAAAATAATAATTTTAATCAAGGTACAAGAGGAAGAGGAGATTCCTCAAGAGGTAGAGGAAGAGTTTTTATAAGATCATGCTACCAATGTGGAGAAGTTGGGCATAGAGCATTTGAATGTCCTCAAATACAACAAGACAATAGTAAAAAGAGTATGGATAGAAATCATGTTGCACAAGCAGATGTAGAAAGTGTTGTATCACCTCAAAATATGGAAGAACCATAACAAGAGAATCGTTAATGTGCAAGAAAGTGTTATTAAAATCAGAGAAGGAGAAACAAGACCTTGAACAAAGAAGAAGTTTATTTGGAACTGTGCAAATCAGGTGGGAAGTGCTGCAAGGTAATTGTAGACAGAGGTAGTACAGATAATTTTGTGTCAAAATAAATGGTGGAGAAATTGACATTGAAAAGGACAAAGCATCCCAATCCCTACAAAGTTTCTTGGTTGCAAAGAGGTCATCAACTCTTGGAAAGTGAAGAAAGTTGGGTTAGTTTTCAAATTGGAAATTACAAATATGAAGTTATGTGTGATATAATGCTCATGGATGCTTGCCATGTTATTTTGGATAGAACCTAGCAATTTGCTAGAGAGGCTATGTATAATGGAAGAAAAAATACATACACCAATGTTAAGGGTGGAAATAAAATTTACTCTAAGCTCATTGAAGGAAAAAATTGAAATAGAAAGTAGTCCTATTGTGTGTTTGATTTTGGAGAAACAATTTTTGAAGGCAACAAAAGAGGTTGGGAGTTATTCACATGAAGTAAATAATGGCAAGGAGAGAAGTGGTATTGAAGGTAAGCATAAATTTTTCAAAGAGATGAAAGAATGCTCCAGAGAGGACACTAAATATACTGACTTCAAGAGTAAACTTCAGAAAATTGTCAGTTGGAGATTTGGTATTTGCTCATATACAGAAGGAGAGATTTATGAAAGGGATTCATGATGAGTTAAAATGGAAAGTATTGGGACCATGTGAGGTCCTTAAGAAAATTGCAGCAGATGTTTATGAAATAAGGCTTCCGGAAGAAGTAAATATTTCACAAATTTTTAAAGCAAAGGATTTGTATCCTTATTATGAAGGACAGACGAGTGCAAAAGTAAATGAGTGTTTAGTTGACAGATATATAAGAAAATGAAGAAGACTAAAATGAAAGTATTAAAGGAATACAGAGTAATGAAGAAAAGTCACAAGGATGAAGAAACTTTTCGAATCGAAGGCAAAGATGGGATTTCAGTCTCAAGATTCTCCAAATGTTCAAAGTATGAAACTTGTGGAACATGTCTTTCTACCCAGTGAGGCAGGGGTCTCATGAGGGGGCTTAAGCTCTATTTTTAAGGAAGACGTGGCCCCATGAATAAATTTTTTTGTGCTATGGGATTATTTGGAATCTTTTCCAAAAAATAGAAGCCACTACCATTTAGGCCTCAAAATTTGAACGGGTGAAAAAGGGGTGGGGCTAGAAATTGCCCCACTAGCTTAGGGATATTATCTACCACTTGTCAAACATCTGAGTTTAATTTCTATTCAAAAATAGTTTTGGAGGGAAATGAATTATTTTTACTTGTTTTTGTTATGTACATACAAAGATATTATATTCACGAGAACACCAGCTTCCTTAAATTTCGGAGCTTAGATTTTTAAGCTGAACTACACTACAAAATTCATGGGACCGCAAGCTTAAAATTTTTCCTAAAAAAGCTCAGCAGCTCCATCTCTAGCTCTAGCCATTTCTTAGGAAGCCCCTCTCCATGGGACCCCAGCCCAAGTCTGATGCAAGAGCATCACTGATAATGGATTCCATTTTAATAATTGGCGGCTTGTGGGATGTCAGATGGGCATTCGATGGGGTAGTGCCTATTTTTAAAACTTTTTGTTTTAGCACTATTGGCTGATGCAGGGCAGGGACAGATATTTAATTTGTTTTCAGTGGTGTTTCAACTATTTTTGGCAAAATTTGCGTGGGGTCATGGACTTGGCCCGCCTCTTGTAACAGCTTTATCATTTTTCTTTATTAAAACTGGGTTTTGTTTTTAACGGAGAGGTGGAACAATGGGTTGATAAAAAGAAAATAAAGAGGTAGCTGTTACTATTCTCTTAGTCTGAGGTAGGATAAGAGTCGGAGCAATTTTTGGTAAAGTAGGGAGCGGTAGTTTTCTGTGTGCAAAGAACTTAATTCCTGAGTCATAGCTGGTGTAAAGTCTTTAGGGTGGTGTCTAGGAGAAAAATCTGTGATTGTATCATTGTGGAAGTGTGAGTAGTTTGTGTGGGTGTTTTGTTCTTTTATCTTTTCTCTTCAGTTTAATGAGTCATGTTGTAGGAGAGGGGGATGGAAATCGAACAATTTGAATGTCGTGCTGGGAGTTAACAGTCGAACAATTATATGTAGTAGTATTTCTGTGAATCTTTTATTTTATATAATCTTTATTTTGTTTCTCTTTCTTTGTTCTTGTAATCTCTATTGATCTTTAGGTGAGCTGCTTGAATCAACATCCCTTCATTGGTGTCTTGATTCAGGTCTGCATCATCAACATACTAAATATATAAAAGTGTTGAACTCTGATTTGAGATCCACGTTAGTAACAGGGGCATTCATGCATATTTACCCAGTACCTATTCCAATATTGATGTGAAATGGATCAAGCAGGTTAGATTCAGTTCAACTAGTACACTAATCTCATTCCCTAATCATAATGATTTAAGAAATTTAACTTGAAACATGTCAAGTACTCCTAACAAGACAATTCTACAGAGAAACAGAGTATGCAAAAGACACAGAGACATGATATGGATGCAAAGTAGGTGGGGGTGATTCAATAGTAAGGATATAGAAAAAACAATTCTCCGAGCTTCCAGGAAAGGGGGACAAGGGGATGTGGAACACAGTTTCGGAGACGGCAAAATGGCAGGGAAGAATTGGGGATGATTATTAAAATAAAATAAAATTGAACAAACTAAAAGAAAAAGAAATTTTTAACGAGTATATACAATATGCTGAATTACAATCCTCCTTGTCCGGTCATAAAAAAAAGGGATGCTCCCTGAGATGTCCAGGATGTCACCCAGACCCACCACTGGCCAAAAGGTAGTTGTATGAAAAGAAAATTTGATTAGTTGGCCTGCAGCCAAAATCATGAGGCATTTTCACACCATGACAAACTCATCCTTCATAGCATAGGGAGATGGATAGGTTGTACAGTTACAAAACCTTGTAGAAAAACAAAAGGATAGACTACTGAAATTAAAAGCTCTTGGATTCTATCTTTTCAAAAGCTAATGCCTGTTTGTCTCTTTTTTTGTTCCATTTGTTGAATTGTGTATATATAAACCAATTGAAGATCATGTATGTGTTGAAACAAGTCAAACTAGCAGAACATTGTTGTTGTGTTGTTGATATTATTCGAGTTGTCAAGGAGGCATTTGGCTTGTCAATTTGCAAGGATATAGGGGCCAGGGATGGCATAGTCTGTACTCTTATGAAATCTTCTTTCACCAAGCTTTCCAAGGTAAATCCCTTTTGATGTCTAAGCTGTGTTTTTCCATGTGTTCCTGGTTATTTGCTTGTTTCATTTCATGTGTGCAACTATCTAAAATTATTTGCAAGTACAAAGTACACTTTCAGAACTAGGAGCATAAATGTGCAGGGAATTTGTTTGAAACTCTTAATGGTTGAGACTCTAATTTCTTTTCTTATTTATATGAATTGTACAAAATGGAGCTTTCAAGGAAAAAACAATTATTGAAAATAAGTGCTGCGAAATGATTTTGTTAAAGCAAAAGGGATTAACAAAGGGCCAAAAAATTACAGTTAGTAGAAATTAGTATGGATTTGAAGACAAATGCAAGATGATTTTGGAATAGCCTGCACATTAGAACATTAGAATGAGTAGCGACCTGAATAATGTGGACGACAAACCTGCTAAGTTAGGAATTCAGTACTAAGGGACTCGGGAAAAATCCTTAAAAAGGATCTATAATTACAGAAAAATTGTTTAACATTGAACAAAGAATTGGGGCATTCCGAGAATTGAACTCGGGACCTCTCGCACCCTAAGCGAGAATCATACCACTAGACCAAATGCCCTCGCATACACATTCCTTTCCTGGCGTTACAATTTAGTAGTTTACTATAATTTATGAAAGTCAGCCCTCATATGCTTGAATTTTATGACGAATTTTCTGTAGTTTTACAATTGCGTTCCATTCTTTCATTAATCAATATAGTAGATTCACTAGTCCTTTGAATATTCTATGTTTTGTGGAAATTAGCTTGGTTTTAGACTCCAAAACCGGGTAAAAATTTCCATTGTTAAGATGAAAGGTAAAACTGCCTAATATTCAATAATAAAATGCATGCATAGGTTTTTGTTTGCAGAAATAAATTGCCGTGGGAAGTGTGAGGGCTGATACTGATAAATTATAGTAAATTGGTAAATTCTAATGCCCGGAAAAGTGTTTATGTATGAGGGCATTTGGTCTAGTGGTATGATTCTCGCTTAGGGTGCGAGAGGTCCCGAGTTCAATTCTCGGAATGCCCCGTACATTTTCTAGATCATTTTATGCATTTCTGTTCAAGAGACTGCAACCAAAACTGTTTTTCCTTCTACACCTACGATTTGTTGCAACTGTGATATAAATAAGAACAAACATTTGAGTTTCAACGAGTTCCGTGCACGTTAACAGTTGAGCACTATGCTGTAATAGTTTGATGTATGAATGCATGCTTTAGATGTTATTCCAAGAGTATTATTCATGTTACGGCAAACTATACAGTTTATTTCTGCACCAAGTTGTCATATTTCCACCATTATATTAAAATTTGGTAATCAAACTTCAACGAACGTGTCTAAAATCATTGATCATTCCATACTCATACTTGTTCTGAAAGAATGTCTTTCATGGCAATGCTGAATATGCGTTTCCTGGTTTTGATTCCTAAGAGAGTAATTCTAAAGGTAAATGAGCATACAAAGAGTCAGATTGGAAGTAAATCGAAATGTGATGCAATAGAAGAGCCTGGAAAATTTAATCCTATTGTCAATCCCTAGCTACCACTATATTTGTACTTGTAGTGTAGATAGGCAGGTTCCAAATTAGCAAAATATGAAGCTGCTTAAGTGCTGCCTTTATTTTTAAGTCATTGCACACATGAAATGTAAAACCCATCCATCTACCCTATTCTATAGAGGATGAGTTAGTCATGGTATGAAAATGCTTGTTGAGTTTGGCTGCAGACTAACCAGTCAAGTTTTGTTTTCATACAACTACCTTTAGGCCAGTGTTCTATAGGGACGCACCCCGGGGTTGGTTGAACTTGACATACAGATATCCCGAGAACAGGGGAATTTCAGGATTTCAGGTATTTCAGAGTCTATTTAGTAGGATTCCTAAAATTGAGAAACCCATTCGTTAATCTCTCTCTCTCTAATATTGAATTATGCAAAACGGGAGGAATTACATAAAGTTCCAGCAGTTGGAAAATAGTCCAGCTGCTGTAGAAAAACATAAGAGACACTTAAATCGAAGATCTTGAAGTTAGCCACCTGCAGTAAGTCATTACAGACTCACCCACAGTATATATTTCCAAAACAGATCAAACACAGATGCAAAAGACACCAAAGGGGGAATACAAGAAGACAACGCAAAGAGGACAGCAAGGTATATTATTGCGTGACATAAATTCAACCTGTCAATGTCTCCATCCAAATACTAAAATGGCCGAGACCCAATACTGTTATTCAGCATTTGTCAAGCTGAATGGTTTCCCATCTTGGGTCATTGCCTCGTGAGTCATTCACACCACTGCCACAACTGGCCTACTGATACTGCTTGTAGACACCTAAAATTGTCTAATTATTTGTTTTAATTAATTAAATAATTTTTTAATTATTTAATTAAGCTAAATTTAATTCTTAAACTAATTTAATCATCACATTTTCTTTATAACTAATTATCCAATTTCTATCTTCATTTGGAATAACACCTTTATATAAATGATCTTTATTATTTAATTAAATTCAATTTCTAAATAATTAAATAGTTTCTTTAAATTATTTAATTAACTAATTCATTCTATTAAAAATTAAAAATTAACTAATCAATCAACTCAGTTATCTCTTCAATCTATCTAGTCATCTGATCAATCTATTTAGTCAACTCGTTAATCAAATGAGTTTATCTCTCAATCAATTTAGTTCAACTATCAATCAACATTTTAGCTCACTTGAGTTCCATCTCTCAATCAATCTCCTCCCAAAATTTATCAATTCGGTATCAATCCTTCATTCTCAACAATCACGAACTTCAAATTCTTGTGTCACATTGCAGGTTAGCAGTGCAATACTGAGAGCCATCATACCACGAGAAACAAAAGAGCAATGGAAACTATGAATCTAATCAACAAAAAGGGGGTTTTAGATTAATTATCTTGTGTTTTGTTGATTTCCTTTCTATGTCATCGTCATTATGGAATTCATTTAATTAGTTGGGTTTTCGTGACTTCCCTTATTCTAATTAGCCTAGATTTTGATGAATTTTCCCATAATACACTGCTCTTTCCACTCATGCTTCATAACCTAGTTCGCATTATCAAGATTCTCAAATAGTTTTGTTACTGTTGTTCTCCTCTTTCAGTTATCATTGCTGTGACACTAATGGTATCAATATCTGTGTTGCTACTAAGGTTGTTTGCTCATATTTATGTTGTATGTGTTTACCCTGTCACTTAAAGGAATACATGAAGATGAATCCATGGTTGTCTCGGGGCTTCCATATGCCAGTAATTAGCATCCATTTCTCAACAAGAATACTGATGATTGAATTACACTACGCTTACAAATAATCTTTTAACATTTTGTAACTGAGTTTTAAGATTACTTGCCTACTGAGGGAGGTCTTCATTGGCCATGAGCAGCTACTTGATAGCGGAGATCATATTGGTCACTTGGATTGATAAATTAGTACAAATCAAATGGATTTTATTTTGTAGGGGAAGGAAGGTCTAAGAGAGGGCAGCCATACAATAGAAATTCAAAATGTGGTTAACAATAACCACCATGTTATTGGTGATCACATTGTGGTAAGTGGAAAATTCGAGAAGGGCTACTTTCAAGGACCAAGCAAAATGGAACATGATAGGTGTAGCGTCCTAAAATTGCGACACTTGCAATTTCGACCGCATTTGGGTCTTCACGACGGCGACGCAACACTAAACCTGAATGGAGACCCTGAAATTTGTCCATGACATCAAAAACTGCATTTTCTTGCACCCTGGCCTGATCCTCCTTGCACCCTGCTATCCCGGGAGGTGGGACCAGAGCGCCCAGCGCCCTGGTCCTTCAGGACCAGGGCATCCCCCAGGACCATGGCGCCCAGCGCCCTGGTCCCTGGCCCTATTTTGGGCCCAGTCTCTTATGGGGCTTCGGGTCTTTTAGTTTGCGAATTGGAAAATATTGTTTCCTGGTCGGCCTAAGGTCGGAAAAATCAGTTTATCAACCCTAATTGGCAAGTATATAAACTACATTTCCTCTCCCATTTTAAAGGATGGAAAAAGGCGGAAGCGATACTCAAATATTCAAACATTCAAGCGTTCAAGCATTCAAGCATTCCTTCAAGCAATTGAGCATTCTAAGTCTCCATTCAAGGCTAAGTGTTGCATTCAAGACAAGGATTCAACCATTGAAGAGGAGATCACATACAACATACAACATACAACATACAACATACAACAACATCTACACCTTCGCATGTAAGAATACAAACATTCTTACAACAAGGTACTAGTACTTGTTTTACATTACAATCATTTACATTTACAGCATTTCTCAATTCTTGGTTAATTCCAAAATCGAGGTTTGACCCAAGGGCAAACCCCTAATCCCTAACCCCCCAATCGTCTTCGCTTTTCTGTGTGTAGGTTGCAGGTACGCGACTGTAATTGAAGATCCGGAATCCTTGTGCAGAGACGAACAGATCCCCCTTCGTTTCGCGGATTTTTCGGAGGACCGTGTGCACACCGGGCGCCATCGTCCCGTCAACTTTCACTCAAATTTGCAGGACAGCGCCATCTCGACATTTTACTGCTAATTTCAGGTCCGCAGTTTCATCCTATATCCCTATCTCTGTTTATAAGCGAATCTTTCTCACTTTCTATGCATTCCTAGCTTGATCCTTCTATCTACATTCTTTACAAAAGAGGGTAGCCTTGATGTCTTAACCCTTGAAACTCATTTAGAATCCAATCTTGCATTGTGTGGGATTGGATCTTGTGGGTTTCAACCCCTCTTTTGAATGTAAAGTCTCCCCTAAGTGAAAACCGACAATCCTAAGTGACCCCCTTTCCCCTTTGGAGTGGTGGAGGGAGCACTTAGGGTTCGTTCGCGATTTTCCGCTTTACATTTTGGTGAACCCGACGTGAACATCCTTTTTGATTATTCATGGTTAGATCTGAAAATTGGATGCCTTGATTACATTTCCATGTTTGATCTTTTGCAAATTTTAGAGGTTAATTGCATGAAAACCCTAAATTTTCTTTTTAGTAATTGAGCTTGTGAAATGTTTAATTATTAATGCTTGTTTCAGATCTACTTTTCTATTGCAAATTATCAATTCATATTTGTACTTTAATTCTAAAAATTAAGTGGTTAAGTGTCAAAACCCTAATTTTTAAAACCCTCTTGATTCAACCTTTGACCGACAATTTCACTGATCAAAACATCTCCAAATCAGCTGTAACTTTGGAATCCGCAACAAAATCATAATATCTTTCATCCCTGAAAATTTGGAAAAAAGTTGCGAGGACCGTGTGCACCCCGAGCGCCATCGTCCCCAACATTTTTTCCGAAATTTCGGGAGCTAGATCTTACTGTATTTTTCTGCTAAAATCTAGAATTTTGGCTGATTTTATCAATTCTAACACTTTCAAAATTAAAGTCAAAGTTGGTCTAGGGATTGCTTGGATTAAGGCTTCTAATCATTCAAAAATTGGTGAAATTGAAATTTTGTGTCAAAATTGTGTTCTTACTGTCCTAAATCTGAAAAGTGTGTTGGCATTCATTCAAAATTTCAGTGCTTTATTCAAATTCTTGCAATTTGTGACTTTTGAAATTAAGTGCTTAATTATACCAACTTTGATTTCCGCTTTCAAAATTGAATTTTGCGTGAAATTGAGTCAACTTTTAAATTTCAAAACTTGCATTGCTCTTAACATTCTCTCTAAAATCATAAAATTCAAAATTTCAGTTTCCCTCTCTTTTTCAAAATTCAAATTTTGCATTTTTCGACAATCTTGGTAGGGTTCAATTTTGAGATTGCAACTTTAATTTGGCCTATCTACAGATCGTAAAATCACTCAATTTTTTCAGATTAGCTTTAAAATCATCATAACTGTCATCCCTAAAAATTTCAAAAAAAGTTGCGAGGACCGTGTGCACTCCAAGCGCCACGGTCCCTGACATTTTTTTCGAAATTTCGGGAGATTGTCGTGATTGCATTGAACAGCTTAAATCTAGAAGATTGGCTGATTTTATTGAAATTTGCTACCTCTAAAATTCAAAATCTTCTCTCTCTCTCTCTCTCCCTAGTGCATGAGTTTTACAACAATAAGCCCTACTTACACTATTCCCGTTAGACGAAGCCTTAGAATTAAGTCTTTTCGAGGTTTAATTACTGAGGAGATGGAACCTAATTTGAATAGCCTTTTTAACGAGGACATGGGTAATTCCTCTAATCCTCTTAATGATGAAGAAGCTCTCCGTGAGGTTTCTGTAGAACAACTTTCGAAATTGGATAACCAATTTGATGATTTTCACCAATGGATGTCTCAAGAATACCCCGATAGTCAAGCTCTTCCTTTAATTGAGGGTCTAAAACATATGCTTCAAAGTGATAAGAATGGAATTGATATTTTGTGTGGTATTGCACACATTGTGGATTCGAATGTGATGCCTATGAAGAGTTGTGCTGAAACTTTAGGTTATACACAACCTCCTACTCAAGTCAATCATTCTATTCCTTTGACAACTTCTATTGCTAGCATACCTACCTTTACATCAAACATAATGACTACTTCTATACAGGACATACCGCCTATGATCACCAGTCATGGGGGCAATCCTTCCTCTTCAATTAACCCTCTTCCTTCATTTAATCCGACTTCTTCATTCATTCCTTCAATGAGTGTTCCTATTACATCTCCACAAATGAACATGACACAAGGGGGCAATTCATTCAACCATTCCATTCCTCCTTGTAGGGTTCCTCTTTTCCAATCTTCTCCTATGACTAACTATCATAGTGTCTCGCCTCCTTACTCTCAATCAATACCTTCTTTCAATAATATAACACCTCCATCTCAATCTAACACATCTAATATGAATTCTTCGACTGAAGCAACCATTAACAATCTTGCACAAACTGTCTCTTCTTTACAGCAACAAATTGCCTCTATGAATCAATCTAAGTGTAGTGTGTCCACATTTGATGTTGCGAGCCCACTTTCTCTTGACATTGTTCGAGCTATTCCCCCTAAACATGTTGAAATCTCGCATTTGGAGCTTTATAATGGTAAAGGTGATCCTCTAACACATGTTAAGACTTTTCAAACAATATGTACCGATTTTGCTTATGACCAAAGGTTGCTTGCAAAACTGTTTACTAGAACATTAAGAGATAAAGCCCTACAATGGTATTGCTCGTTGCCTTCTTTTTCTATTACTTCTTTCGAACAACTTGCAAATGCTTTTATTCAACAATTTCAAAACAATATAAGTCCTAAAGTTACTTTGATTGATTTAATGCATTGTAAACAAGGTGTTAAAGAAAAAGTGACTGATTTCATTGGTAGATATAAGCATTTGTATGCTCAAATTTCTTTTCTAGTGCCTGACAATGATATTCAAAGAATCTTTATTTCTAATTTACAAAAAGATATTAGAGAAAAACTTCTGTTTTCTGAGTTTACTTCTTTCCAACAGTTGTGTGCAACTCTTCACAATTATCAACTGACTGTGAGTCAAATGGAACAAGCAAATCCTATGGCTCCGAGTGATAAGGGTGATAGTAGTCAACTACCACTTGGGAAGTTTAAACCAAACAGAGAGTCCATTAAATTCTATGAAAACATCATCAACAACAATGTGAATGCAGCATCAGGTGTGCCTCCTATTTATAAGTTTTTCAAGAAAGAAAGAAAGTTTACTCCTTTGAATGAATCATTGCATAGTATTATGAATAAGTTATTTGAACAAAAGGTGCTTACTCTTCCTCCTATAAGGCAAATAGATCCTACAAAGATTAATTCACCCTATTTTGATAACAAATCTTTTTGTCAATTTCATTGTCAACTTGGGCATATACTGAAAAATGTTTTGCTTTAAAGGGTAAAATTCAAGATTTGATTGATAATAATACTATCTCTGTTTCTGGAGTGAATGATAAAGGCAACACATCTGTAGCTCCTCCTAACCAAAATCTTCAGATTTTTACTGATCCATTACCTTCTCATACCTCTAATGCGATTGAGACTAATGATTCCTCTTTCTCATCTGATGGTCTTGTGGCTATGACTCCGAATGTGATTAACTTTGTAGAGCAGCAAGAAAACCCTAAAGAACCTTCCATCACATTTGATTCTAGTGAAACTATCAGGGCACCTGATGGTCCTTTATATATAGTTGCAAAAGTCAAGAATACACCTTGTCGTGGAGTGCTTATTGATCCTTCGTGCATGGTTAATGTTATTACTGAAGAATTTCTTTTTACTTTGCAATTGAATCAAGTGATCTATGACAAAACAGATGTGATTGTGAAATTATTTGATGCATTTTCTTCTCCTGCAATTGGTTCTATTACATTACCTATTGAGATCCATAACAAATCCCTTGACGTGAACTTTGCTATTATTCCTTCATCCGAACAATTTCGTGTGAAGCTTGGCTATCCTTGGCTATCTTCCATGAAAGCTATTGCTTCTCCTATACATAAGTGTTTGAAATTTTCCCATAATGGTGAAGTTGTTACTGTCAATCATAGTCTCTTTAAACCAGCTGCAAGAACTTCTAGCGTTCCTATTGATTATTTTTGGCCTAAACAATTCCAATCTCTTCCACCGCGAAGTGATTATCTTTTCAAATCTTATCAAAAGTGGAAAACAGATATGATCCTATCTCTAAGTGAACCCAGAACACCCAAACTTGATATTCCTATCGTTATTGAGAAGGAAGTTCTTCCTTTGAAAGATAAAACTAATGTCTTTCCTCAAGAAGATTCCCAACCCATTCCTATGGATGTGACTATGTCTATGCCTAATAAACTTTCTAAAAGTAGACCTATGCCTCCTCGTCATGATGGACTTGGTCTCCTTCCTAAACCAAATATTCCTTCTTTATACGGAGCAGTTCCTCCTCCTTCTTTTTATAAAGAGAAGAGACCTTCCTCTTCTCCTATTATCCAGCCTAAGAGACCACAACCTAAACACCCAAGTGATAAGGATGAGAACATTCCTCCTCCTCAATCTTCTCCACTTCCTACTAAGACGAGACGAAATCGTTTTGCACGTGAACGCCGACGAAAGCGTCGTCTTAGAGCTCAGGTAGCTACTTCTCAAACTTTACAATCTCCAAAAACACCTTCAACAAGCATTATTCCATTTTCTCCAAAATCTCCTAAGCATAAGATACATGATGATCTTGATCCTGTGCGAGTTAAAGATCCTATTTTTATAAATCTTGATGATGATATAGATGAAAATGTTATTCATGATGAAAATGTTACTTCTCTTGCTTCTGATAGTGAATATGAACTTGTTGATATTGATAACCATTTATCTAACGAATTTTCTAAAGCACTTATCCTAGCTCCTAGACAAGAACAACGTGGCTTGGAACATGAACATAGCCCTTGTTTGGATCTTGTGATAGCTCCATCTGCTGTGTTGAATGTTCCTCCTCTAGCGTGTTCCCTTCCTTCCCGAAACATTGATCAGCAAGATCGGGGGGTAGATGACATGCTAGACTAGTTTCATTAGCATAGCAGATTCTCTCCTCCTCTTTTTTGTTACTGCTTCTATGTGTTATTTTCATTCTTCTATTTGTTGTCCTTAGTGTTGTCTACTTGAGGACGATGCAAAGCATTGAGATCTCTTTTGGTCTCTCTCATGTTGAGTCAAAAGACACATGTGTTCCCTTCTTCTAGGTGACCTTCCTTGATTGGGGAATGAAGAACAATTATGCATACATACATATGATATACATGAATTATCATACAGCATACTGACCCCAAGGAAAGCGAAGTCACCTTGTGCTTTGTGTTTTGTGTCTATTATCCTTGGGCTTATCTCACACTTGGGGGCTAAATCCTTGTGATAACGTGCTCCTTTCCCTTCTCATTTCCTATGTGTATCACTACCTTAAAGCAATCACCCCCGTTGAGGCGTGTGCGATCGCTTTAACGTAGGGGGGCATACACCCCGTCTATCCCTTCAGGATACTTGAAAATTTCTTGGCGAACTTAGCTTTGCCTTGAAAATTTTTGGTATTTCTCTTGCATGACTCATAGTGAGGGAACCTTACTACTGACAATCATGGTTCTCCCTCGTGATCTTCCCTTTTACTTTGTCAATCGAAGTCGTAAGATCCTTAGTCCACTGGAGGCTTGGTGTATCTTGCCTCCTTGACGTGGTGAAAGTCTTTCAATGTTGTTTCCTTGTACTTTACCGGAAGTATGAGCGTACGCTTATACTCCCGCTAAAGTGGGGGCTAAATGTAGCGTCCTAAAATTGCGACACTTGCAATTTCGACCGCATTTGGGTCTTCACGACGGTGACGCAACACTAAACCTGAATGGAGACCCCGAAACTTGTCCATGACATCAAAAACTGCATTTTCTTGCACCCTGGCCTGATCCTCCTTGCACCCTGCTGTCTCGGGAGGTGGGACCAGAGCGCCCAGCGCCCTGGTCCTGGGCGCCCTGGTCCCCCAGGACCATGGCGCCCAGTGCCCTGGTCCCTGGCCCTATTTTGGGCCCAATCTCTTATGGGGCTTCGGGTCTTTTAGTTTGCAAATTGGAAAATATTGTTTCCTAGTCGGCCTAAGGTCGGAAAAATCAGTCTATCAACCCTAATTGGCAAGTATATAAACTACATTTCCTCTCCCATTTTAAAGGATGGAAAAAGGCGGAAGCAATACTCAAATATTCAAACATTCAAGCGTTCAAGCATTCAAGCATTCCTTCAAGCAATTGAGCATTCTAAGTCTCCATTCAAGGCTAAGTGTTGCATTCAAGACAAGGATTCAACCATTGAAGAGGAGATCACATACAACATACAACATACAACAACATCTACACCTTCGCATGTAAGAATACAAACATTCTTACAACAAGGTACTAGTACTTGTTTTACATTACAATCATTTACATTTACAGCATTTCTCAATTCTTGGTTAATTCCAAAACCAGGGTTTGACCTAAGGGCAAACCCCTAATCCCTAACCCTCTAATCGTCTTCGCTTTTCTGTGTGTAGGTTGCAGGTACGCAGCTGTAATTGAAGATTGGGAATCCTTATGCAGAGACGAATAGATCCCCCTTCGTTTCGCGGATTTTTCGGAGGACCGTGTGCACGCCGGGTGCCATCGTCCCGTCAACTTTCGCTCAAATTTGCAGGACAACGTCGTCTCGACATTTTACTGCTAATTCTAGGTCCGCAGCTTCATCCTATATCCCTATCTCTGTTTATAAGCGAATCTTTCTCACTTTCTATGCATTCATAGCTTAATCCTTCTATCTACATTGTTTACAAAAGAGGGTAGCCTTGCTGTCTTAACCCTTGAAACTCATTTATAATCCAATCTTGCATTGTGTGGGATTGGATCTTGTGGGTTTCAACCCCTCTTTTGAATGTAAAGTCTCCCCTAAGTGAAAACCGACAATCCTAAGTGACCCGCTTTCCCCTTTGGAGTGGTGGAGGGAGCACTTAGGGTTCGCTTGCGATTTTCCGCTTTACAATAGGGAACATGGTCATAAGGGAGGACTATAGCAATCTAGCATGTGAGCAAAACCAAAAGCATTGTTGGATGGACTCAACCTTAGCACATAATGGGCTAGAGGAGGGTGGCACAAGAATTTAAGGCATTTCCCGATTGGAAGCTTTGCATGGAGACGTTTCCATGTAGTGAGTTGTGATTGTGAATCAGCTTTGGATTGCCATATTTGAAGGCTAAGTTTGCTCCATTGAGCCCTACTAAACTTACACCTCCAAATAGAATTGATAGTATGTGGGAAGAAAAATTGAAAGAATGGACGGTAAAAGTTTTTGGATTTCTAGCACAACCACTTCATCTTTGGAGCTGATGTTGAAGCAATCCTTCAGTTGGTGCCATGATTTCTAGGGGAAGCTTGTGAGATCCCATACGTCTTATTTGAAAAGGCATTTAGCTTTGAAATTAGGAATCACAACTCGAGATCTTCCAGTGAATTGGATCAACTAGTTCCACTAGATAGATGAAGTGGCAAACCTAAGCCCATGATCAAAAGATTGGTCAAATCAGGACGTTTTGTTTGAAACTAATTGCCAAGCCTTCCAAATGCAATTAAATGGAGTTGATTTGTGGATCTTTTCAAAGGGAGCTAGGAAGACCTTATCACGTGAATGAATTGTGTCCCATGTGTTATCTACAATGATAGTTTGCATTCGAAAATGGATTGTGTTTGCGTGACCCATCCCCTTCCGAATATCTCACAATCTGTTTGGCTAAAAGATAGAACCTGTGCATTTATATAGATTGTTGAATTTTAAAGGTTGAGCTCTGATAACATGTTGTATTTTCAAAGCTTTGATAGCATGTTGGAGAAACGACTGCACTTTGATACCATGTTGGAGCAAAGGCTACACTTTGATACCATGTTGGAGAAAAGGTTGCACTTTGATATCATGTTGAATTTTAAAGATTTAACTTTGGTACCATGTTGAAGTTTGCAACATCCTGCAAGATCAAACAACAAACTAGAACACCTTTTGCAAACAAGAGTAGCAAGAATAATATGCCATATTCCTCAAAAGCAAAAGTTACAAAATGAATTACAATTGTATAATGAGGTGCTTATAAAGAAAGCATTGAGTTAAATTTAGGATAACTAAAGTGCAAACATGAGGAGCAAAAATCAACTCTAGTTAAACTAGATGCATAAAAACTAAACGAGAAGCAAGCACTCCTAAGTGAACTTAAGCAAAAAAACATTACTAGTCATAAAAAAACAACTAATAGTTAAAAAATTCTCTAACATGGATCAATGATACATAAGACACCTTTATCGTTCTAAGGAATGCAATTTGACCATGATGTAGGCTTTCCCTTGTTTTTCCACCATTTGGCCCAAAGTTAGTTTTAGATGAGCCATGTTAGTTAATTATAGTGTGCTTTAGAGGGTAGCCAACATTGATGAGATATAACCATGGCTCACCAAGAAGATTTTATTTTCCATTGAACGCAATTGACCATAGACAAAAAATAGTTTGTACAAGATAATAATTTATTTTGACTTTTCATGAAGCCAACTCCATATATCCTTTAGAGCAACACCCATATGAGGCATACTAAGATATCTAGTAGTGGTGTCTTGTTTCATCTCTATCTACTCTTTAGGAATCCATGATGAATGAGGCTTAGGACATGTCACGAAGAAACCTCTTTTATGCATTGCCAATTGAGAGATATGGTGATTCAAAAGTACTCTAGACTCTAGAGTATCTAGTGTATTATTCACCTCCTTGATGAAATTTTGAATTAAAATCATGTTGTCATTAGTGAAGTGGGACTTAAGGGACATAACATTGCCACAAAGAGAGATTCGTCATATTAGGTTATTTGCATGCACATGTTGAAAGAGATATCCAAGGGCATCAATCATAGGGACTAGAGGAAAGGGGCAAGAGGGGCAGATAGACTTTTGAAGGAGGAATTTTGGGGAAATAGATCCATTAGTTACCAATCTAGCATTTACATCCATTAGTTTGTGAAATGCACATAGACAATATTGTGGGGTGGGGGGGGGGGGAGTGAATTAATTTTTTAAAACTTTTAAAAACATGAAACCTCATAAAACATAGAGAGAGAAAACAAGAAGATGCAAATACCAATTTTCTTGTGGAAAACCCTTTCGGGTAAAAAATCATGACACACTATAGCTTTCATTAACAAATGGGCACCAACCCAAAATACAAAAGTGAGCACCAACTCATTGAGAGAACCTACTCCCCTTGAGAGAAGCTTCATGACATATATAATTGACTTTATCTCACATGATGTTCGACTTCATAACCTTCTACAAATATGCAACAAATTCTTCTTCAGTTATACTACAAAATCACTATGTCTCTACAGAAATCCTTCATAAATTTTATCATCAATTTGCAATGATATTCTTATGACAGTATACCTATACAATAAAAAAATACTATAAACTCATATGTATAGGTTACACTAGAAAGGCATTATCTTTTCTTTAAAATTATGTTCCATCCAACTCTTGGAAACTCCATGATTTCTTTTTTAAGCTTCAATTTTAAACTTCATACCAAAATTAGACTCCACAATAATTGCTTTCCTAGCTCCATACAATTTATTCTACAAAGGGTACCACCATGATTTTTATTTAGACAATAAACCGTTTTGCACTTATGCAATCTATGGGTATTTTGCTGATATAGAAGTATTCCATGATTAATAGCCAATAATGTTGCATGTTTTATTTTAAAAAGGAGCACAATTAAAGAATGGCCCATGTGCGGTCAAAGGATCTTACGCCAGAATAAGATGAGTTGTCCACTCACTAGCAACACCCTCAAAATAGAATCCATGAAGTTAATGAAGTTTGTTTCAAATGAAACCGCCAAGCACATTAATATTGCTGATTATTCAGACCACTGAATCTGACTTGGCACAAGTCAATAGGTGAAGTGAAAAAGTAGGCAATTTAAGCTAACAAATCGAGCAACTCAACCAAGCTAGCAAGTAGCTCAAGAAAAGTAACTAGACAAGTAGGTAGCTCAAACATACAACCAAACAACTCAACCAAATAGCCAAAATTACTCAACCAAAATCTGATGAATAATCAACAACTTAACTAGTATTTTATTCCAATTCTCTTTTCAAAAAAAGCTAAACATAGTTCCCTATTACTATGGGTAATCCTCCAAAATTTACACAACCTTGATTATCATCCTTTGACATCAATGATGAAATATCCAACAATTTGGATCCAAATCCCAACCAATGAAGCCTATTGAGGGGCTAGCAAATGCAATCATATCCCTTATCAAAATCAAGTTTGATGATGAAAGCATCTTAAGTGGCTTTTAAAGCCCATTTAGTTGTCTCCTAAGCCAACACAAAATTATCTAATATAAACAACCTGTTGGCATTTTGCATATAGATTGCATTAATGATATGTTGTCATTGATGTCAATTGAACCGGTAATGGTATTTATGTTATTGCTGATATTGTTGTTTCTTTTATAGACTTGTAACCGGTAGGACTGGAAGATGTTGTAAACTGGTATGTTAAGTCTGTGAGTTGAACTGGGTAAACCGGTGTAAAGGGTTAAACCTTTCTATGCAATGCAACCGGTAAACCCTACCTGTTGATTTTTGTTAAACCCTAAGCCAATCAAGTTTGTTGGTTTATTATTTGATAAGCAGCAATGATGGAGACACATGTGCTCATTGTATGAGGATAAATTCAGATTGTTTTGGTTCGTTTGCTTGATATCTTGGAAATGAGCAAAGTGGATTGCATCTAATGCATAGCGCGTGATGAGTTACAAATTTCGATGAAGTGGTGATCATGGAGCGGTTGAAATTTTCTTGAAGGATGTGAAGAGATTGTTATGATTTCTAATGGTCAAGATTGTACCGACTTGTTTGTAATCTCGATGATGAGAATTAGGTTTTTGTTGTGTTACCGACTTAATTAATTTGTATTTAAGGTAGATGAAGTTGTTTGTAAACGATGTTGGCAAGATTGGCAAAAACCTATTGTGTGTGCAGTTGCCAAACCGATGAATGGATCTGTACTTTGAGTAAAGGCAGATTGAAACTTAAAAGGATCTGATCAAGCAAATGTAGTGCTATTAAGACAGATCAAGAAACCTGTTGTTTTCTAACAATTACTACAGAAGTGAAATCCCTTAACCAGGTAAGCTCTAACAAGCTTGGTTACTCATTAAATCCTCTAACAAGGTGGTTCGTTAACTTGGATTCTTAAATCCTCCCGCGAGGTTACTCCTAGCATGGTATTGTGATTTTCATCAAGACATATTTGTAAATCCCTTAATTGGGTGATTCCTAAACAGGAATTAGTTCTTAACATGACTTATTGTAAGTTTTAACATACTTGGCTCCTAATAGGGCGAACTTCAGAAGAGTTCAGATAGCTATCCTTGTGAGTTTCATATCACCGTGGTTTTTACCTATTTGGGTTTTCCACGTATAAACATTTGTCTCAAGTGGTGAATGTTTTTGTGGTTATGATCTTATTTGTTGAGTTGATTAATTTCTGATAAGGCATGATAACTAGAAGCATTGAGAGATGAATATGTTGAAATATGATTGAGCATTGTTAAGTTGTTAGAACAGTCAAACCGGTTGATGTCAAGAATTCTTATGAATATTGTTCTTAACTGTGATAAGTTTACTTTGTGTGATTGAATTTGAGTTCGGGATCTTTGTATCAGTTTTTTAGTATACTGATTCACTCCCCCTCTCAGTATTCTATCGAATACTTATTCTTTTATCATACCATCAATTGGTATCAGAGTGTCTCAGGGCCTCTTTAATCTAAAAGTCTAACAACTTGAGGAAAAGATCTTGTAGATCATGATGAAGAAAGAAGGTCCGAAGTTCAACAAAGATAACTATAGAATATAGAGTGACAGAATGAAGATTTACATTAAGAGTCTTGGTAGTCAATATTGGAATCACATAGAAACTAAGTATATCACACCTACTGGAACCCTGACTGATGATCAGAAGAAAGAACAACAAGAAAATCATCAAGCATTGGAGGCTATTATCAGTTCTCTATTTGATGCTGAATATGTAGATGTTCATGGTGTTGAAACTGCATATGAAGTATGGAAAAAACTTGAAGATATTTATAGCGGTGATGAACATGTTAAGATTGCTAAAGAAGAGAGTCTAAGAGGAAAGTTTGATGACATGAGAATGTCTGAAGGTGAGAATATCCAACAGTATGGTCAAAGGATAAAAGAGATTGTTGGTGAAATAAAGAGTGTAGGAGGGAAAGTGGAAGATGCCATAGTGATCAATAAGGTACTGAGAATCCTGCTACTGGTCTATGTTATCCGTGTTGCAGCTATTCAGGAGCTGAAGTCCATTGACAAATCTAAGGTACCTCTTGACTCTATTATTGGCAAACTTATTGCTTTTGAACTAAATGGATATGATGGTAGTATACAAAAATCAGAATCTGCATTCAGAGCTTTTGTCTCTAACCCATCTATGAGAAAAAGTAGATATGCTAGTCATGGTTATGAGTCTAGATCTAGTAGAGATGCTGATGACGAAGACAACTTAGTGGAACTTGAAGCATTGTTGGCAAAACGACTACCTAGAGGCACTGGTAAATATAGAGGTAAGTTACCTTTAAAATGTTTTGCATACAATAAGATTGGTCATATAGCAGCTAATTGCCCTAATGGTGAAACTGAATACAAACGAGACAAATTTAAGAAGTATAAGGGTAAAGGCAAGAGAGATTGTCTTGTAGCTATTGACAGTGGTATTACTGATGAAGAATCTGACGATGATGCTAGTGAAGATATTGTGTTTGTAGCTATTAAGGAAGAAATATCAGATAAGAAGGCACTAGTATCCAGGATGGATAAATCTGATGATTGGATCATTGATAGTGGTTGTTCACATCACATGACCGGTAATCGGAGCAAATTTCTATCCCTGAAAGAATTTGATGGCGGTGTTGTCAAATTTGACAATAACTCACCCTATATGGTTAAAGGTAAGGGAGTTATTTCTCTTAATGGGAAGAACAGTGCTGACGATGCCTATTGGGTTGGAATCCTAAAGCATAATCTTCTGAGTGTGGCACAACTTAATGATAAAGGATACCCACTGGAGTTTAGAAATGGTATGTGCAAAATCTTTGACAACAAAGGTGAATTGATTGCTACCGGGAAACAGACCAGAGGTAATCTATTTCATCTTAATCCTAAAGTTAGCCACTGTTGGATTGCAAAGATAGATGATATTTGGTTTTGGCATAAGAGATTTTGTCATATAAATTTTAAAAATATTGTTAAAGTAAGCAAGTCTAAGACAGTAAGAGGTCTGCCTCAACTAGACAAATTGGTTAATGCTCTTTGTAAAGAATGTTAGTTAGGAAAGATGACTTCTTCAACTTTCAAAAGCAAGTCCTTCTCAGCGGAGCACTTGTTAGATTTGGTTCATACAGATCTATGTGGACCAATAAGAACAAGAAGCATTCAAGGTGATAGATATTTCATGATCTTTACTGATCATTGTTCAAGGATGATGTGGCCCACATTCTTGAAGGATAAGAATGAAGCTTTTGGTAAACAAGGTGTTCAGAGCCTTAGCTGAGAAAGAGAGTGGCAAAAAGATAAAATGTCTGAGAATGGATCAAGGCAGTGAATTTACTTTTGAAGAATTCACTAAGTATTGTGATGAGAGTGGTATCAAGCGGCAACTTTCTGCACCAAGGACACCACATCGGAATGGTATAGCAGAGAGAAACAACTGGTTAGTGGTTGAAGCTGCTAGAACAATTTTTATACAAGGAGGTGTAGCGAAATCATTTTGGAAAGAAGCTGTAAGTACAATTGTCTACACAATGAACCAAGTTTTGGTGAAAAGAGGTAAGGACAAAACCCCTTATGAATACTGGTATGGGAGATCACCCGATGTTAGCTATTTTAAGATATTTGGAAGCAAATGTTTTATTAAAAGAGGTGATTACATAACCAAGTTTGAAACTAAGAGTGATGAAGGCTTATTTTCTTAGCTATTCCACCAAGAGTAAGGCCTATAAATGCTTCAACAACTGGACACAGAGAATTGTTAAGAGTGCTAATGTTCGTGTAGATGAATGTCCTGAAGTCTCAGAAGAAACCAGTTCAGATAAAAATGATGAAGATCCTTGCATTTTGCTTTTGGAACCCGAAACTTTTCAATCAAAAACCATGAAAGCAAATCCTGATGTACATATTCAACTAGAACAAATAAATTCAAAAGAAGATGACAATGAAGAAGCTGAACCTGAAGAGAATGATCGTGTTATACCTAGGTATGTGAGATTGAATCACAGTCCTGAACAGATTATTGGGGATAAGGATGCTGGAGTACTAACTAGAAGGAGAATAAGAGAGAACTGTTGCATGATCTCCACTTTTGAACTTAGAAGTGCTAAGGATACATTTGGTGATGATCATTGGGTTAAAGCAATGGAGGAGGAATTGGATCAAATTGAGAAGAACAACACTTAGACCCTAGTACCCCGACCGATAAATAAGAATGTTATAGGTACTAAATGGGTGTTCAAAAACAAGTTAAATGAAGATGGTGTTGTAATTCGCAACAAGGCAAGACTAGTTTGCAAAGGTTATGCGCAAGAAGAAGGAGAAGATTGTGGAGAAACTTCTGCACCAGTAGCAAGACTAGAAGGTGTCAGAACTGTTAGGGTTTCAAGCAGATCCGAAGAAAATATGAACTGACAATTATATGCAGATTTAAATACAAAAGATAAAGAAATAAAACAGGACACAGATAACACAGAGATTTAACGTGGTTCACCCAGAATGGGTTACGTCCACCATACACAGTCGTCCAATCTTTCTTATTATCCAGCAAAAACAGTACATCAACCTTACAATGCCTTAAGCATCCAGCCGCTTATAACATGCGTTTTTAGGGCAACCAACAAAGTCGGCCTTTTTAGGGTTTTATTACAATGTCGGTTTTCATCAACGAAAAACGGCAAAAAAAAATTTCTTGGGGGCTCCCGCCCCTGAACCCCCATTTTTCTCAGGGGCTGCCGCCCCCGAACCCTTGCCCGAGGCCCGACCCGGCCCCAGACCTTGGCGAGGATACATGTTGAGTGTACAGTACTTTGTTGATCAGTCACCACATTTCAACAATCTCCCACTTGGAGATTGATTAGGTTCCACACCGAACAATCTCTCACTTGGAGACCGATACTACACGACACCACTGTACATGCAACATCCGCTAGATAAAACACTAGGACTCGACTGGTATAAATTCCATAATTATCAATCAAGAAGACCACCAGAAATTGATGAAGAAATCAGCTTCTCCTGTGGAACTGTTTTCGTCAACATATCGACAGGATTCTCACTTGTGTGAATCTTCTCAAGCCGTAACTGACCCTCCTCCAAAATAGTCCGGATGAAGTGGTACCTGAGCTGAATGTGTTTTGTCCTTGAATGAAAAGCAGATTTCTTTGGAAGATGAATGACACTCTGGCTATCAGTATACAATGGGCTATCCTCTTGTGTTTGACCCAATTTCTTCAGAAAACATTGCAACCAAATCATCTCCTTGCTGGCTTCTGTAGCAGCAACATACTCAGCTTCAGTGGCTAAAAGTGCAACAACCTTTTGCAGCCTAGAAATCCAACTGACTGCAGTTCCCCCTATAGTAAAAACATACCTTGTAGTACTCCTCCATGAATCAATATCACCCGCCAGATCAGAGTCAACAAATCCACTCAGAGTAGCATTAGATCCTTTGAAACATAATGCCTTCGTAGTAGTTCCTTTCAAATACCGAAGAATCCATTTCACAACATTCCAATGTTCCATACCCGGATTACTCATAAACTTGCTCACAACTCCCACTGCATGTGCAATATCTGGCCTTGTGCATACCATTGCATACATCAGACTGCCAACAACTGATGAATACGGGATGTTAGACATTTTATTAACCTCTTCCTGTGCCTTTGGGCACATCTCCTCAGTCAATTTCAAATGACTAGCCAAAGGTGTACTAACTGCTTTTGCATCCTGCATGTTAAATCTTTTCAACACCTTCTTTAAATATTCACTTTGGGACAAATTCAAGGTTTTATTTTTCCTGTCCTGTGTAATTCTCATACCGAGAATTTGCTTAGCTGAACCCAAATCCTTTATAGCAAATGACCTGGCTAATTTCTGTTTAAGATCATTTATATGTTGCATGTTAGACCCAGCAACAAGCATGTCATCAACATAAAGCAACAGGATAATATAACTGCCATTATCAAATCTCGTAAAATATACACAATGATCAGAATGACATCTATGATAACCGTGTTCAGCCATGAAACTATCAAATTTTAAATACCATTTCGGGGTGCTTGCTTTAGGACATACAGACTTTTCTTCAACCTGCACACCAAGTTCTCCTTACCTTTGACCTCATATCCTTGTGGTTGCAACATGTAAATTTCCTCCTCCAAATCTCCATGGAGAAAAGCTGTTTTGACATCTAATTGTTCAAGATGTAAATCATCTGCAGCCACAAGACTAAGTACAGTTCTAATTGAAGTCATTTTTACAACTGGAGAAAATATTTCATCATAATCTATACCCTTTTTCTGTGTAAAACCTTTTACCACAAGTCTGGCCTTATATCTTTTCTAACCTCCTTCCTCCTCCTTCAGCCGATAAACCCATTTGTTAGGCAAGGCTCTTTTTTTTGCAAGTAAAGGGACTAAGTCCCAAGTCTTATTTTTTATCAAGGAGTCCATCTCCTCTTTCATGCCTAGCTCCCACTGTTGTTTGGCATCTAACTGCATTACTTCTTCGTATTCTTCTGGTTCACCAGAATCCGTTAATAACGTAGAATACAAAGAAGGAGAAAATCTTTCAGAGGGTCTACTTGTCCTCGTAGAACGTCTAACACTTGCAGGAGTTTGTGGAACAATCTGTTGTTGCTGAGCATCAGGTACCTGTGGCATTTCATTTTCAGGAATCTCATTCAACACCACATATTCTTGTTTGTTATGTTCATGCTTCTTTTCCTGCATCTGTTCTTTATACATAACCTTCTCATTGAATATAACATCTCTACTTCTAATTATTTTCTTATTTTCAAAATCCCATAACCGATAGTCATATTCATCTATTCCATATCCAATGAAGGTACATTTATGAGATTTGGCATCAAGCTTGGTTTTGTTTTCTTTATCAACATGGACAAAAGCTTCGCAACCAAAAGTTTATAGAAAAGAATAATTTACCTTTTTACTAGTCCATGCCTTCTCTGGAATACCACCATCCAAAGGGGTTGAAGGTCCTCTATTTATCAAATAGACAACAGTATGTACAACATCTGCCCAAAAATGTAAGGGCAATCCAGCATGCAATCTCATGCTCTTCGCACGTTCCATGATAGTCCTATTCATTCTCTCTGACACACCATTTTCCTGTGGAGTTCCTGGAACTGTCTTCTACTTTCGAATCCCATTTAAGGAGCAATAATCTTCAAATGCTTTGTTGCAATACTCACCTCCATTATCCGATCTGAGACACTTCAACCTTTTTCCTGTCTCATTCTCAACCAAAGCTTTCCATTTTTTAAAAGTTTCAAAAATATCTGATTTTTGTTTTAAGAAATATACCCATGTTTTTCTGGTTGAGTCATCAATAAAAATAACATAATAACAAGAGCCACCAAGAGATGATACCTGAGTCAGTCCCCATACATCTGAATGTACAAGCTCTAACTTCTCACTCTTCTTCTCTTTCCCAACCTTGAGAAATCTGACTCTTTTCTATTTACCATAAACGCAGTTTTCATAGAACTCTAAATCAATCTTCTTTAGTTCTGGCAATAGATTTTTGGAGTGAAGGGTTTTCATCCCTTTCTCACTCATGTGCCCAAGCCTATGGTGCCACATTATCGAATCTGTTCTTGCAACATTTATTGTTGTTTCCCTGCAGTAATTTTATCTGTAGCAGCTAAGGTAGAGTAAGTGTTACCAGTACACAGATATAATGTGCCTACCTTCACACCTTTAGTTACTACTAATGATCCTTTAGTGACCTTCCACATACTGTCTAAGAAGGTAACTATGCAAACTTCACTACCTAGTTTCCCTGCAGAAATTAAATTTCTTCTTAAATTAGGAACATGTCTTACCTCCTGCAGAAACCAGTCATTACCATTCTGCAACTTGATCTTTATCTTTCCTTTTCCAACAATTTGACAGGGCTCATCATCACCAAAATATACTTGTCCAAAATCACCTTGAACATAATCTAGAAAATATTTTCTATGGGGTGTAGCATGAAATGAAGCCCTAGAATCTATTACCCAGGAATCATTAACATTATCCAAACATAAGATTAAAGCATCTTGTAAAGTATTACTTGCAATATTAGCTTCCTTACTATCATTTTCATTTTTGTCTCTTCTTTTGTTTTTCTGAGACCAACAGTCTTTCTTTAGATGACCAGGCTTTCCGTAGTACCAACAATCTTTCTTTCCTCTAGATTGAGAGCGTCCTTTCTTTGACTTCCCTCGTGACTTTTCATTCCCAGGTCCTTTTCCTCTTTCCTTTGATCTTCCTCTGATCTCCACATTCAAAACACTACCCGATGATGTTGGAGTTTCACCTGTGCTTTTCCTTTGCATTTCCTCGCTTAGGATAACACCAACAATATCATCAAATACCAAAGTATTTTTACCAGAGACAGAGTTACTTACAGCCATAACCAAACTATTCCAACTTTCTGGCAAAGAACATAAAATCAAGAGAGCCCTAACCTCTTCTGCAAAGGTAATTTTTACCGAAGACAATTGACTGGTAATTGTATTAAATTCATTTAAGTGTTCTGCTACAGATCCTCCCTCACTTATTTTCAAATTAAACAAACGCTTCATAAGAAATACCTTATTCGAAGTCGAGGGTTTCTTGTACAACTTAGCCAATGTTGCCATCAAATCTACAACCGTTTTTGCTTCTGTTATATTGAATGCTACAGATGGCGCAAGGCACAATCGAATGGATCCCAGTGTCTTTCTATCTAAAATGTCCCACTCTTCATCTGACATTGTGGTCGGTTTCTTTGCCTTTCCTTCCAATCGCCGCCACAAATCCTTTTGATACAGGTAATCCTCCATCTGCATTTTCCATAACTGATAATTCTGGCCATTAAACTTTTCGACCTTGAATTTGGAATCCTCCATTGCTCCCACTCAAATCTGAAAGTCCTGCCAATTTACATAAAACCTCGCTCTGATACCAATTGTTAGGGTTTCAAGCAGATCCGAAACAAATATGAACTAACAATTATATGTAGATTTAAATACAAAAGATAAAGAAATAAAACAAGATACAGATAACACAAAGATTTAACGTGGTTCACCCAGAATGGGTTATGTCCACCATACACAGTTGTCCAATCTTTCTTATTATCCAGCAAAAATAATATATCAACCTTACAATGCCTTAAGCATCTAGCCGCTTATAACATGCATTTTTAGGGCAAGCAACAAAGTCGGTCTTTTTTAGGGTTTTATTACAATGTCGGTTTTCATCAACGAAAAATGGCAAAAAAAAATTTCTCGGGGGGCTCCCGCCCCCGAACCCTTGCCCGAGGCCCGGCCCGGCCCTGGACCCCGACGAGGATACGTGCTGAGTGTACAGTACTTTGCTGATCAGTCGCCACATTTCAACAAGAACATTACTTGCATTTGCAGCTCATAAGAAATTCAAGGTATACCAGATGGATGTTAAGTCTGCATTTTTGAATGGGATATTAGAAGAAGAGGTTTATATAGAGCAGCCTGATGGTTATGCATTGACAGATAAGGAAGACATAGTATGCAAATTGCATAAAGCTTTGTATGGATTAAAGCAGGTACCTAGAGCATGGTATGAATGACTTCATACACATTTGGTGAAGATAGGCTTTGCTAGAACCAATGATGACAACAACATTTATCTTAAGTCTAAAGGAGATGAGATACTGGTCAGTGAAGTATTTGTTGATAACATTATATTTGGAGGTAATGATGAAATGAACAATAGTTTTTGTAGGGGAAATAAAAATTTTCATAGGCTTGTAGATACAACAAACTAAGAATGGTATTTTTATTACTCAATCCAAGTATGTGAAAGAGGTTTTGAAAACTTTTGGTATGAGTGATTGTAAACTAGTTGGAACCCCAATGGTTACAAGTTGTATGTTGTCCAAGGAAGATGCATCTGAGTCTGTAGATGAAAAGGAATACAGGTCAATGATTGACAAATTACACTATGATGTTCACAGTCGACCGGATATCGCCCATGTGGTTGGTATTGTATCTAGATTTCAAAAGAATCCAAAGGAAGCACATCTAATGGCATCCAGGAGAATTTTTAGATATCTGAAAGGTACTGTTGACTATGGGTTATGGTATCCATATGGTAGAAATTTTGATTTGAAGGTATACACAAATGCTGATTGGGCAGGAAATATTGATGACCGGAAGAGTACTACCGGAAGAGTGTTATTTAGACAGATCAAGAAACCTGTTGTTTTCTAACAATTACAACAGAAGTGAAATCCCTTAACAGGGTAAGCTCTAACAAGCTTGGTTACTCATTAAATCCTCTAACAAGGTGGTCCATTAACTTGGATTCTTAAATCCTCCCGCGAGGTTACTCCTAACAAGGTATTGTGCTTTTCATCAAGGCATATTTGTAAATCCCTTAATCGAGTGATTCCTAAACAGGAATTAGTTCTTAATAGGACTTATTGTAAAGCTGTAACAAGTTTGGCTCCTAACAGGGTGAAATTCAAAAGAGTTTAGATAGCTATCCTTGTGAGTCTCATCTCACCGTGGTTTTTACCTAGTTGTGTTTTCCACATATAAACATTTGTGTCAAGTGGTGAATGTTTTTGTGGTTATGATCTTATTTGTTGAGTTGATTAATTTCTTATAAGGCATGATAACTAGAAGCATTGAGAGATGAATATGTTGAGATATGATTAAGCATTGTTGATGTTTACAAAGATAGAAGTTGTTTTATTGTTAAGTTGTCAGAACAGTCAAACCTGTTGATGTCAAGAATTCTTATGAATATTGATCGTAACTATGATAAGTTTACTTTGTGTGATTGAATTTGAGTTTGGGATCTTTGTATCAATTTTTCAATATACTGATTCACCCCCCCCTCTCAGTATTCTACCAAATACTTATTCTTTCATAATACCATCACAACCATTTAGGAATTTTGTTTGCTTAGGCCTAACAATTGTTTGAGTAATGTGCTCTAATATTTTGGCCAAAGCTTTGGTAATGATCTCATAAGATATATTAAACAATTGAGGTGATAGGGTGCTAACCATTCACCATGTCTTCTTGTGTTCTCTTAGGAATGCCATTAATTAGATATTGATTGATGACAACTTCTAAAGTTCTAGTTTTAATTCTCTCAAGATACACAAAGAAATCTTCAGAAATGTGAGGCCAAAGAGCTAGTTAAAACTGCATTATAAATCCATCCCTTCCATGTCTCTTTTCCAAAGCTACACTGAACATAGATTCCTTGATTAGCTTTGAAGAAGGTGATGATCACACAAGGTGTTGTTTGGTTTAAATTTTGTGTGATACACAACCGACCAAATCATCCTCTAGTACATGCATACAAGAATCATTGATGAAGTCATCAATGAACAATTGTTCATAATGCTCATGGAAGATTTTTATATTCTTGTCATGATTGGTTTGAGATGAGCCATCAAAATTTAATGATCAAGATGCATTTATTTATATGCTTATGTGGAACATATAGGAAAACAATTAGAGCTTTTTTATCTCTAACCATTGCAATTGATCCCTCATTTTTGTACCTTTACCCTTGTAAACAACCAATTTATGAAGACATTTTTTGTGTAAGCAACTAATGCTAAAAGGGTTGTTTTCCAAAAGTTTTTTTCCATGTCCAAGTTTTCCAAGTTGTCCTTTAAGGGATTTTTCAATTTCCCAATGCTTAGTCACATCCTTGCTATAATAGAAATGGAGAAAGATAACACAATGAGAGATTGTTCTTTTGCACCATATTAGAATTAGTTGGATGCAATAACCTTTATGTGCTTGAGAAGGGTTAGGGTGAGTTCTATAATATCTTATTGAGAGATTATATTTTTCAAGAGGTAGTTGTCCTTAGCATAAATCACTCTTGCATAAATAGTTCTAGCTTCTTTCAAGCTATGCTGCAACATGAACATGAAAAATAATGTTCTTAAATGAAATAATTTTTATTTGCAATAATTGAATGCTCAAGTATAATAATATTTGTGCCAAATCATAAGAAAACAAGTCAATTGGATGGTCAATTTGTAATTTTAAAGTTGTCACTTGCTAGGTAAGTTCCTAAAGCAATTTTACATAATCTCTCCTCCAAAACTTTGATTACATGATGCAATCAAGACTAGATGCTCTTATCAAACTACCCAATCTTGCAACCTTAACATGCCATCCAATCCACACTGTAAATAAAATATGAAACATATTGTAGCATCGTAAATTGTACACCCTTGCTAGGGTGGTACAATTCCACGCTTAGTTTAGCACCTACCTCAATGTGTTTGCATCTTGCATTGTAATTTCCCTTTAAGCATTTAATTAATTAATTTAATTTAATCTAAAATCATATTTCAACACTCTCCACATTATAAAATTGGGCCCTTTACCCTAAGTGTGCTGCTTTTTATTTTATTCCTCCAATAAATCATTAAATCACAAACCCTAATTATGTCCTATTTCGACCTTTAAGGCCCGATTTCCTGTATTAAAACTTCTTGAAATCAACTGTAACTTTGGGTTTCTCTCTAATATCATCATATCTAACGACCCTGAAAATTTGGTGAAAAGTTGGTCGGACCATGTGCAACATTTTTCCCGAAATTTTGGGAGCATAATTCTATGATATCATAATGATTAACTCCAAGAGATTGGTCGGAAATTCAAATCCTAGGTCAGTCTAAAGACGAAATTAAGATCTAGGGTTTCATACATAAGAGATATATTTTTTTTCATTTGAAGGTAATGAAGATCTAGGAAAAAGTTGTGGGAGTGAGCATAAAGGAGCCTTCTATGTAGTAAAAGAGAAGCTTATGTGGAGTCTTCAACAACATTCAACAACATTCATCAAGCATTTATTAAGTATCTGTCAAGCATTCATCATCAATTAGGAGCTTTGAAGAAATTGAAGAATAATAGGAGATCACTGACTGACGATTGGCTTGTACCCCTCCCTTAGAGGTTGGGTATGATTTCACATTGTTGTTTTCATATCTTTGTATGAGCTTCTTTACATTAACTTGCATATTTACATTCATGCTTTAAATCACTTTGCATCATTGATTTAGAGCATTTACTTTGTCAATTATAAGCATTTAGGGTTTACTCTTTAGGATTGCTCTAGATTGTTTGCATTCATTCTAGGGTCTTGCACACACACAAAAATTCCCACACACTATTTTACTATACAAATCGGCTATTTGTTGAGGTAGAAATCACCAAAATAGGGTTTTGACTGAGACAAAACCCTACATAGCCACCCAAACCTTCTCTTTTCAGTTGTAGGTGTAGAAACAAGCACCCAAAAGGCTTCTCGGATCAACAAAAGACACCATAACTATCCTAAGGTCTTAGACTGCCCCAAATGGTGCCCCGATCCCCCTCAAATTTAGTGATTTTTGACAATGTGTAAGCTCAGGATCTTAGGATTTTAGCTCTTCAGTTGTAGCTCTTTGTTAGATCCTCAGGGATAGGGGCGTGGCGCCTTGGTCTTGGTCAGTTTGGTCTATCTTTCAACATCAAGTACACATTCAAATTCCTCCCCCTTCTCTTCTTTAAGTATCTCAGTTCCAGATCTGCAAGTTTGTATAATTTCATCTTATAAATGCTTCATTGTTCATCTCCTATTCTAGTTGATCAATCTTTCACATCTTATCTTCACATACAACAAGAGGAATAGAAACCCTAAGAGATAATCCTTGGCTCTCTCTTTCTCACAAGAAGTAGCCAAAGTGAGATATCTTCCTATGCTCTTTTGTATTCCCAATGTGTTGGCTAAAATGGGATTAGGTCCTAGTCACCTGGTCTCGCTTTTTCCCCTCCACATTTTGGTGAACCCGACATGAATCCAATCTTCTTTAATTCTGATTTATGTTCTTAGATCTGAGTATTCTTTCTATTTTAAATTCAAATTTATATTTACAAATTTCAATTTCTTGCAAATTTCAAAAAAATTTAGAGGCCACTTTTGTTAAAACCCTAATTTTTCAATTCAAAATTGAACTTGTGTATAGCTTAATTTGGATTATTAATTTTAGATTTGATTTATGAACACATTTCACTCATAAATTTCATTTTCTAAATCAACATTTAAAGTGCTTGCATTGGTTAAAATTGAGCATTTCCTTCTATTTTTCATATGCTATCATTTGAAAGAGGAAAATTGTTGTCATGATGCATTCATTTCATAAATGTGATAATGGGTTAGCTTGCCTTGCTTCAGTTTTTTCATTTCTTAAAGAACCTCCTCCTACCTATGACAACATTTTAGTGCTTAAAAGAGTTGTTACCAATTGCTAGCATTTTTAGTTTGTTGGCATTTTGCATATAGATTGCATTAATGATATGTTGTCATTGATGTCAATTGAACCAGTAATGGTATTTATGTTATTGCTGATATTGTTGTTTTTTATATTGACTTATAACCGATAGGAGTGGAAGATGTTGTAAACTGGTATGTTAAGTTTGTGAGTTGAACTGGTAAATTGGTGTAAAGGGTTAAACCTTTCTATGCATTGTAACTGGTAAACCCTACCTGTTGATTTTCGATAAATCCTAAATTGATCAGGTATGTTGGTTTATTATCTAATGAGCAGTTATGATGGAGACATTTGTGATCATTGTATGGGGATAAGTTCAGATTGTTTTGGTGCATTTGTTTGATTTCTTGGGAAGGAGCAAAGTGGATTGCATCTAATTCATAGCGTGTGATGAGTTACACAGTTCGATGAAGCAGTGATCATGCAGCGGTTGAAATTTTCTTGAAGAACGTGAAGAAGTTGTTATGGTTTCTAATGGCCAAGATTGTACCAACTTGTTTGTAATCTTGATGATGAGAATTAGGTTTTTGTTGTATTACCAACCTAATTGTTTTGTATTTAAGGTCGATGAAGTTGTTTGTAAAATTTGTTGGCAAGATTGGCGAAAACCTGTGAGTGTGCAATTGCCGAACCGGTGAATGGATTTGTACTTTGGGTAAAGGCAGATTGAAGCTTAGAAGGATTTGATCAAGCAAATGTAGTGCTATTCAAACAGATCAACAAAGCCTGTTGTTTTCTAACAATTACAACAGAAGTGATATCCCTTAACCGGGTAAGCTCTAACAAGCTTGGTTACTCATTAAATCCTCTAACAAGGTGGTCCATAAATTTGGATTCTTAAATCCTCCAACGAGGTTACTCCTAACAGGGTATTGTGCTTTTCATCAAGGCATATTTGTAAATCCCTTAACCAGGTGATTCCTAAACAGGAATTAGTTCTTAACAGGACTTATTGTAAAGCTTTAACATGCTTGGCTCCTAATAGGGCGAACTTCAGAAGAGTTTAGATAACTATCTTGGAGAGTCCCATCTCACCGTGGTTTTTACCTATTGGGTTTTCCACGTATAAACATTTGTGTCAAGTGGTGAATTTTTTGTGGTTATGATCTTATTTGTTGATTAGATTAATTTCTGATAAGGCATGATAACTAGAAGCATTGAGAGATGAATATGTTGAGATATGTTTAAGCATTGTTTATGTTTACAAGGATTGAAGTTGTTTACTGTTAAAGTTGTCTTAACAGTCAAACCAATTGATGTCAAGTATTCTTATGAATATTGATCTTAACTTTGATAAGTTTACTTTGTGTGATTGAATTTGAGTTTGGGATCTTTGTATCAGTTTTTTAGTATAGTGATTCACCCCCTCCTCCCCCCCCTGCCCCCACTCTCAGTATTCTACCAGATACTTATTTTTTTATCGTACCATCAACCAACCCCTTGGAAACTCTCCCATTCTCTAAGGGTGAAGATTTGAAGAGTGATCTTGACAATTCTCCTAAAATGTTCCCTTCCCATCTAGCTATCTTAGAGGAAGAGGGTGATATCTTAAACACTTTTCTTAGTGTTACTTTACCTTCTTTACATGATGCCTCTCTAAGTGAAAAGGTATTGATGGACATTGACTTATCTTCTCCTAAATTTGGTCTTACCAATGGGGGCATGTTAGTACAACAAGAGGTTATGAGCACTTCTTTCAAAGATCTCCTTCCTAAGCATGAATCTTTGGAGAAAGATGTTCATCTCCCTTCTAAAGAATACTCCCCTCATGAGGATCATTTTGTGCAAGCAGATGGTATTTTGCCTACTTTTTCTAGTGATGGCATTTCCTCTTTTGAATTCAACAAAATTCCCACTAGAGATGATTCATTTATGAGAAATGCTTCTCCTTGCCCTGAAGCTTGTTTTACCCATAAAGATGCCTTAGAAAAAGAAGATGAAATCATAATCAATTTCCTTAATTCTCTCTCCCCTAAAGATCCTATTTAACACATTTTGAGGCAAGAGGATGATTTAATACACATGTAGCAATGCTCTCCCTCCTAAGGATGAAGAATTAATAAACAATGTTATCCCTTCTCCCAAAATTGGCAAAAACAATAAGGACATCTTTGTGCAAGATATTTCTAATATTTTTTGCAATGACCTCACTATTTGGGATAAACCATTAGAAGGTGGTGTTGATTACTCTTTTCTCTATGAGAGCAACTCTCTTGATATCATCTCACCTTCCATTGATCTTAATCATTTTTCCTCCAAAGGTAAGGCATCTCCTTCTCCCCAACAAGGTTATGCTCATAAGGATACCTTAGTTCAAGAAGAGATTGTTAATATTTCTTCCAAAGATCTCCCTCTCAAAGGTGAAACTTAAGAGAGTAATGTTGATCCTTCTCTTAGAGAGTCTATTCCCCATGTAGATCCTTTGATGATAAAGGATGATATGATCTTTCCTACTAATATTCTTCCTTCTAAAACATCAATTCCTACTCTGTGTCTACCTCCTAAAATTGATCTTATCCATGATAACATTTTAGTGCAAGAAGAGACTATCAACAATTGTTACAACAATCTTGTCCATTCTTCTAAGATTCATAAGGACACCTTTGATATTCCTAAACCATCTTCAATCAATTTGATACATGTGAATGAAAAACCTAATAAACCCCTCTTCATAGTTCATGGTATTTTTCCTTCTCAAAGTTCTCAACGTAAGCCTATCTTAATGATTCAAGGTGGTTATGCTAATTATTCTTTTTGCAGTCCTAAGAAACCTGTTATTACTGTGCAAGGAGGTTATCCTACTAAGAGCCCTTATGAGTATGCTAAGGAAATCACTAGAGAGAGTTATCATATGGTTTCTCATACTTACAACACAATAAACAATAGGAAACCTAATCCTCCTCTAGTTATCCCAACTTCACTTCCTCCCTCTCAACGTACTCTTCCACAAGCACATCGTATATCAATTATTTGTAAGGAATATGATCTTATTGAACAACTTAAAGCTACTCTTGCCAAGATTTCTATTTGGGATTTGGTTCAAACTTCACCTGCTTATCATGGGATGTTACAAGATGCCTTGAAAAACTTAGATGTCCCACCTGAAGTGGCATCTAATAACATGGCTTCTTTGATTGATCCTACAAACAAACCCAAAGCTCAAATTTTATTCACACAAGATGACTTACCTTCTCATGAAATCCATCAATACGATCCTCTTATGATTGTGGTTATTATAAACTATACTGCTATAAGATAGGCCTTTGTGGACAATGGGTCTAGCCTTAATGTTTGTATTGTGGACTTATTGGATAAGATTAATGTGAATCTTTCTCTCATCGAACCTACTTCTATTTCTATTTGAGGCTTTGATAATGTTACTAAACAATGTTTAGGTGTCATAACCTTGCCTGTTAAGGTAGGTCCTATTATTTTATCTACACCTATTCATATGATGCCTAGTAATTTGACATATAACCTTCTATTAGGGAGACCGTGGATTCATAGCATGCAAGTTGTCCCCTCAAATTTTCATAGGCAAGTCAAGTTCATTTATAACATTAAGACATACACCTTGTTAGCTGATAGCAATATTCAAGAACCATTACAAACTAGATCTTCTCGTTCAACTACTTCCCACTCTTCTCCCCATCCTCCTACTTCAAATACATCTATTTCCTTTAATGATCTTGTTCCTTCTAGTGGTCCTGATTCATCTACTCATTTAGAATCTCCTCCCAAGGATATCTTTTCTCCCGAAGGAGTGCTCTCAGATGATTATTGGGGATCTCTAGAATTTACCCCTACTTTTATAGGAGAGTATAGAGTATCTTGGAAAGGATCTAAGACTGAGAAGGAGAAATCTAAGGAGGAACCTAAAGAGCAACCCACTTTGTCTAAACATCTAAGTAACCACTTTGTGGCTTCTTCTAATGTAGATAATTTTTCAAATCCTTCCTCTAATTCATATAGCACTGAGACCTATGAGGTGCAACCATCTCTTTTTGATTTGGAATCCCTTTATGGTCCTGGTTTTCACATTTTACCTAAGAGTGGCTATGATGACAATGGTTGTGGTGCAAATGAACAAGGAATTAAAGTTCCTTTAGAACATAACACGCATGAAGCTTCATTTGGACTTGGATATAATCCCTCTAAGCCCACCAAAGCATCTAAAAGACCATCTCTTAATGTTAATTCTATATTTAGTAGTGATGACGACCTCACCTCAATTAAATCATCTTCTACTTCTTTCAACACGCATCCCCCTCATAAGGAAATCTTGGTGATAAACAAATCTCTTTATGAATCTCCTCAAGAGATTTCTAATACCACTTATGAGACTTTATCTTCTACTCATTCTAAAATCCCTTCTTATAGGAATAAGGCTCTAATGGATTACACTTATCCCTCTCCTAAGATTTCTTGTGTGCAAGAAAAATATGACATAGTGGCCTATTCTTCTCCTATAAACTTCTCTTTCTAAAGAATTTTTAACATTCATCATCTTATACATGTTTTTTATCTCATTTATATTAGAGAATTTAACATGTCATATTCAAATACCTCATTCAATATATCATGTCTTTAAATAACATTAATCGCTATTATGTTGCTCATCATTATGTAACATTGGTAGCTCACTTACTAGGAGCTCATTGTCATTCATGATGGTACAATTTCACGTGCAATCATACTTTTGGAAGCAACATAATAACCTATTTCTATCTCATCTCTTCTCCCTATAAACGGGAGAAAGAGTGATTTCAAATATCTCTCCTTAAGATTAAAATTTCCCATTTGTGAAGTAGTGTCTTCTATAAGGATTTCTTATTGATTGTAGAGGTGTATTCATATTTGAATTCCTTCTCTCATATTAGAACAAGCATCCCTAATTGCATATCAAAACATATCGAAATCAGATGCAACTTTGGGATTCTCTTTAATATCATCATATCTAATGACTTTAAAAATTTGATGAAAAGTTGGTCGGACCATGTGCACTTTGCACATGGTCCCCGACATTTTCCCCAAAATTTCGGGAGCATAATTCTATGATATTATAATGCTTAACCCCAAGAGATTGGTGTGAAATTCAAATCCTAAGCCGACCTAAAGATGAAATTAAGAACTACGGTTTCATACATAAGAGCTCTCTTTCTTCATTTGAAGGTAATGAAGATCTAGAGAAACGTTGTTGGAGAAAGCATAAAGGAGCCTTCTTTTTAGTGAAAGAGAAGCTTATGTGGAGTCCTCAACAACATTCATCAAGCATTCATCAAGTATCTGTGAAGCATTCATCATCAATTAGGAGCCTTGAAGACATTGAAGAATAATAGGAGATCACTGACTGACGATTGGCCTGTACCCCTCCCTTAGGGGTTGGGTATGATTTCATGTTTTTTTCATGTCTTTGTATGAGCTTCTTTACATAAACTTGAATATTTACATTTATGCTTTAGATCACTCTGCATCATTGATTTAGAGCATTTACTTTGTCAATTACAAGCATTTAGGGGTTGCTCTAGATAGTTTGCATTCATCCTAGGGTCTTGGACACACAAGATTCCTAAACACACTATTTTACTATACAAATAGACTATTTGTTGAGGTGGAAATCACCAAAACAGGGGTTTGACTGAGGCAAAACCCTACATAGCCACCCAAACCCTCTCTTTTCAGTTGCAGGTGTAGAAATAGGTACCTGAAAGGCTTACCGGATTAGAAAAAGACACCGAAACTATCTTAAGGTCTCAGAATGCCTCAAATCCATCAGGGACAGGGGCATGGCGCCCTGGTCCTACCCAAGACAAGGGCATGGCACCCTGGTCCACCTCAAATTAAGTGATTTTTGATAGGGTGCAAGCTCGGGATCTTAGGATTTTAGCCCTTCAGTTGCAACTCTGTGTCAGATCTTCAGGGACATGGGTGTGGCGCCCTCGTCTTGGTTAGTTTGGTCCATCTTTCAACATCAGGTGCACATTCAAATTCCTCCCTCTTCTCTGCTTTCAGTATCTCAGTTCTAGATCTGCAAGTTTGTGCAATTTCAGCTTGTATGTGCTTCATTGTTCATCTCCTAGTCTAGTTGATCAATCTTTCACATCTTATCTTCATATACAACAAGAGGAATAGAAACCTTAAGAGATAATCCTTGATTCTCTCTTTCTCACAAAAAGTAGCCAAAGTGAGCTATCTCCCTAGGCTCTTTCGTATTCCCAATGTGTTGGCTAAAGTGGGATTAGGTCCTAGTCACCCGGTCTCGCTTTTTCCCTTCCACACATATATTTATTTAAAACTTCATATATACTCTTATATAATAAAATTATTAAAAAACAATAACATGTATGAGGGATTTATAAAATAAACATAATTCAGAAATTTTGCAAAGTTTCTAGGCACATCTTGCCTAAGAGTCTTCAAATTCTCATATCTTTGCACCTTCATGGCTTCAATCTTCTTTTGAATTTTTTTTTTCTAATCTCTTATATCTCTCATGACTTCCTTTAACATCATCAACGCACCTGCAACTTCATTCTGTTCTTGCTTCTATTCTTCTCCACTTGGCAAGCTAATTGCCTACACGCTTTCTCATGCAATTCTCTGGAGCAACTTGCAAGTCCCCTCTACAACTTTGATTCCATTTATTATTTCCTTTAAACACCATTGAAGGATGCATTTTGTAGACATTAGAACCCTTGTGAGACATCACAAAGAGGCACCCAAATTTGCTCTTTCATTTCCGTCCAATTGTCTTTTGGAATTCCTCTATATTTGCTTGAAATTCCTCATCAAATGCTTCCAAATATGGAGCCCAATATTTCTAAACTATATCAAATGACTTGTTTAAAATGCCTTAGAAAAGTGAATAAAAACAAGAACCAAGTCGTGACTTTTGGGAATTTGAAGGTTTTTTAATTATTCTTTCGAAAATCACTATCTTTTCCCTCCATTTTAGGAACTTGAATGAAAGAATTAAAAAAGAATGGAATGGAAATGGAAAATTTCCTTATGAACACACACTTAAGCATCCAAATTGATTAAATTAATCTATTTCCAATTTATATTATTCCAATTAATCCCTTCAATATTTGAAACCTTGAAATTATGCAATTTAATACTTGTAAAATCACATTAAACACTCAGTTTGCCTTCAATTTTCGAAAGGAAATTCAAGTTTTGATGAAAATAAAACTTTATCCTTCAACACTCCAAAATATGCTCGAGTCTCCAACCTACATAAAAAATGCAAAACTTTCAAACATAAAAAAATTATTTTTTTGGTGATGCGGGATTGCTTGTGAACCCAAATGCTCCTACAATAGACACATCAAGTAATACGTTTGTGAGCATGGGATCAAAAAATTGATTTGGATAGTAAAACTATCCTTTCAAGTTTTTAATGGTTGTAGCAAACTCCATCATTGCATTAGGATGATAAAAATACTTCTTCCTTCGCCTCTTCCAACATCTAGTTGGAATATTTGCCACCCTTCTCCAGCATATGGAATCAACTCCTCTTTTTCAATATGGAATCTACTTTGGAACATATTCTAACCTCCTTTTCCAGCTAAAATTATTACTCTTATATTCTCTCATGGGATCCAACCCACCATATTCTGGCTACCTCCACTAACATGTATTGACACTATTCGCTGCAACACCATACATATGTTTCTCTACATATAGATAAACACTAACAAAATCCATCTCTAAATTCATCATATCATTCTTCTCAACATACATATCATCTTTAATAAATTCAAGAAAGTATGGTTTTACCTCTTCATTCACTACAATATTCTCTTTCTCTATATTTTCATCTTCATATAATCCCTTTTCTTCTTCAACATAAAAATGAAAAATTTTGTACATTACCTCTTTCCCTGTCACTGTAGCAACATTATCACTCTTGGATGCTCTTTCAAATATCTTTATGTCCGCTAAAGGACTCTTATCTACTGCGACACTCTCCTCTTTTGCATCCACAATCTCTACAACTTCACTTTTTCTCTCTTCCTCCATTCTATCATTAAGGAATACTATCGTAACCTTTCCTCTTTCCTTTGCACTTGCATACACAAATTTATTTACAAATTCTTTTTTTAAGAAAAATAATAGGACTCCCTCATACCCACATTTTCCTCTTCTCTTCTTTTTTACATTGCTATGTTTGTCTCCATCAAGCCTCTCATCATACTAGTCATGTACATTCTTTCTCTCTCGACAAGGATCAAAATTCCTAAGGCATTGCCCACAACCAACCTGAAACTCTTCTTCTTTTTCATGTTTACATACAAATTCCAACCCATAACAAAAATCACATTCACACTTATCCTCTACCCAACAAACATTTCCGGAAGACACACCTCCAGTTTCCTCTGCCCATTCTCTCCTAGTGGAGGAACTATCTACACCTTCTACCCAACTTCAATCTCTATTGAAGGACAACCAACATGATCTCATACATATTTCATCCAACCTAAGGTCCTAGTGTATATTGCCTCACATTGGGTGATCTATCTACACACTCAAGATCTTTGGCTCTAGTACCATTTGATCCAGTCAAGATTTGGGATTTGAGCTTTTATCAAACTACCCAATCTTGCAACTTTGTCATGCCATCCAATCCACACCGTGTAAATAAAATATAAAACATATATCTATTTAAACCTTCATATACATTGTTATACAATAAAATTATTTTAAAAAAAATATCTATGAAGGACTTAAAAAATAAACATATTTCAAAATTTTTGAGAAGTTTCTAGGCACATCCTACCTACAAGTCTTCAAAATCTCTTCACACTTTCATGGCTTCACTCTTCTTTTGAAATTAATTTTTTTCTTCATGTTACAACACTCATGTCTTCCTTTAACATCACCAACACTCCTGCAACTTCATTATTTTCTTGCTTCTATTCTTCTCCTTTTGGCAAGCTAATTGCCTACACTCTTTCTCATGCAATTCTCTGGAGCAACTTGCAAGTCCTCTCTCTAACCTTGATGTCATTTATTATTGCCTCTAATTAAACACCTTTGAAAGGCTACATTTTATAGATATTAAAATTATTGCGAGACATCACAAAGAGACACCCAAATCATCTGTTTCATTTCCCTCCAATTGTCCTTTGGAATTCCTCTATATTTGTTTGAAATTCCTCATCAAATGCTACCGTATGGAACCCAATATTTTTATACTACATCCAATTACTTTATATTGTAAACATCTTCGAAAATTGAATAAAAACAAGAACCAAGTTGTTCTCTTTGGAAAATTGAAGAGTTTTTAATTTTTGTCTTGAAAATAAATATCAGTTCCCTACATTTTAGGCACCTGAAATGAAAGAATAAAACAAGAATGGAATACAAATGGACACTTTCCTTATTAACACTTCCTTAAGCATCCAAATTGATTAATTTAATTCATTTCTAATTTATATATTTCAATTAATCCCTTCAATCTTTGAAACCTTGAAATTATGCAATATAATACCAATTAATACATTGAACACTTTGTTTGCCTCCAATTTTTGAAAGGAAATTCAAGTTTTAATAAATAAAACATAGCCTACAATCTGAGGCTAATCATGATCCAAAAAAATGGTTGGCCATATTTAGGTAACCTCGCTAGTGTGTTATTAGCCATAGATGCTATGTTTTCTTTATCAAGACTTGGATTTCCTTTAAAAAATCAGAGGCAAACAGAGTAAAAATTGATGGGTGAATCTTAAAAGCAAGTCTTGATAAAGAAAACAAGTCTTTATCTCATGCTCTTTGAAAGGATATTTTATTTGATAAAACTAATATATTAACTTTGAACACTCCAAAAGATGCTCTTCAAGCTCCAATCTCCACAAAAAATGAAAAGCTTGAAAACAAAAAAGAAATTATTTTTTGGTGATGCAAGATTGCTTGTGAACCCATATGCTCCTACATAATTACATCATTATAGAACATAAATATCTCACACCTACTTTACTTACAATTTGCATATATGTTAGTGTTATAATTTGTAAAGAATCATGAATTCTTCAATACTTTGATTACACTATATATTACGATCTAAGAGTTTTGATTCATATGTTTGAAATCTTGATTTTTTTTCACAACACATTATGGTGTGATAAATTGTGTAATTGTATAGTTTCCTACCTTAGGTTTTGTATTCACTAATAATTATTTCTTATGTTGGAGTACTTGAACAAGAATTATCCATAAAGTTGGTATAACACAACTAGTGTGATATGGCAAAGAGGGATCCTAGACTAATTAATGTCGTACTCTAGATCAATCCTCCTTTAATATGACATTGGAACTCAAATGGACCAAAGGTGTTGTTCTTGGCTACTTTACTAAAAGAAGAGTCAAGCTAGCTAGGTTTTGTTCCTTTATTGTAAATGACAAATATTGATAACGTTAGTTGATTAAATTGAGTAATGTGCAATCCTAATTGATCAACTAAATATATGCACAAAATATAGTTACGATTTATAGGAAATAAAGAGAGAACAAGAAAAAGTGGGTATGAGGGAACTTGATGTGGGTGTTAGGAATCCCACAGATACTGAGAGGGGGGGGGGGGGGTGAATCAGTATTTGACCGGTAACAAGAATTTCTTAACTTAAAACATGCAGAACATAATATAACAGTGTACTGGTATGCAAGAAATAATGCAATAAACAAAATCAAGAGCATCCACATGAAAAACACACCATAACACAAGATTTTAACGAGGAAACCTAGTGTGGGAAAAACCTTGGTGGGATTTGTGACCCACAATATTCACTCACTGGCCAATAAGAGAATATTACTTACAATAGGGGCCTGCACATGCAAGAAGGCCAACTGCCTAGAGCTCACTGCTCAATGGGAAGTCTCACTGACTTACAATAAAGATTATACAAATCCAATATTTTGTACTGCTTTATAATAGCATCTTTAATGCCAGATTCAATACCGGTTCCTGCTCTATTCTTTACATATACCCCTTAACCTATATTTCACACAATAGGTCTGCCTAATATTTTCCTTTATGCTTACATCTCCTATATCAAATGTCTACAATGATCTCTTTTATATATAAGAGTCATGTTACAATTTGCCAAGTCAGATTACAAAGTTTTACAATAATAATCAAAATATAACATAGCAAAAATCCTGTCGGCCTGTGCCAGTATACTTCATTTCTTCTGTGCTAGTGCCAGTGTCCTGAGTGCCAGTGTAGAGTGTGATCTGCTGATGCCGGTGCACTAGCTTGTCGGTGTAATGCTTTGCCACTATAATGCCTTGCCGGTGCCATAGGATTGGAAGGTTGCCATCAATGACAAAACCTTCAATCACATACAATGTCTCATTGGAGTGTGCATATGCCAACAATCTCCCCCTCTAACATTGATGGCAACACTCATGAGAAATTTAAAAAATGTATCCAAAAAAAATGTGAACTCCAAAAATGTTACCAAAAAAAAGTGTGTGCTCCCCCTAAGCATATGATTCCTGTGATTTGAAGTTTCTCATCCTACTACTCCCCCTTTGGCATCAATGACAAAGGTTGTCAAGATGTTAGTAGAGTTTGTAGTTTCAACCTTGTAACTGGGTGGTTACAATTTGAAAAAGATCTCCCAAAATCAAGTTTATACTATCCATAAACTTCTTGCTATCTTTTATTGATGTCTCTATTCTCTTCACTGTACCAGTGAGATGCTGCAAATGCTTTGTCGGTGTTTTCTTTCCCTGTATTAGTGCCTCAGATATTTCTTTTCGTAGAGATTCTAGATAATCCAATCTTGGACTTAGTTTTGATCTCAAATGCTTTGCCTTATTTACTATTCTTTCTTTCTCTCTTTCTAATTTAAGTAGTTCTTCCTCAAAATTTGATATCTTCTCCGAGCAAAAACTGATAGTGTATCAGGTGAGTTGACAAAACTATCTGCAAGTTTATTGATCTCATCCTATACCTTGCTCATTTTCTTGTCTATATCTACAGTCAAAAAGTTTGTTTTACAGGTATCTTTGTACAAATTTCTGTACTCTTTCAATAAATTACATAATTTCGGTAGAAGTGTGTCAAAATCTCTATTACACTTCTTTATTTGTTCATCAAAGAATTTCTGTTTTTCAACTTCTACTTTATCCTTTAATGATTCTTCCTTTATTTTCTCAATGTTTTCTGAGATATATTTACACAGTGTATCAAGTTGTCCTAAAGAATCTTTATTGTCTATATTATAGTTAGGAGCAATTACTTCAAAATTGGTATGGTATCATCAATTGCTTTGTAAGCTTGTGAGTTGTAGTTGGTTATTTTCTTGATAGAATCTAATAGTACCTCAGTCACATTAGTTGATTTGAAGATTGATGATGAATCAACAATCTGAGTACGGGTGGAAGTAACCAAGCTTGTATTGACCTCTGGTAGGTCTATTTGTGTCTGCATTTCTTTAAGCAGTGGTTTTTCTACTTCACTGGTTGCCGGTGGTACTATTTTCTTATGTACCTGTTCATGTTGCTGTTCCGGAGCCTTTTGCTATGTCTGTTCCTCTGTTTGTTGCATTGCCTCATTCTGAGTCTCTACCTTTTGCTCTTTATCTTCTACTGGTTTCTCCTGTGTGTTTTCAGTTTCCTTAGCTACCGGAGGCTCACTAGCGATATCAATCTTATCTGTTGTATCTTTATCTACCACTATGTTGATCTTTTGAGTATCAACATGCACAGTATATAAGACTTCGGGATTAGGATTATTATCCTCTACATCCATACTTTCAGTTGTCGGTTGATCTTCTGTAGCTTTTGATTTTACCGGTGGAGTAATCAAAGGAGGTGGGGGTAAGTTGTCTCTAACCTTGATGCTAGGTGGTCCACCATTTTTACCTTTCCCCTTGTCTCTATCTTTCTGATAAACTTTTATGGGTTTAGGGTTCTTGTACTCTTCTTGTTTTTCTTTCTCAACTAGAAATATATCCCATCCATTTTCTGTCTCCTTAGTTACCTCATTAACTCTTCCGACCATTAAAGCAATGTGTTGGTGTGCAATAGAAAATACTGACTGGTTGGCTTGAGCAATTAGGTCATCAATTTCCTTGGGTGAGTTTACCGGATATACAACAAGTAGCTTTTCAATCTTTATTTTCTTGTCCAGTTCTACTACTGCTTGTCTTCTTGCTTCTAGTCTGTTAAATAGTTCATCAGGAATTTCATTGACTACTTCCATCAAAAACTTCTTATACATATCTATGTGTAATATAACACTATTTTCAGCTTGCTCTTTTTCATCAGTTGTTAAGGTATCATACATTTTATCTATGTTCTTCAATTTACCTTCCTTTGTGATTTCATTCAACAGTATATCAAGAGGGGCCAAGTCTTTGTTTGTCCTCTTCTTCTTCTTGGGTGTCAGTTTCTTCTTTGGTGTGGCCTTTCTTACCAGAGATCTCACTGCTTGTTGTTTTTGCCTTGTCCTCCTAGGTGAGGGTGTGGTTGTCGGTGAGGGATCTCTTTTTCTTACAACTCTTTTGAAAGTTGCAGGCATGTCACTTCCTGAAGAAGTACCTACTGGTGATAGGTGAGTTTCAAGTTGTGGAGCTGCCAACTCATCCTCTGTTATACCGGTTTTCTTCAATACATCTTCTTTGATGGCTTTCGCTTGTCTAGAACCTTTCCTTACAACTGCCTCAACCTTTTTACTCTTTTCTTTGATTGTATTTGGTTTTCTATAGTCTCAGCACTACCAAATACTTCTTCCTTAGGTTCACTGGAGGCTTCCAAAAGTGCTTTGGCATATGTTTCAACTATGTGATCATCTGTTTCATAGCCCATCTCGGTTACCCAAACTATCCTTGGGATGACTGCTTCCATCCAGATTTCATCTTTCTTGACGACAAAGCATATTTCATCTTTGTATTTGTCAACAATCTTTTGTGATAACCTTATTCTTTTCTTCATTTTGGTCTTTAATGCTTGAAAGAAGTCATGAATATTGTTTTCCTTGTTTTCACCCATGTTATTGAATAGATTTGTTAACTATTTGCCTACCGGTATATCATATCCAAGTTCTTTGTAGCCTATACCGGGAACTTGTTTTGTTATGTGTAGCATCAAACATACTAACAGATTTCCAAACCTAAAAGTTCCTTTCTTGTCCTTCTTGATCTTTCCAAGGTTGTCAATTAATTCATCTTTTAACCACTCATATACATCAATTTTTGCATTGTCTATGACCTTGTCATAAGCACTCTTAATGCATAAAATTGAAACTAAATTAAGTCTATTTGCATGAGTAGCTTTATACCCTAATATCATGCTGATGAATCTCACATTGATATCTGTTACATCATTAACTCTTAGGGACCTCTTGTCGGATGTTGCACTAGTTAGGTTTGTAACTAGGTCATTTGATACTTTCTTGGTCTTATCTGGTCTTTTGCCGGTGGTCGGTAACCCTGTGATAGCTTTCACAGCTTCCTTAATGATCTTGTGGACTGCATCCAACTAGAAAAACTCACCATGTACCTTGTTTAAGACTATCCTAATCACATCCTTGGGGAATTTCAGAAAAAAGCACCTAAGGTATCATCTTTCTTTGCTATCTTGGGAATTAACTGAAATACGGGCCTAGGTCTTTTTATCACTTCAATAACAGTAGGGTTTGCTATATATTCAATTGCAGAGGTGGATGCCATGATTAAATACCTTTTACTGCCTTTAGGATGGATGATTGCTTGGAGTGTTCTTGCTTCTTGCTCGAAATGCCTTAGCTCAGAATCTTCACACTCTTCATAAATTTGAAATCTCAGTGAAGTGAAATGGAGCCAAAACCTTAATTTATAGTGTCTTTTCGCCATCTACCACATTAATTGCATGTCGGTTAAGTATTCACTTAACATTGTTTGCCGGTAACAAGTAATTTTCAACTTCTTATCTCTAACTGAGGGAATAATAGCACATGTGTCAATAGATTGCCAAACCCTCAAGGAAATTTTCTTCAATTTGATGAAGAACTTCCTATCGGTGGAGCACTACTCTGTGCTACCGGTGAAGCATCACTCTGTCCTGCTAGTGGAGTATTGACTAGTTCTATCGGTGGAGGAGTACTTCCAATATTTAGATCAGCTTTTCTAATCCATTGTTTTGAGAGTTCTTGCTTAACCTCTTCAACTTTTTCTTTACCTTTCAAGCTAGAACTTTTATTGTCTATCGGTGTTCCTTTACTTCTACAAAATTTAGCAATATGCCCAATCTTGTTACATGCATAACAAGTTACATTATTCTTCTGAATAGTTTTCCCATAACCTATGCCGGTTTGTGTTTTGCATTGATTAGATAAATGCCCAAATCTTCCACAAACATAACATCTCACATTCATTCTGCAGTTTTCAGAGTTGTGACCAACTTTGTTGCATTTGGAACATTGACTGGTGGGTGTGTTGATATTCTGATAATTTCTAGATCTACATTCATTTTCTCTATGACCATACTTATTATATTTAAAGCATTTTCCATTGAATTTATAAGCATTAGGTTGTTTTACCGGTTTGCTGTGATCCTGAGTATTTGCAGTATTGGAGCTTTCACCAACTACAAAGCCAATTCCAGAAGTGTCACCTTTAGGTTTTTGATTCTTCAGCAAAGTGCCAAGTTCCTCTGAGCTTTTCTTGAATTTTTCCTTATGTTGATTTGCAGTTTCTAGTTCTCTTTCTAAGATTTCTTTTTGTCTCATTAGTTCATTTGAGTCATTCTGAGTGTGCATCAGATCTGTCTTCAACATGTCATTTTCATAGCTAATTCTTGTATTCTCATTTGCTACATCACTTAGTCTTCAGGTCAATTCTTCTTCATTCTTCTTCCTGTCCTCAATCTCTTTGCAAAATCTCATAGTCATATCCTGCATCTCATTCTTTGTTGTCATGTTCTCTTGTTTCAACTTGCTTATCATATCATTAAGTGATTCCTTTTCATCATTCTCATTATGTAATTTTTCACAAAGTTCTCTTCTCTTATTTCTTGCAACAGTAAAATTTTCTTGAAGTGCTTGAATGATATCCTGAGCTGCCCTTAAATCATCTTCTAGTTTGATATTTTTCAATTTCTTTGCATCATAGTCTGTAAGAGCTCCTTCCAGTTGCTTCATCAGATTTTCCATCTTTACCGGTGTCAAGATCTTCCTCAAGCCGTTAGGCTTCTGAAAATAGAGGACCACACTCTGATACCAATTGTTAGGAATCTCACAGATACTGAGAGGTGGGGGGTGAATTAGTATCTGACCGGTAACAAGAATTTCTTAACTTAAAACATGCAGAACATAATATAACAGTGTACTGGTATGCAAGAAATAATGCAATAAACAGAATCAAGAACATCCACATGAAAAGCACACCATAACACAAGATTTTAATGAGGAAACCCGATGTGGGAAAAACCTTGGTGGGATTTGTGACCCACAATATTCACTCACTGGCCAATAAGAGAATATTACTTACAATAGGGGCCTGCACATGCAAGAAGGCCAACTGCCTAGAGCTCACTGCTCAATGAGAAGTCTCACTGACTTACAATAAGGATTATACAAATCCAATATCTTGTAATGCTTTATAATAGCATCTTTAATGCTAGATTCAGTACCGGTTCTTGCTCTGTTCTTTACATATACCCTTTAACCTATATTTCGCACAATAGGTCTGCCTAATATTTTCCTTTATGCTTACATCTCCTATATCAAATGTCTACAATGATCTCTTTTATATATGAGTCATTTTACAATTTGCCAAGTCGGCTTACAAAGTTTTACAATAATAATCAAAATATAACATAACAAAAATCCTGTCGGCCTCTGTGTTGGTATACTTCATTTCTTCTGTGCCAGTGTCGGTGTCCTGAGTGTTGGTGTAGAGTGTGATCTGCTGATGCCGGTGCACTAAATTGCCGATGTAATGCTTTGCCAGTATAATGCCTTGCCGATGCCATAGGATTGCAAGGTTGCCATCAATGACAAAACCTTCAATCACATACAATGTCTCATTGGTATGTGCATATGCCAACAATGGGAAGCTATGTAAAACTGTTAGTGGACTCCAATGTGGGGCGCTAATGTCTAGATGTTGTGAGAATTGAAATCATGAAATAGTATTGATTTTTGTGAAGTCTAGACACCTATGACCAAAAGCGGAGTAGAAAAAGGACAATAGCATGGGTGCTAGTGTTTTTAGGGTTTGTTTGAACTTTGGTTCAATGATATTGGTCATTGTAGACACCCAAAATTGTCATGTTTAATTAAATAAATATTTTATTTATTTAATTATCTGAGCCTAATTCTTCTATTAATTAAATAAATCTTTATTTATTTAATTAATTCATTTATCCTCTTCTAGCCTTATTTCTCATTTAAATAAATACATTTATTTATTTAAATTATCCTTTTTCTAATTAAATAAATATTTTATTTATTTAATTATCCTACTTCTTCTATTAATTAAATAAATCTTTATTTATTTAATTAATTTATTTGCTTTTTCTACACATGACACATGTCATTCATCTCTTAATTCATACACTACCTACCCCTTTCATTATTTTATTATTTCTTCTACCTACCCTCTAATCCTAGCCGACCTCTTTTTTTACACCTCTCAATCTTATCCCTCCATTTCATATTGTGTCTTCTATTAAAGGAGATGCCTTTTTCATTATCAAACCCTAATGCTAATGACTAATCTTAAGGACTTGGCTACACTATGATCCTACTTGCAACCACATTCCGTTCTTTGTTGAGCTCTTGCGCACATAAAAATCTGAGAGCAAAAATATACCAAGCAAGATCAATGGAGATAGGAAGAATGGAGATCAAAACCCTATTGGACATGTGATGGTATAATCTTTGTGATTTTGTTTTGTTTGCATTGTCTTAGGTAATCTTCATATGTTATGGTGGATCTTTGTTGTTGTTAGGCTAGGGTTTTTGTGGTTGAATTCATTTAGCCTTTCAATCTTGTTATTATTGTATCCATTTTCACCATGAACAGTCATAATTTAATTTTTTTCTTGTAACTTGAAGATATCATAAAACTCTAGATCTATACAGGTACACACCTAGAAAGAGGGAAAATGGTTGTGTTATTGTTGGGATTTAGTGTTCACATAAATGTTAGCAATATTGCATCATAAGATGCATAAAATAATTATGTCAAAAATAATTACGTCGAAAATAATTATGTTGAAGGCATTTCTTTAAATGAACTAGACGACCTTTCTTATTCAATCAATGGTTTACAATGCTTCAGGACCATAGAAGACGATTGAATAAATCATGACCCATTTTTTTTTTATTGTTGGCACTACACTGCCCATTTTTGTCACCGGTCTTGGCCTCTGAAAACTGCAATCCTCGACAATAGCATCTAAATTTACAAACAAGCGAATGTTACATTCAAACTATTCCATGGTATGGTTTAATACATTGCATTTATGAAATGGGCCCACAAATAAAACTAGCAATTGCACCTTGGTGTGCAATGGGTATACCGAATAGATTTGGAAGGCCAATTAGGAATTTTTTTGGTCTATTGGTTACATATATTTGTGTAGTACCTAAGGTCAATTGGTAGGCCATTCAGAAAATGTTGTTGTTTGTGCACCATAGGGCTCAATGGAGAAGTGATAGATTCAAATAGACTATGAATCCATTTACAAGTATCTAAATATGATTGAAATAAAACCTTTGAATCAAGAAGATAATTAGGTTTCATTACCAATAGGCTCATGTTATGTTTGCAATAGGAAGAGAGGGAGAGAGGGGGAGAGATAGGGATAGCAAGATAGAGAGATAAAGAGGGAAGAGTGAGAGACAGGGGTAAGGAGGTAGAGATGTAGATAGAGATGCATATGGATATGAAGATGGATAAGGAAAGGGATATGGAGATGAGAGAGATGAAGAGAGAGAGAGGGGAGAGGGGTAGATAGATATGGAAGAGTTAAATATACTATGAGAGAGATGTAAAGAATGATAGAGGAAGAAATAGAAAGATAAAGATAGAGATGCAAAATGATATATAGAGGTAGAGAGAGGGAGAGATACATAGGGGTAGAGAAATGGAGAGATAATGAAATAGAGATATAGGGATAAATGGAGGAAGAAATATGGAGAGATAGAGATCTAGAGAGGTAAAAAGATAAAGATACAGAGGTATAGGGAGAGGGAGAGAGAGATTGATTGATCAATATAGAGAGGGAGACATGTTTAGAGATAGAGGGGAAACGATGAAGATAGGGTTGAAATGAAGATAGAGGGAGATAGGAAGTGGGAGAGAAATAGATATAGATATAAAGAGAGGTAGCAGGGGAGATAAATATAGGGTGATAGTAAGAGGGAGATAAAGAGAAAGAGAGATAGAGGGAGAGAGAGAGGGGGGATAGAGATATATAAGATATAAGGAAAACAAGAAGATATTAAGAGTGGTAGTGAGGGAGGGAGAGAGGCAAAGATAGAGACAAAGAGTAAATGTACATAAATATATAAAGAGAGAGGGAGAGATAGGGAAAGGGATAGATCAATTGAGGGAGATAAAGAGAGGAAGAGATATACAAGGAAAGATAGAGATATATGGGAAGAGAAAGAGATAGAGCGAGGTTTATGGGAAGAGAAAGGGAGAGAGAAGAAGAGATAGAGAAAAAAAATAGGGAGATAGGAAGGGAGCAAGGGAAGGAGAGATGGGGAGAGATTAAGGGGGACATAGAGAGAGGAGGGAAAGAAAGGGAGAGAGATAGGTAGAGAAGGGAAAGAGAAGAAGAGGGAGATGGAGAGAGAGATAGGTAGAGAGGAAGAGAGAACAAGATGGTGAATATATAGCCCAATATGTAGAGAGAGAGGGAGAGGGAGAGGTAGGCTTGACTTACTTAAAGGGTGAGAAAATATATACTTAAAGTTTCAAAAGTTCATTATAGTTTTTATGAGTTTAAGGCGTCGTCCACTCTTTAAAAAGAAGACGCGTGAAAATTTGAGAGCTTGGATTTTAAAGAATATTTTTGAAGTTTTGAGATGATTTAAATATAGGGAGTCAAATATTATTAAAACTAAAAAATATATAAGAGTTGCTAAAACATTGAGTTATATTTAAGTTAATAATATGTTGATAGTTATGATTTAAAAGTGATTTATGGAAAGAGATAAAAAATTAATAGTTTGAAGTAGCATCGTATATTCATTTAAAGATATTTGTTTATAGTTGACAAAGCATGTTCAAAGGCTAGATAATCTACCTCTACCTATATCCCTATCTCTCTATCTCTTTTCCTATATGTATGTCTCTCTATATTTCCTTCTATCTATATCTCTCCATCTCTCATTCTCCCTCTTCATTTATTGAGTTGTCTCTCCCTCCTTCTCTCTCTCTCTCTCTCTCTCTCTCTCTCTCTCTCTCTCTCTCTATATATATATATATATATATATATCCCTCTCTCCACCCTCTCTTTTCTCTCTCCTCTACCTATTTGTCTCCCTCTCTTCCCCTTATCTCTCTCCCTCCTGTGTACACATATCTCTGACTCCCCCCCCCCCTTCTCTATCTCTCCCTCCTCTACATATCTCTCTCCCTTTCTCTCCCTCCCTCTCTCTATCTCCTTACCTCCCATATCTCCCAATCCCTCCCTCTTCCCTATCTATCTTGCTATCTCTATCTCTCTCCCTTTCTCTTCCCATATATCTCTCTCTCTTCTTCCTATATATCTCTATCTATTTCTATTTTTCTTCCTCACTATATCTCCACCTATTTACCTCTCCCTCACTCCATCTTTATTTGTATATCTTTACTTCTCTCTATTTTTCTCTCTTTGTCTCTCTCTACCTCTCCTTCTCCCCCTCTCTCTATATCTCCTTATATCTCTATCTCTCTATCACTCGATCTCCCCATATATATCTCCCTTATCTCTCCGTATACCTCTTCCTCTATATCTACTCTTCATCTTTGTTTCCCCTTCTTTTTCTATCCTTATTTCTTCCTCTATCTCTATCTCTCTATTTCTTTGTTCCCTCTTCCTCTCTTGCTCTATTTTCATCTCTACCTCTATTTTCCTCTCCCCCTCTATCTCTAGACATCTCTCCCTCTCTCTATCCATCCATCTTCCTCCCCCTCTCTCACTCTTCTTTAGACTTCTATATGATATCTATATCCCTCTTTATCTCCCCATATTATTTTCCATCTCTCCCTTTATCTCCATCTCTCTACCTCTCTCTACATATCATTTTTTTATCTCTATATTCATCTTTGTCTCTCCCTCTCCATATCCCTCTCCTCCATCTCCATCTCTATTGTCCTCTCTAACTCCATTTCCTTATCCCTTCTCTCATTCTCCCCTATCTCTCCCCTCCTTCCCTATTTCTCCCTATTCCTCTCCTTTTCTCCCTATTACAAGCATAACATGACCCTATCGGTAGTGGAGCTTGATTATCTTCTTGATTCATTGGTTTTATTTTAGTTGTATTGGGATCTCTATAAGTTGATGCATAGTTGATTTGAAGCTATCACTTCTCCATTGAGACCTTTGTTGCACAAACAACATTATTTGATAAATGGCCTACCAATTGAGTTCATTTAGTACATAAATCTATGAAAAAAAAATTGACTAATAATTTTTCCCATTCGATCCTCCATGCCTTTTCAGCGTACTTATTGCACACCAAGGTGCAATTACTAGTAATTAGGTTTATTATTACAATACTGGTGCATATTGAGTTGTTAAAAACAACTCAAAACTCAATATTTATAGAAAATTTGTTATAGAGTAGTTTCCTATAAAGTAGGAAACACAAATCCAATATATGTTTCCAAATGTATTGAACAAAATATTATTTGTGTTTAATTTTTTGTTGGCTCAACTCAAATTTGCTTACATGGCATCAGAGTGGAAATCATCTTTGTGCCTATGAAAATCCATCGAGCCTCCTTCAAGGAAGAATGAAAAATACTATCTGGACCAAACCAACACAGGCGAATTGGTAAGAATAGTGATATATGGTTTTAATTTTAGATTCATGTTTTTTTGTACCAGTATAACATAGTCACTGTAAAATTGCAATATCTTCCTTGTTTATTAATGAAATTTCAAAATTAAAAATATTTTAGAGAGGTGATGAATATAGGAATAAAACCCAGAAATCGTTTGAAGAAATTCTCAACAGTTTGCGAGTAGTTTGAAAAAAAAAAAATAGTGCTTTGACTTTTGACGTGAGCTGCCAATTGTGGAAGATATTTTAAGTTTGTGAACAAGATAGCTTTAAATTGGGAGCTGTGTAATAAAAAAACCTGCTTGGTAATAGCAGATCAGAGCATTTTTTCAGAAAAGAAAAGTCACACGCATATATGTGAAGAGTGCAGTTACATACACATGGCAATTCAATTTTGCCTAGTTCCACATAAGGAATCAACCAGTGAGCGATTAGAAGGCATCAATTTATTTATCTATATAAGCTGGTGTAGGTTGTGGTAGCTTCTATCATTATTGTGTGGCGTAGGTTGTGGTAGCTTCTATCGCTAATATCTTTCTTCCTAAAGATATCATCAGAATGGAGGTTAAATATAATTTTGGTAGGCTCTACAGAGATGTCTGTGAAGAAGAGCGTGTATTGAGAACAATGCATTTTTGCTCATACGCGACATCCATTTTAAGCGGGGAGGGGGCTAGATTTAGTCATAAGTAGACATTTTGTTATAATTGTGCTACTTTTAATTAAAGTCAAATGCTATTTCTTCAAATGGAGAAAAAATGTATATTGTTAAAAACGTTTGAGGGTTCAAACTTTCATACATGGCAAATAAAATTACAATCGATTCGATGTGATAAGTGGAGCAACAACGAGGCCAGTTGATGATAATGGAAGTGCAAAGTGGTCTGTGAAGGATCAAAGAGCAATAGCTCTAATTGGTCTTAGACTTTTAGATGCATACCTCCATCACATTGACTTATCAAAGACCTCGAAGGCAGTGTGGGAGAATTTGAATGCTTTGTTTGGATTGCAAATATAAGCTTAAAGTAGATATTTTTTGGGCTGAAAATTATGGAAGGTGACTGTAATGTAGCGAAAATTAAGATTTCACTCAATTAAGGTAATAAAACCACTAATTTTGCTTAATAACCAATTACATTGAAGGAGAGATGAATCTAATAGATCTAGGTCTAATCCCTCTAAGAAGAAGCTTTGAAATACTAGTCAGATCCTCCTTTGTTAAGATTTTGTTCTCTCTTTCTAAATTGAATTCTCAAAATGTTGAAGAGATCTAGCATAAATGTGAACTATTGTTGTTGTATCGAGCCACAAATTTGGATCTGAGTAAAGTAATATAATTTGTATCCGCTCCTTGAAATTCGACCTAAATTGTCGGGACTATGGTGGTGGTTGCCATGATCCTCTGATCTTTCCACTGTAAAAAAGGGAACCTATTCCTCTCTACAAATACTGTCAATCCTCGAAAATACAGCTTTGTACTTGTTCCTACACACAATGAAAGAGAGGGAAAAGGTGGGGAATAGGGGTTTGCCTAAGTCAAATCCCGGTTTAGGAATTAACCTTGAATGAATAAATGGAAATACTGAAATAAATAATGGAAATATATACCTCATATTTGCTTGATTGTTGATGATGATGCTTTGTTCTTTGAATGCAATCACATATGTTGTATGAAATGGCATGAACATGACAAAACCATAATCACACACACATGTTTGCATATTAATGATGTAATTTTGCTCCACAATGATTGAATGAAGAATATGTAGCCTTGAAGATATCTGAAGATGCTTGATAATGAATACTTCATAGATGCAAGGAATTGATTTATTGATTGGAATACATGGAGTCTTAGATTAACTTAGGTTGATCAAATATATTTATATAGGGGTGTCTAGGTAATTTACCAATTAGGCCAACCTCCAACGGTCATGTGGAACCATAGAGATGAATTTCCTCTAGAGAGATATGATCGTTTCCCCAATTCAAATTTAGGCCCCACTGAGAGGGGCGCCATGGTCCAGGACCAAGACACTGGGCACCATGGTCCTTCTAAAAAAGGGACAAAAGTGAAGCCTCAGGGAGAAGGGTACCCCACAAGGGAATCCATTAGTGGGTGTTCATGGCATCATAATTGGAAAATAGGCACAAAATGGACCTAGATGGGTGAGGAGGATAGGACACGCTAAAGTAGGGGTACAAACATAAGGTGTAAATTGGTCTAGTGACAATTTATGATGCTATAGTGACAATATTGCATAACATATCAGTAAGTTTTTCTCCCTATGAAATCAACTAGTTGGGATAAAAGTTAAAGTAGATGATGATGATTGAAAAACTACTTTGTTAAATAACGTGCCTCCTAGTTATGACAACATCATTTTCACATTTAGAAAATTAGAAGCTACCCTAGAGGAAATAATATATACTTTGATTGATGAAAGAGCCAAGAAAACTGACTCAACTATAGATGAAACTGCAATGTATGGAAAAAATGAGCCTAACCATTCCTCCAAATCTAGTTCTTCTACCTCAAAGGTAAATCATTCCTTCAAGAATAGAATTTTGTGCTACTATTGCAAGAAGAAGGGATACATCATTATGAATTGCACTTAGTGTGTTAAGGATCTTCTTGATGGTAATATAAATACAAATAAAGCATTGGCTATAGATGATGATGAAGAATGCCTTCATGAGATGCCTACTTAAGAGCCACCACACAAAGATAGCAAGGAGGAATGTGTTTTCTAAGTCCAATCAAAAGTTTTTATTAGTGATTGGATGTGTTTTTCCCCAATCACTATTGTTGGCTATTTGTGAATGAATGTATTTGTCCCCATTCACAAAATGATGCAAGAGATTGGAAGTGTTGGTCCCGAATCACAAGAATTGGTGATTATGATTGGATGTGTTTGCCCCAATCATAATTGTTGTGATTAGATGTGTGCTTCCTTTTTCATGACCAATGTTGGATAGATTTGTTTATCTCTATCCAAACTTGATATAAGACCTTGGATAAATTTGTTAGTCCATTTCCTTGGATCCATGGGTAGATGTGTATGTCCCTATCCATGGATTAAAGTACACTTCCCTCCATGGAACTAAATTAGCCAAATGTGTGCGTTCATGATCCCATGCAAGAGTTTCAATCAGTTCTTGCCAATATCCACACCAAGAAATAAGAAACATAAATCCAGTAGCCCAAACAAGATGCCCAAATAAGAACATCCACTCCTAGACAAATAAACTGTTCATACCAAAAGGATTGTATCCATTAATTAGTTGTGAAGAATTTAACCAAAGATAATATCTTAACCATCCCATTAAATAAGTGGAAGACTCATTAAATTGAGCTACATTTCCCTACCATAAGGTGAAGTGTAGTGAGGCTAGCTCTACTATAGCTTGACATGAATAGATGTGTATGTCCCCACTCTTACCTTATATTGTCTAGTGAGCTACTAAATATGGTCATCAAGTATTGTGATGTATTTTATCCCTATGTTCACATTAAGGGGGGAGTGTTCAGAATTAGTCTTCACATAGGTGTTAGCAATATTACATGATAGGATGTATACCGTAATAATTAGGTTTGTTAAAATTTGTTATTATAGTAGTGGTGTATATTGAGTTGTTAAAAATAACACAATATTTATAGGAGATTTGTTATATATTAGATTCCTATAAAGTAGGAAACACAAAACCATATGTTTCCAATTGTATTGAACAAAATAAGAGAGAAGCACGATATTTTTTGTATTTAATTTTTTACAAATTTTGTTTGGCTTAGTTCAAATTTACTTATAGTTGTATAGGGGCTTGCCTTAGTCAGACCCCAAGTTGGTGTTCATACCTCGACAACAACTATGCTGAAGATGATGATGATGATGATAATGATGATGATGATGATGATGATGATGATGAAGTGTGTACTCTTTGGGGAGCAAAGATAAAACAAGTAACAATGATAATGAATAAATAACATGAAATAGATTTACCATAAATGTGAAACCCTTGTTGGATGATGTTTCAACATGCATTCCCCACAAGGAGTTGATATAGAGGATAATCCTCCAATACTTGCAAGAGCTAGTGCATACAAAGAATAGAGGGCATGTAGAGCTTGTTCATAAAGAGTGGATTCACATAACAGATCAAGATCTTACCCAATGTAATGTAATTTCTATTCTAGACATGTATCCATCCCTAAAATGAGGTAAAGAGAGTTGCTTACATATGCTTCTTAACATTCCTAAAAAGACCCTTTTTGGCTAGGGTGAAAAGGAACAATTTTCAATACTCCAAGGGTTGACATATGAATTTCAAACCTTTTCAAAATTCCTACACAAGAACTAGTGTCCAAGAATTTTTCACTCCCAAAATGAAAATTATTGAGGGATTTAACATAGTTCATTAATGAGGTCTCAAAATGATCATATTCTGTGTGGAATTAGTCATACACACAAAATGAGGTACTAAACCTGTAGTCACATAAATCTGTCCATTTTAATTAAATGAACATTTTGTATTTATTTGATTAAAAATCCACTAGCCATCAGTTAATTAAATTAATAAATTCTTCTATTAATTAAATAAATTATTCAATTTATTTTAATTAATTCATTCAACCAAATTCACACTCAATTAAATGAATAAATACTATTTATTCAATTTAATCCTCTTTCCTTTTTTAAATAAATTAAATAAAACATTTATTTAAATCATTATTCCCCCTCCACTTGCATTTTCCTACAAATGCAAGTTGCAACCACAAGTTGAAATAAATTAATTTTATTTTAATTAAAATCCTATTTTCCCTCACCCACCAAATCCACTTGCACTCCTAAACCCCCTTCTAGATTCTTCTAACCCCTTTCTAATTAGCTTAATCCATCCTCTAATTATTGTCACATTCCTAAGCAACTTGGAGTCACTTCTCAAAGACTTCAAAGTCTTTGAAAAACATTTAATGCTTTGTGTGTTCAACAATTTAACCTCTAAAGTCTTCTAAACCACTTATGGCTCTTACATGACCATTTATGGTTAACCCCTAACTCAACTCTCATGTGACTCATGTGTCTCCTCAAGCATTTATTGCTTTGACCATGGTTATCCCTTTAACCTTTGCACAAGAGTTTATCCATTGGATAAAAGCTTTATTCTTTGAATAAAGAATTTATTCACTCAACCCAACCTTGACCTTAACTCCCAAGTTAACCTACAGGTCATGTCAAGCATTTAATGCTTATTCCCTCTCCTCTCAACTTATCTCATATTGACACTTGTCATCCTAGGATTGGGTTGAAAGTCCTTACAAGGATTGAATATCATTCAATCCCAACCCTTGTTGAGATTACTCAATCTCAGCCATCCATTGCTCCATTTTCCCTATAAATAGAGCCCATTCCTTCATAATCCAGATCCTGAAAACTTGTATGCATTTAATCTATAGGCATTTCTAGAGAGCATTTATCATCATATTCACTCTTTTGGTTTAAAATCAATTAGTTAATTAGATAAATCTCTTATTTCAACTTTTATTCACACTTGCATAACATAAGTTATAAGCATTTTCAATCTTGAACCTCCATAAGCATCCATAGTGCAAAAAGATGCTAAGAACTACTCTAAACTTGGAGAGGAGAGGAACAAAGGAGAAGGAGCTAAGAGCATGTTAAAAGGCATTTGGAGATGCCTTGTTGTATTTACTTCCATAGTTAAATATTTTATCATGTTTTTATTGTCTCTTTTGATATGCTTGCTTGGATTAGTTTTTGGTTGATTAACACTAACGATTTTCTTGTGTTTTTGTGTGTTATATGACCACAGGCTTTAGTTTAACCTTGCCCCATTTCGCAGAGCATCAAAACCTAATGTGAATTTGTAAGTGGCTACATTTTTTGACACTAAATTTAGCTACCACTTTAGTTGCCCAATATGAACATGCGCTCATACTTACACTAAAGTACAAAGAAGTCAGATCTCTTTACCAAAAAGCCAAATATGTGGTTTGTTGCTAATCTGGTAGATGCAATAGCTCACAAGCTTAGAATCCTTTGAGTCTATAGTTTTTAGGAGGACAAACATAAGAAACATGAAATAAAACAGATTATGCAAATATAGATATATCATACATAAGGCACACACTGAGAAAAAAATACAATATGCATGAAGGATGCAAGAAGAAAACACAAAGCATGCAAGAAGAAAACACAAAGCATACAAGGAGAAAACATGAAGTATACATGAGGCATACATAAAACATACATGGAGAAAAAAGCACACAACAATTATGTTAGCACAAACTATCTAAAGAAAATAAAAAATTCAAGTCAACAAGGTAAGGATACTTTGGTCTGAAAGGTTGTTTCAATAGAAAACATCATCCCCAAAATATAAAAAATACATAGGGGTATGTGCAGGATCATGGTGTGCCAGAATAGGACCTTAAGTGGCAATGAAATTTCAAAAAATCAGAGTTATGCAACTTGACATGAAAAATTGAATAAGTTATGAACAATTTTTTAAAAATATGTAAGAAGAGAATCTATAGAAAATTGAACATAGTTTCTAATCTACTAGTTGTTTTTTGGAAATAAAAATCCTATTTGATGAAAATTTCAAATTTCAATGCAATGGTACTAAAATTTCAGGAAAAAGATAAGAAGTAGGTGTATGTCTAACCACCCTAATCACAATCAAATCATAATATTTTTTTATAAGATTTATAATATAAGTATTAGAGTCATGTTCGGATGTGACACATATTTTTTTATTATTTTTTATAAAGTAAATAATTATTTATGAATTTTTTACTACAGTTTTTCAGAAATTCAAAAACTCCTACGTCTGACCACCTTAACTTAGTAAAAACCTTATGAAATTCATTTTTAAATTTTTTTTCCCTATAGTAGATGAAGCATAGGATGTGACACATGTTTTGGATTCAAAAAATGCTATATGGTTTGAAATTTATAAGTGTTTTTCAATCAGTCTATCAATTAGGACTTTTGTCAAAATTCGATTAGAAAATAAATAATTATTATTTATTAAAATTGAAATAAGCCAAGCCTTATATTGTTGGAAATCTGAGAACCTTAAAAAACCCTTTTCATTTTATCAATTTTGGCTATAAAAAAAGTCGTCAACCACCAGTGCAAAGTCTGGAAAATCAAGGAATACTGAAAAACATGTTTTTTCATTTGACTTTCCAAGCTTGTCACTTCCAAACCAAATCCCAAAGCAAACCCGAACGAAAAAATAGAGGGAAAAAATTATGTTTTAAAATCGGATATCTGTTTTGAAAAAATAAAAAAAATATATTTTAGTAAATTGGGCATAACGTTTGCATTTTATATAAATTTTCTAATTTTTTACAGGTGTTGGAAAGGTAATTCAGAGCTCTATGATATGGAGTAGGTATATTTTCAATTATTAGCTTTAAAAAATAATTATAATTCATTTAAATTCATCCTTCATTTTTAAAACATTAAAAACTCATGACTTTTTCATATGATTTCCCTATTGCATGAATTTTTTGTAACAATCATCTCAAAATAAACGAAATAAGTAATTAATAATAGAGAATTTAGGAATTTTATTGAGTTCGATAAATTTTGATAAACCATGTTATCTATGTTTTTTCCTTTCTCCACCTCTCTCTCCTAAACCTATCACTCCACCTGTTTGTTTCTTCCTCACTCTCGTTTGTCCATATTTATACATCTCTCTCTAGACGTATATCTCTAGCTGTCATTAAATACCTCATTCATTCTCTCAATCTCTACAAGGTGCTTATATTTCCACCTCTTCATAATTTCCTCCTCTATGTCACTCTCTCTTCCCTAAGATCTAGACTAGTCTCTCGGCATTTCCTTCTCATCTCTAGCAACAAAATTCAGAGGGGATAAGGAGAGGCATAGGGAAGTATCAAAAAAAGGAGAGGGGGAGATAGGTGAGAAGGAGAGAGTAATTGGGGGTAAGAGAGAGTGTGTGAGAGAGAGATGGAGGTAATTAGGTGGTAGGTGAAGAGAGAGAGGGAGGGGGTGATTGGGGTGAAGAGAGAATGAGAGGGAGAGTTTGAGATTATTAGGGGGTAGGAGGAGAGGGGGAGGGGAAAGTGTGAACAAAGAGAGAAGAGAGATGGGGACAGAGGTGAAGAGAGACATAGAGAGTAATTAGGGGGTGGGGAGAGGGGGAGAGGGAAGTATCTATAAACCCATAGGAGGAGAGAGGTGATCGAGGGTAATTGAGAGAAAGAAATAAAGTGAGAGAGAGTTGGGTGTAATTAGCGGATAAGAAGAGAGGGAGAAGAGTAAATATAAACAAAAGGAGAGAGGGAGAGATATCGAGAGAGGTGAAGAAAGTGATGGAGAGAGGATAATTAGGGGGAGCAGAGGGGAAGAGGGGAGTATTAACAAAGAGATGGACTAGAGAGAGGGTAATCAGGGGGCTCTCTCCCCCCTCTTCCTTTGTTGATACTCCCTCTCTCTCTCTCTCCGCCCTCCCCTTCCCCTAATTACCTTATCTCTCTCTCTCTCTACCCCCTCCCCTTCCCCTAATTACCTTCTCTCTCTCTCTCTCTCTCTCTCTTTGTTGATACTTTCCCATCCCCCCTCTCCTCCCAATCCCTAATTACCTCAAACTCTCTCTAATTCTCTCTTCCCCAAATACCATTTCTCTACCATACTTATCCTCACCTCTAACTTTACCATATGGCCCCTTAGGTGTCGTTAGGGGTCATATTGTGTCCTAACGAGTCATATGGTGTCCTATGAACCCTTAGGACACCACATGATGTTGTTAGGGATCATATGGTGTGTAAGGGGTCATATTGTGTCTTAAAGGGTTATATGGTGTCCTATGACCTCTTAGGATACCATATGACCCCTTAAAACATTATATGGTGTCATTATGGGTTGTATGGTGTCCTAAGGGGTCATATGGTATCCTATAACCCCTTAGGACACCATATGGTGCCATTAGGGTTCATATGGTGTGCTGAGAGATCATAAGATATCATATGACCACTAAGGACACCATATGACCCATATGATGCCGTTAGGGTTCATATGGTGTGCTGAGAGGTCATAAGTTATCACATGACCACTAAGGACACCATATGACCCCTTAGGTGTCATTAGGGTTCATATTGTGTCCTAAGGGGTCATATGGTGTCCTATGACCCCTTAGAACACAATATGACCCCTTAGGAAAACATATGATCCCTTAGGTGTCGTTTGTGGTCATATTGTATCCTAACGGGTCATATGGTGTCCTAGGACCCCTTAGGACACCATATGGTGTCGTTAGGGGCTGTATGGTGTGCTAAGGGGTCATATTGTGTCTTAAGGGATCATAGGATGTCATATGACCACTTAGGACACCATATGACCCATTAGGTGTCGTTAGGGGTTATATTGTGTCCTAAGAGTTCATATGGTTTCCTATGACCCCTTAGGTGTTGTTAGAGGTCCTATTGTGTCCTAATAGGTCATATGGTGTCTTATAACACCTTAGGACACCATATGGCATCTTATAACCCCTTAGGATACCATATGGCATTGTTAGGGGTTATATGGTGTTCTAAGGGGTCATATTGTATCTTAAAGGGGCATAGGACATCATATGACTCATTATGACACCATATGACCCCTCAGGTGTTGTTAGGGGTCATATGGTGTCCTAAAGGGTCATATGGTCTCATGAACCATTAGGACACCAAATGATACCATATAATATTGTTATGGGTCTTATGGTGTCCTAAGGGGTCATATGGTGTTCTATGAGCCTTTAGGACACCATAAGGTGTCGTTAGGGATCGTATGGTGTGTTAAGGGGCCATATGGTGTCCTATGACCCCTTAGGACACCATACGATCCCTTAGGTATTGATAGGGGTCATATTGTGTCCTAATGGGTCATATGGTGTCCTATGACCCCTTAGGACACCATATGGTGTCATTGGGGGTCGTATGGTGTGCTAAGGGGTCATATTGTGTCCTAAGGGGTCACAAGGCATCGCATGACCCCTTAGAAACCATATGATCCATTAGGTTTTGTTAGGGGTCATATTATGTCCTAAGAGGTCATATGGTGTCTCGTGACCCCTTAGGACACCATATGACCCCTTAGGACATCACATGGTGTCGTTATGGGTCTTATTGTGTCCCAAGGGGTCATATGGTGTTCTATAACCCCTTAGCACACCATATGACCCCTTAGGACACTATATGCTGATGTTAGGGGTCATATTATGTCATAAAGTGCTCATATCGTGTCCTATGACCCCTTAGGACACTATATGATGTCATTAGGGTTCATGTTGTATTCTAAGGGGTCATATGGTATCTTATGATCCCTTTGGATACCATATGGTGTCATTATGGGTCATATAATGTCCTAAGGGGTCATATGGTGTTCTATGACTCCTTAGGACACCATATGGTGTTGTTATGGGTCATACGGTCTCCTAAGGGGTCATATGGTGTCCTATGACCCCTTAGGACACCATTTGGTATTGTTCTATGTCGTATGGTGTCATAAGCAGTCATATGGTGTCCTATGACCCCTTAGGACACCATATGGTGTCGTTAGGGGTCGTATGGTGTGATAAGGAGTCATATGGTGTCCTATGACCCCTTAGGAAAGTATATGACCCATTAGGTGTCGTTATGGTTTATTTTTTATCCTAAGGGATCATATTGTGTCCTAAGGGGTCATATGGTGTCCTATGATCCCTTAGGACAATATATGATGTTGTTGGGGGTCCTATTATGTCCTAAGGGGTCCTATGGTGTCTTATGACCCCTTAGTACACCACATGGTGTCATTATGGGTCATATGGTGTTTTAAGGGGTCATATGGTGTTCTATGACCCCTTAGGACACATTATTACATTGTTATGGGTCGTATGGTCTCCTAAGGGGTCATATGGTGTCCTATAACCCCTTAGGACACCATATGACCCCTTAGGACAACATATGGTGTCATTATGTGTTGTATGGTGTCCTAAGGGGTCATATGGTGTTCTATGACCCCTTAAGACACCATATGATCCCTTAGGACACCATATGGTGTCATTAGGGGTCGTATGGTATGATAAGGGGTCACATGGTGTCCTATAACCCCTTCGAACACCATATAACTCTTTAGGTATCGTTAGGTATCATTTTGTGTCATTAGGGATCATATGGTGTCCTATGACCCCTTAGGACACAATATGACCCCTTAGGTGTGGTTAGGGGTCATATTATTTCCTAACGGGTCATATGGTTTCCTACGGCGTCTTACAACACCATATAGTGTCAGTAGGTGTTGTATGGTGTGCTAAGGGGTCATATTGTGTCCTAAAGGTTCCTAGGACATCATATAACCCCTTAGGACACCGTATGACCCCTTAGGTATCGTTAGGGGTCATATGGTGTCCTAAGGGGTCATATGGTGTCTCTTGACACCATATGTCCCCTTAGGACACTATATCATGTCGTTATGGCTCTTATTGTGTTTTAAGGGGTCATATGGTGTTATATGACCCCTTAGGATACCATATGACCCCTTAGAACACCATATGGTGTCGTAAGGGGTTGTATGGTGTCCTAAGGGGTCATGTGGTGTCCTTTGACCCATGAGGACACTATATGACTCCTTAGGTGTCGTCAGGGGTCGTATTTTGTCCTAATGGATCATATGGTGTCCTATGACCCCTTAGGACACCATATGACCCCTTGGGACACTATATGGTGCTATGGGTCATATGGTGTCCTATGACTCCTTAGGACATCATATGACCCTTTAGGACGTCACATTGTGTCATTAGGGGTCGTATGGTGTCCTAAGGGGTCATATGGTGTCTTATGACTCCTTAGGACACCATATGGTGTCATTACAAGTCTTATTGTGTCTTAAGGGGTCATATGGTGTTTCATAACCCCTTACAACACCACATGGTGTCCTAAGGGGTTGTATGGTGTCCTAAAGGATCATATGGTGTTTTATGACCCCTTAGAACACCATATGGTGTCGTTAGGGGTCGTATAGTGTTCTAAGAAGTCATATGGTGTCCTATGACCCCTTAGGAAACTATATGACCCCTTAGGTATCGTTAGGGTTTATTTTGTGTCCTAAGGGGTTGTATTGTGTTCTAAGGGGTCATACGGTGTCCTATGACCCTTAGGACACTATATGACATCGTTAGGGGTAATATATGTTCTAAGGGGTCATATGGTGTCTTATGACCCCTTAGGACACCACATGGTGTCATTATGTTTCATATGGTGTTCTAAGGGGTCATATGGTGTTCTATGACCCCTTAGGACACCATATTATGTTGTTATGAGTTGTATGGTCTCCTAAGGGGTCATATGGTGTCCTATGACCCCTTAGGACACCATATGACCCCTTAGGATACCATATGGTATCAATTTTGCGTCGTATGGTGTCCTAAGGGGTCATATGGTGTTCTATGACCCCTTAGGACACCATATGACCCCTTAGGACACCATATGGTGTCATTAGGGGTTGTATGGTGTGCTAAGGGGTCATATGGTTTCCTATGACCCCTTAGCTATTGTTAGGCATCATTTTGTGTCGTTAGAGGTCATATGGTGTACTTTGACCCCTTAGGACACAATATGACCCCTTAGGTGTTGTTAGGGGTCATATTGTGTCATAATGGATCATATGGTGTCCTACGACCCCTTAAGACACCATATGGTTTCGTTAGGGGTTGTATGGCATGCTAAGGGGTCATATTGTGTCCTAAACATTCTTAGGACATCGTATAACCCGTTAGGACACCATATGACCCTTTAGGTATCGTTAGGGCTCATATTGTGTCCTAAGGGGTCATATGGTGTCTCTTGACACCGTATGTCCCCTTAGGACACCATAGCATGTCGTTATGGGTCGTATTGTGTTCTAAGGGGTCATATGGTGTCCTAAGGGGTCATATGGTGTCCTATGACCCCTTAGGACACTATATGACCCCTTAGGTGTCATTAGGGGCCGTATTGTGTCTTAAGGGGTCATATGGTGTCCTATGACCTCGTAGGACACCATATGACCCCTTGGGACACTATATGGTGCTATGGGTTGTATGGTGTCCTAAGGGGTCATATAGTGTCCTATGACCCCTTAGGACACCATATAACTCTTTAAGATGCTACATTGTGTCATTAAGGGTCGTATGGTGTCCTAAGGGGTCATATGGTGTCTTATGACCCCTTAGGACACCATATGGTGTCATTAGGGGTCTTATTGTGTCTTAAGGGGTCATATAGTGTTTTGTGAACCCTTAGGACACCATTTGGTGTTGCTATGTGTCATATGGTATCTTAAGGGGTCATATGGTGTTCTATGACCCCTTAGGACACCATATGACCCCTTAGGATACCATATGGTGTCATTAGGGGTCGTATGGTGTGCTAAGGAGTCATATGGTGTCCTATGACCCCTTATTAAAGTATATGACCACTTAGGTGTCGTTAGGGTTAACTTTGTGTCCTAAGGAGTCGTATTGTGTCCTAAGGGGTCATATGGTGTCCTATGACCCCTTAGGATACTATATGATGTCGTTATGGGTCATATTATGTCCTAAGGGGTTATACGATGTCTTATGACCCCTTAGGACACCATATGGTGTCATTATGGGCTGTGTGGTGTTCTAAAGAGTCATATGGTGTTCTATGACCCCTTAAGACACCATATGGCATCATTAGGGGTTGTATGGTGTGCTAAGGGGTTATATGGTGTTCTATGACCCCTTAGAACACCATATGACCCCTTAGGCATCGCTAGGCATCATTTTGTATCGTTAGGGGGTCATATGGTGTCCTATGACCCCTTAGGACACAATATGACCCCTTAGGACACCATACAGTATCGTTAGGGGTCATATGGTGTCCTATGACCCCTTAGGACACCATACAGTATCGTTAGGGGTCATATGGTGTCCTATGACTCCTTAGGATGCAATATGATCCCTTAGGTTTTGTTCGGGGTCACATTGTGTCCTATCGGGTCATATGGTGTCGGTAGGGGTTTTATGGTGTGCTAAGGGGTCATATTGTGTCCTAAAGGTTCCTAGGACATCATGTAAACCCTTAGGATATCATATGACCCCTTAGGTATCGTTAGGGGTCATATTGTGTCCTAGGCGGTCATATGGTGTCTTGTGATACCATATGTGCCCTTAGGACACCATATCATGTCGTTATGGGTCTTATTGTGTTCTAAGGGGTCATATGGTGTTATATGACCCCTTAGGATACCATATGACCCCTTAGAACATCATATGGTGTCGTAAGGGGTTGTCTGGTGTGCTAAGGGGTCATATGGTATCCTATGACCCCTTAGGACACTATATGACCCCTTAGGTGTCGTTAGGGGTCATATTGTGTCATAATTGTTCATATTGTATCCTATGACCCCTTAGGACACCATATGACCCCTTGAGACACTATATAGTGCTATGGCTCGTATGGTGTCCTAAGGGGTTATATGGTGTTCTATGAGCCTTTAGGACACCATATGACCCTTTAGGATGCCACATTGTGTCATTAGGGTTTGTATGGTGTCTAAGGGGCCATATGGTGTCTTATGACCACTTAGGACACCATATGGTGTCATTAGGGGTCTTCTTGTGTCTTAAGGGGTCATATGGTGTTTTATGACCCCTTAGGACACCATATGATCCCTTAGGAGACCATATGGTGTCGTTAGGGGTCATATTGTGTCCTAAGGGGTCATATTGTGTTCTATGACCCCGAAGGACACCATATAACCCCTTAGGAGACCATATGTACTAAGTTTAAAATAAGGAGAGATATTAGGGTGAAGATAGATGAAGAGCTAAAGAGAGGGAGAAGAACTAAAGGACAAGGACATAAATAGAGATATAGATATTAAAGAGTATGAAGTGAGAGGGAGAAAAGCTAAAGGACAAGGATGGATAGAAATAGGTAGATGTAGAAGTTGAGAAAGCCAACTTCACAGACCCCGAAGATCACCTGCATGCAAATAACCTGTCACAAAAAGAAGAGATGGAGACAAACAAGCAAGGGTGCTTTGAAAGCTAAAAAATGTATTCATCCAAGAGAGAGATAAATTACAATGATGAATCCTTATAAAAGGATATTGTGCAACCCTAAAAGAAACCCTAATAGGTAGACATTTAATAATTAATATAATTATTAAATGTCACAAATGCAAACTAAAGTGAAATCTTAAGAGAGGAATAAAGGTAATTTAATCAAAATGATTAAATTAAAACCTTTACTCTAACACCCCCCCTTAAGATGAGCAAAAGTGCAGTTACAAACATGTGCAAGAAAGCAAAGGTAACTACAATGTAAGAAAGTAAACTTGGGTCCTGGCAACAAGGCCTGATCAGGTACCCAATTACAACCAAATCTCTGTAAAGTGGAGAAATAGAGAAAACCTCATGGGAAAATGCACTAATAATAGAAGGATAGGAGGTGGATAACATGATACCCCCCATAGACAACTTCTATCATATAAGTACATATACAATGGTCTCCATAGGAGAAAAAGAAAGAGACTAGAAGGCCCCCCCACAATGAAGAAACTCCTGTCGCACATATGGATGCCTGAGGTAGAATCCAGAAAGAGATCCTGAAGTGGCATATAATATTCCTCCCCTTGGGAAGAAATGGATCCAAAGGAAGAAGATGAAGAAACCCTGTGAAGAGAGAAGAATCAATCTGTCTCAAGATGTGTGCCATAATAGGATGCTGAAGAATCCCTCCGTCTGAATTGAAACAAAAGATGTCAAATCCAAACTGAACTGAAGACTCAAAAACTGCAACCTCGAAATGCACAGATGATGGTGAGCTAATAGCTAGAATATGGCTGTCAACAAAGAGGAGCTGAAAATCCTCAAAGTAATCCTCCAAGTCTGCAATATAGGACTCTACAAACAAAGACGGAATGCCTGCAAGATAAGAATCCCAAGTAGCCATGTCTGAAAGATGTATGATGTCCTACTTAGTTGAATCAATAGGAGCCAAAGAAGAGGCAATATCAAACTGATCAGGAACAAAAGGAGATGATGTTGATACATGTATAATCTTAGTCTGAAGAGTAGGAACTGTGAGACAATCCTCTGATTCATCGGAATATGTAAGGGTGTCTAAATATTGAAGTTCCTTTAAAGTATCATGATCAAAAGGTGTGTTATCTCTCCAACCAATGGGTACAAGACAATTTGAAGCAGGATCCTTTGGGAATGGAGAAAGACTGGGGTTTCCATAGATCTCCCAAAGACGTGTCCAAAGTGAGTGAGGACAATCAATGCCCGATATAGCCCACACAGTGTCAGAATCAACACTAGACAAAATAACTCCTACTATGTGATTTCTAATGATATCCCAAGCTAGTTTTCCCTCTAAAGTTGCTGGTTCAGGTATGAGATCATACAAATAAGGCAAAATATTAAGCCACCTACAGTGTGTAAGTATGCCCTTTGCCCATGACTCATAATTACCTCGTTCTAGAAATACAACTGAAGGGTGAGTAGAAAAACCCATGATAACTCTTCAAATTAACAAATATGAGACTAAATGACTTTAATACTGATAAAGCAGATCAAATAAAGCCATCCCACGCAAACAAATCATTTCCAAGTCTGAAACGTCCAAGTAATTGACAAATGTGTGAAAACACAAAGTACTGAATAAAATGTACTTGGTGTAGATTCTATAAAAATTAATGACAGATCTGGAAAGAGCACAGAAACCCCTTTCCAATGCCTATTCGTTTCAGAAAAACGGAGTCCGTATGCAAAAGATATGGCTCCTGGAGTGCAAAAAACTTGTTCGGACTTTGACTGGCAAAAAACATTGCAAAACAGCAAAATCAGAGAAAAAGACCTGCATCAATTAGATCGGGCTCGGAACCAGCTTTCCAACGCCTATTTCCATTCGAAAATCTGAGCTAAAATGCCCGAGTTATACTCGATTTTATAAAACTGCTCCAAAAGAGCCCAAATAGGCCCTTTAAGCCCTCAAGGGCTTAAAAAAATAAGCCCCTGGTCCTCTGGGCGACCAAGGGCGGGCACAGGGGGTGGCGGCGCGGGGGCGGCGGGCGGGCTGGGGCTGGGCGGCACTCGGGTAGGGGGCTCTCAGCGGGTGGCGCGGCGCCGACGGGCGGTGCGGCGGGGGTTACCGCCGACGGCGGTGGCCGTCGGGCTGCGCGGGCGGCGGCGCGTTGCTCCCAACCGGCTGCGCTGTTTTTGTAATAAAAAACTGCTTTTTTTATATTTTTTTTTTATTTTTTTTAATTTTTTGCCTCGGTTTTCGTGCCCTAGGGTCGTATGGCCTTAGGGCCAAAAAAAATTTGCCTCCTGGTGCAACTGTGTCCAAATCGGACGAATTTTATATGGAAATAGGGGTTTTTGGGCGCTACGAGCTCAACGGTGAGGTCCATTTGAGCTCAAAGTGCACCGAAAAAAAATACCCCCTATTCCAAAATAAAAAACAGAAGACAAACACAGATCTGATGCAACCAAAACCTGGATCTCAAAATCTTTCAAAAGTCTGAACAAGCTGCAGCAGATCTGGCTCTGATACCATGTAGAAGTTGAGAAAGCCAACTTCACAGACCCCGAAGATCACCTGCATGCGAATAACCTGTCACAGAAAGAAGAGATGGAGACAAACAAGCAAGGGTGCTTTGAAAGCTGAAAAATGTATTCATCCAAGAGAGAGATAAATTACAATGATGAATCCTTATAAAAGGATATTGTGCAACCCTAAAAGAAACCCTAATAGGTAGACATTTAATAATTAATATAATTATTAAATGTCACAAATGCAAACTAAAGTGAAATCTTAAGAGAGGAATAAAGGTAATTTAATCAACATGATTAAATTAAAACCTTTACTCTAACCGTAGATATATCTAGATATTGAAAAGGAGAGAGGAAGATAGAGATAAAAAATGAAGATGAAGGGAGAGGGAGATGAATAGATATAGAGAAAGAGAGAGGTAAAGACAAAGATAAATATATAAAGAGATGAAGAAAAATGGATAGAGAGGGGTAAAGAGAGTGAGATAAAAAAAGGAAGAGATAGAGAGATATAAAGGAAGAGAAATATCGATCGATAGAGATATATAGATAGTGCAAGAGAGTGAGAAAGAGAGATAGAGATTATAGATATGGATATATAGAGAGGGAGAGAGAGAAACATGGAGATATAGAGATATATAAGGGCACTATAGAGAAGGATTGGGGGAGAGGCAAAGATATATAAAGAGGGAGTAGATAAAGAGATAAAGGTAGAGAAAGGGAAAGATACTTCAAGAGGGAGATAGAGGAAGAGATGGAGAAGTAGATTAATCATGTATAGAGGAACATATATAAAGATAGAGGAACATAAAGAAAGAGAGATTGATAGGGAAAGAGATGGAGATGTGAAGATGGAGATAGAGATAGATATAGATAAAAAGTGATAGAGAGAGTAAGACAAATGGAGGGAGAGATGGAGTGAATAAGTGAGATTTAGAGATAATGAGATATAAATATACATGAAGATAGATCTATAGGGATATAGAGATAAAGGGGACAAGATAGGGAGAGAAAGGAGGTGATAGAGACAAGTAATATATAAGTATAGGTAGGATAAGGTAGAGGAGAGAGATAAATAGAGAGGAGAGATTATTAGAGAGATATAGAAATAAGGAGTGACAATGATGGAGTGGGAGAGGGAGAGATAGGAATAGAAAGATGCAGATATATGCTGCCCTCTCTCCTCCATGCTATGTAGAAGGTCTATATATTTCATAGCTCTGCATTTTGTATGCACTCTCTCAGAGCAGAGTCCAGCTCCATAGAGCTGTTAAATGTTAGCAGTTGAGTCTTTGTTAGAAGTGTCTGAAGAAAGTCTAAATGTAAGAGCAGAAGCTCGGTCAATCAATGTAATACTTTATTTTGTTGAATATAAATCTGTTTGTCTTTATTTTGCTACTCCCCTGTTTCCTTCATCTGGTATATCAAAACAATTCGATAATTAATTTATGGGGGGGTGTTGGAAATAAATTAATTATCCTCCAGACTTTCCTAGAAACTTCTGTCTTCCAGAAAGTTCCTCCACCTAGTGACTTCTAGAGCCTTCTTTCACCTGCCCACCATTATTGCTGCAGCTAACTCTAATCTACAGTTTCCAGAACATTTAATATGTAATGGTCTATAAATTGAATGTATTTGAAATATAATCTTAGAGCCCATTTATGGGTTTCTCTCCAGTTTCCTGTCTCCTCTCTGTATTTCTGTGTTTGTGTGTATTTCTATTTTTTATCACGGTATCAGAGCCTGGTTCGTGTAAGTTTTGAAGATCAGTGTATAGTGGGTCATGTTTGCCAGGAGCAAGTGATTATTGTGTGAGTTTGCCATTGTCAAAGTAAAATGAAAGAAGAGCCAAGGGTGAAAGTGAGAGCATTCCAATTTGCAACCTGTTTTCTTGTGTTCTGTTTCTCATTGTGTGTTTGTGTTGCTTTGCAGCCATTAAGCAGAGTTCTGTTTTGGCAAATTCGGGTTCGCTTCCTTGCTGTGTCAATCTGTCACCGCCATGGATTGGGTAGAGTAGAGCCTGGGCTTTATTGGGTTAGTGTTGTTTTATTAAATGAGCAAGCTTGTGCCCTTGAGTGTTTTTTATGGTTTGAAGTTGTAAATGATTTGTGAGGAAGGCGGAGCCTATGAGGCGTGTTCTAAGCTAAGGAAGAAATCACCAATACAACGGAGGATGCCAAATCACTAGCTTTTTTATTTGTTCCAGTCAAAGTCATCCCAAGAGGTAGATCGTGTGAATAGTATCATCCCAAGAGGCAGATTTGGTTTGTAAGCCCCCACTGTGTATCAAGCTTCAGGAAAGCCTCGGAAGTCGCATATGCTCTCCTAGAGCCATAATAGTCAAGTTAGATCGCAGCATATTTATAGAAGATAGCGATATGTCAAGATTGCAACCGTCGGACGAATTGTAGAAGATCACCAGTGAAAGAGATGCCGCTCAGAGGCTCTCGCCACCAAATCCCAGTCATAAAGTTGAAGCTGCTAGGAAAACTTGCCACATAAAGATTGCAGCCATTGAAGAACCTGGGCGTCTAGATTCAGTTGTTGGAGCAAGTTGGAGAAGAGCTGAAGGGAGTCACCAATAAAAATTGTTGTTGAAGTGAAGAAGTCTGAGCAATGTGTTTGGTCAAAAGTGAAAAAGTCACCAGTGAAAAGAACTCGCCACCAAGAAAAAGGAAGTTGTTAAGAGGCTCAGAAGATAAATCTGTATGTAGTTTTCAGCCAGTAAGAAGATATGAAGTAGAATGTAAACAATTTGAGCAGAGGATTTCATTGTACGTGTTGTTTTCTCTTATATCCATTATGAAAGTGGTTTTGTAAAATGCATAGTTTGAGAAGGGTGCATGAGTAAGTGTCTAGGTTGAGAGAGAGCCAAAATTGAGTGGAAGAACATTTTCAAAGTCTGCAGTACAATGAAAGAGGAGTGATAAAAGGGACTAGAGGAGGATATCATTTGTCAAAAGTCATAAAAAGAGGAATGATAAAAGAGACTAGAGGAGGATATCATTTGTCAAAAGTCATACAAAGATTGGTGAAGTTGTCAATAGATAATGATGAAATATCGTTGAATGCAGCAGGATTCTGTAGTTTGTGTAAATATGTTTGAGGCCAGCAGAGCCCATTAGAATTGAGATCTCTGAGCACCCTCAATGTGACTCTATGGGAGGTGTTGATGGTAAAAGTGAATCACACCTGAATCTATGATGGACTGGTTACCAAGAGGGCCAGAGCTCATGGTTAGAGCATCCAAACATGATCATGGGATTTTTTGGGCCAGAGCTCATGGTTAGAACATCCCAACATGATCATGGGATTTCCTAGGTTTGATCTCTAAAATTTGAAAGTTTTAGATGCCGAAGCATCAGTGGAAGAAGTGAAGAATGAAATTGGAATTGTTAAAATTGGTAGTTGTGATTAAGGGGGAGTGTTGGAGATATAATCCCAACTACTCCCACGTAACTTATCATGTCATATCCTCTGTATGTACATCATCCTCTGTATGTACATCAGATCTGCAGACTTGTCACAAACAGAGATTGAAGCAGATTTCCCTTGGATTTGGATGGATTATCATGTACCCTGTCTTTTGTCAAATCACATTCTTTTTGGGCAGTTCAAAATATATTATTTTATGTATGCCATCTCTCCTCCATGCTATGTAGAAGGTCTATATATTTCATAGCTCTGCATTTTGTATGCACTCTCTCAGAGCAGAGTCCAGCTCCATAGAGCTGTTAAATGTTAGCAGTCGAGTCTTTGTTAGAAGTTGTCTCTGAAGAAAGTCTAAATGTAAGAGCAGAAGCTCGGTCAATCAATGTAATACTTTATTTTGTTGAATATAAATCTGTGTGTCTTTATTTTGCTACTCCCCTGTTTCCTTCAACAATGCCATCGACTCCAATCTTCTCAGTGAGTCGCCCAGTTGGTTTTCCGACTGTAAAGTGCAACACAAACATTGCTTCTTAACAGAAATGAACAAGCCCTAATTTCAATACCATTCAGCTTTCGATGTATTTGTAAATCCCAATTTTTCTTCAAACGAGCAGAAAAAATGAAAATTCACTGAGACATTAATGAAAAATGAGCAGTGCTGCAAGAAATGAAAGTCTTAACTCATCTTGATTTGAAAGAATGTGTTTTATATTGAACACCTCTTTCACTATTTCACATTCTTTAGGCACAGGCACAGTTATGGTTTGATAGCTATTGATCCTCTCTGCAATATCATTGACCTTTTTATGAATACCATCATCTTCATCTTCAGCAGATGATCTTGATGCGTAAACCATCTCTGCTATTTTATCCCTCCTCTTCACTAATTCCTGAGGGCAATCACACGCTGCAACATCGATTGCATGTTCAATCAAGCTGCATATATCACTCTCTGCGCTCTCAAAAAACACCCTCCATTCTTCTACCAATCCCATTTTAACTCTATGCCCTGCTATTTAACTTTGATTCTCAATCCTGCTCACAACATAATCAAATTTGAAACTTCAATACATTAAAAACATCAAATTACCAACCAAAAATTAGCAGTAGCAGCTTTTAAATTTTAGTCACCTCAAATTGAAACCGCTCCACGAAAATTCTGAGTAGACCAGAACTCAAATTCTTTTAAACCAATAGCGAGAATGCGAAATGGATTGAATTCGAAATGCAGGCAGAGAACTTTTTAAAATGGGCGTGGTACTGATTTTTTTTAAATGGGAGTGGTCTTGCGTTTTTCAAATATATGCTATTTTGGGCAATGCAAAGTCATTTTTGAAATATATTTAGTCACTCACAAGCACATGCATGTAAATATGTACATACCCGGTGTAATCCTGCTTTACTCACTCACAAGCACATGCATGTAAATACAACAAATAGCCGTTGCCGAAAAGAATAGTTAAAAAGTATAACAGAAGAATTAATTATAATCATTTGTGAATTCATTTATGCTTGGCCAATTATTGTCATTCTTTAACATGCAGCTACTTACTCATGTTCCTTCACATATACCCTTCATTACAAACTCAAAATTGTTTTTTATTTTTTAAATTCTTAATTATTTTTAATATTATAATTTATTTATTTAATTTATTATATTTTAGATTATTTTTCATTTTTTTTATTTTTATTTTTTATTATATTTAATATTTTTATTTTATTATTTGTTTATATTTTTTTTATTATTTATTATTTTTCTATTTTTAATTATTTTTATTTTGAATTAGTTTATTCATATTTTTTCTTTTTTTGTTTATTTTTATTTTTATTTATTTATTTACTATTTAATTTTTTTTTAAGATTATTTTGATTGTCATTCTGCTTGTTTCTATCTACTATCTATTTTTTTATTTTTATATGAGAGATTATTTTGATTATCATTTTGCTTGTTTCTATCTATTGTTTATTTTTTCTTAGTGTCTATTGTCATACTACATTTATTGTGAAAATCTTTATGTTTATTATGGTCTTAGCCAACCTTAGCCCTATAATGGGTGCTGGCATAAAAAACATCCTAGGAAATTTCTTCTAAAAGTTTTTCATGACGTACGTCTTCTGGTACCCCTAATGTTGTTTAAACCATCCAAGATTTTGATAGTGCATGTTTGTGGCTTAAACAATTTACTTTGATAGGGTATTTTGTGGGGAGGATTCCACACGAAAGCATGCTTGACAACTAGGTCGCCAAGACCTCAACCCCTCGTGAGGTCCATCTTGATGGCATCTAGAATCTCACCAAAGGCTTTTTTTGTTTCGCTTTTTTGAGTCTATCCATGTTTTGATCATTCTCCAACATGGGCCTTGGTATGTCATGTCATTTTTGCTTGTTTTTCTGCCATAGTCAAGAGACTTCTTTGTCTCTGATGACAAGAAGCTCACGGTCTTGGTTTGGATTGAATTCCTCGATCTCCCTTTGTCATGTTAGTCATTTTTGCAAACTGTTGCGCAATCCATCAGTAAGGTTGTCTGTGTTGTCAAGAAGGTGACCAATTTTATCGTGCTTGCGCTCATAAGAGGGTTTGTGTAAAAGTTGATTTGTATTGAGACCTCAAGAAAACTATTGACTTTAAAATACGAGGTTGTTGTCCCTAACAAATAGTGCTCTATTTGAATCTATCCAATACTTGTTCTCAGTGCTAGTCTTCAGAACACAAGATTAAGGATTGCCTTCTAGCTACCTTACGAGTTAAGACATCCTCTAAGGAGTCTGAACCTTCACACTCCTCTAAGGCCCTGAAAGTTGACGAGGGTTGGGAAATAGTTGCTTGAAATGGGAAGAGTTCTTCATTTACTTTGGCTTCTCACAAGCCACAAGGTTCCAGCCTCAGTGTTAACCTCTTAGCCAAACTCTCTTTGCCATTCTTACAATCCATTCTAGACATTTGGAGGCTAGAAAAGGAGTTCCCAAAAAGCGCGGGGCGTCTTATCCTAGCTTCTAGATGGCATCAATTTTTCTTTACACAATAGCTTATCCTCTCTAGGGAATAAGGATACCATGCATGAATTTGAATCATGAATTGTATGTCATGAAATATCTGAGGTCTTATCGACCTCAACAAGAAGTATTTTGTGTGAGATACTTGATAGAAATATCTTGGTTTTGGTGCAGTCACGATTAGGATGGACCTTAAGGAGATCAATCCGGACCGTGCAACAGGAGTGAAACATAACAGAAACGAGACAAGATGATGGAGGTAATGCAAAACTGAGGTAGATAGGTGTTGCCACTCTCCTTGCACCATGTTGGCAGTCATCTATTGTGGCTTCTAGGTTAGATCCTACTCAACAGCTTGTTTGGATCGTTATGCCAATGGACAATCGTTCCTTTGGGAACATTAATGTTCATACTCCGTGTGGTGTTGTTGAGAGGATCATATCTATGTCGATGGATTGCATATTCATTTACACCAAGTACTTGGGTGTTGTGCAATGATTTTAACATGGTCGAGGTTGTCTCTGAGAAAGAAGGTTTAATTCTTTTTCGATGGAAAACTGGTGAACAAGAAGCCCGGTTTTGTACATGTATAAAAAATTGGGGCTCTTTGATCCCAACACTAACCGCCACCATTCCCATGACATTTGGCATATTTGGAGTGATTTCTTTGTTGAGTCATCAACCCATGTTGGCTCACATTCAACGGGTTTGGAATTTAGAGAGTCGTCTGACTCGGCAAATTGGGTGGTTTACTTGGTGGGATGGTGTCATTCAATGCACAACTTTCTTTCTCTGAATGGTGTCATTCAATAGCAATTTTTTATTATTATTTATTTATTAATTAATTTATTATATTTTAGATTATTTTTCATTTTCATTTATTTATTATATGGTGTCATTCAATAGTTATGGTTAAGTTCAGTGGTGGAGACAATCGGTCAGCTGTGTTTTAATATGACAAAGTGTTGAAGTAGTTTTTTTTTGTGTACTGATTCAGCCCCCCCCCTCCTCTCAGTATTGGTTAGGACCTTAGTAGTTCATCATTATTCATTAGGCGTCACTGTCCTTGCCCCATTTTTTTTCACTTAAACTTTGCATTGGGCTTATCAATTTTGAAGCGGGAAAAGTTTCCCTATGTCGTCCTATAACAAAAAAATCAATCAAATAACCCTAATTGACGAATATATGAGAGGCATTCTTCCCTCCTATTTGTATGAGGTCAATAAAGGTTCAATAAGTGGAAATTGCGATCCTAAGCGAAATCAAGCATTCAAGCATTCAAGTATCCTTTCAAGCATTGAGCATTCTCAAATCTCCTTTCAAGGCTAGTTGTTGCATTCATGTCAAGGATTCAACCATTGAAGAAAATATCTCTTTGACATCCTATTCTACATATACTTTCAAGCAAATCTCTTGACATTTCAATTGCATCCTCTCTTGAGGTGAATTCTACTTCAGTCATTTACTGTCATTTACTTCAAGTACTTTTTTTATCATTTGGTTAATTCCAAAATTGGGGTATGACTTGAAGGCAAACCCACAATCCCAACAACATTTCCTTTCTATGTGTAGGTTGTTGGTGTGCAACTGTATTTGCAGATTTGGATTCCATTTTTAGAGACGGTAAAACCCTTTTCGACATGCAGATTTTTCAGAGGGCTAAGTACACTTTTAACATGGTGCCGACAACTTTTGGCCAAATTTGCAGGGGAGCTTCATCTCAACATTTTATTGCTAATTCCAGGTACACAAATTCATCCCACATTTCTATCTCAAGTTATAACCATTTCCTTGTCACTTTTACACTTAGTATTAAATCAAATAATTCAACATATCCATTCTAAAAGAGGGGTTAATCTCACTTTCCAAATCCTTTGTCAGTTCATTTAGCATTCAAACTCCTTCCATTGAGATTAGATCTAGTGACTTTCCCCCACTCTTTTAACTCTAATGTGTGTGAGAAGTTGAAAGGAATCCTTGTGTGAAACTTTCATTCCTCTTTCCAGGGGAATAAAGCTTTCCACTTGATCTCTCCTCATCACCTATTCAACACATCACACTAGATGCTTTAGTGATAAATATGATATATCTATATTGCTTATGATCCAGACTGATGAACTCTCTCTCTCTCTCTCTCTCTCTCTCTCTCTCTCTCTACACTATGGAATTCCTTTCCACTTTAATTGGTATTTCATTGCAAGTATTTATTAAATGGGCACAACTATAATTGTGAAATAATAAAATGTAGAGTATAGTGCCCTTTTGTGACACACACTTTCTGATGCATTTGATAGATACTTTCTGTCTTGTTTAGACTCTTTGATGTTGAGATACTCTATGATGACTTTTGATATATTATGTTTTTATGATGGATGATGATATACTTAGGACTATGATGATAGTAGGTCTTATGGTTGGTTATTTACGTTTACTCATTATTATGTGATGTGGTTTATATTTACTTATTGAGATGCTTTTCTATGTGCTAACCCTTACTTTATGTTTACATTAGATATGATGTTGATGTTATTAATGATGCTATGTTCTAACATGTTGTTTTATTATTGTGGACATGAAAAGGACGATGTCACAACACTCTTATGAGTACGGTGTGATGTTGGGATTCTCTTTCACATGTTTATTTATTTTATGTTGTATATTGTGTGGACAAACATTGGTGTTATGTAGGATGTAGGTACTAGGCATTAACTCCACCTAGTCTCACAGGTTCGAGTGTGCCTATAATCTCGATAGTAGTTGACCGAAGAATGAAATAAGCATTCATCACATTCTTAACCTAGTCAGTGTCTTGTCAGTTTAAGTGTTTATCTTGAGCCATCTTGTGGGTTTATATGGTTCAAGTATGTGGTATTTTTTTAATCCTTATGCTTGGGTTATTTTATTTTTTAAGTTTAGATGATTAATTAATATATTATTATTATACTTAGCCTTTGTGTTGGTAATAAATAATGTAATATATAATGATTGTGAGTTTAATTATATTCTATAAATGTGATTTATAGGATTATACTATTTACTTATTTATGTGCATTTGTGATTTAGTTGTTTAATTGTTTATTTATTTTATTTGTGATTGTTTTTGGCAATTGATTATTATTTCCTTTATTTTCGAATGTTTATCCAATGAGTGTAGAGGTGTTTACATGGGGAGTTTCCATTCGAGTCCTTAGTACGAATGGAAAGGGTGGTTTTAGATTTTCGAATGGTAGACATTTATTGAGGGTGGTTTTTGGTTTTGGGAGGAATCATTCTATTCAAAATTTTGAGAAGAAGAAAGTTGAATGTATGCAAATAGATTCTTGTTTCTAGTTCTTGAATCAAAGGGAGATCTTTTCTTGTGCATGGTTTGAGAGTAGATTGGAATTGCTTCATGGGTCTCCTTGTTGCTGTGTGTTTGTGGTGGTTTAGTTGTGGTTGAATTGTGTGCTAGGAGTTATTGGTGTGGGATCTCGACACATCTCAATCCTCTTTGTCCTATTCATCTCATACCAGGTTGGTGAATTCTAGTTGTGTCTTTACTTCAATCTTCTATGTATTTTTTTTACTCTTGAAGATAAAAAAATAATGCTTGTTTGCAATTTATTGTATCTCTTTATTGATCTAGGGAAATTTCTTGTTTGTTTATTTATTATTTTCTATTTTATGAGGCAAGTGAGTGTGTTTCGCTTTCTTAAGAATCTGTTTTGATTTTTTGGTAATTTGTGGATCAAGTTTTATGTATACATAACATCCTTTTATTTGATGAATATGAGTCCTATTTTTTGTTTTCACGTCATTCTGGCATTTTTAATGTTTTGAGTCATCAATTTGACTTTGTCTCATATGTGCCAAAAAGGTGCACATATACACTAATATTTTTCATGTATGCACCATTTTGTGTCTTGAATGCACTATTATGTTTCTTATATGTGCCATTCTAGTTAATATGTGTGGTAAAGTATTATGTGATTGCACTAAAAGAATCAATGAAAATGCCAAAAGAGTTAAAAAATGCGCCAATAGAGTGAACAAATGTGCTATTATGTTGTGTTTCATTTTTTGGCTTAGTTTTGGAGTCTCTGATGGATCAGATTAGAGCAGAGGCTTAATTGGAGTCTTTTGAATTTCTGTTATGCCTATTTTCTATGTTTATTTTCTGATGCGATTAATTTAAATATAATTTCCTATCTCTTGAGTGTTCATTCTTGTGGCTTGATAGTTGTTATCCATGATTAAGCTTGAGAAGGTTCATTTTTTAAATGACAACTTAGATTTAATGGTAGTGTGGTTCAAAATTTCATCTAGAAACCTATGGGGTGTTATATCTTGTGTATTTCTTGAGTTTATAATATTTTGATTGATTTCTAGGTTTTAGGAGCATATTAGGGGGAATGGCTTCCAAGTGGGTGTCGGGGCCCATAAGTGGCTACCAAGAGATCTCATTGGAAGTTGTTTTAATTAAGTGATAATATTAATGAATTAATATAGGGGTTGTAGCTTTCACATTAAGAAGATAATTGTGTGCCCTGCTCATGGCCTAGAGTGCTAGTTTAGACTCAAGATGAGATTGGGAAGGCCTTTTTGGCATATCCATACTCCATTGTCTTCACTAAAGGTTGATTTGTTTCCACATGGGTGTCACTTGGGTGCTGGGGTCTTGTGAGAGACTACCAGGATAACCCTTGATGATGGCATATGATGACACATTCTCTTATGTGTGTCTTAGGACCTTAACCTTTGTGTCATGTTAAGCCTCTGATGCCTATGCAACTTGTGATGTTTAGTCTTTTAGTATGTTGTTGTCCTTGGGTATATCTATGTTTATCATGGTTGTTAGGTGTCTGCCTAGGTCTAGAGTGTGTTTGAGGCCTTATGTCATTCTCTAAATCATGGGGGTGGACCTTTTTGGTTCCACATGGTCCAGTGGTTTGATGCCTTCTTCCATTGGGATTTTTACCATGGTTGATTCTTATTCTACTTCTCTTTAGTTCTTGTCCTATGTTTTCTTGGAGAAGATGTTGTCAAATCTATATGTTCATGAAATATATTATAACTTGTGATTTAGATATTATTCTTGTAATCAGTGTACCGTGATATTCTATTTTGTAGTGGATAATGTATATATAGAAGGTAACCTTGCATAAGATGTGATATGAGATGTGGAATGATTTATGTGATTTATTATATATAAAAGTTACTAGCTATATTTTAGGAATGAATGAATAATATTTTTTACTAGAATTATTAAATTAGGAACATTTTATGTTTGGGTAATAAACTGAACTTAATATGTTAGAAGTGATAAATAAGTTATAATTCATGATTAAGTATTCAATGGTTTAAAGGGTTACCTTCCTAAGTTATAGGAAATATAACGATAATTAGTTTAAGTAGGGAAAAATCATATTTCAACATTAAATAACGTTTTACATGTGTTTACTTGTCTTGCATCTAAGTAATGACGTCAAGTTACCCTATAGAAAGGAATTTAAATGTTATAGATTATTTTTGTTTGTGCACTTAAGTTATGTATTCATAATAGTTTAATGAATACATTGAAGTTACTATGTGTGTGTTGTAACCTTTCAAAAAAAAAATTATCTCTAAGTTTTATATAGTTATCTATGGTTAGTTTCTTTGGGGTATTCTTGGCAGCCAATACATAGAGTGTAAGTATGTAAGTGATTTATTTAGGTTGCATTGTCTAGTTTAATTAAAGTTTTGAAGAAGAAATTCTTGAGCGTGATACAAAATTTTTTTGATTGCAAGTGAAGTAGGCATGAGAGGTTTATGTATTTACTATGATAAAATTATTTTTTTTGAGAGGGAGTGATTATATAAAATTTCTGATGTGAACCTAACCTAACAAGAGATGATTTTTAAACTAAAAAAATTACCATGTAATTTCATTGATTAGTTATGAACTTGCCACAAAAATTGATAATTATTAAGCATTCAAATTGTTTTTTAATAAATAGTTGTTTCCTTTGTCTACACCTTTTGTTGGGTTCATATTATGCAATATAAGTTGAAAGGACGTAGGAATAAATGTAGGAGTGATCTATGCTAATGGTAAATGCCTATGACAAATATAACCTTTTGAAAAGCTACATTCAAAAAAGCTATTCTAACCCTTCTCATAAACTTAAATCTAAGAGAATCCATATAATTCTAATATACATAAGAAAATAATTATAATAATAATATATTATCTTAATAGCCACCCCCTAGTCTTCCTATCATTTTTACCATCCCTCAAACTATGTTCCCATGTGCCCTTGTCCCACCATCTCAAAAAAATTGGAAATTTTTTTCTTTTAGACCCTACTATTGGGATCTCCCTCAACCATTAAGGAGCCATGCCTTGTCTCTATGTCTTATGCAAACTTTGCTTCTTTATCTAATTGTTTTATCAGGAGTAACTGACATTTTTCAAGAAACATTTATTAAATCAATTTAGATTAGGGGATGAGATCAATGCCTTAATCAAACTAAATACAACTTACTTGATCCATTTCATATTAATATTAAAATAGGCACTACTGGATGTAGTACATGAATTCCCCTTTGTTATTTTTCATGGGTTTCAAACATAATAGTTCAATACTTTTATATAGTTAAAGTATGGCAGTTTGAATTGATATGTATTTAGCTATTCATGTGCAATTAATAATTTTATATTGCAGTTTAAAACTTTAAATAAGGTTATGATGTTAAGATGGTTGATGTAGGAAATGTGAATATTATATTTTTGACATCCTATATATTTATGGTGTGATGGGTTGTAAAATTGTATAGATTTTCATTATAGAGTTTGTATTAAAAATAAAGTTTTAAAGTTTTTTTATTTTTTTTAATGTTGGAAGATGCGACCAAGGAATGTATATAAAGTTGGAATAGACTCATTGGGCTAGGTCTAGTCCAATTAGGTTTGTATCTTATTTACTAATGATCATTGTTATAATAAAAGTTAAAATTTACATCTTATTACCATGATCCAATTTTTGCTAATGTGTGTATTGAATGTTTTTTACTAGGAAGGAAGATGCGCATGGTTATAGATTACCTTTGTGACTATACATTATATTCAAATCCATTTTTTATATCTATCATAAAGGAGATTTGACGATGAAATTCAACAAAATCCTATTGTTTAGTGAGAAAATGATATCTGTGTGTATGTCATAAATTGTATCCACATACAGTTTCATCTTCACTTAGACCTCACCTTGGTGTTTTGGCTTTCGATGCATGATGCCTGTTCTAATTCTACTCACACCAACTACCAGCTTGCATGTCCACTCATTTTTGTGCCTTCCCTCCAAGCCTAAGTCTCAATTGTTAGGACTAGGCCATCCGATCCCCTAGTCTTCTTAATTAGGGCCCATTTTCGGTACTCATAATGGTCATCTCAGATGAGAAAGAAATTTGATCTCGTGTGGGACTACTTTTTTTGTATTAAGTATCATAGAATCACAAAGCTCATTTTTGCTCATTCGAGCATCCACGTTACAAACTTATTACAAATACCATCTCCTTTTGAGAAAACTTATTACAAATACTAGCTCCTTTCGAGCACCAAACTAGAAACAACAATTGGAAGACCAAGGCTCACAACTTAGAAATCCACTTTAAACAATGAGACAAATACAACCAATGGAAGACCAAGAGTCACAACTTATAATTCTACACAAAGGTGTCCCTCATGGGAGTTGAACTTGGGTCTCCACATTGAGAACTCAATGCTTTAACCAACTAAGCTCAACCCCTTGGACACGTGTGGGACAACTTAGAAAATTCAATTAATTTTCAGATATTCAAGTATAAAAGGAGGTCTACCCCTCTCATTTGAAACCTAAATTTTCTAAGAGGCAAAATAAAGATCCTAAATTCAATTCAAGTGATCAAGCAATTAGCCATTCAACAAGCATTGAAGAAGTGAAGTGAAGTTTATGCATTCAATATGGCATCCATGATCAACCTTCTTTGAAGACATTCTACATGAAACCCTTAGACTGTTGCATGAGGATCAAAAAAAGCTTCATAAAGGTATACATTGTCAATTAAAAGCATTTTTGTTTCAGATCTGGCCTTTCCCTCAAAAGGAAAGCATATTGAAGTAATTTCCATTTAAATTTCAAGGTGTCTAGTGTGGGCATAAAAATGATAAACTTGTGACAATTGGATGATGGTGGGTGAATTGTGCCAATGAGATTGAGGCCCCATTGTGAAAAAGGCCAAGGAGTAGTAATGTTTTTCAATTATTGTGTTGACAATTGAATCAAGTATCCATGCTACTAACAATTTAAACAATTCTTGATATATTGACATGTAGTGTATTCCATAATGGGTCAATAATAGCATGTTCTTAAGAGATACGTAGCTAAGACCATGTTTTTGTGTGTGTAGCATAAATATCTTAATGAACCTCTTTGAGCATGACATATTCCTCTTCTAAGTTTAGGAATCGTAGTATTCAACCATAAAATATGTTTTAATATACTATTTTTTTCAAAGATAGTGAAGCAATATGGTGGTGGATAATTTTGTGTGTTGAGTATATGTGATAGGCTAGGTGGTAGGATATGATAATGGAAATAGGTATTTAAATATTGTGGTACCATAGAGAATTGAAATCAAAACATTCACACGCAATCTCAAATTTTATGACATTATATACACAAATTAAAAAGGCTTTCAACATGTGTGACATCATATACTAGATATTTTTTTTTTACTCCAACTTTGTAGGGCCATAACTTTTCGCTTGATGCTCAAAATTTGAATCTACTTATATCATTGAAAAGATCTCTAAGAGCTCTAGTTTTGGTCCACTAAATCAAACACATGAATATTTAGACCCCAAGTTTTTCTTTAAATACCTCAAAAAATGTGAATTACTAGGACAAAAAATACTAAAAAAATTAGGTTTTCGATATTTTCCATTACCACTTATGCCAATGCCATCTGAGTGCTCTTGAATTTCTATCTAATCATTCCTCCCCCTTTCAAAGGACATGGTACCCATTGCATCAACATTCTACAGTAGATAAGGAAAACACGTATATCATCCAAAAGAATCAGTGAATGGCCCGAGCACATGTTGATGCAATGGGGCCCATGCTATTGTGACCTTATTTTCCTCCTTTGCTAGATATTTCAAAATTTGTTGAACACATTCATAACATAGAATTAAATTCAAAATTTGCTACACCACTACACCATTACTACAAAATAATCCATGAATGGCATGAGTACATTATCCATCATAAAAGTGGTTGGAGTGTTTGCTAGGCCAAAAGGCATGACTAAGCATTCAATAAAATCTTCATTAGATTTGAAAGAACTATTCCACACATATTATGGATCAATCAGTACTTGATGGTACCCAAATTTTAATTCAATTTTGGTGAAGAATTTAATCCCTCTATGATGATCCAAAAGATCATCAATCCGAGGAATTAGATATCTATTCTTCCTAGTGATTTTATTTATTTCCCAACAATCAATAGGAATTCGCTACATGTTCTATCCTTTTTATTTGCAAGAACAATTGGGTTGTCACATGGTGAAACACTTGGAGGAATATGTCCGTTTTGAATTAACTCTTGAATCTTCCTCATGATTTCACCATTTTCTAAACTGACCTCTTATGCAGTGGCTCATTAACTAATGGTGTTACTGGAAAAAAATCAATGGTGTGCTTAACCTGACAGTGTCTTGGTAACTCAAATTCATTGTGATCTCTTTTCAAATATGGTTCATGTACCTTTGTTGATTTTCTATAGTAGCCACCTTGGCATGTGCATTACATACAATTGATTTCTTTTTTGATTAATTAGAGATTCATTATTAGTATTAGTAGGTCACCCACTTGATAATTAAGAAATAGGATCAAAATTAGTTCAAAGAAACACAAACCCTTGTTGATGGAAAACTGGTGAACAAGAAGCTTGGTTTTGTACATGTATAATAAATTGGGGCTCTTTGATCCCAACACTAACCGCCACCATTCCCATGACATTTGGCATATGTGGAGTGATTTCTTTGTTGAGTCATCAACCCATGTTGGCTCACATTCAACAAGTTTGGAATTTAGAGAGTCATCTAACTCGGCAAATTGAGTGGTTTACTTGGTGGGATGATGTCATTCAATGCACAACTTTCTTTCTCTGAATGGTGTCATTCAATAATATTTTTTTTTTTTAATTTATTTATTAATTAATTTATTATATTTTAGATTTTTTTTTTTTAACTATTTTTGATATTTTATATTTTATAGTTTTACTTTATTATTTGTTTATTTATTTTTTAATTATTTTATTTATTTTTAGTTCTTTGGGATTTGATCATGTAGCTTTTTTATGTTGCCAACGTTTCAGATCAAACACCATGATCCTTCATCAGGGCAAGAGAGCAAGTGAGAGAGTTGGAGATTAGAAACGTTGGCAACATCAAAAAGTTACATGGTCAAATCCAAATGAACTAAAAACAAATCACTATGGATTGTGGAATTTTCATGAATTTAATTATTTTCTAATCTCCTTTCACATACTCTCTTGCCCTAATGATGGATCATGGTGCTCTCTCACTTGCTCTCTTTCCTTGATGATGGATCATGGTGTTTGATTCGAAGCTTGGCAACATCAAAAAGCTACATGGTCAAATCAAGAAGAACTAAAAACAAATCACTATGGACTGTGGAGGTTTCATGAATTTAATTATTTGATTTATTTATTTATTTTTTATATTTTTTAATTATTTTATATTTTATATTTATTTAATTGTTTATTTATTTTATTATAATTTTATTTTATTTTAATTTATATTTTAATATTTTTAATTATTTATTTTTAAGCTTTTTTAAGATTTATTTTTAGTAACACATGGGGGATTATTTTGATTGTCATTTTGCTTGTTTTTGTCTACTATTTTTTTTAAGTGTCTATTGTCATACTGCAATTATTGCGAAAGTCTTTATGTTTATTATGGTCTCAACCAACCTCAGTCCAGTAATGGATGTTGATGTTGAAGCTCTGATGACTAGCGATGATGGCACCTCTGAAAGAACATCCTAGGAAATTTCTTCCCAAAGTATTTCGCGATGTTCATCTTTTGGTACCCCTAATGTTGTTTTTCCCATTCAAGATTTTGATAGTGCATTCCTATGGCTTAAACAATTTACTTTGATAGGGTATTTTGTGGGGAGGATTCCACCTGAGATCATGCTTGACAACTAGGTCACCAAGACCTTAGACCCTTATTGGGTCCATCTTGATGCCATCTAGAATCTCACCAAAGGCTTTTCTTGTTTCATTTTGCTGAGTCTAACTGTGTTTTGATCATTCTCCAACATGGGCCTTGGCATGTGATGTCATTTTTGCTTGTTTTTTAGCCATAGTTAAAAGACTTCTTTGTCGTTGATGACAAGAAGCTCAAGGTCTCAGTTTGGATTGAATTCCTCGATCTCCCTTTGCCATATTGGTCATTTTCACAAACCATTGTCCAATCAATTAGTAAGGTTGTTTGTGTTGTCAAGCCTGACTAGTTTTATCATGCTCGCCTTTGGAAAAGGGTTTAAGTAGAATTTGATTCATCTTGAGACCTCAAGGACAGTATTGGCATTCAAATATGAGGTAATTTTCACTCACAATGAGTGCTCTATTTGAATCTACTTGATACTTGTTTTCAATGCTAGCCTTCAATTCACAAGATTAAGGATTTGTTTAGTTATTTTTTATTTATTATTTCTCTATTTTTAATTATTTTTATTTTAAATTATTTTATTCATATTTTTATTATATATATATTTTTTGTTTATTTACATTTTTAATATTTTTTATTTTTATTGTTATTTATTTATTTACTATTTAATTTTTAGTTTTGTTTAAGATTTATTAGGTTTTTATAACATATGTGAGATTATTTTGATTGTCATTTTGCTTGTTTCTACCTACTATCTATCTTTTTTAGTGTCTATTGTCATACTACATTTATTGTGAAAGTCTTTCTATTTATTATGGTCTTAGCCAACCTTAGCCCTGTAATAGATGCTGGCATAAAAAACATCCTAGGAAATTTCTTCCCAAAGTCTTTCATAACGTACATCTTATGGTACCCCTAATGTTGTTTAAACCATTCAAGATTTTGATAGTGCATGTTTGTCGCTTAAGCAATTTACTTTGATAGGGTATTTTGTGGGGAGGATTCCACTTGAAAGCATGCTTGACAACTAGGTCGCGAAGACCTCAACCCCTCATGAGGTCCATCTTGATGGCATCTAGAATCTCACCAAAGGATTTTTTTGTTTCACTTTTTTGAGTCTAACCATGTTTTGACCATTCTCCAACATGGGCCTTGGTATGTCATGTCATTTTTGCTTGTTTTTCAGCCATAATCAAGAGACTTCTTTGTCTCTGATGACAAGAAACTCATGATCTTGGTTTTGATTGAATTCCTCGATCTCCCTTTGTCATGTTGGTCATTTTTGCAAAGCGTTGTGCAACCCATCAATAAGGTTGTCTATGTTGTCAAGAAGGTGACCATTTTTATCATGCTCGCACTCAGAAGAGGGTTTGTGTAAAAGTTGATTTGTCTTGAGACCTCAAGGACACTATTGACTTTAAAATATGATGTCTCTGTCACTCACAAATATCGCTCTATTTGAATCTATCCAATACTTGTTTTCAGTGCTATTCTTCAACACACAAGATTAAGGATTGCCTTCTAGCTTCCTTGTGAGTAAAGACCTCCTCTAAGGAGTTTGAACCTTCACACTCGTCTAAGGCCCCTAAATTTGAGGAGGGTTGGGTAATAGTTGCTTGAAATGTGAAGAATTATTCATTTTCTTTGGCTTCTCACAAGCTTCAAGGTATCAACCTCAGTGTTAACCTCTTAGCCAAACTCTCTTTGTCATTCTTATAACCTATTCTAGAAATTTGGAGGTTAGAAAAGGAGCTCCCAAAATGCCCAGGATGTCTTATCTTAGCTTCTAGATGGCATCAATTTTTCTTTACACAACAACTTATCCTCTCTTGGGAATAAGGATACCATGCATGAATTTAAATCATGAATTGTATGTCATGAAATATCTAAGGTCTTATCGAACTCACCAAGAAGTATTTTGTATGAGATACTTGATAGAAATATCTTGGTTTATGGTGCAGTCACGATTAGGAGGGAACTTAAGTAGATCAATCTGGATCATGCAACAGGAGTGAAACACAATGGAAATAAGACAAGATGAAGGAGGTAATGCAAAAATGATTGATTTATATCATGAAAACTAATTACAATCAGCCAACAACACGTGGGATACAAGATTCAACTCACTGGTCTGAATACATACATGCTCAATTACACTGTTGGTTAACTCTAGGCCCCTTGATCTCAAGATAGATCTTCTATGTTGTAAAAACTGATTTCTAAAAGCTTAATTATATTGATTTATATGATCTAGAGGGATCCACATCATCCGAAGTTGAATCAAAGGACGATGAACAAAATGAAATGTATAAACCACCAGGTCCACTTCTGCCAAAAGAAATACTCCAGAAAATCCAAAGGATGAAGAGCAGACCAAAGGGAAGGTCGACCAAATGCCAAGGAATGTTGGAAACAACAAAATAATTCTCCGCAAGCTATGGAAATAATCCTAAAGATTTTCCAATAGTAGAAAAGGTCCAAGTGGTTCCGGAGTTCTAAGCCAGAAAACTGTGTCAAAATTCGAAAGCGATAACTTCCCAGAAAAAGATCCAAATATACCACTTACTTAGGGTAAGGTAGATAATAGTGTCCACAAGCAATTTCCAACTCCACAAGATCCTATGAGAAAATGCAGAAAGAAATGTTGAAAGTGCAAAACAAGATACAAACCGAAAAGAAATGTTTTTGGTTGATGCAAGATTGCCAAGAAGCAGGGATGTTCCTGCACTAGTTTAGATGCTTTTTGGGTTCAGGAAGTTAAATTTTCTCCATTCATATTTTCTGTAGCATGTAGGGTTATTTCACCAACGGGCTTGGTTCTCACCTCCAATCATGAGGTCAGGCAAGCAGGTGTTGCCACTCTTCTTGCACCATGTTGGCAGTCTTCTATTGTGGCTTTTAGGTTAGATACTACTCAACAACTTGTTTGGATCGTTATGTCAATGGAAAATCATTCCTTTGGGACCATTAATGTTCATGTTTTGTGTGATGTTGTTGAGAGGATCTTTTCTATGTCGATGGATTGCATATTCATTGACACCAAGTACTTGGTTGTTGTGCGATGATTTTAACATGGTCGAGGTTGTCTTTGAGAAAAATGGTTTAATTCTTTTTTGATGGATAACTGGTGAACAAGAAGTCTAGTTTTATACATGCATAATAACTTGGGGCACTTTGATGCCAACACTAACTGCCACCATCCCCATGATATTTGGCATATGTAGAGTGAATTTTTTGTCGAGTCATCAACCCATGTTGGCTCACATTCAATGAGTTTGGAATTCAGAGAGTTGTTTGACTCGTCAAATTGGGTGGTTTAATTGGTGGGATGGTGTCATTTAATGCACAACTTTCTTTCTCTTGATTTATGGTCAACAAATGGCCATGTATTGATTGCAGTTGTGTGAAGCTAGCTCCCTAGATCTCCTCCATGATAAAGAGGTGCTTGTCATCAATCCTTTCTCTCCTACCCTATAGGTTAGGGTTGCTCAGCTTCACCACGAGAAGCAAATTGTTGATAGCCATGTTGTACGTGGTGCCTAGATCAAAGCTAGGCTTCATTGAATTAAGGTTCAAGATCATGCTTCCAAGAAATTCTTCTTGGCTCTTCAAGCACATCATTCCTCCTTGGGCATCAAGGGAATTAAAGAAGGTCAGTCAATGCTCTCTGAGCTATCAGACATTCTGTAGATTTTTGTTAGGGCTATGTATCTATCTCGCCATATATCTCTCTCTACCCCTATATATACCCCTCTCTTTACCTTTCTCTATATATCACCTCTTATATCTATCTTTATCTTTCTTTATCTCCCTCTCCTCTCCATATCCCTTTCTTTCTCAATTTCCATCTCCATCTCTATCTTTATTTTCACCTCTACCTCTGTATCCTTACTTCTTTCTTTATCTCTCTTACTCTTCCCCACTTTATCTCTCCCTCTTTCTCAATCTCTATCTATTGCAAACATAACATGCCTATTGATAATGAAGTTTGATTATTTTCTTGGTTTGAAAATTTAAATTTAGTCATGTTTAGATCACTACAAGTGGACATACTTGATTTGAAGCTACCACTTCTCTATTGCGACCTTTGTTGTGCAAACCACATCATTTTCTAAAATTTCTACCAACTGATCCCAAGTATAAAAAACATAGTAATTTTCTCTAGTTGACCTTCCACAACTCTTCGACGTACCCATTTCACAATAAGGTGCAATTGCTAGTTTATGTAAAGTTTGGACACAATTTTACTCAGATCTTTTCACATTTTCCCTCACACGAGTAATCTATGAAGTTATCTTTTTATTTTGTGTTAATTCATTTATGTTTGACCCCTAGCCCAAGTTCAGTAATTGGAGAGATACCTACAATTTGTCAAGCTGCAAAATCCAACAGAATTGTAAATATTCATGTTCCTTGACATATATTCTTCCTTACAAACTCAAAAAAGTTTATTTTTTAATTTTTAATTATTTCTTTCATTTTCTAATTTATTATAATTATTATTATTTTTAAATTTTTTATTTACAATTCACTTAGATAGGGTATTTTACTTACGTGAAACCACCTGGAATTTCCTAACATCTAGAGCCTATAACCAAGACGTTGCACGAGAGGTAAGAAAAGATTCACAACAACCAACTAGAAGCCAAATGCCAGTCAAACATCAAAAGACAGACGTTAAATATTAGGTTGGATGCAGTGGTTCTTGGTGCAACACTCCAGTTAGGGTCTTAGTGCAGTATGCTATGTCGTGCTCCTGTGTGCGCGTGATCAAAATTCAAAATATATAGTTTATATATATGCTATGTCAACAAAAGGTTTATATACAAAATATATATGTTATGTCAACATATAGTTTATTTTATTTTCTACAAAATATAAATTTTGTATGGTGGCTTGCGGAGTTTATGCAGTTGGCTTTCTCTTTCTTTATTAATATGCTTTTTGATGATTCATTTCCTATGACAAGATTGAATATTATCTAGAGTCCTAGTGATTGTTAAAATGGCTTATGATATGTGATGTTTAATTATGATGGATGTCTAAGAATCAGTGATTGAGATACTACTTGACTAAAGATTGAGCTATCTCATATTTTGTCATTTAAACATCATGGGAGAAATGATTGCAATCAATGTCTTGTTAATGTAGCCTAAAAGGTCTCTTTTCCTAGTTGTAGCCTACAAGGTCTCTTTTCCTAGTTGTTTTTGGTCCTATTCTTGTTATGAATTATTTTTTTATATTGGTCTATTTCAGGAAAGGGGATCATATCTAGTGAATTGCTTATTTCAGTCTCTTTGATTATTATCCTTGTGCATAACGAGTTTTCTTCTATCCTTTCATTGATTGTTGGTTTAAAACACTGATTGCAATTAACATGGATATGAATTATGATGTGGGTGTGAGAAGGGATTGTTGAGTATGAAGGAATAGTTTAGTAAAGTACTCCTTAATCCAAATATGTCATTTTCTTCTCATGGAATGTCTTAAGAGAATTTAAAAATATATTCAATCTAGTTAATATTGGCACATCTAAAGCATGTTGAAGGCATTTCAGAGATATGCTATGACATAAAGAAGATTGTTAAGGTGATCTCAAGTCTTGATCCATGAGGGTAGGAAAACATAGATGCATTGGTACAAAAGGTTCCATTCAACTTGGAGGAAATGGATAATTACCTAAGTGGCTAGTGTGAGATTAAACAAAGTTAAAATTATGATACAAATAGCTTTGGAAAAGGGATGATGAAATGGTTAAGTATGGGAAATTGTAGAAATAGATATAACACCAAGGGAAGAACACTAGAACTAATTTTAGCACTATGAATTAATCCAAGACAAAAAATTACACTAAGAAGCATCCCTTACCTCTTAAATTAATTCCATAAGTGGGTTTATCCTCCAATATAGCACCATTGGTTAGCTAATCAAGTTAACTTCCGTGATAAGTATGATTACCATACACTTTCATAACATGCATGTGTGGTTTCAAAAGGTTTATATGTTCTTGTGTATTCGAAAGAAAGGAATGTTTTGAAATGCTAATTTTTTGGGAATGAAATAAGAAAAGATATGATCAAATAATATCTGATCGTAAATAGTCATAGATTAATTAGGATTTGATCATACAAAAAATTTCTAGGAGAGCCACAATAGTTGTAACATCATGAATTAACACCATTAAAAAGTACACCATGAATTAATTATGTAATGACATAAAAATTGAAAACATCATGAATTAATTATGTAACCATATAGGTTAAATATAATTTTATCAAGAAATCAATATCAAATAGATAATATAATCACATAAATCATACATTTCAATGTCATTGATCTTATTCTTCATCCGACTCTTTGTCTATATTATCCAATCCAAATTCGACATTGTAAGGATTGGTCATATCATCCTCATCGTTATTGATATCAGTTTCAGGTATTGTTATCATCCACACAGATATCATCTTCATGAACATTAAATCCTACATCATCATGATCTAGTGCCTCCTCTTTGACATCTTCGTCAGACACATCATCAACTAACTCTTGATCCCGATCATCATATACATCACCTTCTAGTTCTTTGGTATCTTCTTCTTCCATCACATTATACTTTACCATCCTTATTCTTGGATCATGTCTAACAACAAATGACCAACCCGGTTTACCTGGAACCTCTACGTAAAATACTTGCTCACATTGTCTTGGAAGAACATAGGGCTTATTTCTTGATCAATCGATCGACCTTGTTTTAACCATGGTAAATCCTTTATCACATTCAATAAAAATTCTCTCGGGATAATTTTCGTTCAATCGTACCTTGTACCATTGGACGACGAACATAGCTAATTTGAAGGACTTAAAGTCACACTCAAATATATCATCCAAAATCCGATAGTATCAATTTTCTAAGACTTCTTGATGTATGTCGCTTCTAGATGAAACATTAGTCACCTGAAAGACTAGTTATCCTAGAATGACAAGTATTCTTTGTCTCATCCAACTTTTTGATTCAAAATTTATGACCATTACACCATAAATCCTTGTGGTGTTTTACCTCTAATATGTCAAACATGTAAAAATTATTGCATTGTTAGTTGATAAATTAAATCAGTATAAAGACATATAATTAACAACTTCTCAATGGATGATATTCATGCCCCCATTCAGCGTGACCATGCTACCTACAATGTATCTCATCTTTTGTAATTAAAAGTCTTCTCATCTTTAAGACCAAATATTGCAAGGACAATAGCATTTCCCAACACCGTTTCTTTTTAATCTACCCCATAATCTAGCAATTGTCTCTTCATTTTGTTCTGGAATAATATTATCTGAGATGATTTTTCTTTAACAAGATTGAATATTTAGATATTTAAAAAATATCAAAATCACACTCCAATAATCTTTAATCATAGACAAGTAAAAAAATCTAATAATTTTGATATTTTTCACCAAAAAAAATTGGCCTATAACAAACTATTGTAAGAATAGAAAATTCTCAAGTATAAAAAAATTTAACGTTTTCATCAAGATGCCATAAACAATTCTTAAAGGCAGAGAAACACCAACTTGAAGTTTGCAATTAAAGAACTTAGCATTCAACCAATAAAGTTTAGAATTACCATTATTAAACCTCCCAAGTATATGCAAATTTGATTACAATGGAACAAGTTGAAGAGTCAGCCACAAAAGTGCATACATTTAATTTGACAGAAGGTAAAAGACCCTCAAAGGTCATGAATCGCAAGCCCGAGAACTAACTCTGCTGTTGACAATTAATTGCAGCAAAAATATTGGCATAAACCATTATCAAAACACATCCAGTGCTGCAATAAGTCTTCCCAATGAATTAATTCAACCGACATCCCTATTATAACTGCTTGTTCAATCAAATCATATTCGAAATCATATCTATAGCAATTAAAAAATATTTGGCAGAATGCCAACAAGTGCTAACCATATACTCGCCAGCCCACAAATTAAGGTGGTGCTAACCATTTGCCTCTTGGCCCACAAATTTTTGTGTATGTTGAAATAGCGACGAAAATCAAGGAGCGTCTGAATTTTGATGAACGTCGAGCATAAATTTAAAATAAAAATAAAAATTTCACATTAAATATGTAGGTACTCGATGATACAATTAATTATTGGACTTTCGTCAAAAAGGTTCATCGGATTTCGTAATCAAATGAGTTAGTGTTAGTAGTAACTATATTGGAATATGGGTCTGCTCATTATCTTTTTTTCTCAAAAGAGTCTATTGGTAACAATTAGAGATCAACATATTCTATATGTGTCTCCATCATTAGTTTTTTAATAGTTTCACAGTCCTTAGTATTATGAAATAGATTTTTTTGAATCTCATGCAACATACCTATATCTTGTTGTGTCTTCTTTCGCACCCTATGTCTTCTTTCCCAATGATTTTAAAACAAACTGGTTGACTATATTCTTCCCTACAAACTTATTGTTACTTTCACCTTTGACTTATTCACAAAATACACTCTCGTCCCTTTTGTTATGTGAATTTTTCTCCAAGAGAAAATAAGTGATGAAACGACCCTTTTATAATTAAAAAGGGGGATAAAAATAAAGGATATTATAATTCTTTGGTTTAAAGAAAGGTTAGTAAAGAATGTTTGTGAAAAAAAATCTCTTAAAAGAGAGTTATAATTATATTTATTAAAGGGTGAATAAAGGTCACCTTTTCGAAAGGGTGTGATGGTTTGGAAACCACCCCTTAAAAGGTTATATAAGTCATTTATGTGAGACTGGGAAGGGGGCATGGAGATCACTCAAGGAAGAAGAAGAAGGTGGCTTGGTGGGCTATGGGAATGGGAGGAAATATAGGAATTTAGAGGGCACAAAGGAATGAAGGATAAGGTCATTGGTTGGCATGGGCATTGGAGAAGGGGAACACAACATGTGTCCAACTCAGGGTATGGTGTATACTCGAGAGTGTCCTAGCCAGGGCTGTGTTTATTTCATGTCGTGAAGGCATGCGAGGTTTTGTGTAAGAACCTGTCCTCCTGGAGTGTTTACTTGTCATAAAAGAGCCTAGACCTATGACTATTCCTTTGAATTGTAGATAATATGGTTGGTTCTATGTAAGAATCAGCTTCCTCTATGGCGTGCCATAGCCATAAAGGACCCAAGGCAACTGGAATCTTCTTGGAGTGAGAATGACTATTCCAAGTGCTCAAGATTAAGATAAGTATTGGAAAACCTCAAGTGATTCTATAAGATATTGATAATGCTTTATATGTGATTTGTTGATAATATGGTTATATTAAGTGGTTATGTTATTTGATTTATTGTGCTATCAAATTGCTTATTAATTATTATCGAATTATTACATGTTAAATTTATATAGTTACTTACATATAATTTAATGATAATTACTTGTAATTAATGAACTTTATATTAACATTTAATCTATTAAATCCGCTATAAATAATTAAATAAGTCTTGGAGAAAAGTTCCTTTACACCTTTCTACTTGAATTTTTCCTCAATTTTTAAAATATACTTGAAGGCACTTGCTAATGTTTCCATATCAAGGAATTCTGGTTTGGTTTGATTATACCTATTAAGCCCACTTCGATACTTCAAAACTGGATATTTCTCAGAATATTGGATGCCAATTTTCACCAAAAGTGCATGAAATGTGTTAGTATGTACACTTGAAGTTATTGGTCCTTCAGTTAGACAAATTGCGATTGTATATATTTTTATTCATAGGCTTCTTCAAGAAAATACTCTTCTTTTATGGGCTCCATGAATTCTCCCCATGTGATTTTTTCATCAAAATCTACATCAAATTCCTTTCCAACTTGTCCTTCCTTGGATGACAACTTAGGTTCCCATAATTGCTTCACACGACTCTTAGTTTTAAAGAGGAAAAAAGTGATTTTATAAACATCTAAGAAATGAGTGATAGAAAAATACCTTTCAAGTTTTAATAATAAGTCATCACAAACATCCACATTATTTTTTTCCTTCAAAAGTTGGGATATCAAAAATTACATACACCCTGAATGGAGTATGTCTACCAAATGGTGGGTTTGTTGAATTTATTTGTGAACTTCGATTTTCTAGCATTCAAGAGAATTGTTCCATCATTTCCTCATGTTGTTTGTTTAGTGAATTTTCAACCTGCATTTTAAATAGATCATCTAATATGTCAAGTTCTTAGTTAAACATTTGTGATCGTGTGTGTTTCAAAGGAAGGTAATAAGAAGGATATCTTGTTTCTAACCCAATTCTTTGGTATGTTGATCGTGTCCAATGGAAAGAGAACACAATCTATGATACTAGTAGTTTGAATTATTATTTTGGATTACAATGCTTAGTGTATAGCCTAGAGTATTATATACCTTTCACGATGAAACTGAGAACAACAAACTCATAAGGATGTGTATGCGGCTCAAAATGGTTGTTTATTAGAGCATTAAAAAATTAGTTTATAAAGTTTGGAAAGGATTCCAACAATGACCACATCCCTTTGGAATTCAAAATGAAAAATTTGGATGTGAATAATTACAATAAAATGAAAAATATATAAAAATACTATATTGTTTATTACTCCAACTTCGGAGGGTCATAACATTTTGCTTTAATGCTCAAAATCTAAATATTATTAAACTATTGGAAAGATCTGCAAGAGCTCTAGTTTTGGTCCCTTAAATCAAATTCTTATGCTTACCCTATTCAGTTTAATGGATTAACAACATTTTCCATAACAATGTGAATTACTGAAAGATTAAAATAACAAAAAAAAATGGATTCTCAATATTTTCCATAATCACTTGTTCCAACAACACTAGAGTGCTCCTAAATTGCTATTTGATCAATTAGTTTCAATTATTTTGTTTTTTTCATTTCTAATAAGCTTTTTCTTTTTTTTTCAATAACTAGTACAATAGAAAGATTTCTTTCAGACATTTAATTGCTCTTTACCTTCAATTAGATCTATAGGTGCAAAATTAATTTAGGTCGCATCTTTTGTCATGGATTTGAATCTTGAAAATTTAAATTTAAATATTTTAATTTTGCCTCATGGTTTCCTCCCTTTCTAGTTGTTATGAGTGAATTAAAGAGGCTCCTTTAGAATATGATGGTATATTGAAAAACCAAGGTCGTACTTTAGAAGAATCATATGGGATAGATAGAGGAACTTATTGACCACATATATAATTTGATGCAAGTTAGTAAAATAACTACATAAAAATTTTATAATCCTCTTAAGATCATACTATACGTTTTTTGCTCTAACATCAGCTCATCATTATTGAATCAATTCATGTAAGAGTTTCATTGACGAGAATTTCACTCCTTGTAATTCAATAATTTTCTTATTTAAGTGTTTATAAACATAGGTTTATTAGATAGGTCAAATTCTAGTTATTGTCGAATTTTAATTTTCATATCAAGTTTGACTCTATGCATGTATAGAATGGCCTCGTGCCCACAAAAATGAACAAGAAATCATACAATTTTACCATTTTACAAGTCAGTAAATTATAGAAAAATGAAGAAAAATAAAATTTACCGATTCTTTTTATAATCATTAAACTGTTCCACTTTATTTTTAAACTACGATAAAACTGATGCTTCTCCAAAGGCCGGCTGATCGTTTTTGCTAGTAATATAAGCGCTGATCGTTTTTGCTCGTAAATTACATTTGTTTGAGAGAAAACACCAAGCTAATTCAAAAAACCGTTACATTCAACGTCTCCCAAAGTAATTCAAAAAACCGTTACATTCAACGGTATCAGAAATAAACAAATTCTTACAAATTTAAATTGGTGTTTTGCCACCCGGTTTTGAGTGGGAAACAACCGTTACAAATTAAACTGGAAACATCTAATTATCCCAGGTAATCAAAGCATACATGCTTCATCTAATTGCTGGCATAATAAGCTGCCCAAATTCAATTCTTCATCCACTGGTGATGATGATGCTTTGCTAATCTCTTTGACCCATCTAATTGCTTAGGCAGGTCTTTGATTTCGATAAGCTGAACCGTGCGTTGCTTCTTCACTGCAGTTCAAATAATTAGAGATTCATTATGACTATTAGTAGGTCACCCACTTGATAATTCAGAAACAAGATCAAAATTAGTTCAAAGAAACACAAACCCTTTTCAGCTTGTCGGTACCCTTCTTGAAGCCTTCTCTTTGCTGCTTCAATCCTTTCTCTTACAGATTTATCATCAAGAGCAGGAGAGTTTGATTTCTGCATAAAAAACATGAAATATACATAACAGAAACATCCAACAAATATGGAATGCACATCATTTGTGCTTGAAACTTAGTAAATGTAATCAACATGCACATCAGATTTCAATTTTAAACTCTTCAATTCCATTTTGTTTGCTTACATGTGATGAAGGAAGTGGAAGAGAGCTAGGCTTGTTGAAATCTAACTTTTGGTGCAAATTCTGCTTCTGGCTTACAACTCGCCGTCTCCTATGATTGATCACAATGTGATTTTGAGCACCACTTTTTGTTTCTTGTTTGCTATACTGTCTGTCATCCAGTTTGAATGGCTGCTCTATTCTATGATTCTGGATTTGCTCCACTGAAAACAAAGGGAAAATTTATGTAAGTTGTGCTAATTTGGAAGGAGAAATGAATGGGAATAATTATTAGTTTGAGAGCACACCTGCGGCTGCCATGGTATCTACAGCAACTTCTCCAGCACTTTTCATCCATTCATCTGCAACTTCTCTCCACCTTCTGCAAAGTGCAATGCATGCCATTAAAAGTGCAACATATAAAAGCATAAAGCTGTTATGAATATCAAATATGCTTCCATCTCAATCCCTACAGCTATTGTGACCAAGAGAACCTGTTGATCAGGTAAAGCTGGAATTCATCAAGAAAATTAAACGTTTAGGTAGAAACACCATTTTCCCCTAAATTAAACATTTAAACAAGATTCAATTCTGCCAAGGGAGGAAACAAGATTTACCTGACAAGCTTCTTCGCCATGGAGCTAATTGGTTTGGACTTGTGCTTCTGCAAGCATTTGACATTTCTGCCAATCATAGTTTCCTGTATGTAATTTATAATTGAACAGTGAGAGAAGGTCAAAGAAATGTTAAATTAAACTCCACTTCCAGTTCCACCAAGAACAAGAAAATATATAAACCCAGTAGCTAATTCAACACGAAGCTGAAGCTAGATTGCATTATCTACAAACCCAATAACATGTAAACTTAGAATACTCATTTACCTTTAGGATTTCAATAGACAATGCCATCGACTCCAATCTTCTCAGTGAGTCGCCCAGTTGGTTTTCCGACTGTAAAGTGCAACACAAACATTGCTTCTTAACAGAAATGAACAAGCCCTAATTTCAATACCATTCAGCTTTCGATGTATTTGTAAATCCCAATTTCTTCAAACGAGCAGAAAAAATGAAAATTCACCGAGACATTAATGAAAAATGAGCAGTGCTGCAAGAAATGAAAGTCTTACCTCATCTTGATTTGAAAGAATGTGTTTTATATTGAACACCTCTTTCACTATTTCACATTCTTTAGGCACAGGCACAGTTATGGTTTGATAGCTATTGATCCTCTCTGCAATATCATTGACCTTTTTATGAATACCATCATCTTCATCTTCAGCAGATGATCTTGATGCGTAAACCATCTCTGCTATTTTATCCCTCCTCTTCACTAATTCCTGAGGGCAATCACACGCTGCAACATCGATTGCATGTTCAATCAAGCTGCATATATCACTCTCTGCGCTCTCAAAAAACATCCTCCATTCTTCTACCAATCCCATTTTAACTCTATGCCCTGCTATTTAACTTTGATTCTCAATCCTGCTCACAACATAATCAAATTTGAAACTTCAATACATTAAAAACATCAAATTACCAACCAAAAATTAGCAGTAGCAGCTTTTAAATTTTAGTCACCTCAAATTGAAACCGCTCCACGAAAATTCTGAGTAGACCAGAACTCAAATTCTTTTAAACCAATAGCGAGAATGCGAAATGGATTGAATTCGAAATTCAGGCAGAGAACTTTTTAAAATGGGCGTGGTACTGATTTTTTTTAAATGGGAGTGGTCTTGCGTTTTTCAAATATATGCTATTTTGGGCAATGCAAAGTCATTTTTGAAATATATTTAGTCACTCACAAGCACATGCATGTAAATATGTACATACCCGTGTAATCCTGCTTTACTCACTCACAAGCACATGCAAGTATAACAAATAGCCGTTGCCGAAAAGAATAGTTAAAAAGTACAACAGAACAATTAATTATAATCATTTGTGAATTCATTTATGCTTGGCCAATTATTGTTATTCTTCATGTTCCTTCACATATACCCTTCATTAGAAACTCAAAATTGTTTTTGATTTTTTAAATTCTTAATTATTTTTAATATTGTAATTTATTTATTTAATTTATTATATTTTAGATTATTTTTTGGTTTTTCATTTTTATTTTTTATTATATTTAATATTTTTTTAATTTTATTATTTGTTTATATTTTTTTTATTATTTATCATTTTTCCATTTTTAATTATTTTGTTCATATTTTTTATTGTTTTGTTTATTTATATTTTTTATTTTAAATTATTTATTTTTTAATTTTTATTGTTATTTATTTATTTACTATTTATTTTTTAATTTTTTTAAAGATTTGTTTTTAATAACATATGGGAGATTATTTTGATTGTCATTTTGCTTGTTTCTATCTACTATTTTGTGGGGAGGATTCCATGCGAAAGCATGCTTGACAACTAGGTCGCCAAGACCTCAACCCCTCGTGAGGTCCATCTTGATGGCATCTAGAATCTCACCAAAGGCTTATTTTGTTTCGCTTTTTTGAGTCTATCCATGTTTTGACCATTCTCCAACATGGGCCGTGGTATGTCATGTTGTTTTTGCTTGTTTTTCTGCCATAGTCAAGAGACTTCTTTGTCTCTGATGACAAGAAGCTGACGGTCTTGGTTTGGATTGAATTCCTCGATCCCCCTTTGTCATGTTGGTCATCTTTGCAAACTGTTGCACAGTCCATCGGTAAGGTTGTCTGTGTTGTCAAGAAGGTGACCAGTTTTATCATGCTCGCACTTAAAAGAGGGTTTGTGTAAAAGTTGATTTGTCTTGAGACCTCAAGGACACTATTGACTTTAAAATATGAGGTCTTTGCCACGCACAAAAAGTGCTCTATTTGAATCTATCCAATACTTGTTTTTCAGTGCTAGTTTTCGGAACACAAGCTTAAGGATTGCCTTTTAGCTGCCTTGCGAGTTAAGACCTCCTCTAAGGAGTCTAAACCTTCACACTCCTCTAAGGCCCCTAAAATTGATGAGGGTTGGGAAATAGTTGCTTGAAATTGGAAGAGTTCTTCATTTGCTTTGGCTTCACACAAGCCACAAGGTTCCAGCCTCAGTTTTAACCTCTTAGCCAAACTCTCTTTGCCATTCTTACAATCCATTCTAGACATTTGGAGGCTAGAAAAGGAGCTCCCAAAAAGTGTAGGGTGTCTTAGTTTAGCTTCTAGATGGCATCAATTTTTCTTTGCACAATAGCTTCTCCTCCCTTGGGAATAAGGATACCATGCATGAATTTGAATCATAAATTGTATGTCATGAAATATCTAAGGTCTTATCGACATCACCAAGAAGTATTCTGTGTGAGATACTTGATAGAAGTATCTTGGTTTTTGGTGCAGTCACGGTTGGGAGGGACCTTGAGGAGATGAACCCGGACCGTGCAACAGGAGTGAAACGAAACAAAAACAAGAAAAGTTGATGGAGGTAATGCAAAACTGATTGATTTATATCATGAAAACTAATTACAATCAGCCAACAACACGTGGGATAAAAGATTCAGCTCACTGGTCTGAATATATACAAGCTCAATTACAGTGTTGGACAAATCTAGGCTCCTTGATCTCAGGACAAATCTTCTATGTTCTCAAAAGTGTTTTCTAAAAGCTTAAATACATTGAATTATATGATCTAGATGGATCCACATCATCCCAAGGCAAATTAAAGGTAGATGGACAAAATGAAACGTGTAAACTAGCAGGTCCACTTTTGCTAAAAAGAATACTCCGAAAAATACAAAGGATGAAGTACGGACCAAAGGGAAGGTCGCCCACATGCCAAGGAATATTTGTAACAACAAACCGAATCTCCACAAGCTACAGAAAGAATGCTGAACGTTTTCTAATAGGAGAAAGGTCCAAGTGTACTACGGACTTCGGGTAAGGAAGATAATCATGTCCACAAGCAAAATCCAGGTCCACAAGATCTAGTGAGAAAATGTAGAAAGAAATGTTGAAACTGCAAAACAGAAAATAAACTGAAAAGAAATATTTTTGGTTGATGCAAGATTGCCAAGAAGAAGGAATGTTCCAGCACTAGGCTAGATGGTTTTTGCGTTCAGGAAGTCAATTCTTTTCCATTCATGTTTGCTCCAACATGTAGGATTATTTGGCCAAAGGGCTTGGTTTTCACTTCTAATCATGAGGTTAGGCAGGCAGGTGTTGCCACTCTCCTTGCACCATGTTGGCAGTCATCTATTGTGGCTCCTAGGTTACATCCTACTGAACAACTTTTTTGGATGGTTATGCCAATGGACACTCATTCCTTTGGGAACATTAATGTTCATGCTCCATGTGATGTTGTTGAGAGGATCTTATCTATGTCGATGGATTGCATATTCATTAACACCAAGTACTTGGGTGTTGTGCGAGGGTTTTAACATGGCTGAGGTTGTCTCTGGGAAAGAAGGTTTAATTCTTTTTCTTGGTTTTGTTTAAATGTATAATAAATTGGGGCTCTTTGATCCCAACACTAACCGACACCATTCCCATGACATTTGGCACATGTGGAGTGATTTCTTTGTTGAGTCATCCACCCATGTTGGCTCACATTCAACGGGTTTGGAATTTAGAGAGTCGTTGGACTCGGTAAATTGGGTGGTTTACTTGGTGGGATGGTGTCATTCAATGCAGAGATTTCTTTCTTTGAATGGTGTCATTCAATAATAATTTTTTACTATTATTTATTTATTAATTAATTTATTATATTTTAGATTATTTTTTATTTTTTATATTTTATAGTTTTACTTTATTATTTGTTTATTTATTTTATTTATTTTTAGGTCTTTGGGATTTGATCATGTAGCTTTTTTATGTTGCCAACATTTCAGATGAAACACCATGATCCTTCATGAGGGCAATAGAGCAAGTGAGAGATTAGGAGATCAGAAACATTGGCAACATCAAATTTAAGCTACATGGTCAAATGCAAATGAACTAAAAAATAAATCACTATGGACTGTGGAAGTTTCATGAATTTAATTATTTTAATTATTTTCTAATCTCCTTTCACATACTCTCTTGCCCTAATGATGGATCATGGTGCTCTCTCACTTGCTCTCTTTCGTTGATGATGGATCATGGTGTTTGATCTGAAGCTTGGCAACATCAAAAAGCTACATTGTTAAATCGAGAAGAACTAAAAACAAATCACTATGGACTGTGGAGGTTTCAGATTGATTTATTTATTTGACTTTTAGATTTTTTAAATAGTTTATATATATTTTTTATTTAGTTGTTTATTTTTTTAATTATAATTTTATTTTTTTATTATAATTTTAATATTTTTAATTTTTTAATTATTTATTTTTAAGTTTTTTTAAGATTTAGTTTTAGTAACACATGGGGGATTATTTTGATTGTCATTTTTCTTGTTTTTGTCTCCTATTTTTTTTAGTGTCTATTGTCATACTACAATTATTGTAAAATTCTTTATGTTTATTATGGTCTCAGCCAACCTCAGTCTAGTAATGGATGTTGATGTTGAAGCTTTGATGACTAGCGATGATAGCACCCCTAAAAGAACATCCTAGGAAATTTCTTCCCAAAGTATTTCACGATGTTCATCTTTTAGTACCCCTAATGTTGTTTTTCCCATTCAAGATTTTGATAGTGCATTCCTACGGCTTAAACAATTTACTTTGATAGGGTATTTGGTGGGGAGGATTCCACCTGAAAGCATGCTTGACAACTAGGTCACCAAGACCTTAGCCCCTTATTGGGTCCATCTTGATGCCATCTAGAATCTCACCAAAGGCTTTTCTTGTTTCATTTTGTTGAGTCTAACAATGTTTTGATCATTCTCCGACATGGGCCTTGGCATGTGATATCGTTTTTGCTTTTCTTTCAGCCATAGTTAAGAGAATTATTTGTCATTGATGACAAGAAGCTCAAGGTCTTAGTTTGGATTGAATTACTCAATCTGGCTTTGCCATATTGGTCATTTTCACAAACCATTGTCCAGTCAATTAGTAAGGTTGTTTGTGTTGTCAAGCCTGACTAGTTTCATCATGCTCGCCTTTGGAGGAGGGTTTGTGTACAATTTGATTTGTCTTGAGACCTCAAGGACAGTATTGGCATTCAAATATGAGGTAATTTTCACTCACAACGAGTGCTGTATATTAATCTACTTGATACTTGTTTTCAGTGCTAGTCTTCAATACATAAGATTAAGGATTTGTTTAGTTATTTTTTATTTATTATTTATGTATTTTTTTATTTTTCTTATTTTAAATTATTTTATTCATATTTTTATTATATTTTTAATTTTTTTATTCATTTATATTGTTAATATTTTTTGTTTTTATTTTTATTTATTTATTTACTATTTAATTTTTTAATTTTGTTTAAGATTTGGTTTTTATAACATATGGGAGATTATTTTGATTGTCATTTTGCTTGTTTCTACCCACTATCTATTTTTTTAGTGTCTATTGTCATACTGCATTTTTTGTGAAAGTCTTTATGTTTATTATGGTCTTAGCCAACCTTAGCCCAGTAATGGATGCTGGCATAAAGAACATCCTAGGAAATTTCTTCCCAACGTCTTTCATGACATACATCTTATGGTACCCCTAATGTTGTTTAAACCATTCAATATTTTGATAGTGCATGTTTTTGGCTTAAACAATTTACTTTGATAGGGTATTTTGTGGGGAGGATTCCACTCGAAAGCATGCTTGACAACTAGGTCACGAAGACCTCAACCCCTGATGAGGTCAATCTTGATGGCATCTAGAATCTCACTAAAGGCTTTTTTTATTTCGCTTTTTTTAGTCTAACCATGTTTTGACCATTCTCCAACATGGGCCTTGGTATGCCATTCCGTTTTTGCTTGTTTTTCTGCCATAGTCAAGAGACTTCTTTGTCTTTGATGACAAGAAACTCACAGTCTCGGTTTTGATTGAATTCCTCGATCTCCCTTTGTCATGTTGGTCTTTTTTGCAAATTGTTGCCCAGCCCATCAATAAGGTTGTGTGTGTTATCAAGAAGGTGAACAGTTTTATCATGCTCGTGCTCAGAAGAGGGTTTGTGTAAAATTTGATTTGTCTTGGGACCTCAAGGACACTATTGACTTTCAAATATGATGTCTTTGTCGCTCACAAATTGCGCTCTATTTGAATCTATCCAATACTTATTTTAAGTGCTAATCTTTAGAACACAAGATTAAGGATTGCCTTCTAGATTCCTTGCGAGTTAAGACTTCCTCTAAGGAGTCTGAACCTTCACATTCGTCTAAGGCCCCTAAAGTTGAGGAGGGTTTGGCAATAGTTGCTCGAAATAGGAAGAATTCTTCATTTGCTTTGTCTTCTCAGAAGCCACAAGGTTGCAGCCTCAATGTTAAGCTCTCAGCCAAAATCTCTTTTTCATTCTTACAACCCCTTCTAGATGTTTCAAGGTCAGAAAAGGAGCTCCCAAAAAGCCCAGGGTGTCTTATCTTAGCTTCTTGATGGCATCAATTTTTCTTTACACAACATCTTCTACTCTCTTGGGAATAAGGGCACCATACATGAAATTGAATCATGAATTGTATGTCATGAAATATCTAATGTCTTATCGAACTCACAAAGAAGTATTTTGTGCAATATACTTGATAGAAATGTCTTGGTTTATGGTACAGTCAAGGTTAGGAGGAACTTTAAGGAGATCAATACGGACCATGCAACATGAGTGAAACACAACAGAAACAAGACAAGATGAAGAAGGTAATGCGAAACTGATTGATTGATATCATGAAAACTAATTACAATCAACCAATAACATGCAGGCTACAAGAATCAGCTCACTGGTCTGAATACATACAAGCTCGATTACAGTGTTGGTCAACTCTAGGCCCCTTGATCTTAAGATAGATCTTCTATGTTCTAAAACCTGATTTCTAAAAGCTTAATTACATTGATTTATATGATCTAGAGGGATCCACATCAGCCCAGATTGAATCAAAGGCCGATGAAAAAAATGAAACGTGTAAACCACCAGGTCCACTTCCGCTAAAAAGAATACTCCAGAAAATCCAAAGGATGAAGTGCGGACCAAGGGGAAGGTTGTTCAAATGCCAAAGAATGTTGGAAGAAACAAAATGATGCTTCGCAAGCTATGAAAAGAATCCTGAAGAATTTCCAATAGCAAAAAAGGTCCAAGTGGTTCCGAAGTACTAATCCAGAAAACTGTGTCAAATTTTGAAAGCGATAACTTTCCAGAGAAAGATCCAAATGTACCGCTGAATTAGGGTAAGGTAGATAATAGTGTCCACAAGCAAAGTCTAACTCCACAAGATCCTGTGAGAATATTTAGAAAGAAATGTTGAAACTGCAAAATAGGATACAAACCAAAAAGAAATGTTTTTGGTTGATGCAAGATTGCCAAGAAGCAGGGATGTTCCTGCACTAGTTTAGATGCTTTTTGGGTTCAGGATGTCAAATTTTCTCCATTCATGTTTTCTCCAGCATGTAGGGTTATTTGCCAACGGCCTTGGTTTTCACCTCCAATCATGAGGTCAGGCAGCGAGGTGTTACCACTCTCCTTGCACCATGTTCGCAGTCTTCTATTGTGGCTTTTAGGTTAGATCATACTCAACAGCTTGTTTGGATCATTATGTCAATGGAAAATCATTCCTTTGGGTCCATTAATGTTCATGCTTTGTGTGATGATGTTGAGAGGATCTTTTCTATGTCGATGGATTGCATATTCATTGACACCAAGTACTTTGGTGTTTTGCGATGATTTTAGCATGATCGAGGTTGTCTCTGAGATAGAAGGTTTAATTCTTTTTCGATGGATAACTGGTGAACAAGAAGCCTAGTTTTGTACATGCATAATAACTTGGGGCTCTTTGATCCCAACACTAACTGCCACCATCCCCATGACATTTGGTATATGTGGAGTGATTTCTTTGTTGAGTCATCAACCCATATTGGCTCACATTCAACAGGTTGGGAATTTAGAGAGTTGTCTAACTCATCAAATTGGGTGGTTTACTTGGTGGGATGGTGTCATTCAATGGACAACTTGCTTTCTCAAGATTTATGGTCAATAAATAGCCATGTATCAATTGTAGCTGTATGAAGCTAGCTCCCTAGATCTCCTCCATGACATAGAGGTGCTTGTCATAAATCCTTTCTCTCCTACCCTATAGGTTAGGGTTGATCAGCTTCACAACGAGAAGCAAATTTTTGATAGCCATGTTGTATGTGGTGCCTAGATTAAAGCTAGGCTTCATTGACTTAAGGTTCAAGATCTCGCTCCCAAGAAATTCTTCTGGGCTCTTCAAGCACATCATTCCTCCTTGGGCATCAAGAGAATTAATAAAGGTCAGTCTATGCTCTTTGAGCTATTGGACATTCTCTAGATGTTTGTTTGTGCTATGTATCTATCTCACCATTTTTGCTTTCTCAAGATTTATGGTCAATAAATAGCCATGTATCGATTGCATTTGTATGAAGCTAGCTCCCTATATCTCCTCCATGACATAGAGGTGCTTGACATAAATCCTTTCTCTCCTACCCTATAGGCTAGGGTTGATCTACTTCACCACGAGAAGCAAATTGTTGATAGCCATGTTGTATGTGGTGCCTAGATTAAAGCTAGGCTTCATTGACTTAAGGTTCAAGATCTTGCTCCCAAGAAATTCTTTTGGGCTCTTCAAGCACATCATTCCTCCTTGGGCATCAAGAGAATTAATAAAGGTCAGTCTATGCTCTCTGAGCTATCGGACATTCTCTAGATGTTTGTTTGGGCTATGTATCTATCTCACCATTTATATGTATATGTATCTCTCTCTACCCTTATATCTACCCCTCTCTTTACCTCTCTCTATATATCACCTCTTATTTCTATCTTTATCTTTCTATATCTCCCTCTCCTCTCCAGATCTCTCTCTTTCTCTATTTCCATCTCCATCTCTATCTTTATTTTCAGCTCAACCTCTATATCCTCAATTCTTTCTTTATCTCTCTTAAGCTTCCCGATTTGATCTCTTCCTCTTTCTCAATCTCTCCCTATTATGAATATAACATGCCTATTGACAATGAAGTTTGATTATTTTCTTGGTTTAAAGATTTAAATTTAGTCATGTTTAGATCGCTACAAATGGACATACTTGATTTGAAGCTACCACTTCTCTATTGCGACCTTTGTTGTGAAAGCCACATCATTTTCTAAAATTTCTACCAACTGATCCCAACTATGAAAAATACAGTGATTTTTTCTAGTTGACCTTCCACAACTCTTCGACGTACCCATTGCACACTAAGGTGCAATTGCTAGTTTATGTAAAGTTTGGACACAATTTTACTCAGATCTTTCAACATTTTTCCTCACATGAGTAGTCTATCTAGTTGTCTTTTTATTTTATGTTAATTCATTTATGTTTGGCCCCTAGCCCAAATTCAGTAATTGGAGAGATACCTCCAATTTGTCAAGCTGCAGAATCCAAGAGAATTGTAAATATTCATGTTCCTTCACATATATTCTTCCTTATAAACTCAAATTTTTTTTTTTTTTAGTTTTTAATTATTTCTTTAATTTTCTAATTTATTATTATTATTTTGAATTTATTTATTTATTTAATTTTTTTTATTTTTTTAATTATTTTTAATATTTTATTTAATTTATTTAAATTTTTTATTTACAATCTACTTTGATAGGGTATTTTATCGAGAGGATTTTACTCGAAAGCATGCTTTGTAATTTTGTCACCAAGACCGAGGCCCCTCATGGGTTCCATCTTGATGGCATCTAAAATCTCACCAAAGGATTTTTATTGCTTCGCTTTGCTGAGGCTAATCATCTTCAAGCCATTCCTCAACATGGGCCTTGGTATGTCCGGTTGTCTTTGCTTATTTTTATCAATGTAAAAATAGGTTTCGAGTGGACCCAAAACCCCCAATAATAGGTTTTGAAAGGACCTGAAACCACCTATTATTTCCAGACATCTAGAGGCCTCTAACCAAGACGTTGTACGAGAGGTAAGAAAAGATTCACAACAACCAACTAGAAGCCAAATGTCAGTCAAACATTAGAAGATAGATGTTACATATTGGGCTGGATGCAGTGGTTCTCAGTGCAACACTCTAGTTAGGGTCTCATTGCAGTATGCTATGTTGTGCATCTGTGTGAACACGATCAAAATTCAAAATATATAGTTTATATATATGCTATGTCAACAAATGGTTTATATACAAAATATATATGCTATGTCAACATATAGTTTATTTTATTTTCTACAAAATATAAATTTTATATGGTGGCTTGCTAAGCTTTTTATGTGGGTGTGAGAAGGGATTGTTGAGTATGAAGGAATAGTTTAGGAAAGTACTCCTTAATCCAAATAAGTCATTTTCTTCTCGTGGAATGTCTTAAGAAAATTTAAAAATATATATAATCTAATTTAATATTGTCACATCTAAAGCGTGCCGAATGCACTTCGAAGATATGCTATGACATAAAGAAGATTGTTAAGGTGATGTCAAGTCTTGATCCATGAGGGTAGGAAAACATAGATGGATTGGTATAAAAGGTTCCATTCAACTTGGAGGAAATGGATAATTACCTAAGGGGATAATGTGAGATTGGATCATGTTAAAATTATGATACAAATAGCTTTGGAAAAGGGATGATGAAATGGTTAAGTATGGGAAATTGTAGAGATAGATATAACACCAAGGTAAGAACACTAGAACTAATTTTAGCACTATGGATTAATCCAAGACTCAAAATTACACTAAGAGGCACCCCTTACCTCTTAAATTAATTCCATAGGTGGGTTTATCCTCCAATATAGTGCCATTGGTTAGCTAATCATGTGAACTTCCATGATAAGTATGATTACCATACACTTTCATAACATGAGGAAATGCTAATTTCTTGGGAATGAAATAAGCAAAGATATGATTAAATAATATCTGATCGTAAATAGTCATAGAGTAATTAGGATTTGATCATACGGAAAATTTCTAGGAGAGCTACAATAGTTGTAACATCATGAATTAACAACATTAAAAAGTACACTGTGAATTAATTATGTAATGACATAAAAATTGAAAACATCATGAATTAATTATGTAACCATATAGGTTAAATATAATTTTATCAAGAAATCAATTTCAAATAGATAATATAATCACATAAATCATACATTTCAATGTCATTGATCTTGTTCTTCATCCAACTCTTTGTCTGTATTATCCAATCCAAATTCGACATTGTAAGGATTGGTCATATCATCATCATCGTTATTGATATCAGTTTCAGGTATTGTCATCATCCACATAGATATCATCTTCATGAACATTAAATCCTACATCATCATGATCTAGTGCATCCTCTTTGACATCTTCGTCAGACACATCATCAACTAACTCTTGATCCTGATCATCATATACATCATCTTCTAGTTCTTTGGTATCTTCTTCTTCCATCACATTATACTTTACCATCCTTCTTCTTGGATGATGTCTAACAACACATAACCAATCCGGTTTACTTGGAACCTCTACGTAAAATACTTGCTCACATTGTCTTGGAAGAACATAGGGCTCATTTCTAGATCGATCGATCGACCTTGTTTTAACCATGGTAAATCCTTTATCACGTTCAATAACAATTCTCTCAGGATCATTTTCTTTTAATCGTACCCTGTACCATTGGATGACAAACAGAACTAATTTGAAGGACTTAAAGTCACACTCAAATATATCATCCAAAATCCCATAGTATCAATTTTCTAAGACTTCTTGATGTATGTCGCTTCTAGATGAAACATTACTCACCTGAAAGACTGTAGTTATCCCAGAATGACAAGTATTCTTCGTGTCATCCAACTTTTTGATTCAAAATTTACGACCATTGCACCACATATCCTTGTGGTGTTTTACCTCTAATATGTCAAACATGTAAAAATTATTGCATCGTTAGTTGATAAATTCAATCAGTATAAAGACATATAATTAACAACTTTCCAATGGACGATAATCATGCCCCCATTCAGCGTGACCATGCCACCTACAAAAACAGGGGCATAAACCATTATCAAAACACATCCAGTGCTGCAATAAGTCTTCCCAATGAATTAATTCAACCGACATCCCTATTATAACTGCTTGTTCAATCAAATCATATTCAAAATCATATGTATAGCAATTAAAAAATATTTGGCAGAACGCCAACAAGTGCTAACCGTATACTCGTCAGCCCACAAATTAAGGTGGTGCTAACCATTTGCCTCTTGGCCCACAAATTTTTGTGTATGTTGAAATAGCGACGAAAATCAAGGAGCGTCTGAATTTTGATGAACGTCGAGCATAAATTTAAAATAAAAATAAAAATTTCACATTAAATATGTAGGTACTCGATGATACAATTAATTATTGGACTTTCATCAAAAAGGTTCATCGGATTTTGTAGTCAAATGAGTTAGTGTTAGTAGTAACTATATTGGAATATGGGTCTGCTCATTATCTTTTTTTCTCAAAAGAGTCTATTGGTAACAATTAGAGATCAACATATTCTCTATGTGTCTCCATCATTAGTTTTTTAATAGTTTCACAATCCTTAGTATTATGAAATAGATTTTTTTGAATCTCATGCCACATACCTATATCTTGTTGTGTCTTCTTTCACACCCTATTACTTCTTTCCCAGTGATTTTAAAACAAACTGGTTGACTATATTCTTCCCTACAAACTTACTGTTACTTTCACCTTTGACTTATTCACAAAATACACTCTCGTCCCTTTTGTTATGTGAATTTTTCTCCAAGAGAAAATAAGTGATGAAATGACCCTTTTATAATTAAAATGGGGGATAAAAATAAAGGATATTATAATTCTTTGGTTTAAAGAAAGGTTAATAAAGAATGTTTTTGAAAAAAATCTCTTAAAAGAGAGTTATAATTATATTTATTAAAGGGTGAATAAAGGTCACCTTTTCGAAAGGGTGTGATGGTTTGGAAACCACCCCTTAAAAGGTTATATAAGTCATTTATGTGAGACTGGGAAGGGGGCATGGAGATCACTCAAGGAAGAAGAAGAAGGTGGCTTGGTGGGCTATGGGAATGGGAGGAAATATAGGAATTTAGAGGGCACAAAGGAATGAAGGATAAGGTCATTGGTTGGCATGGGCATTGGAGAAGGGGAACACAACATGTGTCCAACTCAGGGTATGGTGTATACTCGAGAGTGTCCTAGCCAGGGCTGTGTTTATTTCATGTCGTGAAGGCATGCGAGGTTTTGTGTAAGAACCTGTCCTCCTGGAGTGTTTACTTGTCATAAAAGAGCCTAGACCTATGACTATTCCTTTGAATTGTAGATAATATGGTTGGTTCTATGTAAGAATCAGCTTCCTCTATGGCGTGCCATAGCCATAAAGGACCCAAGGCAACTGGAATCTTCTTGGAGTGAGAATGACTATTCCAAGTGCTCAAGATTAAGATAAGTATTGGAAAACCTCAAGTGATTCTATAAGATATTGATAATGCTTTATATGTGATTTGTTGATAATATGGTTATATTAAGTGGTTATGTTATTTGATTTATTGTGCTATCAAATTGCTTATTAATTATTATCGAATTATTACATGTTAAATTTATATAGTTACTTACATATAATTTAATGATAATTACTTGTAATTAATGAACTTTATATTAACATTTAATCTATTAAATCCGCTATAAATAATTAAATAAGTCTTGGAGAAAAGTTCCTTTACACCTTTCTACTTGAATTTTTCCTCAATTTTTAAAATATACTTGAAGGCACTTGCTAATGTTTCCATATCAAGGAATTCTGGTTTGGTTTGATTATACCTATTAAGCCCACTTCGATACTTCAAAACTGGATATTTCTCAGAATATTGGATGCCAATTTTCACCAAAAGTGCATGAAATGTGTTAGTATGTACACTTGAAGTTATTGGTCCTTCAGTTAGACAAATTGCGATTGTATATATTTTTATTCATAGGCTTCTTCAAGAAAATACTCTTCTTTTATGGGCTCGATGAATTCTCCCCATGTGATTTTTTCATCAAAATCTACATCAAATTCCTTTCCAACTTGTCCTTCCTTGGATGACAACTTAGGTTCCCATAATTGCTTCACACGACTCTTAGTTTTAAAGAGGAAAAAAGTGATTTTATAAACATCTAAGAAATGAGTGATAGAAAAATACCTTTCAAGTTTTAATAATAAGTCATCACAAACATCCACATTATTTTTTTCCTTCAAAAGTTGGGATATCAAAAATTACATACACCCTGAATGGAGTATGTCTACCAAATGGTGGGTTTGTTGAATTTATTTGTGAACTTCGATTTTCTAGCATTCAAGAGAATTGTTCCATCATTTCCTCATGTTGTTTGTTTAGTGAATTTTCAACCTGCATTTTAAATAGATCATCTAATATGTCAAGTTCTTAGTTAAACATTTGTGATCGTGTGTGTTTCAAAGGAAGGTAATAAGAAGGATATCTTGTTTCTAACCCAATTCTTTGGTATGTTGATCGTGTCCAATGGAAAGAGAACACAATCTATGATACTAGTAGTTTGAATTATTATTTTGGATTACAATGCTTAGTGTATAGCCTAGAGTATTATATACCTTTCACGATGAAACTGAGAACAACAAACTCATAAGGATGTGTATGCGGCTCAAAATGGTTGTTTATTAGAGCTTTAAAAAATTAGTTTATAAAGTTTGGAAAGGATTCCAACAATGACCACATCCCTTTGGAATTCAAAATGAAAAATTTGGATGTGAATAATTACAATAAAATGAAAAATATATAAAAATACTATATGTTTTATTACTCCAACTTCGGAGGGTCATAACATTTTGCTTTAATGCTCAAAATCTAAATATTATTAAACTATTGGAAAGATCTGCAAGAGCTCTAGTTTTGGTCCCTTAAATCAAATTCTTATGCTTACCCTATTCAGTTTAATGGATTAACAACATTTTCCATAACAATGTGAATTACTGAAAGATTAAAATAACAAAAAAAAATGGATTCTCAATATTTTCCATAATCACTTGTTCCAACAACACTAGAGTGCTCCTAAATTGCTATTTGATCAATTAGTTTCAATTATTTTGTTTTTTTCATTTCTAATAAGCTTTTTCTTTTTTTTTCAATAACAAGTACAATAGAAAGATTTCTTTCAGACATTTAATTGCTCTTTACCTTCAATTAGATCTATAGGTGCAAAATTAATTTAGGTCGCATCTTTTGTCATGGATTTGAATCTTGAAAATTTAAATTTAAATATTTTAATTTTGCCTCATGGTTTCCTCCCTTTCTAGTTGTTATGAGTGAATTAAAGAGGCTCCTTTAGAATATGATGGTATATTGAAAAACCAAGGTCGTACTTTAGAAGAATCATATGGGATAGATAGAGGAACTTATTGACCACATATATAATTTGATGCAAGTTAGTAAAATAACTACATAAAAATTTTATAATCCTCTTAAGATCATACTATACGTTTTTTGCTCTAACATCAGCTCATCATTATTGAATCAATTCATGTAGGAGTTTCATTGAGGAGAATTTCACTCTTTGTAATTCAATAATTTTCTTATTTAAGTGTTTATAAACATAGGTTTATTAGATAGATCAAATTCTAGTTATTGTCGAATTTTAATTTTCATATCAAGTTTGACTCTATGCATGTATAGAATGGCCTCGTGCCCACAAAAATGAACAAGAAATTATACAATTTTACCATTTTACAAGTCAGTAAATTATAGAAAAATGAAGAAAAATAAAATTTACCGATTCTTTTTATAATCATTAAACTGTTCCACTTTATTTTTAAACTACGATAAAACTGATGCTTCTCCAAAGGCCGGCTGATCGTTTTTGCTAGTAATATAAGCGCTGATCGTTTTTGCTCGTAAATTACATTTGTTTGAGAGAAAACACCAAGCTAATTCAAAAAACCGTTACATTCAACGTCTCCCAAAGTAATTCAAAAAACCGTTACATTCAACGGTATCAGAAATAAACAAATTCTTACAAATTTAAATTGGTGTTTTGCCACCCGGTTTTGAGTGGGAAACAACCGTTACAAATTAAACTGGAAACATCTAATTATCCCAGGTAATCAAAGCATACATGCTTCATCTAATTGCTGGCATAATAAGCTGCCCAAATTCAATTCTTCATCCACTGGTGATGATGATGCTTTGCTAATCTCTTTGACCCATCTAATTGCTTAGGCAGGTCTTTGATTTCGATAAGCTGAACCGTGCGTTGCTTCTTCACTGCAGTTCAAATAATTAGAGATTCATTATGACTATTAGTAGGTCACCCACTTGATAATTCAGAAACAAGATCAAAATTAGTTCAAAGAAACACAAACCCTTTTCAGCTTGTCGGTACCCTTCTTGAAGCCTTCTCTTTGCTGCTTCAATCCTTTCTCTTACAGATTTATCATCAAGAGCAGGAGAGTTTGATTTCTGCATAAAAAACATGAAATATACATAACAGAAACATCCAACAAATATGGAATGCACATCATTTGTGCTTGAAACTTAGTAAATGTAATCAACATGCACATCAGATTTCAATTTTAAACTCTTCAATTCCATTTTGTTTGCTTACATGTGATGAAGGAAGTGGAAGAGAGCTAGGCTTGTTGAAATCTAACTTTTGGTGCAAATTCTGCTTCTGGCTTACAACTCGCCGTCTCCTATGATTGATCACAATGTGATTTTGAGCACCACTTTTTGTTTCTTGTTTGCTATACTGTCTGTCATCCAGTTTGAATGGCTGCTCTATTCTATGATTCTGGATTTGCTCCACTGAAAACAAAGGGAAAATTTATGTAAGTTGTGCTAATTTGGAAGGAGAAATGAATGGGAATAATTATTAGTTTGAGAGCACACCTGCGGCTGCCATGGTATCTACAGCAACTTCTCCAGCACTTTTCATCCATTCATCTGCAACTTCTCTCCACCTTCTGCAAAGTGCAATGCATGCCATTAAAAGTGCAACATATAAAAGCATAAAGCTGTTATGAATATCAAATATGCTTCCATCTCAATCCCTACAGCTATTGTGACCAAGAGAACCTGTTGATCAGGTAAAGCTGGAATTCATCAAGAAAATTAAACGTTTAGGTAGAAACACCATTTTCCCCTAAATTAAACATTTAAACAAGATTCAATTCTGCCAAGGGAGGAAACAAGATTTACCTGACAAGCTTCTTCGCCATGGAGCTAATTGGTTTGGACTTGTGCTTCTGCAAGCATTTGACATTTCTGCCAATCATAGTTTCCTGTATGTAATTTATAATTGAACAGTGAGAGAAGGTCAAAGAAATGTTAAATTAAACTCCACTTCCAGTTCCACCAAGAACAAGAAAATATATAAACCCAGTAGCTAATTCAACACGAAGCTGAAGCTAGATTGCATTATCTACAAACCCAATAACATGTAAACTTAGAATACTCATTTACCTTTAGGATTTCAATAGACAATGCCATCGACTCCAATCTTCTCAGTGAGTCGCCCAGTTGGTTTTCCGACTGTAAAGTGCAACACAAACATTGCTTCTTAACAGAAATGAACAAGCCCTAATTTCAATACCATTCAGCTTTCGATGTATTTGTAAATCCCAATTTCTTCAAACGAGCAGAAAAAATGAAAATTCACCGAGACATTAATGAAAAATGAGCAGTGCTGCAAGAAATGAAAGTCTTACCTCATCTTGATTTGAAAGAATGTGTTTTATATTGAACACCTCTTTCACTATTTCACATTCTTTAGGCACAGGCACAGTTATGGTTTGATAGCTATTGATCCTCTCTGCAATATCATTGACCTTTTTATGAATACCATCATCTTCATCTTCAGCAGATGATCTTGATGCGTAAACCATCTCTGCTATTTTATCCCTCCTCTTCACTAATTCCTGAGGGCAATCACACGCTGCAACATCGATTGCATGTTCAATCAAGCTGCATATATCACTCTCTGCGCTCTCAAAAAACATCCTCCATTCTTCTACCAATCCCATTTTAACTCTATGCCCTGCTATTTAACTTTGATTCTCAATCCTGCTCACAACATAATCAAATTTGAAACTTCAATACATTAAAAACATCAAATTACCAACCAAAAATTAGCAGTAGCAGCTTTTAAATTTTAGTCACCTCAAATTGAAACCGCTCCACGAAAATTCTGAGTAGACCAGAACTCAAATTCTTTTAAACCAATAGCGAGAATGCGAAATGGATTGAATTCGAAATTCAGGCAGAGAACTTTTTAAAATGGGCGTGGTACTGATTTTTTTTAAATGGGAGTGGTCTTGCGTTTTTCAAATATATGCTATTTTGGGCAATGCAAAGTCATTTTTGAAATATATTTAGTCACTCACAAGCACATGCATGTAAATATGTACATACCCGTGTAATCCTGCTTTACTCACTCACAAGCACATGCAAGTATAACAAATAGCCGTTGCCGAAAAGAATAGTTAAAAAGTACAACAGAACAATTAATTATAATCATTTGTGAATTCATTTATGCTTGGCCAATTATTGTTATTCTTCATGTTCCTTCACATATACCCTTCATTAGAAACTCAAAATTGTTTTTGATTTTTTAAATTCTTAATTATTTTTAATATTGTAATTTATTTATTTAATTTATTATATTTTAGATTATTTTTTGGTTTTTCATTTTTATTTTTTATTATATTTAATATTTTTTTAATTTTATTATTTGTTTATATTTTTTTTATTATTTATCATTTTTCCATTTTTAATTATTTTGTTCATATTTTTTATTGTTTTGTTTATTTATATTTTTTATTTTAAATTATTTATTTTTTAATTTTTATTGTTATTTATTTATTTACTATTTATTTTTTAATTTTTTTAAAGATTTGTTTTTAATAACATATGGGAGATTATTTTGATTGTCATTTTGCTTGTTTCTATCTACTATTTTGTGGGGAGGATTCCATGCGAAAGCATGCTTGACAACTAGGTCGCCAAGACCTCAACCCCTCGTGAGGTCCATCTTGATGGCATCTAGAATCTCACCAAAGGCTTATTTTGTTTCGCTTTTTTGAGTCTATCCATGTTTTGACCATTCTCCAACATGGGCCGTGGTATGTCATGTTGTTTTTGCTTGTTTTTCTGCCATAGTCAAGAGACTTCTTTGTCTCTGATGACAAGAAGCTGACGGTCTTGGTTTGGATTGAATTCCTCGATCCCCCTTTGTCATGTTGGTCATCTTTGCAAACTGTTGCACAGTCCATCGGTAAGGTTGTCTGTGTTGTCAAGAAGGTGACCAGTTTTATCATGCTCGCACTTAAAAGAGGGTTTGTGTAAAAGTTGATTTGTCTTGAGACCTCAAGGACACTATTGACTTTAAAATATGAGGTCTTTGCCACGCACAAAAAGTGCTCTATTTGAATCTATCCAATACTTGTTTTTCAGTGCTAGTTTTCGGAACACAAGCTTAAGGATTGCCTTTTAGCTGCCTTGCGAGTTAAGACCTCCTCTAAGGAGTCTAAACCTTCACACTCCTCTAAGGCCCCTAAAATTGATGAGGGTTGGGAAATAGTTGCTTGAAATTGGAAGAGTTCTTCATTTGCTTTGGCTTCACACAAGCCACAAGGTTCCAGCCTCAGTTTTAACCTCTTAGCCAAACTCTCTTTGCCATTCTTACAATCCATTCTAGACATTTGGAGGCTAGAAAAGGAGCTCCCAAAAAGTGTAGGGTGTCTTAGTTTAGCTTCTAGATGGCATCAATTTTTCTTTGCACAATAGCTTCTCCTCCCTTGGGAATAAGGATACCATGCATGAATTTGAATCATAAATTGTATGTCATGAAATATCTAAGGTCTTATCGACATCACCAAGAAGTATTCTGTGTGAGATACTTGATAGAAGTATCTTGGTTTTTGGTGCAGTCACGGTTGGGAGGGACCTTGAGGAGATGAACCCGGACCGTGCAACAGGAGTGAAACGAAACAAAAACAAGAAAAGTTGATGGAGGTAATGCAAAACTGATTGATTTATATCATGAAAACTAATTACAATCAGCCAACAACACGTGGGATAAAAGATTCAGCTCACTGGTCTGAATATATACAAGCTCAATTACAGTGTTGGACAAATCTAGGCTCCTTGATCTCAGGACAAATCTTCTATGTTCTCAAAAGTGTTTTCTAAAAGCTTAAATACATTGAATTATATGATCTAGATGGATCCACATCATCCCAAGGCAAATTAAAGGTAGATGGACAAAATGAAACGTGTAAACTAGCAGGTCCACTTTTGCTAAAAAGAATACTCCGAAAAATACAAAGGATGAAGTACGGACCAAAGGGAAGGTCGCCCACATGCCAAGGAATATTTGTAACAACAAACCGAATCTCCACAAGCTACAGAAAGAATGCTGAACGTTTTCTAATAGGAGAAAGGTCCAAGTGTACTACGGACTTCGGGTAAGGAAGATAATCATGTCCACAAGCAAAATCCAGGTCCACAAGATCTAGTGAGAAAATGTAGAAAGAAATGTTGAAACTGCAAAACAGAAAATAAACTGAAAAGAAATATTTTTGGTTGATGCAAGATTGCCAAGAAGAAGGAATGTTCCAGCACTAGGCTAGATGGTTTTTGCGTTCAGGAAGTCAATTCTTTTCCATTCATGTTTGCTCCAACATGTAGGATTATTTGGCCAAAGGGCTTGGTTTTCACTTCTAATCATGAGGTTAGGCAGGCAGGTGTTGCCACTCTCCTTGCACCATGTTGGCAGTCATCTATTGTGGCTCCTAGGTTACATCCTACTGAACAACTTTTTTGGATGGTTATGCCAATGGACACTCATTCCTTTGGGAACATTAATGTTCATGCTCCATGTGATGTTGTTGAGAGGATCTTATCTATGTCGATGGATTGCATATTCATTAACACCAAGTACTTGGGTGTTGTGCGAGGGTTTTAACATGGCTGAGGTTGTCTCTGGGAAAGAAGGTTTAATTCTTTTTCTTGGTTTTGTTTAAATGTATAATAAATTGGGGCTCTTTGATCCCAACACTAACCGACACCATTCCCATGACATTTGGCACATGTGGAGTGATTTCTTTGTTGAGTCATCCACCCATGTTGGCTCACATTCAACGGGTTTGGAATTTAGAGAGTCGTTGGACTCGGTAAATTGGGTGGTTTACTTGGTGGGATGGTGTCATTCAATGCAGAGATTTCTTTCTTTGAATGGTGTCATTCAATAATAATTTTTTACTATTATTTATTTATTAATTAATTTATTATATTTTAGATTATTTTTTATTTTTTATATTTTATAGTTTTACTTTATTATTTGTTTATTTATTTTATTTATTTTTAGGTCTTTGGGATTTGATCATGTAGCTTTTTTATGTTGCCAACATTTCAGATGAAACACCATGATCCTTCATGAGGGCAATAGAGCAAGTGAGAGATTAGGAGATCAGAAACATTGGCAACATCAAATTTAAGCTACATGGTCAAATGCAAATGAACTAAAAAATAAATCACTATGGACTGTGGAAGTTTCATGAATTTAATTATTTTAATTATTTTCTAATCTCCTTTCACATACTCTCTTGCCCTAATGATGGATCATGGTGCTCTCTCACTTGCTCTCTTTCATTGATGATGGATCATGGTGTTTGATCTGAAGCTTGGCAACATCAAAAAGCTACATTGTTAAATCGAGAAGAACTAAAAACAAATCACTATGGACTGTGGAGGTTTCAGATTGATTTATTTATTTGACTTTTAGATTTTTTAAATAGTTTATATATATTTTTTATTTAGTTGTTTATTTTTTTAATTATAATTTTATTTTTTTATTATAATTTTAATATTTTTAATTTTTTAATTATTTATTTTTAAGTTTTTTTAAGATTTAGTTTTATTAACACATGGGGGATTATTTTGATTGTCATTTTTCTTGTTTTTGTCTCCTATTTTTTTTAGTGTCTATTGTCATACTACAATTATTGTAAAATTCTTTATGTTTATTATGGTCTCAGCCAACCTCAGTCTAGTAATGGATGTTGATGTTGAAGCTTTGATGACTAGCGATGATAGCACCCCTAAAAGAACATCCTAGGAAATTTCTTCCCAAAGTATTTCACGATGTTCATCTTTTAGTACCCCTAATGTTGTTTTTCCCATTCAAGATTTTGATAGTGCATTCCTACGGCTTAAACAATTTACTTTGATAGGGTATTTGGTGGGGAGGATTCCACCTGAAAGCATGCTTGACAACTAGGTCACCAAGACCTTAGCCCCTTATTGGGTCCATCTTGATGCCATCTAGAATCTCACCAAAGGCTTTTCTTGTTTCATTTTGTTGAGTCTAACAATGTTTTGATCATTCTCCGACATGGGCCTTGGCATGTGATATCGTTTTTGCTTTTCTTTCAGCCATAGTTAAGAGAATTATTTGTCATTGATGACAAGAAGCTCAAGGTCTTAGTTTGGATTGAATTACTCAATCTGGCTTTGCCATATTGGTCATTTTCACAAACCATTGTCCAGTCAATTAGTAAGGTTGTTTGTGTTGTCAAGCCTGACTAGTTTCATCATGCTCGCCTTTGGAGGAGGGTTTGTGTACAATTTGATTTGTCTTGAGACCTCAAGGACAGTATTGGCATTCAAATATGAGGTAATTTTCACTCACAACGAGTGCTGTATATTAATCTACTTGATACTTGTTTTCAGTGCTAGTCTTCAATACATAAGATTAAGGATTTGTTTAGTTATTTTTTATTTATTATTTATGTATTTTTTTATTTTTCTTATTTTAAATTATTTTATTCATATTTTTATTATATTTTTAATTTTTTTATTCATTTATATTGTTAATATTTTTTGTTTTTATTTTTATTTATTTATTTACTATTTAATTTTTTAATTTTGTTTAAGATTTGGTTTTTATAACATATGGGAGATTATTTTGATTGTCATTTTGCTTGTTTCTACCCACTATCTATTTTTTTAGTGTCTATTGTCATACTGCATTTTTTGTGAAAGTCTTTATGTTTATTATGGTCTTAGCCAACCTTAGCCCAGTAATGGATGCTGGCATAAAGAACATCCTAGGAAATTTCTTCCCAACGTCTTTCATGACATACATCTTATGGTACCCCTAATGTTGTTTAAACCATTCAATATTTTGATAGTGCATGTTTTTGGCTTAAACAATTTACTTTGATAGGGTATTTTGTGGGGAGGATTCCACTCGAAAGCATGCTTGACAACTAGGTCACGAAGACCTCAACCCCTGATGAGGTCAATCTTGATGGCATCTAGAATCTCACTAAAGGCTTTTTTTATTTCGCTTTTTTTAGTCTAACCATGTTTTGACCATTCTCCAACATGGGCCTTGGTATGCCATTCCGTTTTTGCTTGTTTTTCTGCCATAGTCAAGAGACTTCTTTGTCTTTGATGACAAGAAACTCACAGTCTCGGTTTTGATTGAATTCCTCGATCTCCCTTTGTCATGTTGGTCTTTTTTGCAAATTGTTGCCCAGCCCATCAATAAGGTTGTGTGTGTTATCAAGAAGGTGAACAGTTTTATCATGCTCGTGCTCAGAAGAGGGTTTGTGTAAAATTTGATTTGTCTTGGGACCTCAAGGACACTATTGACTTTCAAATATGATGTCTTTGTCGCTCACAAATTGCGCTCTATTTGAATCTATCCAATACTTATTTTAAGTGCTAATCTTTAGAACACAAGATTAAGGATTGCCTTCTAGATTCCTTGCGAGTTAAGACTTCCTCTAAGGAGTCTGAACCTTCACATTCGTCTAAGGCCCCTAAAGTTGAGGAGGGTTTGGCAATAGTTGCTCGAAATAGGAAGAATTCTTCATTTGCTTTGTCTTCTCAGAAGCCACAAGGTTGCAGCCTCAATGTTAAGCTCTCAGCCAAAATCTCTTTTTCATTCTTACAACCCCTTCTAGATGTTTCAAGGTCAGAAAAGGAGCTCCCAAAAAGCCCAGGGTGTCTTATCTTAGCTTCTTGATGGCATCAATTTTTCTTTACACAACATCTTCTACTCTCTTGGGAATAAGGGCACCATACATGAAATTGAATCATGAATTGTATGTCATGAAATATCTAATGTCTTATCGAACTCACAAAGAAGTATTTTGTGCAATATACTTGATAGAAATGTCTTGGTTTATGGTATAGTCAAGGTTAGGAGGAACTTTAAGGAGATCAATACGGACCATGCAACATGAGTGAAACACAACAGAAACAAGACAAGATGAAGAAGGTAATGCGAAACTGATTGATTGATATCATGAAAACTAATTACAATCAACCAATAACATGCAGGCTACAAGAATCAGCTCACTGGTCTGAATACATACAAGCTCGATTACAGTGTTGGTCAACTCTAGGCCCCTTGATCTTAAGATAGATCTTCTATGTTCTAAAACCTGATTTCTAAAAGCTTAATTACATTGATTTATATGATCTAGAGGGATCCACATCAGCCCAGATTGAATCAAAGGCCGATGAAAAAAATGAAACGTGTAAACCACCAGGTCCACTTCCGCTAAAAAGAATACTCCAGAAAATCCAAAGGATGAAGTGCGGACCAAGGGGAAGGTTGTTCAAATGCCAAAGAATGTTGGAAGAAACAAAATGATGCTTCGCAAGCTATGAAAAGAATCCTGAAGAATTTCCAATAGCAAAAAAGGTCCAAGTGGTTCCGAAGTACTAATCCAGAAAACTGTGTCAAATTTTGAAAGCGATAACTTTCCAGAGAAAGATCCAAATGTACCGCTGAATTAGGGTAAGGTAGATAATAGTGTCCACAAGCAAAGTCTAACTCCACAAGATCCTGTGAGAATATTTAGAAAGAAATGTTGAAACTGCAAAATAGGATACAAACCAAAAAGAAATGTTTTTGGTTGATGCAAGATTGCCAAGAAGCAGGGATGTTCCTGCACTAGTTTAGATGCTTTTTGGGTTCAGGATGTCAAATTTTCTCCATTCATGTTTTCTCCAGCATGTAGGGTTATTTGCCAACGGCCTTGGTTTTCACCTCCAATCATGAGGTCAGGCAGCGAGGTGTTACCACTCTCCTTGCACCATGTTCGCAGTCTTCTATTGTGGCTTTTAGGTTAGATCATACTCAACAGCTTGTTTGGATCATTATGTCAATGGAAAATCATTCCTTTGGGTCCATTAATGTTCATGCTTTGTGTGATGATGTTGAGAGGATCTTTTCTATGTCGATGGATTGCATATTCATTGACACCAAGTACTTTGGTGTTTTGCGATGATTTTAGCATGATCGAGGTTGTCTCTGAGATAGAAGGTTTAATTCTTTTTCGATGGATAACTGGTGAACAAGAAGCCTAGTTTTGTACATGCATAATAACTTGGGGCTCTTTGATCCCAACACTAACTGCCACCATCCCCATGACATTTGGTATATGTGGAGTGATTTCTTTGTTGAGTCATCAACCCATATTGGCTCACATTCAACAGGTTGGGAATTTAGAGAGTTGTCTAACTCATCAAATTGGGTGGTTTACTTGGTGGGATGGTGTCATTCAATGGACAACTTGCTTTCTCAAGATTTATGGTCAATAAATAGCCATGTATCAATTGTAGCTGTATGAAGCTAGCTCCCTAGATCTCCTCCATGACATAGAGGTGCTTGTCATAAATCCTTTCTCTCCTACCCTATAGGTTAGGGTTGATCAGCTTCACAACGAGAAGCAAATTTTTGATAGCCATGTTGTATGTGGTGCCTAGATTAAAGCTAGGCTTCATTGACTTAAGGTTCAAGATCTCGCTCCCAAGAAATTCTTCTGGGCTCTTCAAGCACATCATTCCTCCTTGGGCATCAAGAGAATTAATAAAGGTCAGTCTATGCTCTTTGAGCTATTGGACATTCTCTAGATGTTTGTTTGTGCTATGTATCTATCTCACCATTTTTGCTTTCTCAAGATTTATGGTCAATAAATAGCCATGTATCGATTGCATTTGTATGAAGCTAGCTCCCTATATCTCCTCCATGACATAGAGGTGCTTGACATAAATCCTTTCTCTCCTACCCTATAGGCTAGGGTTGATCTACTTCACCACGAGAAGCAAATTGTTGATAGCCATGTTGTATGTGGTGCCTAGATTAAAGCTAGGCTTCATTGACTTAAGGTTCAAGATCTTGCTCCCAAGAAATTCTTTTGGGCTCTTCAAGCACATCATTCCTCCTTGGGCATCAAGAGAATTAATAAAGGTCAGTCTATGCTCTCTGAGCTATCGGACATTCTCTAGATGTTTGTTTGGGCTATGTATCTATCTCACCATTTATATGTATATGTATCTCTCTCTACCCTTATATCTACCCCTCTCTTTACCTCTCTCTATATATCACCTCTTATTTCTATCTTTATCTTTCTATATCTCCCTCTCCTCTCCAGATCTCTCTCTTTCTCTATTTCCATCTCCATCTCTATCTTTATTTTCAGCTCAACCTCTATATCCTCAATTCTTTCTTTATCTCTCTTAAGCTTCCCGATTTGATCTCTTCCTCTTTCTCAATCTCTCCCTATTATGAATATAACATGCCTATTGACAATGAAGTTTGATTATTTTCTTGGTTTAAAGATTTAAATTTAGTCATGTTTAGATCGCTACAAATGGACATACTTGATTTGAAGCTACCACTTCTCTATTGCGACCTTTGTTGTGAAAGCCACATCATTTTCTAAAATTTCTACCAACTGATCCCAACTATGAAAAATACAGTGATTTTTTCTAGTTGACCTTCCACAACTCTTCGACGTACCCATTGCACACTAAGGTGCAATTGCTAGTTTATGTAAAGTTTGGACACAATTTTACTCAGATCTTTCAACATTTTTCCTCACATGAGTAGTCTATCTAGTTGTCTTTTTATTTTATGTTAATTCATTTATGTTTGGCCCCTAGCCCAAATTCAGTAATTGGAGAGATACCTCCAATTTGTCAAGCTGCAGAATCCAAGAGAATTGTAAATATTCATGTTCCTTCACATATATTCTTCCTTATAAACTCAAATTTTTTTTTTTTTTAGTTTTTAATTATTTCTTTAATTTTCTAATTTATTATTATTATTTTGAATTTATTTATTTATTTAATTTTTTTTATTTTTTTAATTATTTTTAATATTTTATTTAATTTATTTAAATTTTTTATTTACAATCTACTTTGATAGGGTATTTTATCGAGAGGATTTTACTCGAAAGCATGCTTTGTAATTTTGTCACCAAGACCGAGGCCCCTCATGGGTTCCATCTTGATGGCATCTAAAATCTCACCAAAGGATTTTTATTGCTTCGCTTTGCTGAGGCTAATCATCTTCAAGCCATTCCTCAACATGGGCCTTGGTATGTCCGGTTGTCTTTGCTTATTTTTATCAATGTAAAAATAGGTTTCGAGTGGACCCAAAACCCCCAATAATAGGTTTTGAAAGGACCTGAAACCACCTATTATTTCCAGACATCTAGAGGCCTCTAACCAAGACGTTGTACGAGAGGTAAGAAAAGATTCACAACAACCAACTAGAAGCCAAATGTCAGTCAAACATTAGAAGATAGATGTTACATATTGGGCTGGATGCAGTGGTTCTCAGTGCAACACTCTAGTTAGGGTCTCATTGCAGTATGCTATGTTGTGCATCTGTGTGAACACGATCAAAATTCAAAATATATAGTTTATATATATGCTATGTCAACAAATGGTTTATATACAAAATATATATGCTATGTCAACATATAGTTTATTTTATTTTCTACAAAATATAAATTTTATATGGTGGCTTGCTAAGCTTTTTATGTGGGTGTGAGAAGGGATTGTTGAGTATGAAGGAATAGTTTAGGAAAGTACTCCTTAATCCAAATAAGTCATTTTCTTCTCGTGGAATGTCTTAAGAAAATTTAAAAATATATATAATCTAATTTAATATTGTCACATCTAAAGCGTGCCGAATGCACTTCGAAGATATGCTATGACATAAAGAAGATTGTTAAGGTGATGTCAAGTCTTGATCCATGAGGGTAGGAAAACATAGATGGATTGGTATAAAAGGTTCCATTCAACTTGGAGGAAATGGATAATTACCTAAGGGGATAATGTGAGATTGGATCATGTTAAAATTATGATACAAATAGCTTTGGAAAAGGGATGATGAAATGGTTAAGTATGGGAAATTGTAGAGATAGATATAACACCAAGGTAAGAACACTAGAACTAATTTTAGCACTATGGATTAATCCAAGACTCAAAATTACACTAAGAGGCACCCCTTACCTCTTAAATTAATTCCATAGGTGGGTTTATCCTCCAATATAGTGCCATTGGTTAGCTAATCATGTGAACTTCCATGATAAGTATGATTACCATACACTTTCATAACATGAGGAAATGCTAATTTCTTGGGAATGAAATAAGCAAAGATATGATTAAATAATATCTGATCGTAAATAGTCATAGAGTAATTAGGATTTGATCATACGGAAAATTTCTAGGAGAGCTACAATAGTTGTAACATCATGAATTAACAACATTAAAAAGTACACTGTGAATTAATTATGTAATGACATAAAAATTGAAAACATCATGAATTAATTATGTAACCATATAGGTTAAATATAATTTTATCAAGAAATCAATTTCAAATAGATAATATAATCACATAAATCATACATTTCAATGTCATTGATCTTGTTCTTCATCCAACTCTTTGTCTGTATTATCCAATCCAAATTCGACATTGTAAGGATTGGTCATATCATCATCATCGTTATTGATATCAGTTTCAGGTATTGTCATCATCCACATAGATATCATCTTCATGAACATTAAATCCTACATCATCATGATCTAGTGCATCCTCTTTGACATCTTCGTCAGACACATCATCAACTAACTCTTGATCCTGATCATCATATACATCATCTTCTAGTTCTTTGGTATCTTCTTCTTCCATCACATTATACTTTACCATCCTTCTTCTTGGATGATGTCTAACAACACATAACCAATCCGGTTTACTTGGAACCTCTACGTAAAATACTTGCTCACATTGTCTTGGAAGAACATAGGGCTCATTTCTAGATCGATCGATCGACCTTGTTTTAACCATGGTAAATCCTTTATCACGTTCAATAACAATTCTCTCAGGATCATTTTCTTTTAATCGTACCCTGTACCATTGGATGACAAACAGAACTAATTTGAAGGACTTAAAGTCACACTCAAATATATCATCCAAAATCCCATAGTATCAATTTTCTAAGACTTCTTGATGTATGTCGCTTCTAGATGAAACATTACTCACCTGAAAGACTGTAGTTATCCCAGAATGACAAGTATTCTTCGTGTCATCCAACTTTTTGATTCAAAATTTACGACCATTGCACCACATATCCTTGTGGTGTTTTACCTCTAATATGTCAAACATGTAAAAATTATTGCATCGTTAGTTGATAAATTCAATCAGTATAAAGACATATAATTAACAACTTTCCAATGGACGATAATCATGCCCCCATTCAGCGTGACCATGCCACCTACAAAAACAGGGGCATAAACCATTATCAAAACACATCCAGTGCTGCAATAAGTCTTCCCAATGAATTAATTCAACCGACATCCCTATTATAACTGCTTGTTCAATCAAATCATATTCAAAATCATATGTATAGCAATTAAAAAATATTTGGCAGAACGCCAACAAGTGCTAACCGTATACTCGTCAGCCCACAAATTAAGGTGGTGCTAACCATTTGCCTCTTGGCCCACAAATTTTTGTGTATGTTGAAATAGCGACGAAAATCAAGGAGCGTCTGAATTTTGATGAACGTCGAGCATAAATTTAAAATAAAAATAAAAATTTCACATTAAATATGTAGGTACTCGATGATACAATTAATTATTGGACTTTCATCAAAAAGGTTCATCGGATTTTGTAGTCAAATGAGTTAGTGTTAGTAGTAACTATATTGGAATATGGGTCTGCTCATTATCTTTTTTTCTCAAAAGAGTCTATTGGTAACAATTAGAGATCAACATATTCTCTATGTGTCTCCATCATTAGTTTTTTAATAGTTTCACAATCCTTAGTATTATGAAATAGATTTTTTTGAATCTCATGCCACATACCTATATCTTGTTGTGTCTTCTTTCACACCCTATTACTTCTTTCCCAGTGATTTTAAAACAAACTGGTTGACTATATTCTTCCCTACAAACTTACTGTTACTTTCACCTTTGACTTATTCACAAAATACACTCTCGTCCCTTTTGTTATGTGAATTTTTCTCCAAGAGAAAATAAGTGATGAAATGACCCTTTTATAATTAAAATGGGGGATAAAAATAAAGGATATTATAATTCTTTGGTTTAAAGAAAGGTTAATAAAGAATGTTTTTGAAAAAAATCTCTTAAAAGAGAGTTATAATTATATTTATTAAAGGGTGAATAAAGGTCACCTTTTCGAAAGGGTGTGATGGTTTGGAAACCACCCCTTAAAAGGTTATATAAGTCATTTATGTGAGACTGGGAAGGGGGCATGGAGATCACTCAAGGAAGAAGAAGAAGGTGGCTTGGTGGGCTATGGGAATGGGAGGAAATATAGGAATTTAGAGGGCACAAAGGAATGAAGGATAAGGTCATTGGTTGGCATGGGCATTGGAGAAGGGGAACACAACATGTGTCCAACTCAGGGTATGGTGTATACTCGAGAGTGTCCTAGCCAGGGCTGTGTTTATTTCATGTCGTGAAGGCATGCGAGGTTTTGTGTAAGAACCTGTCCTCCTGGAGTGTTTACTTGTCATAAAAGAGCCTAGACCTATGACTATTCCTTTGAATTGTAGATAATATGGTTGGTTCTATGTAAGAATCAGCTTCCTCTATGGCGTGCCATAGCCATAAAGGACCCAAGGCAACTGGAATCTTCTTGGAGTGAGAATGACTATTCCAAGTGCTCAAGATTAAGATAAGTATTGGAAAACCTCAAGTGATTCTATAAGATATTGATAATGCTTTATATGTGATTTGTTGATAATATGGTTATATTAAGTGGTTATGTTATTTGATTTATTGTGCTATCAAATTGCTTATTAATTATTATCGAATTATTACATGTTAAATTTATATAGTTACTTACATATAATTTAATGATAATTACTTGTAATTAATGAACTTTATATTAACATTTAATCTATTAAATCCGCTATAAATAATTAAATAAGTCTTGGAGAAAAGTTCCTTTACACCTTTCTACTTGAATTTTTCCTCAATTTTTAAAATATACTTGAAGGCACTTGCTAATGTTTCCATATCAAGGAATTCTGGTTTGGTTTGATTATACCTATTAAGCCCACTTCGATACTTCAAAACTGGATATTTCTCAGAATATTGGATGCCAATTTTCACCAAAAGTGCATGAAATGTGTTAGTATGTACACTTGAAGTTATTGGTCCTTCAGTTAGACAAATTGCGATTGTATATATTTTTATTCATAGGCTTCTTCAAGAAAATACTCTTCTTTTATGGGCTCCATGAATTCTCCCCATGTGATTTTTTCATCAAAATCTACATCAAATTCCTTTCCAACTTGTCCTTCCTTGGATGACAACTTAGGTTCCCATAATTGCTTCACACGACTCTTAGTTTTAAAGAGGAAAAAAGTGATTTTATAAACATCTAAGAAATGAGTGATAGAAAAATACCTTTCAAGTTTTAATAATAAGTCATCACAAACATCCACATTATTTTTTTCCTTCAAAAGTTGGGATATCAAAAATTACATACACCCTGAATGGAGTATGTCTACCAAATGGTGGGTTTGTTGAATTTATTTGTGAACTTCGATTTTCTAGCATTCAAGAGAATTGTTCCATCATTTCCTCATGTTGTTTGTTTAGTGAATTTTCAACCTGCATTTTAAATAGATCATCTAATATGTCAAGTTCTTAGTTAAACATTTGTGATCGTGTGTGTTTCAAAGGAAGGTAATAAGAAGGATATCTTGTTTCTAACCCAATTCTTTGGTATGTTGATCGTGTCCAATGGAAAGAGAACACAATCTATGATACTAGTAGTTTGAATTATTATTTTGGATTACAATGCTTAGTGTATAGCCTAGAGTATTATATACCTTTCACGATGAAACTGAGAACAACAAACTCATAAGGATGTGTATGCGGCTCAAAATGGTTGTTTATTAGAGCTTTAAAAAATTAGTTTATAAAGTTTGGAAAGGATTCCAACAATGACCACATCCCTTTGGAATTCAAAATGAAAAATTTGGATGTGAATAATTACAATAAAATGAAAAATATATAAAAATACTATATGTTTTATTACTCCAACTTCGGAGGGTCATAACATTTTGCTTTAATGCTCAAAATCTAAATATTATTAAACTATTGGAAAGATCTGCAAGAGCTCTAGTTTTGGTCCCTTAAATCAAATTCTTATGCTTACCCTATTCAGTTTAATGGATTAACAACATTTTCCATAACAATGTGAATTACTGAAAGATTAAAATAACAAAAAAAAATGGATTCTCAATATTTTCCATAATCACTTGTTCCAACAACACTAGAGTGCTCCTAAATTGCTATTTGATCAATTAGTTTCAATTATTTTGTTTTTTTCATTTCTAATAAGCTTTTTCTTTTTTTTTCAATAACAAGTACAATAGAAAGATTTCTTTCAGACATTTAATTGCTCTTTACCTTCAATTAGATCTATAGGTGCAAAATTAATTTAGGTCGCATCTTTTGTCATGGATTTGAATCTTGAAAATTTAAATTTAAATATTTTAATTTTGCCTCATGGTTTCCTCCCTTTCTAGTTGTTATGAGTGAATTAAAGAGGCTCCTTTAGAATATGATGGTATATTGAAAAACCAAGGTCGTACTTTAGAAGAATCATATGGGATAGATAGAGGAACTTATTGACCACATATATAATTTGATGCAAGTTAGTAAAATAACTACATAAAAATTTTATAATCCTCTTAAGATCATACTATACGTTTTTTGCTCTAACATCAGCTCATCATTATTGAATCAATTCATGTAGGAGTTTCATTGAGGAGAATTTCACTCTTTGTAATTCAATAATTTTCTTATTTAAGTGTTTATAAACATAGGTTTATTAGATAGATCAAATTCTAGTTATTGTCGAATTTTAATTTTCATATCAAGTTTGACTCTATGCATGTATAGAATGGCCTCGTGCCCACAAAAATGAACAAGAAATTATACAATTTTACCATTTTACAAGTCAGTAAATTATAGAAAAATGAAGAAAAATAAAATTTACCGATTCTTTTTATAATCATTAAACTGTTCCACTTTATTTTTAAACTACGATAAAACTGATGCTTCTCCAAAGGCCGGCTGATCGTTTTTGCTAGTAATATAAGCGCTGATCGTTTTTGCTCGTAAATTACATTTGTTTGAGAGAAAACACCAAGCTAATTCAAAAAACCGTTACATTCAACGTCTCCCAAAGTAATTCAAAAAACCGTTACATTCAACGGTATCAGAAATAAACAAATTCTTACAAATTTAAATTGGTGTTTTGCCACCCGGTTTTGAGTGGGAAACAACCGTTACAAATTAAACTGGAAACATCTAATTATCCCAGGTAATCAAAGCATACATGCTTCATCTAATTGCTGGCATAATAAGCTGCCCAAATTCAATTCTTCATCCACTGGTGATGATGATGCTTTGCTAATCTCTTTGACCCATCTAATTGCTTAGGCAGGTCTTTGATTTCGATAAGCTGAACCGTGCGTTGCTTCTTCACTGCAGTTCAAATAATTAGAGATTCATTATGACTATTAGTAGGTCACCCACTTGATAATTCAGAAACAAGATCAAAATTAGTTCAAAGAAACACAAACCCTTTTCAGCTTGTCGGTACCCTTCTTGAAGCCTTCTCTTTGCTGCTTCAATCCTTTCTCTTACAGATTTATCATCAAGAGCAGGAGAGTTTGATTTCTGCATAAAAAACATGAAATATACATAACAGAAACATCCAACAAATATGGAATGCACATCATTTGTGCTTGAAACTTAGTAAATGTAATCAACATGCACATCAGATTTCAATTTTAAACTCTTCAATTCCATTTTGTTTGCTTACATGTGATGAAGGAAGTGGAAGAGAGCTAGGCTTGTTGAAATCTAACTTTTGGTGCAAATTCTGCTTCTGGCTTACAACTCGCCGTCTCCTATGATTGATCACAATGTGATTTTGAGCACCACTTTTTGTTTCTTGTTTGCTATACTGTCTGTCATCCAGTTTGAATGGCTGCTCTATTCTATGATTCTGGATTTGCTCCACTGAAAACAAAGGGAAAATTTATGTAAGTTGTGCTAATTTGGAAGGAGAAATGAATGGGAATAATTATTAGTTTGAGAGCACACCTGCGGCTGCCATGGTATCTACAGCAACTTCTCCAGCACTTTTCATCCATTCATCTGCAACTTCTCTCCACCTTCTGCAAAGTGCAATGCATGCCATTAAAAGTGCAACATATAAAAGCATAAAGCTGTTATGAATATCAAATATGCTTCCATCTCAATCCCTACAGCTATTGTGACCAAGAGAACCTGTTGATCAGGTAAAGCTGGAATTCATCAAGAAAATTAAACGTTTAGGTAGAAACACCATTTTCCCCTAAATTAAACATTTAAACAAGATTCAATTCTGCCAAGGGAGGAAACAAGATTTACCTGACAAGCTTCTTCGCCATGGAGCTAATTGGTTTGGACTTGTGCTTCTGCAAGCATTTGACATTTCTGCCAATCATAGTTTCCTGTATGTAATTTATAATTGAACAGTGAGAGAAGGTCAAAGAAATGTTAAATTAAACTCCACTTCCAGTTCCACCAAGAACAAGAAAATATATAAACCCAGTAGCTAATTCAACACGAAGCTGAAGCTAGATTGCATTATCTACAAACCCAATAACATGTAAACTTAGAATACTCATTTACCTTTAGGATTTCAATAGACAATGCCATCGACTCCAATCTTCTCAGTGAGTCGCCCAGTTGGTTTTCCGACTGTAAAGTGCAACACAAACATTGCTTCTTAACAGAAATGAACAAGCCCTAATTTCAATACCATTCAGCTTTCGATGTATTTGTAAATCCCAATTTCTTCAAACGAGCAGAAAAAATGAAAATTCACCGAGACATTAATGAAAAATGAGCAGTGCTGCAAGAAATGAAAGTCTTACCTCATCTTGATTTGAAAGAATGTGTTTTATATTGAACACCTCTTTCACTATTTCACATTCTTTAGGCACAGGCACAGTTATGGTTTGATAGCTATTGATCCTCTCTGCAATATCATTGACCTTTTTATGAATACCATCATCTTCATCTTCAGCAGATGATCTTGATGCGTAAACCATCTCTGCTATTTTATCCCTCCTCTTCACTAATTCCTGAGGGCAATCACACGCTGCAACATCGATTGCATGTTCAATCAAGCTGCATATATCACTCTCTGCGCTCTCAAAAAACATCCTCCATTCTTCTACCAATCCCATTTTAACTCTATGCCCTGCTATTTAACTTTGATTCTCAATCCTGCTCACAACATAATCAAATTTGAAACTTCAATACATTAAAAACATCAAATTACCAACCAAAAATTAGCAGTAGCAGCTTTTAAATTTTAGTCACCTCAAATTGAAACCGCTCCACGAAAATTCTGAGTAGACCAGAACTCAAATTCTTTTAAACCAATAGCGAGAATGCGAAATGGATTGAATTCGAAATTCAGGCAGAGAACTTTTTAAAATGGGCGTGGTACTGATTTTTTTTAAATGGGAGTGGTCTTGCGTTTTTCAAATATATGCTATTTTGGGCAATGCAAAGTCATTTTTGAAATATATTTAGTCACTCACAAGCACATGCATGTAAATATGTACATACCCGTGTAATCCTGCTTTACTCACTCACAAGCACATGCAAGTATAACAAATAGCCGTTGCCGAAAAGAATAGTTAAAAAGTACAACAGAACAATTAATTATAATCATTTGTGAATTCATTTATGCTTGGCCAATTATTGTTATTCTTCATGTTCCTTCACATATACCCTTCATTAGAAACTCAAAATTGTTTTTGATTTTTTAAATTCTTAATTATTTTTAATATTGTAATTTATTTATTTAATTTATTATATTTTAGATTATTTTTTGGTTTTTCATTTTTATTTTTTATTATATTTAATATTTTTTTAATTTTATTATTTGTTTATATTTTTTTTATTATTTATCATTTTTCCATTTTTAATTATTTTGTTCATATTTTTTATTGTTTTGTTTATTTATATTTTTTATTTTAAATTATTTATTTTTTAATTTTTATTGTTATTTATTTATTTACTATTTATTTTTTAATTTTTTTAAAGATTTGTTTTTAATAACATATGGGAGATTATTTTGATTGTCATTTTGCTTGTTTCTATCTACTATTTTGTGGGGAGGATTCCATGCGAAAGCATGCTTGACAACTAGGTCGCCAAGACCTCAACCCCTCGTGAGGTCCATCTTGATGGCATCTAGAATCTCACCAAAGGCTTATTTTGTTTCGCTTTTTTGAGTCTATCCATGTTTTGACCATTCTCCAACATGGGCCGTGGTATGTCATGTTGTTTTTGCCTGTTTTTCTGCCATAGTCAAGAGACTTCTTTGTCTCTGATGACAAGAAGCTGACGGTCTTGGTTTGGATTGAATTCCTCGATCCCCCTTTGTCATGTTGGTCATCTTTGCAAACTGTTGCACAGTCCATCGGTAAGGTTGTCTGTGTTGTCAAGAAGGTGACCAGTTTTATCATGCTCGCACTTAAAAGAGGGTTTGTGTAAAAGTTGATTTGTCTTGAGACCTCAAGGACACTATTGACTTTAAAATATGAGGTCTTTGCCACGCACAAAAAGTGCTCTATTTGAATCTATCCAATACTTGTTTTTCAGTGCTAGTTTTCGGAACACAAGCTTAAGGATTGCCTTTTAGCTGCCTTGCGAGTTAAGACCTCCTCTAAGGAGTCTAAACCTTCACACTCCTCTAAGGCCCCTAAAATTGATGAGGGTTGGGAAATAGTTGCTTGAAATTGGAAGAGTTCTTCATTTGCTTTGGCTTCACACAAGCCACAAGGTTCCAGCCTCAGTTTTAACCTCTTAGCCAAACTCTCTTTGCCATTCTTACAATCCATTCTAGACATTTGGAGGCTAGAAAAGGAGCTCCCAAAAAGTGTAGGGTGTCTTAGTTTAGCTTCTAGATGGCATCAATTTTTCTTTGCACAATAGCTTCTCCTCCCTTGGGAATAAGGATACCATGCATGAATTTGAATCATAAATTGTATGTCATGAAATATCTAAGGTCTTATCGACATCACCAAGAAGTATTCTGTGTGAGATACTTGATAGAAGTATCTTGGTTTTTGGTGCAGTCACGGTTGGGAGGGACCTTGAGGAGATGAACCCGGACCGTGCAACAGGAGTGAAACGAAACAAAAACAAGAAAAGTTGATGGAGGTAATGCAAAACTGATTGATTTATATCATGAAAACTAATTACAATCAGCCAACAACACGTGGGATAAAAGATTCAGCTCACTGGTCTGAATATATACAAGCTCAATTACAGTGTTGGACAAATCTAGGCTCCTTGATCTCAGGACAAATCTTCTATGTTCTCAAAAGTGTTTTCTAAAAGCTTAAATACATTGAATTATATGATCTAGATGGATCCACATCATCCCAAGGCAAATTAAAGGTAGATGGACAAAATGAAACGTGTAAACTAGCAGGTCCACTTTTGCTAAAAAGAATACTCCGAAAAATACAAAGGATGAAGTACGGACCAAAGGGAAGGTCGCCCACATGCCAAGGAATATTTGTAACAACAAACCGAATCTCCACAAGCTACAGAAAGAATGCTGAACGTTTTCTAATAGGAGAAAGGTCCAAGTGTACTACGGACTTCGGGTAAGGAAGATAATCATGTCCACAAGCAAAATCCAGGTCCACAAGATCTAGTGAGAAAATGTAGAAAGAAATGTTGAAACTGCAAAACAGAAAATAAACTGAAAAGAAATATTTTTGGTTGATGCAAGATTGCCAAGAAGAAGGAATGTTCCAGCACTAGGCTAGATGGTTTTTGCGTTCAGGAAGTCAATTCTTTTCCATTCATGTTTGCTCCAACATGTAGGATTATTTGGCCAAAGGGCTTGGTTTTCACTTCTAATCATGAGGTTAGGCAGGCAGGTGTTGCCACTCTCCTTGCACCATGTTGGCAGTCATCTATTGTGGCTCCTAGGTTACATCCTACTGAACAACTTTTTTGGATGGTTATGCCAATGGACACTCATTCCTTTGGGAACATTAATGTTCATGCTCCATGTGATGTTGTTGAGAGGATCTTATCTATGTCGATGGATTGCATATTCATTAACACCAAGTACTTGGGTGTTGTGCGAGGGTTTTAACATGGCTGAGGTTGTCTCTGGGAAAGAAGGTTTAATTCTTTTTCTTGGTTTTGTTTAAATGTATAATAAATTGGGGCTCTTTGATCCCAACACTAACCGACACCATTCCCATGACATTTGGCACATGTGGAGTGATTTCTTTGTTGAGTCATCCACCCATGTTGGCTCACATTCAACGGGTTTGGAATTTAGAGAGTCGTTGGACTCGGTAAATTGGGTGGTTTACTTGGTGGGATGGTGTCATTCAATGCAGAGATTTCTTTCTTTGAATGGTGTCATTCAATAATAATTTTTTACTATTATTTATTTATTAATTAATTTATTATATTTTAGATTATTTTTTATTTTTTATATTTTATAGTTTTACTTTATTATTTGTTTATTTATTTTATTTATTTTTAGGTCTTTGGGATTTGATCATGTAGCTTTTTTATGTTGCCAACATTTCAGATGAAACACCATGATCCTTCATGAGGGCAATAGAGCAAGTGAGAGATTAGGAGATCAGAAACATTGGCAACATCAAATTTAAGCTACATGGTCAAATGCAAATGAACTAAAAAATAAATCACTATGGACTGTGGAAGTTTCATGAATTTAATTATTTTAATTATTTTCTAATCTCCTTTCACATACTCTCTTGCCCTAATGATGGATCATGGTGCTCTCTCACTTGCTCTCTTTCATTGATGATGGATCATGGTGTTTGATCTGAAGCTTGGCAACATCAAAAAGCTACATTGTTAAATCGAGAAGAACTAAAAACAAATCACTATGGACTGTGGAGGTTTCAGATTGATTTATTTATTTGACTTTTAGATTTTTTAAATAGTTTATATATATTTTTTATTTAGTTGTTTATTTTTTTAATTATAATTTTATTTTTTTATTATAATTTTAATATTTTTAATTTTTTAATTATTTATTTTTAAGTTTTTTTAAGATTTAGTTTTATTAACACATGGGGGATTATTTTGATTGTCATTTTTCTTGTTTTTGTCTCCTATTTTTTTTAGTGTCTATTGTCATACTACAATTATTGTAAAATTCTTTATGTTTATTATGGTCTCAGCCAACCTCAGTCTAGTAATGGATGTTGATGTTGAAGCTTTGATGACTAGCGATGATAGCACCCCTAAAAGAACATCCTAGGAAATTTCTTCCCAAAGTATTTCACGATGTTCATCTTTTAGTACCCCTAATGTTGTTTTTCCCATTCAAGATTTTGATAGTGCATTCCTACGGCTTAAACAATTTACTTTGATAGGGTATTTGGTGGGGAGGATTCCACCTGAAAGCATGCTTGACAACTAGGTCACCAAGACCTTAGCCCCTTATTGGGTCCATCTTGATGCCATCTAGAATCTCACCAAAGGCTTTTCTTGTTTCATTTTGTTGAGTCTAACAATGTTTTGATCATTCTCCGACATGGGCCTTGGCATGTGATATCGTTTTTGCTTTTCTTTCAGCCATAGTTAAGAGAATTATTTGTCATTGATGACAAGAAGCTCAAGGTCTTAGTTTGGATTGAATTACTCAATCTGGCTTTGCCATATTGGTCATTTTCACAAACCATTGTCCAGTCAATTAGTAAGGTTGTTTGTGTTGTCAAGCCTGACTAGTTTCATCATGCTCGCCTTTGGAGGAGGGTTTGTGTACAATTTGATTTGTCTTGAGACCTCAAGGACAGTATTGGCATTCAAATATGAGGTAATTTTCACTCACAACGAGTGCTGTATATTAATCTACTTGATACTTGTTTTCAGTGCTAGTCTTCAATACATAAGATTAAGGATTTGTTTAGTTATTTTTTATTTATTATTTATGTATTTTTTTATTTTTCTTATTTTAAATTATTCTATTCATATTTTTATTATATTTTTAATTTTTTTATTCATTTATATTGTTAATATTTTTTGTTTTTATTTTTATTTATTTATTTACTATTTAATTTTTTAATTTTGTTTAAGATTTGGTTTTTATAACATATGGGAGATTATTTTGATTGTCATTTTGCTTGTTTCTACCCACTATCTATTTTTTTAGTGTCTATTGTCATACTGCATTTTTTGTGAAAGTCTTTATGTTTATTATGGTCTTAGCCAACCTTAGCCCAGTAATGGATGCTGGCATAAAGAACATCCTAGGAAATTTCTTCCCAACGTCTTTCATGACATACATCTTATGGTACCCCTAATGTTGTTTAAACCATTCAATATTTTGATAGTGCATGTTTTTGGCTTAAACAATTTACTTTGATAGGGTATTTTGTGGGGAGGATTCCACTCGAAAGCATGCTTGACAACTAGGTCACGAAGACCTCAACCCCTGATGAGGTCAATCTTGATGGCATCTAGAATCTCACTAAAGGCTTTTTTTATTTCGCTTTTTTTAGTCTAACCATGTTTTGACCATTCTCCAACATGGGCCTTGGTATGCCATTCCGTTTTTGCTTGTTTTTCTGCCATAGTCAAGAGACTTCTTTGTCTTTGATGACAAGAAACTCACAGTCTCGGTTTTGATTGAATTCCTCGATCTCCCTTTGTCATGTTGGTCTTTTTTGCAAATTGTTGCCCAGCCCATCAATAAGGTTGTGTGTGTTATCAAGAAGGTGAACAGTTTTATCATGCTCGTGCTCAGAAGAGGGTTTGTGTAAAATTTGATTTGTCTTGGGACCTCAAGGACACTATTGACTTTCAAATATGATGTCTTTGTCGCTCACAAATTGCGCTCTATTTGAATCTATCCAATACTTATTTTAAGTGCTAATCTTTAGAACACAAGATTAAGGATTGCCTTCTAGATTCCTTGCGAGTTAAGACTTCCTCTAAGGAGTCTGAACCTTCACATTCGTCTAAGGCCCCTAAAGTTGAGGAGGGTTTGGCAATAGTTGCTCGAAATAGGAAGAATTCTTCATTTGCTTTGTCTTCTCAGAAGCCACAAGGTTGCAGCCTCAATGTTAAGCTCTCAGCCAAAATCTCTTTTTCATTCTTACAACCCCTTCTAGATGTTTCAAGGTCAGAAAAGGAGCTCCCAAAAAGCCCAGGGTGTCTTATCTTAGCTTCTTGATGGCATCAATTTTTCTTTACACAACATCTTCTACTCTCTTGGGAATAAGGGCACCATACATGAAATTGAATCATGAATTGTATGTCATGAAATATCTAATGTCTTATCGAACTCACAAAGAAGTATTTTGTGCAATATACTTGATAGAAATGTCTTGGTTTATGGTATAGTCAAGGTTAGGAGGAACTTTAAGGAGATCAATACGGACCATGCAACATGAGTGAAACACAACAGAAACAAGACAAGATGAAGAAGGTAATGCGAAACTGATTGATTGATATCATGAAAACTAATTACAATCAACCAATAACATGCAGGCTACAAGAATCAGCTCACTGGTCTGAATACATACAAGCTCGATTACAGTGTTGGTCAACTCTAGGCCCCTTGATCTTAAGATAGATCTTCTATGTTCTAAAACCTGATTTCTAAAAGCTTAATTACATTGATTTATATGATCTAGAGGGATCCACATCAGCCCAGATTGAATCAAAGGCCGATGAAAAAAATGAAACGTGTAAACCACCAGGTCCACTTCCGCTAAAAAGAATACTCCAGAAAATCCAAAGGATGAAGTGCGGACCAAGGGGAAGGTTGTTCAAATGCCAAAGAATGTTGGAAGAAACAAAATGATGCTTCGCAAGCTATGAAAAGAATCCTGAAGAATTTCCAATAGCAAAAAAGGTCCAAGTGGTTCCGAAGTACTAATCCAGAAAACTGTGTCAAATTTTGAAAGCGATAACTTTCCAGAGAAAGATCCAAATGTACCGCTGAATTAGGGTAAGGTAGATAATAGTGTCCACAAGCAAAGTCTAACTCCACAAGATCCTGTGAGAATATTTAGAAAGAAATGTTGAAACTGCAAAATAGGATACAAACCAAAAAGAAATGTTTTTGGTTGATGCAAGATTGCCAAGAAGCAGGGATGTTCCTGCACTAGTTTAGATGCTTTTTGGGTTCAGGATGTCAAATTTTCTCCATTCATGTTTTCTCCAGCATGTAGGGTTATTTGCCAACGGCCTTGGTTTTCACCTCCAATCATGAGGTCAGGCAGCGAGGTGTTACCACTCTCCTTGCACCATGTTCGCAGTCTTCTATTGTGGCTTTTAGGTTAGATCATACTCAACAGCTTGTTTGGATCATTATGTCAATGGAAAATCATTCCTTTGGGTCCATTAATGTTCATGCTTTGTGTGATGATGTTGAGAGGATCTTTTCTATGTCGATGGATTGCATATTCATTGACACCAAGTACTTTGGTGTTTTGCGATGATTTTAGCATGATCGAGGTTGTCTCTGAGATAGAAGGTTTAATTCTTTTTCGATGGATAACTGGTGAACAAGAAGCCTAGTTTTGTACATGCATAATAACTTGGGGCTCTTTGATCCCAACACTAACTGCCACCATCCCCATGACATTTGGTATATGTGGAGTGATTTCTTTGTTGAGTCATCAACCCATATTGGCTCACATTCAACAGGTTGGGAATTTAGAGAGTTGTCTAACTCATCAAATTGGGTGGTTTACTTGGTGGGATGGTGTCATTCAATGGACAACTTGCTTTCTCAAGATTTATGGTCAATAAATAGCCATGTATCAATTGTAGCTGTATGAAGCTAGCTCCCTAGATCTCCTCCATGACATAGAGGTGCTTGTCATAAATCCTTTCTCTCCTACCCTATAGGTTAGGGTTGATCAGCTTCACAACGAGAAGCAAATTTTTGATAGCCATGTTGTATGTGGTGCCTAGATTAAAGCTAGGCTTCATTGACTTAAGGTTCAAGATCTCGCTCCCAAGAAATTCTTCTGGGCTCTTCAAGCACATCATTCCTCCTTGGGCATCAAGAGAATTAATAAAGGTCAGTCTATGCTCTTTGAGCTATTGGACATTCTCTAGATGTTTGTTTGTGCTATGTATCTATCTCACCATTTTTGCTTTCTCAAGATTTATGGTCAATAAATAGCCATGTATCGATTGCATTTGTATGAAGCTAGCTCCCTATATCTCCTCCATGACATAGAGGTGCTTGACATAAATCCTTTCTCTCCTACCCTATAGGCTAGGGTTGATCTACTTCACCACGAGAAGCAAATTGTTGATAGCCATGTTGTATGTGGTGCCTAGATTAAAGCTAGGCTTCATTGACTTAAGGTTCAAGATCTTGCTCCCAAGAAATTCTTTTGGGCTCTTCAAGCACATCATTCCTCCTTGGGCATCAAGAGAATTAATAAAGGTCAGTCTATGCTCTCTGAGCTATCGGACATTCTCTAGATGTTTGTTTGGGCTATGTATCTATCTCACCATTTATATGTATATGTATCTCTCTCTACCCTTATATCTACCCCTCTCTTTACCTCTCTCTATATATCACCTCTTATTTCTATCTTTATCTTTCTATATCTCCCTCTCCTCTCCAGATCTCTCTCTTTCTCTATTTCCATCTCCATCTCTATCTTTATTTTCAGCTCAACCTCTATATCCTCAATTCTTTCTTTATCTCTCTTAAGCTTCCCGATTTGATCTCTTCCTCTTTCTCAATCTCTCCCTATTATGAATATAACATGCCTATTGACAATGAAGTTTGATTATTTTCTTGGTTTAAAGATTTAAATTTAGTCATGTTTAGATCGCTACAAATGGACATACTTGATTTGAAGCTACCACTTCTCTATTGCGACCTTTGTTGTGAAAGCCACATCATTTTCTAAAATTTCTACCAACTGATCCCAACTATGAAAAATACAGTGATTTTTTCTAGTTGACCTTCCACAACTCTTCGACGTACCCATTGCACACTAAGGTGCAATTGCTAGTTTATGTAAAGTTTGGACACAATTTTACTCAGATCTTTCAACATTTTTCCTCACATGAGTAGTCTATCTAGTTGTCTTTTTATTTTATGTTAATTCATTTATGTTTGGCCCCTAGCCCAAATTCAGTAATTGGAGAGATACCTCCAATTTGTCAAGCTGCAGAATCCAAGAGAATTGTAAATATTCATGTTCCTTCACATATATTCTTCCTTATAAACTCAAATTTTTTTTTTTTTTAGTTTTTAATTATTTCTTTAATTTTCTAATTTATTATTATTATTTTGAATTTATTTATTTATTTAATTTTTTTTATTTTTTTAATTATTTTTAATATTTTATTTAATTTATTTAAATTTTTTATTTACAATCTACTTTGATAGGGTATTTTATCGAGAGGATTTTACTCGAAAGCATGCTTTGTAATTTTGTCACCAAGACCGAGGCCCCTCATGGGTTCCATCTTGATGGCATCTAAAATCTCACCAAAGGATTTTTATTGCTTCGCTTTGCTGAGGCTAATCATCTTCAAGCCATTCCTCAACATGGGCCTTGGTATGTCCGGTTGTCTTTGCTTATTTTTATCAATGTAAAAATAGGTTTCGAGTGGACCCAAAACCCCCAATAATAGGTTTTGAAAGGACCTGAAACCACCTATTATTTCCAGACATCTAGAGGCCTCTAACCAAGACGTTGTACGAGAGGTAAGAAAAGATTCACAACAACCAACTAGAAGCCAAATGTCAGTCAAACATTAGAAGATAGATGTTACATATTGGGCTGGATGCAGTGGTTCTCAGTGCAACACTCTAGTTAGGGTCTCATTGCAGTATGCTATGTTGTGCATCTGTGTGAACACGATCAAAATTCAAAATATATAGTTTATATATATGCTATGTCAACAAATGGTTTATATACAAAATATATATGCTATGTCAACATATAGTTTATTTTATTTTCTACAAAATATAAATTTTATATGGTGGCTTGCTAAGCTTTTTATGTGGGTGTGAGAAGGGATTGTTGAGTATGAAGGAATAGTTTAGGAAAGTACTCCTTAATCCAAATAAGTCATTTTCTTCTCGTGGAATGTCTTAAGAAAATTTAAAAATATATATAATCTAATTTAATATTGTCACATCTAAAGCGTGCCGAATGCACTTCGAAGATATGCTATGACATAAAGAAGATTGTTAAGGTGATGTCAAGTCTTGATCCATGAGGGTAGGAAAACATAGATGGATTGGTATAAAAGGTTCCATTCAACTTGGAGGAAATGGATAATTACCTAAGGGGATAATGTGAGATTGGATCATGTTAAAATTATGATACAAATAGCTTTGGAAAAGGGATGATGAAATGGTTAAGTATGGGAAATTGTAGAGATAGATATAACACCAAGGTAAGAACACTAGAACTAATTTTAGCACTATGGATTAATCCAAGACTCAAAATTACACTAAGAGGCACCCCTTACCTCTTAAATTAATTCCATAGGTGGGTTTATCCTCCAATATAGTGCCATTGGTTAGCTAATCATGTGAACTTCCATGATAAGTATGATTACCATACACTTTCATAACATGAGGAAATGCTAATTTCTTGGGAATGAAATAAGCAAAGATATGATTAAATAATATCTGATCGTAAATAGTCATAGAGTAATTAGGATTTGATCATACGGAAAATTTCTAGGAGAGCTACAATAGTTGTAACATCATGAATTAACAACATTAAAAAGTACACTGTGAATTAATTATGTAATGACATAAAAATTGAAAACATCATGAATTAATTATGTAACCATATAGGTTAAATATAATTTTATCAAGAAATCAATTTCAAATAGATAATATAATCACATAAATCATACATTTCAATGTCATTGATCTTGTTCTTCATCCAACTCTTTGTCTGTATTATCCAATCCAAATTCGACATTGTAAGGATTGGTCATATCATCATCATCGTTATTGATATCAGTTTCAGGTATTGTCATCATCCACATAGATATCATCTTCATGAACATTAAATCCTACATCATCATGATCTAGTGCATCCTCTTTGACATCTTCGTCAGACACATCATCAACTAACTCTTGATCCTGATCATCATATACATCATCTTCTAGTTCTTTGGTATCTTCTTCTTCCATCACATTATACTTTACCATCCTTCTTCTTGGATGATGTCTAACAACACATAACCAATCCGGTTTACTTGGAACCTCTACGTAAAATACTTGCTCACATTGTCTTGGAAGAACATAGGGCTCATTTCTAGATCGATCGATCGACCTTGTTTTAACCATGGTAAATCCTTTATCACGTTCAATAACAATTCTCTCAGGATCATTTTCTTTTAATCGTACCCTGTACCATTGGATGACAAACAGAACTAATTTGAAGGACTTAAAGTCACACTCAAATATATCATCCAAAATCCCATAGTATCAATTTTCTAAGACTTCTTGATGTATGTCGCTTCTAGATGAAACATTACTCACCTGAAAGACTGTAGTTATCCCAGAATGACAAGTATTCTTCGTGTCATCCAACTTTTTGATTCAAAATTTACGACCATTGCACCACATATCCTTGTGGTGTTTTACCTCTAATATGTCAAACATGTAAAAATTATTGCATCGTTAGTTGATAAATTCAATCAGTATAAAGACATATAATTAACAACTTTCCAATGGACGATAATCATGCCCCCATTCAGCGTGACCATGCCACCTACAAAAACAGGGGCATAAACCATTATCAAAACACATCCAGTGCTGCAATAAGTCTTCCCAATGAATTAATTCAACCGACATCCCTATTATAACTGCTTGTTCAATCAAATCATATTCAAAATCATATGTATAGCAATTAAAAAATATTTGGCAGAACGCCAACAAGTGCTAACCGTATACTCGTCAGCCCACAAATTAAGGTGGTGCTAACCATTTGCCTCTTGGCCCACAAATTTTTGTGTATGTTGAAATAGCGACGAAAATCAAGGAGCGTCTGAATTTTGATGAACGTCGAGCATAAATTTAAAATAAAAATAAAAATTTCACATTAAATATGTAGGTACTCGATGATACAATTAATTATTGGACTTTCATCAAAAAGGTTCATCGGATTTTGTAGTCAAATGAGTTAGTGTTAGTAGTAACTATATTGGAATATGGGTCTGCTCATTATCTTTTTTTCTCAAAAGAGTCTATTGGTAACAATTAGAGATCAACATATTCTCTATGTGTCTCCATCATTAGTTTTTTAATAGTTTCACAATCCTTAGTATTATGAAATAGATTTTTTTGAATCTCATGCCACATACCTATATCTTGTTGTGTCTTCTTTCACACCCTATTACTTCTTTCCCAGTGATTTTAAAACAAACTGGTTGACTATATTCTTCCCTACAAACTTACTGTTACTTTCACCTTTGACTTATTCACAAAATACACTCTCGTCCCTTTTGTTATGTGAATTTTTCTCCAAGAGAAAATAAGTGATGAAATGACCCTTTTATAATTAAAATGGGGGATAAAAATAAAGGATATTATAATTCTTTGGTTTAAAGAAAGGTTAATAAAGAATGTTTTTGAAAAAAATCTCTTAAAAGAGAGTTATAATTATATTTATTAAAGGGTGAATAAAGGTCACCTTTTCGAAAGGGTGTGATGGTTTGGAAACCACCCCTTAAAAGGTTATATAAGTCATTTATGTGAGACTGGGAAGGGGGCATGGAGATCACTCAAGGAAGAAGAAGAAGGTGGCTTGGTGGGCTATGGGAATGGGAGGAAATATAGGAATTTAGAGGGCACAAAGGAATGAAGGATAAGGTCATTGGTTGGCATGGGCATTGGAGAAGGGGAACACAACATGTGTCCAACTCAGGGTATGGTGTATACTCGAGAGTGTCCTAGCCAGGGCTGTGTTTATTTCATGTCGTGAAGGCATGCGAGGTTTTGTGTAAGAACCTGTCCTCCTGGAGTGTTTACTTGTCATAAAAGAGCCTAGACCTATGACTATTCCTTTGAATTGTAGATAATATGGTTGGTTCTATGTAAGAATCAGCTTCCTCTATGGCGTGCCATAGCCATAAAGGACCCAAGGCAACTGGAATCTTCTTGGAGTGAGAATGACTATTCCAAGTGCTCAAGATTAAGATAAGTATTGGAAAACCTCAAGTGATTCTATAAGATATTGATAATGCTTTATATGTGATTTGTTGATAATATGGTTATATTAAGTGGTTATGTTATTTGATTTATTGTGCTATCAAATTGCTTATTAATTATTATCGAATTATTACATGTTAAATTTATATAGTTACTTACATATAATTTAATGATAATTACTTGTAATTAATGAACTTTATATTAACATTTAATCTATTAAATCCGCTATAAATAATTAAATAAGTCTTGGAGAAAAGTTCCTTTACACCTTTCTACTTGAATTTTTCCTCAATTTTTAAAATATACTTGAAGGCACTTGCTAATGTTTCCATATCAAGGAATTCTGGTTTGGTTTGATTATACCTATTAAGCCCACTTCGATACTTCAAAACTGGATATTTCTCAGAATATTGGATGCCAATTTTCACCAAAAGTGCATGAAATGTGTTAGTATGTACACTTGAAGTTATTGGTCCTTCAGTTAGACAAATTGCGATTGTATATATTTTTATTCATAGGCTTCTTCAAGAAAATACTCTTCTTTTATGGGCTCCATGAATTCTCCCCATGTGATTTTTTCATCAAAATCTACATCAAATTCCTTTCCAACTTGTCCTTCCTTGGATGACAACTTAGGTTCCCATAATTGCTTCACACGACTCTTAGTTTTAAAGAGGAAAAAAGTGATTTTATAAACATCTAAGAAATGAGTGATAGAAAAATACCTTTCAAGTTTTAATAATAAGTCATCACAAACATCCACATTATTTTTTTCCTTCAAAAGTTGGGATATCAAAAATTACATACACCCTGAATGGAGTATGTCTACCAAATGGTGGGTTTGTTGAATTTATTTGTGAACTTCGATTTTCTAGCATTCAAGAGAATTGTTCCATCATTTCCTCATGTTGTTTGTTTAGTGAATTTTCAACCTGCATTTTAAATAGATCATCTAATATGTCAAGTTCTTAGTTAAACATTTGTGATCGTGTGTGTTTCAAAGGAAGGTAATAAGAAGGATATCTTGTTTCTAACCCAATTCTTTGGTATGTTGATCGTGTCCAATGGAAAGAGAACACAATCTATGATACTAGTAGTTTGAATTATTATTTTGGATTACAATGCTTAGTGTATAGCCTAGAGTATTATATACCTTTCACGATGAAACTGAGAACAACAAACTCATAAGGATGTGTATGCGGCTCAAAATGGTTGTTTATTAGAGCTTTAAAAAATTAGTTTATAAAGTTTGGAAAGGATTCCAACAATGACCACATCCCTTTGGAATTCAAAATGAAAAATTTGGATGTGAATAATTACAATAAAATGAAAAATATATAAAAATACTATATGTTTTATTACTCCAACTTCGGAGGGTCATAACATTTTGCTTTAATGCTCAAAATCTAAATATTATTAAACTATTGGAAAGATCTGCAAGAGCTCTAGTTTTGGTCCCTTAAATCAAATTCTTATGCTTACCCTATTCAGTTTAATGGATTAACAACATTTTCCATAACAATGTGAATTACTGAAAGATTAAAATAACAAAAAAAAATGGATTCTCAATATTTTCCATAATCACTTGTTCCAACAACACTAGAGTGCTCCTAAATTGCTATTTGATCAATTAGTTTCAATTATTTTGTTTTTTTCATTTCTAATAAGCTTTTTCTTTTTTTTTCAATAACAAGTACAATAGAAAGATTTCTTTCAGACATTTAATTGCTCTTTACCTTCAATTAGATCTATAGGTGCAAAATTAATTTAGGTCGCATCTTTTGTCATGGATTTGAATCTTGAAAATTTAAATTTAAATATTTTAATTTTGCCTCATGGTTTCCTCCCTTTCTAGTTGTTATGAGTGAATTAAAGAGGCTCCTTTAGAATATGATGGTATATTGAAAAACCAAGGTCGTACTTTAGAAGAATCATATGGGATAGATAGAGGAACTTATTGACCACATATATAATTTGATGCAAGTTAGTAAAATAACTACATAAAAATTTTATAATCCTCTTAAGATCATACTATACGTTTTTTGCTCTAACATCAGCTCATCATTATTGAATCAATTCATGTAGGAGTTTCATTGAGGAGAATTTCACTCTTTGTAATTCAATAATTTTCTTATTTAAGTGTTTATAAACATAGGTTTATTAGATAGATCAAATTCTAGTTATTGTCGAATTTTAATTTTCATATCAAGTTTGACTCTATGCATGTATAGAATGGCCTCGTGCCCACAAAAATGAACAAGAAATTATACAATTTTACCATTTTACAAGTCAGTAAATTATAGAAAAATGAAGAAAAATAAAATTTACCGATTCTTTTTATAATCATTAAACTGTTCCACTTTATTTTTAAACTACGATAAAACTGATGCTTCTCCAAAGGCCGGCTGATCGTTTTTGCTAGTAATATAAGCGCTGATCGTTTTTGCTCGTAAATTACATTTGTTTGAGAGAAAACACCAAGCTAATTCAAAAAACCGTTACATTCAACGTCTCCCAAAGTAATTCAAAAAACCGTTACATTCAACGGTATCAGAAATAAACAAATTCTTACAAATTTAAATTGGTGTTTTGCCACCCGGTTTTGAGTGGGAAACAACCGTTACAAATTAAACTGGAAACATCTAATTATCCCAGGTAATCAAAGCATACATGCTTCATCTAATTGCTGGCATAATAAGCTGCCCAAATTCAATTCTTCATCCACTGGTGATGATGATGCTTTGCTAATCTCTTTGACCCATCTAATTGCTTAGGCAGGTCTTTGATTTCGATAAGCTGAACCGTGCGTTGCTTCTTCACTGCAGTTCAAATAATTAGAGATTCATTATGACTATTAGTAGGTCACCCACTTGATAATTCAGAAACAAGATCAAAATTAGTTCAAAGAAACACAAACCCTTTTCAGCTTGTCGGTACCCTTCTTGAAGCCTTCTCTTTGCTGCTTCAATCCTTTCTCTTACAGATTTATCATCAAGAGCAGGAGAGTTTGATTTCTGCATAAAAAACATGAAATATACATAACAGAAACATCCAACAAATATGGAATGCACATCATTTGTGCTTGAAACTTAGTAAATGTAATCAACATGCACATCAGATTTCAATTTTAAACTCTTCAATTCCATTTTGTTTGCTTACATGTGATGAAGGAAGTGGAAGAGAGCTAGGCTTGTTGAAATCTAACTTTTGGTGCAAATTCTGCTTCTGGCTTACAACTCGCCGTCTCCTATGATTGATCACAATGTGATTTTGAGCACCACTTTTTGTTTCTTGTTTGCTATACTGTCTGTCATCCAGTTTGAATGGCTGCTCTATTCTATGATTCTGGATTTGCTCCACTGAAAACAAAGGGAAAATTTATGTAAGTTGTGCTAATTTGGAAGGAGAAATGAATGGGAATAATTATTAGTTTGAGAGCACACCTGCGGCTGCCATGGTATCTACAGCAACTTCTCCAGCACTTTTCATCCATTCATCTGCAACTTCTCTCCACCTTCTGCAAAGTGCAATGCATGCCATTAAAAGTGCAACATATAAAAGCATAAAGCTGTTATGAATATCAAATATGCTTCCATCTCAATCCCTACAGCTATTGTGACCAAGAGAACCTGTTGATCAGGTAAAGCTGGAATTCATCAAGAAAATTAAACGTTTAGGTAGAAACACCATTTTCCCCTAAATTAAACATTTAAACAAGATTCAATTCTGCCAAGGGAGGAAACAAGATTTACCTGACAAGCTTCTTCGCCATGGAGCTAATTGGTTTGGACTTGTGCTTCTGCAAGCATTTGACATTTCTGCCAATCATAGTTTCCTGTATGTAATTTATAATTGAACAGTGAGAGAAGGTCAAAGAAATGTTAAATTAAACTCCACTTCCAGTTCCACCAAGAACAAGAAAATATATAAACCCAGTAGCTAATTCAACACGAAGCTGAAGCTAGATTGCATTATCTACAAACCCAATAACATGTAAACTTAGAATACTCATTTACCTTTAGGATTTCAATAGACAATGCCATCGACTCCAATCTTCTCAGTGAGTCGCCCAGTTGGTTTTCCGACTGTAAAGTGCAACACAAACATTGCTTCTTAACAGAAATGAACAAGCCCTAATTTCAATACCATTCAGCTTTCGATGTATTTGTAAATCCCAATTTCTTCAAACGAGCAGAAAAAATGAAAATTCACCGAGACATTAATGAAAAATGAGCAGTGCTGCAAGAAATGAAAGTCTTACCTCATCTTGATTTGAAAGAATGTGTTTTATATTGAACACCTCTTTCACTATTTCACATTCTTTAGGCACAGGCACAGTTATGGTTTGATAGCTATTGATCCTCTCTGCAATATCATTGACCTTTTTATGAATACCATCATCTTCATCTTCAGCAGATGATCTTGATGCGTAAACCATCTCTGCTATTTTATCCCTCCTCTTCACTAATTCCTGAGGGCAATCACACGCTGCAACATCGATTGCATGTTCAATCAAGCTGCATATATCACTCTCTGCGCTCTCAAAAAACATCCTCCATTCTTCTACCAATCCCATTTTAACTCTATGCCCTGCTATTTAACTTTGATTCTCAATCCTGCTCACAACATAATCAAATTTGAAACTTCAATACATTAAAAACATCAAATTACCAACCAAAAATTAGCAGTAGCAGCTTTTAAATTTTAGTCACCTCAAATTGAAACCGCTCCACGAAAATTCTGAGTAGACCAGAACTCAAATTCTTTTAAACCAATAGCGAGAATGCGAAATGGATTGAATTCGAAATTCAGGCAGAGAACTTTTTAAAATGGGCGTGGTACTGATTTTTTTTAAATGGGAGTGGTCTTGCGTTTTTCAAATATATGCTATTTTGGGCAATGCAAAGTCATTTTTGAAATATATTTAGTCACTCACAAGCACATGCATGTAAATATGTACATACCCGTGTAATCCTGCTTTACTCACTCACAAGCACATGCAAGTATAACAAATAGCCGTTGCCGAAAAGAATAGTTAAAAAGTACAACAGAACAATTAATTATAATCATTTGTGAATTCATTTATGCTTGGCCAATTATTGTTATTCTTCATGTTCCTTCACATATACCCTTCATTAGAAACTCAAAATTGTTTTTGATTTTTTAAATTCTTAATTATTTTTAATATTGTAATTTATTTATTTAATTTATTATATTTTAGATTATTTTTTGGTTTTTCATTTTTATTTTTTATTATATTTAATATTTTTTTAATTTTATTATTTGTTTATATTTTTTTTATTATTTATCATTTTTCCATTTTTAATTATTTTGTTCATATTTTTTATTGTTTTGTTTATTTATATTTTTTATTTTAAATTATTTATTTTTTAATTTTTATTGTTATTTATTTATTTACTATTTATTTTTTAATTTTTTTAAAGATTTGTTTTTAATAACATATGGGAGATTATTTTGATTGTCATTTTGCTTGTTTCTATCTACTATTTTGTGGGGAGGATTCCATGCGAAAGCATGCTTGACAACTAGGTCGCCAAGACCTCAACCCCTCGTGAGGTCCATCTTGATGGCATCTAGAATCTCACCAAAGGCTTATTTTGTTTCGCTTTTTTGAGTCTATCCATGTTTTGACCATTCTCCAACATGGGCCGTGGTATGTCATGTTGTTTTTGCCTGTTTTTCTGCCATAGTCAAGAGACTTCTTTGTCTCTGATGACAAGAAGCTGACGGTCTTGGTTTGGATTGAATTCCTCGATCCCCCTTTGTCATGTTGGTCATCTTTGCAAACTGTTGCACAGTCCATCGGTAAGGTTGTCTGTGTTGTCAAGAAGGTGACCAGTTTTATCATGCTCGCACTTAAAAGAGGGTTTGTGTAAAAGTTGATTTGTCTTGAGACCTCAAGGACACTATTGACTTTAAAATATGAGGTCTTTGCCACGCACAAAAAGTGCTCTATTTGAATCTATCCAATACTTGTTTTTCAGTGCTAGTTTTCGGAACACAAGCTTAAGGATTGCCTTTTAGCTGCCTTGCGAGTTAAGACCTCCTCTAAGGAGTCTAAACCTTCACACTCCTCTAAGGCCCCTAAAATTGATGAGGGTTGGGAAATAGTTGCTTGAAATTGGAAGAGTTCTTCATTTGCTTTGGCTTCACACAAGCCACAAGGTTCCAGCCTCAGTTTTAACCTCTTAGCCAAACTCTCTTTGCCATTCTTACAATCCATTCTAGACATTTGGAGGCTAGAAAAGGAGCTCCCAAAAAGTGTAGGGTGTCTTAGTTTAGCTTCTAGATGGCATCAATTTTTCTTTGCACAATAGCTTCTCCTCCCTTGGGAATAAGGATACCATGCATGAATTTGAATCATAAATTGTATGTCATGAAATATCTAAGGTCTTATCGACATCACCAAGAAGTATTCTGTGTGAGATACTTGATAGAAGTATCTTGGTTTTTGGTGCAGTCACGGTTGGGAGGGACCTTGAGGAGATGAACCCGGACCGTGCAACAGGAGTGAAACGAAACAAAAACAAGAAAAGTTGATGGAGGTAATGCAAAACTGATTGATTTATATCATGAAAACTAATTACAATCAGCCAACAACACGTGGGATAAAAGATTCAACTCACTGGTCTGAATATATACAAGCTCAATTACAGTGTTGGACAAATCTAGGCTCCTTGATCTCAGGACAAATCTTCTATGTTCTCAAAAGTGTTTTCTAAAAGCTTAAATACATTGAATTATATGATCTAGATGGATCCACATCATCCCAAGGCAAATTAAAGGTAGATGGACAAAATGAAACGTGTAAACTAGCAGGTCCACTTTTGCTAAAAAGAATACTCCGAAAAATACAAAGGATGAAGTACGGACCAAAGGGAAGGTCGCCCACATGCCAAGGAATATTTGTAACAACAAACCGAATCTCCACAAGCTACAGAAAGAATGCTGAACGTTTTCTAATAGGAGAAAGGTCCAAGTGTACTACGGACTTCGGGTAAGGAAGATAATCATGTCCACAAGCAAAATCCAGGTCCACAAGATCTAGTGAGAAAATGTAGAAAGAAATGTTGAAACTGCAAAACAGAAAATAAACTGAAAAGAAATATTTTTGGTTGATTCAAGATTGCCAAGAAGAAGGAATGTTCCAGCACTAGGCTAGATGGTTTTTGCGTTCAGGAAGTCAATTCTTTTCCATTCATGTTTGCTCCAACATGTAGGATTATTTGGCCAAAGGGCTTGGTTTTCACTTCTAATCATGAGGTTAGGCAGGCAGGTGTTGCCACTCTCCTTGCACCATGTTGGCAGTCATCTATTGTGGCTCCTAGGTTACATCCTACTGAACAACTTTTTTGGATGGTTATGCCAATGGACACTCATTCCTTTGGGAACATTAATGTTCATGCTCCATGTGATGTTGTTGAGAGGATCTTATCTATGTCGATGGATTGCATATTCATTAACACCAAGTACTTGGGTGTTGTGCGAGGGTTTTAACATGGCTGAGGTTGTCTCTGGGAAAGAAGGTTTAATTCTTTTTCTTGGTTTTGTTTAAATGTATAATAAATTGGGGCTCTTTGATCCCAACACTAACCGACACCATTCCCATGACATTTGGCACATGTGGAGTGATTTCTTTGTTGAGTCATCCACCCATGTTGGCTCACATTCAACGGGTTTGGAATTTAGAGAGTCGTTGGACTCGGTAAATTGGGTGGTTTACTTGGTGGGATGGTGTCATTCAATGCAGAGATTTCTTTCTTTGAATGGTGTCATTCAATAATAATTTTTTACTATTATTTATTTATTAATTAATTTATTATATTTTAGATTATTTTTTATTTTTTATATTTTATAGTTTTACTTTATTATTTGTTTATTTATTTTATTTATTTTTAGGTCTTTGGGATTTGATCATGTAGCTTTTTTATGTTGCCAACATTTCAGATGAAACACCATGATCCTTCATGAGGGCAATAGAGCAAGTGAGAGATTAGGAGATCAGAAACATTGGCAACATCAAATTTAAGCTACATGGTCAAATGCAAATGAACTAAAAAATAAATCACTATGGACTGTGGAAGTTTCATGAATTTAATTATTTTAATTATTTTCTAATCTCCTTTCACATACTCTCTTGCCCTAATGATGGATCATGGTGCTCTCTCACTTGCTCTCTTTCGTTGATGATGGATCATGGTGTTTGATCTGAAGCTTGGCAACATCAAAAAGCTACATTGTTAAATCGAGAAGAACTAAAAACAAATCACTATGGACTGTGGAGGTTTCAGATTGATTTATTTATTTGACTTTTAGATTTTTTAAATAGTTTATATATATTTTTTATTTAGTTGTTTATTTTTTTAATTATAATTTTATTTTTTTATTATAATTTTAATATTTTTAATTTTTTAATTATTTATTTTTAAGTTTTTTTAAGATTTAGTTTTAGTAACACATGGGGGATTATTTTGATTGTCATTTTTCTTGTTTTTGTCTCCTATTTTTTTTAGTGTCTATTGTCATACTACAATTATTGTAAAATTCTTTATGTTTATTATGGTCTCAGCCAACCTCAGTCTAGTAATGGATGTTGATGTTGAAGCTTTGATGACTAGCGATGATAGCACCCCTAAAAGAACATCCTAGGAAATTTCTTCCCAAAGTATTTCACGATGTTCATCTTTTAGTACCCCTAATGTTGTTTTTCCCATTCAAGATTTTGATAGTGCATTCCTACGGCTTAAACAATTTACTTTGATAGGGTATTTGGTGGGGAGGATTCCACCTGAAAGCATGCTTGACAACTAGGTCACCAAGACCTTAGCCCCTTATTGGGTCCATCTTGATGCCATCTAGAATCTCACCAAAGGCTTTTCTTGTTTCATTTTGTTGAGTCTAACAATGTTTTGATCATTCTCCGACATGGGCCTTGGCATGTGATATCGTTTTTGCTTTTCTTTCAGCCATAGTTAAGAGAATTATTTGTCATTGATGACAAGAAGCTCAAGGTCTTAGTTTGGATTGAATTACTCAATCTGGCTTTGCCATATTGGTCATTTTCACAAACCATTGTCCAGTCAATTAGTAAGGTTGTTTGTGTTGTCAAGCCTGACTAGTTTCATCATGCTCGCCTTTGGAGGAGGGTTTGTGTACAATTTGATTTGTCTTGAGACCTCAAGGACAGTATTGGCATTCAAATATGAGGTAATTTTCACTCACAACGAGTGCTGTATATTAATCTACTTGATACTTGTTTTCAGTGCTAGTCTTCAATACATAAGATTAAGGATTTGTTTAGTTATTTTTTATTTATTATTTATGTATTTTTTTATTTTTCTTATTTTAAATTATTTTATTCATATTTTTATTATATTTTTAATTTTTTTATTCATTTATATTGTTAATATTTTTTGTTTTTATTTTTATTTATTTATTTACTATTTAATTTTTTAATTTTGTTTAAGATTTTGTTTTTATAACATATGGGAGATTATTTTGATTGTCATTTTGCTTGTTTCTACCCACTATCTATTTTTTTAGTGTCTATTGTCATACTGCATTTTTTGTGAAAGTCTTTATGTTTATTATGGTCTTAGCCAACCTTAGCCCAGTAATGGATGCTGGCATAAAGAACATCCTAGGAAATTTCTTCCCAACGTCTTTCATGACATACATCTTATGGTACCCCTAATGTTGTTTAAACCATTCAATATTTTGATAGTGCATGTTTTTGGCTTAAACAATTTACTTTGATAGGGTATTTTGTGGGGAGGATTCCACTCGAAAGCATGCTTGACAACTAGGTCACGAAGACCTCAACCCCTGATGAGGTCAATCTTGATGGCATCTAGAATCTCACTAAAGGCTTTTTTTATTTCGCTTTTTTTAGTCTAACCATGTTTTGACCATTCTCCAACATGGGCCTTGGTATGCCATTCCGTTTTTGCTTGTTTTTCTGCCATAGTCAAGAGACTTCTTTGTCTTTGATGACAAGAAACTCACAGTCTCGGTTTTGATTGAATTCCTCGATCTCCCTTTGTCATGTTGGTCTTTTTTGCAAATTGTTGCCCAGCCCATCAATAAGGTTGTGTGTGTTATCAAGAAGGTGAACAGTTTTATCATGCTCGTGCTCAGAAGAGGGTTTGTGTAAAATTTGATTTGTCTTGGGACCTCAAGGACACTATTGACTTTCAAATATGATGTCTTTGTCGCTCACAAATTGCGCTCTATTTGAATCTATCCAATACTTATTTTAAGTGCTAATCTTTAGAACACAAGATTAAGGATTGCCTTCTAGATTCCTTGCGAGTTAAGACTTCCTCTAAGGAGTCTGAACCTTCACATTCGTCTAAGGCCCCTAAAGTTGAGGAGGGTTTGGCAATAGTTGCTCGAAATAGGAAGAATTCTTCATTTGCTTTGTCTTCTCAGAAGCCACAAGGTTGCAGCCTCAATGTTAAGCTCTCAGCCAAAATCTCTTTTTCATTCTTACAACCCCTTCTAGACGTTTCAAGGTCAGAAAAGGAGCTCCCAAAAAGCCCAGGGTGTCTTATCTTAGCTTCTTGATGGCATCAATTTTTCTTTACACAACATCTTCTACTCTCTTGGGAATAAGGGCACCATACATGAAATTGAATCATGAATTGTATGTCATGAAATATCTAATGTCTTATCGAACTCACAAAGAAGTATTTTGTGCAATATACTTGATAGAAATGTCTTGGTTTATGGTACAGTCAAGGTTAGGAGGAACTTTAAGGAGATCAATACGGACCATGCAACATGAGTGAAACACAACAGAAACAAGACAAGATGAAGAAGGTAATGCGAAACTGATTGATTGATATCATGAAAACTAATTACAATCAACCAATAACATGCAGGCTACAAGAATCAGCTCACTGGTCTGAATACATACAAGCTCGATTACAGTGTTGGTCAACTCTAGGCCCCTTGATCTTAAGATAGATCTTCTATGTTCTAAAACCTGATTTCTAAAAGCTTAATTACATTGATTTATATGATCTAGAGGGATCCACATCAGCCCAGATTGAATCAAAGGCCGATGAAAAAAATGAAACGTGTAAACCACCAGGTCCACTTCCGCTAAAAAGAATACTCCAGAAAATCCAAAGGATGAAGTGCGGACCAAGGGGAAGGTTGTTCAAATGCCAAAGAATGTTGGAAGAAACAAAATGATGCTTCGCAAGCTATGAAAAGAATCCTGAAGAATTTCCAATAGCAAAAAAGGTCCAAGTGGTTCCGAAGTACTAATCCAGAAAACTGTGTCAAATTTTGAAAGCGATAACTTTCCAGAGAAAGATCCAAATGTACCGCTGAATTAGGGTAAGGTAGATAATAGTGTCCACAAGAAAAGTCTAACTCCACAAGATCCTGTGAGAATATTTAGAAAGAAATGTTGAAACTGCAAAATAGGATACAAACCAAAAAGAAATGTTTTTGGTTGATGCAAGATTGCCAAGAAGCAGGGATGTTCCTGCACTAGTTTAGATGCTTTTTGGGTTCAGGATGTCAAATTTTCTCCATTCATGTTTTCTCCAGCATGTAGGATTATTTGCCAACGGCCTTGGTTTTCACCTCCAATCATGAGGTCAGGCAGCGAGGTGTTACCACTCTCCTTGCACCATGTTCGCAGTCTTCTATTGTGGCTTTTAGGTTAGATCATACTCAACAGCTTGTTTGGATCATTATGTCAATGGAAAATCATTCCTTTGGGTCCATTAATGTTCATGCTTTGTGTGATGATGTTGAGAGGATCTTTTCTATGTCGATGGATTGCATATTCATTGACACCAAGTACTTTGGTGTTTTGCGATGATTTTAGCATGATCGAGGTTGTCTCTGAGATAGAAGGTTTAATTATTTTTCGATGGATAACTGGTGAACAAGAAGCCTAGTTTTGTACATGCATAATAACTTGGGGCTCTTTGATCCCAACACTAACTGCCACCATCCCCATGACATTTGGTATATGTGGAGTGATTTCTTTGTTGAGTCATCAACCCATATTGGCTCACATTCAACAGGTTGGGAATTTAGAGAGTTGTCTAACTCATCAAATTGGGTGGTTTACTTGGTGGGATGGTGTCATTCAATGGACAACTTGCTTTCTCAAGATTTATGGTCAATAAATAGCCATGTATCAATTGTAGCTGTATGAAGCTAGCTCCCTAGATCTCCTCCATGACATAGAGGTGCTTGTCATAAATCCTTTCTCTCCTACCCTATAGGTTAGGGTTGATCAGCTTCACAACGAGAAGCAAATTTTTGATAGCCATGTTGTATGTGGTGCCTAGATTAAAGCTAGGCTTCATTGACTTAAGGTTCAAGATCTCGCTCCCAAGAAATTCTTCTGGGCTCTTCAAGCACATCATTCCTCCTTGGGCATCAAGAGAATTAATAAAGGTCAGTCTATGCTCTTTGAGCTATTGGACATTCTCTAGATGTTTGTTTGTGCTATGTATCTATCTCACCATTTTTGCTTTCTCAAGATTTATGGTCAATAAATAGCCATGTATCGATTGCATTTGTATGAAGCTAGCTCCCTATATCTCCTCCATGACATAGAGGTGCTTGACATAAATCCTTTCTCTCCTACCCTATAGGCTAGGGTTGATCTACTTCACCACGAGAAGCAAATTGTTGATAGCCATGTTGTATGTGGTGCCTAGATTAAAGCTAGGCTTCATTGACTTAAGGTTCAAGATCTTGCTCCCAAGAAATTCTTTTGGGCTCTTCAAGCACATCATTCCTCCTTGGGCATCAAGAGAATTAATAAAGGTCAGTCTATGCTCTCTGAGCTATCGGACATTCTCTAGATGTTTGTTTGGGCTATGTATCTATCTCACCATTTATATGTATATGTATCTCTCTCTACCCTTATATCTACCCCTCTCTTTACCTCTCTCTATATATCACCTCTTATTTCTATCTTTATCTTTCTATATCTCCCTCTCCTCTCCAGATCTCTCTCTTTCTCTATTTCCATCTCCATCTCTATCTTTATTTTCAGCTCAACCTCTATATCCTCAATTCTTTCTTTATCTCTCTTAAGCTTCCCGATTTGATCTCTTCCTCTTTCTCAATCTCTCCCTATTATGAATATAACATGCCTATTGACAATGAAGTTTGATTATTTTCTTGGTTTAAAGATTTAAATTTAGTCATGTTTAGATTGCTACAAATGGACATACTTGATTTGAAGCTACCACTTCTCTATTGCGACCTTTGTTGTGAAAGCCACATCATTTTCTAAAATTTCTACCAACTGATCCCAACTATGAAAAATACAGTGATTTTTTCTAGTTGACCTTCCACAACTCTTCGACGTACCCATTGCACACTAAGGTGCAATTGCTAGTTTATGTAAAGTTTGGACACAATTTTACTCAGATCTTTCAACATTTTTCCTCACATGAGTAGTCTATCTAGTTGTCTTTTTATTTTATGTTAATTCATTTATGTTTGGCCCCTAGCCCAAATTCAGTAATTGGAGAGATACCTCCAATTTGTCAAGCTGCAGAATCCAAGAGAATTGTAAATATTCATGTTCCTTCACATATATTCTTCCTTATAAACTCAAATTTTTTTTTTTTTTAGTTTTTAATTATTTCTTTAATTTTCTAATTTATTATTATTATTTTGAATTTATTTATTTATTTAATTTTTTTTATTTTTTTAATTATTTTTAATATTTTATTTAATTTATTTAAATTTTTTTATTTACAATCTACTTTGATAGGGTATTTTATCGGGAGGATTTTACTCGAAAGCATGCTTTGTAATTTTGTCACCAAGACCGAGGCCCCTCATGGGTTCCATCTTGATGGCATCTAAAATCTCACCAAAGGATTTTTATTGCTTCGCTTTGCTGAGGCTAATCATCTTCAAGCCATTCCTCAACATGGGCCTTGGTATGTCCGGTTGTCTTTGCTTATTTTTATCAATGTAAAAATAGGTTTCGAGTGGACCCAAAACCCCCAATAATAGGTTTTGAAAGGACCTGAAACCACCTATTATTTCCAGACATCTAGAGGCCTCTAACCAAGACGTTGTACGAGAGGTAAGAAAAGATTCACAACAACCAACTAGAAGCCAAATGTCAGTCAAACATTAGAAGATAGATGTTACATATTGGGCTGGATGCAGTGGTTCTCAGTGCAACACTCTAGTTAGGGTCTCATTGCAGTATGCTATGTTGTGCATCTGTGTGAACACGATCAAAATTCAAAATATATAGTTTATATATATGCTATGTCAACAAATGGTTTATATACAAAATATATATGCTATGTCAACATATAGTTTATTTTATTTTCTACAAAATATAAATTTTATATGGTGGCTTGCTAAGCTTTTTATGTGGGTGTGAGAAGGGATTGTTGAGTATGAAGGAATAGTTTAGGAAAGTACTCCTTAATCCAAATAAGTCATTTTCTTCTCGTGGAATGTCTTAAGAAAATTTAAAAATATATATAATCTAATTTAATATTGTCACATCTAAAGCGTGCCGAATGCACTTCGAAGATATGCTATGACATAAAGAAGATTGTTAAGGTGATGTCAAGTCTTGATCCATGAGGGTAGGAAAACATAGATGGATTGGTATAAAAGGTTCCATTCAACTTGGAGGAAATGGATAATTACCTAAGGGGATAATGTGAGATTGGATCATGTTAAAATTATGATACAAATAGCTTTGGAAAAGGGATGATGAAATGGTTAAGTATGGGAAATTGTAGAGATAGATATAACACCAAGGTAAGAACACTAGAACTAATTTTAGCACTATGGATTAATCCAAGACTCAAAATTACACTAAGAGGCACCCCTTACCTCTTAAATTAATTCCATAGGTGGGTTTATCCTCCAATATAGTGCCATTGGTTAGCTAATCATGTGAACTTCCATGATAAGTATGATTACCATACACTTTCATAACATGAGGAAATGCTAATTTCTTGGGAATGAAATAAGCAAAGATATGATTAAATAATATCTGATCGTAAATAGTCATAGAGTAATTAGGATTTGATCATACGGAAAATTTCTAGGAGAGCTACAATAGTTGTAACATCATGAATTAACAACATTAAAAAGTACACTGTGAATTAATTATGTAATGACATAAAAATTGAAAACATCATGAATTAATTATGTAACCATATAGGTTAAATATAATTTTATCAAGAAATCAATTTCAAATAGATAATATAATCACATAAATCATACATTTCAATGTCATTGATCTTGTTCTTCATCCAACTCTTTGTCTGTATTATCCAATCCAAATTCGACATTGTAAGGATTGGTCATATCATCATCATCGTTATTGATATCAGTTTCAGGTATTGTCATCATCCACATAGATATCATCTTCATGAACATTAAATCCTACATCATCATGATCTAGTGCATCCTCTTTGACATCTTCGTCAGACACATCATCAACTAACTCTTGATCCTGATCATCATATACATCATCTTCTAGTTCTTTGGTATCTTCTTCTTCCATCACATTATACTTTACCATCCTTCTTCTTGGATGATGTCTAACAACACATAACCAATCCGGTTTACTTGGAACCTCTACGTAAAATACTTGCTCACATTGTCTTGGAAGAACATAGGGCTCATTTCTAGATCGATCGATCGACCTTGTTTTAACCATGGTAAATCCTTTATCACGTTCAATAACAATTCTCTCAGGATCATTTTCTTTTAATCGTACCCTGTACCATTGGATGACAAACAGAACTAATTTGAAGGACTTAAAGTCACACTCAAATATATCATCCAAAATCCCATAGTATCAATTTTCTAAGACTTCTTGATGTATGTCGCTTCTAGATGAAACATTACTCACCTGAAAGACTGTAGTTATCCCAGAATGACAAGTATTCTTCGTGTCATCCAACTTTTTGATTCAAAATTTACGACCATTGCACCACATATCCTTGTGGTGTTTTACCTCTAATATGTCAAACATGTAAAAATTATTGCATCGTTAGTTGATAAATTCAATCAGTATAAAGACATATAATTAACAACTTTCCAATGGACGATAATCATGCCCCCATTCAGCGTGACCATGCCACCTACAAAAACAGGGGCATAAACCATTATCAAAACACATCCAGTGCTGCAATAAGTCTTCCCAATGAATTAATTCAACCGACATCCCTATTATAACTGCTTGTTCAATCAAATCATATTCAAAATCATATGTATAGCAATTAAAAAATATTTGGCAGAACGCCAACAAGTGCTAACCGTATACTCGTCAGCCCACAAATTAAGGTGGTGCTAACCATTTGCCTCTTGGCCCACAAATTTTTGTGTATGTTGAAATAGCGACGAAAATCAAGGAGCGTCTGAATTTTGATGAACGTCGAGCATAAATTTAAAATAAAAATAAAAATTTCACATTAAATATGTAGGTACTCGATGATACAATTAATTATTGGACTTTCATCAAAAAGGTTCATCGGATTTTGTAGTCAAATGAGTTAGTGTTAGTAGTAACTATATTGGAATATGGGTCTGCTCATTATCTTTTTTTCTCAAAAGAGTCTATTGGTAACAATTAGAGATCAACATATTCTCTATGTGTCTCCATCATTAGTTTTTTAATAGTTTCACAATCCTTAGTATTATGAAATAGATTTTTTTGAATCTCATGCCACATACCTATATCTTGTTGTGTCTTCTTTCACACCCTATTACTTCTTTCCCAGTGATTTTAAAACAAACTGGTTGACTATATTCTTCCCTACAAACTTACTGTTACTTTCACCTTTGACTTATTCACAAAATACACTCTCGTCCCTTTCGTTATGTGAATTTTTCTCCAAGAGAAAATAAGTGATGAAATGACCCTTTTATAATTAAAATGGGGGATAAAAATAAAGGATATTATAATTCTTTGGTTTAAAGAAAGGTTAATAAAGAATGTTTTTGAAAAAAATCTCTTAAAAGAGAGTTATAATTATATTTATTAAAGGGTGAATAAAGGTCACCTTTTCGAAAGGGTGTGATGGTTTGGAAACCACCCCTTAAAAGGTTATATAAGTCATTTATGTGAGACTGGGAAGGGGGCATGGAGATCACTCAAGGAAGAAGAAGAAGGTGGCTTGGTGGGCTATGGGAATGGGAGGAAATATAGGAATTTAGAGGGCACAAAGGAATGAAGGATAAGGTCATTGGTTGGCATGGGCATTGGAGAAGGGGAACACAACATGTGTCCAACTCAGGGTATGGTGTATACTCGAGAGTGTCCTAGCCAGGGCTGTGTTTATTTCATGTCGTGAAGGCATGCGAGGTTTTGTGTAAGAACCTGTCCTCCTGGAGTGTTTACTTGTCATAAAAGAGCCTAGACCTATGACTATTCCTTTGAATTGTAGATAATATGGTTGGTTCTATGTAAGAATCAGCTTCCTCTATGGCGTGCCATAGCCATAAAGGACCCAAGGCAACTGGAATCTTCTTGGAGTGAGAATGACTATTCCAAGTGCTCAAGATTAAGATAAGTATTGGAAAACCTCAAGTGATTCTATAAGATATTGATAATGCTTTATATGTGATTTGTTGATAATATGGTTATATTAAGTGGTTATGTTATTTGATTTATTGTGCTATCAAATTGCTTATTAATTATTATCGAATTATTACATGTTAAATTTATATAGTTACTTACATATAATTTAATGATAATTACTTGTAATTAATGAACTTTATATTAACATTTAATCTATTAAATCCGCTATAAATAATTAAATAAGTCTTGGAGAAAAGTTCCTTTACACCTTTCTACTTGAATTTTTCCTCAATTTTTAAAATATACTTGAAGGCACTTGCTAATGTTTCCATATCAAGGAATTCTGGTTTGGTTTGATTATACCTATTAAGCCCACTTCGATACTTCAAAACTGGATATTTCTCAGAATATTGGATGCCAATTTTCACCAAAAGTGCATGAAATGTGTTAGTATGTACACTTGAAGTTATTGGTCCTTCAGTTAGACAAATTGCGATTGTATATATTTTTATTCATAGGCTTCTTCAAGAAAATACTCTTCTTTTATGGGCTCGATGAATTCTCCCCATGTGATTTTTTCATCAAAATCTACATCAAATTCCTTTCCAACTTGTCCTTCCTTGGATGACAACTTAGGTTCCCATAATTGCTTCACACGACTCTTAGTTTTAAAGAGGAAAAAAGTGATTTTATAAACATCTAAGAAATGAGTGATAGAAAAATACCTTTCAAGTTTTAATAATAAGTCATCACAAACATCCACATTATTTTTTTCCTTCAAAAGTTGGGATATCAAAAATTACATACACCCTGAATGGAGTATGTCTACCAAATGGTGGGTTTGTTGAATTTATTTGTGAACTTCGATTTTCTAGCATTCAAGAGAATTGTTCCATCATTTCCTCATGTTGTTTGTTTAGTGAATTTTCAACCTGCATTTTAAATAGATCATCTAATATGTCAAGTTCTTAGTTAAACATTTGTGATCGTGTGTGTTTCAAAGGAAGGTAATAAGAAGGATATCTTGTTTCTAACCCAATTCTTTGGTATGTTGATCGTGTCCAATGGAAAGAGAACACAATCTATGATACTAGTAGTTTGAATTATTATTTTGGATTACAATGCTTAGTGTATAGCCTAGAGTATTATATACCTTTCACGATGAAACTGAGAACAACAAACTCATAAGGATGTGTATGCGGCTCAAAATGGTTGTTTATTAGAGCTTTAAAAAATTAGTTTATAAAGTTTGGAAAGGATTCCAACAATGACCACATCCCTTTGGAATTCAAAATGAAAAATTTGGATGTGAATAATTACAATAAAATGAAAAATATATAAAAATACTATATGTTTTATTACTCCAACTTCGGAGGGTCATAACATTTTGCTTTAATGCTCAAAATCTAAATATTATTAAACTATTGGAAAGATCTGCAAGAGCTCTAGTTTTGGTCCCTTAAATCAAATTCTTATGCTTACCCTATTCAGTTTAATGGATTAACAACATTTTCCATAACAATGTGAATTACTGAAAGATTAAAATAACAAAAAAAAATGGATTCTCAATATTTTCCATAATCACTTGTTCCAACAACACTAGAGTGCTCCTAAATTGCTATTTGATCAATTAGTTTCAATTATTTTGTTTTTTTCATTTCTAATAAGCTTTTTCTTTTTTTTTCAATAACAAGTACAATAGAAAGATTTCTTTCAGACATTTAATTGCTCTTTACCTTCAATTAGATCTATAGGTGCAAAATTAATTTAGGTCGCATCTTTTGTCATGGATTTGAATCTTGAAAATTTAAATTTAAATATTTTAATTTTGCCTCATGGTTTCCTCCCTTTCTAGTTGTTATGAGTGAATTAAAGAGGCTCCTTTAGAATATGATGGTATATTGAAAAACCAAGGTCGTACTTTAGAAGAATCATATGGGATAGATAGAGGAACTTATTGACCACATATATAATTTGATGCAAGTTAGTAAAATAACTACATAAAAATTTTATAATCCTCTTAAGATCATACTATACGTTTTTTGCTCTAACATCAGCTCATCATTATTGAATCAATTCATGTAGGAGTTTCATTGAGGAGAATTTCACTCTTTGTAATTCAATAATTTTCTTATTTAAGTGTTTATAAACATAGGTTTATTAGATAGATCAAATTCTAGTTATTGTCGAATTTTAATTTTCATATCAAGTTTGACTCTATGCATGTATAGAATGGCCTCGTGCCCACAAAAATGAACAAGAAATTATACAATTTTACCATTTTACAAGTCAGTAAATTATAGAAAAATGAAGAAAAATAAAATTTACCGATTCTTTTTATAATCATTAAACTGTTCCACTTTATTTTTAAACTACGATAAAACTGATGCTTCTCCAAAGGCCGGCTGATCGTTTTTGCTAGTAATATAAGCGCTGATCGTTTTTGCTCGTAAATTACATTTGTTTGAGAGAAAACACCAAGCTAATTCAAAAAACCGTTACATTCAACGTCTCCCAAAGTAATTCAAAAAACCGTTACATTCAACGGTATCAGAAATAAACAAATTCTTACAAATTTAAATTGGTGTTTTGCCACCCGGTTTTGAGTGGGAAACAACCGTTACAAATTAAACTGGAAACATCTAATTATCCCAGGTAATCAAAGCATACATGCTTCATCTAATTGCTGGCATAATAAGCTGCCCAAATTCAATTCTTCATCCACTGGTGATGATGATGCTTTGCTAATCTCTTTGACCCATCTAATTGCTTAGGCAGGTCTTTGATTTCGATAAGCTGAACCGTGCGTTGCTTCTTCACTGCAGTTCAAATAATTAGAGATTCATTATGACTATTAGTAGGTCACCCACTTGATAATTCAGAAACAAGATCAAAATTAGTTCAAAGAAACACAAACCCTTTTCAGCTTGTCGGTACCCTTCTTGAAGCCTTCTCTTTGCTGCTTCAATCCTTTCTCTTACAGATTTATCATCAAGAGCAGGAGAGTTTGATTTCTGCATAAAAAACATGAAATATACATAACAGAAACATCCAACAAATATGGAATGCACATCATTTGTGCTTGAAACTTAGTAAATGTAATCAACATGCACATCAGATTTCAATTTTAAACTCTTCAATTCCATTTTGTTTGCTTACATGTGATGAAGGAAGTGGAAGAGAGCTAGGCTTGTTGAAATCTAACTTTTGGTGCAAATTCTGCTTCTGGCTTACAACTCGCCGTCTCCTATGATTGATCACAATGTGATTTTGAGCACCACTTTTTGTTTCTTGTTTGCTATACTGTCTGTCATCCAGTTTGAATGGCTGCTCTATTCTATGATTCTGGATTTGCTCCACTGAAAACAAAGGGAAAATTTATGTAAGTTGTGCTAATTTGGAAGGAGAAATGAATGGGAATAATTATTAGTTTGAGAGCACACCTGCGGCTGCCATGGTATCTACAGCAACTTCTCCAGCACTTTTCATCCATTCATCTGCAACTTCTCTCCACCTTCTGCAAAGTGCAATGCATGCCATTAAAAGTGCAACATATAAAAGCATAAAGCTGTTATGAATATCAAATATGCTTCCATCTCAATCCCTACAGCTATTGTGACCAAGAGAACCTGTTGATCAGGTAAAGCTGGAATTCATCAAGAAAATTAAACGTTTAGGTAGAAACACCATTTTCCCCTAAATTAAACATTTAAACAAGATTCAATTCTGCCAAGGGAGGAAACAAGATTTACCTGACAAGCTTCTTCGCCATGGAGCTAATTGGTTTGGACTTGTGCTTCTGCAAGCATTTGACATTTCTGCCAATCATAGTTTCCTGTATGTAATTTATAATTGAACAGTGAGAGAAGGTCAAAGAAATGTTAAATTAAACTCCACTTCCAGTTCCACCAAGAACAAGAAAATATATAAACCCAGTAGCTAATTCAACACGAAGCTGAAGCTAGATTGCATTATCTACAAACCCAATAACATGTAAACTTAGAATACTCATTTACCTTTAGGATTTCAATAGACAATGCCATCGACTCCAATCTTCTCAGTGAGTCGCCCAGTTGGTTTTCCGACTGTAAAGTGCAACACAAACATTGCTTCTTAACAGAAATGAACAAGCCCTAATTTCAATACCATTCAGCTTTCGATGTATTTGTAAATCCCAATTTCTTCAAACGAGCAGAAAAAATGAAAATTCACCGAGACATTAATGAAAAATGAGCAGTGCTGCAAGAAATGAAAGTCTTACCTCATCTTGATTTGAAAGAATGTGTTTTATATTGAACACCTCTTTCACTATTTCACATTCTTTAGGCACAGGCACAGTTATGGTTTGATAGCTATTGATCCTCTCTGCAATATCATTGACCTTTTTATGAATACCATCATCTTCATCTTCAGCAGATGATCTTGATGCGTAAACCATCTCTGCTATTTTATCCCTCCTCTTCACTAATTCCTGAGGGCAATCACACGCTGCAACATCGATTGCATGTTCAATCAAGCTGCATATATCACTCTCTGCGCTCTCAAAAAACATCCTCCATTCTTCTACCAATCCCATTTTAACTCTATGCCCTGCTATTTAACTTTGATTCTCAATCCTGCTCACAACATAATCAAATTTGAAACTTCAATACATTAAAAACATCAAATTACCAACCAAAAATTAGCAGTAGCAGCTTTTAAATTTTAGTCACCTCAAATTGAAACCGCTCCACGAAAATTCTGAGTAGACCAGAACTCAAATTCTTTTAAACCAATAGCGAGAATGCGAAATGGATTGAATTCGAAATTCAGGCAGAGAACTTTTTAAAATGGGCGTGGTACTGATTTTTTTTAAATGGGAGTGGTCTTGCGTTTTTCAAATATATGCTATTTTGGGCAATGCAAAGTCATTTTTGAAATATATTTAGTCACTCACAAGCACATGCATGTAAATATGTACATACCCGTGTAATCCTGCTTTACTCACTCACAAGCACATGCAAGTATAACAAATAGCCGTTGCCGAAAAGAATAGTTAAAAAGTACAACAGAACAATTAATTATAATCATTTGTGAATTCATTTATGCTTGGCCAATTATTGTTATTCTTCATGTTCCTTCACATATACCCTTCATTAGAAACTCAAAATTGTTTTTGATTTTTTAAATTCTTAATTATTTTTAATATTGTAATTTATTTATTTAATTTATTATATTTTAGATTATTTTTTGGTTTTTCATTTTTATTTTTTATTATATTTAATATTTTTTTAATTTTATTATTTGTTTATATTTTTTTTATTATTTATCATTTTTCCATTTTTAATTATTTTGTTCATATTTTTTATTGTTTTGTTTATTTATATTTTTTATTTTAAATTATTTATTTTTTAATTTTTATTGTTATTTATTTATTTACTATTTATTTTTTAATTTTTTTAAAGATTTGTTTTTAATAACATATGGGAGATTATTTTGATTGTCATTTTGCTTGTTTCTATCTACTATTTTGTGGGGAGGATTCCATGCGAAAGCATGCTTGACAACTAGGTCGCCAAGACCTCAACCCCTCGTGAGGTCCATCTTGATGGCATCTAGAATCTCACCAAAGGCTTATTTTGTTTCGCTTTTTTGAGTCTATCCATGTTTTGACCATTCTCCAACATGGGCCGTGGTATGTCATGTTGTTTTTGCCTGTTTTTCTGCCATAGTCAAGAGACTTCTTTGTCTCTGATGACAAGAAGCTGACGGTCTTGGTTTGGATTGAATTCCTCGATCCCCCTTTGTCATGTTGGTCATCTTTGCAAACTGTTGCACAGTCCATCGGTAAGGTTGTCTGTGTTGTCAAGAAGGTGACCAGTTTTATCATGCTCGCACTTAAAAGAGGGTTTGTGTAAAAGTTGATTTGTCTTGAGACCTCAAGGACACTATTGACTTTAAAATATGAGGTCTTTGCCACGCACAAAAAGTGCTCTATTTGAATCTATCCAATACTTGTTTTTCAGTGCTAGTTTTCGGAACACAAGCTTAAGGATTGCCTTTTAGCTGCCTTGCGAGTTAAGACCTCCTCTAAGGAGTCTAAACCTTCACACTCCTCTAAGGCCCCTAAAATTGATGAGGGTTGGGAAATAGTTGCTTGAAATTGGAAGAGTTCTTCATTTGCTTTGGCTTCACACAAGCCACAAGGTTCCAGCCTCAGTTTTAACCTCTTAGCCAAACTCTCTTTGCCATTCTTACAATCCATTCTAGACATTTGGAGGCTAGAAAAGGAGCTCCCAAAAAGTGTAGGGTGTCTTAGTTTAGCTTCTAGATGGCATCAATTTTTCTTTGCACAATAGCTTCTCCTCCCTTGGGAATAAGGATACCATGCATGAATTTGAATCATAAATTGTATGTCATGAAATATCTAAGGTCTTATCGACATCACCAAGAAGTATTCTGTGTGAGATACTTGATAGAAGTATCTTGGTTTTTGGTGCAGTCACGGTTGGGAGGGACCTTGAGGAGATGAACCCGGACCGTGCAACAGGAGTGAAACGAAACAAAAACAAGAAAAGTTGATGGAGGTAATGCAAAACTGATTGATTTATATCATGAAAACTAATTACAATCAGCCAACAACACGTGGGATAAAAGATTCAGCTCACTGGTCTGAATATATACAAGCTCAATTACAGTGTTGGACAAATCTAGGCTCCTTGATCTCAGGACAAATCTTCTATGTTCTCAAAAGTGTTTTCTAAAAGCTTAAATACATTGAATTATATGATCTAGATGGATCCACATCATCCCAAGGCAAATTAAAGGTAGATGGACAAAATGAAACGTGTAAACTAGCAGGTCCACTTTTGCTAAAAAGAATACTCCGAAAAATACAAAGGATGAAGTACGGACCAAAGGGAAGGTCGCCCACATGCCAAGGAATATTTGTAACAACAAACCGAATCTCCACAAGCTACAGAAAGAATGCTGAACGTTTTCTAATAGGAGAAAGGTCCAAGTGTACTACGGACTTCGGGTAAGGAAGATAATCATGTCCACAAGCAAAATCCAGGTCCACAAGATCTAGTGAGAAAATGTAGAAAGAAATGTTGAAACTGCAAAACAGAAAATAAACTGAAAAGAAATATTTTTGGTTGATGCAAGATTGCCAAGAAGAAGGAATGTTCCAGCACTAGGCTAGATGGTTTTTGCGTTCAGGAAGTCAATTCTTTTCCATTCATGTTTGCTCCAACATGTAGGATTATTTGGCCAAAGGGCTTGGTTTTCACTTCTAATCATGAGGTTAGGCAGGCAGGTGTTGCCACTCTCCTTGCACCATGTTGGCAGTCATCTATTGTGGCTCCTAGGTTACATCCTACTGAACAACTTTTTTGGATGGTTATGCCAATGGACACTCATTCCTTTGGGAACATTAATGTTCATGCTCCATGTGATGTTGTTGAGAGGATCTTATCTATGTCGATGGATTGCATATTCATTAACACCAAGTACTTGGGTGTTGTGCGAGGGTTTTAACATGGCTGAGGTTGTCTCTGGGAAAGAAGGTTTAATTCTTTTTCTTGGTTTTGTTTAAATGTATAATAAATTGGGGCTCTTTGATCCCAACACTAACCGACACCATTCCCATGACATTTGGCACATGTGGAGTGATTTCTTTGTTGAGTCATCCACCCATGTTGGCTCACATTCAACGGGTTTGGAATTTAGAGAGTCGTTGGACTCGGTAAATTGGGTGGTTTACTTGGTGGGATGGTGTCATTCAATGCAGAGATTTCTTTCTTTGAATGGTGTCATTCAATAATAATTTTTTACTATTATTTATTTATTAATTAATTTATTATATTTTAGATTATTTTTTATTTTTTATATTTTATAGTTTTACTTTATTATTTGTTTATTTATTTTATTTATTTTTAGGTCTTTGGGATTTGATCATGTAGCTTTTTTATGTTGCCAACATTTCAGATGAAACACCATGATCCTTCATGAGGGCAATAGAGCAAGTGAGAGATTAGGAGATCAGAAACATTGGCAACATCAAATTTAAGCTACATGGTCAAATGCAAATGAACTAAAAAATAAATCACTATGGACTGTGGAAGTTTCATGAATTTAATTATTTTAATTATTTTCTAATCTCCTTTCACATACTCTCTTGCCCTAATGATGGATCATGGTGCTCTCTCACTTGCTCTCTTTCGTTGATGATGGATCATGGTGTTTGATCTGAAGCTTGGCAACATCAAAAAGCTACATTGTTAAATCGAGAAGAACTAAAAACAAATCACTATGGACTGTGGAGGTTTCAGATTGATTTATTTATTTGACTTTTAGATTTTTTAAATAGTTTATATATATTTTTTATTTAGTTGTTTATTTTTTTAATTATAATTTTATTTTTTTATTATAATTTTAATATTTTTAATTTTTTAATTATTTATTTTTAAGTTTTTTTAAGATTTAGTTTTAGTAACACATGGGGGATTATTTTGATTGTCATTTTTCTTGTTTTTGTCTCCTATTTTTTTTAGTGTCTATTGTCATACTACAATTATTGTAAAATTCTTTATGTTTATTATGGTCTCAGCCAACCTCAGTCTAGTAATGGATGTTGATGTTGAAGCTTTGATGACTAGCGATGATAGCACCCCTAAAAGAACATCCTAGGAAATTTCTTCCCAAAGTATTTCACGATGTTCATCTTTTAGTACCCCTAATGTTGTTTTTCCCATTCAAGATTTTGATAGTGCATTCCTACGGCTTAAACAATTTACTTTGATAGGGTATTTGGTGGGGAGGATTCCACCTGAAAGCATGCTTGACAACTAGGTCACCAAGACCTTAGCCCCTTATTGGGTCCATCTTGATGCCATCTAGAATCTCACCAAAGGCTTTTCTTGTTTCATTTTGTTGAGTCTAACAATGTTTTGATCATTCTCCGACATGGGCCTTGGCATGTGATATCGTTTTTGCTTTTCTTTCAGCCATAGTTAAGAGAATTATTTGTCATTGATGACAAGAAGCTCAAGGTCTTAGTTTGGATTGAATTACTCAATCTGGCTTTGCCATATTGGTCATTTTCACAAACCATTGTCCAGTCAATTAGTAAGGTTGTTTGTGTTGTCAAGCCTGACTAGTTTCATCATGCTCGCCTTTGGAGGAGGGTTTGTGTACAATTTGATTTGTCTTGAGACCTCAAGGACAGTATTGGCATTCAAATATGAGGTAATTTTCACTCACAACGAGTGCTGTATATTAATCTACTTGATACTTGTTTTCAGTGCTAGTCTTCAATACATAAGATTAAGGATTTGTTTAGTTATTTTTTATTTATTATTTATGTATTTTTTTATTTTTCTTATTTTAAATTATTTTATTCATATTTTTATTATATTTTTAATTTTTTTATTCATTTATATTGTTAATATTTTTTGTTTTTATTTTTATTTATTTATTTACTATTTAATTTTTTAATTTTGTTTAAGATTTGGTTTTTATAACATATGGGAGATTATTTTGATTGTCATTTTGCTTGTTTCTACCCACTATCTATTTTTTTAGTGTCTATTGTCATACTGCATTTTTTGTGAAAGTCTTTATGTTTATTATGGTCTTAGCCAACCTTAGCCCAGTAATGGATGCTGGCATAAAGAACATCCTAGGAAATTTCTTCCCAACGTCTTTCATGACATACATCTTATGGTACCCCTAATGTTGTTTAAACCATTCAATATTTTGATAGTGCATGTTTTTGGCTTAAACAATTTACTTTGATAGGGTATTTTGTGGGGAGGATTCCACTCGAAAGCATGCTTGACAACTAGGTCACGAAGACCTCAACCCCTGATGAGGTCAATCTTGATGGCATCTAGAATCTCACTAAAGGCTTTTTTTATTTCGCTTTTTTTAGTCTAACCATGTTTTGACCATTCTCCAACATGGGCCTTGGTATGCCATTCCGTTTTTGCTTGTTTTTCTGCCATAGTCAAGAGACTTCTTTGTCTTTGATGACAAGAAACTCACAGTCTCGGTTTTGATTGAATTCCTCGATCTCCCTTTGTCATGTTGGTCTTTTTTGCAAATTGTTGCCCAGCCCATCAATAAGGTTGTGTGTGTTATCAAGAAGGTGAACAGTTTTATCATGCTCGTGCTCAGAAGAGGGTTTGTGTAAAATTTGATTTGTCTTGGGACCTCAAGGACACTATTGACTTTCAAATATGATGTCTTTGTCGCTCACAAATTGCGCTCTATTTGAATCTATCCAATACTTATTTTAAGTGCTAATCTTTAGAACACAAGATTAAGGATTGCCTTCTAGATTCCTTGCGAGTTAAGACTTCCTCTAAGGAGTCTGAACCTTCACATTCGTCTAAGGCCCCTAAAGTTGAGGAGGGTTTGGCAATAGTTGCTCGAAATAGGAAGAATTCTTCATTTGCTTTGTCTTCTCAGAAGCCACAAGGTTGCAGCCTCAATGTTAAGCTCTCAGCCAAAATCTCTTTTTCATTCTTACAACCCCTTCTTGACGTTTCAAGGTCAGAAAAGGAGCTCCCAAAAAGCCCAGGGTGTCTTATCTTAGCTTCTTGATGGCATCAATTTTTCTTTACACAACATCTTCTACTCTCTTGGGAATAAGGGCACCATACATGAAATTGAATCATGAATTGTATGTCATGAAATATCTAATGTCTTATCGAACTCACAAAGAAGTATTTTGTGCAATATACTTGATAGAAATGTCTTGGTTTATGGTACAGTCAAGGTTAGGAGGAACTTTAAGGAGATCAATACGGACCATGCAACATGAGTGAAACACAACAGAAACAAGACAAGATGAAGAAGGTAATGCGAAACTGATTGATTGATATCATGAAAACTAATTACAATCAACCAATAACATGCAGGCTACAAGAATCAGCTCACTGGTCTGAATACATACAAGCTCGATTACAGTGTTGGTCAACTCTAGGCCCCTTGATCTTAAGATAGATCTTCTATGTTCTAAAACCTGATTTCTAAAAGCTTAATTACATTGATTTATATGATCTAGAGGGATCCACATCAGCCCAGATTGAATCAAAGGCCGATGAAAAAAATGAAACGTGTAAACCACCAGGTCCACTTCCGCTAAAAAGAATACTCCAGAAAATCCAAAGGATGAAGTGCGGACCAAGGGGAAGGTTGTTCAAATGCCAAAGAATGTTGGAAGAAACAAAATGATGCTTCGCAAGCTATGAAAAGAATCCTGAAGAATTTCCAATAGCAAAAAAGGTCCAAGTGGTTCCGAAGTACTAATCCAGAAAACTGTGTCAAATTTTGAAAGCGATAACTTTCCAGAGAAAGATCCAAATGTACCGCTGAATTAGGGTAAGGTAGATAATAGTGTCCACAAGCAAAGTCTAACTCCACAAGATCCTGTGAGAATATTTAGAAAGAAATGTTGAAACTGCAAAATAGGATACAAACCAAAAAGAAATGTTTTTGGTTGATGCAAGATTGCCAAGAAGCAGGGATGTTCCTGCACTAGTTTAGATGCTTTTTGGGTTCAGGATGTCAAATTTTCTCCATTCATGTTTTCTCCAGCATGTAGGGTTATTTGCCAACGGCCTTGGTTTTCACCTCCAATCATGAGGTCAGGCAGCGAGGTGTTACCACTCTCCTTGCACCATGTTCGCAGTCTTCTATTGTGGCTTTTAGGTTAGATCATACTCAACAGCTTGTTTGGATCATTATGTCAATGGAAAATCATTCCTTTGGGTCCATTAATGTTCATGCTTTGTGTGATGATGTTGAGAGGATCTTTTCTATGTCGATGGATTGCATATTCATTGACACCAAGTACTTTGGTGTTTTGCGATGATTTTAGCATGATCGAGGTTGTCTCTGAGATAGAAGGTTTAATTCTTTTTCGATGGATAACTGGTGAACAAGAAGCCTAGTTTTGTACATGCATAATAACTTGGGGCTCTTTGATCCCAACACTAACTGCCACCATCCCCATGACATTTGGTATATGTGGAGTGATTTCTTTGTTGAGTCATCAACCCATATTGGCTCACATTCAACAGGTTGGGAATTTAGAGAGTTGTCTAACTCATCAAATTGGGTGGTTTACTTGGTGGGATGGTGTCATTCAATGGACAACTTGCTTTCTCAAGATTTATGGTCAATAAATAGCCATGTATCAATTGTAGCTGTATGAAGCTAGCTCCCTAGATCTCCTCCATGACATAGAGGTGCTTGTCATAAATCCTTTCTCTCCTACCCTATAGGTTAGGGTTGATCAGCTTCACAACGAGAAGCAAATTTTTGATAGCCATGTTGTATGTGGTGCCTAGATTAAAGCTAGGCTTCATTGACTTAAGGTTCAAGATCTCGCTCCCAAGAAATTCTTCTGGGCTCTTCAAGCACATCATTCCTCCTTGGGCATCAAGAGAATTAATAAAGGTCAGTCTATGCTCTTTGAGCTATTGGACATTCTCTAGATGTTTGTTTGTGCTATGTATCTATCTCACCATTTTTGCTTTCTCAAGATTTATGGTCAATAAATAGCCATGTATCGATTGCATTTGTATGAAGCTAGCTCCCTATATCTCCTCCATGACATAGAGGTGCTTGACATAAATCCTTTCTCTCCTACCCTATAGGCTAGGGTTGATCTACTTCACCACGAGAAGCAAATTGTTGATAGCCATGTTGTATGTGGTGCCTAGATTAAAGCTAGGCTTCATTGACTTAAGGTTCAAGATCTTGCTCCCAAGAAATTCTTTTGGGCTCTTCAAGCACATCATTCCTCCTTGGGCATCAAGAGAATTAATAAAGGTCAGTCTATGCTCTCTGAGCTATCGGACATTCTCTAGATGTTTGTTTGGGCTATGTATCTATCTCACCATTTATATGTATATGTATCTCTCTCTACCCTTATATCTACCCCTCTCTTTACCTCTCTCTATATATCACCTCTTATTTCTATCTTTATCTTTCTATATCTCCCTCTCCTCTCCAGATCTCTCTCTTTCTCTATTTCCATCTCCATCTCTATCTTTATTTTCAGCTCAACCTCTATATCCTCAATTCTTTCTTTATCTCTCTTAAGCTTCCCAATTTGATCTCTTCCTCTTTCTCAATCTCTCCCTATTATGAATATAACATGCCTATTGACAATGAAGTTTGATTATTTTCTTGGTTTAAAGATTTAAATTTAGTCATGTTTAGATCGCTACAAATGGACATACTTGATTTGAAGCTACCACTTCTCTATTGCGACCTTTGTTGTGAAAGCCACATCATTTTCTAAAATTTCTACCAACTGATCCCAACTATGAAAAATACAGTGATTTTTTCTAGTTGACCTTCCACAACTCTTCGACGTACCCATTGCACACTAAGGTGCAATTGCTAGTTTATGTAAAGTTTGGACACAATTTTACTCAGATCTTTCAACATTTTTCCTCACATGAGTAGTCTATCTAGTTGTCTTTTTATTTTATGTTAATTCATTTATGTTTGGCCCCTAGCCCAAATTCAGTAATTGGAGAGATACCTCCAATTTGTCAAGCTGCAGAATCCAAGAGAATTGTAAATATTCATGTTCCTTCACATATATTCTTCCTTATAAACTCAAATTTTTTTTTTTTTTAGTTTTTAATTATTTCTTTAATTTTCTAATTTATTATTATTATTTTGAATTTATTTATTTATTTAATTTTTTTTATTTTTTTAATTATTTTTAATATTTTATTTAATTTATTTAAATTTTTTTATTTACAATCTACTTTGATAGGGTATTTTATCGGGAGGATTTTACTCGAAAGCATGCTTTGTAATTTTGTCACCAAGACCGAGGCCCCTCATGGATTCCATCTTGATGGCATCTAAAATCTCACCAAAGGATTTTTATTGCTTCGCTTTGCTGAGGCTAATCATCTTCAAGCCATTCCTCAACATGGGCCTTGGTATGTCCGGTTGTCTTTGCTTATTTTTATCAATGTAAAAATAGGTTTCGAGTGGACCCAAAACCCCCAATAATAGGTTTTGAAAGGACCTGAAACCACCTATTATTTCCAGACATCTAGAGGCCTCTAACCAAGACGTTGTACGAGAGGTAAGAAAAGATTCACAACAACCAACTAGAAGCCAAATGTCAGTCAAACATTAGAAGATAGATGTTACATATTGGGCTGGATGCAGTGGTTCTCAGTGCAACACTCTAGTTAGGGTCTCATTGCAGTATGCTATGTTGTGCATCTGTGTGAACACGATCAAAATTCAAAATATATAGTTTATATATATGCTATGTCAACAAATGGTTTATATACAAAATATATATGCTATGTCAACATATAGTTTATTTTATTTTCTACAAAATATAAATTTTATATGGTGGCTTGCTAAGCTTTTTATGTGGGTGTGAGAAGGGATTGTTGAGTATGAAGGAATAGTTTAGGAAAGTACTCCTTAATCCAAATAAGTCATTTTCTTCTCGTGGAATGTCTTAAGAAAATTTAAAAATATATATAATCTAATTTAATATTGTCACATCTAAAGCGTGCCGAATGCACTTCGAAGATATGCTATTACATAAAGAAGATTGTTAAGGTGATGTCAAGTCTTGATCCATGAGGGTAGGAAAACATAGATGGATTGGTATAAAAGGTTCCATTCAACTTGGAGGAAATGGATAATTACCTAAGGGGATAATGTGAGATTGGATCATGTTAAAATTATGATACAAATAGCTTTGGAAAAGGGATGATGAAATGGTTAAGTATGGGAAATTGTAGAGATAGATATAACACCAAGGTAAGAACACTAGAACTAATTTTAGCACTATGGATTAATCCAAGACTCAAAATTACACTAAGAGGCACCCCTTACCTCTTAAATTAATTCCATAGGTGGGTTTATCCTCCAATATAGTGCCATTGGTTAGCTAATCATGTGAACTTCCATGATAAGTATGATTACCATACACTTTCATAACATGAGGAAATGCTAATTTCTTGGGAATGAAATAAGCAAAGATATGATTAAATAATATCTGATCGTAAATAGTCATAGAGTAATTAGGATTTGATCATACGGAAAATTTCTAGGAGAGCTACAATAGTTGTAACATCATGAATTAACAACATTAAAAAGTACACTGTGAATTAATTATGTAATGACATAAAAATTGAAAACATCATGAATTAATTATGTAACCATATAGGTTAAATATAATTTTATCAAGAAATCAATTTCAAATAGATAATATAATCACATAAATCATACATTTCAATGTCATTGATCTTGTTCTTCATCCAACTCTTTGTCTGTATTATCCAATCCAAATTCGACATTGTAAGGATTGGTCATATCATCATCATCGTTATTGATATCAGTTTCAGGTATTGTCATCATCCACATAGATATCATCTTCATGAACATTAAATCCTACATCATCATGATCTAGTGCATCCTCTTTGACATCTTCGTCAGACACATCATCAACTAACTCTTGATCCTGATCATCATATACATCATCTTCTAGTTCTTTGGTATCTTCTTCTTCCATCACATTATACTTTACCATCCTTCTTCTTGGATGATGTCTAACAACACATAACCAATCCGGTTTACTTGGAACCTCTACGTAAAATACTTGCTCACATTGTCTTGGAAGAACATAGGGCTCATTTCTAGATCGATCGATCGACCTTGTTTTAACCATGGTAAATCCTTTATCACGTTCAATAACAATTCTCTCAGGATCATTTTCTTTTAATCGTACCCTGTACCATTGGATGACAAACAGAACTAATTTGAAGGACTTAAAGTCACACTCAAATATATCATCCAAAATCCCATAGTATCAATTTTCTAAGACTTCTTGATGTATGTCGCTTCTAGATGAAACATTACTCACCTGAAAGACTGTAGTTATCCCAGAATGACAAGTATTCTTCGTGTCATCCAACTTTTTGATTCAAAATTTACGACCATTGCACCACATATCCTTGTGGTGTTTTACCTCTAATATGTCAAACATGTAAAAATTATTGCATCGTTAGTTGATAAATTCAATCAGTATAAAGACATATAATTAACAACTTTCCAATGGACGATAATCATGCCCCCATTCAGCGTGACCATGCCACCTACAAAAACAGGGGCATAAACCATTATCAAAACACATCCAGTGCTGCAATAAGTCTTCCCAATGAATTAATTCAACCGACATCCCTATTATAACTGCTTGTTCAATCAAATCATATTCAAAATCATATGTATAGCAATTAAAAAATATTTGGCAGAACGCCAACAAGTGCTAACCGTATACTCGTCAGCCCACAAATTAAGGTGGTGCTAACCATTTGCCTCTTGGCCCACAAATTTTTGTGTATGTTGAAATAGCGACGAAAATCAAGGAGCGTCTGAATTTTGATGAACGTCGAGCATAAATTTAAAATAAAAATAAAAATTTCACATTAAATATGTAGGTACTCGATGATACAATTAATTATTGGACTTTCATCAAAAAGGTTCATCGGATTTTGTAGTCAAATGAGTTAGTGTTAGTAGTAACTATATTGGAATATGGGTCTGCTCATTATCTTTTTTTCTCAAAAGAGTCTATTGGTAACAATTAGAGATCAACATATTCTCTATGTGTCTCCATCATTAGTTTTTTAATAGTTTCACAATCCTTAGTATTATGAAATAGATTTTTTTGAATCTCATGCCACATACCTATATCTTGTTGTGTCTTCTTTCACACCCTATTACTTCTTTCCCAGTGATTTTAAAACAAACTGGTTGACTATATTCTTCCCTACAAACTTACTGTTACTTTCACCTTTGACTTATTCACAAAATACACTCTCGTCCCTTTCGTTATGTGAATTTTTCTCCAAGAGAAAATAAGTGATGAAATGACCCTTTTATAATTAAAATGGGGGATAAAAATAAAGGATATTATAATTCTTTGGTTTAAAGAAAGGTTAATAAAGAATGTTTTTGAAAAAAATCTCTTAAAAGAGAGTTATAATTATATTTATTAAAGGGTGAATAAAGGTCACCTTTTCGAAAGGGTGTGATGGTTTGGAAACCACCCCTTAAAAGGTTATATAAGTCATTTATGTGAGACTGGGAAGGGGGCATGGAGATCACTCAAGGAAGAAGAAGAAGGTGGCTTGGTGGGCTATGGGAATGGGAGGAAATATAGGAATTTAGAGGGCACAAAGGAATGAAGGATAAGGTCATTGGTTGGCATGGGCATTGGAGAAGGGGAACACAACATGTGTCCAACTCAGGGTATGGTGTATACTCGAGAGTGTCCTAGCCAGGGCTGTGTTTATTTCATGTCGTGAAGGCATGCGAGGTTTTGTGTAAGAACCTGTCCTCCTGGAGTGTTTACTTGTCATAAAAGAGCCTAGACCTATGACTATTCCTTTGAATTGTAGATAATATGGTTGGTTCTATGTAAGAATCAGCTTCCTCTATGGCGTGCCATAGCCATAAAGGACCCAAGGCAACTGGAATCTTCTTGGAGTGAGAATGACTATTCCAAGTGCTCAAGATTAAGATAAGTATTGGAAAACCTCAAGTGATTCTATAAGATATTGATAATGCTTTATATGTGATTTGTTGATAATATGGTTATATTAAGTGGTTATGTTATTTGATTTATTGTGCTATCAAATTGCTTATTAATTATTATCGAATTATTACATGTTAAATTTATATAGTTACTTACATATAATTTAATGATAATTACTTGTAATTAATGAACTTTATATTAACATTTAATCTATTAAATCCGCTATAAATAATTAAATAAGTCTTGGAGAAAAGTTCCTTTACACCTTTCTACTTGAATTTTTCCTCAATTTTTAAAATATACTTGAAGGCACTTGCTAATGTTTCCATATCAAGGAATTCTGGTTTGGTTTGATTATACCTATTAAGCCCACTTCGATACTTCAAAACTGGATATTTCTCAGAATATTGGATGCCAATTTTCACCAAAAGTGCATGAAATGTGTTAGTATGTACACTTGAAGTTATTGGTCCTTCAGTTAGACAAATTGCGATTGTATATATTTTTATTCATAGGCTTCTTCAAGAAAATACTCTTCTTTTATGGGCTCCATGAATTCTCCCCATGTGATTTTTTCATCAAAATCTACATCAAATTCCTTTCCAACTTGTCCTTCCTTGGATGACAACTTAGGTTCCCATAATTGCTTCACACGACTCTTAGTTTTAAAGAGGAAAAAAGTGATTTTATAAACATCTAAGAAATGAGTGATAGAAAAATACCTTTCAAGTTTTAATAATAAGTCATCACAAACATCCACATTATTTTTTTCCTTCAAAAGTTGGGATATCAAAAATTACATACACCCTGAATGGAGTATGTCTACCAAATGGTGGGTTTGTTGAATTTATTTGTGAACTTCGATTTTCTAGCATTCAAGAGAATTGTTCCATCATTTCCTCATGTTGTTTGTTTAGTGAATTTTCAACCTGCATTTTAAATAGATCATCTAATATGTCAAGTTCTTAGTTAAACATTTGTGATCGTGTGTGTTTCAAAGGAAGGTAATAAGAAGGATATCTTGTTTCTAACCCAATTCTTTGGTATGTTGATCGTGTCCAATGGAAAGAGAACACAATCTATGATACTAGTAGTTTGAATTATTATTTTGGATTACAATGCTTAGTGTATAGCCTAGAGTATTATATACCTTTCACGATGAAACTGAGAACAACAAACTCATAAGGATGTGTATGCGGCTCAAAATGGTTGTTTATTAGAGCTTTAAAAAATTAGTTTATAAAGTTTGGAAAGGATTCCAACAATGACCACATCCCTTTGGAATTCAAAATGAAAAATTTGGATGTGAATAATTACAATAAAATGAAAAATATATAAAAATACTATATGTTTTATTACTCCAACTTCGGAGGGTCATAACATTTTGCTTTAATGCTCAAAATCTAAATATTATTAAACTATTGGAAAGATCTGCAAGAGCTGTAGTTTTGGTCCCTTAAATCAAATTCTTATGCTTACCCTATTCAGTTTAATGGATTAACAACATTTTCCATAACAATGTGAATTACTGAAAGATTAAAATAACAAAAAAAAATGGATTCTCAATATTTTCCATAATCACTTGTTCCAACAACACTAGAGTGCTCCTAAATTGCTATTTGATCAATTAGTTTCAATTATTTTGTTTTTTTCATTTCTAATAAGCTTTTTCTTTTTTTTTCAATAACAAGTACAATAGAAAGATTTCTTTCAGACATTTAATTGCTCTTTACCTTCAATTAGATCTATAGGTGCAAAATTAATTTAGGTCGCATCTTTTGTCATGGATTTGAATCTTGAAAATTTAAATTTAAATATTTTAATTTTGCCTCATGGTTTCCTCCCTTTCTAGTTGTTATGAGTGAATTAAAGAGGCTCCTTTAGAATATGATGGTATATTGAAAAACCAAGGTCGTACTTTAGAAGAATCATATGGGATAGATAGAGGAACTTATTGACCACATATATAATTTGATGCAAGTTAGTAAAATAACTACATAAAAATTTTATAATCCTCTTAAGATCATACTATACGTTTTTTGCTCTAACATCAGCTCATCATTATTGAATCAATTCATGTAGGAGTTTCATTGAGGAGAATTTCACTCTTTGTAATTCAATAATTTTCTTATTTAAGTGTTTATAAACATAGGTTTATTAGATAGATCAAATTCTAGTTATTGTCGAATTTTAATTTTCATATCAAGTTTGACTCTATGCATGTATAGAATGGCCTCGTGCCCACAAAAATGAACAAGAAATTATACAATTTTACCATTTTACAAGTCAGTAAATTATAGAAAAATGAAGAAAAATAAAATTTACCGATTCTTTTTATAATCATTAAACTGTTCCACTTTATTTTTAAACTACGATAAAACTGATGCTTCTCCAAAGGCCGGCTGATCGTTTTTGCTAGTAATATAAGCGCTGATCGTTTTTGCTCGTAAATTACATTTGTTTGAGAGAAAACACCAAGCTAATTCAAAAAACCGTTACATTCAACGTCTCCCAAAGTAATTCAAAAAACCGTTACATTCAACGGTATCAGAAATAAACAAATTCTTACAAATTTAAATTGGTGTTTTGCCACCCGGTTTTGAGTGGGAAACAACCGTTACAAATTAAACTGGAAACATCTAATTATCCCAGGTAATCAAAGCATACATGCTTCATCTAATTGCTGGCATAATAAGCTGCCCAAATTCAATTCTTCATCCACTGGTGATGATGATGCTTTGCTAATCTCTTTGACCCATCTAATTGCTTAGGCAGGTCTTTGATTTCGATAAGCTGAACCGTGCGTTGCTTCTTCACTGCAGTTCAAATAATTAGAGATTCATTATGACTATTAGTAGGTCACCCACTTGATAATTCAGAAACAAGATCAAAATTAGTTCAAAGAAACACAAACCCTTTTCAGCTTGTCGGTACCCTTCTTGAAGCCTTCTCTTTGCTGCTTCAATCCTTTCTCTTACAGATTTATCATCAAGAGCAGGAGAGTTTGATTTCTGCATAAAAAACATGAAATATACATAACAGAAACATCCAACAAATATGGAATGCACATCATTTGTGCTTGAAACTTAGTAAATGTAATCAACATGCACATCAGATTTCAATTTTAAACTCTTCAATTCCATTTTGTTTGCTTACATGTGATGAAGGAAGTGGAAGAGAGCTAGGCTTGTTGAAATCTAACTTTTGGTGCAAATTCTGCTTCTGGCTTACAACTCGCCGTCTCCTATGATTGATCACAATGTGATTTTGAGCACCACTTTTTGTTTCTTGTTTGCTATACTGTCTGTCATCCAGTTTGAATGGCTGCTCTATTCTATGATTCTGGATTTGCTCCACTGAAAACAAAGGGAAAATTTATGTAAGTTGTGCTAATTTGGAAGGAGAAATGAATGGGAATAATTATTAGTTTGAGAGCACACCTGCGGCTGCCATGGTATCTACAGCAACTTCTCCAGCACTTTTCATCCATTCATCTGCAACTTCTCTCCACCTTCTGCAAAGTGCAATGCATGCCATTAAAAGTGCAACATATAAAAGCATAAAGCTGTTATGAATATCAAATATGCTTCCATCTCAATCCCTACAGCTATTGTGACCAAGAGAACCTGTTGATCAGGTAAAGCTGGAATTCATCAAGAAAATTAAACGTTTAGGTAGAAACACCATTTTCCCCTAAATTAAACATTTAAACAAGATTCAATTCTGCCAAGGGAGGAAACAAGATTTACCTGACAAGCTTCTTCGCCATGGAGCTAATTGGTTTGGACTTGTGCTTCTGCAAGCATTTGACATTTCTGCCAATCATAGTTTCCTGTATGTAATTTATAATTGAACAGTGAGAGAAGGTCAAAGAAATGTTAAATTAAACTCCACTTCCAGTTCCACCAAGAACAAGAAAATATATAAACCCAGTAGCTAATTCAACACGAAGCTGAAGCTAGATTGCATTATCTACAAACCCAATAACATGTAAACTTAGAATACTCATTTACCTTTAGGATTTCAATAGACAATGCCATCGACTCCAATCTTCTCAGTGAGTCGCCCAGTTGGTTTTCCGACTGTAAAGTGCAACACAAACATTGCTTCTTAACAGAAATGAACAAGCCCTAATTTCAATACCATTCAGCTTTCGATGTATTTGTAAATCCCAATTTCTTCAAACGAGCAGAAAAAATGAAAATTCACCGAGACATTAATGAAAAATGAGCAGTGCTGCAAGAAATGAAAGTCTTACCTCATCTTGATTTGAAAGAATGTGTTTTATATTGAACACCTCTTTCACTATTTCACATTCTTTAGGCACAGGCACAGTTATGGTTTGATAGCTATTGATCCTCTCTGCAATATCATTGACCTTTTTATGAATACCATCATCTTCATCTTCAGCAGATGATCTTGATGCGTAAACCATCTCTGCTATTTTATCCCTCCTCTTCACTAATTCCTGAGGGCAATCACACGCTGCAACATCGATTGCATGTTCAATCAAGCTGCATATATCACTCTCTGCGCTCTCAAAAAACATCCTCCATTCTTCTACCAATCCCATTTTAACTCTATGCCCTGCTATTTAACTTTGATTCTCAATCCTGCTCACAACATAATCAAATTTGAAACTTCAATACATTAAAAACATCAAATTACCAACCAAAAATTAGCAGTAGCAGCTTTTAAATTTTAGTCACCTCAAATTGAAACCGCTCCACGAAAATTCTGAGTAGACCAGAACTCAAATTCTTTTAAACCAATAGCGAGAATGCGAAATGGATTGAATTCGAAATTCAGGCAGAGAACTTTTTAAAATGGGCGTGGTACTGATTTTTTTTAAATGGGAGTGGTCTTGCGTTTTTCAAATATATGCTATTTTGGGCAATGCAAAGTCATTTTTGAAATATATTTAGTCACTCACAAGCACATGCATGTAAATATGTACATACCCGTGTAATCCTGCTTTACTCACTCACAAGCACATGCAAGTATAACAAATAGCCGTTGCCGAAAAGAATAGTTAAAAAGTACAACAGAACAATTAATTATAATCATTTGTGAATTCATTTATGCTTGGCCAATTATTGTTATTCTTCATGTTCCTTCACATATACCCTTCATTAGAAACTCAAAATTGTTTTTGATTTTTTAAATTCTTAATTATTTTTAATATTGTAATTTATTTATTTAATTTATTATATTTTAGATTATTTTTTGGTTTTTCATTTTTATTTTTTATTATATTTAATATTTTTTTAATTTTATTATTTGTTTATATTTTTTTTATTATTTATCATTTTTCCATTTTTAATTATTTTGTTCATATTTTTTATTGTTTTGTTTATTTATATTTTTTATTTTAAATTATTTATTTTTTAATTTTTATTGTTATTTATTTATTTACTATTTATTTTTTAATTTTTTTAAAGATTTGTTTTTAATAACATATGGGAGATTATTTTGATTGTCATTTTGCTTGTTTCTATCTACTATTTTGTGGGGAGGATTCCATGCGAAAGCATGCTTGACAACTAGGTCGCCAAGACCTCAACCCCTCGTGAGGTCCATCTTGATGGCATCTAGAATCTCACCAAAGGCTTATTTTGTTTCGCTTTTTTGAGTCTATCCATGTTTTGACCATTCTCCAACATGGGCCGTGGTATGTCATGTTGTTTTTGCCTGTTTTTCTGCCATAGTCAAGAGACTTCTTTGTCTCTGATGACAAGAAGCTGACGGTCTTGGTTTGGATTGAATTCCTCGATCCCCCTTTGTCATGTTGGTCATCTTTGCAAACTGTTGCACAGTCCATCGGTAAGGTTGTCTGTGTTGTCAAGAAGGTGACCAGTTTTATCATGCTCGCACTTAAAAGAGGGTTTGTGTAAAAGTTGATTTGTCTTGAGACCTCAAGGACACTATTGACTTTAAAATATGAGGTCTTTGCCACGCACAAAAAGTGCTCTATTTGAATCTATCCAATACTTGTTTTTCAGTGCTAGTTTTCGGAACACAAGCTTAAGGATTGCCTTTTAGCTGCCTTGCGAGTTAAGACCTCCTCTAAGGAGTCTAAACCTTCACACTCCTCTAAGGCCCCTAAAATTGATGAGGGTTGGGAAATAGTTGCTTGAAATTGGAAGAGTTCTTCATTTGCTTTGGCTTCACACAAGCCACAAGGTTCCAGCCTCAGTTTTAACCTCTTAGCCAAACTCTCTTTGCCATTCTTACAATCCATTCTAGACATTTGGAGGCTAGAAAAGGAGCTCCCAAAAAGTGTAGGGTGTCTTAGTTTAGCTTCTAGATGGCATCAATTTTTCTTTGCACAATAGCTTCTCCTCCCTTGGGAATAAGGATACCATGCATGAATTTGAATCATAAATTGTATGTCATGAAATATCTAAGGTCTTATCGACATCACCAAGAAGTATTCTGTGTGAGATACTTGATAGAAGTATCTTGGTTTTTGGTGCAGTCACGGTTGGGAGGGACCTTGAGGAGATGAACCCGGACCGTGCAACAGGAGTGAAACGAAACAAAAACAAGAAAAGTTGATGGAGGTAATGCAAAACTGATTGATTTATATCATGAAAACTAATTACAATCAGCCAACAACACGTGGGATAAAAGATTCAGCTCACTGGTCTGAATATATACAAGCTCAATTACAGTGTTGGACAAATCTAGGCTCCTTGATCTCAGGACAAATCTTCTATGTTCTCAAAAGTGTTTTCTAAAAGCTTAAATACATTGAATTATATGATCTAGATGGATCCACATCATCCCAAGGCAAATTAAAGGTAGATGGACAAAATGAAACGTGTAAACTAGCAGGTCCACTTTTGCTAAAAAGAATACTCCGAAAAATACAAAGGATGAAGTACGGACCAAAGGGAAGGTCGCCCACATGCCAAGGAATATTTGTAACAACAAACCGAATCTCCACAAGCTACAGAAAGAATGCTGAACGTTTTCTAATAGGAGAAAGGTCCAAGTGTACTACGGACTTCGGGTAAGGAAGATAATCATGTCCACAAGCAAAATCCAGGTCCACAAGATCTAGTGAGAAAATGTAGAAAGAAATGTTGAAACTGCAAAACAGAAAATAAACTGAAAAGAAATATTTTTGGTTGATGCAAGATTGCCAAGAAGAAGGAATGTTCCAGCACTAGGCTAGATGGTTTTTGCGTTCAGGAAGTCAATTCTTTTCCATTCATGTTTGCTCCAACATGTAGGATTATTTGGCCAAAGGGCTTGGTTTTCACTTCTAATCATGAGGTTAGGCAGGCAGGTGTTGCCACTCTCCTTGCACCATGTTGGCAGTCATCTATTGTGGCTCCTAGGTTACATCCTACTGAACAACTTTTTTGGATGGTTATGCCAATGGACACTCATTCCTTTGGGAACATTAATGTTCATGCTCCATGTGATGTTGTTGAGAGGATCTTATCTATGTCGATGGATTGCATATTCATTAACACCAAGTACTTGGGTGTTGTGCGAGGGTTTTAACATGGCTGAGGTTGTCTCTGGGAAAGAAGGTTTAATTCTTTTTCTTGGTTTTGTTTAAATGTATAATAAATTGGGGCTCTTTGATCCCAACACTAACCGACACCATTCCCATGACATTTGGCACATGTGGAGTGATTTCTTTGTTGAGTCATCCACCCATGTTGGCTCACATTCAACGGGTTTGGAATTTAGAGAGTCGTTGGACTCGGTAAATTGGGTGGTTTACTTGGTGGGATGGTGTCATTCAATGCAGAGATTTCTTTCTTTGAATGGTGTCATTCAATAATAATTTTTTACTATTATTTATTTATTAATTAATTTATTATATTTTAGATTATTTTTTATTTTTTATATTTTATAGTTTTACTTTATTATTTGTTTATTTATTTTATTTATTTTTAGGTCTTTGGGATTTGATCATGTAGCTTTTTTATGTTGCCAACATTTCAGATGAAACACCATGATCCTTCACGAGGGCAATAGAGCAAGTGAGAGATTAGGAGATCAGAAACATTGGCAACATCAAATTTAAGCTACATGGTCAAATGCAAATGAACTAAAAAATAAATCACTATGGACTGTGGAAGTTTCATGAATTTAATTATTTTAATTATTTTCTAATCTCCTTTCACATACTCTCTTGCCCTAATGATGGATCATGGTGCTCTCTCACTTGCTCTCTTTCGTTGATGATGGATCATGGTGTTTGATCTGAAGCTTGGCAACATCAAAAAGCTACATTGTTAAATCGAGAAGAACTAAAAACAAATCACTATGGACTGTGGAGGTTTCAGATTGATTTATTTATTTGACTTTTAGATTTTTTAAATAGTTTATATATATTTTTTATTTAGTTGTTTATTTTTTTAATTATAATTTTATTTTTTTATTATAATTTTAATATTTTTAATTTTTTAATTATTTATTTTTAAGTTTTTTTAAGATTTAGTTTTAGTAACACATGGGGGATTATTTTGATTGTCATTTTTCTTGTTTTTGTCTCCTATTTTTTTTAGTGTCTATTGTCATACTACAATTATTGTAAAATTCTTTATGTTTATTATGGTCTCAGCCAACCTCAGTCTAGTAATGGATGTTGATGTTGAAGCTTTGATGACTAGCGATGATAGCACCCCTAAAAGAACATCCTAGGAAATTTCTTCCCAAAGTATTTCACGATGTTCATCTTTTAGTACCCCTAATGTTGTTTTTCCCATTCAAGATTTTGATAGTGCATTCCTACGGCTTAAACAATTTACTTTGATAGGGTATTTGGTGGGGAGGATTCCACCTGAAAGCATGCTTGACAACTAGGTCACCAAGACCTTAGCCCCTTATTGGGTCCATCTTGATGCCATCTAGAATCTCACCAAAGGCTTTTCTTGTTTCATTTTGTTGAGTCTAACAATGTTTTGATCATTCTCCGACATGGGCCTTGGCATGTGATATCGTTTTTGCTTTTCTTTCAGCCATAGTTAAGAGAATTATTTGTCATTGATGACAAGAAGCTCAAGGTCTTAGTTTGGATTGAATTACTCAATCTGGCTTTGCCATATTGGTCATTTTCACAAACCATTGTCCAGTCAATTAGTAAGGTTGTTTGTGTTGTCAAGCCTGACTAGTTTCATCATGCTCGCCTTTGGAGGAGGGTTTGTGTACAATTTGATTTGTCTTGAGACCTCAAGGACAGTATTGGCATTCAAATATGAGGTAATTTTCACTCACAACGAGTGCTGTATATTAATCTACTTGATACTTGTTTTCAGTGCTAGTCTTCAATACATAAGATTAAGGATTTGTTTAGTTATTTTTTATTTATTATTTATGTATTTTTTTATTTTTCTTATTTTAAATTATTTTATTCATATTTTTATTATATTTTTAATTTTTTTATTCATTTATATTGTTAATATTTTTTGTTTTTATTTTTATTTATTTATTTACTATTTAATTTTTTAATTTTGTTTAAGATTTGGTTTTTATAACATATGGGAGATTATTTTGATTGTCATTTTGCTTGTTTCTACCCACTATCTATTTTTTTAGTGTCTATTGTCATACTGCATTTTTTGTGAAAGTCTTTATGTTTATTATGGTCTTAGCCAACCTTAGCCCAGTAATGGATGCTGGCATAAAGAACATCCTAGGAAATTTCTTCCCAACGTCTTTCATGACATACATCTTATGGTACCCCTAATGTTGTTTAAACCATTCAATATTTTGATAGTGCATGTTTTTGGCTTAAACAATTTACTTTGATAGGGTATTTTGTGGGGAGGATTCCACTCGAAAGCATGCTTGACAACTAGGTCACGAAGACCTCAACCCCTGATGAGGTCAATCTTGATGGCATCTAGAATCTCACTAAAGGCTTTTTTTATTTCGCTTTTTTTAGTCTAACCATGTTTTGACCATTCTCCAACATGGGCCTTGGTATGCCATTCCGTTTTTGCTTGTTTTTCTGCCATAGTCAAGAGACTTCTTTGTCTTTGATGACAAGAAACTCACAGTCTCGGTTTTGATTGAATTCCTCGATCTCCCTTTGTCATGTTGGTCTTTTTTGCAAATTGTTGCCCAGCCCATCAATAAGGTTGTGTGTGTTATCAAGAAGGTGAACAGTTTTATCATGCTCGTGCTCAGAAGAGGGTTTGTGTAAAATTTGATTTGTCTTGGGACCTCAAGGACACTATTGACTTTCAAATATGATGTCTTTGTCGCTCACAAATTGCGCTCTATTTGAATCTATCCAATACTTATTTTAAGTGCTAATCTTTAGAACACAAGATTAAGGATTGCCTTCTAGATTCCTTGCGAGTTAAGACTTCCTCTAAGGAGTCTGAACCTTCACATTCGTCTAAGGCCCCTAAAGTTGAGGAGGGTTTGGCAATAGTTGCTCGAAATAGGAAGAATTCTTCATTTGCTTTGTCTTCTCAGAAGCCACAAGGTTGCAGCCTCAATGTTAAGCTCTCAGCCAAAATCTCTTTTTCATTCTTACAACCCCTTCTAGATGTTTCAAGGTCAGAAAAGGAGCTCCCAAAAAGCCCAGGGTGTCTTATCTTAGCTTCTTGATGGCATCAATTTTTCTTTACACAACATCTTCTACTCTCTTGGGAATAAGGGCACCATACATGAAATTGAATCATGAATTGTATGTCATGAAATATCTAATGTCTTATCGAACTCACAAAGAAGTATTTTGTGCAATATACTTGATAGAAATGTCTTGGTTTATGGTACAGTCAAGGTTAGGAGGAACTTTAAGGAGATCAATACGGACCATGCAACATGAGTGAAACACAACAGAAACAAGACAAGATGAAGAAGGTAATGCGAAACTGATTGATTGATATCATGAAAACTAATTACAATCAACCAATAACATGCAGGCTACAAGAATCAGCTCACTGGTCTGAATACATACAAGCTCGATTACAGTGTTGGTCAACTCTAGGCCCCTTGATCTTAAGATAGATCTTCTATGTTCTAAAACCTGATTTCTAAAAGCTTAATTACATTGATTTATATGATCTAGAGGGATCCACATCAGCCCAGATTGAATCAAAGGCCGATGAAAAAAATGAAACGTGTAAACCACCAGGTCCACTTCCGCTAAAAAGAATACTCCAGAAAATCCAAAGGATGAAGTGCGGACCAAGGGGAAGGTTGTTCAAATGCCAAAGAATGTTGGAAGAAACAAAATGATGCTTCGCAAGCTATGAAAAGAATCCTGAAGAATTTCCAATAGCAAAAAAGGTCCAAGTGGTTCCGAAGTACTAATCCAGAAAACTGTGTCAAATTTTGAAAGCGATAACTTTCCAGAGAAAGATCCAAATGTACCGCTGAATTAGGGTAAGGTAGATAATAGTGTCCACAAGCAAAGTCTAACTCCACAAGATCCTGTGAGAATATTTAGAAAGAAATGTTGAAACTGCAAAATAGGATACAAACCAAAAAGAAATGTTTTTGGTTGATGCAAGATTGCCAAGAAGCAGGGATGTTCCTGCACTAGTTTAGATGCTTTTTGGGTTCAGGATGTCAAATTTTCTCCATTCATGTTTTCTCCAGCATGTAGGGTTATTTGCCAACGGCCTTGGTTTTCACCTCCAATCATGAGGTCAGGCAGCGAGGTGTTACCACTCTCCTTGCACCATGTTCGCAGTCTTCTATTGTGGCTTTTAGGTTAGATCATACTCAACAGCTTGTTTGGATCATTATGTCAATGGAAAATCATTCCTTTGGGTCCATTAATGTTCATGCTTTGTGTGATGATGTTGAGAGGATCTTTTCTATGTCGATGGATTGCATATTCATTGACACCAAGTACTTTGGTGTTTTGCGATGATTTTAGCATGATCGAGGTTGTCTCTGAGATAGAAGGTTTAATTCTTTTTCGATGGATAACTGGTGAACAAGAAGCCTAGTTTTGTACATGCATAATAACTTGGGGCTCTTTGATCCCAACACTAACTGCCACCATCCCCATGACATTTGGTATATGTGGAGTGATTTCTTTGTTGAGTCATCAACCCATATTGGCTCACATTCAACAGGTTGGGAATTTAGAGAGTTGTCTAACTCATCAAATTGGGTGGTTTACTTGGTGGGATGGTGTCATTCAATGGACAACTTGCTTTCTCAAGATTTATGGTCAATAAATAGCCATGTATCAATTGTAGCTGTATGAAGCTAGCTCCCTAGATCTCCTCCATGACATAGAGGTGCTTGTCATAAATCCTTTCTCTCCTACCCTATAGGTTAGGGTTGATCAGCTTCACAACGAGAAGCAAATTTTTGATAGCCATGTTGTATGTGGTGCCTAGATTAAAGCTAGGCTTCATTGACTTAAGGTTCAAGATCTCGCTCCCAAGAAATTCTTCTGGGCTCTTCAAGCACATCATTCCTCCTTGGGCATCAAGAGAATTAATAAAGGTCAGTCTATGCTCTTTGAGCTATTGGACATTCTCTAGATGTTTGTTTGTGCTATGTATCTATCTCACCATTTTTGCTTTCTCAAGATTTATGGTCAATAAATAGCCATGTATCGATTGCATTTGTATGAAGCTAGCTCCCTATATCTCCTCCATGACATAGAGGTGCTTGACATAAATCCTTTCTCTCCTACCCTATAGGCTAGGGTTGATCTACTTCACCACGAGAAGCAAATTGTTGATAGCCATGTTGTATGTGGTGCCTAGATTAAAGCTAGGCTTCATTGACTTAAGGTTCAAGATCTTGCTCCCAAGAAATTCTTTTGGGCTCTTCAAGCACATCATTCCTCCTTGGGCATCAAGAGAATTAATAAAGGTCAGTCTATGCTCTCTGAGCTATCGGACATTCTCTAGATGTTTGTTTGGGCTATGTATCTATCTCACCATTTATATGTATATGTATCTCTCTCTACCCTTATATCTACCCCTCTCTTTACCTCTCTCTATATATCACCTCTTATTTCTATCTTTATCTTTCTATATCTCCCTCTCCTCTCCAGATCTCTCTCTTTCTCTATTTCCATCTCCATCTCTATCTTTATTTTCAGCTCAACCTCTATATCCTCAATTCTTTCTTTATCTCTCTTAAGCTTCCCGATTTGATCTCTTCCTCTTTCTCAATCTCTCCCTATTATGAATATAACATGCCTATTGACAATGAAGTTTGATTATTTTCTTGGTTTAAAGATTTAAATTTAGTCATGTTTAGATCGCTACAAATGGACATACTTGATTTGAAGCTACCACTTCTCTATTGCGACCTTTGTTGTGAAAGCCACATCATTTTCTAAAATTTCTACCAACTGATCCCAACTATGAAAAATACAGTGATTTTTTCTAGTTGACCTTCCACAACTCTTCGACGTACCCATTGCACACTAAGGTGCAATTGCTAGTTTATGTAAAGTTTGGACACAATTTTACTCAGATCTTTCAACATTTTTCCTCACATGAGTAGTCTATCTAGTTGTCTTTTTATTTTATGTTAATTCATTTATGTTTGGCCCCTAGCCCAAATTCAGTAATTGGAGAGATACCTCCAATTTGTCAAGCTGCAGAATCCAAGAGAATTGTAAATATTCATGTTCCTTCACATATATTCTTCCTTATAAACTCAAATTTTTTTTTTTTTTAGTTTTTAATTATTTCTTTAATTTTCTAATTTATTATTATTATTTTGAATTTATTTATTTATTTAATTTTTTTTATTTTTTTAATTATTTTTAATATTTTATTTAATTTATTTAAATTTTTTATTTACAATCTACTTTGATAGGGTATTTTATCGAGAGGATTTTACTCGAAAGCATGCTTTGTAATTTTGTCACCAAGACCGAGGCCCCTCATGGGTTCCATCTTGATGGCATCTAAAATCTCACCAAAGGATTTTTATTGCTTCGCTTTGCTGAGGCTAATCATCTTCAAGCCATTCCTCAACATGGGCCTTGGTATGTCCGGTTGTCTTTGCTTATTTTTATCAATGTAAAAATAGGTTTCGAGTGGACCCAAAACCCCCAATAATAGGTTTTGAAAGGACCTGAAACCACCTATTATTTCCAGACATCTAGAGGCCTCTAACCAAGACGTTGTACGAGAGGTAAGAAAAGATTCACAACAACCAACTAGAAGCCAAATGTCAGTCAAACATTAGAAGATAGATGTTACATATTGGGCTGGATGCAGTGGTTCTCAGTGCAACACTCTAGTTAGGGTCTCATTGCAGTATGCTATGTTGTGCATCTGTGTGAACACGATCAAAATTCAAAATATATAGTTTATATATATGCTATGTCAACAAATGGTTTATATACAAAATATATATGCTATGTCAACATATAGTTTATTTTATTTTCTACAAAATATAAATTTTATATGGTGGCTTGCTAAGCTTTTTATGTGGGTGTGAGAAGGGATTGTTGAGTATGAAGGAATAGTTTAGGAAAGTACTCCTTAATCCAAATAAGTCATTTTCTTCTCGTGGAATGTCTTAAGAAAATTTAAAAATATATATAATCTAATTTAATATTGTCACATCTAAAGCGTGCCGAATGCACTTCGAAGATATGCTATTACATAAAGAAGATTGTTAAGGTGATGTCAAGTCTTGATCCATGAGGGTAGGAAAACATAGATGGATTGGTATAAAAGGTTCCATTCAACTTGGAGGAAATGGATAATTACCTAAGGGGATAATGTGAGATTGGATCATGTTAAAATTATGATACAAATAGCTTTGGAAAAGGGATGATGAAATGGTTAAGTATGGGAAATTGTAGAGATAGATATAACACCAAGGTAAGAACACTAGAACTAATTTTAGCACTATGGATTAATCCAAGACTCAAAATTACACTAAGAGGCACCCCTTACCTCTTAAATTAATTCCATAGGTGGGTTTATCCTCCAATATAGTGCCATTGGTTAGCTAATCATGTGAACTTCCATGATAAGTATGATTACCATACACTTTCATAACATGAGGAAATGCTAATTTCTTGGGAATGAAATAAGCAAAGATATGATTAAATAATATCTGATCGTAAATAGTCATAGAGTAATTAGGATTTGATCATACGGAAAATTTCTAGGAGAGCTACAATAGTTGTAACATCATGAATTAACAACATTAAAAAGTACACTGTGAATTAATTATGTAATGACATAAAAATTGAAAACATCATGAATTAATTATGTAACCATATAGGTTAAATATAATTTTATCAAGAAATCAATTTCAAATAGATAATATAATCACATAAATCATACATTTCAATGTCATTGATCTTGTTCTTCATCCAACTCTTTGTCTGTATTATCCAATCCAAATTCGACATTGTAAGGATTGGTCATATCATCATCATCGTTATTGATATCAGTTTCAGGTATTGTCATCATCCACATAGATATCATCTTCATGAACATTAAATCCTACATCATCATGATCTAGTGCATCCTCTTTGACATCTTCGTCAGACACATCATCAACTAACTCTTGATCCTGATCATCATATACATCATCTTCTAGTTCTTTGGTATCTTCTTCTTCCATCACATTATACTTTACCATCCTTCTTCTTGGATGATGTCTAACAACACATAACCAATCCGGTTTACTTGGAACCTCTACGTAAAATACTTGCTCACATTGTCTTGGAAGAACATAGGGCTCATTTCTAGATCGATCGATCGACCTTGTTTTAACCATGGTAAATCCTTTATCACGTTCAATAACAATTCTCTCAGGATCATTTTCTTTTAATCGTACCCTGTACCATTGGATGACAAACAGAACTAATTTGAAGGACTTAAAGTCACACTCAAATATATCATCCAAAATCCCATAGTATCAATTTTCTAAGACTTCTTGATGTATGTCGCTTCTAGATGAAACATTACTCACCTGAAAGACTGTAGTTATCCCAGAATGACAAGTATTCTTCGTGTCATCCAACTTTTTGATTCAAAATTTACGACCATTGCACCACATATCCTTGTGGTGTTTTACCTCTAATATGTCAAACATGTAAAAATTATTGCATCGTTAGTTGATAAATTCAATCAGTATAAAGACATATAATTAACAACTTTCCAATGGACGATAATCATGCCCCCATTCAGCGTGACCATGCCACCTACAAAAACAGGGGCATAAACCATTATCAAAACACATCCAGTGCTGCAATAAGTCTTCCCAATGAATTAATTCAACCGACATCCCTATTATAACTGCTTGTTCAATCAAATCATATTCAAAATCATATGTATAGCAATTAAAAAATATTTGGCAGAACGCCAACAAGTGCTAACCGTATACTCGTCAGCCCACAAATTAAGGTGGTGCTAACCATTTGCCTCTTGGCCCACAAATTTTTGTGTATGTTGAAATAGCGACGAAAATCAAGGAGCGTCTGAATTTTGATGAACGTCGAGCATAAATTTAAAATAAAAATAAAAATTTCACATTAAATATGTAGGTACTCGATGATACAATTAATTATTGGACTTTCATCAAAAAGGTTCATCGGATTTTGTAGTCAAATGAGTTAGTGTTAGTAGTAACTATATTGGAATATGGGTCTGCTCATTATCTTTTTTTCTCAAAAGAGTCTATTGGTAACAATTAGAGATCAACATATTCTCTATGTGTCTCCATCATTAGTTTTTTAATAGTTTCACAATCCTTAGTATTATGAAATAGATTTTTTTGAATCTCATGCCACATACCTATATCTTGTTGTGTCTTCTTTCACACCCTATTACTTCTTTCCCAGTGATTTTAAAACAAACTGGTTGACTATATTCTTCCCTACAAACTTACTGTTACTTTCACCTTTGACTTATTCACAAAATACACTCTCGTCCCTTTCGTTATGTGAATTTTTCTCCAAGAGAAAATAAGTGATGAAATGACCCTTTTATAATTAAAATGGGGGATAAAAATAAAGGATATTATAATTCTTTGGTTTAAAGAAAGGTTAATAAAGAATGTTTTTGAAAAAAATCTCTTAAAAGAGAGTTATAATTATATTTATTAAAGGGTGAATAAAGGTCACCTTTTCGAAAGGGTGTGATGGTTTGGAAACCACCCCTTAAAAGGTTATATAAGTCATTTATGTGAGACTGGGAAGGGGGCATGGAGATCACTCAAGGAAGAAGAAGAAGGTGGCTTGGTGGGCTATGGGAATGGGAGGAAATATAGGAATTTAGAGGGCACAAAGGAATGAAGGATAAGGTCATTGGTTGGCATGGGCATTGGAGAAGGGGAACACAACATGTGTCCAACTCAGGGTATGGTGTATACTCGAGAGTGTCCTAGCCAGGGCTGTGTTTATTTCATGTCGTGAAGGCATGCGAGGTTTTGTGTAAGAACCTGTCCTCCTGGAGTGTTTACTTGTCATAAAAGAGCCTAGACCTATGACTATTCCTTTGAATTGTAGATAATATGGTTGGTTCTATGTAAGAATCAGCTTCCTCTATGGCGTGCCATAGCCATAAAGGACCCAAGGCAACTGGAATCTTCTTGGAGTGAGAATGACTATTCCAAGTGCTCAAGATTAAGATAAGTATTGGAAAACCTCAAGTGATTCTATAAGATATTGATAATGCTTTATATGTGATTTGTTGATAATATGGTTATATTAAGTGGTTATGTTATTTGATTTATTGTGCTATCAAATTGCTTATTAATTATTATCGAATTATTACATGTTAAATTTATATAGTTACTTACATATAATTTAATGATAATTACTTGTAATTAATGAACTTTATATTAACATTTAATCTATTAAATCCGCTATAAATAATTAAATAAGTCTTGGAGAAAAGTTCCTTTACACCTTTCTACTTGAATTTTTCCTCAATTTTTAAAATATACTTGAAGGCACTTGCTAATGTTTCCATATCAAGGAATTCTGGTTTGGTTTGATTATACCTATTAAGCCCACTTCGATACTTCAAAACTGGATATTTCTCAGAATATTGGATGCCAATTTTCACCAAAAGTGCATGAAATGTGTTAGTATGTACACTTGAAGTTATTGGTCCTTCAGTTAGACAAATTGCGATTGTATATATTTTTATTCATAGGCTTCTTCAAGAAAATACTCTTCTTTTATGGGCTCCATGAATTCTCCCCATGTGATTTTTTCATCAAAATCTACATCAAATTCCTTTCCAACTTGTCCTTCCTTGGATGACAACTTAGGTTCCCATAATTGCTTCACACGACTCTTAGTTTTAAAGAGGAAAAAAGTGATTTTATAAACATCTAAGAAATGAGTGATAGAAAAATACCTTTCAAGTTTTAATAATAAGTCATCACAAACATCCACATTATTTTTTTCCTTCAAAAGTTGGGATATCAAAAATTACATACACCCTGAATGGAGTATGTCTACCAAATGGTGGGTTTGTTGAATTTATTTGTGAACTTCGATTTTCTAGCATTCAAGAGAATTGTTCCATCATTTCCTCATGTTGTTTGTTTAGTGAATTTTCAACCTGCATTTTAAATAGATCATCTAATATGTCAAGTTCTTAGTTAAACATTTGTGATCGTGTGTGTTTCAAAGGAAGGTAATAAGAAGGATATCTTGTTTCTAACCCAATTCTTTGGTATGTTGATCGTGTCCAATGGAAAGAGAACACAATCTATGATACTAGTAGTTTGAATTATTATTTTGGATTACAATGCTTAGTGTATAGCCTAGAGTATTATATACCTTTCACGATGAAACTGAGAACAACAAACTCATAAGGATGTGTATGCGGCTCAAAATGGTTGTTTATTAGAGCTTTAAAAAATTAGTTTATAAAGTTTGGAAAGGATTCCAACAATGACCACATCCCTTTGGAATTCAAAATGAAAAATTTGGATGTGAATAATTACAATAAAATGAAAAATATATAAAAATACTATATGTTTTATTACTCCAACTTCGGAGGGTCATAACATTTTGCTTTAATGCTCAAAATCTAAATATTATTAAACTATTGGAAAGATCTGCAAGAGCTGTAGTTTTGGTCCCTTAAATCAAATTCTTATGCTTACCCTATTCAGTTTAATGGATTAACAACATTTTCCATAACAATGTGAATTACTGAAAGATTAAAATAACAAAAAAAAATGGATTCTCAATATTTTCCATAATCACTTGTTCCAACAACACTAGAGTGCTCCTAAATTGCTATTTGATCAATTAGTTTCAATTATTTTGTTTTTTTCATTTCTAATAAGCTTTTTCTTTTTTTTTCAATAACAAGTACAATAGAAAGATTTCTTTCAGACATTTAATTGCTCTTTACCTTCAATTAGATCTATAGGTGCAAAATTAATTTAGGTCGCATCTTTTGTCATGGATTTGAATCTTGAAAATTTAAATTTAAATATTTTAATTTTGCCTCATGGTTTCCTCCCTTTCTAGTTGTTATGAGTGAATTAAAGAGGCTCCTTTAGAATATGATGGTATATTGAAAAACCAAGGTCGTACTTTAGAAGAATCATATGGGATAGATAGAGGAACTTATTGACCACATATATAATTTGATGCAAGTTAGTAAAATAACTACATAAAAATTTTATAATCCTCTTAAGATCATACTATACGTTTTTTGCTCTAACATCAGCTCATCATTATTGAATCAATTCATGTAGGAGTTTCATTGAGGAGAATTTCACTCTTTGTAATTCAATAATTTTCTTATTTAAGTGTTTATAAACATAGGTTTATTAGATAGATCAAATTCTAGTTATTGTCGAATTTTAATTTTCATATCAAGTTTGACTCTATGCATGTATAGAATGGCCTCGTGCCCACAAAAATGAACAAGAAATTATACAATTTTACCATTTTACAAGTCAGTAAATTATAGAAAAATGAAGAAAAATAAAATTTACCGATTCTTTTTATAATCATTAAACTGTTCCACTTTATTTTTAAACTACGATAAAACTGATGCTTCTCCAAAGGCCGGCTGATCGTTTTTGCTAGTAATATAAGCGCTGATCGTTTTTGCTCGTAAATTACATTTGTTTGAGAGAAAACACCAAGCTAATTCAAAAAACCGTTACATTCAACGTCTCCCAAAGTAATTCAAAAAACCGTTACATTCAACGGTATCAGAAATAAACAAATTCTTACAAATTTAAATTGGTGTTTTGCCACCCGGTTTTGAGTGGGAAACAACCGTTACAAATTAAACTGGAAACATCTAATTATCCCAGGTAATCAAAGCATACATGCTTCATCTAATTGCTGGCATAATAAGCTGCCCAAATTCAATTCTTCATCCACTGGTGATGATGATGCTTTGCTAATCTCTTTGACCCATCTAATTGCTTAGGCAGGTCTTTGATTTCGATAAGCTGAACCGTGCGTTGCTTCTTCACTGCAGTTCAAATAATTAGAGATTCATTATGACTATTAGTAGGTCACCCACTTGATAATTCAGAAACAAGATCAAAATTAGTTCAAAGAAACACAAACCCTTTTCAGCTTGTCGGTACCCTTCTTGAAGCCTTCTCTTTGCTGCTTCAATCCTTTCTCTTACAGATTTATCATCAAGAGCAGGAGAGTTTGATTTCTGCATAAAAAACATGAAATATACATAACAGAAACATCCAACAAATATGGAATGCACATCATTTGTGCTTGAAACTTAGTAAATGTAATCAACATGCACATCAGATTTCAATTTTAAACTCTTCAATTCCATTTTGTTTGCTTACATGTGATGAAGGAAGTGGAAGAGAGCTAGGCTTGTTGAAATCTAACTTTTGGTGCAAATTCTGCTTCTGGCTTACAACTCGCCGTCTCCTATGATTGATCACAATGTGATTTTGAGCACCACTTTTTGTTTCTTGTTTGCTATACTGTCTGTCATCCAGTTTGAATGGCTGCTCTATTCTATGATTCTGGATTTGCTCCACTGAAAACAAAGGGAAAATTTATGTAAGTTGTGCTAATTTGGAAGGAGAAATGAATGGGAATAATTATTAGTTTGAGAGCACACCTGCGGCTGCCATGGTATCTACAGCAACTTCTCCAGCACTTTTCATCCATTCATCTGCAACTTCTCTCCACCTTCTGCAAAGTGCAATGCATGCCATTAAAAGTGCAACATATAAAAGCATAAAGCTGTTATGAATATCAAATATGCTTCCATCTCAATCCCTACAGCTATTGTGACCAAGAGAACCTGTTGATCAGGTAAAGCTGGAATTCATCAAGAAAATTAAACGTTTAGGTAGAAACACCATTTTCCCCTAAATTAAACATTTAAACAAGATTCAATTCTGCCAAGGGAGGAAACAAGATTTACCTGACAAGCTTCTTCGCCATGGAGCTAATTGGTTTGGACTTGTGCTTCTGCAAGCATTTGACATTTCTGCCAATCATAGTTTCCTGTATGTAATTTATAATTGAACAGTGAGAGAAGGTCAAAGAAATGTTAAATTAAACTCCACTTCCAGTTCCACCAAGAACAAGAAAATATATAAACCCAGTAGCTAATTCAACACGAAGCTGAAGCTAGATTGCATTATCTACAAACCCAATAACATGTAAACTTAGAATACTCATTTACCTTTAGGATTTCAATAGACAATGCCATCGACTCCAATCTTCTCAGTGAGTCGCCCAGTTGGTTTTCCGACTGTAAAGTGCAACACAAACATTGCTTCTTAACAGAAATGAACAAGCCCTAATTTCAATACCATTCAGCTTTCGATGTATTTGTAAATCCCAATTTCTTCAAACGAGCAGAAAAAATGAAAATTCACCGAGACATTAATGAAAAATGAGCAGTGCTGCAAGAAATGAAAGTCTTACCTCATCTTGATTTGAAAGAATGTGTTTTATATTGAACACCTCTTTCACTATTTCACATTCTTTAGGCACAGGCACAGTTATGGTTTGATAGCTATTGATCCTCTCTGCAATATCATTGACCTTTTTATGAATACCATCATCTTCATCTTCAGCAGATGATCTTGATGCGTAAACCATCTCTGCTATTTTATCCCTCCTCTTCACTAATTCCTGAGGGCAATCACACGCTGCAACATCGATTGCATGTTCAATCAAGCTGCATATATCACTCTCTGCGCTCTCAAAAAACATCCTCCATTCTTCTACCAATCCCATTTTAACTCTATGCCCTGCTATTTAACTTTGATTCTCAATCCTGCTCACAACATAATCAAATTTGAAACTTCAATACATTAAAAACATCAAATTACCAACCAAAAATTAGCAGTAGCAGCTTTTAAATTTTAGTCACCTCAAATTGAAACCGCTCCACGAAAATTCTGAGTAGACCAGAACTCAAATTCTTTTAAACCAATAGCGAGAATGCGAAATGGATTGAATTCGAAATTCAGGCAGAGAACTTTTTAAAATGGGCGTGGTACTGATTTTTTTTAAATGGGAGTGGTCTTGCGTTTTTCAAATATATGCTATTTTGGGCAATGCAAAGTCATTTTTGAAATATATTTAGTCACTCACAAGCACATGCATGTAAATATGTACATACCCGTGTAATCCTGCTTTACTCACTCACAAGCACATGCAAGTATAACAAATAGCCGTTGCCGAAAAGAATAGTTAAAAAGTACAACAGAACAATTAATTATAATCATTTGTGAATTCATTTATGCTTGGCCAATTATTGTTATTCTTCATGTTCCTTCACATATACCCTTCATTAGAAACTCAAAATTGTTTTTGATTTTTTAAATTCTTAATTATTTTTAATATTGTAATTTATTTATTTAATTTATTATATTTTAGATTATTTTTTGGTTTTTCATTTTTATTTTTTATTATATTTAATATTTTTTTAATTTTATTATTTGTTTATATTTTTTTTATTATTTATCATTTTTCCATTTTTAATTATTTTGTTCATATTTTTTATTGTTTTGTTTATTTATATTTTTTATTTTAAATTATTTATTTTTTAATTTTTATTGTTATTTATTTATTTACTATTTATTTTTTAATTTTTTTAAAGATTTGTTTTTAATAACATATGGGAGATTATTTTGATTGTCATTTTGCTTGTTTCTATCTACTATTTTGTGGGGAGGATTCCATGCGAAAGCATGCTTGACAACTAGGTCGCCAAGACCTCAACCCCTCGTGAGGTCCATCTTGATGGCATCTAGAATCTCACCAAAGGCTTATTTTGTTTCGCTTTTTTGAGTCTATCCATGTTTTGACCATTCTCCAACATGGGCCGTGGTATGTCATGTTGTTTTTGCCTGTTTTTCTGCCATAGTCAAGAGACTTCTTTGTCTCTGATGACAAGAAGCTGACGGTCTTGGTTTGGATTGAATTCCTCGATCCCCCTTTGTCATGTTGGTCATCTTTGCAAACTGTTGCACAGTCCATCGGTAAGGTTGTCTGTGTTGTCAAGAAGGTGACCAGTTTTATCATGCTCGCACTTAAAAGAGGGTTTGTGTAAAAGTTGATTTGTCTTGAGACCTCAAGGACACTATTGACTTTAAAATATGAGGTCTTTGCCACGCACAAAAAGTGCTCTATTTGAATCTATCCAATACTTGTTTTTCAGTGCTAGTTTTCGGAACACAAGCTTAAGGATTGCCTTTTAGCTGCCTTGCGAGTTAAGACCTCCTCTAAGGAGTCTAAACCTTCACACTCCTCTAAGGCCCCTAAAATTGATGAGGGTTGGGAAATAGTTGCTTGAAATTGGAAGAGTTCTTCATTTGCTTTGGCTTCACACAAGCCACAAGGTTCCAGCCTCAGTTTTAACCTCTTAGCCAAACTCTCTTTGCCATTCTTACAATCCATTCTAGACATTTGGAGGCTAGAAAAGGAGCTCCCAAAAAGTGTAGGGTGTCTTAGTTTAGCTTCTAGATGGCATCAATTTTTCTTTGCACAATAGCTTCTCCTCCCTTGGGAATAAGGATACCATGCATGAATTTGAATCATAAATTGTATGTCATGAAATATCTAAGGTCTTATCGACATCACCAAGAAGTATTCTGTGTGAGATACTTGATAGAAGTATCTTGGTTTTTGGTGCAGTCACGGTTGGGAGGGACCTTGAGGAGATGAACCCGGACCGTGCAACAGGAGTGAAACGAAACAAAAACAAGAAAAGTTGATGGAGGTAATGCAAAACTGATTGATTTATATCATGAAAACTAATTACAATCAGCCAACAACACGTGGGATAAAAGATTCAGCTCACTGGTCTGAATATATACAAGCTCAATTACAGTGTTGGACAAATCTAGGCTCCTTGATCTCAGGACAAATCTTCTATGTTCTCAAAAGTGTTTTCTAAAAGCTTAAATACATTGAATTATATGATCTAGATGGATCCACATCATCCCAAGGCAAATTAAAGGTAGATGGACAAAATGAAACGTGTAAACTAGCAGGTCCACTTTTGCTAAAAAGAATACTCCGAAAAATACAAAGGATGAAGTACGGACCAAAGGGAAGGTCGCCCACATGCCAAGGAATATTTGTAACAACAAACCGAATCTCCACAAGCTACAGAAAGAATGCTGAACGTTTTCTAATAGGAGAAAGGTCCAAGTGTACTACGGACTTCGGGTAAGGAAGATAATCATGTCCACAAGCAAAATCCAGGTCCACAAGATCTAGTGAGAAAATGTAGAAAGAAATGTTGAAACTGCAAAACAGAAAATAAACTGAAAAGAAATATTTTTGGTTGATGCAAGATTGCCAAGAAGAAGGAATGTTCCAGCACTAGGCTAGATGGTTTTTGCGTTCAGGAAGTCAATTCTTTTCCATTCATGTTTGCTCCAACATGTAGGATTATTTGGCCAAAGGGCTTGGTTTTCACTTCTAATCATGAGGTTAGGCAGGCAGGTGTTGCCACTCTCCTTGCACCATGTTGGCAGTCATCTATTGTGGCTCCTAGGTTACATCCTACTGAACAACTTTTTTGGATGGTTATGCCAATGGACACTCATTCCTTTGGGAACATTAATGTTCATGCTCCATGTGATGTTGTTGAGAGGATCTTATCTATGTCGATGGATTGCATATTCATTAACACCAAGTACTTGGGTGTTGTGCGAGGGTTTTAACATGGCTGAGGTTGTCTCTGGGAAAGAAGGTTTAATTCTTTTTCTTGGTTTTGTTTAAATGTATAATAAATTGGGGCTCTTTGATCCCAACACTAACCGACACCATTCCCATGACATTTGGCACATGTGGAGTGATTTCTTTGTTGAGTCATCCACCCATGTTGGCTCACATTCAACGGGTTTGGAATTTAGAGAGTCGTTGGACTCGGTAAATTGGGTGGTTTACTTGGTGGGATGGTGTCATTCAATGCAGAGATTTCTTTCTTTGAATGGTGTCATTCAATAATAATTTTTTACTATTATTTATTTATTAATTAATTTATTATATTTTAGATTATTTTTTATTTTTTATATTTTATAGTTTTACTTTATTATTTGTTTATTTATTTTATTTATTTTTAGGTCTTTGGGATTTGATCATGTAGCTTTTTTATGTTGCCAACATTTCAGATGAAACACCATGATCCTTCACGAGGGCAATAGAGCAAGTGAGAGATTAGGAGATCAGAAACATTGGCAACATCAAATTTAAGCTACATGGTCAAATGCAAATGAACTAAAAAATAAATCACTATGGACTGTGGAAGTTTCATGAATTTAATTATTTTAATTATTTTCTAATCTCCTTTCACATACTCTCTTGCCCTAATGATGGATCATGGTGCTCTCTCACTTGCTCTCTTTCGTTGATGATGGATCATGGTGTTTGATCTGAAGCTTGGCAACATCAAAAAGCTACATTGTTAAATCGAGAAGAACTAAAAACAAATCACTATGGACTGTGGAGGTTTCAGATTGATTTATTTATTTGACTTTTAGATTTTTTAAATAGTTTATATATATTTTTTATTTAGTTGTTTATTTTTTTAATTATAATTTTATTTTTTTATTATAATTTTAATATTTTTAATTTTTTAATTATTTATTTTTAAGTTTTTTTAAGATTTAGTTTTAGTAACACATGGGGGATTATTTTGATTGTCATTTTTCTTGTTTTTGTCTCCTATTTTTTTTAGTGTCTATTGTCATACTACAATTATTGTAAAATTCTTTATGTTTATTATGGTCTCAGCCAACCTCAGTCTAGTAATGGATGTTGATGTTGAAGCTTTGATGACTAGCGATGATAGCACCCCTAAAAGAACATCCTAGGAAATTTCTTCCCAAAGTATTTCACGATGTTCATCTTTTAGTACCCCTAATGTTGTTTTTCCCATTCAAGATTTTGATAGTGCATTCCTACGGCTTAAACAATTTACTTTGATAGGGTATTTGGTGGGGAGGATTCCACCTGAAAGCATGCTTGACAACTAGGTCACCAAGACCTTAGCCCCTTATTGGGTCCATCTTGATGCCATCTAGAATCTCACCAAAGGCTTTTCTTGTTTCATTTTGTTGAGTCTAACAATGTTTTGATCATTCTCCGACATGGGCCTTGGCATGTGATATCGTTTTTGCTTTTCTTTCAGCCATAGTTAAGAGAATTATTTGTCATTGATGACAAGAAGCTCAAGGTCTTAGTTTGGATTGAATTACTCAATCTGGCTTTGCCATATTGGTCATTTTCACAAACCATTGTCCAGTCAATTAGTAAGGTTGTTTGTGTTGTCAAGCCTGACTAGTTTCATCATGCTCGCCTTTGGAGGAGGGTTTGTGTACAATTTGATTTGTCTTGAGACCTCAAGGACAGTATTGGCATTCAAATATGAGGTAATTTTCACTCACAACGAGTGCTGTATATTAATCTACTTGATACTTGTTTTCAGTGCTAGTCTTCAATACATAAGATTAAGGATTTGTTTAGTTATTTTTTATTTATTATTTATGTATTTTTTTATTTTTCTTATTTTAAATTATTTTATTCATATTTTTATTATATTTTTAATTTTTTTATTCATTTATATTGTTAATATTTTTTGTTTTTATTTTTATTTATTTATTTACTATTTAATTTTTTAATTTTGTTTAAGATTTGGTTTTTATAACATATGGGAGATTATTTTGATTGTCATTTTGCTTGTTTCTACCCACTATCTATTTTTTTAGTGTCTATTGTCATACTGCATTTTTTGTGAAAGTCTTTATGTTTATTATGGTCTTAGCCAACCTTAGCCCAGTAATGGATGCTGGCATAAAGAACATCCTAGGAAATTTCTTCCCAACGTCTTTCATGACATACATCTTATGGTACCCCTAATGTTGTTTAAACCATTCAATATTTTGATAGTGCATGTTTTTGGCTTAAACAATTTACTTTGATAGGGTATTTTGTGGGGAGGATTCCACTCGAAAGCATGCTTGACAACTAGGTCACGAAGACCTCAACCCCTGATGAGGTCAATCTTGATGGCATCTAGAATCTCACTAAAGGCTTTTTTTATTTCGCTTTTTTTAGTCTAACCATGTTTTGACCATTCTCCAACATGGGCCTTGGTATGCCATTCCGTTTTTGCTTGTTTTTCTGCCATAGTCAAGAGACTTCTTTGTCTTTGATGACAAGAAACTCACAGTCTCGGTTTTGATTGAATTCCTCGATCTCCCTTTGTCATGTTGGTCTTTTTTGCAAATTGTTGCCCAGCCCATCAATAAGGTTGTGTGTGTTATCAAGAAGGTGAACAGTTTTATCATGCTCGTGCTCAGAAGAGGGTTTGTGTAAAATTTGATTTGTCTTGGGACCTCAAGGACACTATTGACTTTCAAATATGATGTCTTTGTCGCTCACAAATTGCGCTCTATTTGAATCTATCCAATACTTATTTTAAGTGCTAATCTTTAGAACACAAGATTAAGGATTGCCTTCTAGATTCCTTGCGAGTTAAGACTTCCTCTAAGGAGTCTGAACCTTCACATTCGTCTAAGGCCCCTAAAGTTGAGGAGGGTTTGGCAATAGTTGCTCGAAATAGGAAGAATTCTTCATTTGCTTTGTCTTCTCAGAAGCCACAAGGTTGCAGCCTCAATGTTAAGCTCTCAGCCAAAATCTCTTTTTCATTCTTACAACCCCTTCTTGACATTTCAAGGTCAGAAAAGGAGCTCCCAAAAAGCCCAGGGTGTCTTATCTTAGCTTCTTGATGGCATCAATTTTTCTTTACACAACATCTTCTACTCTCTTGGGAATAAGGGCACCATACATGAAATTGAATCATGAATTGTATGTCATGAAATATCTAATGTCTTATCGAACTCACAAAGAAGTATTTTGTGCAATATACTTGATAGAAATGTCTTGGTTTATGGTACAGTCAAGGTTAGGAGGAACTTTAAGGAGATCAATACGGACCATGCAACATGAGTGAAACACAACAGAAACAAGACAAGATGAAGAAGGTAATGCGAAACTGATTGATTGATATCATGAAAACTAATTACAATCAACCAATAACATGCAGGCTACAAGAATCAGCTCACTGGTCTGAATACATACAAGCTCGATTACAGTGTTGGTCAACTCTAGGCCCCTTGATCTTAAGATAGATCTTCTATGTTCTAAAACCTGATTTCTAAAAGCTTAATTACATTGATTTATATGATCTAGAGGGATCCACATCAGCCCAGATTGAATCAAAGGCCGATGAAAAAAATGAAACGTGTAAACCACCAGGTCCACTTCCGCTAAAAAGAATACTCCAGAAAATCCAAAGGATGAAGTGCAGACCAAGGGGAAGGTTGTTCAAATGCCAAAGAATGTTGGAAGAAACAAAATGATGCTTCGCAAGCTATGAAAAGAATCCTGAAGAATTTCCAATAGCAAAAAAGGTCCAAGTGGTTCCGAAGTACTAATCCAGAAAACTGTGTCAAATTTTGAAAGCGATAACTTTCCAGAGAAAGATCCAAATGTACCGCTGAATTAGGGTAAGGTAGATAATAGTGTCCACAAGCAAAGTCTAACTCCACAAGATCCTGTGAGAATATTTAGAAAGAAATGTTGAAACTGCAAAATAGGATACAAACCAAAAAGAAATGTTTTTGGTTGATGCAAGATTGCCAAGAAGCAGGGATGTTCCTGCACTAGTTTAGATGCTTTTTGGGTTCAGGATGTCAAATTTTCTCCATTCATGTTTTCTCCAGCATGTAGGGTTATTTGCCAACGGCCTTGGTTTTCACCTCCAATCATGAGGTCAGGCAGCGAGGTGTTACCACTCTCCTTGCACCATGTTCGCAGTCTTCTATTGTGGCTTTTAGGTTAGATCATACTCAACAGCTTGTTTGGATCATTATGTCAATGGAAAATCATTCCTTTGGGTCCATTAATGTTCATGCTTTGTGTGATGATGTTGAGAGGATCTTTTCTATGTCGATGGATTGCATATTCATTGACACCAAGTACTTTGGTGTTTTGCGATGATTTTAGCATGATCGAGGTTGTCTCTGAGATAGAAGGTTTAATTCTTTTTCGATGGATAACTGGTGAACAAGAAGCCTAGTTTTGTACATGCATAATAACTTGGGGCTCTTTGATCCCAACACTAACTGCCACCATCCCCATGACATTTGGTATATGTGGAGTGATTTCTTTGTTGAGTCATCAACCCATATTGGCTCACATTCAACAGGTTGGGAATTTAGAGAGTTGTCTAACTCATCAAATTGGGTGGTTTACTTGGTGGGATGGTGTCATTCAATGGACAACTTGCTTTCTCAAGATTTATGGTCAATAAATAGCCATGTATCAATTGTAGCTGTATGAAGCTAGCTCCCTAGATCTCCTCCATGACATAGAGGTGCTTGTCATAAATCCTTTCTCTCCTACCCTATAGGTTAGGGTTGATCAGCTTCACAACGAGAAGCAAATTTTTGATAGCCATGTTGTATGTGGTGCCTAGATTAAAGCTAGGCTTCATTGACTTAAGGTTCAAGATCTCGCTCCCAAGAAATTCTTCTGGGCTCTTCAAGCACATCATTCCTCCTTGGGCATCAAGAGAATTAATAAAGGTCAGTCTATGCTCTTTGAGCTATTGGACATTCTCTAGATGTTTGTTTGTGCTATGTATCTATCTCACCATTTTTGCTTTCTCAAGATTTATGGTCAATAAATAGCCATGTATCGATTGCATTTGTATGAAGCTAGCTCCCTATATCTCCTCCATGACATAGAGGTGCTTGACATAAATCCTTTCTCTCCTACCCTATAGGCTAGGGTTGATCTACTTCACCACGAGAAGCAAATTGTTGATAGCCATGTTGTATGTGGTGCCTAGATTAAAGCTAGGCTTCATTGACTTAAGGTTCAAGATCTTGCTCCCAAGAAATTCTTTTGGGCTCTTCAAGCACATCATTCCTCCTTGGGCATCAAGAGAATTAATAAAGGTCAGTCTATGCTCTCTGAGCTATCGGACATTCTCTAGATGTTTGTTTGGGCTATGTATCTATCTCACCATTTATATGTATATGTATCTCTCTCTACCCTTATATCTACCCCTCTCTTTACCTCTCTCTATATATCACCTCTTATTTCTATCTTTATCTTTCTATATCTCCCTCTCCTCTCCAGATCTCTCTCTTTCTCTATTTCCATCTCCATCTCTATCTTTATTTTCAGCTCAACCTCTATATCCTCAATTCTTTCTTTATCTCTCTTAAGCTTCCCGATTTGATCTCTTCCTCTTTCTCAATCTCTCCCTATTATGAATATAACATGCCTATTGACAATGAAGTTTGATTATTTTCTTGGTTTAAAGATTTAAATTTAGTCATGTTTAGATCGCTACAAATGGACATACTTGATTTGAAGCTACCACTTCTCTATTGCGACCTTTGTTGTGAAAGCCACATCATTTTCTAAAATTTCTACCAACTGATCCCAACTATGAAAAATACAGTGATTTTTTCTAGTTGACCTTCCACAACTCTTCGACGTACCCATTGCACACTAAGGTGCAATTGCTAGTTTATGTAAAGTTTGGACACAATTTTACTCAGATCTTTCAACATTTTTCCTCACATGAGTAGTCTATCTAGTTGTCTTTTTATTTTATGTTAATTCATTTATGTTTGGCCCCTAGCCCAAATTCAGTAATTGGAGAGATACCTCCAATTTGTCAAGCTGCAGAATCCAAGAGAATTGTAAATATTCATGTTCCTTCACATATATTCTTCCTTATAAACTCAAATTTTTTTTTTTTTTAGTTTTTAATTATTTCTTTAATTTTCTAATTTATTATTATTATTTTGAATTTATTTATTTATTTAATTTTTTTTATTTTTTTAATTATTTTTAATATTTTATTTAATTTATTTAAATTTTTTTATTTACAATCTACTTTGATAGGGTATTTTATCGGGAGGATTTTACTCGAAAGCATGCTTTGTAATTTTGTCACCAAGACCGAGGCCCCTCATGGGTTCCATCTTGATGGCATCTAAAATCTCACCAAAGGATTTTTATTGCTTCGCTTTGCTGAGGCTAATCATCTTCAAGCCATTCCTCAACATGGGCCTTGGTATGTCCGGTTGTCTTTGCTTATTTTTATCAATGTAAAAATAGGTTTCGAGTGGACCCAAAACCCCCAATAATAGGTTTTGAAAGGACCTGAAACCACCTATTATTTCCAGACATCTAGAGGCCTCTAACCAAGACGTTGTACGAGAGGTAAGAAAAGATTCACAACAACCAACTAGAAGCCAAATGTCAGTCAAACATTAGAAGATAGATGTTACATATTGGGCTGGATGCAGTGGTTCTCAGTGCAACACTCTAGTTAGGGTCTCATTGCAGTATGCTATGTTGTGCATCTGTGTGAACACGATCAAAATTCAAAATATATAGTTTATATATATGCTATGTCAACAAATGGTTTATATACAAAATATATATGCTATGTCAACATATAGTTTATTTTATTTTCTACAAAATATAAATTTTATATGGTGGCTTGCTAAGCTTTTTATGTGGGTGTGAGAAGGGATTGTTGAGTATGAAGGAATAGTTTAGGAAAGTACTCCTTAATCCAAATAAGTCATTTTCTTCTCGTGGAATGTCTTAAGAAAATTTAAAAATATATATAATCTAATTTAATATTGTCACATCTAAAGCGTGCCGAATGCACTTCGAAGATATGCTATGACATAAAGAAGATTGTTAAGGTGATGTCAAGTCTTGATCCATGAGGGTAGGAAAACATAGATGGATTGGTATAAAAGGTTCCATTCAACTTGGAGGAAATGGATAATTACCTAAGGGGATAATGTGAGATTGGATCATGTTAAAATTATGATACAAATAGCTTTGGAAAAGGGATGATGAAATGGTTAAGTATGGGAAATTGTAGAGATAGATATAACACCAAGGTAAGAACACTAGAACTAATTTTAGCACTATGGATTAATCCAAGACTCAAAATTACACTAAGAGGCACCCCTTACCTCTTAAATTAATTCCATAGGTGGGTTTATCCTCCAATATAGTGCCATTGGTTAGCTAATCATGTGAACTTCCATGATAAGTATGATTACCATACACTTTCATAACATGAGGAAATGCTAATTTCTTGGGAATGAAATAAGCAAAGATATGATTAAATAATATCTGATCGTAAATAGTCATAGAGTAATTAGGATTTGATCATACGGAAAATTTCTAGGAGAGCTACAATAGTTGTAACATCATGAATTAACAACATTAAAAAGTACACTGTGAATTAATTATGTAATGACATAAAAATTGAAAACATCATGAATTAATTATGTAACCATATAGGTTAAATATAATTTTATCAAGAAATCAATTTCAAATAGATAATATAATCACATAAATCATACATTTCAATGTCATTGATCTTGTTCTTCATCCAACTCTTTGTCTGTATTATCCAATCCAAATTCGACATTGTAAGGATTGGTCATATCATCATCATCGTTATTGATATCAGTTTCAGGTATTGTCATCATCCACATAGATATCATCTTCATGAACATTAAATCCTACATCATCATGATCTAGTGCATCCTCTTTGACATCTTCGTCAGACACATCATCAACTAACTCTTGATCCTGATCATCATATACATCATCTTCTAGTTCTTTGGTATCTTCTTCTTCCATCACATTATACTTTACCATCCTTCTTCTTGGATGATGTCTAACAACACATAACCAATCCGGTTTACTTGGAACCTCTACGTAAAATACTTGCTCACATTGTCTTGGAAGAACATAGGGCTCATTTCTAGATCGATCGATCGACCTTGTTTTAACCATGGTAAATCCTTTATCACGTTCAATAACAATTCTCTCAGGATCATTTTCTTTTAATCGTACCCTGTACCATTGGATGACAAACAGAACTAATTTGAAGGACTTAAAGTCACACTCAAATATATCATCCAAAATCCCATAGTATCAATTTTCTAAGACTTCTTGATGTATGTCGCTTCTAGATGAAACATTACTCACCTGAAAGACTGTAGTTATCCCAGAATGACAAGTATTCTTCGTGTCATCCAACTTTTTGATTCAAAATTTACGACCATTGCACCACATATCCTTGTGGTGTTTTACCTCTAATATGTCAAACATGTAAAAATTATTGCATCGTTAGTTGATAAATTCAATCAGTATAAAGACATATAATTAACAACTTTCCAATGGACGATAATCATGCCCCCATTCAGCGTGACCATGCCACCTACAAAAACAGGGGCATAAACCATTATCAAAACACATCCAGTGCTGCAATAAGTCTTCCCAATGAATTAATTCAACCGACATCCCTATTATAACTGCTTGTTCAATCAAATCATATTCAAAATCATATGTATAGCAATTAAAAAATATTTGGCAGAACGCCAACAAGTGCTAACCGTATACTCGTCAGCCCACAAATTAAGGTGGTGCTAACCATTTGCCTCTTGGCCCACAAATTTTTGTGTATGTTGAAATAGCGACGAAAATCAAGGAGCGTCTGAATTTTGATGAACGTCGAGCATAAATTTAAAATAAAAATAAAAATTTCACATTAAATATGTAGGTACTCGATGATACAATTAATTATTGGACTTTCATCAAAAAGGTTCATCGGATTTTGTAGTCAAATGAGTTAGTGTTAGTAGTAACTATATTGGAATATGGGTCTGCTCATTATCTTTTTTTCTCAAAAGAGTCTATTGGTAACAATTAGAGATCAACATATTCTCTATGTGTCTCCATCATTAGTTTTTTAATAGTTTCACAATCCTTAGTATTATGAAATAGATTTTTTTGAATCTCATGCCACATACCTATATCTTGTTGTGTCTTCTTTCACACCCTATTACTTCTTTCCCAGTGATTTTAAAACAAACTGGTTGACTATATTCTTCCCTACAAACTTACTGTTACTTTCACCTTTGACTTATTCACAAAATACACTCTCGTCCCTTTCGTTATGTGAATTTTTCTCCAAGAGAAAATAAGTGATGAAATGACCCTTTTATAATTAAAATGGGGGATAAAAATAAAGGATATTATAATTCTTTGGTTTAAAGAAAGGTTAATAAAGAATGTTTTTGAAAAAAATCTCTTAAAAGAGAGTTATAATTATATTTATTAAAGGGTGAATAAAGGTCACCTTTTCGAAAGGGTGTGATGGTTTGGAAACCACCCCTTAAAAGGTTATATAAGTCATTTATGTGAGACTGGGAAGGGGGCATGGAGATCACTCAAGGAAGAAGAAGAAGGTGGCTTGGTGGGCTATGGGAATGGGAGGAAATATAGGAATTTAGAGGGCACAAAGGAATGAAGGATAAGGTCATTGGTTGGCATGGGCATTGGAGAAGGGGAACACAACATGTGTCCAACTCAGGGTATGGTGTATACTCGAGAGTGTCCTAGCCAGGGCTATGTTTATTTCATGTCGTGAAGGCATGCGAGGTTTTGTGTAAGAACCTGTCCTCCTGGAGTGTTTACTTGTCATAAAAGAGCCTAGACCTATGACTATTCCTTTGAATTGTAGATAATATGGTTGGTTCTATGTAAGAATCAGCTTCCTCTATGGCGTGCCATAGCCATAAAGGACCCAAGGCAACTGGAATCTTCTTGGAGTGAGAATGACTATTCCAAGTGCTCAAGATTAAGATAAGTATTGGAAAACCTCAAGTGATTCTATAAGATATTGATAATGCTTTATATGTGATTTGTTGATAATATGGTTATATTAAGTGGTTATGTTATTTGATTTATTGTGCTATCAAATTGCTTATTAATTATTATCGAATTATTACATGTTAAATTTATATAGTTACTTACATATAATTTAATGATAATTACTTGTAATTAATGAACTTTATATTAACATTTAATCTATTAAATCCGCTATAAATAATTAAATAAGTCTTGGAGAAAAGTTCCTTTACACCTTTCTACTTGAATTTTTCCTCAATTTTTAAAATATACTTGAAGGCACTTGCTAATGTTTCCATATCAAGGAATTCTGGTTTGGTTTGATTATACCTATTAAGCCCACTTCGATACTTCAAAACTGGATATTTCTCAGAATATTGGATGCCAATTTTCACCAAAAGTGCATGAAATGTGTTAGTATGTACACTTGAAGTTATTGGTCCTTCAGTTAGACAAATTGCGATTGTATATATTTTTATTCATAGGCTTCTTCAAGAAAATACTCTTCTTTTATGGGCTCCATGAATTCTCCCCATGTGATTTTTTCATCAAAATCTACATCAAATTCCTTTCCAACTTGTCCTTCCTTGGATGACAACTTAGGTTCCCATAATTGCTTCACACGACTCTTAGTTTTAAAGAGGAAAAAAGTGATTTTATAAACATCTAAGAAATGAGTGATAGAAAAATACCTTTCAAGTTTTAATAATAAGTCATCACAAACATCCACATTATTTTTTTCCTTCAAAAGTTGGGATATCAAAAATTACATACACCCTGAATGGAGTATGTCTACCAAATGGTGGGTTTGTTGAATTTATTTGTGAACTTCGATTTTCTAGCATTCAAGAGAATTGTTCCATCATTTCCTCATGTTGTTTGTTTAGTGAATTTTCAACCTGCATTTTAAATAGATCATCTAATATGTCAAGTTCTTAGTTAAACATTTGTGATCGTGTGTGTTTCAAAGGAAGGTAATAAGAAGGATATCTTGTTTCTAACCCAATTCTTTGGTATGTTGATCGTGTCCAATGGAAAGAGAACACAATCTATGATACTAGTAGTTTGAATTATTATTTTGGATTACAATGCTTAGTGTATAGCCTAGAGTATTATATACCTTTCACGATGAAACTGAGAACAACAAACTCATAAGGATGTGTATGCGGCTCAAAATGGTTGTTTATTAGAGCTTTAAAAAATTAGTTTATAAAGTTTGGAAAGGATTCCAACAATGACCACATCCCTTTGGAATTCAAAATGAAAAATTTGGATGTGAATAATTACAATAAAATGAAAAATATATAAAAATACTATATGTTTTATTACTCCAACTTCGGAGGGTCATAACATTTTGCTTTAATGCTCAAAATCTAAATATTATTAAACTATTGGAAAGATCTGCAAGAGCTCTAGTTTTGGTCCCTTAAATCAAATTCTTATGCTTACCCTATTCAGTTTAATGGATTAACAACATTTTCCATAACAATGTGAATTACTGAAAGATTAAAATAACAAAAAAAAATGGATTCTCAATATTTTCCATAATCACTTGTTCCAACAACACTAGAGTGCTCCTAAATTGCTATTTGATCAATTAGTTTCAATTATTTTGTTTTTTTCATTTCTAATAAGCTTTTTCTTTTTTTTTCAATAACAAGTACAATAGAAAGATTTCTTTCAGACATTTAATTGCTCTTTACCTTCAATTAGATCTATAGGTGCAAAATTAATTTAGGTCGCATCTTTTGTCATGGATTTGAATCTTGAAAATTTAAATTTAAATATTTTAATTTTGCCTCATGGTTTCCTCCCTTTCTAGTTGTTATGAGTGAATTAAAGAGGCTCCTTTAGAATATGATGGTATATTGAAAAACCAAGGTCGTACTTTAGAAGAATCATATGGGATAGATAGAGGAACTTATTGACCACATATATAATTTGATGCAAGTTAGTAAAATAACTACATAAAAATTTTATAATCCTCTTAAGATCATACTATACGTTTTTTGCTCTAACATCAGCTCATCATTATTGAATCAATTCATGTAGGAGTTTCATTGAGGAGAATTTCACTCTTTGTAATTCAATAATTTTCTTATTTAAGTGTTTATAAACATAGGTTTATTAGATAGATCAAATTCTAGTTATTGTCGAATTTTAATTTTCATATCAAGTTTGACTCTATGCATGTATAGAATGGCCTCGTGCCCACAAAAATGAACAAGAAATCATACAATTTTACCATTTTACAAGTCAGTAAATTATAGAAAAATGAAGAAAAATAAAATTTACCGATTCTTTTTATAATCATTAAACTGTTCCACTTTATTTTTAAACTACGATAAAACTGATGCTTCTCCAAAGGCCGGCTGATCGTTTTTGCTAGTAATATAAGCGCTGATCGTTTTTGCTCGTAAATTACATTTGTTTGAGAGAAAACACCAAGCTAATTCAAAAAACCGTTACATTCAACGTCTCCCAAAGTAATTCAAAAAACCGTTACATTCAACGGTATCAGAAATAAACAAATTCTTACAAATTTAAATTGGTGTTTTGCCACCCGGTTTTGAGTGGGAAACAACCGTTACAAATTAAACTGGAAACATCTAATTATCCCAGGTAATCAAAGCATACATGCTTCATCTAATTGCTGGCATAATAAGCTGCCCAAATTCAATTCTTCATCCACTGGTGATGATGATGCTTTGCTAATCTCTTTGACCCATCTAATTGCTTAGGCAGGTCTTTGATTTCGATAAGCTGAACCGTGCGTTGCTTCTTCACTGCAGTTCAAATAATTAGAGATTCATTATGACTATTAGTAGGTCACCCACTTGATAATTCAGAAACAAGATCAAAATTAGTTCAAAGAAACACAAACCCTTTTCAGCTTGTCGGTACCCTTCTTGAAGCCTTCTCTTTGCTGCTTCAATCCTTTCTCTTACAGATTTATCATCAAGAGCAGGAGAGTTTGATTTCTGCATAAAAAACATGAAATATACATAACAGAAACATCCAACAAATATGGAATGCACATCATTTGTGCTTGAAACTTAGTAAATGTAATCAACATGCACATCAGATTTCAATTTTAAACTCTTCAATTCCATTTTGTTTGCTTACATGTGATGAAGGAAGTGGAAGAGAGCTAGGCTTGTTGAAATCTAACTTTTGGTGCAAATTCTGCTTCTGGCTTACAACTCGCCGTCTCCTATGATTGATCACAATGTGATTTTGAGCACCACTTTTTGTTTCTTGTTTGCTATACTGTCTGTCATCCAGTTTGAATGGCTGCTCTATTCTATGATTCTGGATTTGCTCCACTGAAAACAAAGGGAAAATTTATGTAAGTTGTGCTAATTTGGAAGGAGAAATGAATGGGAATAATTATTAGTTTGAGAGCACACCTGCGGCTGCCATGGTATCTACAGCAACTTCTCCAGCACTTTTCATCCATTCATCTGCAACTTCTCTCCACCTTCTGCAAAGTGCAATGCATGCCATTAAAAGTGCAACATATAAAAGCATAAAGCTGTTATGAATATCAAATATGCTTCCATCTCAATCCCTACAGCTATTGTGACCAAGAGAACCTGTTGATCAGGTAAAGCTGGAATTCATCAAGAAAATTAAACGTTTAGGTAGAAACACCATTTTCCCCTAAATTAAACATTTAAACAAGATTCAATTCTGCCAAGGGAGGAAACAAGATTTACCTGACAAGCTTCTTCGCCATGGAGCTAATTGGTTTGGACTTGTGCTTCTGCAAGCATTTGACATTTCTGCCAATCATAGTTTCCTGTATGTAATTTATAATTGAACAGTGAGAGAAGGTCAAAGAAATGTTAAATTAAACTCCACTTCCAGTTCCACCAAGAACAAGAAAATATATAAACCCAGTAGCTAATTCAACACGAAGCTGAAGCTAGATTGCATTATCTACAAACCCAATAACATGTAAACTTAGAATACTCATTTACCTTTAGGATTTCAATAGACAATGCCATCGACTCCAATCTTCTCAGTGAGTCGCCCAGTTGGTTTTCCGACTGTAAAGTGCAACACAAACATTGCTTCTTAACAGAAATGAACAAGCCCTAATTTCAATACCATTCAGCTTTCGATGTATTTGTAAATCCCAATTTCTTCAAACGAGCAGAAAAAATGAAAATTCACCGAGACATTAATGAAAAATGAGCAGTGCTGCAAGAAATGAAAGTCTTACCTCATCTTGATTTGAAAGAATGTGTTTTATATTGAACACCTCTTTCACTATTTCACATTCTTTAGGCACAGGCACAGTTATGGTTTGATAGCTATTGATCCTCTCTGCAATATCATTGACCTTTTTATGAATACCATCATCTTCATCTTCAGCAGATGATCTTGATGCGTAAACCATCTCTGCTATTTTATCCCTCCTCTTCACTAATTCCTGAGGGCAATCACACGCTGCAACATCGATTGCATGTTCAATCAAGCTGCATATATCACTCTCTGCGCTCTCAAAAAACATCCTCCATTCTTCTACCAATCCCATTTTAACTCTATGCCCTGCTATTTAACTTTGATTCTCAATCCTGCTCACAACATAATCAAATTTGAAACTTCAATACATTAAAAACATCAAATTACCAACCAAAAATTAGCAGTAGCAGCTTTTAAATTTTAGTCACCTCAAATTGAAACCGCTCCACGAAAATTCTGAGTAGACCAGAACTCAAATTCTTTTAAACCAATAGCGAGAATGCGAAATGGATTGAATTCGAAATTCAGGCAGAGAACTTTTTAAAATGGGCGTGGTACTGATTTTTTTTAAATGGGAGTGGTCTTGCGTTTTTCAAATATATGCTATTTTGGGCAATGCAAAGTCATTTTTGAAATATATTTAGTCACTCACAAGCACATGCATGTAAATATGTACATACCCGTGTAATCCTGCTTTACTCACTCACAAGCACATGCAAGTATAACAAATAGCCGTTGCCGAAAAGAATAGTTAAAAAGTACAACAGAACAATTAATTATAATCATTTGTGAATTCATTTATGCTTGGCCAATTATTGTTATTCTTCATGTTCCTTCACATATACCCTTCATTAGAAACTCAAAATTGTTTTTGATTTTTTAAATTCTTAATTATTTTTAATATTGTAATTTATTTATTTAATTTATTATATTTTAGATTATTTTTTGGTTTTTCATTTTTATTTTTTATTATATTTAATATTTTTTTAATTTTATTATTTGTTTATATTTTTTTTATTATTTATCATTTTTCCATTTTTAATTATTTTGTTCATATTTTTTATTGTTTTGTTTATTTATATTTTTTATTTTAAATTATTTATTTTTTAATTTTTATTGTTATTTATTTATTTACTATTTATTTTTTAATTTTTTTAAAGATTTGTTTTTAATAACATATGGGAGATTATTTTGATTGTCATTTTGCTTGTTTCTATCTACTATTTTGTGGGGAGGATTCCATGCGAAAGCATGCTTGACAACTAGGTCGCCAAGACCTCAACCCCTCGTGAGGTCCATCTTGATGGCATCTAGAATCTCACCAAAGGCTTATTTTGTTTCGCTTTTTTGAGTCTATCCATGTTTTGACCATTCTCCAACATGGGCCGTGGTATGTCATGTTGTTTTTGCCTGTTTTTCTGCCATAGTCAAGAGACTTCTTTGTCTCTGATGACAAGAAGCTGACGGTCTTGGTTTGGATTGAATTCCTCGATCCCCCTTTGTCATGTTGGTCATCTTTGCAAACTGTTGCACAGTCCATCGGTAAGGTTGTCTGTGTTGTCAAGAAGGTGACCAGTTTTATCATGCTCGCACTTAAAAGAGGGTTTGTGTAAAAGTTGATTTGTCTTGAGACCTCAAGGACACTATTGACTTTAAAATATGAGGTCTTTGCCACGCACAAAAAGTGCTCTATTTGAATCTATCCAATACTTGTTTTTCAGTGCTAGTTTTCGGAACACAAGCTTAAGGATTGCCTTTTAGCTGCCTTGCGAGTTAAGACCTCCTCTAAGGAGTCTAAACCTTCACACTCCTCTAAGGCCCCTAAAATTGATGAGGGTTGGGAAATAGTTGCTTGAAATTGGAAGAGTTCTTCATTTGCTTTGGCTTCACACAAGCCACAAGGTTCCAGCCTCAGTTTTAACCTCTTAGCCAAACTCTCTTTGCCATTCTTACAATCCATTCTAGACATTTGGAGGCTAGAAAAGGAGCTCCCAAAAAGTGTAGGGTGTCTTATTTTAGCTTCTAGATGGCATCAATTTTTCTTTGCACAATAGCTTCTCCTCCCTTGGGAATAAGGATACCATGCATGAATTTGAATCATAAATTGTATGTCATGAAATATCTAAGGTCTTATCGACATCACCAAGAAGTATTCTGTGTGAGATACTTGATAGAAGTATCTTGGTTTTTGGTGCAGTCACGGTTGGGAGGGACCTTGAGGAGATGAACCCGGACCGTGCAACAGGAGTGAAACGAAACAAAAACAAGAAAAGTTGATGGAGGTAATGCAAAACTGATTGATTTATATCATGAAAACTAATTACAATCAGCCAACAACACGTGGGATAAAAGATTCAGCTCACTGGTCTGAATATATACAAGCTCAATTACAGTGTTGGACAAATCTAGGCTCCTTGATCTCAGGACAAATCTTCTATGTTCTCAAAAGTGTTTTCTAAAAGCTTAAATACATTGAATTATATGATCTAGATGGATCCACATCATCCCAAGGCAAATTAAAGGTAGATGGACAAAATGAAACGTGTAAACTAGCAGGTCCACTTTTGCTAAAAAGAATACTCCGAAAAATACAAAGGATGAAGTACGGACCAAAGGGAAGGTCGCCCACATGCCAAGGAATATTTGTAACAACAAACCGAATCTCCACAAGCTACAGAAAGAATGCTGAACGTTTTCTAATAGGAGAAAGGTCCAAGTGTACTACGGACTTCGGGTAAGGAAGATAATCATGTCCACAAGCAAAATCCAGGTCCACAAGATCTAGTGAGAAAATGTAGAAAGAAATGTTGAAACTGCAAAACAGAAAATAAACTGAAAAGAAATATTTTTGGTTGATGCAAGATTGCCAAGAAGAAGGAATGTTCCAGCACTAGGCTAGATGGTTTTTGCGTTCAGGAAGTCAATTCTTTTCCATTCATGTTTGCTCCAACATGTAGGATTATTTGGCCAAAGGGCTTGGTTTTCACTTCTAATCATGAGGTTAGGCAGGCAGGTGTTGCCACTCTCCTTGCACCATGTTGGCAGTCATCTATTGTGGCTCCTAGGTTACATCCTACTGAACAACTTTTTTGGATGGTTATGCCAATGGACACTCATTCCTTTGGGAACATTAATGTTCATGCTCCATGTGATGTTGTTGAGAGGATCTTATCTATGTCGATGGATTGCATATTCATTAACACCAAGTACTTGGGTGTTGTGCGAGGGTTTTAACATGGCTGAGGTTGTCTCTGGGAAAGAAGGTTTAATTCTTTTTCTTGGTTTTGTTTAAATGTATAATAAATTGGGGCTCTTTGATCCCAACACTAACCGACACCATTCCCATGACATTTGGCACATGTGGAGTGATTTCTTTGTTGAGTCATCCACCCATGTTGGCTCACATTCAACGGGTTTGGAATTTAGAGAGTCGTTGGACTCGGTAAATTGGGTGGTTTACTTGGTGGGATGGTGTCATTCAATGCAGAGATTTCTTTCTTTGAATGGTGTCATTCAATAATAATTTTTTACTATTATTTATTTATTAATTAATTTATTATATTTTAGATTATTTTTTATTTTTTATATTTTATAGTTTTACTTTATTATTTGTTTATTTATTTTATTTATTTTTAGGTCTTTGGGATTTGATCATGTAGCTTTTTTATGTTGCCAACATTTCAGATGAAACACCATGATCCTTCATGAGGGCAATAGAGCAAGTGAGAGATTAGGAGATCAGAAACATTGGCAACATCAAATTTAAGCTACATGGTCAAATGCAAATGAACTAAAAAATAAATCACTATGGACTGTGGAAGTTTCATGAATTTAATTATTTTAATTATTTTCTAATCTCCTTTCACATACTCTCTTGCCCTAATGATGGATCATGGTGCTCTCTCACTTGCTCTCTTTCGTTGATGATGGATCATGGTGTTTGATCTGAAGCTTGGCAACATCAAAAAGCTACATTGTTAAATCGAGAAGAACTAAAAACAAATCACTATGGACTGTGGAGGTTTCAGATTGATTTATTTATTTGACTTTTAGATTTTTTAAATAGTTTATATATATTTTTTATTTAGTTGTTTATTTTTTTAATTATAATTTTATTTTTTTATTATAATTTTAATATTTTTAATTTTTTAATTATTTATTTTTAAGTTTTTTTAAGATTTAGTTTTAGTAACACATGGGGGATTATTTTGATTGTCATTTTTCTTGTTTTTGTCTCCTATTTTTTTTAGTGTCTATTGTCATACTACAATTATTGTAAAATTCTTTATGTTTATTATGGTCTCAGCCAACCTCAGTCTAGTAATGGATGTTGATGTTGAAGCTTTGATGACTAGCGATGATAGCACCCCTAAAAGAACATCCTAGGAAATTTCTTCCCAAAGTATTTCACGATGTTCATCTTTTAGTACCCCTAATGTTGTTTTTCCCATTCAAGATTTTGATAGTGCATTCCTACGGCTTAAACAATTTACTTTGATAGGGTATTTGGTGGGGAGGATTCCACCTGAAAGCATGCTTGACAACTAGGTCACCAAGACCTTAGCCCCTTATTGGGTCCATCTTGATGCCATCTAGAATCTCACCAAAGGCTTTTCTTGTTTCATTTTGTTGAGTCTAACAATGTTTTGATCATTCTCCGACATGGGCCTTGGCATGTGATATCGTTTTTGCTTTTCTTTCAGCCATAGTTAAGAGAATTATTTGTCATTGATGACAAGAAGCTCAAGGTCTTAGTTTGGATTGAATTACTCAATCTGGCTTTGCCATATTGGTCATTTTCACAAACCATTGTCCAGTCAATTAGTAAGGTTGTTTGTGTTGTCAAGCCTGACTAGTTTCATCATGCTCGCCTTTGGAGGAGGGTTTGTGTACAATTTGATTTGTCTTGAGACCTCAAGGACAGTATTGGCATTCAAATATGAGGTAATTTTCACTCACAACGAGTGCTGTATATTAATCTACTTGATACTTGTTTTCAGTGCTAGTCTTCAATACATAAGATTAAGGATTTGTTTAGTTATTTTTTATTTATTATTTATGTATTTTTTTATTTTTCTTATTTTAAATTATTTTATTCATATTTTTATTATATTTTTAATTTTTTTATTCATTTATATTGTTAATATTTTTTGTTTTTATTTTTATTTATTTATTTACTATTTAATTTTTTAATTTTGTTTAAGATTTGGTTTTTATAACATATGGGAGATTATTTTGATTGTCATTTTGCTTGTTTCTACCCACTATCTATTTTTTTAGTGTCTATTGTCATACTGCATTTTTTGTGAAAGTCTTTATGTTTATTATGGTCTTAGCCAACCTTAGCCCAGTAATGGATGCTGGCATAAAGAACATCCTAGGAAATTTCTTCCCAACGTCTTTCATGACATACATCTTATGGTACCCCTAATGTTGTTTAAACCATTCAATATTTTGATAGTGCATGTTTTTGGCTTAAACAATTTACTTTGATAGGGTATTTTGTGGGGAGGATTCCACTCGAAAGCATGCTTGACAACTAGGTCACGAAGACCTCAACCCCTGATGAGGTCAATCTTGATGGCATCTAGAATCTCACTAAAGGCTTTTTTTATTTCGCTTTTTTTAGTCTAACCATGTTTTGACCATTCTCCAACATGGGCCTTGGTATGCCATTCCGTTTTTGCTTGTTTTTCTGCCATAGTCAAGAGACTTCTTTGTCTTTGATGACAAGAAACTCACAGTCTCGGTTTTGATTGAATTCCTCGATCTCCCTTTGTCATGTTGGTCTTTTTTGCAAATTGTTGCCCAGCCCATCAATAAGGTTGTGTGTGTTATCAAGAAGGTGAACAGTTTTATCATGCTCGTGCTCAGAAGAGGGTTTGTGTAAAATTTGATTTGTCTTGGGACCTCAAGGACACTATTGACTTTCAAATATGATGTCTTTGTCGCTCACAAATTGCGCTCTATTTGAATCTATCCAATACTTATTTTAAGTGCTAATCTTTAGAACACAAGATTAAGGATTGCCTTCTAGATTCCTTGCGAGTTAAGACTTCCTCTAAGGAGTCTGAACCTTCACATTCGTCTAAGGCCCCTAAAGTTGAGGAGGGTTTGGCAATAGTTGCTCGAAATAGGAAGAATTCTTCATTTGCTTTGTCTTCTCAGAAGCCACAAGGTTGCAGCCTCAATGTTAAGCTCTCAGCCAAAATCTCTTTTTCATTCTTACAACCCCTTCTAGACGTTTCAAGGTCAGAAAAGGAGCTCCCAAAAAGCCCAGGGTGTCTTATCTTAGCTTCTTGATGGCATCAATTTTTCTTTACACAACATCTTCTACTCTCTTGGGAATAAGGGCACCATACATGAAATTGAATCATGAATTGTATGTCATGAAATATCTAATGTCTTATCGAACTCACAAAGAAGTATTTTGTGCAATATACTTGATAGAAATGTCTTGGTTTATGGTACAGTCAAGGTTAGGAGGAACTTTAAGGAGATCAATACGGACCATGCAACATGAGTGAAACACAACAGAAACAAGACAAGATGAAGAAGGTAATGCGAAACTGATTGATTGATATCATGAAAACTAATTACAATCAACCAATAACATGCAGGCTACAAGAATCAGCTCACTGGTCTGAATACATACAAGCTCGATTACAGTGTTGGTCAACTCTAGGCCCCTTGATCTTAAGATAGATCTTCTATGTTCTAAAACCTGATTTCTAAAAGCTTAATTACATTGATTTATATGATCTAGAGGGATCCACATCAGCCCAGATTGAATCAAAGGCCGATGAAAAAAATGAAACGTGTAAACCACCAGGTCCACTTCCGCTAAAAAGAATACTCCAGAAAATCCAAAGGATGAAGTGCGGACCAAGGGGAAGGTTGTTCAAATGCCAAAGAATGTTGGAAGAAACAAAATGATGCTTCGCAAGCTATGAAAAGAATCCTGAAGAATTTCCAATAGCAAAAAAGGTCCAAGTGGTTCCGAAGTACTAATCCAGAAAACTGTGTCAAATTTTGAAAGCGATAACTTTCCAGAGAAAGATCCAAATGTACCGCTGAATTAGGGTAAGGTAGATAATAGTGTCCACAAGCAAAGTCTAACTCCACAAGATCCTGTGAGAATATTTAGAAAGAAATGTTGAAACTGCAAAATAGGATACAAACCAAAAAGAAATGTTTTTGGTTGATGCAAGATTGCCAAGAAGCAGGGATGTTCCTGCACTAGTTTAGATGCTTTTTGGGTTCAGGATGTCAAATTTTCTCCATTCATGTTTTCTCCAGCATGTAGGGTTATTTGCCAACGGCCTTGGTTTTCACCTCCAATCATGAGGTCAGGCAGCGAGGTGTTACCACTCTCCTTGCACCATGTTCGCAGTCTTCTATTGTGGCTTTTAGGTTAGATCATACTCAACAGCTTGTTTGGATCATTATGTCAATGGAAAATCATTCCTTTGGGTCCATTAATGTTCATGCTTTGTGTGATGATGTTGAGAGGATCTTTTCTATGTCGATGGATTGCATATTCATTGACACCAAGTACTTTGGTGTTTTGCGATGATTTTAGCATGATCGAGGTTGTCTCTGAGATAGAAGGTTTAATTCTTTTTCGATGGATAACTGGTGAACAAGAAGCCTAGTTTTGTACATGCATAATAACTTGGGGCTCTTTGATCCCAACACTAACTGCCACCATCCCCATGACATTTGGTATATGTGGAGTGATTTCTTTGTTGAGTCATCAACCCATATTGGCTCACATTCAACAGGTTGGGAATTTAGAGAGTTGTCTAACTCATCAAATTGGGTGGTTTACTTGGTGGGATGGTGTCATTCAATGGACAACTTGCTTTCTCAAGATTTATGGTCAATAAATAGCCATGTATCAATTGTAGCTGTATGAAGCTAGCTCCCTAGATCTCCTCCATGACATAGAGGTGCTTGTCATAAATCCTTTCTCTCCTACCCTATAGGTTAGGGTTGATCAGCTTCACAACGAGAAGCAAATTTTTGATAGCCATGTTGTATGTGGTGCCTAGATTAAAGCTAGGCTTCATTGACTTAAGGTTCAAGATCTCGCTCCCAAGAAATTCTTCTGGGCTCTTCAAGCACATCATTCCTCCTTGGGCATCAAGAGAATTAATAAAGGTCAGTCTATGCTCTTTGAGCTATTGGACATTCTCTAGATGTTTGTTTGTGCTATGTATCTATCTCACCATTTTTGCTTTCTCAAGATTTATGGTCAATAAATAGCCATGTATCGATTGCATTTGTATGAAGCTAGCTCCCTATATCTCCTCCATGACATAGAGGTGCTTGACATAAATCCTTTCTCTCCTACCCTATAGGCTAGGGTTGATCTACTTCACCACGAGAAGCAAATTGTTGATAGCCATGTTGTATGTGGTGCCTAGATTAAAGCTAGGCTTCATTGACTTAAGGTTCAAGATCTTGCTCCCAAGAAATTCTTTTGGGCTCTTCAAGCACATCATTCCTCCTTGGGCATCAAGAGAATTAATAAAGGTCAGTCTATGCTCTCTGAGCTATCGGACATTCTCTAGATGTTTGTTTGGGCTATGTATCTATCTCACCATTTATATGTATATGTATCTCTCTCTACCCTTATATCTACCCCTCTCTTTACCTCTCTCTATATATCACCTCTTATTTCTATCTTTATCTTTCTATATCTCCCTCTCCTCTCCAGATCTCTCTCTTTCTCTATTTCCATCTCCATCTCTATCTTTATTTTCAGCTCAACCTCTATATCCTCAATTCTTTCTTTATCTCTCTTAAGCTTCCCGATTTGATCTCTTCCTCTTTCTCAATCTCTCCCTATTATGAATATAACATGCCTATTGACAATGAAGTTTGATTATTTTCTTGGTTTAAAGATTTAAATTTAGTCATGTTTAGATCGCTACAAATGGACATACTTGATTTGAAGCTACCACTTCTCTATTGCGACCTTTGTTGTGAAAGCCACATCATTTTCTAAAATTTCTACCAACTGATCCCAACTATGAAAAATACAGTGATTTTTTCTAGTTGACCTTCCACAACTCTTCGACGTACCCATTGCACACTAAGGTGCAATTGCTAGTTTATGTAAAGTTTGGACACAATTTTACTCAGATCTTTCAACATTTTTCCTCACATGAGTAGTCTATCTAGTTGTCTTTTTATTTTATGTTAATTCATTTATGTTTGGCCCCTAGCCCAAATTCAGTAATTGGAGAGATACCTCCAATTTGTCAAGCTGCAGAATCCAAGAGAATTGTAAATATTCATGTTCCTTCACATATATTCTTCCTTATAAACTCAAATTTTTTTTTTTTTTTAGTTTTTAATTATTTCTTTAATTTTCTAATTTATTATTATTATTTTGAATTTATTTATTTATTTAATTTTTTTTATTTTTTTAATTATTTTTAATATTTTATTTAATTTATTTAAATTTTTTATTTACAATCTACTTTGATAGGGTATTTTATCGGGAGGATTTTACTCGAAAGCATGCTTTGTAATTTTGTCACCAAGACCGAGGCCCCTCATGGGTTCCATCTTGATGGCATCTAAAATCTCACCAAAGGATTTTTATTGCTTCGCTTTGCTGAGGCTAATCATCTTCAAGCCATTCCTCAACATGGGCCTTGGTATGTCCGGTTGTCTTTGCTTATTTTTATCAATGTAAAAATAGGTTTCGAGTGGACCCAAAACCCCCAATAATAGGTTTTGAAAGGACCTGAAACCACCTATTATTTCCAGACATCTAGAGGCCTCTAACCAAGACGTTGTACGAGAGGTAAGAAAAGATTCACAACAACCAACTAGAAGCCAAATGTCAGTCAAACATTAGAAGATAGATGTTACATATTGGGCTGGATGCAGTGGTTCTCAGTGCAACACTCTAGTTAGGGTCTCATTGCAGTATGCTATGTTGTGCATCTGTGTGAACACGATCAAAATTCAAAATATATAGTTTATATATATGCTATGTCAACAAATGGTTTATATACAAAATATATATGCTATGTCAACATATAGTTTATTTTATTTTCTACAAAATATAAATTTTATATGGTGGCTTGCTAAGCTTTTTATGTGGGTGTGAGAAGGGATTGTTGAGTATGAAGGAATAGTTTAGGAAAGTACTCCTTAATCCAAATAAGTCATTTTCTTCTCGTGGAATGTCTTAAGAAAATTTAAAAATATATATAATCTAATTTAATATTGTCACATCTAAAGCGTGCCGAATGCACTTCGAAGATATGCTATGACATAAAGAAGATTGTTAAGGTGATGTCAAGTCTTGATCCATGAGGGTAGGAAAACATAGATGGATTGGTATAAAAGGTTCCATTCAACTTGGAGGAAATGGATAATTACCTAAGGGGATAATGTGAGATTGGATCATGTTAAAATTATGATACAAATAGCTTTGGAAAAGGGATGATGAAATGGTTAAGTATGGGAAATTGTAGAGATAGATATAACACCAAGGTAAGAACACTAGAACTAATTTTAGCACTATGGATTAATCCAAGACTCAAAATTACACTAAGAGGCACCCCTTACCTCTTAAATTAATTCCATAGGTGGGTTTATCCTCCAATATAGTGCCATTGGTTAGCTAATCATGTGAACTTCCATGATAAGTATGATTACCATACACTTTCATAACATGAGGAAATGCTAATTTCTTGGGAATGAAATAAGCAAAGATATGATTAAATAATATCTGATCGTAAATAGTCATAGAGTAATTAGGATTTGATCATACGGAAAATTTCTAGGAGAGCTACAATAGTTGTAACATCATGAATTAACAACATTAAAAAGTACACTGTGAATTAATTATGTAATGACATAAAAATTGAAAACATCATGAATTAATTATGTAACCATATAGGTTAAATATAATTTTATCAAGAAATCAATTTCAAATAGATAATATAATCACATAAATCATACATTTCAATGTCATTGATCTTGTTCTTCATCCAACTCTTTGTCTGTATTATCCAATCCAAATTCGACATTGTAAGGATTGGTCATATCATCATCATCGTTATTGATATCGGTTTCAGGTATTGTCATCATCCACATAGATATCATCTTCATGAACATTAAATCCTACATCATCATGATCTAGTGCATCCTCTTTGACATCTTCGTCAGACACATCATCAACTAACTCTTGATCCTGATCATCATATACATCATCTTCTAGTTCTTTGGTATCTTCTTCTTCCATCACATTATACTTTACCATCCTTCTTCTTGGATGATGTCTAACAACACATAACCAATCCGGTTTACTTGGAACCTCTACGTAAAATACTTGCTCACATTGTCTTGGAAGAACATAGGGCTCATTTCTAGATCGATCGATCGACCTTGTTTTAACCATGGTAAATCCTTTATCACGTTCAATAACAATTCTCTCAGGATCATTTTCTTTTAATCGTACCCTGTACCATTGGATGACAAACAGAACTAATTTGAAGGACTTAAAGTCACACTCAAATATATCATCCAAAATCCCATAGTATCAATTTTCTAAGACTTCTTGATGTATGTCGCTTCTAGATGAAACATTACTCACCTGAAAGACTGTAGTTATCCCAGAATGACAAGTATTCTTCGTGTCATCCAACTTTTTGATTCAAAATTTACGACCATTGCACCACATATCCTTGTGGTGTTTTACCTCTAATATGTCAAACATGTAAAAATTATTGCATCGTTAGTTGATAAATTCAATCAGTATAAAGACATATAATTAACAACTTTCCAATGGACGATAATCATGCCCCCATTCAGCGTGACCATGCCACCTACAAAAACAGGGGCATAAACCATTATCAAAACACATCCAGTGCTGCAATAAGTCTTCCCAATGAATTAATTCAACCGACATCCCTATTATAACTGCTTGTTCAATCAAATCATATTCAAAATCATATGTATAGCAATTAAAAAATATTTGGCAGAACGCCAACAAGTGCTAACCGTATACTCGTCAGCCCACAAATTAAGGTGGTGCTAACCATTTGCCTCTTGGCCCACAAATTTTTGTGTATGTTGAAATAGCGACGAAAATCAAGGAGCGTCTGAATTTTGATGAACGTCGAGCATAAATTTAAAATAAAAATAAAAATTTCACATTAAATATGTAGGTACTCGATGATACAATTAATTATTGGACTTTCATCAAAAAGGTTCATCGGATTTTGTAGTCAAATGAGTTAGTGTTAGTAGTAACTATATTGGAATATGGGTCTGCTCATTATCTTTTTTTCTCAAAAGAGTCTATTGGTAACAATTAGAGATCAACATATTCTCTATGTGTCTCCATCATTAGTTTTTTAATAGTTTCACAATCCTTAGTATTATGAAATAGATTTTTTTGAATCTCATGCCACATACCTATATCTTGTTGTGTCTTCTTTCACACCCTATTACTTCTTTCCCAGTGATTTTAAAACAAACTGGTTGACTATATTCTTCCCTACAAACTTACTGTTACTTTCACCTTTGACTTATTCACAAAATACACTCTCGTCCCTTTCGTTATGTGAATTTTTCTCCAAGAGAAAATAAGTGATGAAATGACCCTTTTATAATTAAAATGGGGGATAAAAATAAAGGATATTATAATTCTTTGGTTTAAAGAAAGGTTAATAAAGAATGTTTTTGAAAAAAATCTCTTAAAAGAGAGTTATAATTATATTTATTAAAGGGTGAATAAAGGTCACCTTTTCGAAAGGGTGTGATGGTTTGGAAACCACCCCTTAAAAGGTTATATAAGTCATTTATGTGAGACTGGGAAGGGGGCATGGAGATCACTCAAGGAAGAAGAAGAAGGTGGCTTGGTGGGCTATGGGAATGGGAGGAAATATAGGAATTTAGAGGGCACAAAGGAATGAAGGATAAGGTCATTGGTTGGCATGGGCATTGGAGAAGGGGAACACAACATGTGTCCAACTCAGGGTATGGTGTATACTCGAGAGTGTCCTAGCCAGGGCTGTGTTTATTTCATGTCGTGAAGGCATGCGAGGTTTTGTGTAAGAACCTGTCCTCCTGGAGTGTTTACTTGTCATAAAAGAGCCTAGACCTATGACTATTCCTTTGAATTGTAGATAATATGGTTGGTTCTATGTAAGAATCAGCTTCCTCTATGGCGTGCCATAGCCATAAAGGACCCAAGGCAACTGGAATCTTCTTGGAGTGAGAATGACTATTCCAAGTGCTCAAGATTAAGATAAGTATTGGAAAACCTCAAGTGATTCTATAAGATATTGATAATGCTTTATATGTGATTTGTTGATAATATGGTTATATTAAGTGGTTATGTTATTTGATTTATTGTGCTATCAAATTGCTTATTAATTATTATCGAATTATTACATGTTAAATTTATATAGTTACTTACATATAATTTAATGATAATTACTTGTAATTAATGAACTTTATATTAACATTTAATCTATTAAATCCGCTATAAATAATTAAATAAGTCTTGGAGAAAAGTTCCTTTACACCTTTCTACTTGAATTTTTCCTCAATTTTTAAAATATACTTGAAGGCACTTGCTAATGTTTCCATATCAAGGAATTCTGGTTTGGTTTGATTATACCTATTAAGCCCACTTCGATACTTCAAAACTGGATATTTCTCAGAATATTGGATGCCAATTTTCACCAAAAGTGCATGAAATGTGTTAGTATGTACACTTGAAGTTATTGGTCCTTCAGTTAGACAAATTGCGATTGTATATATTTTTATTCATAGGCTTCTTCAAGAAAATACTCTTCTTTTATGGGCTCCATGAATTCTCCCCATGTGATTTTTTCATCAAAATCTACATCAAATTCCTTTCCAACTTGTCCTTCCTTGGATGACAACTTAGGTTCCCATAATTGCTTCACACGACTCTTAGTTTTAAAGAGGAAAAAAGTGATTTTATAAACATCTAAGAAATGAGTGATAGAAAAATACCTTTCAAGTTTTAATAATAAGTCATCACAAACATCCACATTATTTTTTTCCTTCAAAAGTTGGGATATCAAAAATTACATACACCCTGAATGGAGTATGTCTACCAAATGGTGGGTTTGTTGAATTTATTTGTGAACTTCGATTTTCTAGCATTCAAGAGAATTGTTCCATCATTTCCTCATGTTGTTTGTTTAGTGAATTTTCAACCTGCATTTTAAATAGATCATCTAATATGTCAAGTTCTTAGTTAAACATTTGTGATCGTGTGTGTTTCAAAGGAAGGTAATAAGAAGGATATCTTGTTTCTAACCCAATTCTTTGGTATGTTGATCGTGTCCAATGGAAAGAGAACACAATCTATGATACTAGTAGTTTGAATTATTATTTTGGATTACAATGCTTAGTGTATAGCCTAGAGTATTATATACCTTTCACGATGAAACTGAGAACAACAAACTCATAAGGATGTGTATGCGGCTCAAAATGGTTGTTTATTAGAGCTTTAAAAAATTAGTTTATAAAGTTTGGAAAGGATTCCAACAATGACCACATCCCTTTGGAATTCAAAATGAAAAATTTGGATGTGAATAATTACAATAAAATGAAAAATATATAAAAATACTATATGTTTTATTACTCCAACTTCGGAGGGTCATAACATTTTGCTTTAATGCTCAAAATCTAAATATTATTAAACTATTGGAAAGATCTGCAAGAGCTCTAGTTTTGGTCCCTTAAATCAAATTCTTATGCTTACCCTATTCAGTTTAATGGATTAACAACATTTTCCATAACAATGTGAATTACTGAAAGATTAAAATAACAAAAAAAAATGGATTCTCAATATTTTCCATAATCACTTGTTCCAACAACACTAGAGTGCTCCTAAATTGCTATTTGATCAATTAGTTTCAATTATTTTGTTTTTTTCATTTCTAATAAGCTTTTTCTTTTTTTTTCAATAACAAGTACAATAGAAAGATTTCTTTCAGACATTTAATTGCTCTTTACCTTCAATTAGATCTATAGGTGCAAAATTAATTTAGGTCGCATCTTTTGTCATGGATTTGAATCTTGAAAATTTAAATTTAAATATTTTAATTTTGCCTCATGGTTTCCTCCCTTTCTAGTTGTTATGAGTGAATTAAAGAGGCTCCTTTAGAATATGATGGTATATTGAAAAACCAAGGTCGTACTTTAGAAGAATCATATGGGATAGATAGAGGAACTTATTGACCACATATATAATTTGATGCAAGTTAGTAAAATAACTACATAAAAATTTTATAATCCTCTTAAGATCATACTATACGTTTTTTGCTCTAACATCAGCTCATCATTATTGAATCAATTCATGTAGGAGTTTCATTGAGGAGAATTTCACTCTTTGTAATTCAATAATTTTCTTATTTAAGTGTTTATAAACATAGGTTTATTAGATAGATCAAATTCTAGTTATTGTCGAATTTTAATTTTCATATCAAGTTTGACTCTATGCATGTATAGAATGGCCTCGTGCCCACAAAAATGAACAAGAAATTATACAATTTTACCATTTTACAAGTCAGTAAATTATAGAAAAATGAAGAAAAATAAAATTTACCGATTCTTTTTATAATCATTAAACTGTTCCACTTTATTTTTAAACTACGATAAAACTGATGCTTCTCCAAAGGCCGGCTGATCGTTTTTGCTAGTAATATAAGCGCTGATCGTTTTTGCTCGTAAATTACATTTGTTTGAGAGAAAACACCAAGCTAATTCAAAAAACCGTTACATTCAACGTCTCCCAAAGTAATTCAAAAAACCGTTACATTCAACGGTATCAGAAATAAACAAATTCTTACAAATTTAAATTGGTGTTTTGCCACCCGGTTTTGAGTGGGAAACAACCGTTACAAATTAAACTGGAAACATCTAATTATCCCAGGTAATCAAAGCATACATGCTTCATCTAATTGCTGGCATAATAAGCTGCCCAAATTCAATTCTTCATCCACTGGTGATGATGATGCTTTGCTAATCTCTTTGACCCATCTAATTGCTTAGGCAGGTCTTTGATTTCGATAAGCTGAACCGTGCGTTGCTTCTTCACTGCAGTTCAAATAATTAGAGATTCATTATGACTATTAGTAGGTCACCCACTTGATAATTCAGAAACAAGATCAAAATTAGTTCAAAGAAACACAAACCCTTTTCAGCTTGTCGGTACCCTTCTTGAAGCCTTCTCTTTGCTGCTTCAATCCTTTCTCTTACAGATTTATCATCAAGAGCAGGAGAGTTTGATTTCTGCATAAAAAACATGAAATATACATAACAGAAACATCCAACAAATATGGAATGCACATCATTTGTGCTTGAAACTTAGTAAATGTAATCAACATGCACATCAGATTTCAATTTTAAACTCTTCAATTCCATTTTGTTTGCTTACATGTGATGAAGGAAGTGGAAGAGAGCTAGGCTTGTTGAAATCTAACTTTTGGTGCAAATTCTGCTTCTGGCTTACAACTCGCCGTCTCCTATGATTGATCACAATGTGATTTTGAGCACCACTTTTTGTTTCTTGTTTGCTATACTGTCTGTCATCCAGTTTGAATGGCTGCTCTATTCTATGATTCTGGATTTGCTCCACTGAAAACAAAGGGAAAATTTATGTAAGTTGTGCTAATTTGGAAGGAGAAATGAATGGGAATAATTATTAGTTTGAGAGCACACCTGCGGCTGCCATGGTATCTACAGCAACTTCTCCAGCACTTTTCATCCATTCATCTGCAACTTCTCTCCACCTTCTGCAAAGTGCAATGCATGCCATTAAAAGTGCAACATATAAAAGCATAAAGCTGTTATGAATATCAAATATGCTTCCATCTCAATCCCTACAGCTATTGTGACCAAGAGAACCTGTTGATCAGGTAAAGCTGGAATTCATCAAGAAAATTAAACGTTTAGGTAGAAACACCATTTTCCCCTAAATTAAACATTTAAACAAGATTCAATTCTGCCAAGGGAGGAAACAAGATTTACCTGACAAGCTTCTTCGCCATGGAGCTAATTGGTTTGGACTTGTGCTTCTGCAAGCATTTGACATTTCTGCCAATCATAGTTTCCTGTATGTAATTTATAATTGAACAGTGAGAGAAGGTCAAAGAAATGTTAAATTAAACTCCACTTCCAGTTCCACCAAGAACAAGAAAATATATAAACCCAGTAGCTAATTCAACACGAAGCTGAAGCTAGATTGCATTATCTACAAACCCAATAACATGTAAACTTAGAATACTCATTTACCTTTAGGATTTCAATAGACAATGCCATCGACTCCAATCTTCTCAGTGAGTCGCCCAGTTGGTTTTCCGACTGTAAAGTGCAACACAAACATTGCTTCTTAACAGAAATGAACAAGCCCTAATTTCAATACCATTCAGCTTTCGATGTATTTGTAAATCCCAATTTCTTCAAACGAGCAGAAAAAATGAAAATTCACCGAGACATTAATGAAAAATGAGCAGTGCTGCAAGAAATGAAAGTCTTACCTCATCTTGATTTGAAAGAATGTGTTTTATATTGAACACCTCTTTCACTATTTCACATTCTTTAGGCACAGGCACAGTTATGGTTTGATAGCTATTGATCCTCTCTGCAATATCATTGACCTTTTTATGAATACCATCATCTTCATCTTCAGCAGATGATCTTGATGCGTAAACCATCTCTGCTATTTTATCCCTCCTCTTCACTAATTCCTGAGGGCAATCACACGCTGCAACATCGATTGCATGTTCAATCAAGCTGCATATATCACTCTCTGCGCTCTCAAAAAACATCCTCCATTCTTCTACCAATCCCATTTTAACTCTATGCCCTGCTATTTAACTTTGATTCTCAATCCTGCTCACAACATAATCAAATTTGAAACTTCAATACATTAAAAACATCAAATTACCAACCAAAAATTAGCAGTAGCAGCTTTTAAATTTTAGTCACCTCAAATTGAAACCGCTCCACGAAAATTCTGAGTAGACCAGAACTCAAATTCTTTTAAACCAATAGCGAGAATGCGAAATGGATTGAATTCGAAATTCAGGCAGAGAACTTTTTAAAATGGGCGTGGTACTGATTTTTTTTAAATGGGAGTGGTCTTGCGTTTTTCAAATATATGCTATTTTGGGCAATGCAAAGTCATTTTTGAAATATATTTAGTCACTCACAAGCACATGCATGTAAATATGTACATACCCGTGTAATCCTGCTTTACTCACTCACAAGCACATGCAAGTATAACAAATAGCCGTTGCCGAAAAGAATAGTTAAAAAGTACAACAGAACAATTAATTATAATCATTTGTGAATTCATTTATGCTTGGCCAATTATTGTTATTCTTCATGTTCCTTCACATATACCCTTCATTAGAAACTCAAAATTGTTTTTGATTTTTTAAATTCTTAATTATTTTTAATATTGTAATTTATTTATTTAATTTATTATATTTTAGATTATTTTTTGGTTTTTCATTTTTATTTTTTATTATATTTAATATTTTTTTAATTTTATTATTTGTTTATATTTTTTTTATTATTTATCATTTTTCCATTTTTAATTATTTTGTTCATATTTTTTATTGTTTTGTTTATTTATATTTTTTATTTTAAATTATTTATTTTTTAATTTTTATTGTTATTTATTTATTTACTATTTATTTTTTAATTTTTTTAAAGATTTGTTTTTAATAACATATGGGAGATTATTTTGATTGTCATTTTGCTTGTTTCTATCTACTATTTTGTGGGGAGGATTCCATGCGAAAGCATGCTTGACAACTAGGTCGCCAAGACCTCAACCCCTCGTGAGGTCCATCTTGATGGCATCTAGAATCTCACCAAAGGCTTATTTTGTTTCGCTTTTTTGAGTCTATCCATGTTTTGACCATTCTCCAACATGGGCCGTGGTATGTCATGTTGTTTTTGCCTGTTTTTCTGCCATAGTCAAGAGACTTCTTTGTCTCTGATGACAAGAAGCTGACGGTCTTGGTTTGGATTGAATTCCTCGATCCCCCTTTGTCATGTTGGTCATCTTTGCAAACTGTTGCACAGTCCATCGGTAAGGTTGTCTGTGTTGTCAAGAAGGTGACCAGTTTTATCATGCTCGCACTTAAAAGAGGGTTTGTGTAAAAGTTGATTTGTCTTGAGACCTCAAGGACACTATTGACTTTAAAATATGAGGTCTTTGCCACGCACAAAAAGTGCTCTATTTGAATCTATCCAATACTTGTTTTTCAGTGCTAGTTTTCGGAACACAAGCTTAAGGATTGCCTTTTAGCTGCCTTGCGAGTTAAGACCTCCTCTAAGGAGTCTAAACCTTCACACTCCTCTAAGGCCCCTAAAATTGATGAGGGTTGGGAAATAGTTGCTTGAAATTGGAAGAGTTCTTCATTTGCTTTGGCTTCACACAAGCCACAAGGTTCCAGCCTCAGTTTTAACCTCTTAGCCAAACTCTCTTTGCCATTCTTACAATCCATTCTAGACATTTGGAGGCTAGAAAAGGAGCTCCCAAAAAGTGTAGGGTGTCTTAGTTTAGCTTCTAGATGGCATCAATTTTTCTTTGCACAATAGCTTCTCCTCCCTTGGGAATAAGGATACCATGCATGAATTTGAATCATAAATTGTATGTCATGAAATATCTAAGGTCTTATCGACATCACCAAGAAGTATTCTGTGTGAGATACTTGATAGAAGTATCTTGGTTTTTGGTGCAGTCACGGTTGGGAGGGACCTTGAGGAGATGAACCCGGACCGTGCAACAGGAGTGAAACGAAACAAAAACAAGAAAAGTTGATGGAGGTAATGCAAAACTGATTGATTTATATCATGAAAACTAATTACAATCAGCCAACAACACGTGGGATAAAAGATTCAGCTCACTGGTCTGAATATATACAAGCTCAATTACAGTGTTGGACAAATCTAGGCTCCTTGATCTCAGGACAAATCTTCTATGTTCTCAAAAGTGTTTTCTAAAAGCTTAAATACATTGAATTATATGATCTAGATGGATCCACATCATCCCAAGGCAAATTAAAGGTAGATGGACAAAATGAAACGTGTAAACTAGCAGGTCCACTTTTGCTAAAAAGAATACTCCGAAAAATACAAAGGATGAAGTACGGACCAAAGGGAAGGTCGCCCACATGCCAAGGAATATTTGTAACAACAAACCGAATCTCCACAAGCTACAGAAAGAATGCTGAACGTTTTCTAATAGGAGAAAGGTCCAAGTGTACTACGGACTTCGGGTAAGGAAGATAATCATGTCCACAAGCAAAATCCAGGTCCACAAGATCTAGTGAGAAAATGTAGAAAGAAATGTTGAAACTGCAAAACAGAAAATAAACTGAAAAGAAATATTTTTGGTTGATGCAAGATTGCCAAGAAGAAGGAATGTTCCAGCACTAGGCTAGATGGTTTTTGCGTTCAGGAAGTCAATTCTTTTCCATTCATGTTTGCTCCAACATGTAGGATTATTTGGCCAAAGGGCTTGGTTTTCACTTCTAATCATGAGGTTAGGCAGGCAGGTGTTGCCACTCTCCTTGCACCATGTTGGCAGTCATCTATTGTGGCTCCTAGGTTACATCCTACTGAACAACTTTTTTGGATGGTTATGCCAATGGACACTCATTCCTTTGGGAACATTAATGTTCATGCTCCATGTGATGTTGTTGAGAGGATCTTATCTATGTCGATGGATTGCATATTCATTAACACCAAGTACTTGGGTGTTGTGCGAGGGTTTTAACATGGCTGAGGTTGTCTCTGGGAAAGAAGGTTTAATTCTTTTTCTTGGTTTTGTTTAAATGTATAATAAATTGGGGCTCTTTGATCCCAACACTAACCGACACCATTCCCATGACATTTGGCACATGTGGAGTGATTTCTTTGTTGAGTCATCCACCCATGTTGGCTCACATTCAACGGGTTTGGAATTTAGAGAGTCGTTGGACTCGGTAAATTGGGTGGTTTACTTGGTGGGATGGTGTCATTCAATGCAGAGATTTCTTTCTTTGAATGGTGTCATTCAATAATAATTTTTTACTATTATTTATTTATTAATTAATTTATTATATTTTAGATTATTTTTTATTTTTTATATTTTATAGTTTTACTTTATTATTTGTTTATTTATTTTATTTATTTTTAGGTCTTTGGGATTTGATCATGTAGCTTTTTTATGTTGCCAACATTTCAGATGAAACACCATGATCCTTCACGAGGGCAATAGAGCAAGTGAGAGATTAGGAGATCAGAAACATTGGCAACATCAAATTTAAGCTACATGGTCAAATGCAAATGAACTAAAAAATAAATCACTATGGACTGTGGAAGTTTCATGAATTTAATTATTTTAATTATTTTCTAATCTCCTTTCACATACTCTCTTGCCCTAATGATGGATCATGGTGCTCTCTCACTTGCTCTCTTTCGTTGATGATGGATCATGGTGTTTGATCTGAAGCTTGGCAACATCAAAAAGCTACATTGTTAAATCGAGAAGAACTAAAAACAAATCACTATGGACTGTGGAGGTTTCAGATTGATTTATTTATTTGACTTTTAGATTTTTTAAATAGTTTATATATATTTTTTATTTAGTTGTTTATTTTTTTAATTATAATTTTATTTTTTTATTATAATTTTAATATTTTTAATTTTTTAATTATTTATTTTTAAGTTTTTTTAAGATTTAGTTTTAGTAACACATGGGGGATTATTTTGATTGTCATTTTTCTTGTTTTTGTCTCCTATTTTTTTTAGTGTCTATTGTCATACTACAATTATTGTAAAATTCTTTATGTTTATTATGGTCTCAGCCAACCTCAGTCTAGTAATGGATGTTGATGTTGAAGCTTTGATGACTAGCGATGATAGCACCCCTAAAAGAACATCCTAGGAAATTTCTTCCCAAAGTATTTCACGATGTTCATCTTTTAGTACCCCTAATGTTGTTTTTCCCATTCAAGATTTTGATAGTGCATTCCTACGGCTTAAACAATTTACTTTGATAGGGTATTTGGTGGGGAGGATTCCACCTGAAAGCATGCTTGACAACTAGGTCACCAAGACCTTAGCCCCTTATTGGGTCCATCTTGATGCCATCTAGAATCTCACCAAAGGCTTTTCTTGTTTCATTTTGTTGAGTCTAACAATGTTTTGATCATTCTCCGACATGGGCCTTGGCATGTGATATCGTTTTTGCTTTTCTTTCAGCCATAGTTAAGAGAATTATTTGTCATTGATGACAAGAAGCTCAAGGTCTTAGTTTGGATTGAATTACTCAATCTGGCTTTGCCATATTGGTCATTTTCACAAACCATTGTCCAGTCAATTAGTAAGGTTGTTTGTGTTGTCAAGCCTGACTAGTTTCATCATGCTCGCCTTTGGAGGAGGGTTTGTGTACAATTTGATTTGTCTTGAGACCTCAAGGACAGTATTGGCATTCAAATATGAGGTAATTTTCACTCACAACGAGTGCTGTATATTAATCTACTTGATACTTGTTTTCAGTGCTAGTCTTCAATACATAAGATTAAGGATTTGTTTAGTTATTTTTTATTTATTATTTATGTATTTTTTTATTTTTCTTATTTTAAATTATTTTATTCATATTTTTATTATATTTTTAATTTTTTTATTCATTTATATTGTTAATATTTTTTGTTTTTATTTTTATTTATTTATTTACTATTTAATTTTTTAATTTTGTTTAAGATTTGGTTTTTATAACATATGGGAGATTATTTTGATTGTCATTTTGCTTGTTTCTACCCACTATCTATTTTTTTAGTGTCTATTGTCATACTGCATTTTTTGTGAAAGTCTTTATGTTTATTATGGTCTTAGCCAACCTTAGCCCAGTAATGGATGCTGGCATAAAGAACATCCTAGGAAATTTCTTCCCAACGTCTTTCATGACATACATCTTATGGTACCCCTAATGTTGTTTAAACCATTCAATATTTTGATAGTGCATGTTTTTGGCTTAAACAATTTACTTTGATAGGGTATTTTGTGGGGAGGATTCCACTCGAAAGCATGCTTGACAACTAGGTCACGAAGACCTCAACCCCTGATGAGGTCAATCTTGATGGCATCTAGAATCTCACTAAAGGCTTTTTTTATTTCGCTTTTTTTAGTCTAACCATGTTTTGACCATTCTCCAACATGGGCCTTGGTATGCCATTCCGTTTTTGCTTGTTTTTCTGCCATAGTCAAGAGACTTCTTTGTCTTTGATGACAAGAAACTCACAGTCTCGGTTTTGATTGAATTCCTCGATCTCCCTTTGTCATGTTGGTCTTTTTTGCAAATTGTTGCCCAGCCCATCAATAAGGTTGTGTGTGTTATCAAGAAGGTGAACAGTTTTATCATGCTCGTGCTCAGAAGAGGGTTTGTGTAAAATTTGATTTGTCTTGGGACCTCAAGGACACTATTGACTTTCAAATATGATGTCTTTGTCGCTCACAAATTGCGCTCTATTTGAATCTATCCAATACTTATTTTAAGTGCTAATCTTTAGAACACAAGATTAAGGATTGCCTTCTAGATTCCTTGCGAGTTAAGACTTCCTCTAAGGAGTCTGAACCTTCACATTCGTCTAAGGCCCCTAAAGTTGAGGAGGGTTTGGCAATAGTTGCTCGAAATAGGAAGAATTCTTCATTTGCTTTGTCTTCTCAGAAGCCACAAGGTTGCAGCCTCAATGTTAAGCTCTCAGCCAAAATCTCTTTTTCATTCTTACAACCCCTTCTAGACGTTTCAAGGTCAGAAAAGGAGCTCCCAAAAAGCCCAGGGTGTCTTATCTTAGCTTCTTGATGGCATCAATTTTTCTTTACACAACATCTTCTACTCTCTTGGGAATAAGGGCACCATACATGAAATTGAATCATGAATTGTATGTCATGAAATATCTAATGTCTTATCGAACTCACAAAGAAGTATTTTGTGCAATATACTTGATAGAAATGTCTTGGTTTATGGTACAGTCAAGGTTAGGAGGAACTTTAAGGAGATCAATACGGACCATGCAACATGAGTGAAACACAACAGAAACAAGACAAGATGAAGAAGGTAATGCGAAACTGATTGATTGATATCATGAAAACTAATTACAATCAACCAATAACATGCAGGCTACAAGAATCAGCTCACTGGTCTGAATACATACAAGCTCGATTACAGTGTTGGTCAACTCTAGGCCCCTTGATCTTAAGATAGATCTTCTATGTTCTAAAACCTGATTTCTAAAAGCTTAATTACATTGATTTATATGATCTAGAGGGATCCACATCAGCCCAGATTGAATCAAAGGCCGATGAAAAAAATGAAACGTGTAAACCACCAGGTCCACTTCCGCTAAAAAGAATACTCCAGAAAATCCAAAGGATGAAGTGCGGACCAAGGGGAAGGTTGTTCAAATGCCAAAGAATGTTGGAAGAAACAAAATGATGCTTCGCAAGCTATGAAAAGAATCCTGAAGAATTTCCAATAGCAAAAAAGGTCCAAGTGGTTCCGAAGTACTAATCCAGAAAACTGTGTCAAATTTTGAAAGCGATAACTTTCCAGAGAAAGATCCAAATGTACCGCTGAATTAGGGTAAGGTAGATAATAGTGTCCACAAGCAAAGTCTAACTCCACAAGATCCTGTGAGAATATTTAGAAAGAAATGTTGAAACTGCAAAATAGGATACAAACCAAAAAGAAATGTTTTTGGTTGATGCAAGATTGCCAAGAAGCAGGGATGTTCCTGCACTAGTTTAGATGCTTTTTGGGTTCAGGATGTCAAATTTTCTCCATTCATGTTTTCTCCAGCATGTAGGGTTATTTGCCAACGGCCTTGGTTTTCACCTCCAATCATGAGGTCAGGCAGCGAGGTGTTACCACTCTCCTTGCACCATGTTCGCAGTCTTCTATTGTGGCTTTTAGGTTAGATCATACTCAACAGCTTGTTTGGATCATTATGTCAATGGAAAATCATTCCTTTGGGTCCATTAATGTTCATGCTTTGTGTGATGATGTTGAGAGGATCTTTTCTATGTCGATGGATTGCATATTCATTGACACCAAGTACTTTGGTGTTTTGCGATGATTTTAGCATGATCGAGGTTGTCTCTGAGATAGAAGGTTTAATTCTTTTTCGATGGATAACTGGTGAACAAGAAGCCTAGTTTTGTACATGCATAATAACTTGGGGCTCTTTGATCCCAACACTAACTGCCACCATCCCCATGACATTTGGTATATGTGGAGTGATTTCTTTGTTGAGTCATCAACCCATATTGGCTCACATTCAACAGGTTGGGAATTTAGAGAGTTGTCTAACTCATCAAATTGGGTGGTTTACTTGGTGGGATGGTGTCATTCAATGGACAACTTGCTTTCTCAAGATTTATGGTCAATAAATAGCCATGTATCAATTGTAGCTGTATGAAGCTAGCTCCCTAGATCTCCTCCATGACATAGAGGTGCTTGTCATAAATCCTTTCTCTCCTACCCTATAGGTTAGGGTTGATCAGCTTCACAACGAGAAGCAAATTTTTGATAGCCATGTTGTATGTGGTGCCTAGATTAAAGCTAGGCTTCATTGACTTAAGGTTCAAGATCTCGCTCCCAAGAAATTCTTCTGGGCTCTTCAAGCACATCATTCCTCCTTGGGCATCAAGAGAATTAATAAAGGTCAGTCTATGCTCTTTGAGCTATTGGACATTCTCTAGATGTTTGTTTGTGCTATGTATCTATCTCACCATTTTTGCTTTCTCAAGATTTATGGTCAATAAATAGCCATGTATCGATTGCATTTGTATGAAGCTAGCTCCCTATATCTCCTCCATGACATAGAGGTGCTTGACATAAATCCTTTCTCTCCTACCCTATAGGCTAGGGTTGATCTACTTCACCACGAGAAGCAAATTGTTGATAGCCATGTTGTATGTGGTGCCTAGATTAAAGCTAGGCTTCATTGACTTAAGGTTCAAGATCTTGCTCCCAAGAAATTCTTTTGGGCTCTTCAAGCACATCATTCCTCCTTGGGCATCAAGAGAATTAATAAAGGTCAGTCTATGCTCTCTGAGCTATCGGACATTCTCTAGATGTTTGTTTGGGCTATGTATCTATCTCACCATTTATATGTATATGTATCTCTCTCTACCCTTATATCTACCCCTCTCTTTACCTCTCTCTATATATCACCTCTTATTTCTATCTTTATCTTTCTATATCTCCCTCTCCTCTCCAGATCTCTCTCTTTCTCTATTTCCATCTCCATCTCTATCTTTATTTTCAGCTCAACCTCTATATCCTCAATTCTTTCTTTATCTCTCTTAAGCTTCCCGATTTGATCTCTTCCTCTTTCTCAATCTCTCCCTATTATGAATATAACATGCCTATTGACAATGAAGTTTGATTATTTTCTTGGTTTAAAGATTTAAATTTAGTCATGTTTAGATCGCTACAAATGGACATACTTGATTTGAAGCTACCACTTCTCTATTGCGACCTTTGTTGTGAAAGCCACATCATTTTCTAAAATTTCTACCAACTGATCCCAACTATGAAAAATACAGTGATTTTTTCTAGTTGACCTTCCACAACTCTTCGACGTACCCATTGCACACTAAGGTGCAATTGCTAGTTTATGTAAAGTTTGGACACAATTTTACTCAGATCTTTCAACATTTTTCCTCACATGAGTAGTCTATCTAGTTGTCTTTTTATTTTATGTTAATTCATTTATGTTTGGCCCCTAGCCCAAATTCAGTAATTGGAGAGATACCTCCAATTTGTCAAGCTGCAGAATCCAAGAGAATTGTAAATATTCATGTTCCTTCACATATATTCTTCCTTATAAACTCAAATTTTTTTTTTTTTTTAGTTTTTAATTATTTCTTTAATTTTCTAATTTATTATTATTATTTTGAATTTATTTATTTATTTAATTTTTTTTATTTTTTTAATTATTTTTAATATTTTATTTAATTTATTTAAATTTTTTATTTACAATCTACTTTGATAGGGTATTTTATCGGGAGGATTTTACTCGAAAGCATGCTTTGTAATTTTGTCACCAAGACCGAGGCCCCTCATGGGTTCCATCTTGATGGCATCTAAAATCTCACCAAAGGATTTTTATTGCTTCGCTTTGCTGAGGCTAATCATCTTCAAGCCATTCCTCAACATGGGCCTTGGTATGTCCGGTTGTCTTTGCTTATTTTTATCAATGTAAAAATAGGTTTCGAGTGGACCCAAAACCCCCAATAATAGGTTTTGAAAGGACCTGAAACCACCTATTATTTCCAGACATCTAGAGGCCTCTAACCAAGACGTTGTACGAGAGGTAAGAAAAGATTCACAACAACCAACTAGAAGCCAAATGTCAGTCAAACATTAGAAGATAGATGTTACATATTGGGCTGGATGCAGTGGTTCTCAGTGCAACACTCTAGTTAGGGTCTCATTGCAGTATGCTATGTTGTGCATCTGTGTGAACACGATCAAAATTCAAAATATATAGTTTATATATATGCTATGTCAACAAATGGTTTATATACAAAATATATATGCTATGTCAACATATAGTTTATTTTATTTTCTACAAAATATAAATTTTATATGGTGGCTTGCTAAGCTTTTTATGTGGGTGTGAGAAGGGATTGTTGAGTATGAAGGAATAGTTTAGGAAAGTACTCCTTAATCCAAATAAGTCATTTTCTTCTCGTGGAATGTCTTAAGAAAATTTAAAAATATATATAATCTAATTTAATATTGTCACATCTAAAGCGTGCCGAATGCACTTCGAAGATATGCTATGACATAAAGAAGATTGTTAAGGTGATGTCAAGTCTTGATCCATGAGGGTAGGAAAACATAGATGGATTGGTATAAAAGGTTCCATTCAACTTGGAGGAAATGGATAATTACCTAAGGGGATAATGTGAGATTGGATCATGTTAAAATTATGATACAAATAGCTTTGGAAAAGGGATGATGAAATGGTTAAGTATGGGAAATTGTAGAGATAGATATAACACCAAGGTAAGAACACTAGAACTAATTTTAGCACTATGGATTAATCCAAGACTCAAAATTACACTAAGAGGCACCCCTTACCTCTTAAATTAATTCCATAGGTGGGTTTATCCTCCAATATAGTGCCATTGGTTAGCTAATCATGTGAACTTCCATGATAAGTATGATTACCATACACTTTCATAACATGAGGAAATGCTAATTTCTTGGGAATGAAATAAGCAAAGATATGATTAAATAATATCTGATCGTAAATAGTCATAGAGTAATTAGGATTTGATCATACGGAAAATTTCTAGGAGAGCTACAATAGTTGTAACATCATGAATTAACAACATTAAAAAGTACACTGTGAATTAATTATGTAATGACATAAAAATTGAAAACATCATGAATTAATTATGTAACCATATAGGTTAAATATAATTTTATCAAGAAATCAATTTCAAATAGATAATATAATCACATAAATCATACATTTCAATGTCATTGATCTTGTTCTTCATCCAACTCTTTGTCTGTATTATCCAATCCAAATTCGACATTGTAAGGATTGGTCATATCATCATCATCGTTATTGATATCGGTTTCAGGTATTGTCATCATCCACATAGATATCATCTTCATGAACATTAAATCCTACATCATCATGATCTAGTGCATCCTCTTTGACATCTTCGTCAGACACATCATCAACTAACTCTTGATCCTGATCATCATATACATCATCTTCTAGTTCTTTGGTATCTTCTTCTTCCATCACATTATACTTTACCATCCTTCTTCTTGGATGATGTCTAACAACACATAACCAATCCGGTTTACTTGGAACCTCTACGTAAAATACTTGCTCACATTGTCTTGGAAGAACATAGGGCTCATTTCTAGATCGATCGATCGACCTTGTTTTAACCATGGTAAATCCTTTATCACGTTCAATAACAATTCTCTCAGGATCATTTTCTTTTAATCGTACCCTGTACCATTGGATGACAAACAGAACTAATTTGAAGGACTTAAAGTCACACTCAAATATATCATCCAAAATCCCATAGTATCAATTTTCTAAGACTTCTTGATGTATGTCGCTTCTAGATGAAACATTACTCACCTGAAAGACTGTAGTTATCCCAGAATGACAAGTATTCTTCGTGTCATCCAACTTTTTGATTCAAAATTTACGACCATTGCACCACATATCCTTGTGGTGTTTTACCTCTAATATGTCAAACATGTAAAAATTATTGCATCGTTAGTTGATAAATTCAATCAGTATAAAGACATATAATTAACAACTTTCCAATGGACGATAATCATGCCCCCATTCAGCGTGACCATGCCACCTACAAAAACAGGGGCATAAACCATTATCAAAACACATCCAGTGCTGCAATAAGTCTTCCCAATGAATTAATTCAACCGACATCCCTATTATAACTGCTTGTTCAATCAAATCATATTCAAAATCATATGTATAGCAATTAAAAAATATTTGGCAGAACGCCAACAAGTGCTAACCGTATACTCGTCAGCCCACAAATTAAGGTGGTGCTAACCATTTGCCTCTTGGCCCACAAATTTTTGTGTATGTTGAAATAGCGACGAAAATCAAGGAGCGTCTGAATTTTGATGAACGTCGAGCATAAATTTAAAATAAAAATAAAAATTTCACATTAAATATGTAGGTACTCGATGATACAATTAATTATTGGACTTTCATCAAAAAGGTTCATCGGATTTTGTAGTCAAATGAGTTAGTGTTAGTAGTAACTATATTGGAATATGGGTCTGCTCATTATCTTTTTTTCTCAAAAGAGTCTATTGGTAACAATTAGAGATCAACATATTCTCTATGTGTCTCCATCATTAGTTTTTTAATAGTTTCACAATCCTTAGTATTATGAAATAGATTTTTTTGAATCTCATGCCACATACCTATATCTTGTTGTGTCTTCTTTCACACCCTATTACTTCTTTCCCAGTGATTTTAAAACAAACTGGTTGACTATATTCTTCCCTACAAACTTACTGTTACTTTCACCTTTGACTTATTCACAAAATACACTCTCGTCCCTTTTGTTATGTGAATTTTTCTCCAAGAGAAAATAAGTGATGAAATGACCCTTTTATAATTAAAATGGGGGATAAAAATAAAGGATATTATAATTCTTTGGTTTAAAGAAAGGTTAATAAAGAATGTTTTTGAAAAAAATCTCTTAAAAGAGAGTTATAATTATATTTATTAAAGGGTGAATAAAGGTCACCTTTTCGAAAGGGTGTGATGGTTTGGAAACCACCCCTTAAAAGGTTATATAAGTCATTTATGTGAGACTGGGAAGGGGGCATGGAGATCAATCAAGGAAGAAGAAGAAGGTGGCTTGGTGGGCTATGGGAATGGGAGGAAATATAGGAATTTAGAGGGCACAAAGGAATGAAGGATAAGGTCATTGGTTGGCATGGGCATTGGAGAAGGGGCACACAACATGTGTCCAACTCGGGGTACGATGTATACTCGAGAGTGTCCTAGCCAGGGCTATGTTTATTTCATGTCGTGAAGGCATGCGAGGTTTTGTGTAAGAACCTATCCTCGTGGAATGTTTACTTGTCATAAAAGAGCCTAGACCTATGACTATTCCTTTGAATTATGACTATTCCTTTGAATTGTAGATAATATGGTTGGTTCTATGTAAGAATCAGCTTCCTCTGTGGCGTGCCATAGCCATAAAGGACCCAAGGCAACTGGAATCTTCTTGGAGTGAGAATGACTATTCCAAGTGCTCAAGATTAAGATAAGTATTGGAAAACCTCAAGTGATTCTATAAGATATTGATAATGCTTTATATGTGATTTGTTGATAATATGGTTATATTAAGTGGTTATGTTATTTGATTTATTGTGCTATCAAATTGCTTATTAATTATTATCGAATTATTACATGTTAAATTTATATAGTTACTTACATATAATTTAATGATAATTACTTGTAATTAATGAACTTTATATTAACATTTAATCTATTAAATCCGCTATAAATAATTAAATAAGTCTTGGAGAAAAGTGCCTTTACACCTTTCTACTTGAATTTTTCCTCAATTTTTAAAATATACTTGAAGGCACTTGCTAATGTTTCCATATCAAGGAATTCTGGTTTGGTTTGATTATACCTATTAAGCCCACTTCGATACTTCAAAACTGGATATTTCTCAGAATATTGGATGCCAATTTTCACCAAAAGTGCATGAAATGTGTTAGTATGTACACTTGAAGTTATTGGTCCTTCAGTTAGACAAATTGCGATTGTATATATTTTTATTCATAGGCTTCTTCAAGAAAATACTCTTCTTTTATGGGCTCCATGAATTCTCCCCATGTGATTTTTTCATCAAAATCTACATCAAATTCCTTTCCAACTTGTCCTTCCTTGGATGACAACTTAGGTTCCCATAATTGCTTCACACGACTCTTAGTTTTAAAGAGGAAAAAAGTGATTTTATAAACATCTAAGAAATGAGTGATAGAAAAATACCTTTCAAGTTTTAATAATAAGTCATCACAAACATCCACATTATTTTTTTCCTTCAAAAGTTGGGATATCAAAAATTACATACACCCTGAATGGAGTATGTCTACCAAATGGTGGGTTTGTTGAATTTATTTGTGAACTTCGATTTTCTAGCATTCAAGAGAATTGTTCCATCATTTCCTCATGTTGTTTGTTTAGTGAATTTTCAACCTGCATTTTAAATAGATCATCTAATATGTCAAGTTCTTAGTTAAACATTTGTGATCGTGTGTGTTTCAAAGGAAGGTAATAAGAAGGATATCTTGTTTCTAACCCAATTCTTTGGTATGTTGATCGTGTCCAATGGAAAGAGAACACAATCTATGATACTAGTAGTTTGAATTATTATTTTGGATTACAATGCTTAGTGTATAGCCTAGAGTATTATATACCTTTCACGATGAAACTGAGAACAACAAACTCATAAGGATGTGTATGCGGCTCAAAATGGTTGTTTATTAGAGCATTAAAAAATTAGTTTATAAAGTTTGGAAAGGATTCCAACAATGACCACATCCCTTTGGAATTCAAAATGAAAAATTTGGATGTGAATAATTACAATAAAATGAAAAATATATAAAAATACTATATTGTTTATTACTCCAACTTCGGAGGGTCATAACATTTTGCTTTAATGCTCAAAATCTAAATATTATTAAACTATTGGAAAGATCTGCAAGAGCTCTAGTTTTGGTCCCTTAAATCAAATTCTTATGCTTACCCTATTCAGTTTAATGGATTAACAACATTTTCCATAACAATGTGAATTACTGAAAGATTAAAATAACAAAAAAAAATGGATTCTCAATATTTTCCATAATCACTTGTTCCAACAACACTAGAGTGCTCCTAAATTGCTATTTGATCAATTAGTTTCAATTATTTTGTTTTTTTCATTTCTAATAAGCTTTTTCTTTTTTTTTTCAATAACTAGTACAATAGAAAGATTTCTTTCAGACATTTAATTGCTCTTTACCTTCAATTAGATCTATAGGTGCAAAATTAATTTAGGTCGCATCTTTTGTCATGGATTTGAATCTTGAAAATTTAAATTTAAATATTTTAGTTTTGCCTCATGGTTTCCTCCCTTTCTAGTTGTTATGAGTGAATTAAAGAGGCTCCTTTAGAATATGATGGTATATTGAAAAACCAAGGTCGTACTTTAGAAGAATCATATGGGATAGATAGAGGAACTTATTGACCACATATATAATTTGATGCAAGTTAGTAAAATAACTACATAAAAATTTTATAATCCTCTTAAGATCATACTATACGTTTTTTGCTCTAACATCAGCTCATCATTATTGAATCAATTCATGTAAGAGTTTCATTGACGAGAATTTCACTCCTTGTAATTCAATAATTTTCTTATTTAAGTGTTTATAAACATAGGTTTATTAGATAGGTCAAATTCTAGTTATTGTCGAATTTTAATTTTCATATCAAGTTTGACTCTATGCATGTATAGAATGGCCTCGTGCCCACAAAAATGAACAAGAAATCATACAATTTTACCATTTTACAAGTCAGTAAATTATAGAAAAATGAAGAAAAATAAAATTTACCGATTCTTTTTATAATCATTAAACTGTTCCACTTTATTTTTAAACTACGATAAAACTGATGCTTCTCCAAAGGCCGGCTGATCGTTTTTGCTAGTAATATAAGCGCTGATCGTTTTTGCTCGTAAATTACATTTGTTTGAGAGAAAACACCAAGCTAATTCAAAAAACCGTTACATTCAACGTCTCCCAAAGTAATTCAAAAAACCGTTACATTCAACGGTATCAGAAATAAACAAATTCTTACAAATTTAAATTGGTGTTTTGCCACCCGGTTTTGAGTGGGAAACAACCGTTACAAATTAAACTGGAAACATCTAATTATCCCAGGTAATCAAAGCATACATGCTTCATCTAATTGCTGGCATAATAAGCTGCCCAAATTCAATTCTTCATCCACTGGTGATGATGATGCTTTGCGAATGTCTTTGACCCATCTAATTGCTTAGGCAGGTCTTTGATTTCGATAAGCTGAACCGTGCGTTGCTTCTTCACTGCAGTTCAAATAATTAGAGATTCATTATGACTATTAGTAGGTCACCCACTTGATAATTCAGAAACAAGATCAAAATTAGTTCAAAGAAACACAAACCCTTTTCAGCTTGTCGGTACCCTTCTTGAAGCCTTCTCTTTGCTGCTTCAATCCTTTCTCTTACAGATTAATCATCAAGAGCAGGAGAGTTTGATTTCTGCATAAAAAACATGAAATATACATAACAGAAACATCCAACAAATATGGAATGCACATCATTTGTGCTTGAAACTTAGTAAATGTAATCAACATGCACATCAGATTTCAATTTTAAACTCTTCAATTCCATTTTGTTTGCTTACATGTGATGAAGGAAGTGGAAGAGAGCTAGGCTTGTTGAAATCTAACTTTTGGTGCAAATTCTGCTTCTGGCTTACAACTCGCCGTCTCCTATGATTGATCACAATGTGATTTTGAGCACCACTTTTTGTTTCTTGTTTGCTATACTGTCTGTCATCCAGTTTGAATGGCTGCTCTATTCTATGATTCTGGATTTGCTCCACTGAAAACAAAGGGAAAATTTATGTAAGTTGTGCTAATTTGGAAGGAGAAATGAATGGGAATAATTATTAGTTTGAGAGCACACCTGCGGCTGCCATGGTATCTACAGCAACTTCTCCAGCACTTTTCATCCATTCATCTGCAACTTCTCTCCACCTTCTGCAAAGTGCAATGCATGCCATTAAAAGTGCAACATATAAAAGCATAAAGCTGTTATGAATATCAAATATGCTTCCATCTCAATCCCTACAGCTATTGTGACCAAGAGAACCTGTTGATCAGGTAAAGCTGGAATTCATCAAGAAAATTAAACGTTTAGGTAGAAACACCATTTTCCCCTAAATTAAACATTTAAACAAGATTCAATTCTGCCAAGGGAGGAAACAAGATTTACCTGACAAGCTTCTTCGCCATGGAGCTAATTGGTTTGGACTTGTGCTTCTGCAAGCATTTGACATTTCTGCCAATCATAGTTTCCTGTATGTAATTTATAATTGAACAGTGAGAGAAGGTCAAAGAAATGTTAAATTAAACTCCACTTCCAGTTCCACCAAGAACAAGAAAATATATAAACCCAGTAGCTAATTCAACACGAAGCTGAAGCTAGATTGCATTATCTACAAACCCAATAACATGTAAACTTAGAATACTCATTTACCTTTAGGATTTCAATAGACAATGCCATCGACTCCAATCTTCTCAGTGAGTCGCCCAGTTGGTTTTCCGACTGTAAAGTGCAACACAAACATTGCTTCTTAACAGAAATGAACAAGCCCTAATTTCAATACCATTCAGCTTTCGATGTATTTGTAAATCCCAATTTCTTCAAACGAGCAGAAAAAATGAAAATTCACCGAGACATTAATGAAAAATGAGCAGTGCTGCAAGAAATGAAAGTCTTACCTCATCTTGATTTGAAAGAATGTGTTTTATATTGAACACCTCTTTCACTATTTCACATTCTTTAGGCACAGGCACAGTTATGGTTTGATAGCTATTGATCCTCTCTGCAATATCATTGACCTTTTTATGAATACCATCATCTTCATCTTCAGCAGATGATCTTGATGCGTAAACCATCTCTGCTATTTTATCCCTCCTCTTCACTAATTCCTGAGGGCAATCACACGCTGCAACATCGATTGCATGTTCAATCAAGCTGCATATATCACTCTCTGCGCTCTCAAAAAACATCCTCCATTCTTCTACCAATCCCATTTTAACTCTATGCCCTGCTATTTAACTTTGATTCTCAATCCTGCTCACAACATAATCAAATTTGAAACTTCAATACATTAAAAACATCAAATTACCAACCAAAAATTAGCAGTAGCAGCTTTTAAATTTTAGTCACCTCAAATTGAAACCGCTCCACGAAAATTCTGAGTAGACCAGAACTCAAATTCTTTTAAACCAATAGCGAGAATGCGAAATGGATTGAATTCGAAATTCAGGCAGAGAACTTTTTAAAATGGGCGTGGTACTGATTTTTTTTAAATGGGAGTGGTCTTGCGTTTTTCAAATATATGCTATTTTGGGCAATGCAAAGTCATTTTTGAAATATATTTAGTCACTCACAAGCACATGCATGTAAATATGTACATACCCGTGTAATCCTGCTTTACTCACTCACAAGCACATGCAAGTATAACAAATAGCCGTTGCCGAAAAGAATAGTTAAAAAGTACAACAGAACAATTAATTATAATCATTTGTGAATTCATTTATGCTTGGCCAATTATTGTTATTCTTCATGTTCCTTCACATATACCCTTCATTAGAAACTCAAAATTGTTTTTGATTTTTTAAATTCTTAATTATTTTTAATATTGTAATTTATTTATTTAATTTATTATATTTTAGATTATTTTTTGGTTTTTCATTTTTATTTTTTATTATATTTAATATTTTTTTAATTTTATTATTTGTTTATATTTTTTTTATTATTTATCATTTTTCCATTTTTAATTATTTTGTTCATATTTTTTATTGTTTTGTTTATTTATATTTTTTATTTTAAATTATTTATTTTTTAATTTTTATTGTTATTTATTTATTTACTATTTATTTTTTAATTTTTTTAAAGATTTGTTTTTAATAACATATGGGAGATTATTTTGATTGTCATTTTGCTTGTTTCTATCTACTATTTTGTGGGGAGGATTCCATGCGAAAGCATGCTTGACAACTAGGTCGCCAAGACCTCAACCCCTCGTGAGGTCCATCTTGATGGCATCTAGAATCTCACCAAAGGCTTATTTTGTTTCGCTTTTTTGAGTCTATCCATGTTTTGACCATTCTCCAACATGGGCCGTGGTATGTCATGTTGTTTTTGCCTGTTTTTCTGCCATAGTCAAGAGACTTCTTTGTCTCTGATGACAAGAAGCTGACGGTCTTGGTTTGGATTGAATTCCTCGATCCCCCTTTGTCATGTTGGTCATCTTTGCAAACTGTTGCACAGTCCATCGGTAAGGTTGTCTGTGTTGTCAAGAAGGTGACCAGTTTTATCATGCTCGCACTTAAAAGAGGGTTTGTGTAAAAGTTGATTTGTCTTGAGACCTCAAGGACACTATTGACTTTAAAATATGAGGTCTTTGCCACGCACAAAAAGTGCTCTATTTGAATCTATCCAATACTTGTTTTTCAGTGCTAGTTTTCGGAACACAAGCTTAAGGATTGCCTTTTAGCTGCCTTGCGAGTTAAGACCTCCTCTAAGGAGTCTAAACCTTCACACTCCTCTAAGGCCCCTAAAATTGATGAGGGTTGGGAAATAGTTGCTTGAAATTGGAAGAGTTCTTCATTTGCTTTGGCTTCACACAAGCCACAAGGTTCCAGCCTCAGTTTTAACCTCTTAGCCAAACTCTCTTTGCCATTCTTACAATCCATTCTAGACATTTGGAGGCTAGAAAAGGAGCTCCCAAAAAGTGTAGGGTGTCTTATTTTAGCTTCTAGATGGCATCAATTTTTCTTTGCACAATAGCTTCTCCTCCCTTGGGAATAAGGATACCATGCATGAATTTGAATCATAAATTGTATGTCATGAAATATCTAAGGTCTTATCGACATCACCAAGAAGTATTCTGTGTGAGATACTTGATAGAAGTATCTTGGTTTTTGGTGCAGTCATGGTTGGGAGGGACCTTGAGGAGATGAACCCGGACCGTGCAACAGGAGTGAAACGAAACAAAAACAAGAAAAGTTGATGGAGGTAATGCAAAACTGATTGATTTATATCATGAAAACTAATTACAATCAGCCAACAACACGTGGGATAAAAGATTCAGCTCACTGGTCTGAATATATACAAGCTCAATTACAGTGTTGGACAAATCTAGGCTCCTTGATCTCAGGACAAATCTTCTATGTTCTCAAAAGTGTTTTCTAAAAGCTTAAATACATTGAATTATATGATCTAGATGGATCCACATCATCCCAAGGCAAATTAAAGGTAGATGGACAAAATGAAACGTGTAAACTAGCAGGTCCACTTTTGCTAAAAAGAATACTCCGAAAAATACAAAGGATGAAGTACGGACCAAAGGGAAGGTCGCCCACATGCCAAGGAATATTTGTAACAACAAACCGAATCTCCACAAGCTACAGAAAGAATGCTGAACGTTTTCTAATAGGAGAAAGGTCCAAGTGTACTACGGACTTCGGGTAAGGAAGATAATCATGTCCACAAGCAAAATCCAGGTCCACAAGATCTAGTGAGAAAATGTAGAAAGAAATGTTGAAACTGCAAAACAGAAAATAAACTGAAAAGAAATATTTTTGGTTGATGCAAGATTGCCAAGAAGAAGGAATGTTCCAGCACTAGGCTAGATGGTTTTTGCGTTCAGGAAGTCAATTCTTTTCCATTCATGTTTGCTCCAACATGTAGGATTATTTGGCCAAAGGGCTTGGTTTTCACTTCTAATCATGAGGTTAGGCAGGCAGGTGTTGCCACTCTCCTTGCACCATGTTGGCAGTCATCTATTGTGGCTCCTAGGTTACATCCTACTGAACAACTTTTTTGGATGGTTATGCCAATGGACACTCATTCCTTTGGGAACATTAATGTTCATGCTCCATGTGATGTTGTTGAGAGGATCTTATCTATGTCGATGGATTGCATATTCATTAACACCAAGTACTTGGGTGTTGTGCGAGGGTTTTAACATGGCTGAGGTTGTCTCTGGGAAAGAAGGTTTAATTCTTTTTCTTGGTTTTGTTTAAATGTATAATAAATTGGGGCTCTTTGATCCCAACACTAACCGACACCATTCCCATGACATTTGGCACATGTGGAGTGATTTCTTTGTTGAGTCATCCACCCATGTTGGCTCACATTCAACGGGTTTGGAATTTAGAGAGTCGTTGGACTCGGTAAATTGGGTGGTTTACTTGGTGGGATGGTGTCATTCAATGCAGAGATTTCTTTCTTTGAATGGTGTCATTCAATAATAATTTTTTACTATTATTTATTTATTAATTAATTTATTATATTTTAGATTATTTTTTATTTTTTATATTTTATAGTTTTACTTTATTATTTGTTTATTTATTTTATTTATTTTTAGGTCTTTGGGATTTGATCATGTAGCTTTTTTATGTTGCCAACATTTCAGATGAAACACCATGATCCTTCATGAGGGCAATAGAGCAAGTGAGAGATTAGGAGATCAGAAACATTGGCAACATCAAATTTAAGCTACATGGTCAAATGCAAATGAACTAAAAAATAAATCACTATGGACTGTGGAAGTTTCATGAATTTAATTATTTTAATTATTTTCTAATCTCCTTTCACATACTCTCTTGCCCTAATGATGGATCATGGTGCTCTCTCACTTGCTCTCTTTCGTTGATGATGGATCATGGTGTTTGATCTGAAGCTTGGCAACATCAAAAAGCTACATTGTTAAATCGAGAAGAACTAAAAACAAATCACTATGGACTGTGGAGGTTTCAGATTGATTTATTTATTTGACTTTTAGATTTTTTAAATAGTTTATATATATTTTTTATTTAGTTGTTTATTTTTTTAATTATAATTTTATTTTTTTATTATAATTTTAATATTTTTAATTTTTTAATTATTTATTTTTAAGTTTTTTTAAGATTTAGTTTTAGTAACACATGGGGGATTATTTTGATTGTCATTTTTCTTGTTTTTGTCTCCTATTTTTTTTAGTGTCTATTGTCATACTACAATTATTGTAAAATTCTTTATGTTTATTATGGTCTCAGCCAACCTCAGTCTAGTAATGGATGTTGATGTTGAAGCTTTGATGACTAGCGATGATAGCACCCCTAAAAGAACATCCTAGGAAATTTCTTCCCAAAGTATTTCACGATGTTCATCTTTTAGTACCCCTAATGTTGTTTTTCCCATTCAAGATTTTGATAGTGCATTCCTACGGCTTAAACAATTTACTTTGATAGGGTATTTGGTGGGGAGGATTCCACCTGAAAGCATGCTTGACAACTAGGTCACCAAGACCTTAGCCCCTTATTGGGTCCATCTTGATGCCATCTAGAATCTCACCAAAGGCTTTTCTTGTTTCATTTTGTTGAGTCTAACAATGTTTTGATCATTCTCCGACATGGGCCTTGGCATGTGATATCGTTTTTGCTTTTCTTTCAGCCATAGTTAAGAGAATTATTTGTCATTGATGACAAGAAGCTCAAGGTCTTAGTTTGGATTGAATTACTCAATCTGGCTTTGCCATATTGGTCATTTTCACAAACCATTGTCCAGTCAATTAGTAAGGTTGTTTGTGTTGTCAAGCCTGACTAGTTTCATCATGCTCGCCTTTGGAGGAGGGTTTGTGTACAATTTGATTTGTCTTGAGACCTCAAGGACAGTATTGGCATTCAAATATGAGGTAATTTTCACTCACAACGAGTGCTGTATATTAATCTACTTGATACTTGTTTTCAGTGCTAGTCTTCAATACATAAGATTAAGGATTTGTTTAGTTATTTTTTATTTATTATTTATGTATTTTTTTATTTTTCTTATTTTAAATTATTTTATTCATATTTTTATTATATTTTTAATTTTTTTATTCATTTATATTGTTAATATTTTTTGTTTTTATTTTTATTTATTTATTTACTATTTAATTTTTTAATTTTGTTTAAGATTTGGTTTTTATAACATATGGGAGATTATTTTGATTGTCATTTTGCTTGTTTCTACCCACTATCTATTTTTTTAGTGTCTATTGTCATACTGCATTTTTTGTGAAAGTCTTTATGTTTATTATGGTCTTAGCCAACCTTAGCCCAGTAATGGATGCTGGCATAAAGAACATCCTAGGAAATTTCTTCCCAACGTCTTTCATGACATACATCTTATGGTACCCCTAATGTTGTTTAAACCATTCAATATTTTGATAGTGCATGTTTTTGGCTTAAACAATTTACTTTGATAGGGTATTTTGTGGGGAGGATTCCACTCGAAAGCATGCTTGACAACTAGGTCACGAAGACCTCAACCCCTGATGAGGTCAATCTTGATGGCATCTAGAATCTCACTAAAGGCTTTTTTTATTTCGCTTTTTTTAGTCTAACCATGTTTTGACCATTCTCCAACATGGGCCTTGGTATGCCATTCCGTTTTTGCTTGTTTTTCTGCCATAGTCAAGAGACTTCTTTGTCTTTGATGACAAGAAACTCACAGTCTCGGTTTTGATTGAATTCCTCGATCTCCCTTTGTCATGTTGGTCTTTTTTGCAAATTGTTGCCCAGCCCATCAATAAGGTTGTGTGTGTTATCAAGAAGGTGAACAGTTTTATCATGCTCGTGCTCAGAAGAGGGTTTGTGTAAAATTTGATTTGTCTTGGGACCTCAAGGACACTATTGACTTTCAAATATGATGTCTTTGTCGCTCACAAATTGCGCTCTATTTGAATCTATCCAATACTTATTTTAAGTGCTAATCTTTAGAACACAAGATTAAGGATTGCCTTCTAGATTCCTTGCGAGTTAAGACTTCCTCTAAGGAGTCTGAACCTTCACATTCGTCTAAGGCCCCTAAAGTTGAGGAGGGTTTGGCAATAGTTGCTCGAAATAGGAAGAATTCTTCATTTGCTTTGTCTTCTCAGAAGCCACAAGGTTGCAGCCTCAATGTTAAGCTCTCAGCCAAAATCTCTTTTTCATTCTTACAACCCCTTCTAGACGTTTCAAGGTCAGAAAAGGAGCTCCCAAAAAGCCCAGGGTGTCTTATCTTAGCTTCTTGATGGCATCAATTTTTCTTTACACAACATCTTCTACTCTCTTGGGAATAAGGGCACCATACATGAAATTGAATCATGAATTGTATGTCATGAAATATCTAATGTCTTATCGAACTCACAAAGAAGTATTTTGTGCAATATACTTGATAGAAATGTCTTGGTTTATGGTACAGTCAAGGTTAGGAGGAACTTTAAGGAGATCAATACGGACCATGCAACATGAGTGAAACACAACAGAAACAAGACAAGATGAAGAAGGTAATGCAAAACTGATTGATTGATATCATGAAAACTAATTACAATCAACCAATAACATGCAGGCTACAAGAATCAGCTCACTGGTCTGAATACATACAAGCTCGATTACAGTGTTGGTCAACTCTAGGCCCCTTGATCTTAAGATAGATCTTCTATGTTCTAAAACCTGATTTCTAAAAGCTTAATTACATTGATTTATATGATCTAGAGGGATCCACATCAGCCCAGATTGAATCAAAGGCCGATGAAAAAAATGAAACGTGTAAACCACCAGGTCCACTTCCGCTAAAAAGAATACTCCAGAAAATCCAAAGGATGAAGTGCGGACCAAGGGGAAGGTTGTTCAAATGCCAAAGAATGTTGGAAGAAACAAAATGATGCTTCGCAAGCTATGAAAAGAATCCTGAAGAATTTCCAATAGCAAAAAAGGTCCAAGTGGTTCCGAAGTACTAATCCAGAAAACTGTGTCAAATTTTGAAAGCGATAACTTTCCAGAGAAAGATCCAAATGTACCGCTGAATTAGGGTAAGGTAGATAATAGTGTCCACAAGCAAAGTCTAACTCCACAAGATCCTGTGAGAATATTTAGAAAGAAATGTTGAAACTGCAAAATAGGATACAAACCAAAATGAAATGTTTTTGGTTGATGCAAGATTGCCAAGAAGCAGGGATGTTCCTGCACTAGTTTAGATGCTTTTTGGGTTCAGGATGTCAAATTTTCTCCATTCATGTTTTCTCCAGCATGTAGGGTTATTTGCCAACGGCCTTGGTTTTCACCTCCAATCATGAGGTCAGGCAGCGAGGTGTTACCACTCTCCTTGCACCATGTTCGCAGTCTTCTATTGTGGCTTTTAGGTTAGATCATACTCAACAGCTTGTTTGGATCATTATGTCAATGGAAAATCATTCCTTTGGGTCCATTAATGTTCATGCTTTGTGTGATGATGTTGAGAGGATCTTTTCTATGTCGATGGATTGCATATTCATTGACACCAAGTACTTTGGTGTTTTGCGATGATTTTAGCATGATCGAGGTTGTCTCTGAGATAGAAGGTTTAATTCTTTTTCGATGGATAACTGGTGAACAAGAAGCCTAGTTTTGTACATGCATAATAACTTGGGGCTCTTTGATCCCAACACTAACTGCCACCATCCCCATGACATTTGGTATATGTGGAGTGATTTCTTTGTTGAGTCATCAACCCATATTGGCTCACATTCAACAGGTTGGGAATTTAGAGAGTTGTCTAACTCATCAAATTGGGTGGTTTACTTGGTGGGATGGTGTCATTCAATGGACAACTTGCTTTCTCAAGATTTATGGTCAATAAATAGCCATGTATCAATTGTAGCTGTATGAAGCTAGATCCCTAGATCTCCTCCATGACATAGAGGTGCTTGTCATAAATCCTTTCTCTCCTACCCTATAGGTTAGGGTTGATCAGCTTCACAACGAGAAGCAAATTTTTGATAGCCATGTTGTATGTGGTGCCTAGATTAAAGCTAGGCTTCATTGACTTAAGGTTCAAGATCTCGCTCCCAAGAAATTCTTCTGGGCTCTTCAAGCACATCATTCCTCCTTGGGCATCAAGAGAATTAATAAAGGTCAGTCTATGCTCTTTGAGCTATTGGACATTCTCTAGATGTTTGTTTGTGCTATGTATCTATCTCACCATTTTTGCTTTCTCAAGATTTATGGTCAATAAATAGCCATGTATCGATTGCATTTGTATGAAGCTAGCTCCCTATATCTCCTCCATGACATAGAGGTGCTTGACATAAATCCTTTCTCTCCTACCCTATAGGCTAGGGTTGATCTACTTCACCACGAGAAGCAAATTGTTGATAGCCATGTTGTATGTGGTGCCTAGATTAAAGCTAGGCTTCATTGACTTAAGGTTCAAGATCTTGCTCCCAAGAAATTCTTTTGGGCTCTTCAAGCACATCATTCCTCCTTGGGCATCAAGAGAATTAATAAAGGTCAGTCTATGCTCTCTGAGCTATCGGACATTCTCTAGATGTTTGTTTGGGCTATGTATCTATCTCACCATTTATATGTATATGTATCTCTCTCTACCCTTATATCTACCCCTCTCTTTACCTCTCTCTATATATCACCTCTTATTTCTATCTTTATCTTTCTATATCTCCCTCTCCTCTCCAGATCTCTCTCTTTCTCTATTTCCATCTCCATCTCTATCTTTATTTTCAGCTCAACCTCTATATCCTCAATTCTTTCTTTATCTCTCTTAAGCTTCCCGATTTGATCTCTTCCTCTTTCTCAATCTCTCCCTATTATGAATATAACATGCCTATTGACAATGAAGTTTGATTATTTTCTTGGTTTAAAGATTTAAATTTAGTCATGTTTAGATCGCTACAAATGGACATACTTGATTTGAAGCTACCACTTCTCTATTGCGACCTTTGTTGTGAAAGCCACATCATTTTCTAAAATTTCTACCAACTGATCCCAACTATGAAAAATACAGTGATTTTTTCTAGTTGACCTTCCACAACTCTTCGACGTACCCATTGCACACTAAGGTGCAATTGCTAGTTTATGTAAAGTTTGGACACAATTTTACTCAGATCTTTCAACATTTTTCCTCACATGAGTAGTCTATCTAGTTGTCTTTTTATTTTATGTTAATTCATTTATGTTTGGCCCCTAGCCCAAATTCAGTAATTGGAGAGATACCTCCAATTTGTCAAGCTGCAGAATCCAAGAGAATTGTAAATATTCATGTTCCTTCACATATATTCTTCCTTATAAACTCAAATTTTTTTTTTTTTTTTAGTTTTTAATTATTTCTTTAATTTTCTAATTTATTATTATTATTTTGAATTTATTTATTTATTTAATTTTTTTTATTTTTTTAATTATTTTTAATATTTTATTTAATTTATTTAAATTTTTTATTTACAATCTACTTTGATAGGGTATTTTATCGGGAGGATTTTACTCGAAAGCATGCTTTGTAATTTTGTCACCAAGACCGAGGCCCCTCATGGGTTCCATCTTGATGGCATCTAAAATCTCACCAAAGGATTTTTATTGCTTCGCTTTGCTGAGGCTAATCATCTTCAAGCCATTCCTCAACATGGGCCTTGGTATGTCCGGTTGTCTTTGCTTATTTTTATCAATGTAAAAATAGGTTTCGAGTGGACCCAAAACCCCCAATAATAGGTTTTGAAAGGACCTGAAACCACCTATTATTTCCAGACATCTAGAGGCCTCTAACCAAGACGTTGTACGAGAGGTAAGAAAAGATTCACAACAACCAACTAGAAGCCAAATGTCAGTCAAACATTAGAAGATAGATGTTACATATTGGGCTGGATGCAGTGGTTCTCAGTGCAACACTCTAGTTAGGGTCTCATTGCAGTATGCTATGTTGTGCATCTGTGTGAACACGATCAAAATTCAAAATATATAGTTTATATATATGCTATGTCAACAAATGGTTTATATACAAAATATATATGCTATGTCAACATATAGTTTATTTTATTTTCTACAAAATATAAATTTTATATGGTGGCTTGCTAAGCTTTTTATGTGGGTGTGAGAAGGGATTGTTGAGTATGAAGGAATAGTTTAGGAAAGTACTCCTTAATCCAAATAAGTCATTTTCTTCTCGTGGAATGTCTTAAGAAAATTTAAAAATATATATAATCTAATTTAATATTGTCACATCTAAAGCGTGCCGAATGCACTTCGAAGATATGCTATGACATAAAGAAGATTGTTAAGGTGATGTCAAGTCTTGATCCATGAGGGTAGGAAAACATAGATGGATTGGTATAAAAGGTTCCATTCAACTTGGAGGAAATGGATAATTACCTAAGGGGATAATGTGAGATTGGATCATGTTAAAATTATGATACAAATAGCTTTGGAAAAGGGATGATGAAATGGTTAAGTATGGGAAATTGTAGAGATAGATATAACACCAAGGTAAGAACACTAGAACTAATTTTAGCACTATGGATTAATCCAAGACTCAAAATTACACTAAGAGGCACCCCTTACCTCTTAAATTAATTCCATAGGTGGGTTTATCCTCCAATATAGTGCCATTGGTTAGCTAATCATGTGAACTTCCATGATAAGTATGATTACCATACACTTTCATAACATGAGGAAATGCTAATTTCTTGGGAATGAAATAAGCAAAGATATGATTAAATAATATCTGATCGTAAATAGTCATAGAGTAATTAGGATTTGATCATACGGAAAATTTCTAGGAGAGCTACAATAGTTGTAACATCATGAATTAACAACATTAAAAAGTACACTGTGAATTAATTATGTAATGACATAAAAATTGAAAACATCATGAATTAATTATGTAACCATATAGGTTAAATATAATTTTATCAAGAAATCAATTTCAAATAGATAATATAATCACATAAATCATACATTTCAATGTCATTGATCTTGTTCTTCATCCAACTCTTTGTCTGTATTATCCAATCCAAATTCGACATTGTAAGGATTGGTCATATCATCATCATCGTTATTGATATCGGTTTCAGGTATTGTCATCATCCACATAGATATCATCTTCATGAACATTAAATCCTACATCATCATGATCTAGTGCATCCTCTTTGACATCTTCGTCAGACACATCATCAACTAACTCTTGATCCTGATCATCATATACATCATCTTCTAGTTCTTTGGTATCTTCTTCTTCCATCACATTATACTTTACCATCCTTCTTCTTGGATGATGTCTAACAACACATAACCAATCCGGTTTACTTGGAACCTCTACGTAAAATACTTGCTCACATTGTCTTGGAAGAACATAGGGCTCATTTCTAGATCGATCGATCGACCTTGTTTTAACCATGGTAAATCCTTTATCACGTTCAATAACAATTCTCTCAGGATCATTTTCTTTTAATCGTACCCTGTACCATTGGATGACAAACAGAACTAATTTGAAGGACTTAAAGTCACACTCAAATATATCATCCAAAATCCCATAGTATCAATTTTCTAAGACTTCTTGATGTATGTCGCTTCTAGATGAAACATTACTCACCTGAAAGACTGTAGTTATCCCAGAATGACAAGTATTCTTCGTGTCATCCAACTTTTTGATTCAAAATTTACGACCATTGCACCACATATCCTTGTGGTGTTTTACCTCTAATATGTCAAACATGTAAAAATTATTGCATCGTTAGTTGATAAATTCAATCAGTATAAAGACATATAATTAACAACTTTCCAATGGACGATAATCATGCCCCCATTCAGCGTGACCATGCCACCTACAAAAACAGGGGCATAAACCATTATCAAAACACATCCAGTGCTGCAATAAGTCTTCCCAATGAATTAATTCAACCGACATCCCTATTATAACTGCTTGTTCAATCAAATCATATTCAAAATCATATGTATAGCAATTAAAAAATATTTGGCAGAACGCCAACAAGTGCTAACCGTATACTCGTCAGCCCACAAATTAAGGTGGTGCTAACCATTTGCCTCTTGGCCCACAAATTTTTGTGTATGTTGAAATAGCGACGAAAATCAAGGAGCGTCTGAATTTTGATGAACGTCGAGCATAAATTTAAAATAAAAATAAAAATTTCACATTAAATATGTAGGTACTCGATGATACAATTAATTATTGGACTTTCATCAAAAAGGTTCATCGGATTTTGTAGTCAAATGAGTTAGTGTTAGTAGTAACTATATTGGAATATGGGTCTGCTCATTATCTTTTTTTCTCAAAAGAGTCTATTGGTAACAATTAGAGATCAACATATTCTCTATGTGTCTCCATCATTAGTTTTTTAATAGTTTCACAATCCTTAGTATTATGAAATAGATTTTTTTGAATCTCATGCCACATACCTATATCTTGTTGTGTCTTCTTTCACACCCTATTACTTCTTTCCCAGTGATTTTAAAACGAACTGGTTGACTATATTCTTCCCTACAAACTTACTGTTACTTTCACCTTTGACTTATTCACAAAATACACTCTCGTCCCTTTTGTTATGTGAATTTTTCTCCAAGAGAAAATAAGTGATGAAATGACCCTTTTATAATTAAAATGGGGGATAAAAATAAAGGATATTATAATTCTTTGGTTTAAAGAAAGGTTAATAAAGAATGTTTTTGAAAAAAATCTCTTAAAAGAGAGTTATAATTATATTTATTAAAGGGTGAATAAAGGTCACCTTTTCGAAAGGGTGTGATGGTTTGGAAACCACCCCTTAAAAGGTTATATAAGTCATTTATGTGAGACTGGGAAGGGGGCATGGAGATCACTCAAGGAAGAAGAAGAAGGTGGCTTGGTGGGCTATGGGAATGGGAGGAAATATAGGAATTTAGAGGGCACAAAGGAATGAAGGATAAGGTCATTGGTTGGCATGGGCATTGGAGAAGGGGCACACAACATGTGTCCAACTCGGGGTACGATGTATACTCGAGAGTGTCCTAGCCAGGGCTATGTTTATTTCATGTCGTGAAGGCATGCGAGGTTTTGTGTAAGAACCTATCCTCGTGGAATGTTTACTTGTCATAAAAGAGCCTAGACCTATGACTATTCCTTTGAATTATGACTATTCCTTTGAATTGTAGATAATATGGTTGGTTCTATGTAAGAATCAGCTTCCTCTGTGGCGTGCCATAGCCATAAAGGACCCAAGGCAACTGGAATCTTCTTGGAGTGAGAATGACTATTCCAAGTGCTCAAGATTAAGATAAGTATTGGAAAACCTCAAGTGATTCTATAAGATATTGATAATGCTTTATATGTGATTTGTTGATAATATGGTTATATTAAGTGGTTATGTTATTTGATTTATTGTGCTATCAAATTGCTTATTAATTATTATCGAATTATTACATGTTAAATTTATATAGTTACTTACATATAATTTAATGATAATTACTTGTAATTAATGAACTTTATATTAACATTTAATCTATTAAATCCGCTATAAATAATTAAATAAGTCTTGGAGAAAAGTGCCTTTACACCTTTCTACTTGAATTTTTCCTCAATTTTTAAAATATACTTGAAGGCACTTGCTAATGTTTCCATATCAAGGAATTCTGGTTTGGTTTGATTATACCTATTAAGCCCACTTCGATACTTCAAAACTGGATATTTCTCAGAATATTGGATGCCAATTTTCACCAAAAGTGCATGAAATGTGTTAGTATGTACACTTGAAGTTATTGGTCCTTCAGTTAGACAAATTGCGATTGTATATATTTTTATTCATAGGCTTCTTCAAGAAAATACTCTTCTTTTATGGGCTCCATGAATTCTCCCCATGTGATTTTTTCATCAAAATCTACATCAAATTCCTTTCCAACTTGTCCTTCCTTGGATGACAACTTAGGTTCCCATAATTGCTTCACACGACTCTTAGTTTTAAAGAGGAAAAAAGTGATTTTATAAACATCTAAGAAATGAGTGATAGAAAAATACCTTTCAAGTTTTAATAATAAGTCATCACAAACATCCACATTATTTTTTTCCTTCAAAAGTTGGGATATCAAAAATTACATACACCCTGAATGGAGTATGTCTACCAAATGGTGGGTTTGTTGAATTTATTTGTGAACTTCGATTTTCTAGCATTCAAGAGAATTGTTCCATCATTTCCTCATGTTGTTTGTTTAGTGAATTTTCAACCTGCATTTTAAATAGATCATCTAATATGTCAAGTTCTTAGTTAAACATTTGTGATCGTGTGTGTTTCAAAGGAAGGTAATAAGAAGGATATCTTGTTTCTAACCCAATTCTTTGGTATGTTGATCGTGTCCAATGGAAAGAGAACACAATCTATGATACTAGTAGTTTGAATTATTATTTTGGATTACAATGCTTAGTGTATAGCCTAGAGTATTATATACCTTTCACGATGAAACTGAGAACAACAAACTCATAAGGATGTGTATGCGGCTCAAAATGGTTGTTTATTAGAGCATTAAAAAATTAGTTTATAAAGTTTGGAAAGGATTCCAACAATGACCACATCCCTTTGGAATTCAAAATGAAAAATTTGGATGTGAATAATTACAATAAAATGAAAAATATATAAAAATACTATATTGTTTATTACTCCAACTTCGGAGGGTCATAACATTTTGCTTTAATGCTCAAAATCTAAATATTATTAAACTATTGGAAAGATCTGCAAGAGCTCTAGTTTTGGTCCCTTAAATCAAATTCTTATGCTTACCCTATTCAGTTTAATGGATTAACAACATTTTCCATAACAATGTGAATTACTGAAAGATTAAAATAACAAAAAAAAATGGATTCTCAATATTTTCCATAATCACTTGTTCCAACAACACTAGAGTGCTCCTAAATTGCTATTTGATCAATTAGTTTCAATTATTTTGTTTTTTTCATTTCTAATAAGCTTTTTCTTTTTTTTTCAATAACTAGTACAATAGAAAGATTTCTTTCAGACATTTAATTGCTCTTTACCTTCAATTAGATCTATAGGTGCAAAATTAATTTAGGTCGCATCTTTTGTCATGGATTTGAATCTTGAAAATTTAAATTTAAATATTTTAGTTTTGCCTCATGGTTTCCTCCCTTTCTAGTTGTTATGAGTGAATTAAAGAGGCTCCTTTAGAATATGATGGTATATTGAAAAACCAAGGTCGTACTTTAGAAGAATCATATGGGATAGATAGAGGAACTTATTGACCACATATATAATTTGATGCAAGTTAGTAAAATAACTACATAAAAATTTTATAATCCTCTTAAGATCATACTATACGTTTTTTGCTCTAACATCAGCTCATCATTATTGAATCAATTCATGTAAGAGTTTCATTGACGAGAATTTCACTCCTTGTAATTCAATAATTTTCTTATTTAAGTGTTTATAAACATAGGTTTATTAGATAGGTCAAATTCTAGTTATTGTCGAATTTTAATTTTCATATCAAGTTTGACTCTATGCATGTATAGAATGGCCTCGTGCCCACAAAAATGAACAAGAAATCATACAATTTTACCATTTTACAAGTCAGTAAATTATAGAAAAATGAAGAAAAATAAAATTTACCGATTCTTTTTATAATCATTAAACTGTTCCACTTTATTTTTAAACTACGATAAAACTGATGCTTCTCCAAAGGCCGGCTGATCGTTTTTGCTAGTAATATAAGCGCTGATCGTTTTTGCTCGTAAATTACATTTGTTTGAGAGAAAACACCAAGCTAATTCAAAAAACCGTTACATTCAACGTCTCCCAAAGTAATTCAAAAAACCGTTACATTCAACGGTATCAGAAATAAACAAATTCTTACAAATTTAAATTGGTGTTTTGCCACCCGGTTTTGAGTGGGAAACAACCGTTACAAATTAAACTGGAAACATCTAATTATCCCAGGTAATCAAAGCATACATGCTTCATCTAATTGCTGGCATAATAAGCTGCCCAAATTCAATTCTTCATCCACTGGTGATGATGATGCTTTGCGAATGTCTTTGACCCATCTAATTGCTTAGGCAGGTCTTTGATTTCGATAAGCTGAACCGTGCGTTGCTTCTTCACTGCAGTTCAAATAATTAGAGATTCATTATGACTATTAGTAGGTCACCCACTTGATAATTCAGAAACAAGATCAAAATTAGTTCAAAGAAACACAAACCCTTTTCAGCTTGTCGGTACCCTTCTTGAAGCCTTCTCTTTGCTGCTTCAATCCTTTCTCTTACAGATTAATCATCAAGAGCAGGAGAGTTTGATTTCTGCATAAAAAACATGAAATATACATAACAGAAACATCCAACAAATATGGAATGCACATCATTTGTGCTTGAAACTTAGTAAATGTAATCAACATGCACATCAGATTTCAATTTTAAACTCTTCAATTCCATTTTGTTTGCTTACATGTGATGAAGGAAGTGGAAGAGAGCTAGGCTTGTTGAAATCTAACTTTTGGTGCAAATTCTGCTTCTGGCTTACAACTCGCCGTCTCCTATGATTGATCACAATGTGATTTTGAGCACCACTTTTTGTTTCTTGTTTGCTATACTGTCTGTCATCCAGTTTGAATGGCTGCTCTATTCTATGATTCTGGATTTGCTCCACTGAAAACAAAGGGAAAATTTATGTAAGTTGTGCTAATTTGGAAGGAGAAATGAATGGGAATAATTATTAGTTTGAGAGCACACCTGCGGCTGCCATGGTATCTACAGCAACTTCTCCAGCACTTTTCATCCATTCATCTGCAACTTCTCTCCACCTTCTGCAAAGTGCAATGCATGCCATTAAAAGTGCAACATATAAAAGCATAAAGCTGTTATGAATATCAAATATGCTTCCATCTCAATCCCTACAGCTATTGTGACCAAGAGAACCTGTTGATCAGGTAAAGCTGGAATTCATCAAGAAAATTAAACGTTTAGGTAGAAACACCATTTTCCCCTAAATTAAACATTTAAACAAGATTCAATTCTGCCAAGGGAGGAAACAAGATTTACCTGACAAGCTTCTTCGCCATGGAGCTAATTGGTTTGGACTTGTGCTTCTGCAAGCATTTGACATTTCTGCCAATCATAGTTTCCTGTATGTAATTTATAATTGAACAGTGAGAGAAGGTCAAAGAAATGTTAAATTAAACTCCACTTCCAGTTCCACCAAGAACAAGAAAATATATAAACCCAGTAGCTAATTCAACACGAAGCTGAAGCTAGATTGCATTATCTACAAACCCAATAACATGTAAACTTAGAATACTCATTTACCTTTAGGATTTCAATAGACAATGCCATCGACTCCAATCTTCTCAGTGAGTCGCCCAGTTGGTTTTCCGACTGTAAAGTGCAACACAAACATTGCTTCTTAACAGAAATGAACAAGCCCTAATTTCAATACCATTCAGCTTTCGATGTATTTGTAAATCCCAATTTCTTCAAACGAGCAGAAAAAATGAAAATTCACCGAGACATTAATGAAAAATGAGCAGTGCTGCAAGAAATGAAAGTCTTACCTCATCTTGATTTGAAAGAATGTGTTTTATATTGAACACCTCTTTCACTATTTCACATTCTTTAGGCACAGGCACAGTTATGGTTTGATAGCTATTGATCCTCTCTGCAATATCATTGACCTTTTTATGAATACCATCATCTTCATCTTCAGCAGATGATCTTGATGCGTAAACCATCTCTGCTATTTTATCCCTCCTCTTCACTAATTCCTGAGGGCAATCACACGCTGCAACATCGATTGCATGTTCAATCAAGCTGCATATATCACTCTCTGCGCTCTCAAAAAACATCCTCCATTCTTCTACCAATCCCATTTTAACTCTATGCCCTGCTATTTAACTTTGATTCTCAATCCTGCTCACAACATAATCAAATTTGAAACTTCAATACATTAAAAACATCAAATTACCAACCAAAAATTAGCAGTAGCAGCTTTTAAATTTTAGTCACCTCAAATTGAAACCGCTCCACGAAAATTCTGAGTAGACCAGAACTCAAATTCTTTTAAACCAATAGCGAGAATGCGAAATGGATTGAATTCGAAATTCAGGCAGAGAACTTTTTAAAATGGGCGTGGTACTGATTTTTTTTAAATGGGAGTGGTCTTGCGTTTTTCAAATATATGCTATTTTGGGCAATGCAAAGTCATTTTTGAAATATATTTAGTCACTCACAAGCACATGCATGTAAATATGTACATACCCGTGTAATCCTGCTTTACTCACTCACAAGCACATGCAAGTATAACAAATAGCCGTTGCCGAAAAGAATAGTTAAAAAGTACAACAGAACAATTAATTATAATCATTTGTGAATTCATTTATGCTTGGCCAATTATTGTTATTCTTCATGTTCCTTCACATATACCCTTCATTAGAAACTCAAAATTGTTTTTGATTTTTTAAATTCTTAATTATTTTTAATATTGTAATTTATTTATTTAATTTATTATATTTTAGATTATTTTTTGGTTTTTCATTTTTATTTTTTATTATATTTAATATTTTTTTAATTTTATTATTTGTTTATATTTTTTTTATTATTTATCATTTTTCCATTTTTAATTATTTTGTTCATATTTTTTATTGTTTTGTTTATTTATATTTTTTATTTTAAATTATTTATTTTTTAATTTTTATTGTTATTTATTTATTTACTATTTATTTTTTAATTTTTTTAAAGATTTGTTTTTAATAACATATGGGAGATTATTTTGATTGTCATTTTGCTTGTTTCTATCTACTATTTTGTGGGGAGGATTCCATGCGAAAGCATGCTTGACAACTAGGTCGCCAAGACCTCAACCCCTCGTGAGGTCCATCTTGATGGCATCTAGAATCTCACCAAAGGCTTATTTTGTTTCGCTTTTTTGAGTCTATCCATGTTTTGACCATTCTCCAACATGGGCCGTGGTATGTCATGTTGTTTTTGCCTGTTTTTCTGCCATAGTCAAGAGACTTCTTTGTCTCTGATGACAAGAAGCTGACGGTCTTGGTTTGGATTGAATTCCTCGATCCCCCTTTGTCATGTTGGTCATCTTTGCAAACTGTTGCACAGTCCATCGGTAAGGTTGTCTGTGTTGTCAAGAAGGTGACCAGTTTTATCATGCTCGCACTTAAAAGAGGGTTTGTGTAAAAGTTGATTTGTCTTGAGACCTCAAGGACACTATTGACTTTAAAATATGAGGTCTTTGCCACGCACAAAAAGTGCTCTATTTGAATCTATCCAATACTTGTTTTTCAGTGCTAGTTTTCGGAACACAAGCTTAAGGATTGCCTTTTAGCTGCCTTGCGAGTTAAGACCTCCTCTAAGGAGTCTAAACCTTCACACTCCTCTAAGGCCCCTAAAATTGATGAGGGTTGGGAAATAGTTGCTTGAAATTGGAAGAGTTCTTCATTTGCTTTGGCTTCACACAAGCCACAAGGTTCCAGCCTCAGTTTTAACCTCTTAGCCAAACTCTCTTTGCCATTCTTACAATCCATTCTAGACATTTGGAGGCTAGAAAAGGAGCTCCCAAAAAGTGTAGGGTGTCTTAGTTTAGCTTCTAGATGGCATCAATTTTTCTTTGCACAATAGCTTCTCCTCCCTTGGGAATAAGGATACCATGCATGAATTTGAATCATAAATTGTATGTCATGAAATATCTAAGGTCTTATCGACATCACCAAGAAGTATTCTGTGTGAGATACTTGATAGAAGTATCTTGGTTTTTGGTGCAGTCACGGTTGGGAGGGACCTTGAGGAGATGAACCCGGACCGTGCAACAGGAGTGAAACGAAACAAAAACAAGAAAAGTTGATGGAGGTAATGCAAAACTGATTGATTTATATCATGAAAACTAATTACAATCAGCCAACAACACGTGGGATAAAAGATTCAGCTCACTGGTCTGAATATATACAAGCTCAATTACAGTGTTGGACAAATCTAGGCTCCTTGATCTCAGGACAAATCTTCTATGTTCTCAAAAGTGTTTTCTAAAAGCTTAAATACATTGAATTATATGATCTAGATGGATCCACATCATCCCAAGGCAAATTAAAGGTAGATGGACAAAATGAAACGTGTAAACTAGCAGGTCCACTTTTGCTAAAAAGAATACTCCGAAAAATACAAAGGATGAAGTGCGGACCAAAGGGAAGGTCGCCCACATGCCAAGGAATATTTGTAACAACAAACCGAATCTCCACAAGCTACAGAAAGAATGCTGAACGTTTTCTAATAGGAGAAAGGTCCAAGTGTACTACGGACTTCGGGTAAGGAAGATAATCATGTCCACAAGCAAAATCCAGGTCCACAAGATCTAGTGAGAAAATGTAGAAAGAAATGTTGAAACTGCAAAACAGAAAATAAACTGAAAAGAAATATTTTTGGTTGATGCAAGATTGCCAAGAAGAAGGAATGTTCCAGCACTAGGCTAGATGGTTTTTGCGTTCAGGAAGTCAATTCTTTTCCATTCATGTTTGCTCCAACATGTAGGATTATTTGGCCAAAGGGCTTGGTTTTCACTTCTAATCATGAGGTTAGGCAGGCAGGTGTTGCCACTCTCCTTGCACCATGTTGGCAGTCATCTATTGTGGCTCCTAGGTTACATCCTACTGAACAACTTTTTTGGATGGTTATGCCAATGGACACTCATTCCTTTGGGAACATTAATGTTCATGCTCCATGTGATGTTGTTGAGAGGATCTTATCTATGTCGATGGATTGCATATTCATTAACACCAAGTACTTGGGTGTTGTGCGAGGGTTTTAACATGGCTGAGGTTGTCTCTGGGAAAGAAGGTTTAATTCTTTTTCTTGGTTTTGTTTAAATGTATAATAAATTGGGGCTCTTTGATCCCAACACTAACCGACACCATTCCCATGACATTTGGCACATGTGGAGTGATTTCTTTGTTGAGTCATCCACCCATGTTGGCTCACATTCAACGGGTTTGGAATTTAGAGAGTCGTTGGACTCGGTAAATTGGGTGGTTTACTTGGTGGGATGGTGTCATTCAATGCAGAGATTTCTTTCTTTGAATGGTGTCATTCAATAATAATTTTTTACTATTATTTATTTATTAATTAATTTATTATATTTTAGATTATTTTTTATTTTTTATATTTTATAGTTTTACTTTATTATTTGTTTATTTATTTTATTTATTTTTAGGTCTTTGGGATTTGATCATGTAGCTTTTTTATGTTGCCAACATTTCAGATGAAACACCATGATCCTTCATGAGGGCAATAGAGCAAGTGAGAGATTAGGAGATCAGAAACATTGGCAACATCAAATTTAAGCTACATGGTCAAATGCAAATGAACTAAAAAATAAATCACTATGGACTGTGGAAGTTTCATGAATTTAATTATTTTAATTATTTTCTAATCTCCTTTCACATACTCTCTTGCCCTAATGATGGATCATGGTGCTCTCTCACTTGCTCTCTTTCGTTGATGATGGATCATGGTGTTTGATCTGAAGCTTGGCAACATCAAAAAGCTACATTGTTAAATCGAGAAGAACTAAAAACAAATCACTATGGACTGTGGAGGTTTCAGATTGATTTATTTATTTGACTTTTAGATTTTTTAAATAGTTTATATATATTTTTTATTTAGTTGTTTATTTTTTTAATTATAATTTTATTTTTTTATTATAATTTTAATATTTTTAATTTTTTAATTATTTATTTTTAAGTTTTTTTAAGATTTAGTTTTAGTAACACATGGGGGATTATTTTGATTGTCATTTTTCTTGTTTTTGTCTCCTATTTTTTTTAGTGTCTATTGTCATACTACAATTATTGTAAAATTCTTTATGTTTATTATGGTCTCAGCCAACCTCAGTCTAGTAATGGATGTTGATGTTGAAGCTTTGATGACTAGCGATGATAGCACCCCTAAAAGAACATCCTAGGAAATTTCTTCCCAAAGTATTTCACGATGTTCATCTTTTAGTACCCCTAATGTTGTTTTTCCCATTCAAGATTTTGATAGTGCATTCCTACGGCTTAAACAATTTACTTTGATAGGGTATTTGGTGGGGAGGATTCCACCTGAAAGCATGCTTGACAACTAGGTCACCAAGACCTTAGCCCCTTATTGGGTCCATCTTGATGCCATCTAGAATCTCACCAAAGGCTTTTCTTGTTTCATTTTGTTGAGTCTAACAATGTTTTGATCATTCTCCGACATGGGCCTTGGCATGTGATATCGTTTTTGCTTTTCTTTCAGCCATAGTTAAGAGAATTATTTGTCATTGATGACAAGAAGCTCAAGGTCTTAGTTTGGATTGAATTACTCAATCTGCCTTTGCCATATTGGTCATTTTCACAAACCATTGTCCAGTCAATTAGTAAGGTTGTTTGTGTTGTCAAGCCTGACTAGTTTCATCATGCTCGCCTTCGGAAGAGGGTTTGTGTACAATTTGATTTGTCTTGAGACCTCAAGGACAGTATTGGCATTCAAATATGAGGTAATTTTCACTCACAACGAGTGCTCTATATTAATCTACTTGGTACTTGTTTTCAGTGCTAGTCTTCAATACATAAGATTAAGGATTTGTTTAGTTATTTTTTATTTATTATTTATGTATTTTTAATTTTTCTTATTTTAAATTATTTTATTCATATTTTTATTATATTTTTTATTTTTTTAATCATTTATATTGTTAATATTTTTTTTTTATTTTTATTTATTTATTTACTATTTAATTTTTTAATTTTGTTTAAGATTTGGTTTTTATAACATATGGGAGATTATTTTGATTGTCATTTTGCTTGTTTCTACCCACTATCTATTTTTTTAGTGTCTATTGTCATACTGCATTTTTTGTGAAAGTCTTTATGTTTATTATGGTCTTAGCCAACCTTAGCCCAGTAATGGATGCTGGCATAAAGAACATCCTAGGAAATTTCTTCCCAACGTCTTTCATGACATACATCTTATGGTACCCCTAATGTTGTTTAAACCATTCAATATTTTGATAGTGCATGTTTGTGGCTTAAACAATTTACTTTGATAGGGTATTTTGTGGGGAGGATTCCACTCGAGAGCATGCTTGACAACTAGGTCACGAAGACCTCAACCCCTCATGAGGTCAATCTTGATGGCATCTAGAATTTCACCAAAGGCTTTTTTTATTTTGCTTTTTTTAGTCTAACCATGTTTTGACCATTCTCCAACATGGGCCTTGGTATGCCATTCCGTTTTTGATTATTTTTCTGCCATAGTCAAGAGACTTCTTTGTCTTTGATGACAAGAAACTCGTAGTCTTGGTTTTGATTGAATTCCTCGATCTCCCTTTGTCATGTTGGTCTTTTTTGCAAATTGTTGCCCAACCCATCAATAAGGTTGTGTGTGTTATCAAGAAGGTGACCAGTTTTATCATGCTCGCGCTCGGAAGAGGGTTTGTGTAAAATTTGATTTGTCTTGAGACCTCAAGGACACTATTGACTTTCAAATATGATGTCTTTGTCGCTCACAAATATCGCTCTATTTGAATCTATCCAATACTTGTTTTAAGTGCTAATCTTTAGAACACAAGATTAAGGATTGCCTTCTAGATTCCTTGCGAGTTAAGACTTCCTCTAAGGAGTGTGAACCTTCACATTCGTCTAAGGCCCCTAAAGTTGAGGAGGGTTTGGCAATAGTTGCTTGAAATAGGAAGAATTCTTCATTTGCTTTGTCTTCTCAGAAGCCACAAGGTTCCAGCCTCAATGTTAAGCTCTCAGCCGAAATCTATTTTTCATTCTTACAACCCATTCTAGACGTTTCAAGGTCAGAAAAGGAGCTCCCAAAAAGCCCAGGGTGTCTTATCTTAGCTTCTAGATGGCATCAATTTTTCTTTACACAATAGCTTCTCCTCTCTTGGGAATAAGGGCACCATACATGAAATTGAATCATGAATTGTATGTCATGAAATATCTAATGTCTTATCGAACTCACAAAGAAGTATTTTGTGCAATATACTTGATAGAAATATCTTGGTTTATGGTGCAGTCACGGTTAGGAGGAACCTTAAGGAGATCAATACGGACCATGCAACATGAGTGAAACACAACAGAAACAAGACAAGATGAAGAAGGTAATGCAAAACTGATTGATTGATATCATGAAAACTAATTACAATCAACCAATAACACGCGGGCTACAAGATTCAGCTCACTGGTCTGAATACATACAAGCTCAGTTACAGTGTTGGTTAACTCTAGGCCCCTTGATCTTAAGATAGATCTTCTATGTTCTAAAACCTGATTTCTAAAAGCTTAATTACATTGATTTATATGATCTAGAGGGATCCACATCAGCCCAGATTGAATCAAAGGCCGATGAAAAAAATGAAACGTGTAAACCACCAGGTCCACTTCCGCTAAAAAGAATACTCTAGAAAATCCAAAGGATGAAGAGCGGACCAAGGGGAAGGTTTTTCAAATGCCAAGGAATGTTGGAAGAAACAAAATGATGCTTCACAAGCTATGAAAATAATCCTGAAGAATTTCCAATAGCAGAAAAGGTCCAAGCGGTTCCGGAGTACTAATCCGAAAAACTCTGTCAAACTTTGAAAGCGATAACTTGCTAGAGAAAGATCCAAATGTACCGCTGAATTAGGGTAAGGTAGATAATAATGTCCACAAGCAAAGTCCAGCTCCACGAGATCCTGTGAGAATATTTAGAAAGAAATGTTGAAACTGCGAAATAGGATACAAACCAAAAAGAAATGTTTTTGATTGATGCAAGATTGCCAAGAAGCAGGGATGTTCCTGCACTAGTTTAGATGCTTTTTGGGTTCAGGCTGTCAAATTTTCTCCATTCATGTTTTCTCCAGCATGTAGGGTTATTTTGCCAACGGGCTTGGTTTTCACCTCCAATCATGAGGTCAGGCAGAGAGGTGTTACCACTCTCCTTGCACCATGTTCGCAGTCTTCTATTGTGGCTTTTAGGTTAGATCATACTCAACAGCTTGTTTGGATCATTATGTTAATGGAAAATCATTCCTTTGGGTCCATTAATGTTCATGCTTTGTGTGATGTTGTTGAGAGGATCCTTTCTATGTCGATGGATTGCATATTCATTGACACCAAGTACTTTGGTGTTTTGCGATGATTTTAGCATGATCGAGGTTGTCTCTGAGATAGAAGGTTTAATTCTTTTTCGATGGATAACTGGTGAACAAGAAGCCTAGTTTTGTACATGCATAATAACTTGGGGCTCTTTGATCCCAACACTAACTGCCACCGTCCCCATGACATTTGGTATATGTGGACTGATTTCTTTGTTGAGTCATCAACCCATATTGGCTCACATTCAACAGGTTGGGAATTTAGAGAGTTGTCTAACTCATCAAATTGGGTGGTTTACTTGGTGGGATGGTGTCATTTAATGCACAACTTGCTTTCTCAAGATTTATGGTCAATAAATAGCCATGTATCAATTGCAGTTGTATGAAGCTAGCTCCCTAGATCTCCTCCATGACATAGAGGTGCTTGTCATAAATCGTTTCTCTCCTACCCTATAGGTTAGGGTTGACCAGCTTCACCACGAGAAGCAAATTGTTGATAGCCATGTTGTATGTGGTGCCTAGATTAAAGCTAGGCTTCATTGACTTAAGGTTCAAGATCTTGCTCCCAAGAAATTCTTCTGGGCTCTTCAAGCAAATCATTCCTCCTTGGGCATCAAGAGAATTAATAAAGGTCAGTCTATTCTCTTTGAGCTATTGGACATTCTCTAGATGTTTGTTTGCGCTATGTATCTATCTCACCATTTTTGCTTTCTCAAGATTTATGGTCAATAAATAGCCATGTATCGATTGCAGTTGTATGAAGCTAGCTCCCTAGATCTCCTCCATGACATAGAGGTGCTTGACATAAATCCTTTCTCTCCTACCCTATAGGCTAGGGTTGATCTACTTCACCACGAGAAGCAAATTGTTGATAGCCATGTTTTATGTGGTGCCTAGATTAAAGCTAGGCTTCATTGACTTAAGGTTCAAGATCTTTCTCCCAAGAAATTCTTCTGGGCTCTTCAAGCACATCATTCCTCCTTGGGCATCAAGAGAATTAATAAAGGTCAGTCTATGCTCTCTGAGCTATCGGACATTCTCTATATGTTTGTTTGGGCTATGTATCTATCTCACCATTTATATGTATATGTATCTTTCTCTACCCCTATATCTACCCCTCTCTTTACCTCTCTCTATATATCACCTCTTATTTCTATCTTTATCTTTCTATATCTCCCTCTCCTCTCCATATCCCTCTCTTTCTCTATTCCCATCTCCATCTCTATCTTTATTTTCACCTCAACCTCTATATCCTCAATTCTTTCTTTATCTCTCTTACTCTTCCCCATTTGATCTCTTCCTCTTTCTCCATCTCTCCCTATTGTAAATATAACATGCCTATTGATAATGAAGTTTGATTATTTTCTTGGTTTAAAGATTTAAATTTAGTCATGTTTAGATCACTACAAATGGACATACTTGATTTGAAGCTACCACTTCTCTATTGCGACCTTTGTTGTGCAAACCACATCATTTTCTAAAATTTCTACCAACTGATCCCAAGTATGAAAAATATAGTAATTTTTTCTAGTTGACCTTCCACAACTCTTCGACGTACCCATTGCACACTAAGGTGCAATTGCTAGTTTATGTAAAGTTTGGACACAATTTTACTCAGATCTTTCAACATTTTTCCTCACACGAGTAGTCTATCCAGTTGTCTTTTTATTTTATGTTAATTCATTTATGTTTGGCCCCTAGCCCAAATTCAGTAATTGGAGAGATACCTCCAATTTGTCAAGCTGCAGAATCCAACAGAATTGTAAATATTCATGTTCCTTCACATATATTCTTCCTTATAAACTCAAAAAAAATTATTTTTTAGTTTTTAATTATTTCTTTAATTTTCTAATTTATTATTATTATTTTGAATTTATTTATTTCTAATTTTTTTTTAAAATTTTTTTTTTTTTTAATATTTTATTTAATATTTTAAAATTTTTTATTTACAATCTACTTTGATAGGGTATTTTATCGGGAGGATTTTAATCGAAAGCATGCTTTGTGATTTTGTCACCAAGACCAAGGCCCCTCATGGGTTCCATCTTGATGGCATCTAAAATCTCACGAAAGGATTTTTATTGCTTCGCTTTGCTGAGGCTAATCATCTTCAAGCCATTCCTCAACATGGGCCTTGGTATGTCCGGTTGGCTTTGTTTATTTTTATCAATGTAAAAATAGGTTTCGAGTGGGACCAAAACCCCCAATAATAGGTTTTGAAAGGACCTGAAACCACCTATTATTTGCAGACATCTAGAGGCCTCTAACCAAGACGTTGTACGAGAGGTAAGAAAAGATTCACAACAACCAACTAGAAGCCAAATGTAAGTCAAACATTAGAAGACAGATGTTACATATTGGGCTGGATGCAGTGGTTCTCGGTGCAACACTCCAGTTAGGGTCTCATTGCAGTATGCTATGTCGTGCATCTGTGTGAACGCGATCAAAATTCAAAATATATAGTTTATATATATGCTATGTCAACAAATGGTTTATATACAAAATATATATGCTATGTCAACATATAGTTTATTTTATTTTCTACAAAATATAAATTTTATATGGTGGCTTGCTAAGCTTTTTATGTGGGTGTGAGAAGGGATTGTTGAGTATGAAGGAATAGTTTAGGAAAGTACTCCTTAATCCAAATAAGTCATTTTCTTCTCATGGAATGTCTTAAGAAAATTTAAAAATATATATAATCTAATTTAATATTGTCACATCTAAAGCGTGCCGAATGCACTTCGAAGATATGCTATGACATAAAGAAGATTGTTAAGGTGATGTCAAGTATTGATCCATGAGGGTAGGAAAACATAGATGGATTGGTATAAAAGGTTCCATTCAACTTGGAGGAAATGGATAATTACCTAAGGGGATAATGTGAGATTGGATCATGTTAAAATTATGATACAAATAGCTTTGGAAAAGGGATGATGAAATGGTTAAGTATGGGAAATTGTAGAGATAGATATAACACCAAGGGAAGAACACTAGAACTAATTTTAGCACTATGGATTAATCCAAGACTCAAAATTACACTAAGAGGCACCCCTTACCTCTTAAATTAATTCCATAGGTGGGTTTATCCTCCAATATAGTGCCATTGGTTAGCTAATCATGTGAACTTCCGTGATAAGTATGATTACCATACACTTTCATAACATGCATGTGTGGTTTCAAAAGGTTTACATGCTCATGTGAATTTGAAAGAAAGGAATGTTTTGACTTTTGCAATAGGTGTTAGGGGTTAATTTGACATGGTTCTAGCATTACAGTGACAAACCTTGTGGTTTAGGCTCTATAAACAAAATATATACTCATTTTATTTATTTCCTACTATCATCTTTATATTCATTGCTAATGAAAATGCACAAAGTAATGTGTAATAAGGCAAATTGTATTATTAGGAAGGGCGAGATGCCTTTATACAGCATGACCTCATGTTTGAGTCTCGAAACCAATCCATATCGTCAATGCATGTGTCTAGGCTAACCATGTCTAGCTTCACTCCATACAAGCTCGAATGGAAAAAATTTCAATGTTGACCCCACTCACATGTCACTATGCGGGGTCTACATGAGGAAATGCTAATTTTTTGGGAATGAAATAAGAAAAGATATGATCAAATAATATCTGATCGTAAATAGTCATAGAGTAATTAGGATTTGATCATACGGAAAATTTCTAGGAGAGCTACAATAGTTGTAACATCATGAATTAACAACATTAAAAAGTACACTGTGGATTAATTATGTAATGACATAAAAATTGAAAACATCATGAATTAATTATGTAACCATGTAGGTTAAATATAATTTTATCAAGAAATCAATGTCAAATAGATAATATAATCACATAAATCATACATTTCAATGTCATTGATCTTGTTCTTCATCCAACTCTTTGTCTGTATTATCCAATCCAAATTCAACATTGTAAGGATTGGTCATATCATCATCATCGTTATTGATATCAGTTTCAGGTATTGTCATCATCCACATGGATATCATCTTCATGAACATTAAATCCTACATCATCATGATCTAGTGCATCCTCTTTGACATCTTCGTCAGACACATCATCAACTAACTCTTGATCCTGATCATCATATACATCATCTTCTAGTTCTTTGGTATCTTCTTCTTCCATCACATTATACTTTACCATCCTTCTTCTTGGATCATCTCTAACAACAAATAACCAATCCGAGTTACTTGGAACCTCTACGTAAAATACTTGCTCACATTGTCTTGGAAGAACATAGGACTTATTTATAGATCGATCGATCGACCTTGTTTTAACCATGGTAAATCCTTTATCATGTTCAATAAAAATTCTCTCGAGATCATTTTCATTCAATCGTACCTTGTACCATTGCACGACAAACATAACTAATTTGAACGACTTAAAGTCACACTCAAATATATCATCCAAAATCCCATAGTATCAATTTTCTAAGACTTCTTGATGTATGTCGCTTCTAGATGAAACATTAGTCACCTGAAAGACTGTAGTTATCCCAAAATGACAAGTATTCTTCGTGTCATCCAACATTTTGATTCAAAATTTATGACCATTGCACCACATATCCTTGTGGTGTTTTACCTCTAACATGTCAAACATGTAAAAATTATTGCATCGTTAGTTGATAAATTAAATCAGTATAAAGACATATAATTAACAACTTTCCAATGGACGATAATCATGCCCCCATTCAGCGTGACCATGCTACCTACAATGTTTCTCATCTTTTGTAATTAAAAGTCTTCTCATCTTTAAGACCTTGCAAATATTGCAAGGACAATAGCATTTCCCATCACGGTTTCTTTTTAATCTACCCCACAATCTAGCAATTGTCTCTTCATTTTGTTTTGGAATAATATTGTCTAACATGATTGTTCTTTAACAAGATTGAATATTTAGATATTTAAAAAATATCAAAATCACACTCCAATAATTTTTAATCATAGACAAGTAACAAAATCTAATAATTTTGATATTTTTCACCAAAAAAGTTAGCCTATAACAAACTATTGTAAGAAAAGAAAATTCTCAAGTATAAAAAAATTTAACGTTTTCATCAAGATGCCATAAACAATTCTTAAGGGAAGAGAAACACCAACTTGAAGTTTGCAACTAAAGAACTTAGCATTCAACCACTCAAGTTCAGAATTACCATTATTAAATCTCCCAAGTATATGCAAATTTGATTACAATGGAACGAGTTGAAGAGTCAGCCACAAAAGTGCATACATTTAATTTGGCAGAAGGTAAAAGACCCTCAAAGGTCATGAATCGCAGGCCTGAGAACTAACTCTACTGTTGACAATTAATTACAGAAAAAATAGGGGCATAAACCATTATCAAAACACATCCCGTGCTACATTAAGTCTTCCCAATGAATTAATTCAACCGACATCCCTATTATAACTGCTTGTTCAATCAAATCATATTCGAAATCATATCTATAGCAATTAAAAAATATTTGGCAGAACGCCAACAAGTGCTAACCATATACTCGTCAGCCCACAAATTAAGGTGGTGCTAACCATTTGCCTCTTGGCCCACAAATTTTTGTGTATGTTGAAATAGCGACGAAAATCAAGGAGCGTTTGAATTTTGATAAACGTCGAGCATAAATTTAAAATAAAAATAAAAATTTCACATTAAATATGTAGGTACTCGATGATACAATTAATTATTGGACTTTCATCAAAAAGTTTCATCAGATTTTGTAGTCAAATGAGTTAGTGTTAGTAGTAACTATATTGGAATATGGGTCTGCTCATTATCTTTTTTTCTCAAAAGGGTCTATTGGTAACAATTAGAGATCAACATATTCTCTATGTATCTCCATCATTAGGTTTTTAATAGTTTCACAATCCTTAGTATTATGAAATAGATATTTTTGAATCTCATGCCACATACCTATATCTTGTTGTGTCTTCTTTCACACCCTATGTCTTATTTCCCTGTGATTTTAAAACAAACTGGCTGACTATATTCTTCCCTACAAACTTACTGTTACTTTCACCTTTGACTTATTCACAAAATACACTCTCGTCCCTTTTGTTATGTGAATTTTTCTCCAAGAGAAAATAAGCGATGAAACGACCCTTTTATAATTAAAAAGGGGGATAAAAATAAAGGATATTATAACTCTTTGGTTTAAAGAAAGGTTAATAAAGAATGTTTGTGAAAAAAAATCTCTTAAAAGAGAGTTATAATTATATTTATTAAAGGGTGAATAAAGGTCACCTTTTCGAAAGGGTGTGATGGTTTGGAAACCACCCCTTAAAAGGTTATATAAGTCATTTATGTGAGACTGGGAAGGGGGCATGGAGATCACTCAAGGAAGAAGAAGAAGGTGGCTTGGTGGGCTATGGGAATGGGAGGAAATATAGGAATTTAGAGGGCACAAAGGAATGAAGGATAAGGTCATTGGTTGGCATGGGCATTGGAGAAGGGGCACACAACATGTGTCCAACTCGGGGTACGGTGTATACTCGAGAGTGTCCTAGCCAGGGCTGTGTTTATTTCATGTCGTGAAGGCATGCGAGGTTTTGTGTAAGAACCTGTCCTCCTAGAGTGTTTACTTGTCATAAAAGAGCCTAGACCTATGACTATTCCTTTGAATTGTAGATAATATGGTTGGTTCTATGTAAGAATCAGCTTCCTCTGTGGGGTGCCATAGCCATAAAGGACCCAAGGCAACTGGAATCTTCTTGGAGTGAGAATGACTATTCCAAGTGCTCAAGATTAAGATAAGTATTGGAAAACCTCAAGTGATTCTATAAGATATTGATAATGCTTTATATGTGATTTGTTGATAATATGGTTATATTAAGTGGTTATGTTATTCGATTTATTGTGTTATCAATTTTCTTATTAATTATTATCGAACTATTACATGTTATATTTATATAGTTACTTACATATAATTTAATGATAATTACTTGTAATTAATGAACTTTATATTAACATTTAATCTATTAAATCCACTATAAATAATTAAATAAGTCTTGGAGAAAAGTGCCTTTACACCTTTCTACCTGAATTTTTCCTCAATTTTTAAAATATACTTGAAGGCACTTGCTAATGTTTCCATATCAAGGAATTCTGGTTTGGTTTGATTATACCTATGAAGCCCACTTCGATACTTCAAAACTTGATATTTCTCAGAATATTGGATGCCAATTTTCACCAAAAGTGCATGAAATGTGTTAGTATGTACACTTGAAGTTATTGGTCCTTCAGTTAGAGAAATTGCGATTGCATATATTTTTATTCATAGGCTTCTTCAAGAAAATACTCTTCTTTTATGGGCTCCATGAATTCTCCCCATGTGATTTTTTCATCAAAATCTACATCAAATTCCTTTCCAACTTGTCCTTCCTTGGATGACAATTTAGGTTCCCATGATTGCTTCACACGACTCTTAGTTTTAAAGAGGAAAAAAGTGATTTTATAAACATCTAAGAAATGAGTGATAGAAAAATACCTTTCAAGTTTTAATAATAAGTCATCAAAAACATCCACATTATTTTTTTCCTTCAAAAGTTGGGATATCAAAAATTACATACACCCTGAATGGAGTATGTCTACCAAATGGTGGGTTTGTTGAATTTATTTGTGAACTTCGATTTTCTAGCATTCAAGAGAATTGTTCCATCGTTTCCTCATGTTATTTGTTTAGTGAATTTTCAACCTGCATTTTAAATAGATCATCTAATATGTCAAGTTTTTAGTTAAACATTTGTGATCGTGTGTGTTTCAAAGGAAGGTAATAAGAAGGATATCTTGTTTCTAACCCAATTCTTTGGTATGTTGATCGTGTCCAATGGAAAGAGAACACAATCTATGATACTAGTAATTTGAATTATTATTTTGGATTACAATGCTTAGTGTATAGCCTATAGTATTATATACCTTTCACGATGAAAGTGAGAACAACAAACTCGTAAGGATGTGTATGCAGCTCAAAATGGTAGTTTATTAGAGCTTTAAAAAATTAGTTTATAAAGTTTGGAAAGGATTCCAAAAATCACCACATCCCTTTGGAATTCAAAATGAAAAATTTGGATGTGAATAATTACAATAAAATAAAAAATATGTAAAAATACTATATGTTTATTACTCCAACTTCGGAGGGTCATAACATTTTGCTTTAATGCTCAAAATCTAAATATTATTAAACTACTGAAAAGATATCCAAGAGCTCTAGTTTTGGTCCCTTAAATCAAATTTTTATGCTTACCTCATTCAGTTTAATGGATTAACAACATTTTCCATAACAATGTGAATTACTGAAAGATTAAAATAACAAAAAAAAATGGATTCTCAATATTTTCCATAATCACTTGTTCCAACAACACTAGAGTGCTCCTAAATTGCTATTTGATCAATTAGTTTCAATTATTTTGTTTTTTTCATTTCTAATAAGCTTTTTTTTTTTTTTCAATAACTAGTATAATAGAAAGATTTCTTTCAGACATTTAATTGCTCTTTACCTTCAATTAGATCTATAGGTGCAAAATTAATTTAGGTCGCATCTTTTGTCATGGATTTGAATCTAGAAAATTTAAATTTAAATATTTTAATTTTGCCTCATGGTTTCCTCCGTTTCTAGTTGTTATGAGTGAATTAAAGAGGCTCCTTTAGAATAGGATGGTATATTGAAAAACCAAGGTCGTAATTCAGAAGAATCATATGGGATAGATAGAGGAACTTATTGACCACATATATAATTTGATGCAAGTTAGTAAAATAACTACATAAAATTTTTATAATCCTCTTAAGATCATACTATATGTTTTTTGCTCTAACATCAGCTCATCATTATTGAATCAATTCATGTAGGGGTTTCATTGAGGAGAATTTCACTGTTTGTAATTCAATAATTTTCTTATTTAATTGTTTATAAACATAGGTTTATTAGATAGATCAAATTCTAGTTATTGTCGAATTTAGATTTGCATATCAAGTTTGACTCTATGCATGTATAAAATGGCCTCGTGCCCACAAAAATGAACAAGAAATTATACAATTTTACCATTTTACAAGTCAGTAAATTATAGAAAAATGAAGAAAAATAAAATTTACCGATTCTTTTTATAATCATTAAACTGTTCCACTTTATTTTTAAACTATGATAAAACTGACAATTCTCCACACGGATATCATCTTCATGAATATTAAATCCTACATCGTCATGATCTAGTGCATCTTCTTTGACATCTTCGTCAGACACATCATCAGCTAACTCTTGATCCTGATCATCATTTACATCATCTTCTAGTTCTTTGGTATCTTCTTCTTCCATCACATTATACTTTACCATTCTTCTTCTTGGATGATGTCTAACAACACATAACCAATCCGGTTTACTTGGAACCTCTACGTAAAATACTTGCTCACATTGTCTTGGAAGAACATAGTGCTTATTTCTAGATCGATCGATCGACCTTGTTTTAACCATGGTAAATCCTTTATCATGTTCAATAACAATTCTCTCGGGATCATTTTCTTTTAATCGTACCTTGTACCATTGGACGACAAACATAACTAATTTGAAGGACTTAAAGTCACACTCAAATATATCATCCAAAATCCCATAGTATCAATTTTCTAAGACTTCTTGATGTATGTCGCTTCTAGATGAAACATTACTCACTTGAAAGACTGTAGTTATCCCAGAATGACAAGTATTCTTCGTGTCATCCAACTTTTTGATTCAAAATTTACAACCATTGCACCAGATATCCTTGTGGTGTTTTACCTCTAATATGCCAAACATGTAAAATTTATTGCATCGTTAGTTGATAAATTCAATCAGTATAAAGACATATAATTAACAACTTTCCAATGGACGATAATCATGCCCCCATTCAGCGTGACCATGCTACCTACAATGTTTCTCATCCTTTGTAATTAAAAGTCTTCTCATCTTTAAGACCTTGCAAATATTGCAAGGACAATAGCATTTCCCATCACCGTTTCTTTTTAATCTACCCCACAATCTAGCAATTATCTCTTCATTTTGTTTTGGAATAATATTATCTGAGATGATTTTTCTTTAACAAGATTGAATATTTAGATATTTAAAAAATATCAAAATCACACTCCAATAATTTTTAATCATAGACAAGTAACAAAATCTAATAATTTTGATATTTTTCACCAAAAAAAATTGGCCTATAACAAACTATTGTAAGAAAAGAAAATTCTCAAGTATAAAAAAATTTAACGTTTTCATCAAGATGCCATAAAAAATTCTTAAAGTCAGAGCAACACCAACTTGAAGTTTGCAATTAAACAACTTAGCATTCAACCACTCAAGTTCAGAATTACCATTATTAAATCTCCCAAGTATATGCAAATTTGATTACAATGGAACAAGTTGAAGAGTCAGCCACAAAAGTGCATACATTTAATTTGATAGAAGGTAAAAGACCCTCAAAGGTCATGAATCAGAGGCCTGAGAACTAACTCTGCTGTTGACAATTAATTGCAACAAAAACAGGGGCATAAACCATTATCAAAACACATCCAGTGCTGCAATAAGTCTTCCCAATGAATTAATTCAACCGACATCGCTATTATAACTACTTGTTCAATCAAATCATATTCGAAATCATATCTATAGCAATTAAAACATATTTGGCAGAACGCCAACAAGTGCTAACCATATACTCGTCAGCCCACAAATTAAGGTGGTGCTAACCATTTGCCTCTTGGCCCACAAATTTTTGTGTATGTTGAAATAGCGACGAAAATCAAGGAGCGTCTAAATTTTGATGAACGTCGAGCATACATTTAAAATAAAAATAAAAATTTCATATTAAATATGTAGGTACTCGATGATACAATTAATTGTTGGACTTTCATCAAAAAGGTTCATCAGATTTTGTAGTCAAATGAGTTAGTGTTGGTAGTAACTATATTGGAATATGGGTCTACTCATTATCTTTTTTTCTCAAAAGAGTCTATTGGTAACAATTAGAGATCAACATATTCTCTATGTGTCTCCATCATTAGTTTTTTAATAGTTTCACAATCCTTAGTATTATGAAATAGATTTTTTTGAATCTCATGCCACATACCTATATCTTGTTGTGTCTTCTTTCGCACCCTATGTCTTCTTTCCCTGTGATTTTAAAACAAACTGGCTGACTATATTCTTCCCTACAAACTTACTGTTACTTTCACCTTTGACTTATTCACACTATGATGAAACTAGTTGGCTGACGTTGTTGGGGGTCCTATGGTGTCTTATGACCCCTTAGGACACCACATGGTGTCATTATGGGTCATAGGGTGTTTTAAGGGGTCATATGGTGTTCTATGACCCCTTAGGACACATTATTACATTGTTATGGGTCATATGGTCTCCTAAGGGGTCATATGGTGTCTTATAACCCCTTAGGACACCATATGACCCCTTAGGACAACATATGGTGTCATTATGTGTTGTATGATGTCCTAAGGGGCTCATATGGTGTTCTATGACCCCTTAAGACACCATATGATCCCTTAGGACACCATATGGTGTCATTAGGGGTCGTATGGTGTCCTATAACCCCTTCGAACACCATATAATTCTTTAGGTATCGTTAGGTATCATTTTGTGTCATTAGGGATCATATGGTGTCCTATGACCCCTTAGGACATAATATGATCCCTTAGGTGTGGTTAGGGGTCATATTGTTTCCTAACGGGTCATATGGTTTCCTACGACGTCTTACAACACCATATAGTGTCGGTAGGTGTTGTATGGTGTGCTAAGGGGTCATATTGTGTCCTAAAGGTTCCTAGGACATCATATAACCCCTTAGGACACCGTATGACCCCTTAGGTATCATTAGGGGTCATATTGTGTCCTAAGGGGTCATATGGTGTCTCTTGACACCATATGTCCCCTTAGGACACCATATCGTGTCGTTATGGCTCTTATTGTGTTTTAAGGGGTCATATGGTGTTATATGACCCCTTAGGATACCATATGACCCCTTAGAACACCATATGGTGTCGTAAGGGGTTGTATGGTGTCCTAAGGGGTCATGTGGTGTCCTTTGACCCATGAGGACACTATATGACTCCTTAGGTGTCGTCAGGGGTCGTATTGTGTCCTAATGGATCATATGGTGTCCTATGACCCCTTAGGACACCATATGACCCCTTGGGACACTATATGGTGCTATGGGTCATATGGTGTCCTGTGACTCCTTAGGACATCACATTGTGTCATTAGGGGTCGTATGGTGTCCTAAGGGGTCATATGGTGTCTTATGACTCCTTAGGACACCATATGGTGTCATTACAAGTCTTATTGTGTCTTAAGGGGTCATATGGTGTTTCATAACCCCTTACAACACCACATGGTGTCCTAAGGGGTCGTATGGTGTCCTAAAGGATCATATGGTGTTTTATGACCCCTTAGAACACCATATGGTAACGTTAGGGGTCATATAGTGTTCTAAGAAGTCATATGGTGTCCTATGACCCCTTAGGAAACTATATGACCCCTTAGGTATCGTTAGGGTTTATTTTGTGTCCTAAGGGGTTGTATTGTGTTCTAAGGGGTCATACGGTGTCCTATGACCCTTAGGACACTATATGACATCGTTAGGGGTAATATATGTTCTAAGGGGTCATATGGTGTCTTATGACCCCTTAGGACACCACATGGTGTCATTATGTTTCGTATGGTGTTCTAAGGGGTCATATGGTGTTCTATGACCCCTTAGGACACCATATTATGTTGTTATGAGTTGTATGGTCTCCTAAGGGGTCATATGGTGTCCTATGACCCCTTAGGACACCATATGACCCCTTAGGATACCATATGGTATCAATTTTGCGTCGTATGGTGTCCTAAGGGGTCATATGGTGTTCTATGACCCCTTAGGACACCATATGGTGTCATTAGGGGTTGTATGGTGTGCTAAGGGGTCATATGGTTTCCTATGACCCCTTAGCTATTGTTAGGCATCATTTTGTGTCGTTAGAGGTCATATGGTGTACTTTGACCCCTTAGGACACAATATGACCCCTTAGGTGTTGTTAGGGGTCATATTGTGTCCTAAACATTCTTAGGACATCGTATAACCCGTTAGGACACCATATGTTAGGGGTCATATTGTGTCATAATGGGTCATATGGTGTCCTACGACCCCTTAAGACACCATATGGTTTCGTTAGGGGTTGTATGGCATGCTAAGGGGTCATATTGTGTCCTAAACATTCTTAGGACATCGTATAACCCATTAGGACACCATATGACCCTTTAGGTATCGTTAGGGGTCATATTGTGTCCTAAGGGGTCATATGGTGTCTCTTGACACCGTATGTCCCCTTAGGACACCATAGCATGTCGTTATGGGTCGTATTGTGTTCTAAGGGGTCATATGGTGTTATATGATCGCTTAGGATTCCATATGACCCCTTAGAACACCATAAGGTGTCACAAGGGGTCATATGGTGTCCTAAGGGGTCATATGGTGTCCTATGACCCCTTAGGACACTATATGACCCCTTAGGTGTCATCAGGGGCTGTATTGTGTCTTAATGGGTCATATGGTGTCCTATGACCCCGTAGGACACCATATGACCCCTTGGGACACTATATGGTGCTATGGGTTGTATGGTGTCCTAAGGGGTCATATAGTGTCCTATGACCCCTTAGGACACCATATAACTCTTTAAGATGCTACATTGTGTCATTAAGGGTCGTATGGTGTCCTAAGGGGTCATATGGTGTCTTATGACCCCTTAGGACACCATATGGTGTCATTAGGGGTCTTATTGTGTCTTAAGGGGTCATATAGTGTTTCATGAACCCTTAGGACACCATTTGGTGTTGCTATGTGTCATATGGTATCTTAAGGGGTCATATGATGTTCTATGACCCCTTAGGACACCATATGACCCCTTAGGATACCATATGGTGTCATTAGGGGTCGTATGGTGTGCTAAGGAGTCATATGGTGTCCTATGACCCCTTATTAAAGTATAAGACCACTTAGGTGTCGTTAGGGTTAACTTTGTGTCCTAAGGAGTCGTATTGTGTCCTAAGGGGTCATATGGTGTCCTATGACCCCTTAGGATACTATATGATGTCGTTATGGGTCATATTATGTCCTAAGGGGTCATACGATGTCTTATGACCCCTTAGGACACCATATGGTGTCATTATGGGTTGTGTGGTGTTCTAAAGAGTCATATGGTGTTCTATGACCCCTTAAGACACCATATGGTGTCATTAGGGGTTGTATGGTGTGCTAAGGGGTTATATGGTGTTCTATGACCCCTTAGAACACCATATGACCCCTTAGGCATCGCTAGGCATCATTTTGTATCGTTAGGGGGTCATATGGTGTCCTATGACCCCTTAGGACACCATACAGTATCGTTAGGGGTCATATGGTGTCCTATGACCCCTTAGGACACAATATGACCCCTTAGGACACCATACAGTATCGTTAGGGGTCATATGGTGTCCTATGACTCCTTAGGATGCAATATGATCCCTTAGGTTTTGTTCGGGGTCACATTGTGTCCTATCGGGTCATATGGTGTCCTATGACACCATATGGTGTCGATAGGGGTTTTATGGTGTGCTAAGGGGTCATATTGTGTCCTAAAGGTTCCTAGGACATCATGTAAACCCTTAGGATATCATATGACCCCTTAGGTATCGTTAGGGGTCATATTGTGTCCTAAGCGGTCATATGGTGTCTTGTGATACCATATGTGCCCTTAGGACACCATATCATGTCGTTATGGGTCTTATTGTGTTCTAAGGGGTCATATGGTGTTATATGACCCCTTAGGATACCATATGACCCCTTAGAACATCATATGGTGTCGTAAGGGGTTGTATGGTGTGCTAAGGGGTCATATGGTATCCTATGACCCCTTAGGACACTATATGACCCCTTAGGTGTCGTTAGGGGTCATATTGTGTCCTAATTGTTCATATTGTATCCTATGACCCCTTAGGACACCATATGACCCCTTGAGACACTATATAGTGCTATGGCTCGTATGGTGTCCTAAGGGGTCATATGGTGTTCTATGAGCCTTTAGGACACCATATGACCCTTTAGGATGCCACATTGTGTCATTAGGGTTTGTATGGTGTCCTAAGGGGCCATATGGTGTCTTATGACCACTTAGGACACCATATGGTGTCATTAGGGGTCTTCTTGTGTCTTAAGGGGTCATATGGTGTTTTATGACCCCTTAGGACACCATATGATCCCTTAGGAGACCATATGGTGTCGTTAGGGGTCATATTGTGTCCTAAGGGGTCATATGGTGTTCTATGACCCCGAAGGACACCATATAACCCCTTAGGAGACCATATGTACTAAGTTTAAAATGAGAGATATTAGGGTGAAGATAGATGAAGAGCTAAAGAGAGGGAGAAGAACTAAAGGACAAGGACATAAATAGAGATATAGATATTAAAGAGCATGAAGTGAGAGGGAGAAAAACTAAAGGACAAGGATGGATAGAAATAGGTAGATATATCTAGATATTGAAAAGGAGAGAGGAAGATAGAGATAAAAAATGAAGATGAAGGGAGAGGGAGATGCATAGATATAGAGAAAGAGAGAGGTAAAGACAAAGATAAATATATAAAGAGATGGAGAAAAATGGATAGAGAGGGGTAAAGAGAGTGAGATAAAAAAAGGAAGAGATAGAGAGATATAAAGGAAGAGAAATATCGATCGATAGAGATATATAGATAGTGCAAGAGAGTGAGAAAGAGAGATAGAGATTATAGATATGGATATATAGAGAGGGAGAGAGAGAAACATGGAGATATAGAGATATATAAGGGCACTATAGAGAAGGATTGGGGGAGAGAGGCAAAGATATATAAAGAGGGAGTAGATAAAGAGATAAAGGTAGAGAAAGGGAAAGATCCTTCAAGAGGGAGATAGAGGAAGAGATGGAGAAATAGATTAATCATGTATAGAGGAACATATATAAAGATAGAGGAACATAAAGAAAGAGAGATTGATAGGGAAAGAGATGGAGATGTGAAGATGGAGATAGAGATAGATATAGATAAAAAGTGATAGAGAGAGTAAGACAAATGGAGGGAGAGATGGAGTGAATAAGTGAGATTTAGAGATAATGAGATATAAATATACATGAAGATAGATCTATAGGGATATAGAGATAAAGGGGACAAGATAGGGAGAGAAAGGAGGTGATAGAGACAAGTAATATATAAGTATAGGTAGGATAAGGTAGAGGAGAGAGATAAATAGAGAGAAGAGAGATTATTAGAGAGATATAGAAATAAGGAGTGACAATGATGGAGTGGGAGAGGGAGAGATAGGAATAGAAAGATGCAGATATACGCTGCCCTCTCTCCTCCATGCTATGTAGAAGGTCTATATATTTCATAGCTCTGCATTTTGTATGCACTCTCTCAGAGCAGAGTCCAGCTCCATAGAGCTGTTAAATGTTAGCAGTTGAGTCTTTGTTAGAAGTGTCTGAAGAAAGTCTAAATGTAAGAGCAGAAGCTCGGTCAATCAATGTAATACTTTATTTTGTTGAATATAAATCTGTTTGTCTTTATTTTGCTACTCCCCGGTTTCCTTCATCTGGTATATCAAAACAATTTGATAATTAATTTTTGGGGGGGTGTTGGAAATAAATTAATTATCCTCCAGACTTTCCTAGAAACTTCTGTCTTCCAGAAAGTTCCTCCAACTAGTAACTTCTAGAGCCTTCTTTCACCTGCCCACCATTATTGCTGCAGCTAACTCTAATCTACAGTTTCCAGAACATTTAATATGTAATGGTCTATAAATTGAATGTATTTGAAATATAAGTTTAGAGCCCATTTATGGGTTTCTCTCCAGTTTCCTGTCTCCTCTCTGTATTTCTGTGTTTGTGTGTATTTCTGTTTTTTATCATGGTATCAGAGCCTAGTTCGTGTAAGTTTTGAAGATCAGTGTATAGTGGGTCATGTTTGCCTGGAGCAAGTGATTATTGTGTGAGTTTGCCATTGTCAAAGTAAAATGAAAGAAGAGCCAAGGGTGAAAGTGAGAGCATTCCAATTTGCAACCTGTTTTCTTGTGTTCTGTTTCTCATTGTGTGTTTGTGTTGCTTTGCAGCCATTAAGCAGAGTTCTGTTTTGGCAAATTCGGGTTCGCTTCCTTGCTGTGTCAATCTATCACCGCCATGGATTGGGTAGAGTAGAGCCTGGGCTTTATTGGGTTAGTGTTGTTTTATTAAATGAGCAAGCTTGTGCCCTTGAGTGTTTTTTATGGTTTGAAGTTGTAAATGATTTGTGAGGAAGGCGGAGCCTATGAGGCGTGTTCTAAGCTAAGGAAGAAATCACCAATACAACGGAGGATGCCAAATCACTAGCTTTTTTATTTGTTCCAGTCAAAGTCATCCCAAGAGGTAGATCGTGTGAATAGTATCATCCCAAGAGGCAGATTTGGTTTGTAAGCCCCCACTGTGTATCAAGCTTCAGGAAAGCCTCGGAAGTCGCATATGCTCTCCTAGAGCCATAATAGTCAAGTTAGATCGCAGCATATTTATAGAAGATAGCGATATGTCAAGATTGTAACAGTCGGACGAATTGTAGAAGATCACCAGTGAAAGAGATGCCGCTCAGAGGCTCCCGCCACCAAATCCCAGTCATAAAGTTGAAGCTGCTAGGAAAACTTGCCACATAAAGATTGCAGCCATTGAAGAACCTGGGAGTCTAGATTCAGTTGTTGGAGCAAGTTGGAGAAGAGCTGAAGGGAGTCACCAATAAAAATTGTTGTTGAAGTGAAGAAGTCTGAGCAATGTGTTTGGTCAAAAGTGAAAAAGTCACTAGTGAAAAGAACTCGCCACCAAGAAAAAGGAAGTTGTTAAGAGGCTCAGAAGATAAATCTGTATGTAGTTTTCAGCTAGTAAGAAGATATGAAGTAGAATGTAAACAATTTGAGCAGAGGATGTCATTGTACATGTTGTTTTCTCTTATATCCATTATGAAAGTGGTTTTGTAAAATGCATAGTTTGAGAAGGGTGCATGAGTAAGTGTCTAGGTTGAGAGAGAGCCAAAATTGAGTGGAACAACATTTTCAAAGTCTGCAGTACAATGAAAGAGGAGTGATAAAAGAGACTAGAGGAGGATATCATTTGTCAAAAGTCATAAAAAGAGGAATGATAAAAGAGACTAGAGGAGGATATCATTTGTCAAAATTCATAAAAAGATTGGTGAAGTTGTCAATAGATAATGATGAAATATCGTTGAATGCAGCAGGATTTTGTAGTTTGTGTAAATATGTTTGAGGCCAGCAGAGCCCATTAGAATTGAGATCCCCGAGCACCCGCAATGTGACTCTGTGGGAGGTGTTGATGGTAAAAGTGAATCACACCTGAATCTACAATGGACTGGTTACCAAGAGGGCCAAAGCTCATGGTTAGAGCATCCAAACATGATCATGGGATTTTTTGGGCCAGAGCTCATGGTCAGAGCATCCCAACATGATCATGGGATTTCCTAGGTTTGATCTCTAAAATTTGAAAGTTTTAGATGCCGAAGCATCAGTGGAAAAAGTAAAAAATGAAATTGGAATTGTTAAAATTGGTAGTTGTGATTAAGGGGGAGTGTTGGAGATATAATCCCAACTACTCCCACGTAACTTATCATGTCATATCCTCTGTATGTACATCAGATCTGCAGACTTGTCACAAACAGAGATTGAAGCAGATTTCCCTTGGATTTGGATGGATTATCATGTACCCTGTCTTTTGTCAAATCACATTCTTTTTGGGCAGTTCAAAATATATTATTTTATGTATGCCATCTCTCCTCCATGCTAATAGAGATTGAAGCAGATTTCCCTTGGATTTGGATGGATTATCATGTACCCTGTCTTTTGTCAAATCACATTCTTTTTGGGCAGAGAACTTTTTAAAATGGGCGTGGTACTGATTTTTTTAAAATGGGAGTGGTCTTGCGTTTTTCAAATATATGCTATTTTGGGCAATGCAAAGTCATTTTTGAAATATATTTAGTCACTCACAAGCACATGCATGTAAATATGTACATACCCGGTGTAATCCTGCTTTACTCACTCACAAGCACATGCATGTAAGTATAACAAATAGCCGTTGCCGAAAAGAATAGTTAAAAAGTATAACAGAAGAATTAATTATAATCATTTGTGAATTCATTTATGCTTGGCCAATTATTGTCATTCTTTAACATGCAGCTACTTACTCATGTTCCTTCACATATACCCTTCATTACAAACTCAAAATTGTTATTTATTTTTTAAATTCTTAATTATTTTTAATATTATAATTTATTTATTTAATTTATTATATTTTAGATTATTTTTCATTTTTTTATTTTTATTTTTTATTATATTTAATATTTTTATTTTATAATTTGTTTATATTTTTTTTATTATTTATTATTTTTCTATTTTTAATTATTTTTATTTTGAATTAGTTTATTCATATTTTTTCTTTTTTTGTTTATTTTTATTTTTATTTATTTATTTACTATTTAATTTTTTTTTAAGATTATTTTGATTGTCATTCTGCTTGTTTCTATCTACTATCTATTTTTTTATTTTTATATGAGAGATTATTTTGCTTGTCATTTTGCTTGTTTCTATCTATTGTTTATTTTTTCTTAGTGTCTATTGTCATACTGCATTTATTGTGAAAATCTTTATGTTTATTATGGTCTTAGCCAACCTTAGCCCTATAATGGGTGCTGGCATAAAAAACATCCTAGGAAATTTCTTCTAAAAGTCTTTCACGACGTACGTCTTCTGGTACCCCTAATGTTGTTTAAACCATTCAAGATTTTGATAGTGCATGTTTGTGGCTTAAACAATTTACTTTGATAGGGTATTTTGTGGGGAGGATTCCACACGAAAGCATGCTTGACAACTAGGTCGCCAAGACCTCAATCCCTCGTGAGGTCCATCTTGATGGCATCTAGAATCTCACCAAAGGCTTTTTTTGTTTCGCTTTTTTGAGTCTATCCATGTTTTGATCATTCTCCAACATGGGCCTTGGTATGTCATGTCGTTTTTGCTTGTTTTTCTGCCATAGTCAAGAGACTTCTTTGTCTCTGATGACAAGAAGCTCACAGTCTTGGTTTGGATTGAATTCCTTGATCTCCCTTTGTCATGTTGGTCATTTTTGCAAACTGTTGCGCAATCCATCAGTAAGGTTGTCTGTGTTGTCAAGAAGGTGACCAATTTTATCGTGCTGGTGCTTAGAAGAGGGTTTGTGTAAAAGTTGATTTGTATTGAGACCTCAAGAACACTATTGACTTTAAAATATGAGGTCGTTGTCCCTAACAAATAGTGCTCTATTTGAATCTATCCAATACTTGTTTTCAGTGCTAGTCTTCGGAACACAAGATTAAGGATTGCCTTCTAGCTACCTTACGAGTTAAGACATCCTCTAAGGAGTCTGAACCTTCACACTCCTCTAAGGCCCTAAAAGTTGACGAGGGTTGGGAAATAGTCGCTTGAAATGGGAAGAGTTCTTCATTTACTTTGGCTTCTCACAAGCCACAAGGTTCCAGCGTCAGTGTTAACCTCTTAGCCAAACTCTCTTTGCCATTCTTACAATCCATTCTAGACATTTGGAAGCTAGAAAAGGAGTTCCCAAAAAGCGCGGGGCGTCTTATCCTAGCTTCTAGATGGCATCAATTTTTCTTTACACAATAGCTTATCCTCTCTAGGGAATAAGGATACCATGCATGAATTTGAATCATGAATTGTATGTCATGAAATATCTGAGGTCTTATCGACCTCAACAAGAAGTATTTTATGTGAGATACTTGATAGAAATATCTTGGTTTATGGTGCAGTCACGATTAGGATGGACCTTAAGGAGATCAATCCGGATCGTGCAACAGGAGTGAAACATAACGGAAACGAGACAAGATGATGGAGGTAATGCAAAAATGAGGTAGATAGGTGTTGCCACTCTCCTTGCACCATGTTGGCAGTCATCTATTGTGGCTTCTAGGTTAGATCCTACTCAACAGCTTGTTTGGATCGTTATGCCAATGGACAATCGTTCCTTTGGGAACATTAATGTTCATGCTCCGTGTGGTGTTGTTGAGAGGATCATATCTATGTCGATGGATTGCATATTTATTTACACCAAGTACTTGGGTGTTGTGCGATGATTTTAACATGGTTGAGGTTGTCTCTGAGAAAGAAGGTTTAATTCTTTTTCGATGGAAAATTGGTGAACAAGAAGCCCGGTTTTGTACATGTATAATAAATTGGGGCTCTTTGATCCCAACACTAACCGCCACCATTCCCATGACATTTGGCATATTTGGAGTGATTTCTTTGTTGAGTCATCAACCCATGTTGGCTCACATTCAACGGGTTTGGAATTTAGAGAGTCGTCTGACTCGGCAAATTGGGTGGTTTACTTGGTGGGATGGTGTCATTCAATGCACAACTTTCTTTCTCTAAATGGTGTCATTCAATAACAATTTTTTATTATTATTTATTTATTAATTAATTTATTATATTTTAGATTATTTTTCATTTTCATTTATTTATTATATGGTGTCATTCAATAGTTATGGTTAAGTTCAGTGGTGGAGACAATCGGTCAGCTGTGTTTTGATATGACAAAGTGTTGAAGCAGTTTTTTTTTGTGTACTGATTCAGCGCCCCCCCCCCCCTCTCAGTACTGGTTAGGACCTTAGTAGTTCATCATTATTCATTAGGTGCCACTGTCCTTGCCCCATTTTTTTTCACTTAAACTTTGCATTGGGCTTATCAATTTTGAAGCGGGAAAAGTTTCCCTATGTCATCCTATAACAAAAAAATCAATCAAATAACCCTAATTGACGAATGTATGAGAGGCATTCTTCCCTCCTATTTGTATGAGGTCAATAAAGGTTCAATAAGTGGAAATTGCAATCCTAAGCGAAATCAAGCATTCAAGCATTCAAGTATCCTTTCAAGCATTGAGCATTCTCAAATCTCCTTTCAAGGCTAGTTGTTGCATTCATGTCAAGGATTCAACCATTGAAGAAAATATCTCTTTGACATCCTATTCTACATATACTTTCAAGCAAATCTCTCGACATTTCAATTGCATCCTCTCTTGAGGTGAATTCTACTTCAGTCATTTACTGTCATTTACTTCAAGTACTTTTTATCATTTGGTTAATTCCAAAACTGGGGTATGACTGAAGGCAAACCCACAATCCCAACAACATTTCCTTTCTATGTGTAGGTTGTTTGTGTGCAACTGTATTTGCAGATTTGGATTCCATTTTTAGAGACGGTAAAACCCTTTTCGACATGCAGATTTTTTAGAGGGCTAAGTACACTTTTAACATGGTGCCGACAACTTTCGGCCAAATTTGCAGGGGAGCTTCATCTCAACATTTTACTGCTAATTCCAGGTACACAAATTCATCCCACATTTCTATCTCAAGTTATAACCATTTCCTTGTCACTTTTACACTTAGTATTAAATCAAATAATTCAACATATCCATTCTAAAAGAGGGGTTAATCTCACTTTCCAAATCCTTTGTCAGTTCATTTAGCATTCAAACTCCTTCCATTGAGATTAGATCTAGTGACTTTCCCCCCTCTTTTAACTCTAATGTGTGTGAGAAGTTGAAAGGAATCCTTGTGTGAAACTTTCATTCCTCTTTCCAGGGGAATAAAGCTTTCCACTTGATCTCTCCTCATCACCTATTCAACACATCACACTAGATGCTTTAGTGATAAATATGATATATCTATATTGCTTATGATCCAAACTGATGAACTCTCTCTCTCTCTCTCTCTCTCTCTCTCTCTCTCTCTACACTATGGAATTCCTTTCCACTTTCATTAGTATTTCATTGCAAGTATTTATTAAATGGGCACAACTATAATTGTGAAATAATAAAATGTAGAGTATAGTGCCCTTTTGTGACACACACTTTCTGATGCATTTGATAGATACTTTTTGTCTTGTTTAGACTCTTTGATGTTGAGATACTCTATGATGACTTTTGATATATTATGTTTTTATGATGGATGATGATATACTTAGGACTATGATGATAGTAGCTCTTATGGTTGGTTATTTACGTTTACTTGTTATTATGTGATGTGGTTTATATTTACTTATTGAGATGCTTTTCTATGTGCTAACCCTTACTTTATGTTTACATTAGATATGATGTTGATGTTATTAATGATGCTATGTTCTAACATGTTGTTTTATTATTGTGGACATGAAAAGGACGATGTCACAACACTCTTATGAGTACGGTGTGATGTTGGGATTCTCTTTCACATGTTTATTTATTTTATGTTGTATATTGTGTGGACAAACATTGGTGTTATGTAGGATGTAGGTACTAGGCATTAACTCCACCTAGTCTCACAGGTTCGAGTGTGCCTATAATCTCGATAGTAGTTGATCGAAGAATGAAATAAGCATTCATCACATTCTTAACCTAGTCAGTGTCTTGTCAGTTTAAGTGTTTATCTTGAGCCGTCTTGTGGGCTTATATGGTTCAAGTATGTGGTTGTAGCGTCCTAAAATTGCGACACTTGCAATTTCGACTGCATTTCGGTCTTCACGATGGCGACGCAACACGAAACCTGAATGGAGACCCCGAAACCTGATTACGACACTAAAAACTGCATTTTCTTGCACCCTGGCCTGAACCTCCTTTGCACCCTACTGTCCCGGGAGGTGGGACCAGAGCGCCCAGCGCCCTAGTCCTTCAGGACCAAGGTGCCCAGCGCCCTGGCCCCCCAGGACCATGGTGCCTAGCGCCCTGGTCCCTGGCCCTATTTTGGGCCCGGTCTCCTATGGGACTTCGGGTCTTTTTGTTTGCAAATTGGAAAATAACATTTCCTGGTCGGCCTAAGGTCAGGAAAATCAGTCTATCAGCCCTAATTGACAAGTATATAAACTACATCTTCCTCTTTCATTGGGATGGATGGAAAAGGTGGAAACGATACTCAAACATTCAAGCATTCAAGCATTCAAGCATTCCTTCAAACATTCCTTCTAAGTCTCCATTCAAGGCTAAGTGTTGCATTCAAGATAAGGATTCAACCATTGAAGAGGAGATCACTTACTACATACTACTACAACATACAACAAACAACAACATCTATACCTTCGCACATAAGGATACAAACATCCTTACAACAAGGTATTAGTACTTGTTTTACATTACAAACATTTACATTTGCAACATTTCTCATTTCTTGGTTAATTCCAAAACCGGGGTTTGACCTAAAGGCAAACCCCTAATCCCTAACCCCCCAATCGTCTTCGCTTTTCTGTGTGTAGGTTGCAGGTACGTGGCTGAAATTGAAGATCTGGAATCCTTGTGTAGAGACGAACAGATCCCCCTTCGTTTTGCGGATTTTTCAGAGGACCGTGTGCACGCCGGGCGCCATCGTCCCGTCAACTTTTGCTCAAATTTGCAGGACAGCGCCGTATCGACATTTTACTTCTAATTCCAGGTCCGCAGCTTCATCCTATATCCCTATCTCAGTTTATAAGCGAATCTTTCTCACTTTCTATGCATTCCTAGCCTAATCATTCTATCCACATTCTTTACAAAAGAGGGTAGCCTTGCTGTCTTAACCCTTGAAACTCATTTAGAATCCAATCTTGCATTGTGTGGGATTGGATCTTGTGGGTTTCAACCCCTCTTTTGAATGTAAAGTCTCCCAAGTGAAAACCATCAACCCTAGCGACCTCCCTTCTCTCTCCTCGGAGTTGGAAGAGGGGAGAGCAACTAGGGTTTGATCATTTTTCCGCTTTACAGTGGTATTTTTTTAATCCTTATGCTTGGGTTATTTTATTTTTTAAGTTTAGATGATTAATTAATATATTATTATTATACTTAGCCTTTGTGTTGGTAATAAATAATGTAATATATAATGATTGTGAGTTTAATTATATTCTATAAATGTGATTTATAGGATTATACTATTTACTTATTTATGTGCATTTGTGATTTAGTTGTTTAATTGTTTATTTATTTTATTTGTGATTGTTTTTGGCAATTGATTATTATTTCCTTTATTTTCGAATGTTTATCCAATGAGGGTAGAGGTGTTTACATGGGGAGTTTCCATTCGAGTCCTTAGTACGAATGGAAAGGGTGGTTTGAGATTTTCGAATGGTAGACATTTATTGAGGGTGGTTTTTGGTTTTGGGAGGAATCATTCTATTCAAAATTTTGAGAAGAAGAAAGTTGAATGCATGCAAATAGATTCTTGTTTCTAGTTCTTGAATCAAAGGGAGATCTTTTCTTGTGCATGGTTTGAGAGTAGATTGGAATTGCTTCATGGGTCTCCTTGTTGCTATGTGTTTGTGGTGGTTTAGTTGTGGTTGAATTGTGTGCTAGGAGTTATTGGTGTGGGATCTCGACACATCTCAATCCTCTTTGTCCTATTCATCTCATACCAGGTTGGTGAATTCTAGTTGTGTCTTTACTTCAATCTTCTATGTATTTTTTTTACTCTTGAAGATAAAAAAATAATGCTTGTTTGCAATTTATTGTATCTCTTTATTGATCTAGGGAAATTTCTTGTTTGTTTATTTATTATTTTCTATTTTATGAGGCAAGTGAGTGTGTTTCGCTTTCTTAAGATTCTGTTTTGATTTTTTGGTAATTTGTGGATCGAGTTTTATGTATAGATAACATCCTTTTATTTGATGAATATGAGTCCTATTTTTTGTTTTCACGTCATTCTGGGATTTTTAATGTTTTGAGTCATCAATTTGACTTTATCTCATATGTGCCAAAAAGGTGCACATATACACTAATATTTTTCATGTATGCGCCATTTTGTGTCTTGAATGCACTATTATGTTTCTTATATGTGCCATTCTAGTTAATATGTGTGGTAAAGTATTATGTGATTGCACTAAAAGAATCAATGAAAATGCCAAAAGAGTTAAAAAATGCGCCAATAGAGTGAACAAATGTGCTATTATGTTGTGTTTCATTTTTTGGCTTAGTTTTGGAGTCTCTGATGGATCAGATTAGAGCAGAGGCTTAATTGGAGTCTTTTGAATTTCTGTTATGCCTATTTTCTATGTTTATTTTCTGATGTGATTAATTTAAATATAATTTCCTATCTCTTGAGTGTTCGTTCTTGTGGCTTGATAGTTGTTATCCATGATTAAGCTTGAGAAGGTTCATTTTTTAAATGACAACTTAGATTTAATGGTAGTGTGGTTCAAAATTTCATCTAGAAACCTATGGGGTGTTATATCTTGTGTATTTCTCAAGTTTATAATATTTTGATTGATTTCTAGGTTTTAGGAGCATATTAGGGGGAATGGCTTCCAAGTGGGTGTCGGGGCCCATAAGTGGCTACCAAGAGATCTCATTGGAAGTTGTTTTAATTAAGTGATAATATTAATGAATTAATATAGGGGTTGTAGCTTTCACATTAAGAAGATAATTGTGTGCCCTGCTCATGGCCTAGAGTGCTAGTTTAGACTCAAGATGAGATTGGGAAGGCCTTTTTGGCATATCCATACTCCATTGTCTTCACTAAAGGTTGATTTGTTTCCACATGGGTGTCACTTGGGTGCTGGGGTCTTGTGAGAGACTACCAGGATAACCCTTGATGATGGCATATGATGACACATTCCCTTATGTGTGTCTTAGGACCTTAACCTTTGTGTCATGTTAAGCCTCTGATGCCTATGCAACTTGTGATGTTTAGTCTTTTAGTATGTTGTTGTCCTTGGGTATATCTATGTTTATCACGGTTGTTAGGTGCCTGCCTAGGTCTAGAGTGTGTCTGAGGCCTTATGTCATTCTCTGAATCATGGGGGTGGACCTTTTTGGTTCCACATGGCCCAGTGGTTTGATGCCTTCTTCCATTGGGATTTTTACCATGGTTGATTCTTATTCTACTTCTCTTTAGTTCTTGTCCTATGTTTTCTTGGAGAAGATGTTGTCAAATCTATATGTTCATGAAATATATTATAACTTGTGATTTAGATATTATTCTTGTAATCAGTGTACCGTGATATTCTATCTTGTAGTGGATAATGTATATATAGAAGGTAACCTTGCATAAGATGTGATATGAGATGTGGAATGATTTATGTGATTTATTATATATAAAAGTTACTAGCTATATTTTAGGAATGAATGAATAATATTTTTTACTAGAATTATTAAATTAGGAACATTTTATGTTTGGGTAATAAACTGAACTTAATATGTTATAAGTGATAAATAAGTTATAATTCATGATTAAGTATTCAATGGTTTAAAGGGTTACCTTCCTAAGTTATAGGAAATATAACGATAATTAGTTTAAGTAGGGAAAAATCATATTTCAACATTAAATAACGTTTTACATGTGTTTACTTGTCTTGCATCTAAGTAATGACGTCAAGTTACCCTATAGAAAGGAATTTAAATGTTATAGATTATTTTTGTTTGTGCACTTAAGTTATGTATTCATAATAGTTTAATGAATACATTGAAGTTACTATGTGTGTGTTGTAACCTTTCAAAAAAAAAATTATCTCTAAGTTTTATATAGTTATCTATGGTTAGTTTCTTTGGGGTATTCTTGGTAGCCAATACATAGAGTGTAAGTATGTAAGTGATTTATTTAGGTTGCATTGTCTAGTGTAATTAAAGTTTTGAAGAAGAAATTCTTGAGTGTGATACAAATTTTTTTTGATTGCAAGTGAAGTAGGCATGAGAGGTTTATGTATTTACTATGATAAAATCATTTTTTTGGAGAGGGAGTGATTATATAAAATTTCTGATGTGAACCTAACCTAACAAGAGATGATTTTTAAACTAAAAAAATTACCATGTAATTTAATTGATTAGTTATGAACTTGCCACAAAAATTGATAATTATTAAGCATTCAAATTGTTTTTTAATAAATAATTGTTTCCTTGGTCTACACCTTTTGTTGGGTTCATATTATGCAATATAAGTTGAAAGGACGTAGGAATAAATGTAGGAGTGATCTATGCTAATGGTAAATGCCTATTGACAAATATAACCTTTTGAAAAGCTACATTCAAAAAAGCTATTCTAACCCTTCTCATAAACTTAAATCTAAGAGAATCCATATAATTATAATATACATAAGAAAATAATTATAATAATAATATATTATCTTAATAGCCACCCCCTAGTCTTCCTATCATTTTTACCATCCCTCAAACTATGTTCCCATGTGCCCTTGTCCCACCATCTCAAAAAAATTGGAAATTTTTTTCTTTTAGACCCTACTATTGGGATCTCCCTCAACCATTAAGGAGCCATGCCTTGTCTCTATGTCTTATGCAAACTTTGTTTCTTTATCTAATTGTTTTATCAGGAGTAACTGACATTTTTCAAGAAACATTTATTAAATCAATTTAGATTAGGGGATGAAATCAATGCCTTAATCAAACTAAATACAACTTACTTGATCCATTTCATATTAATATTAAAATAGGCACTACTGGATGTAGTACATGAATTCCCCTTTGTTATTTTTCATGGGTTTCAAACATAATAGTTCAATACTTTTATATATTTAAAGTATGGCAGTTTGAATTGATATGTATTTAGCTATTCATGTGCAATTAATAATTTTATATTGCAGTTTAAAACTTTAAATAAGGTTATGATGTTAAGATGGTTGATGTAGAAAATGTTAATATTATATTTTTGACATCCTATATATTTATGGTGTGATGGGTTGTAAAATTGTATAGATTTTCATTATAGAGTTTGTATTAAAAATAAAGTTTTAAAGTTTTTTTGTTTTTTTTAATGTTGGAAGATGCGACCAAGGAATGTATATAAAGTTGGAATAGACTCATTGGGCTAGGTCTAGTCCAATTAGGTTTGTATCTTATTTACTAATGATCATTGTTATGATAAAAGTTAAAATTTACATCTTATTACCATGATCCAATTTTTGCTAATGTGTGTATTGAATGTTTTTTACTAGGAAGGAAGATGCGCATGGTTATAGATTGCCTTTGTGACTATACATTATATTCAAATCCATTTTTTATATCTATCATAAAGGAGATTTGATGATGAAATTCAACAAAATCCTATTGTTTAGTGAGAAAATGATATCTGTGTGTATGTCATAAATTGTATCCACATACAGTTTCATCTTCACTTAGACCTCACCTTGGTGTTTCGGCTTTCGATGCATGATGCCTGTTCTAATTCTACTCACACCAACTACCAAATTGCATGTCCACTCATTTTTGTGCCTTCCCTCCAAGCCTAAGTCTCAATTGTTAGGACTAGGCCATCCGATCCCCTAGTATTCTTAATTAGGGCCCATTTTCGGTACTCATAATGGTCATCTCAGATGAGAAAGAAATTTGATCTCGTGTGGGACTACTTTTTTTGTATTAAGTATCATAGAATCACAAAGCTCATTTTTGCTCATTCGAGCATCCATGTTACAAACTTATTACAAATACCATCTCCTTTTGAGAAAACTTATTACAAATACTAGCTCCTTTCGAGCACCAAACTAGAAACAACAATTGGAAGACCAAGGCTCACAACTTAGAAATCCACTTTAAACAATGAGACAAATACAACCAATGGAAAACCAAGAGTCACAACTTAGAATTCTACACAAAGGTGTCCCTCATGGGAGTTGAACTTGGGTCTCCACATTGAGAACTCAATGCTTTAACCAACTAAGCTCAACCCCTTGGACACGTGTGGGACAACTTAGAAAATTCAATTAATTTTCAGATATTCAAGTATAAAAGGAGGTCTACCCCTCTCATTTGAAACCTAAATTTTCCAAGAAGCAAAATAAAGATCCTAAATTAAATTCAAGTGATCAAGCAATTAGCCATTCAACAAGCATTGAAGAAGTGAAGTGAAGTTTATGCATTCAATATGGCATCCATGATCAACCTTCTTTGAAGACATTCTACATGAAACCCTTAGACTGTTGCATGAGGATCAAAAAAAGCTTCATAAAGGTATACATTGTCAATTAAAAGCATTTTTTTTTCAGATCTGGCCTTTCCCTCAAAAGGAAAGCATATTGAAGTAATTTCCATTTAAATTTCAAGGTGTCTAGTGTGGGCATAAAAATGATAAACTTGTGACAATTGGATGATGGTGGGTGAATTGTGCCAATGAGATTGAGGCCCCATTGTGAAAAAGGCCAAGGAGTAGTAATGTTTTTCAATTATTGTGTTGACAATTGAATCAAGTATCCATGCTACTAACAATTTAAACAATTCTTGATATATTGACATGTAGTGTATTCCATAATGGGTCAATAATAGCATGTTCTTAAGAGATACGTAGCTAAGACCATGTTTTTGTGTGTGTAGCATAAATATCTTAATGAACCTCTTTGAGCATGACATATTCCTCTTCTAAGTTTAGGAATCGTAGTATTCAACCATAAAATATGTTTTAATATACTATGTTTTTCAAAGATAGTGAAGCAATATGGTGGTGGATAATTTTGTGTGTTGAGTAAATGTGATAGGCTAGGTGGTAGGATATGATAATGGAAATAGGTATTTAAATATTGTGGTACCATAGAGAATTGAAATCAAAAAATTCACACGCAATCTCAAATTTTATGACATTATATACACAAATTAAAAAGGCTTTCAACATGTGTGACATCATATACTAGATATTTTTTTTTTACTCCAACTTTGTAGGGCCATAACTTTTCGCTTGATGCTCAAAATTTGAATCTACTTATATCATTGAAAAGATCTCTAAGAGCTCTAGTTTTGGTCCACTAAATCAAACACATGAATATTTAGACCCCAAGTTTTTCTTTAAATACCTCAAAAAATGTGAATTACTAAGACAAAAAATACTAAAAAAATTAGGTTTTTGATATTTTCCATTACCACTTATGCCAATGCCATCTGAGTGCTCTTGAATTTCTATCTAATCATTCCTCCCCCTTTCAAAGGACATGGTACCCATTGCATCAACATTCTACAGTAGATAAGGAAAACACGTATATCCTCCAAAAGAATCAGTGAATGGCCCGAGCACATGTTGATGCAATGGGGCCCATGCTATTGTGACCTTATTTTCCTCCTTTGCTAGATATTTCAAAATTTGTTGAACACATTCATAACACAAAATTAAATTCAAAAGTTGCTACACCACTACACCATTACCACAAAATAATCCGTGAATGGCATGAGTACATTATCCATCAATCTCATAAAAGTGGTTGGAGTGTTTGCTAGGCCAAAAGGCATGACTAAGCATTCAATAAAATCTTCATTAGATTTGAAAGCACTATTCCACACATATGATGAATCAATCAGTACTTGATGGTACCCAAATTTTAATTCAATTTTGGTGAAGAATTTAATCCCTCTATGATGATCCAAAAGATCATCAATCCAAGGAATTAGATATCTATTCTTCATAGTGATTTTATTTATTTCCCAACAATCAATAGGAATTCGCTACATGTTCTATCCTTTTTATTTGCAAGAACAATTGGGTTGTCACATGGTGAAACACTTGGAGGAATATGTCCATTTTGAATTAACTCTTGAATCTTCCTCATGATTTCACCATTTTCTAAACTGACCTCTTATGCAATGGCTCATTAACTAATGGTGTTACTAGAAAAAAATCAATGGTGTGCTTAACCTGACAATGTCTTGGTAACTCAAATTCATTCTGATCTCTTTTCAAATATGGTTCATGTACCTTTGTTGATTTTCTATAGTAGCCACCTTGGCATGTGCATTACATACAATTGATTTCTTTTTTGATTAATTAGAGATTCATTATTAGTATTAGTAGGTCACCCACTTGATAATTAAGAAATAGGATCAAAATTAGTTCAAAGAAACACAAACCCTTGTTGATGGAAAACTGGTGAGCAAGAAGCTTGGTTTTGTACATGTATAATAAATTGGGGCTCTTTGATCCCAACACTAACCGCCACCATTCCCATGACATTTGGCATATGTGGAGTGATTTCTTTGTTGAGTCATCAACCCATGTTGGCTCACATTCAACAAGTTTGGAATTTAGAGATTCATCTGACTCGGCAAATTGAGTGGTTTACTTTGTGGGATGGTGTCATTCAATGCACAACTTTCTTTCTCTGAATGGTGTCATTCAATAATAATTTTTTATTATTATTTATTTATTAACTAATTTATTATATTTTAGATTTTTTTTTTAACTATTTTTGATATTTGATATTTTGTAGTTTTACTTTATTATTTGTTTATTTATTTTTTAATTATTTTATTTATTTTTAGTTCTTTGGGATTTGATCATGTAGCTTTTTTATGTTGCCAACATTTCAGATCAAACACCATGATCCTTCATCAGGGCAAGAGAGCAAGTGAGAGAGTTGGAGATCAGAAACGTTGGCAACATCAAAAAGTTACATGGTCAAATCCAAATGAACTAAAAACAAATCACTATGGATTGTGGAAGTTTCATGAATTTAATTATTTTCTAATCTCCTTTTACATACTCTCTTGCCCTAATGATGGATCATGGTGCTCTCTCACTTGCTCTCTTTCCCTGATGATGGATCATGGTGTTTGATTCGAAGCTTGGCAACATCAAAAAGCTACATGGTCAAATCAAGAAGAACTAAAAACAAATCACTATGGACTGTGGAGGTTTCGTGAATTTAATTATTTGATTTATTTATTTATTTTTTATATTTTTTAATTATTTTATATTTTATATTTATTTAATTGTTTATTTATTTTATTATAATTTTATTTTATTTTTATTTATATTTTAATATTTTTAATTATTTATTTTTAAGCTTTTTTAAGATTTATTTTTAGTAACACATGGGGGATTATTTTGATTGTCATTTTGCTTGTTTTTGTCTACTATTTTTTTTAAGTGTCTATTGTCATACTGCAATTATTGCGAAAGTCTTTATGTTTATTATGGTCTCAACCAACCTCAGTCCAGTAATGGATGTTGATGTTGAAGCTCTGATGACTAGCGATGATGGCACCCCTGAAAGAACATCCTAGGAAATTTCTTCCCAAAGTATTTCGCGATGTTCATCTTTTGGTACCCCTAATGTTGTTTTTCCCATTCAAGATTTTGATAGTGCATTCCTATGGCTTAAACAATTTACTTTGATAGGGTATTTTGTGGGGAGGATTCCACCTGAGAGCATGCTTGACAACTAGGTCACCAAGACCTTAGACCCTTATTGGGTCCATCTTGATGCCATCTAGAATCTCACCAAAGGCTTTTCTTGTTTCATTTTGCTGAGTCTAACTGTGTTTTGATCATTCTCCGACATGGGCCTTGGCATGTGATGTCGTTTTTGCTTGTTTTTTAGCCATAGTTAAAAGACTTCTTTGTCGTTGATGACAAGAAGCTCAAGGTCTCAGTTTGGATTGAATTCCTCGATCTCCCTTTGCCATATTGGTCATTTTCACAAACCATTGTCTAATCAATTAGTAAGGTTGTTTGTGTTGTCAAGCCTGACTAGTTTTATCATGCTCGCCTTTGGAAAAGGGTTTAAGTAGAATTTGATTCGTCTTGAGACCTCAAGGACAGTATTGGCATTCAAATATGAGGTAATTTTCACTCATAATGAGTGCTCTATTTGAATCTACTTGATACTTGTTTTCAATGCTAGCCTTCAATTCACAAGATTAAGGATTTGTTTAGTTATTTTTTATTTATTATTTCTCTATTTTAAATTATTTTTATTTTAAATTATTTTATTCATATTTTTATTATATATATATTTTTTGTTTATTTACATTTTTAATATTTTTAATTTTTATTGTTATTTATTTATTTACTATTTAATTTTTAGTTTTGTTTAAGATTTATTAGGTTTTTATAACATATGTGAGATTATTTTGATTGTCATTTTGCTTGTTTCTACCTACTATCTATCTATTTTAGTGTCTATTGTCATACTACATTTATTGTGAAAGTCTTTCTGTTTATTATGGTCTTAGCCAACCTTAGCCCTGTAATAGATGCTGGCATAAAAAACATCCTAGGAAATTTCTTCCCAAAGTCTTTCATGACGTACATCTTATGGTACCCCTAATGTTGTTTAAACCATTCAAGATTTTGATAGTGCATGTTTGTCGCTTAAACAATTTACTTTGATAGGGTATTTTGTGGGGAGGATTCCACTTGAAAGCATTCTTGACAACTAGGTCCCGAAGACCTCAACCCCTCATGAGGTCCATCTTGATGGCATCTAGAATCTCACCAAAGGATTTTTTTGTTTCACTTTTTTGAGTCTAACCATGTTTTGACCATTCTCCAACATGGGCCTTGGTATGTCATGTCATTTTTGCTTGTTTTTCAGCCATAATCAAGAGACTTCTTTGTCTCTGATGACAAGAAACTCATGATCTTGGTTTTGATTGAATTCCTCGATCTACCTTTGTCATGTTGGTCATTTTTGCAAAGTGTTGTGCAACCCATCAATAAGGTTGTCTATGTTGTCAAGAAGGTGACCATTTTTATCATGCTCGCACTCAGAAGAGGGTTTGTGTAAAAGTTGATTTGTCTTGAGACCTCAAGGACACTATTGACTTTAAAATATGATGTCTCTGTCACTCACAAATATCGCTCTATTTGAATCTATCCAATACTTGTTTTCAGTGCTATTCTTCAAAACACAAGATTAAGGATTGCCTTCTAGCTTCCTTGTGAGTAAAGACCTCCTCTAAGGAGTTTGAACCTTCACACTCGTTTAAGGCCCCTAAATTTGAGGAGGGTTGGGTAATAGTTGCTTGAAATGTGAAGAATTATTCATTTTCTTTGGCTTCTCACAAGCTACAAGGTATCAGCCTCAGTGTTAACCTCTTAGCCAAACTCTCTTTGTCATTCTTATAACCTATTCTAGAAATTTGGAGGTTAGAAATGGAGCTCCCAAAACGCCCAGGATGTCTTATCTTAGCTTCTAGATGGCATCAATTTTTCTTTACACAACAACTTATCCTCTCTTGGGAATAAGGATACCATGCATGCATTTAAATCATGAATTGTATGTCATGAAATATCTAAGGTCTTATCGAACTCACCAAGAAGTATTTTGTATGAGATACTTGATAGAAATATCTTGGTTTATGGTGCAGTCACGATTAGGAGGGAACTTAAGTAGATCAATCTGGATCATGCAACAGGAGTGAAACACAACGGAAACAAGACAAGATGAAGGAGGTAATGCAAAAATGATTGATTTATATCATGAAAACTAATTACAATCAGCCAACAACACGTGGGATACAAGATTCAACTCACTGGTCTGAATACATACAAGCTCAATTACAGTGTTGGTTAACTCTAGGCCCCTTGATCTCAAGATAGATCTTCTATGTTGTAAAAACTGATTTCTAAAAGCTTAATTATATTGATTTATATGATCTAGAGGGATCCACATCATCCGAAGTTGAATCAAAGGCCAATGAACAAAATGAAATGTATAAACCACCAGGTCCACTTCTGCCAAAAGGAATACTCTAGAAAATCCAAAGGATGAAGAGCAGACCAAAGGGAAGGTCGACCAAATGCCAAGGAATGTTGGAAACAACAAACTAATTCTCTGCAAGCTATGGAAATAATCCTAAAGATTTTCCAATAGCAGAAAAGGTCCAAGTGGTTCTGGAGTTCTAAGCCAGAAAACTGTGTCAAAATTCGAAAGCGATAACTTGCCAGAAAAAGATCCAAATGTACCACTTACTTAGGGTAAGGTAGATAATAGTGTCCACAAGCAATTTCCAACTCCACAAGATCCTATGAGAAAATGCAGAAAGAAATGTTGAAAGTGCAAAACAAGATACAAACCGAAAAGAAATGTTTTTGGTTGATGCAAGATTGCCAAGAAGCAGGGATGTTCCTGCACTAGTTTAGATGCTTTTTGGGTTCAGGAAGTTAAATTTTCTCCATTCATATTTTCTCTAGCATGTAGGGTTATTTCACCAACGGGCTTGGTTCTCACCTCCAATCATGAGGTCAGGCAAGCAGGTGTTGCCACTCTTCTTGCACCATGTTGGCAGTCTTCTATTGTGGCTTTTAGGTTAGATACTACTCAACAACTTGTTTGGATCGTTATGTCAATGGAAAATCATTCCTTTGGGACCATTAATGTTCATGTTTTGTGTGATGTTGTTGAGAGGATCTTTTCTATGTTGATGGATTGCATATTCATTGACACCAAGTACTTGGTTGTTGTGCGATGATTTTAACATGGTCGAGGTTGTCTTTGAGAAAGAAGGTTTAATTCTTTTTTGATGGATAACTGGTGAACAAGAAGTCTAGTTTTATACATGCATAATAACTTGGGGCACTTTGATGCCAACACTAACTGCCACCATCCCCATGATATTTGGCATATGTAGAGTGATTTTTTTGTCGAGTCATCAACCCATTTTGGCTCACATTCAATGGGTTGGGAATTCAGAGAGTTGTTTGACTCATCAAATTGGGTGGTTTAATTGGTGGGATGGTGTCATTTAATGCACAACTTTCTTTCTCTTGATTTATGGTCAACAAATGGCCATGTATTGATTGCAGTTGTGTGAAGCTAGCTCCCTAGATCTCCTCCATGATAAAGAGGTGCTTGTCATCAATCCTTTCTCTCCTACCCTATAGGTTAGGGTTGCTCAGCTTCACCACGAGAAGCAAATTGTTGATAGCCATGTTGTACGTGGTGCATAGATCAAAGCTAGGCTTCATTGAATTAAGGTTCAAGATCATGCTTCCAAGAAATTCTTCTTAGCTCTTCAAGCACATCATTCCTCCTTGGGCATCAAGAGAATTAAAGAAGGCCAGTCAATGCTCTCTGAGCTATCAGACATTCTATAGATTTTTGTTAGGGCTATGTATCTATCTCGCCATATATCTCTCTCTACCCCTATATATACCCTTCTCTTTACCTTTCTCTATATATCACCTCTCATATCTATCTTTATCTTTCTTTATCTCCCTCTCCTCTCCATATCCCTTTCTTTCTCGATTTCCATCTCCATCTCTATCTTTATTTTCACCTCTACCTCTGTATCCTTACTTCTTTCTTTATCTCTCTTACTCTTCCCCACTTTATCTCTCCCTCTTTCTCAATCTCTATCTATTGCAAACATAACATGCCTATTGATAATGAAGTTTGATTATTTTCTTGGTTTGAAAATTTAAATTTAGTCATGTTTAGATCACTACAAGTGGACATACTTGATTTGAAGCTACCACTTCTCTATTGCGACCTTTGTTGTGCAAACCACATCATTTTCTAAAATTTCTACCAACTGATCCCAAGTATAAAAAACACAGTAATTTTCTCTAGTTGACCTTCCACAACTCTTCGACGTACCCATTGCACAATAAGGTGCAATTGCTAGTTTATGTAAAGTTTGGACACAATTTTACTCAAATCTTTTCACATTTTCCCTCACACGAGTAATCTATGAAGTTATCTTTTTATTTTGTGTTAATTCATTTATGTTTGACCCCTAGCCCAAATTCAGTAATTGGAGAGATACCTACAATTTGTCAAGCTGCAAAATCCAACAGAATTGTAAATATTCATGTTCCTTGACATATATTCTTCCTTACAAACTCAAAAAAGTTTAATTTTTAATTTTTAATTATTTCTTTAATTTTCTAATTTATTATAATTATTATTATTTTAAATTTATTTATTTTTTTAATTTTTTAAAATATTTTTAATATTTGATTTTATTATTTTTAAATTTTTTATTTACAATTTACTTAGATAGGGTATTTTACTTACGTTAAACCACCTGGAATTTCCTAACATCTAGAGCCTATAACCAAGACGTTGCACGAGAGGTAAGAAAAGATTCACAACAACCAACTAGAAGCCAAATGCCAGTCAAACATCAAAAGACAGATGTTAAATATTAGGTTGGATGCAGTGGTTCTTGGTGCAACACTCCAGTTAGGGTCTTAGTGCATTATGCTATGTCGTGCTCCTGTGTGCACATGATCAAAATTCAAAATATATAGTTTATATATATGCTATGTCAACAAAAGGTTTATATACAGAATATATATGTTATGTCAACATATAGTTTATTTTATTTTCTACAAAATATAAATTTTGTATGGTGGCTTGCTGAGTTTATGTAGTTGGCTTTCTCTTTCTTTATTAATATGCTTTTTGATGATTCATTTCCTATGATAGGATTGAATATTATCTAGAGTCCTAGTGATTGTTAAAATGGCTTATGATATGTGATGTTTAATCATGATGGATGTCTAAGAATCAGTGATTGAAATACTACTTGACTAAAGATTGAGCTATCTCATATTTTGTCATTTAAACATCATGGGAGAAATGATTGCAATCAATGTCTTGTTAATGTAGCCTAAAAGGTCTCTTTTCCTAGTTGTTTTTGGTCCTATTCTTGTTATGAATTATTTTTTTATATTGGTCTATTTCAGGAAAGGGGATCATATCTAGTGAATTGCTTATTTCAGTCTCTTTGATTATTATCCTTGTGCATAACGAGTTTTCTTCTATCCTTTCATTGATTGTTGGTTTAAAACATTGATTGCAATTAACATGGATATGAATTATGATGTGGGTGTGGGAAGGGATTGTTGAGTATGAAGGAATAGTTTAGTAAAGTACTCCTTAATCCAAATAAGTCATTTTCTTCTCGTGGAATGTCTTAAGAAAATTTAAAAATATATATAATCTAATTTAATATTGTCACATCTAAAGCGTGCCGAATGCACTTCGAAGATATGCTATGACATAAAGAAGATTGTTAAGGTGATGTCAAGTCTTGATCCATGAGGGTAGGAAAACATAGATGGATTGGTATAAAAGGTTCCATTCAACTTGGAGGAAATGGATAATTACCTAAGGGGATAATGTGAGATTGGATCATGTTAAAATTATGATACAAATAGCTTTGGAAAAGGGATGATGAAATGGTTAAGTATGGGAAATTGTAGAGATAGATATAACACCAAGGGAAGAACACTAGAACTAATTTTAGCACTATGGATTAATCCAAGACTCAAAATTACACTAAGAGGCACCCCTTACCTCTTAAATTAATTCCATAGGTGGGTTTATCCTCCAATCTAGTGCCATTGGTTAGCTAATCATGTGAACTTCCGTGATAAGTATGATTACCATACACTTTCATAACATGCATGTGTGGTTTCAAAAGGTTTACATGCTCATGTGAATTCAAAAGAAAGGAATGTTTTGACTTTTGCAATAGGTGTTAGGGGTTAATTATGTAATGACATAAAAATTGAAAACATCATGAATTAATTATGTAACCATATAGGTTAAATATAATTTTATCAAGAAATCAATATCAAATAGATAATATAATCACATAAATCATACATTTCAATGTCATTGATCTTATTCTTCATCCGACTCTTTGTCTATATTATCCAATCCAAATTCGACATTGTAAGGATTGGTCATACCATCCTCATCGTTATTGATATCAGTTTCAGGTATTGTCATCATCCACACAGATATCATCTTCATGAACATTAAATCCTACATCATCATGATCTAGTGCCTCCTCTTTGACATCTTCATCAGACACATCATCAACTAACTCTTGATCCTGATCATCATATACATCACCTTCTAGTTCTTTGGTATCTTCTTCTTCCATCACATTATACATTACCATCCTTATTCTTGGATCATGTCTAACAACAAATGACCAACCCGGTTTACCTGGAACCTCTACGTAAAATACTTGCTCACATTGTCTTGGAAGAACATAGGGCTTATTTATAGATCGATCGATCGACCTTGTTTTAACCATGGTAAATCCTTTATCACATTCAATAACAATTCTCTTGGGATCATTTTTGTTCAATCGTACCTTGTACCATTGGACGACGAACATAACTAATTTGAAGGACTTAAAGTCACACTCAAATATATCATCCAAAATCCGATAGTATCAATTTTCTAAGACTTCTTGATGCATGTCGCTTCTAGATGAAACATTAGTCACCTGAAAGACTGTAGTTATCCTAGAATGACAAGTATTCTTTGTGTCATCCAACTTTTTGATTCAAAATTTATGACCATTGCACCAGAAATCCTTGTGGTGTTTTACCTCTAATATGTCAAACATGTAAAAATTATTGCATTGTTAGTTGATAAATTAAATCAGTATAAAGACATATAATTAACAACTTCTCAATGGACGATATTCATGCCCCCATTCAGCGTGACCATGCTACCTACAATGTTTCTCATCTTTTGTAATTAAAAGTCTTCTCATCTTTAAGACCTTGCAAATATTGCAAGGACAATAGCATTTCCCAACACTGTTTCTTTTTAATCTACCCCATAATCTAGCAATTGTCTCTTCATTTTGTTCTGGAATAATATTATCTGAGATGATTTTTCTTTAACAAGATTGAATATTTAGATATTTAAAAAATATCAAAATCACACTCCAATAATTTTTAATCATAGACAAGTAACAAAATCTAATAATTTTGATATTTTTCACCAAAAAAGTTAGCCTATAACAAACTATTGTAAGAAAAGAAAATTCTCAAGTATTAAAAAATTTAACGTTTTCATCAAGATGCCATAAACAATTCTTAAGGGAAGAGAAACACCAACTTGAAGTTTGCAACTAAAGAACTTAGCATTCAACCACTCAAGTTCAGAATTACCATTATTAAATCTCCCAAGTATATGCAAATTTGATTACAATGGAACGAGTTGAAGAGTCAGCCACAAAAGTGCATACATTTAATTTGGCAGGAGGTAAAAGACCCTCAAAGGTCATGAATCGCAGGCCTGAGAACTAACTCTACTGTTGACAATTAATTACAGAAAAAATAGGGGCATAAACCATTATCAAAACACATCCCGTGCTACATTAAGTCTTCCCAATGAATTAATTCAACCGACATCCCTATTATAACTGCTTGTTCAATCAAATCATATTCGAAATCATATCTATAGCAATTAAAAAATATTTGGCAGAACGCCAACAAGTGCTAACCATATACTCGTCAGCCCACAAATTAAGGTGGTGCTAACCATTTGCCTCTTGGCCCACAAATTTTTGTGTATGTTGAAATAGCGACGAAAATCAAGGAGCGTCTGAATTTTGATAAACGTCGAGCATAAATTTAAAATAAAAATAAAAATTTCACATTAAATATGTAGGTACTCGATGATACAATTAATTATTGGACTTTCATCAAAAAGTTTCATCAGATTTTGTAGTCAAATGAGTTAGTGTTAGTAGTAACTATATTGGAATATGGGTCTGCTCATTATCTTTTTTTCTCAAAAGGGTCTATTGGTAACAATTAGAGATCAACATATTCTCTATGTATCTCCATCATTAGGTTTTTAATAGTTTCACAATCCTTAGTATTATGAAATAGATATTTTTGAATCTCATGCCACATACCTATATCTTGTTGTGTCTTCTTTCACACCCTATGTCTTCTTTCCCTGTGATTTTAAAACAAACTGGCTGACTATATTCTTCCCTACAAACTTACTGTTACTTTCACCTTTGACTTATTCACAAAATACACTCTCGTCCCTTTTGTTATGTGAATTTTTCTCCAAGAGAAAATAAGCGATGAAACGACCCTTTTATAATTAAAAAGGGGGATAAAAATAAAGGATATTATAACTCTTTGGTTTAAAGAAAGGTTAATAAAGAATGTTTGTGAAAAAAAATCTCTTAAAAGAGAGTTATAATTATATTTATTAAAGGGTGAATAAAGGTCACCTTTTCGAAAGGGTGTGATGGTTTGGAAACCACCCCTTAAAAGGTTATATAAGTCATTTATGTGAGACTGGGAAGGGGGCATGGAGATCACTCAAGGAAGAAGAAGAAGGTGGCTTGGTGGGCTATGGGAATGGGAGGAAATATAGGAATTTAGAGGGCACAAAGGAATGAAGGATAAGGTCATTGGTTGGCATGGGCATTGGGGAAGGGGCACACAACATGTGTCCAACTCGGGGTACGGTGTATACTCGAGAGTGTCCTAGCCAGGGCTGTGTTTATTTCATGTCGTGAAGGCATGCGAGGTTTTGTGTAAGAACCTGTCCTCCTAGAGTGTTTACTTGTCATAAAAGAGCCTAGACCTATGACTATTCCTTTGAATTGTAGATAATATGGTTGGTTCTATGTAAGAATCAGCTTCCTCTATGGGGTGCCATAGCCATAAAGGACCCAAGGCAACTGGAATCTTCTTGGAGTGAGAATGACTATTCCAAGTGCTCAAGATTAAGATAAGTATTGGAAAACCTCAAGTGATTCTATAAGATATTGATAATGCTTTATATGTGATTTCTTGATAATATGGTTATATTAAGTGGTTATGTTATTCGATTTATTGTGTTATCAATTTGCTTATTAATTATTATCGAACTATTACATGTTATATTTATATAGTTACTTACATATAATTTAATGATAATTACTTGTAATTAATGAACTTTATATTAACATTTAATCTATTAAATCCACTATAAATAATTAAATAAGGCTTGGAGAAAAGTGCCTTTACACCTTTCTACTTGAATTTTTCCTCAATTTTTAAAATATACTTGAAGGCACTTGCTAATGTTTCCATATCAAGGAATTCTGGTTTGGTTTGATTATACCTATGAAGCCCACTTCGATACTTCAAAACTTGATATTTCTCAGAATATTGAATGCCAATTTTCACCAAAAGTGCATGAAATGTGTTAGTATGTACACTTGAAGTTATTGGTCCTTCAGTTAGAGAAATTGCGATTGCATATATTTTTATTCATAGGCTTCTTCAAGAAAATACTCTTCTTTTATGGGCTCCATGAATTCTCCCCATGTGATTTTTTCATCAAAATCTACATCAAATTCCTTTCCAACTTGTCCTTCCTTGGATGACAACTTAGGTTCCCATGATTGCTTCACACGACTCTTAGTTTTAAAGAGGAAAAAAGTGATTTTATAAACATCTAAGAAATGAGTGATAGAAAAATACCTTTCAAGTTTTAATAATAAGTCATCAAAAACATCCACATTATTTTTTTCCTTCAAAAGTTGGGATATCAAAAATTACATACACCCTGAATGGAGTATGTCTACCAAATGGTGGGTTTGTTGAATTTATTTGTGAACTTCGATTTTCTAGCATTCAAGAGAATTGTTCCATCGTTTCCTCATGTTGTTTGTTTAGTGAATTTTCAACCTGCATTTTAAATAGATCATCTAATATGTCAAGTTTTTAGTTAAACATTTGTGATCGTGTGTGTTTCAAAGGAAGGTAATAAGAAGGATATCTTGTTTCTAACCCAATTCTTTGGTATGTTGATCGTGTCCAATGGAAAGAGAACACAATCTATGATACTAGTAATTTGAATTATTATTTTGGATTACAATGCTTAGTGTATAGCCTATAGTATTATATACCTTTCACGATGAAACTGAGAACAACAAACTCGTAAGGATGTGTATGCATCTCAAAATGGTTGTTTATTAGAGCTTTAAAAAATTAGTTTATAAAGTTTGGAAAGGATTCCAACAATGACCACATCCCTTTGGAATTCAAAATGAAAAATTTGGATGTGAATAATTACAATAAAATGAAAAATATGTAAAAATACTATATGTTTTATTACTCCAACTTCGGAGGGTCATAACATTTTGCTTTAATGCTCAAAATCTAAATATTAGTAAACTACTGAAAAGATATCCAAGAGCTCTAGTTTTGGTCCCTTAAATCAAATTCTTATGCTTACCCTATTCAGTTTAATGGATTAACAACATTTTCCATAACAATGTGAATTACTGAAAGATTAAACTAACAAAAAAAAATGGATTCTCAATATTTTCCATAATCACTTGTTCCAACAACACTAGAGTGCTCCTAAATTGCTATTTGATCAATTAGTTTCAATTATTTTGTTTTTTTCATTTCTAATAAGCTTTTTTTTTTTTTTTCAATAACTAGTTTCATTGAGGAGAATTTGACTGTTTGTAATTCAATAATTTTCTTATTTAAGTGTTTATAAACATAGGTTTATTAGATAGATCAAATTCTAGTTATTGTCGAATTTAGATTTGCATATCAAGTTTGACTCTATGCATGTATAAAATGGCCTCGTGCCCACAAAAATGAACAAGAAATTATACAATTCTACCATTTTACAAGTCAGTAAATTATAGAAAAATGAAGAAAAATAAAATTTACCGATTCTTTTTATAATCATTAAACTGTTCCACTTTATTTTTAAACTACGATAAAACTGATGATTCTCCAAAGGCCGACTGATCGTTTTTGCTAGTAATATAAGCGCTGATCGTTTTTGCTAGTAAATTACATTTGTTTGAGAGAAAACACCAAGCTAATTCAAAAAACCGTTACATTCAACGTCTCCCAAAGTAATTCAAAAAACCGTTACATTCAACGGTATCAGAAACAAACAAATTCTTACAAATTTAAATTGGTGTTTTGCCACCCGGTTTTGAGTGGGAAACAACCGTTACAAATTAAACTGGAAACATCTAATTATCCCAGGTAATCAAAGCATACATGCTTCATCTAATTGCTGGCATAATAAGCTGCCCAAATTCAATTCTTCATCCACTGGTGATGATAATTGCTTAGGCAGGTCTTTGATTTCGATAAGCTGAACCGTGCGTTGCTTCTTCACTGCAGTTCAAATAATTAGAGATTCATTATGACTATTAGTAGGTCGCCCACTTGATAATTCAGAAACAAGATCAAAATTAGTTCAAAGAAACACAAACCCTTTTCAGCTTGTCGGTACCCTTCTTGAAGCCTTCTCTTTGCTGCTTCAATCCTTTCTCTTACAGATTTATCATCAAGAGCAGGAGAGTTTGATTTCTGCATAAAAAACATGAAATATACATAACAGAAACATCCAACAAATACGGAATGCACATCATTTGTGCTTAAAACTTAGTAAATGTAATCAACATGCACATCAGATTTCAATTTTAAAGTCTTCAATTCCATTTTGTTTGCTTACATGTGATGAAGGAAGTGGAAGAGAGCTAGGCTTGTTGAAATCTAACTTTTGGTGCAAATTCTGCTTCTGGCTTACAACTCGCCGTCTCCTATGATTGATCACAATGTGATTTTGAGCACCACTTTTTGTTTCTTGTTTGCTATACTGTCTGTCATCCAGTTTGAATGGCTGCTCTATTCTATGATTCTGGATTTGCTCCACTGAAAACAAAGGGAAAATTTATGTAAGTTGTGCTAATTTGGAAGGAGAAATGAATGGGAATAATTATTAGTTTGAGAGCACACCTGCGGCTGCCATGGTATCTACAGCAACTTCTCCAGCACTTTTCATCCATTCATCTGCAACTTCTCTCCACCTTCTGCAAAGTGCAATGCATGCCATTAAAAGTGCAACATATAAAAGCATAAAGCTGTCATGAATATCAAATATGCTTCCATCTCAATCCCTACAGCTATTGTGACTAAGAGAACCTGTTGATCAGGTAAAGCTGGAATTCATCAAGAAAATTAAACGTTTAGGTAGAAACACCATTTTCCCCTAAATTAAACATTTAAACAAGATTCAATTCTGCCAAGGGAGGAAACAAGATTTACCTGACAAGCTTCTTCGCCATGGAGCTAATTGGTTTGGACTTGTGCTTCTGCAAGCATTTGACATTTCTGCCAATCATAGTTTCCTGTATGTAATTTATAATTGAACAGTGAGAGAAGGTCAAAGAAATGTTAAATTAAACTCCACTTCCAGTTCCACCAAGAACAAGAAAATATATAAACCCAATAGCTAATTCAACACGAAGCTGAAGCTAGATTGCATTATCTACAAACCCAATAACATGCAAACTTAGAATACTCATTTACCTTTAGGATTTCAATAGACAATGCCATCGACTCCAATCTTCTCAGTGAGTCGCCCAGTTGGTTTTCCGACTGTAAAGTGCAACACAAACATTGCTTCTTAACAGAAATGAACAAGCCCTAATTTCAATGCCATTCAGCTTTCGATGTATTTGTAAATCCCAATTTCTTCAAACGAGCAGAAAAAATGAAAATTCACTGAGACATTAATGAAAAATGAGCAGTGCTGCAAGAAATGAAAGTCTTACCTCATCTTGATTTGAAAGAATGTGTTTTATATTGAACACCTCTTTCACTATTTCACATTCTTTAGGCAATGCAAAGTCATTTTTGAAATATATTTAGTCACTCACAAGCACATGCATGTAAATATGTACATACCCGTGTAATCCTGCTTTACTCACTCACAAGCACATGCATGTAAATATAACAAATAGCCGTTGCCGAAAAGAATAGTTAAAAAGTACAACAGAACAATTAATTATAATCATTTGTGAATTCATTTATGCTTGGCCAATTATTGTTATTCTTCATGTTCCTTCACATATACCCTTCATTACAAACTCAAAATTGTTTTTGATTTTTTAAATTCTTAATTATTTTTAATATTGTAATTTATTTATTTAATTTATTATATTTTAGATTATTTTTCGGTTTTTCATTTTTATTTTTTATTATTTGTTTATATTTTTTTTATTTTTTATTTTTTTTCCATTTTTAATTATTTTGTTCATATTTTTTATTTTTTTGTTTATTTATATTTTTTATTTTAAATTATTTATTTTTCAATTTTTATTGTTATTTATTTATTTACTATTTCTTTTTTAATTTTTTTTAAGATTTGTTTTTAATAACATATGGGAGATTATTTTGATTGTCATTTTGCTTGTTTCTATCCACTATTTTGTGGGGAGGATTCCACGCGAAAGCATGCTTGACAACTAGGTCGCCAAGACCTCAACCCCTCGTGAGGTCCATCTTGATGGCATCTAGAATCTCACCAAAGGCTTTTTTTGTTTCGCTTTTTTGAGTCTATCCATGTTTTGACCATTCTCCAACGTGGGTCGTGGTATGTCATGTTGTTTTTGCTTGTTTTTCTGCCATAGTCAAGATACTTCTTTGTCTCTGATGACAAGAAGCTGACGGTCTTGGTTTGGATTGAATTCCTCGATCCCCCTTTGTCATGTTGGTCATTTTTGCAAACTGTTTCACAGTCCATCGGTAAGGTTGTCTGTGTTGTCAAGAAGGTGACCAGTTTTATCGTGCTCGCACTTAAAAGAGGGTTTGTGTAAAAGTTGATTTGTCTTGAGACCTCAAGGACACTATTGACTTTAAAATATGAGGTCTTTATCACGCACAAAAAGTGCTCTACTTGAATCTATCCAATACTTGTTTTTCAGTGCTAGTCTTCGGAACACAAGCTTAAGGATTGCCTTTTAGTTGCCTTGCGAGTTAAGACCTCCTCTAAGGAGTCTGAACCTTCACACTCCTCTAAGGCCCCTAAAATTGATGAGGGTTGGGAAATAGTTGCTTGAAATTGGAAGAGTTCTTCATTTGCTTTGGCTTCACACAAGCCACAAGGTTCCAGCCTCAGTTTTAACCTCTTAGCCAAACTCTCTTTGCCATTCTTACAATCCATTCTAGACATTTGGAGGTTAGAAAAGGAGCTCCCTAAAAGTGCAGGGTGTCTTATTTTAGCTTCTAGATGACATCAATTTTTCTTTGCACAATAGCTTCTCCTCCCTTGGGAATAAGGATACCATGCATGAATTTGAATCATAAATTGTATGTCATGAAATATCTAAGGTCTTATCGACCTCACCAAGAAGTATTATGTGTGAGATACTTGAGAGAAGTATCTTGGTTTCTGGTGCAGTCCTGGTTGGGAGGGACCTTGAGGAGATGAACCTGGACCGTGCAACAGGAGTGAAACAAAACAAAAACAAGAAAAATTGATGGAGGTAATGCAAAACTGATTGATTTATATCATGAAAACTAATTACAATGAGCCAACAACACGTGGGATACAAGATTCAGCTCACTGGTCTGAATATATACAAGCTCAATTACAGTGTTGGACAAATCTAGGCTCCTTGATCTCAGGACAAATATTCTATGTTCTCAAAAGTGTTTTCTAAAAGCTTAAATACATTGATTTATATGATCTAGATGGATCCACATCATCCCAAGGCAAATTAAAGGTAGATGGACAAAATGAAACATGTAAACTAACAGGTCCACTTCCACTAAAAAGAATACTCCGAAAAATACAAAGGATGAAGTACGGACCAAAGGGAAGGTCGCCCACATGCCAAGGAATATTTGTAACAACAAACCGAATCTCCGCAAGCTACAGAAAGAATCCTGAACGTTTTCCAATAGGAGAAAGGTCCAAGTGTACTACGGACTTAGGGTAAGGAAGATAATCATGTCCACAAGCATAATCCAGGTCCACGAGATCTAGTGAGAAAATGTAGAAAGAAATGTTGAAACTGCAAAACAGGGAATAAACTGAAAAGAAATATTTTTGGTTGATGCAAGATTGCCAAGAAGAAGGAATGTTCCAGCACTAGGCTAGATGGTTTTTGCGTTCAGGAAGTCAATTCTTTTTCATTCACGTTTGCTCCAACATGTAGGATTATTTGGCCAAAGGGCTTGGTTTTCACTTCTAATCATGAGGTTAGGCAGGCAGGTGTTGCCACTCTCCTTGCACCATGTTGGCAGTCATCTATTGTGGCTCCTAGGTTACATCCTATTGAACAACTTTTTTGGATGGTTATGCCAATGGACACTCAGTCCTTTGGGAACATTAATGTTCATGCTCCATGTGATGTTGTTGAGAGGATCTTATCTATGTCGATGGATTTCATATTCATTAACACCAAGTACTTGGGTGCCGTGCGAGGGTTTTAACATGGCCGAGGTTGTCTCTGAGAAAGAAGGTTTAATTCTTTTTCGATGGAAAACTGGTGAACAAGAAGCTTGGTTTTGTACATGTATAATAAATTGGGGCTCTTTGATCCCAACACTAACCGCCACCATTCCCATGACATTTGGCACATGTGGAGTGATTTCTTTGTTGAGTCATCCACCCATGTTGGCTCACATTCAACGGGTTTGGAATTTAGAGAGTCGTTCGACTCGGTAAATTGGGTGGTTTACTTGGTGGGATGGTGTCATTCAATGCAGAAATTTCTTTCTCTGAATGGTGTCATTCAATAATAATTTTTAATTATTATTTATTTATTAATTAATTTATTATATTTTAGATTATTTTTTTATATTTTATATTTTATAGTTTTACTTTATTATTTGTTTATTTATTTTATTTATTTTTAGGTCTTTGGGATTTGATCATGTAGCTTTTTTATGTTGCCAACATTTCAGATCAAACACCATGATCCTTCATGAGGGCAATAGAGCAAGTGAGAGATTAGGAGATCAAAAACATTGGCAACATCAAATTTAAGCTACATGGTCAAATGCAAATGAACTAAAAAATAAATCACTATGGACTGTGGAAGTTTCATGAATTTAATTATTTTAATTATTTTCTAATCTCCTTTCACATACTCTCTTTCCCTAATGATGGATCAAGGTGCTCTCTCACTTGCTCTCTTTTGTTGATGATGGATCATGGTGTTTGATCTGAAGCTTGGCAACATCAAAAGGCTACATGGTTAAATCGAGAAGAACTAAAAACAAATCACTATGGACTGTGGAGGTTTCATGGTTTATTTATTTATTTGATTTTTAGATTTTTTAAATAGTTTATATATATTTTTTATTTAGTTGTTTATTTTTTTAATTATAATTTTATTTTTTTTATTATAATTTTAATATTTTTAATTTTTAATTAATTTATTTATTTATTTTTAAGTCTTTTTAAGATTTAGTTTTAGTAACACATGGGGGATTATTTTGATTGTCATTTTGCTTGTTTTTGTCTCTTATTTTTTTTAGTGTCTATTGTCATACTACAATTATTGTAAAATTCTTTATGTTTATTATGGTCTCAGCCAACCTCAGTCTAGTAATGGATGTTGATGTTGAAGCTTTGATGACTAGCGATGATAGCACCCCTGAAAGAACATCCTAGGAAATTTCTTCCCAAAGTATTTCACGATGTTCATCTTTTAGTATCCCTAATGTTGTTTTTCCCATTCAAGATTTTGATAGTGCATTCCTACGGCTTAAACAATTTACTTTGATAGGGTATTTAGTGGGGAGGATTCCACCTGAAAGCATACTTGACAACTAGGTCACCAAGACCTTAGCCCCTTATTGGGTCCATCTTGATGCCATCTAGAATCTCACCAAAGGCTTTTCTTGTTTCATTTTGCTGAGTCTAACAATGTTTTGATCATTCTCCGACATGGGCCTTGGCATGTGATGTCGTTTTTTCTTTTCTTTCAGCCATAGTTAAGAGAATTATTTGTCGTTGATGACAAGAAGCTCAAGGTCTTAGTTTGGATTGAATTACTCAATCTGCCTTTGCCATATTGGTCATTTTCACAAACCATTGTCCAGTCAATTAGTAAGGTTGTTTGTGTTGTCAAGCCTGACTAGTTTCATCATGCTCGCCTTCGGAAGAGGGTTTGTGTACAATTTGATTTGTCTTGAGACCTCAAGGACAGTATTGGCATTCAAATATGAGGTAATTTTCACTCACAACGAGTGCTCTATATTAATCTACTTGGTACTTGTTTTCAGTGCTAGTCTTCAATACATAAGATTAAGGATTTGTTTAGTTATTTTTTATTTATTATTTATGTATTTTTAATTTTTCTTATTTTAAATTATTTTATTCATATTTTTATTATATTTTTTATTTTTTTAATCATTTATATTGTTAATATTTTTTATTTTTATTTTTATTTATTTATTTACTATTTAATTTTTTAATTTTGTTTAAGATTTGGTTTTTATAACATATGGGAGATTATTTTGATTGTCATTTTGCTTGTTTCTACCCACTATCTATTTTTTTAGTGTCTATTGTCATACTACATTTTTTGTGAAAGTCTTTATGTTTATTATGGTCTTAGCCAACCTTAGCCCAGTAATGGATGCTGGCATAAAGAACATCCTAGGAAATTTCTTCCCAACGTCTTTCATGACATACATCTTATGGTACCCCTAATGTTGTTTAAACCATTCAATATTTTGATAGTGCATGTTTGTGGCTTAAACAATTTACTTTGATAGGGTATTTTGTGGGGAGGATTCCACTCGAGAGCATGCTTGACAACTAGGTCACGAAGACCTCAACCCCTCATGAGGTCAATCTTGATGGCATCTAGAATCTCACCAAAGGCTTTTTTTATTTTGCTTTTTTTAGTCTAACCATGTTTTGACCATTCTCCAACATGGGCCTTGGTATGCCATTCCGTTTTTGATTGTTTTTCTGCCATAGTCAAGAGACTTCTTTGTCTTTGATGACAAGAAACTCGTAGTCTTGGTTTTGATTGAATTCCTCGATCTCCCTTTGTCATGTTGGTCTTTTTTGCAAATTGTTGCCCAACCCATCAATAAGGTTGTGTGTGTTATCAAGAAGGTGACCAGTTTTATCATGCTCCCGCTCGGAAGAGGGTTTGTGTAAAATTTGATTTGTCTTGAGACCTCAAGGACACTATTGACTTTCAAATATGATGTCTTTGTCGCTCACAAATATCGCTCTATTTGAATCTATCCAATACTTGTTTTAAGTGCTAATCTTTAGAACACAAGATTAAGGATTGCCTTCTAGATTCCTTGCGAGTTAAGACTTCCTCTAAGGAGTGTGAACCTTCACATTCGTCTAAGGCCCCTAAAGTTGAGGAGGGTTTGGCAATAGTTGCTTGAAATAGGAAGAATTCTTCATTTGCTTTGTCTTCTCAGAAGCCACAAGGTTCCAGCCTCAATGTTAAGCTCTCAGCCGAAATCTATTTTTCATTCTTACAACCCATTCTAGACGTTTCAAGGTCAGAAAAGGAGCTCCCAAAAAGCCCAGGGTGTCTTATCTTAGCTTCTAGATGGCATCAATTTTTCTTTACACAATAGCTTCTCCTCTCTTGGGAATAAGGGCACCATACATGAAATTGAATCATGAATTGTATGTCATGAAATATCTAATGTCTTATCGAACTCACAAAGAAGTATTTTGTGCAATATACTTGATAGAAATATCTTGGTTTATGGTGCAGTCACGGTTAGGAGGAACCTTAAGGAGATCAATACGGACCATGCAACATGAGTGAAACACAACAGAAACAAGACAAGATGAAGAAGGTAATGCAAAACTGATTGATTGATATCATGAAAACTAATTACAATCAACCAATAACACGCGGGCTACAAGATTCAGCTCACTGGTCTGAATACATACAAGCTCAGTTACAGTGTTGGTTAACTCTAGGCCCCTTGATCTTAAGATAGATCTTCTATGTTCTAAAACCTGATTTCTAAAAGCTTAATTACATTGATTTATATGATCTAGAGGGATCCACATCAGCCCAGATTGAATCAAAGGCCGATGAAAAAAATGAAACGTGTAAACCACCAGGTCCACTTCCGCTAAAAAGAATACTCTAGAAAATCCAAAGGATGAAGAGCGGACCAAGGGGAAGGTTGTTCAAATGCCAAGGAATGTTGGAAGAAACAAAATGATGCTTCACAAGCTATGAAAATAATCCTGAAGAATTTCCAATAGTAGAAAAGGTCCAAGCGGTTCCGGAGTACTAATCCGAAAAACTGTGTCAAACTTTGAAAGCGATAACTTGCTAGAGAAAGATCCAAATGTACCGCTGAATTAGGGTAAGGTAGATAATAATGTCCACAAGCAAAGTCCAGCTCCACGAGATCCTGTGAGAATATTTAGAAAGAAATGTTGAAACTACGAAATAGGATACAAACCAAAAAGAAATGTTTTTGGTTGATGCCAGATTGCCAAGAAGCAGGGATGTTCCTGCACTAGTTTAGATGCTTTTTGGGTTCAGGCTGTCAAATTTTCTCCATTCATGTTTTCTCCAGCATGTAGGGTTATTTTGCCAACGGGCTTGGTTTTCACCTCCAATCATGAGGTCAGGCAGAGAGGTGTTACCACTCTCCTTGCACCATGTTCGCAGTCTTCTATTGTGGCTTTTAGGTTAGATCATACTCAACAGCTTGTTTGGATCATTATGTTAATGGAAAATCATTCCTTTGGGTCCATTAATGTTCATGCTTTGTGTGATGTTCTTGAGAGGATCTTTTCTATGTCGATGGATTGCATATTCATTGACACCAAGTACTTTGGTGTTTTGCGATGATTTTAGCATGATAGAGGTTGTCTCTGAGATAGAAGGTTTAATTCTTTTTCGATGGATAACTGGTGAACAAGAAGCCTAGTTTTGTACATGCATAATAACTTGGGGCTCTTTGATCCCAACACTAACTGCCACCGTCCCCATGACATTTGGTATATGTGGACTGATTTCTTTGTTGAGTCATCAACCCATATTGGCTCACATTCAACAGGTTGGGAATTTAGAGTGTTGTCTAACTCATCAAATTGGGTGGTTTACTTGGTGGGATGGTGTCATTCAATGCACAACTTGCTTTCTCAAGATTTATGGTCAATAAATAGCCATGTATCAATTGCAGTTGTATGAAGCTAGCTCCCTAGATCTCCTCCATGACATAGAGGTGCTTGTCATAAATCGTTTCTCTCCTACCCTATAGGTTAGGGTTGATCAGCTTCACCACGAGAAGCAAATTGTTGATAGCCATGTTGTATGTGGTGCCTAGATTAAAGCTAGGCTTCATTGACTTAAGGTTCAAGATCTTGCTCCCAAGAAATTCTTCTGGGCTCTTCAAGCAAATCATTCCTCCTTGGGCATCAAGAGAATTAATAAAGGTCAGTCTATTCTCTTTGAGCTATTGGACATTCTCTAGATGTTTGTTTGCGCTATGTATCTATCTCACCATTTTTGCTTTCTCAAGATTTATGGTCAATAAATAGCCATGTATCGATTGCAGTTGTATGAAGCTAGCTCCCTAGATCTCCTCCATGACATAGAGATGCTTGACATAAATCCTTTCTCTCCTACCCTATAGGCTAGGGTTGATCTACTTCACCACGAGAAGCAAATTGTTGATAGCCATGTTGTATGTGGTGCCTAGATTAAAGCTAGGCTTCATTGACTTAAGGTTCAAGATCTTTCTCCCAAGAAATTCTTCTGGGCTCTTCAAGCACATCATTCCTCCTTGGGCATCAAGAGAATTAATAAAGGTCAGTCTATGCTCTCTGAGCTATCGGACATTCTCTAGATGTTTGTTTGGGCTATGTATCTATCTCACCATTTATATGTATATGTATCTTTCTCTACCCCTATATCTACCCCTCTCTTTACCTCTCTCTATATATCACCTCTTATTTCTATCTTTATCTTTCTATATCTCCCTCTCCTCTCCATATCCCTCTCTTTCTCTATTCCCATCTCCATCTCTATCTTTATTTTCACCTCAACCTCTATATCCTCAATTCTTTCTTTATCTCTCTTACTCTTCCCCATTTGATCTCTTCCTCTTTCTCCATCTCTCCCTATTGTAAATATAACATGCCTATTGATAATGAAGTTTGATTATTTTCTTGGTTTAAAGATTTAAATTTAGTCATGTTTAGATCACTACAAATGGACATACTTGATTTGAAGCTACCACTTCTCTATTGCGACCTTTGTTGTGCAAACCACATCATTTTCTAAAATTTCTACCAACTGATCCCAAGCATGAAAAATATAGTAATTTTTTCTAGTTGACCTTCCACAACTCTTCGACGTACCCATTGCACACTAAGGTGCAATTGCTAGTTTATGTAAAGTTTGGACACAATTTTACTCAGATCTTTCAACATTTTTCCTCACACGAGTAGTCTATCCAGTTGTCTTTTTATTTTATGTTAATTCATTTATGTTTGGCCCCTAGCCCAAATTCAGTAATTGGAGAGATACCTCCAATTTGTCACGCTGCAGAATCCAACAGAATTGTAAATATTCATGTTCCTTCACATATATTCTTCCTTATAAACTCAAAAAAAATTATTTTTTAGTTTTTAATTATTTCTTTAATTTTCTAATTTATTATTATTATTTTGAATTTATTTATTTCTAATTTTTTTTAAAATTTTTTTTTTTTTTAATATTTTATTTAATATTTTAAAATTTTTTATTTACAATCTACTTTGATAGGGTATTTTATCGGGAGGATTTTAATCGAAAGCATGCTTTGTGATTTTGTCACCAAGACCAAGGCCCCTCATGGGTTCCATCTTGATGGCATCTAAAATCTCACGAAAGGATTTTTATTGCTTCGCTTTGCTGAGGCTAATCATCTTCAAGCCATTCCTCAACATGGGCCTCGGTATGTCCGGTTGGCTTTGCTTATTTTTATCAATGTAAAAATAGGTTTCGAGTGGGACCAAAACCCGCAATAATAGGTTTTGAAAGGACCTGAAACCACCTATTATTTCCAGACATCTAGAGGCCTCTAACCAAGACGTTGTATGAGAGGTAAGAAAAGATTCACAACAACCAACTAGAAGCCAAATGTAAGTCAAACATTAGAAGATAGATGTTACATATTGGGCTGGATGCAGTGGTTCTCGGTGCAACACTCCAGTTAGGGTCCCATTGCAGTATGCTATCTTGTGCATCTGTGTGAACGCGATCAAAATTCAAAATATATAGTTTATATATATGCTATGTCAACAAATGGTTTATATACAAAATATATATGCTATGTCAACATATAGTTTATTTTATTTTCCACAAAATATAAATTTTATATGGTGGCTTGCTAAGCTTTTTATGTGGGTGTGAGAAGGGATTGTTGAGTATGAAGGAATAGTTTAGGAAAGTACTCCTTAATCCAAATAAGTCATTTTCTTCTCATGGAATGTCTTAAGAAAATTAAAAAATATATATAATCTAATTTAATATTGTCACATCTAAAGCGTGCCGAATGCACTTCGAAGATATGCTATGACATAAAGAAGATTGTTAAGGTGATGTCAAGTCTTGATCCATGAGGGTAGGAAAACATAGATGGATTGGTATAAAAGGTTCCATTCAACTTGGAGGAAATGGATAATTACCTAAGGGGATAATGTGAGATTGGATCATGTTAAAATTATGATACAAATAGCTTTGGAAAAGGGATGATGAAATGGTTAAGTATGGGAAATTGTAGAGATAGATATAACACTAAGGGAAGAACACTCGAACTAATTTTAGCACTATGGATTAATCCAAGACTCAAAATTACACTAAGAGGCACCCCTTACCTCTTAAATTAATTCCATAGGTGGGTTTATCCTCCAATATAGTGCCATTGGCTAGCTAATCATGTGAACTTCTGTGATAAGTATGATTACCATACACTTTCATAACATGCATGTGTGGTTTCAAAAGGTTTACATGCTCATGTGAATTCGAAAGAAAGGAATGTTTTGACTTTTGCAATAGGTGTTAGGGGTTAATTTGACATGGTTCTAGCATTACAGTGACAAACCTTTTGGTTTAGGCTCTATAAACAAAATATATACTCATTTTATTTATTTCCTACTATCATCTTTATATTCATTGCTAATGAAAATGCACAAAGTAATGTGTAATAAGGCAAATTGTATTATTAGGAAGGGCGAGATGCCTTTATACAGCATGACCTCATGTTTGAGTCTCGAAACCAATCCATATCGTCAACGCATGTGTCTAGGCTAACCATGTCTAGCTTCACTCCATACAAGCTCGAATGGAAAAAATTTCAATGTTGACCCCACTCACATGTCACTATGCGGGGTCTACATGAGGAAATGCTAATTTTTTGGGAATGAAATATGCAAAGATATGATAAAATAACATCTGATCATAAATAGTCATAGAGTAATTAGGATTTGATCATACGGAAAATTTCTAGGAGAGCTACAATAGTTGTAACATCATGAATTAACAACATTAAAAAGTACACTGTGAATTAATTATGTAATGACATAAAAATTGAAAACATCATGAATTAATTATGTAACCATATAGGTTAAATATAATTTTATCAAGAAATCAATGTCAAATAGATAATATAATCATATAAATCATACATTTCAATGTCATTGATCTTGTTCTTCATCCAACTCTTTGTCTGTATTATCCAATCCAAATTCGACATTGTAAGGATTGGTCATATCATCATCATCGTTATTGATATCAGTTTCAGGTATTGTCATCATCTACATGGATATCATCTTCATGAACATTAAATCCTACATCATCATGATCTAGTGCATCCTCTTTGACATCTTCGTCAGACACATCATCAACTAACTCTTGATCTTGATCATCATATACATCATCTTCTTTTTCTTTGGTATCTTCTTCTTCCATCACATTATACTTTACCATCCTTCTTCTTGGATCATGTCTAAAAACAAATAACCAAACCGATTTACTTGGAACCTCTACGTAAAATACTTGCTCACATTGTCTTGGAAGAACATAGGACTTATTTATAGATCGATCGATCGACCTTGTTTTAACCATGGTAAATCCTTTATCACGTTCAATAAAAATTCTCTCGGGATCATTTTCATTCAATCGTACCTTGTACCATTGGATGACAAACATAACTAATTTGAACGACTTAAAGTCACACTCAAATATATCATCCAAAATCCCATAGTATCAATTTTCTAAGACTTCTTGATGTATGTCACTTCTAGATGAAACATTAGTCACCTGAAAGATTGTAGTTATCCCAGAATGACAAGTATTCTTCGTGTCATCCAACTTTTTGATTCAAAATTTATGACCATTGCACCACATATCCTTGTGGTGTTTTACCTCTAACATGTCAAACATGTAAAAATTATTGCATCGTTAGTTGATAAATTCAATCAGTATAAAGACATATAATTAACAACTTTCCAATGGACGATAATCATGCCCCCATTCAGCGCGACCATGCTACCTACAATGTTTCTCATCTTTAAGACCTTGCAAATATTGCAAGGACAATAGCATTTTCCATCACCGTTTCTTTTTAATCTACCCCACAATCTAGCAATTGTCTCTTCATTTTGTTCTGGAATAATATTGTCTAACATGATTTTTCTTTAACAAGATTGAATATTTAGATATTTAAAAAATATCAAAATCACACTCCAATAATTTTTAATCATAGACAAGTAACAAAATCTAATAATTTTGATATTTTTCACGAAAAAAATTGGCCTATAACAAACTATTGTAAGAAAAGAAAATTCTCAAGTATAAAAAAATTTAACGTTTTCATCAAGATGCCATAAACAATTCTTAAGGGAAGAGCAACACCAACTTGAAGTTTGCAATTAGAAGAAGGTTGCTTGGTGGGCTATGGGAATGGGAGGAAATATAGGAATTTAGAGGGCACAAATGAATGAAGGATAAGGTCATTGGTTGGCATGGGCATTGGAGAAGGTGCACACAATGTGTGTCCAACTCGGGGTACGGTGTATACTCGAGAGTGTCCTAGCCAGGGCTGTGTTTATTTCATGTCGTGAAGGCATGCGAGGTTTTGTGTAAGTACCTGTCGTCCTGGAGTGTTTACTTGTCATAAAAGAGCCTAGACCTATGACTGTTCCTTTGAATTGTAGATAATATGGTTCATTCTATGTAAGAATCAGTTTCCTCTGTGGGGTGCCATAGCCAAAAAGGACCCAAGGCAACTGGAATATTCTTGGAGTGAGAATGACTATTCCATGTGCTCAAGATTAAGATAAGTATTGGAAAACCTCAAGTGATTCTATAAGATATTGATAATGCTTTATATGTGATTTGTTGATAATATGGTTATATTAAATGGTTATGTTATTCGATTTGTTGTGTTATCAATTTGCTTATTAATTATTATCGAATTATTACATGTTATATTTATATAGTTACTTACATATAATTTAATGATAATTACCTGTAATTAATGAACTTTATATTAACATTTAATCTATTAAATCCGGTATAAATAATTAATTTAGTCTTGGAGAAAAGTACCTTTACACCTTTCTATTCGAATTTTTCCTCAATTTTTAAAATATACTTGAAGGCACTTGCTAATGTTTCCATATCAAGAAATTCTGGTTTGGTTTGATTCTACCTATGAAGTGCACTTTGATACTTCAAAACTTGATATTTCTCAGAATATTGGATGCCAATTTTCACCAAAAGTCCATGAAATGTGTTAGTATGTACACTTGAAGTTATTGGTCCTTTAGTTAGAAAAATTGTGATTGCATATATTTTTTTTCATAGGCTTCTTCAAGAAAATAATCTTCTTTTATGTGCTCCATGAATTCTCCCCATGTGATTTTTTCATGAAAATCTACCTCAAATTCATTTCCAACTTGTCCTTCCTTGGATGACAACTTAGGTTCCCATGACTGCTTCACACGACTCTTAGTTTTAAAGAGGAAAAAAGTGATTTTATCAACATCTAAGAAATGAGTTATAGAAAAGTACCTTTCAAGTTTTAATAACAAGTCATCAAAAACATCCACATTATTTTTTTCCTTCAAAAGTTGGGATATCCAAAATTACATACACCCTAAATGGAGTATGTCTACCAAATAGTGGGTTTGTTGAATTTATTTGTGAACTTCGATTTTCTAGCATTCAAGAGAATTGTTCCATCATTTACTCATGTTGTTTGTTTAGTGATTTTTCAACCTTCTTTTTAAATGGATCATCTAATATGTCAAGTTTTAAGTTAAACATTTGTGATCGTGTGTGTTTCAAAGGAAGGTAATAAGAAGGATGTCTTGTTTCTAACCCAATTCTTTGGTATGTTGATCGTGTCCAATGGAAAGAGAACACAATCTATGATACTAGTAATTTGAATTATTATTTTAGATTACAATGCTTAGTGTATAGCCTATAGTATTATATACCTTTCACGATGAAACTGAGAACAACAAACTCGTAAGGATATGTATGTAGCTCAAAACGGTAGTTTAATAGAGCTTTAAAAAATTAGTTTATAAAGTTTGGAAAGGATTCCAACAATCACCACATCCCTTTTGAATTCAAACTGAAAAATTTGGATGTGAATAATTACAATAAAATGAAAAATATATAAAAATACTATATATTTTATTACTCCAACTTCGGAGGGTCATAACATTTTGCTTTAATGCTCAAAATCTAAATATTCTTAAACTATTGAAAATGTTTCCAAGAGCTCTAGTTTTGGTCCCTTAAATCAAATTCTTATGCTTACCCTATTCAGTTTAATGGATTAACAACATTTTCCATAACAATGTGAATTACTGAAAGATTAAAATAACAAAAAAAAATGGATTCTCAATATTATCCATAATCACTTGTTCCAACAACACTAGAGTGCTCCTAAATTGCTATTTGATCAATTAGTTTCAATTATTTTGTTTTTTTCATTTCTAATATGCTTTTTTTTTTTTTTCAATAACTAGTACAATTGAAAGATTTCTTTCAGACACTTAACTGTTCTTTACCTTCAATTAGATCTATAGGTGCAAAATTAATTTAGGTCGCATCTTTTGTCATGGATTTGAATCTTGAAAATTTAAATTTAAATATTTTAATTTTGCCTCATGGTTTCCTCCCTTTCTAGTTGTTATGAGTGAATTAAAGAGGCTCCTTTAGAATAGGATGGTATATTGAAAAACCAAGGTCGTAATTCAAAAGAATCATATGGGATAGATAGAGGAACTTATTGACCACATATATAATTTGATGCAAGTTAGTAAAATAACTACATAAAAATTTTATAATCCTCTTAAGATCATACTATATGTTTTTTTGCTCTAACATCAGCTCATCATTATTGAATCAATTCATGTAGGGGTTTCATTGAGGAGAATTTCACTGTTTGTAATTCAATAATTTTCTTATTTAAGTGTTTATAAACATAGGTTTATTAGATAGATCAAATTCTAGTTATTGTCGAATTTAGATTTGCATATCAAGTTTGATTCTATGCATGTATAAAATGGCCTCGTGCTCACAAAAATGAACAAGAAATTATACAATTTTACCATTTTACAAGTCGGTAAATTATAGAAAAATGAAGAAAAATAAAATTTACCGATTCTTTTTATAATCATTAAACTATTCCACTTTATTTTTAAACTACGATAAAACTGATGATTCTCCAAAAGCCGGCTGATCGTTTTTGCTAGTAATATAAGCGCTGATTGTTTTTCTACTAAATTACATTTGTTTGAGAGAAAACACCAAGCTAATTAAAAAAACCGTTACATTCAACGTCTCCCAAAGTAATTCAAAAAACCGTTACATTCAACGGTATCAGAAATAAACAAATTCTTACAAATTTAAATTGGTGTTTTGCCGCCCGGTTTTGAGTGGGAAAGAACCGTTACAAATTAAACTGGAAACATGTAATTATCCCAGGTAATCAAAGCATACATGCTTCATCTAATTGCTGGCATAATAAGCTGCCCAAATTCAATTCTTCATCCACTGGTGATGATGATACTTTGCTAATCTCTTTGACCCATCTAATTGCTTAGGCAGGTCTTTGATTTCGATAAGCTGAACCGTCCGTTGCTTCTTCACTGCAGTTCAAAAAATTAGAGATTGATTATTACTATTAGTAGGTCACCCACTTGAAAATTCAGAAACAAGATCAAAATTAGTTCAAAGAAACACAAACCCTTTTCAGCTTGTCGGTACCCTTCTTGAAGCCTTCTCTTTGCTGCTTCAATCCTTTCTCTTACAGATTTATCATCAAGAGCAGGAGAGTTTGATTTCTGCATAAAAAACATGAAATATACATAACAGAAACATCCAACAAATATGGAATTCACATCATTTGTGCTTAAAACTTAGTAAATGTAATCAACATGCACATCAGATTTCAATTTTAAAGTCTTCAATTCCATTTTGTTTGCTTACATGTGATGAAGGAAGTGGAAGAGAGCTAGGCTTGCTGAAATCTAACTTTTGGTGCAAATTCTGCTTCTGGCTTACAACTCGCCGTCTCCTATGATTGATCACAATGTGATTTTGAGCACCACTTTTTGTTTCTTGTTTGCTATACTGTCTGTCATCCAGTTTGAATGGCTACTCTATTCTATGATTCTGGATTTGCTCCACTGAAAACAAAGGGAAAATTTATGTAAATTGTGCTAATTTGGAAGGAGAAATGAATGGGAATAATTATTAGTTTGAGAGCACACCTGCGGCTGCCATGGTATCTACAGCAACTTCTCCAGCACTTTTCATCCATTCATCTGCAACTTCTCTCCACCTTCTGCAAAGTGCAATGCATGCCATTAAAAGTGCAACATATAAAAGCATAAAGCTGTTATGAATATCAAATATTCTTCCATCTCAATCCCTACAGCTATTGTGACTAAGAGAACCTGTTGATCAGGTAAAGCTGGAATTCATCAAGAAAATTAAACGTTTAGGTAGAAACACCATTTTCCCCTAAATTAAACATTTAAACAAGATTCAATTCTGCCAAGGGAGGAAACAAGATTTACCTGACAAGCTTCTTCGCCATGGAGCTAATTGGTTTAGACTTGTGCTTCTGCAAGCATTTGACATTTCTGCCAATCATAGTTTCCTGTATGTAATTTATAATTGAACAGTGAGAGAAGGTCAAAGAAATGTTAAATTAAACTCCACTTCCAGTTCCACCAAGAACAAGAAAATATATAAACCCAATAGCTAATTCAACACGAAGCTGAAGCTAGATTGCATTATCTACAAACCCAATAACATGTAAACTTAGAATACTCATTTACCTTTAGGATTTCAATAGACAATGCCATCGACTCCAATCTTCTCAGTGAGTCGCCCAGTTGGTTTTCCGACTGTAAAGTGCAACACAAACATTGCTTCTTAACAGAAATGAACAAGCCCTAATTTCAATACCATTCAGCTTTCGATGTATTTGTAAATCCCAATTTCTTCAAACGAGCAGAAAAAATGAAAATTCACTGAGACATTAATGAAAAATGAGCAGTGCTGCAAGAAATGAAAGTCTTACCTCATCTTGATTTGAAAGAATGTGTTTTATATTGAACACCTCTTTCACTATTTCATATTCTTTAGGCACACGCACAGTTATGGTTTGATAGCTATTGATCCTCTCTGCAATATCAGTGACATTTTTATGAATACCATCATCTTCATCTTCAGCAGATGATCTTGATGCGTAAACTATCTCTGCTATTTTATCCCTCCTCTTCACTAATTCCTGAGGGCAATCACACGCTGCAACATCGATTGCATGTTCAATCAAGCTGCATATATCACTCTCTGCGCTCTCAAAAAACATCCTCCATTCTTCTACCAATCCCATTTTAACTCTATGCCCTGCTATTTAACTTTGATTCTCAATCCTGCTCACAACATAATCAAATTTGAAGCTTCAATACATTAAAAACATCAAATTACCAACCAAAAATTAGCAGTAGCAGCTTTTAAATTTTAGTCACCTCAAATTGAAACCGCTCCACGAAAATTCTGAGTAGACCAGAACTCAAATTCTTTTAAACCAATAGCGAGAATGCGAAATGGATTGAATTCGAAATGCAGGCAGAGAACTTTTTAAAATGGGCGTGGTACTGATTTTTTTTAAATGGTAGTGGTCTTGCGTTTTTCAAATATATGCTATTTTGGGCAATGCAAAGTCATTTTTGAAATATATTTAGTCACTCACAAGCACATGCATGTAAATATGTACATACCCGTGTAATCCTGCTTTACTCACTCACAAGCACATGCATGTAAATATAACAAATAGCCGTTGCCGAAAAGAATAGTTAAAAAGTACAACAGAACAATTAATTATAATCATTTGTGAATTCATTTATGCTTGGCCAATTATTGTTATTCTTCATGTTCCTTCACATATACCCTTCATTACAAACTCAAAATTGTTTTTGATTTTTTAAATTCTTAAATATTTTTAATATTGTAATTTATTTATTTAATTTATTATATTTTAGATTATTTTTCGGTTTTTCATTTTTATTTTTTATTATATTTAATATTTTTTTTATTTTATTATTTGTTTATATTTTTTTTATTATTTATTATTTTTTCATTTTTAATTATTTTATTCATATTTTTTATTTTTTTGTTTATTTATATTTTTAATTTTAAATTATTTATTTTTTAATTTTTATTGTTATTTATTTATTTACTATTTATTTTTTATTTTTTTTAAAGATTTGTTTTTAATAACATATGGGAGATTATTTTGATTGTCATTTTGCTTGTTTCTATCTACTATTTTGTGGGGAGGATTCCACGCGAAAGCATGCTTGACAAGTAGGTCACCAAGACCTCAACCCCTCGTGAAGTCCATCTTGATGGCATCTAGAATCTCACCAAAGGTTTTTTTTGTTTCGCTTTTTTGAGTCTATCCATGTTTTGACCATTCTCCAACATGGGCCATGGTATGTCATGTTGTTTTCGCTTCTTTTTCTGCCATAGTCAAGAGACTTCTTTGTCTCTAATGACAAGAAGCTGACGGACTTGGTTTGGATTGAATTCCTCGATCCCCCTTTGTCATGTTGGTCATTTTTGCAAACTGTTGCACAGTCCATCGGTAAGGTTGTCTATGTTGTCAAGAAGGTGACCAGTTTTATCATGCTCGCACTTAAAAGAGGGTTTGTGTAAAAGTTGATTTGTCTTGAGACCTCAAGGACACTATTGACTTTAAAATATGAGGTCTCTGTCACGCACAAAAAGTGCTCTATTTGAATCTATCCAATACTTGTTTTTCAGTGCTAGTCTTCGGAACACAAGCTTAAGGATTGCCTTTTAGTTGCCTTGTGAGTTAAGACCTCCTCTAAGGAGTTTGAACCTTCACACTCCTCTAAGGCCCCTAAAATTGATGAGGGTTGGGAAATAGTTGCTTGAAATTGGAAGAGTTCTTCATTTGCTTTGGCTTCACACAAGCCATAGGGTTCCAGCCTCAGTTTTAACCTCTTAGCCAAACTCTCTTTGCCATTCTTACAATCCATTCTAGACATTTGGAGGTTAGAAAAGGAGCTCCCAAAAAGTGTAGGGTGTCTTATTTTAGCTTCTAGATGGCATCAATTTTTCTTTGCACAATAGCTTCTCCTCCCTTGGGAATAAGGATACCATGCATGAATTTGAATCATAAATTGTATGTCATGAAATATCTAAGGTCTTATCGACATCACCAAGAAGTATTATGTGTGAGATACTTGATAGAAGTATCTTGGTTTCTAGTGCAGTCGTGGTTGGGAGGGACCTTGAGGAGATCAACCCGGACCGTGCAACAGGAGTGAAACAAAAAAAAACATGAAAAGTTGATGGAGGTAATGCAAAACTGATTGATTTATATCATGAAAACTAATTACAATCAACCAACAACACGTGGGATACAAGATTCAGCTCACTGGTCTGAATATATACAAGCTCAATTACAGTGTTGGACAAATCTAGGCTCCTTGATCTCAGGACAAATCTTCTATGTTCTCAAAAGTGTTTTCTAAAAGCTTAAATACATTGATTTATATGATCTAGATGGATCCACATCATCCCAAGGCGAATTAAAGGTAGATGGACAAAATGAAACATGTAAACTAACAGGTCCACTTCTGCTAAAAAGAATACTCCAAAAAATACAAAGGATGAAGTGCGAACCAAAGGGAAGGTCGCCCACATGCCAAGGAATATTTGTAACAACAAACTGAATCTTTGCAAGCTATAGAAAGAATCCTGAACTTTTTCCAATAGGAGAAAGGTCTAAGTGTACTGTAGACTTAGGGTAAGGAGTTATAATATTATCCATCAGGAAATCAATGACAATTTTACTAGTAGCTCTTCTTGTACGGATGGCTTCTATGCATTTGGTGAAATAATTAGTGGCCACTATAATCCATCCATGACCTCTCCCTGACTTCTCAACAATTTCTCGAATAAAATCAATACCCCACTAAACAAAAGGAGCTTCTACAGAGCCTGGATTTAGGGGTAAGGCTTCTTCATATGTGAGCTTGGATGAGAATCTTTGACATGGATCACATCTCCGAACATATGCATGGGTATCTTTAAATAAGGTGGGCCAATAATACCCAGCCCGTATTATCTTGCCAACAGTAGTCTTAGCAGAATAGTGACCTCCACATACCCCATCATGCATTTTAGTCAACACCTATTTAGCTTGAAATTCATCCAAACACATTAGTAACTCTCCATCTCTTTTTCTCCAGAAAAGATCACCCTGAATGAGCACATATTTTTGGGACTTGAGTTTCAAATTTCTTTTCTGACCATACATCATTTCTTCTGGGAGTATATCACCTCTCAAAACTTGGATTATCTCTATGTACCAGGGTTGCCTCTCAATACTAGTGACTAAAGCATCTCTAACCTCAACATTGTGTACTTCTACATTCATGAGATTTGACTCAGTCATGAGCTTAGCCAAACCTAACCCTCTCACCAATTTGGTGATCTTTATCTCCAAGTTGAACTCCTGAATTCTATTGATCCATCTGCATCTATTCCCAGTAACCTCGGACTGAGACAAAATATCTTTAACTACAGCATGTGGGACATAGGCAATGATGTTTGCATTCACCAAATATGGCCTAAAATCCTTGACAGCTTTAACTAGGGCATAAGCTTGTTTCTCCATGGTTTCATATTTTAGTTCTGCTGCCTGCAAAGATTTGCTATAGAAGGCTATGGGATGTTCATATCCTTCATTGTCCTTTTGTAGTAATACTGCAGCCACCGTATGATATGAAGCAAAAGAAAACAGAGAAAAATGCTTACTATAATCAGGGGATTTTAACACTGGTGCCTCCTGGATTGCCTTCTTAATCTCAGCAAAAGCTTTTGAAGCTTCTTGATCCCAATGAAACTTTGTGTCTTTCTTAAGCAATTTGACAATAGGCTTCACTATCTCTACGAAGTTTGCAATGAATCTCCTCACAAAATTTACTTTACCTAAAAAGGATTGGATACCTTTCACATTTTTAGGTTCAGATACCCTATTGATTGCCTCAATTCTCTCAAGGTCTATTCTTACCCCTTCCTTAGAAACTATGTGTCCCAATAACTTTCCTTCAGTGACCCCAAAATGACATTTCTTGGGATTTAGTGATATACCAAATTCCAAGGCTTTATTGAACACCTTCTCTAGATGTCCACAATGACCATCAGCCCTTTTAGAGAAACAAGTTAGATCATCTTGATACACCACCATGATGATGTTTATGAATTCTTTGAAAGTTACATCCATAGCTCTTTGAAATGTAGCTCCTGCATTTTTTTAACCAAATGGCATTCTCACATATACATAAGTTCCTCATGGAGTAGTAAAAGCTGTTTTAAACTATTTAGACTCCTTTACCAACACTTGATTATATCCTGAGAAACCATCCATCATAGATAAAAGATCACATCCTGTCACTCTCTGTAGCATGGCTTCCATATTTGGGGATGAGTAATTATCTTTCAAGGAAGCAACATTTAGATTCCTAAAATCTACACACAATCTGATGTCTCCATTCTTCTTCCTCACTGGGACCAAATTGGAGACCCATGAAGAATGCCTTATTGGTTTGATAATCCCTCCTTCTTTCAATTTGGTCAACTCTTTTTGCATTTTAGTTTCTAAAAAGGGATTGATAGGTCTCTGTTTCTGTCTGAAAGGCTTAGCATCTGGAAGTAAAGGAACTTCGTGCTGAAAAAGATCTTGTCTATACACCTTTAGGTCTTCATAAGACCAAGCAAAAACATGCTTATACCTTTTCAATAAATTAATAAGGTTAATCCTGACATGAGGGGGTAATTTCTTTCCAATATATACCAACTTAGGGGATGATTATGTCCCCAGGTTTACCTCCTCTAACTCTTCCAACTTGGTGGTAGACTGCTGATGTAAATGACTATCATTATAACTAAACATGCTCTCCAGCTCTACCAGCCCTTTAGGTATTTCATTGGTTTCCAACTGGACAACATCATTTCCAAACACTGTCTCTCTATTGTCTACCACTTCCACAAATGCATTACAATCAATCTTTTGTCCATCATAATCATCAACACATTGAATAAACCTAAGAATGTCTTCATCATCAACAAAAACTTGCCAATTGTACACATTATCAGGAATAGCAGGCCTAGATTTTATTTCCACAGTGGAAATACCGGTTAGCATTGCATCATCATTTTTCAAAGCAACATTAGCTAGGAAATTTTCCATGATATTTTTTGTTCGCTCTATCCAATTAATAGAAAATGCATCAAAATGCTCAATAACATCCCAAACAGCATGCTTATACTATTTTAATCTATCATTTTTGGATGCATATTTAGATCTTACCTGAGAGACAACCAATTCTGAATCCCCCATCACTTTCAACAGTTGGATTCCATGCCTTTTTGCAACCTCAAGTCCTAGTAATAAGGCTTCATACTCTGTAGTATTATTTGTGCATTGAAATGCCAATAAAAATGAGTATTTAAAAGTTATACCTGACAGGGACACAAAAAGAACCCCTGCTCCAGATCCTTCTTTGGAGAAAGCTCCATCAAAATACATCTACCACAACCCATACTGTTGTGCTTGTAGCTTGACTACAATTGGGTCGGTATTCTTCAATTGGGGTGAAATTGGTTGAAGTCTAAAATTATCTAAATCTACATCAATCATACAATTAAGCATACTAGGGTCTACATTTTCAATTACCCTAGGAGCTCATGGTTCTCTGTATAATTTGACCTAATTACCACCTATAGGAATGGTAGCATAAGATAAGTCCAGTTGAACATTTCCCCCTACTGCTGCTACCCATTGTCTGGAAAGTAACATACCATAGTGGGGTTTAGTGTCAGTAACAATAACATCCATTTTGTAAGTGGCTTCAGGAAATGATGCTATTTTTACTTCTACATCTTTCATTGTACCTATCACAAGTACTTCTCTGTTATCCATGGCATAGCCTTTCCCATACACAGTGGTTACTGATAACCCTAATTCTTTCATAACACCATAGGGCATTACATTAGCAGTAGCTCCTGAATCTATCATGTAGTTTTTAATCAACCGGTTATTGACTAACAAAGTAACATAGAAGGGATCTACCTGAGAAGGCTCCTGAGTGATAGTGGTTCCAACATAAACCTCTGGGGTTTGGAACTCTTGATCCTTACCAATTTTAGCTAAACCAGTAGGTAATAGTGTGTCACTATCAGATATACTAGAGAATAAAGACAAAGCTGCATCCTTATGTTCTTTAATCTTTAGCAATTCTACTAATGGAACAGTGACTTTCATTTGAGTTAGAGCTTGGGCCATATCAAATGTAGAATTATTCCATTTTTCAGTATTAACCCTAACCTTTTGTGTTTTGAATTGACTTTCTCTTTTCATTGTCTCTGCTCCTTGTACATCACCAATTTTTGTATCATCTATGCCTTTAGGTACATTTTTAACTGTTTCCCCTTTCTCTTGACTGACCTCAGGAATAGTAGTATTACTACTTGATGCCCCCTTTTTTGTAACTTCCTTTACAAACATAGAACCTAGCTCACCCTGATCAATGTCCCTCTTGGTGCTTCTCAGATTATAGTTATGTTTTGCTTTGGTAATTGCAGCCTTAGTGAGATTTCTAACTTCTTCCTCACTAGGCCTTCTAAGATGAACCTCTTCATCTTCAATTGTTACCACATTCAATGTAGGATGCCAACCTAAGGCTAACTGTCCTTGCACTAACTTTTCATTATCCAACACATCACTATATTCACTTTGCACCGATTCCTCATCACTTTCTATGATGGTTTCAAACATATTAATGTCAGGCTCCGCTTTTGGTCTCATAGATTCTTCCAGAGCTTGAGCCACTGCACATTGATGAGGGGAATGTGGTCCATCACAAGCAATACACCAAGGAGTATTTTCTATATTGTGAACAGTTTTCCCTTTCAAGGGATCTGGTGTGTCTTGACTTTGGGTAATTTTGGGCTTCTCAATTTGGGGTTTACCATCCTTCCAATTGGTATTATAGGGCATGTCATGTAACCTAGGGGGTCTATCTTGCCAGTTATAATGAGGTTTATCATTTTTGTTAACCTTGGCAGTCAAATCTTTCATGGCAGTAACCAATTTCTCTATTTTGTCATCTTCTTTAGCAACTTTATTAGGTTGCTATTTGGTTTCTTGCCATAATCTACCATCTGTCCTTCTTCCTAATTTTCCAGATGCTTTTCTATTACTTTCTACATTTATGGAAATTCTAAAAGCATCTCTCAAATTATGGGGATTTTTATCTCTTAAGATATAGGCCATCTTGGAATCAAATGCATTGTAGTATGTGTTAAGACACATGTTATCATCTAGCCTCATCACCTGATACAATCTGTGCATAGCTTTCTGGAATTTGGCATTGAAATCAGTGACCATTTCATTCACAGATTTTCTAATGTTGTTGAACTCATTTAGCATGAAACTTACATTAGTCTTGTCACCATACTGCTCTTGAAAGCAATTTTTAAAATCTTCCCATGAACCTATGCTATTTACTAGAAGACCTCTGTACCAATCTCTTGCATCATCAACCAAGGATTGAACAAACAATTTCATAATAACATCTTCATCTGCTATCTCATAATCATTTATTAAATCCCCAAAAGATTTTAGATGTGCCTCAGCACTAATTGCATTGTTCCCAGCAAATTTATGGAATCTGTCTCTTAACTCAGTGGGAACATGATTCAGATATCCTGGGATCCCATCAAAAAACAATTGCCTATATTGTTCCAGATTGATTGGCCTTCTTTGAAAAGGGGTAATAGCACTGTTATTTCCCATGGTCATTTTAACTTTTGGGATTGGAGATTGAGGTGCTGGGGTGTACTGCTTATTCACAGGTAATTGGCTTACCGAAGCAATATTAGCCTGTATTGCAGATTTTAACTTTTGGGATTGGAGATTGAGGTGCTGGGGTGTACTGCTTATTCACAGGTAATTGGCTTACCGAAGCAATATTAGCCTATACTGCAGGTCGAACATCAACTTGAGGAAGGGAAATGTGTTGGGGATTAGGCTTGCTAAGATCTTCTGATGGGAATGTAATAGGGGGAGCCTTTAAGTAATTAATCTTTCTTTTAACTTCCTGATTTGCTGCTTCTAACTCAGCTTTTTCCAGTTCCATTTGGAGATCTTCCTTTTCCTTCCTCATCCTTTCCATCTCTCTCTCATGTGCTAGAATCCTATGAGAAATCTCTTCTGCAGTTTTAGATTCTATTCCATCATCTACCCATTTCTGTTTTCCTTTATCTAAATTGGCTTTAGGAGGCTGGGAGTCATTAGATACTTCCCTAGTTGGCTGGGCTACTGACTTACTAGCTTGTCTAGTTTTAGGGATTAGGATTTCCCTAATCACAGGGCCTTCCTCATCACTTTTTTCCTTTTCCTTAGCAAGCATTTCAAGATCATCTATCTGTCTAAGAAGCCTATCTCTTTCCATTAATTTGGCTTTAACTTCCTTCTCCTTATTTGCCTCCTTTTGGGCTCTTAGGGAGATTAGATGATGGACTCTTTTATTTAAATCTTCAATCTCTTGAGACATTTTATCCTCATCAGGGAAGTTTTCTTCAGAGTCTAATGCATTAACTTGATCTATGTCAATCAAACTAATGTTCCCATCAATTGTCCTAGGAACAAAGTGCCTAATTACATTTGAACTGGTTCTATCTTTTGCAGAAACACTAGCATGAGATAGATCTTGATTTAAAATAGGTGCATCTTCAATATTTCCAAACAATCCACAATGAAAACCTAAGATATCATGCTCTGAATCTCTGGAAGATGAATTAGACTTTGCATAAACAGGTTGGTCAAGCATCTTACCAGTAGTATTGTTTTTCTACACCCAAGCAGCAATTGATGGCTCATGCAACACGGATCTCTTCTGGCCTCTCCGTGACTGTTCTGGTAGACCTTCTTGCAAAGTTTCATGAGGATGTTTCTTCTTGAATGATCTTGTGTTTTTTGCTCCTTGCATCTTACTTGTCTTCCTTTTAGAAAGATTTGTATCTCACAAGGACTGGTTCAAAGTAACAGAGTCGCCACCCACAAAACTATGGGAATAATGAAAACAAGCAATCTTATCCACAAACACAATAATTTTCTTCACAAGCTTTCAAAACAAATTTGTGTTTATATCTTTATTGTAAATCTCCCCAGCAGAGTCGCCGCTTTTGTTGTCTTCAAAAACTGATTCCCTTTAACATCCTTAAAATAATATGGTTTAAAGCCTGGTGCAGAAGAGACATCAAAGATAAGGAAATTCTCAAGACAACATATGACAAGGTTTGATTAGACCTTCTACACTTCGGGCTTACTCAGAGCCCAGGTGGGTATACCTTTGTGAATTAAATTCACGCTTTCAAACATAAACCCACAGCAAACTAGTCCAGAAAACCAGTGGATCTATTCACCTTGAAATCAACTGAAAACAAAGAATGGAAAATGTACTTAAGTTCAGCATTTCGATCAACAAAGCATGCAATGAACAACTTCAATTAATACCAGTGCCTTATCCAAGGTCACAGAGTCATCTAAACTCAAATAAAACTCCTCAAACAAGACATCTTTATGCTTCCCGTCGGCTTGGTTTCTATTAATCCTGTTATATGCCTAACACTTACAAGAATTCAAGCATTCCAAACTAAGCTATGGCCATCAAAAATTCAAAATTCCTTCCAAAGAGTTTACTGGTATGAGTGATCCCCGCATCTTTAATTTCCCTCCTAAAGAGAAAAGCTAACGAACACTTATACTAAAATTGCTTTACAATTTCATTCAAACAGAACAACCCTGGATTATTCAGAATGAAAATAGTGAACAAACTTGTGAACAAACTTGAAGACAACACAAAGCTTTACTCAAAACCGATGGTCTGTATATTGATATTCAGTTCAAGAAAATATTACAAGAAATTTGGATTCTCCATTAGACTTAGAAAAGCTCAGATAAATTTCTGCAGCGTTTTCTTACAATTTTTTGCAATCTCTTTTCCTCTAGTCCTTGTATCCATTTATAACAACATGGATGCACAAAGCTTCGGACTTCTCGAGGAGAGTTTGTTACAATCATTTCTTTCAAAATAAAGAGATTACAAGCTTTTCACAAAAGCAGTTACAAACTCTTTTCAGCCTCTGCAGTTTCTTCAACAGGCTATTCGGTTGCAACCTCTTCTATCTTTTCAGGGGTGCTCTCCAACTGCTCCGGATTATGGGTGGCATATTTAGTTTCCCACTCACTATATACCTCTTCTGTCGGCCATGAGAAATTAATTACATTATCTTTAGTTTTAGTCAACCTTTTCCAAGAATTTCTCATTTTGTTGACTTCTGAATTGAGAAAACCATAATGTGATTTAATTTTCTCTATCTCTTGTATTGTCACAATGAAGAAAGAAGCATCATCAAGATCAATAATTCCTCTAACTCTTGCTAATAACTTAGCTTCTATCTCCTTAAGCCATATTTGTTTGTCTTTTAACTGATCCGGGCTAGCAAAAACTCCTGGGAGCAACTCAAAACTTGGTCAGTGTATTCCTTCTTGCACAAATTGACCTTTCTATCCACATTATCCACCTCTGCTGCTAATTGAATTAAGATTTTAGCAACATCAGAAGTGGATTTAATGATGGGATTGGCCCTTGCTTCATCGCAGGATACACACATAAACTCTAAATCTAGCTGCCTAGGCCTCCATCTGTCAAAAATAGGCGTCAAAATGGCCTTGTCTCTTCTGAGCTCATTCCATATTTCCATAATTTTACCTACATTGTTGTAGAGCAATGAGGCATTTATTGTATCTGCAAAACTGGAAATTGTAGCTCTTACCCTCTCCTCATACTTCTTTTCATATAAGACCTGATCCTGTTTCAAATTTTCTAATTCTTGAGGAGTAATTTCAATCATCTGAGAACTGGAGGGTGCTGGAGATGGTGGAAACTCAATGATAGGGCTTGAAGGAGGTGGAGGCCTTGCAGGAGAAGAGGAAATCATCAATGTTGAAGACTCACCTTGATGGTATTGTCCAGTCAACTGGCTCTACAATTTGGCAATGATGCTATCCTTACCTCTTACCTCCTCCTTGGCATTGTTATAAGCCTTCAGAACTGTTTCCAGCTTGAATTGGAGGGCCTCCTTCTCTTTGGCTTCCTTCTCTGCTACTACAGCACTAAATTTTGTAGTTTCTAGCATAGTGCTAGCAGCCTCTACTACCCCTGTACTCTGCACTCTCTTTACCATCATTCCACCAAGGTAACTTGACCGTGGGGTGTCCTTGCTTTTCTTGCTCTCATTTCTCTTGAGAGACCACATAACGAGTGCAACATTATACTTATTGAAAGTGACCCCCTCCATAGGTTTAGTCTCTTTCCTTACTACATCTAATACCAGGGCATCTGCAATATCCCATTTAGGTAAGATAAGAACTCCAGCTTGTGCTACCATATCTCTTCCCTGCTTAGGGGTGATGGTTTTGAATTCTTCCATCATCTCTTGCTTTATTTCCTCTTCCACCAAGGCTAGATATTTATTGGGCTGCTCAGCCTTTCTTGTTTCACATCTAGCATTATATTTATCTATGTGCTGCTTCCATATAAATTGCATGAATGCTTCTGATATGACAAAATTGTTATCAGCTAGAAAGGCACTACTTGCCTGCTTTATCTCAGGATCCCACTCTTGGCCTTTAAGTTCAGTGGAGGTAATATCCATTTCAGTAGCAATGGGTTCTTCTGGCATCCCTTCCTCCACTTCATCATAGGTGTATGCAATTTCCCCTACACTACCCAATTGTAGGAGTTGCTCAGCTGCTGCTTGCTCATTTCCTATATGGATAGGGGATTGGGATGGGGAATACAAAGATGTATCTGATTGTATTTCTTTCCCCACCCTTTGCTTCTTTGGGCTCTCTTGGATGTCGATGACATCTTGTATCTTCCTCTTTCTTTTGGAGGTAGAGGGCTCCCCTGTTGTAGGCACCAGCACACTATAACCTGATTTCTTATGCACAAGCTGACCTACTAAGGATCATTTTGGCTTTCTCAGGGTTGCTCTTGATTACAAGTTCCCTCTTCTCCTTCAATGTCTGCATCACATCCTCAAAGCAAACAATTAAAAACTTTATTTTCTCTTCTAGTGGGAAAAAGCTAGACAATGGGTTATAGCTAGCATCAAACTGATGCACAAAATCCAGGGCTTTCTTATAGGCCACCCACTTTTCTTTTCTTAGCTCCTGCTCATCTAGATCAAATTCATTTCTGATGAGGTCTTCAGGAAACTAGAATTGATGAGGCCTACCTCTGCATGCTACCTTCTTCCTAAACATACCGTTGAAGAAGTCCTCTAGATCGACACACCTGGACACTGCAGTGGATAAATGATAAGGTTTGAGGAAATCCTCAAAGCAATTCCAGCCTCCCTTTGTTATTACAAATTGGTGGGCTATGGTAGCTATAGGGAAAATAGTCCCTTTACCCCTGCCTGTCAACTCTGCCTCTTGCAAGCCACCAATTTGTCTGAGGATCTTTGCGATTCCCACTTTGAGAGGGACCTGGTAAGGTAACGAAAATGGAGTGCCTCTGAAACCAAAAACTCTGAAAACTGTGGAAACTGGATATAAATAAATGTCACCCCAGTTATGAACAATGTTTATGTTCTCTGCGAATTCTTTTAGTCTTATGAATTCCAGAAGAACCTTGGGGATTCTTGGGTTCTCTGAGCAGAGGAGAGTCCTTATTTTGGATGCAAAATATTTATCAAATTTCAGAAAACTAGCATCCTCTCTATCCCATGACAACACAGTACTCCACAATTGTACTGGCATTTTTTCTCCTTCTTTCTCCTTAACCAGGTCTAGTCCACTGGCAAAGTAATCACCACCTTTGAAGAGAAAAAGATACATTAGGAGTGAGTACCATCTGAAAGACCTGTCCACCTTTCCATTCTTGATTCCTATCAACCCTCCATGAATAGCATCAACAATATAAGTGGCATAATCAAATATGATTGCAAGAGAAGGATTCAAAATCTAAGCAATCATTAACAAGTAATGATTCGACATATTTGCTTCAGCATCTTCTCCCAAAACTTGGCAAAGTGCCCAATACATTCCTTTAGCCCTTAGGGTGAACATACTTAATGAGAAGGGCTCTTGAGTGTTGGGTCCTACAACTGTTAACCCTCCTATTTTCACAAAAAATTCCTTAAGAGGCCCATTCCGAAGATGACTCCTCTGTGCACCGTAAATTTGGGCTAATGCTGTGAAGTTTATTGGTTCTAGAAAGTTTGTAAACTCATTAAGCCCAAATGCTGTCCTAAACTCTTCAGCATTAATTTCAACAAGGGTTTTCCCATTTACATCCTGAATGCTTCTTGTGACTGGACCATAGTTGAACGCAATTTGGGTCAGCAAATATGTATCCATGAATACCCTTGGGACTACTAGTTTCCCAACATCCAGTTCCTAGATACTATTTTGCGGGGCAGGAGAATTTCTCATTCCGAATCCCACTTTAAACAACCCCAACCCAGATAGTCCAACCTATGGGTCTCTCAACCAATTGCCCTTGTCATATAATCCTTCTCCTATCTTTAGACGGGGAGCCTTGGGCACTAGCTCTTTTGCCTTTGATGCCTGGTTAGTTGACAACGTCAACTGTTCTAAAAAATCATCACAGACACTCCTCTCTGAATAGTTAACCTTACCAAAAAATTCTCTTTTAGGAGCCATTTTGAAAATGCAAGAAATAAATGCCACTCTTAAACAACTTTGCGAAGAATCAATTATCTTATTTAGAACACTACACAAGAATTGCTGCACAAAAATATGAGAGAACCTATTTTTTGCTAGAAGGAATTTGCTCTGCAACTGAACCGACTTGCTCTGTATCTGAAGAAAATAACTCTGCGTCTACTCTTCTGCAAAATCCTTTAAAAGATATCTTCACCCGGTTGATAGGAAATCAAATATTTGTACTTAGGGCCTTAACTATAACATTGATTCCCCATGCTCCAGCCGTCCCTTCAAAATTGAATTCATACGAGAATTCATATTTTTCACTCCAATGGGTCACAACATTCCTACAAGTGTTTCATTTTGCTCTTTCGCAACTTCGCGAAGCATAACTATTGGGCAGCTTGGTCCTGCGAAATAACGCCAACCATTCGATCAAAAGAAACTTGATCGAGCGTTAGATTAACTGACAGCTTTGGCTTTTCTTTGGGTCCCGCTTTTCTATTGGCTACATGATACCACGTGGTGTCCAGCCATTGGCCTTAAAATTCCCTTCGCATTCCACTTGATGCCAGCCACATGTCTTTCTTTCATACTGCCGGTTCCACCTTGGCGGGCCCACACTTTCTTTCTTAGACCATGTCTCATCATGACACATGGACGGCTCGGGTTCACTCTCACAATTTTGCGGGGTATAAAGGACGAGCATCTTACCCTTGCGAAATAGTGCGGGCCATCGGATCATCTCTGAAGTTGATCGACGTTTAATCCTTTGAAAAGGCTCTCAGGAGGGGTGGGCCCGCTGACTCATCGTGAACACCTCGCACCCAATCACTTTCGGAGCTGACTTGTCACTCTGTTATTTGCCAAAAGGAAACCACAAGGCCCCACTCTCTTCGCAACAACTACATCCTCCAGGTCATCATCATGACACGTGGATGGCTCACATTCACTCTCGCTATTTCGCAGGGTATAAAGGACGAGCATCTTACCCTTGCGAAATAGCATGGGCCGTCGGATCATCTCTGAAGTTGATCGGCGTTTAATCCTTTGAAAAGGCTCTCAGGAGGGGTGGGCCCGCTGACTCATCATGAACACCTGGCACCTAGTCACTTTCGGAGCTGACTTGTCACTCTGTTATTTGCCAAAAGGAAACCAAGGGGCTCCAGTAAATTATTAATAGGTTTACCTGCAAGGTCATCTCCACCTGTGACTTGAGTCACCCCTAGGGCCCTCCTTTTAGTCTTTAATCCTGACCCGCTGACTGTTGTGACTTGTGCCATGTGTTGCCATTTTACTCGCTATCAACAACTAGCTGGACCGTCTATGTGGCATACCATGTGGTTTTCGCAACTTCGCTGGTTTTAAACTATGCGCAACTTCACCTAGCAAAATAGCGTGAGCCGTGGATCCATCCGCGAGATGCGCACTAGTTACTGGGCCCGACAACTTTAGAAAAAAAACACTCAAGGCATAAATTTTTTGATTAATTAACATAACCGCCTAGGCAAACAACAAGGGAGGGACACTTCCTACGACCCCACGACCCATTACTTAAGTGAATAAAGCAATGAAAGATTAGAAACCAGAGGGTTTAGAATGAACACAAGAGGATCTAAAATCATAAACCCTTAAACCCTTGAGGTCTAGAACAAAGCTGAAGCATTTGGAACGACACCTTATTCAAAATTTCAACAAAACATAGCCAACCATGGGAAAAGAAAAGTCCATTTTTAATTAGTGATAACACCCCTCGTGAGGTCCATCTTGATGGGATCTAGAATCTCACCAAAGGTTTTTTTTGTTTCGCTTTTTTGAGTCTATCCATGTTTTGACCATTCTCAAACATGGGCCATGGTATGTCATGTTGTTTTTGCTAGTTTTTTTGCCATAGTCAAGAGACTTCTTTGTCTCTGATGACAAGAAGCTGGCGGTCTTGGTTTGGATTGAATTCCTCGATCCCCCTTTGTCATGTTGGTCATTTTTGCAAACTGTTGCACAGTCCATCAGTAAGGTTGTCTATGTTGTCAAGAACGTGACCAGTTTTATCGTGCTCGCACTTAAAAGAGGGTTTGTGTAAAAGTTGATTTGTCTTGAGACCTCAAGGACACTATTGACTTTAAAATATGAGTTTTTTGTCATGCACAAAAAGTGCTCTATTTGAATCTATCCAATACTTGTTTTTCAGTGCTAGTCTTCAGAACACAAGCTTAAGGATTGCCTTTTAGCTGCCTTGCGAGTTAAGACCTCCTCTAAGGAGTCTGAACCTTCACACTCCTCTAAGGCCCCTAAAATTGATGAGGGTTGGGAAATAATTGCTTGAAATTGGAAGAGTTCTTCATTTGCTTTGGCTTCACACAAGCCACAAGGTTCCAGCCTCAGTTTTGACCTCTTAGCAAAACTCTCTTTGCCATTCTTACAATCCATTCTAGACATTTGGAGGTTAGAAAAGGAGCTCCCAAAAACTGCAGGGTGTCTTATTTTAGCTTCTAGATGGCATCAATTTTTCTTTGCACAATAGCTTCTCCTCCCTTGGGAATAAGGATACCATGCATGAATTTGAATCATAAATTGTATGTCATGAAATATCTAAGGTCTTATCGACATCACCAAGAAGTATTATGTGTGAGATACTTGATAAAAGTATCTTGGTTTCTGGTGCAGTCGTGGTTGGGAGGGACCTTGAGGAGATCAACCCGGACCATGCAACAGGAGTGAAACAAAACAAAAACAAGAAAAGTTGATGGAGGTAATGCAAAATTGATTGATTTATATCATGAAAACTAATTACAATCAGCCAACAACACGTGGGATACAAGATTCAGCTCACCGGTCTGAATATATACAAGCTCAATTACAGTGTTGGACAAATCTAGGCTCCTTGATCTCAGGACAAATCTTCTATGTTCTCAAAAGTGTTTTCTAAAAGCTTAAATACATTGATTTATATGATCTAGATGGATCCACATCATCCCAAGGCGAATTAAAGGTAGATGGACAAAATGAAATGTGTAAACTAACAGGTCCACTTCCGCTAAAAAGAATACTCCAAAAAATACAAAGGATGAAGTACGGACCAAAGGGAAGGTCGCCCACATGCCAAGGAATATTTGTAACAACAAACGGAATCTCCACAAGCTATAGAAAGAATCCTGAACATTTTCCAATAGGAGAAAGGTCTAAGTGTACTGCGGACTTAGGGTAAGGAAGATAATCATGTCGACAAGCAAAATCCAGGTCCACGAGATCTAGTGAGAAAATGTAGAAAGAAATGTTGAAACTGCAAAACAGGAAATAAATTGAAAAGAAATATTTTTGGTTTATGCAAGATTGCCAAGAAGAAGGAATGTTCCAGCACTAGGTTAGATGGTTTTTGCGTGCAGAAAGTCAATTCTTTTTCATTCATGTTTGCTCCAACATGTAGGATTATTTGGCCAAAGGGCTTGGTTTTCACTTCTAATCATGAGGTTAGGCAGGAAGGTGTTGCCACTCTCCTTGCACCATGTTGGCAGTCATCTATTGTGGCTTCTAGGTTACATCCTACTGAACAACGTTTTTGGATGGTTATTCCAATGGACAATCATTCCTTTGGGAACATTAATGTTCATGGTCCATGTGATGTTGTTGAGAGGATCTTATCTATGTTGATGGATTGCATATTCATTAACACCAAGTACTTGGGTGTTGTGCGATGGTTTTAACATGGCCGAGGTTGTCTCTGAGAAAGAAGGTTTAATTCTTTTTCGATGGAAAACTGGTGAACAAGAAGCTTGGTTTTGTACATGTATAATAAATATGGGCTCTTTGATCCCAACACTAACTGCCACCATTCCCATGACATTTGGCACACGTGGAGTGATTTCTTTGTTGAGTCATCAACCCATGTTGGCTCACATTCAACGGGTTTGGAATTTAGAGGGTCCCTTTGGCTCGGTAAATTGGGTGGTTTACTTGGTGGGATGGTGTCATTCAATGCAGAAATTTCTTTCTCTGAATGGTGTCATTCAATAATAACTTTTTATTATTATTTATTTATTAATTAATTTATTATATTTTAGATTATTTTTTATATTTTATATTTTATAGTTTTAATTTATTATTTGTTTATTTATTTTATTTATTTTAGTTCTTTCGGATTTGATCATTTTTTAGGAGATCAGAAACGTTGGCAACATCAAATTTAAGCTACATGGTCAAATGCAAATGAACTAAAAAATAAATCACTATGGACTGTGAAAGTTTAATGAATTTAATGAATTTAATTATTTTCTAATCTCCTTTCACATACTCTCTTGCCCTAATGATGGATCATGGTGTTCTCTCACTTTCTCTCTTTCGTTGATGATGGATCATGGTGTTTGATCTAAAGCTTGACAACATCAAAAAGCTACATGGTCAAATCGAGAAGAACTAAAAACAAATCACTATGGACTGTGGAGGTTTCATGATAGATTTATTTATTTGATTTTTAGATTTTTTAAATAGTTTATATTTTTTTTTTATTTAGTTGTTTATTTTTTTAATTATAATTTTATTTTTTTTATTATAATTTTAATATTTTAAATTTTTTAATTATTTATTTTTAATTTATTTATTTATAAGTTTTTTTAAGATTTAGTTTTAGTAACACATGGGGGATTATTTTGATCGTCATTTTGCTTGTTTTTGTCTACTATTTTTTTTAGTGTCTATTGTCATACTGCAATTATTGTAAAATTCTTTATGTTTATTATGGTCTCAGCCAACCTCAGTCTAGTAATGGATGTTGATGTTGAAGCTTTGATGACTAGCGATGATAGCACCCCTAAAAGAACATCCTAGGAAATTTCTTCCCAAAGTATTTCACAATGTTCATCTTTTAGTAACCCTAATGTTGTTTTTCCCATTCAAGATTTTGATAGTGCATTCCTACGGCTTGAACAATTTACTTTGATAGGGTATTTAGTGAGGAGGATTCCACCTGAAAGCATACTTGACAACTAGGTCACCAAGACCTTAGCCCCTTATTGGGTCCATCTTGATGCCATCTAGAATCTCACCAAAGGCTTTTCTTGTTTCATTTTGCTGAGTCTAACCATGTTTTGATCATTCTCCGACATGGGCCTTGGCATGTGATGTCGGTTTTGCTTTTCTTTCAGCCATAGTTAAGAGAATTATTTGTCGTTGATGACAAGAAGCTCAAGGTCTTAGTTTATATTGAATTACTCAATATGCCTTTGCCATATTGGTCATTTTCACAAACCATTGTCCAGTCAATTAGTAAGGTTGTTTGTGTTGTCAAGCCTGACTAGTTTCATCATGCTCGCCTTCGGAAGAGGGTTTATGTACAATTTGATTCGTCTTGAGACCTCAAGGACACTATTGGCATTCAAATATGAGGTAATTTTCACTAACAAGGAGTGCTCTATATTAATCTACTTGATACTTGTTTTCAGTGCTAGTCTTCAATACATAAGATTAAGGATTTGTTTAGTTATTTTTTATTTATTATTTATGTATTTTTCATTTTTCTTATTTTAAATTATTTTATTCATATTTTTATTATATTTTTTATTTTTTTATTCATTTATATTGTTAATATTTTTTATTTTTATTTTTATTTATTTCTTTACTATTTAATTTTTTAATTTTGTTTAAGATTTGGTTTTTATAACATATGGGAGATTATTTTGATTGTCATTTTGCTTGTTTCTACCCACTATCTATTTTTTTAGTGTCTATTGTCATACTGCATTTTTTGTGAAAGTCTTTATGTTTATTATGGTCTTAGCCAACCTCAGCCCAGTAATGGATGCTGGCATAAAGAACTTCCTAGGAAATTTCTTCCCAACGTCTTTCATGACATACATCTTATGGTACCCCTAATGTTGTTTAAACCATTCACTATTTTGATAGTGCATGTTTGTGGCTTAAACAATTTACTTTGATAGGGTATTTTGTGGGGAGGATTCCACTCAAAAGCATGCTTGACAACTAGGTCACAAAGACCTCAACCCCTCATGAGGTCAATCTTGATGGCATCTAGAATCTCACCAAAGGCTTTTTTTATTTCGCTTTTTTTAGTCTAACCATGTTTTGACCATTCTCCAACATGGGCCTTGGTATGCCATTCCGTTTTTGCTTGTTTTTCTGCCATAGTCAAGAGACTTCTTTGTCTTTGATGACAAGAAACTCGCAGTCTTGGTTTTGATTGAATTCCTCGATCTCCCTTTGTCATGTTGGTCTTTTTTGCAAATTGTTGCCCAACCCATCAATAAGGTTGTGTGTGTTATCAAGAAGGTGACTAGTTTTATCATGCTCGTGCTCAGAAGAGGGTTTGTGTAAAATTTGATTTGTCTTGAGACCTCAAGGACACTATTGACTTTGAAATATGATGTCTTTGTCACTCACAAATAACGCTCTATTTGAATCTATCCATTACTTGTTTTAAGTGCTAATCTTCAGAACATAAGATTAAGGATTGCCTTCTAGATTCCTTGCGAGTTAAGACTTCCTCTAAGGAGTCTGAACCTTCACATTCATCTAAGGCCCCTAAAGTTGAGGAGGGTTTGGCAATAGTTTCTTGAAATAGGAAGAATTCTTCATTTGCTTTGTCCTCTCAGAAGCAACAAGGTTCGAGCCTCAATGTTAAGCTCTCAGCCAAAATCTCTTTTTCATTCTTACAACCCATTCTAGACGTTTCAAGGTCAGAAAAGGAGCTCCCAAAAAGCCCAAGGTGTCTTATCTTAGCTTCTAGATGGCATCAATTTTTCTTTACACAATAGCTTCTCCTCGCTTGGGAATAAGGGCACCATACATGAAATTGAATCATGAATTGTATGTCATGAAATATCTAATGTCTTATCAAACTCACAAAGAAGTATTTTGTGCAATATACTTGATAGAAATATCTTGGTTTATGGTACAGTCATGATTAGGAGGAACCTTAAGGAGATCAATACCGACCATGCAACATGAGTGAAACACAATAGAAACAAGACAAGATGAAGAACGTAATGCAAAACTGATTGATTGATATCATGAAAACTAATTACAATCAACCAATAACACGCGGGCTAGAAGATTCAGCTCACTGGTCTGAATACATACAAGCTCAATTACAGTGTTGGTTAACTCTAGGCCCCTTGATCTTAAGATAGATTTTCTATGTTCTAAAAACTGATTTCTAAAAGCTCAATTACATTGATTTATATGATCTAGAGGGATCCACATCATCCCAGATTGAATCAAAGGCCGATGAAAAAAATGAAACGTGCAAACCACCAGGTCCACTTCCGCTAAAAAGAATACTCCAGAAAATGCAAAGGATGAAGTGCGGACCAAGGGGAAGGTTGTTCAAATGCCAAGGAATGTTGGAAGAAACAAACTGATCCTTCGCAAGCTATGAAAAGAATCCTGAAGAATTTCCAATAGCAGAAAAGGTCCAAGTGGTTCCGGAGTACTAATCCAGAAAACTGTGTCAAATTTTAAAAGTGATAACTTGCCAGAGAAAGATCCAAATGTACCACTGAATTAGGGTAAGGTAGATAATAGTGTCCACAAGCAAAGTCCAGCTCCACGAGATCCTATGAGAATATTTAGAAAGAAATGTTGAAACTGCAAAATAGGATACAAACCAAAAAGAAATGTTTTTGGTTGATGCAAGATTGCCAAGAAGCAGGGATGTTCCTGCACTAGTTTAGATGCTTTTTGGGTTCAGGATGTCAAATTTTCTCCATTCATGTTTTCTCCAGCATGTAGGGTTATTTTTCCAATGGGCTTGGTTTTCACCTCCAATCATGAGGTCAGGCAGGGAGGTGTTACCACTCTCCTTGCACCATGCTCGCAGTCTTCTATTGTGGCTTTTAGGTTAGATCATACTCAACAACTTGTTTGGATCATTATGTCAATGGAAAACCATTCCTTTGGGTCCATTAATGTTCATGCTTTGTGTGATGTTGTTGAGAGGATCTTTTCTATGTCGATGGATTGCATATTCATTGACACCAAGTACTTTGGTGTTTTGCGATGATTTTAGCATGATCGAGGTTGTCTCTGAGATAGAAGGTTTAATTCTTTTTCGATGGATAACTGGTGAACAAGAAGCCTAGTTTTGTACATGCATAATAACTTGGGGCTCTTTGATCCCAACACTAACTGCCACCGTCCCCATGACATTTGGTATATGTGGAGTGATTTCTTTGTTGAGTCATCAACCCATATTGGCTCACATTCAACAGGTTGGGAATTTAGAGAGTTGTCTAACTCGTCAAATTGGGTGGTTTACTTGGTGGGATGGTGTCATTCAATGCACAACGTGCTTTCTCAAGATTTATGGTCAATAAATAGCCATGTATCGATTGTAGTTGTATGAAGCTAGCTCCCTAGATCTCCTCCATGACATAGAGGTGCTTGTCATAAATCCTTTCTCTCCTACCCTATAGGTTAGGGTTGATCAGCTTCACCACGAGAAGCAAATTGTTGATAGCCATGTTGTATGTGGTGCCTAGATTAAAGCTAGGCTTCATTGACATAAGGTTCAAGATCTTGCTCCCAAGAAATTCTTCTGGGCTCTTCAAGTACATCATTCCTCCTTGGGCATCAAGAGAATTAATAAAGGCTAGTCTATGCTCTCTGAGCTATCAGACATTCTCTAGATGTTTGTTTGGGCTATGTATCTATCTCACCATTTTTGCTTTCTCAAGATTTATGGTCAATAAATAGCCATGTATCGATTGCAGTTGTATGAAGCTAGCTCCCTAGATCTCCTCCATGACATAGAGGTGCTTTTCATAAATCCTTCCTCTCCTATCCTATAGGTTAGGGTTGATCTGCTTCACCGCGAGAAGCAAATTGTTGATAGCCATGTTGTATGTGGTGCGTAGATTAAAGCTAGGCTTCATTGACTTAAGGTTCAATATCTTGCTCCCAAGAAATTCTTCTGGGGTCTTCAAGCACATCATTCCTCCTTGGGTATCAAGAGAATTAATAAAGGTCAGTCTTTGCTCTCTAAGCTATCGGACATTCTCTAGATGTTTGTTTGGGCTATGTATCTATCTCACCATTTATATGTATATGTATCTCTCTCTACCCCTATATCTACCCCTCTGTTTACCTCTCTCTATATATCACCTCTTATTTCTATCTTTATCTTTCTATATCTCCCTCTCCTCTCCATATCCCTCTCTTTCTCTATTTCCATCTCCATCTCTATCTTTATTTTCACCTCAACCTCTATATCCTCAATTCTTTCTTTATCTCTCTTACTCTTCCCCATTTTATCTCTTCCTCTTTCTCAATCTCTCCCTATTGTAAATATAACATGCCTATTGATAATGAAGTTTGATTATTTTCTTGGTTTAAAGATTTAAATTTAGTCATGTTTAGATCACTACAAATGGACATACTTGATTTGAAGCTACCACTTCTCTATTGCGACCTTTGTTGTGCAAACCACATCATTTTCTAAAATTTCTACCAACTGATCCCAAGTATGAAAAATATAGTAATTTTTTCTAGTTGACCTTCCACAACTCTTCGACGTACCCATTGCACACTAAGGTGCAATTGCTAGTTTATGTAAAGTTTGGATACAATTTTACTCAGATCTTTCAACATTTTTCCTCACATGAGTAATCTATCCAGTTGTCTTTTTATTTTATGTTAATTCATTTATGTTTGGTCCCTAGCCCAAATTTAGTAATTGGAGAGATACCTCCAATTTGTCAAGCTGCAGAATCCAACAGAATTGTAAATATTCATGTTCCTTCACATATATTCTTCCTTATAAACTCAAAAAAATTTATTTTTTAGTTTTTAATTATTTCTTTAATTTTCTAATTTATTATTATTGTTTTGAATTTATTTATTTATTTAATTTATTTTATTATTTTTCATATTTTATTTAATTTTTTAAAAATTTTTATTTACAATCTACTTTGATAGGGTATTTTATCAAGAGGATTTTACTCGAAAGCATGCTTTGTGATTTTGTCACCAAGACCGAGGTCCCTCATGGGTTAAATCTTGATGGCATCTAAAATCTCACCAAAGGATTTTTATTGCTTCGCTTTGCTGAGGCTAATCATCTTCAAGCCATTCCTCAACATGGGCCTTGGTATGTCCGGTTGTCTTTGCTTATTTTTATCAATGTAAAAATAGGTTTCGAGTGGGCCCAAAACCCCCAATAATAGGTTTTGAAAGGACCTCAAACCACCTATTATTCCAGACATCTAGAGGCCTCTAACCAAGATGTTGTACGAGAGGTAAGAAAAGATTCACAACAACCAACTAGAAGCCAAATGTCAGTCAAACATTAGAAGATAGATGTTACATATTGGGCTGGATGCAGTGGTTCTTGGTGCAACACTCCAGTTAGGGTCTCATTGCAATATGCTATGTCCTGCATCTGTGTGCACGTGATCAAAATTCAAAATATATAGTTGATATATATGCTATGTCAACATATGGTTTTTATACAAAATATATATGATATGTCAACATATAGTTTATTTTATTTTCTACAAAATATAAATTTTATGTGGTGGCTTGCTAAGCTTTTTATGTGGGTGTGAGAAGGGATTGTTGAGTATGAAGGAATAGTTTAGGAAAGTACTCCTTAATCCAAATAAGTCATTTTCTTCTCATGGAATGTCTTAAGAAAATTTAAAAATATATATAATCTAATTTAATATTGTCACATCTAAAGCGTGCCGAATGTACTTCGAAGATATGCTATGACATAAAGAAGATTGTTAAGGTGATGTCAAGTCTTGATCCATGAGGGTAGGAAAACATAGATGCATTGGTATAAAAAGTTCCATTCAACTTGGAGGAAATGGATAATTACCTAAGGGGATAATGTGAGATTGTATCATGTTAAAATTATGATACAAATAGCTTTGGAAAAGGGATGATGAAATGGTTAAGTATGGGAAATTGTAGAGATAGATATAACACCAAGGGAAGAACACTAGAACTAATTTTAGCACTATGGATTAATCCAAGACTCAAAATTACACTAAGAGGTACCCCTTACCTCTTAAATTAATTCCATAGGTGGGTTTATCCTCCAATATAGTGCCATTGGTTAGCTAATCATGTGAACTTCCATGATAAGTATGATTACCATACACTTTCATAACATGCATGTGTGGTTTCAAAAGGTTAACATGTTCATGTGAATTTGAAAGAAAGGAATGTTTTGACTTTTGCAATAGGTGTTAGGGTTTAATTTGACTTGGTTCTAGCATTATAGTGACAAACCTTGTGGTTTAGGCTCTATAAACAAAATATATACTCATTTTATTTATTTCCTACTATCATCTTTATATTCATTGCTAATGAAAATGCACAAAGTAATGTTTAATAAGGCAAATTGTATTATTAGGAAGGGCGAGATGCATTTATACAACATGACCTCATGTTTGAGTCTCGAAACCAATCCATATCGTCAACGCATGTGTCTAGACTAACCATGTCTAGTTTCACTCCATACAAGCTCGAATGGAAAAAATTTCAATGTTGACCCCACTCACATGTCACTATGCGGGGTCTACATGAGGATATGCTATTTTTTTGGGAATGAAATAAGCAAAGATATGATCAAATAATATCTGATCTTAAATAGTCATAGAGTAATTAGGATTTGATCATACAAAAAACTTCTAGGAGAGCTACAATAGTTGTAACATCATGAATTAACAACATTAAAAAGTACACCGTGAATTAATTATGTAATGACATAAAAATTGAAAACATCATGAATTAATTATGTAACCATATAGGTTAAATATAATTTTATCAAGAAATCAATGTCAAATAGATAATATAATCACATAAATCATACATTTCAATGTCATTGATCTTGTTCTTCATCCAACTCTTTGTCTATATTATCCAATCCAAATTCCACATTGTAAGGATTGGTCATATCATCATCATCGTTATTGATATCAGTTTCAGGTATTGTCATCATCCACATGGATATCATCTTCATGAACATTAAATCCTACATCATCATGATCTAGTGCATCCTCTTTGACATCTTTGTCAGACACATCATCAACTAACTCTTGATCCTGATCATCAGATACATCATCTTCTAGTTCTTTGGTATCTTCTTCTTCCATCACATTATACTTTACCATCCTTCTTCTTGGATCATGTCTAACAACAAATAACCAATCCGGTTTACTTGGAACCTCTACATAAAATACTTGCTCACATTGTCTTGGAAGAACATAGGGATTATTTCTAGATTGATCAATCAACCTTGTTTTAACCATGGTAAATCGTTTATCACATTCAATAAAAATTCTCTCGGGATCATTTTCATTCAATCGTACCTTGTACCATTGGACGACCAACATAACTAATTTGAACAACTTAAAGTCAAACTCAAATATATCATCCAAAATCCCATAGTATCAATTTTCTAAGACTTCTTGATGTATGTCGCTTCTAGATGAAACATTAGTCACCTGAAAGACTGTAGTTATCCCAGAATGACAAGTATTCTTCGTCTCATCCAATTTTTTGATTCAAAATTTATGACCATTGCACCAGAAATCCTTGTGGTGTTTTACCTCTAATATGTCAAACATGTAAAAATTATTGCATTGTTAGTTGATAAATTAAATCAGTATAAAGACATATAATTAACAACTTCTCAATGGACGATATTCATGCCCCCATTCAGCATGACCATGCTACCTACAATGTTTCTCATCTTTTGTAATTAAAAGTCTTCTCATCTTTAAGACCTTGCAAATATTGCAAGGACAATAGCATTTCCCATCACCGTTTCTTTTTAATTCACCCCATAATCTAGCAATTGTCTCTTCATTTTGTTCTGGAATAATATTATCTGAGATGATTTTTCTTTAACAAGATTGAATTTTTAGATATTTAAAAAATATCAAAATCACACTCCAATAATTTTATAATCATAGACAAGTAACAAAATCTAATAATTTTGATGTTTTTCACGAAAAAAAATTGGCCTATAACAAACTATTGTAAGAATAGAAAATTCTCAAGTATAAAAAAATTTAACGTTTTCACCAAGATGCCATAAACAATTCTTAAAGGCAGAGCAACACCAACTTGAAGTTTGCAATTAAAGAACTTATCATTCAACCAATAAAGTTCAGAATTACCATTATGAAACCTCCCAAGTATATGCAAATTTGATTACAATGGAACGAGCTGAAGAGTCAGCCACAAAAGTGCATACATTTAATTTGACAGAAGGTAAAAGACCCTCAAAGGTCATGAATCGCAAGCCTGAGAACTAACTCTACTATTGACAATTAATTGCAGCAAAAATAGGGGCATAAACCATTATCAAAACACATCCAGTGCTGCAATAAGTCTTCCCAATGAATTAATTCAACCGACATCCCTATTATAACTGCTTGTTCAATCAAATCATATTCAAAATCATATCTATAGCAATTAAAAAATATTTGGCAGAACACCAACAAGTGCTAACCATATACTCGTCAGCCCACAAATTAAGGTGGTGCTAACCATTTGCCTCTTGGCCCACAAATTTTTGTGTATGTTGAAATAGCGATGAAAATCAAGGAGCATCTGAATTTTGATGAACGTCGAGCATAAATTTAAAATAAAAATAAAATTTTCACATTAAATATGTAGGTACTCGATGATACAATTAATTATTGGACTTTCATCAAAAAGGTTCATCGGATTTTGTAGTCAAATGAGTTAGTGTTAGTAGTAACTATATTGGAATATGGGTCTGGTCATTATCTTTTTTTCTCAAAAGAGTCTATTGGTAAGAATTAGATATCCATATACTCTCTATGTGTCTCCATCATTAGTTTTTTAATAGTTTCACAATCCTTAGTATTATGAAATAGAATTTTTTGAATCTCATGCCACATACCTGTATCTTGTTGTGTCTTCTTTCGCACCCTATGTCTTCTTTCCCAGTGATTTTAAAACAAACTGGTTGACTATATTCTTCCCTACAAACTTACTGTTACTTTCACCTTTGACTAATTCACAAAATACACTCTCGTCCCTTTTGTTATGTGAATTTTTCTCCAAGAGAAAATAAGTGATGAAACGACCCTTTTATAATTAAAAAGGGGGATAAAAATAAAGGATATTATAATTCTTTGGTTTAAAGAAAGGTTAATAAAGAATGTTTGTGAAAAAAAATCTCTTAAAAGAGAGTTATAATTATATTTATTAAAGGGTGAATAAAGGTCACCTTTTCGAAAGGGTGTGATGGATTGGAAACCACCCGTTTAAAAGTTATATAAGTCATTTATATGAGACTAGGAAGGGGGCATGGAGATCACTAAAGGAAGAAGAAGAAGGTGGCTTGGTGGGCTATGGGAATGGGAGGAAATATAAGAATTTAGAGGGCACAAAGGAATGAAGGATAAGGTCATTGGTTGGCATGGGCATTGGAGAAGGGGCAAACAACGTGTGTCCAACTCAGGGTATGGTGTATACTTGAGAGTGTCCTAGCCAGGGCTGTGTTTATTTCATGTCATGAAGGCATGCCAGGTTTTGTGTAAGAACTTGTCCTCCTAGATTGTTTACTTGTCATAAAAGAGCCTAGACCTGTGACTATTCCTTTGAATTGTAGATAATATGGTTGGTTCTATGTAAGAATCAGCTTCTTCTCTGGGGTGCCATAGCCATAAAGGACCCACGGCAACTGGAATCTTCTTGTAGTGAGAATGACTATTCCAAGTGCTCAAGATTAAGATAAGTAATGGAAAACCTCAAGTGATTCTATAAGATATTGATAATGCTTTATATGTGATTTGTTGATAATATGGTTATATTAAGTGGTTATGTTATTCGATTTATTGTGTTATCAATTTGCTTATTAATTATTATCGAATTATTACATGTTATATTTATATAGTTACTTACATATAATTTAATGATAATTACCTGTAATTAATGAGCTTTATATTAACATTTAATCTATTAAATCTGCTATAAATAATTAATTAAGTCTTGGAGAAAAGTGCCTTTACACCTTTCTACTTGAATTTTTCCTCAATTTTTAAAATATACTTGAAGGCACTTGCTAATGTTTCCATATCAAGGAATTCTGGTTTGGTTTGATTATACCTATGAAGCCCACTTCAATACTTCAAAACTTGATATTTGTCAGAATATTGGATGCCAATTTTCACCAAAAGTGCATGAAATGTGTTAGTATGTACACTTGAAGTTATTGGTCCCTCAGTTAGAGAAATTGCGATTGCATGTATTTTTATTCATAGGCTTCTTCAAGAAAATACTCTTCTTTTATGTGCTCCATGAATTCTTCACATGTGATTTTTTCATCAAAATCTACATCAAATTCCTTTCCAACTTGTCCTTCCTTGGATGACAACTTAGGTTCCCATGATTGCTTCACACGACTCTTAGTTTTAAAGAGGAAAAAAGTGATTTTATAAACATCTAAGAAATGAGTGATAGAAAAATACCTTTCAAGTTTTAATAACAAGTCATCAAAAACATCCACATTATTTTTTTCCTTCAAAAGTTTGGATATCAAAAATTACATACACCCTGAATGGAGTATGTCTACCAAATGGTGGGTTTGTTGAATTTATTTGTGAACTTCGATTTTCTAGCATTCAAGAGAATTGTTCCATCATTTCCTCATGTTGTTTGTTTAGTGAATTTTCAACCTACATTTTAAATAGATCATCTAATATGTCAAGTTTTTAGTTAAACATTTGTAATCGTGTGTGTTTCAAAGGAAGGTAATAAGAAGGATATCTTGTTTCTAACCCAATTCTTTGGTATGTTGATCGTGTCCAATGGAAAGAGAACACAATCTACGATACTAGTAATTTGAATTATTATTTTGGATTACAATGCTTAGTGTATAGCCTATAGTATTATATACCTTTCACGATGAAACTGAGAACAACAAACTCGTAAGGATGTGTATGCAGCTCAAAACGGTAGTTTATTAGAGCTTTAAAAAATTAGTTTATAAAGTTTGGAAAGGATTCCAACAATCACCACATCCCTTTGGAATTCAAAGTGAAAAATTTGGATGTGAATAATTACAATAAAATGAAAAATATATAAAAATACTATATATTTTATTACTCCAACTTGGGAGGGTCATAACATTTTGCTTTAATGCTCAAAATCTAAATATTCTTAAACTATTGAAATGATCTCCAAGAGCTCTAGTTTTGGTCCCTTAAATCAAATTCTTATGCTTACCCTATTCAGTTTAATGGATTAACAACATTTTCCATAACAATGTGAATTACTGAAAGATTAAAATAACAAAAAAAAATGGATTCTCAATATTTTGCATAATCACTTGTTCCAACAACACTAGAGTGCTCCTAAATTGCTATTTGATCAATTAGTTTCAATTATTTTGTTTTTTTCATTTATAATAAGCTTTTCTTTTCTTTTCAATAACTAGTACAATAGAATGATTTCTTTTAGACATTTAACTACTCTTTACCTTCAATTAGATCTATAGGTGCAAAATTAATTTAGGTCGCATCTTTTGTCATGGATTTGAATCTTGAAAATTGAAATTTAAATATTTTAATTTTGCCTCATGGTTTCCTCCCTTTCTAGTTGTTATGAGTGAATTAAAGAGGCTCCTTTAGAATAGGATCGTATATTGAAAAACCAAGGTCGTAATTCAGAAGAATCATATGAGATAGATAGAGGAACTTATTCACCACATATATAATTTGATGCAAGTTAGTAAAATAACTACATAAAATTTTTATAATCCTCTTAAGATCATACTATATGTTTTTTGCTCTAACATCAGCTCATCATTATTGAATCAATTCATGTAGGGGTTTCATTGAGGAGAATTTCACTCTTTGTAATTCAATAATTTTCTTATTTAAGTGTTTATAAACATAGGTTTATAAGATAAATCAAATTCTAGTTATTGTCGAATTTAGAGTTGCATATCAAGTTTGATTCTATGCATGTATAAAATGGCCTCGTGCTCACAAAAATGAACAAGAAATTATACAATTTTACCATTTTACAAGTCAGTAAATTATAGAAAAATGAATAAAAATAAAATTTACCGATTCTTTTTATATCATTAAACTGTTCCACTTTACTTTTAAACTACGATAAAACTGATCATTCTCCAAAAGCCGGCTGATCGTTTTTGCTAGTAAATTACATTTGTTTGAGAGAAAACACCAAGCTAATTCAAAAAACCGTTACATTCAACGTCTCCCAAAGTAATTCAAAAAACCGTTACATTCAACGGTATCAGAAATAAACAAATTCTTACAAATTTAAATTGGTGTTTTGCCACCCGGTTTTGAGTGGGAAACAACCGTTACAAATTAAACTGGAAACATCTAATTATCCCAGGTAATCAAAGCATACATGCTTCATCTAATTGCTGGCATAATAAGCTGCCCAAATTCAATTCTTCATCCACTGGTGATGATGATGCTTTGCTAATCTCTTTGACCCATCTAATTGCTTAGGCAGGTCTTTGATTTCGATAAGCTGAACCGTGCGTTGCTTCTTCACTGCAGTTCAAATAATTAGAGATTCATTATGACTATTAGTAGGTCACCCACTTGATAATTCAGAAACAAGATCAAAATTAGTTCAAAGAAACACAAACCCTTTTCAGCTTGTCGGTACCCTTCTTGAAGCCTTCTCTTTGCTCCTTCAATCCTTTCTCTTACAGATTTATCATCAAGAGCAGGAGAGTTTGATTTCTGCATAAAAAACATGAAATATACATAACAGAAACATCCAACAAATATGGAATGCACATCATTTGTGCTTAAAACTTAGTAAATGTAATCAACATGCACATCAGATTTCAATTTTAAAGTCTTCAATTCCATTTTGTTTGCTTACATGTGATGAAGGAAGTGGAAGAGAGCTAGGCTTGTTGAAATCTAACTTTTGGTGCAAATTCTGCTTCTGGCTTACAACTCGCCGTCTCCTATGATTGATCACAATGTGATTTTGAGCACCACTTTTTGTTTCTTGTTTGCTATACTGTCTGTCATCCAGTTTGAATGGCTGCTCTATTCTATGATTATGGATTTGCTCCACTGAAAACAAAGTGAAAATTTATGTAAATTGTGCTAATTTGGAAGGAGAAATGAATGGGAATAATTATTAGTTTGAGAGCACACCTGCGGCTGCCATGGTATCTACAGCAACTTCTCCAGCACTTTTCATCCATTCATCTGCAACTTCTCTCCACCTTCTGCAAAGTGCAATGCATGCCATTAAAAGTGCAACATATAAAAGCATAAAGCTGTTTTGAATATCAAATATGCTTCCATCTCAATCCCTACAGCTATTGTGACTAAGAGAACCTGTTGATCAGGTAAAGCTGGAATTCATCAAGAAAATTAAACGTTTAGGTAGAAACACCATTTTCCCCTATATTAAACATTTAAACAAGATTCAATTCTGCCAAGGGAGGAAACAAGATTTACCTGACAAGCTTCTTCGCCATGGAGCTAATTGGTTTGGACTTGTGCTTCTGCAAGCATTTGACATTTCTGCCAATCATAGTTTCCTGTATGTAATTTATAATTGAACAGTGAGAGAAGGTCAAAGAAATGTTAAAATTAAACTCCACTCCCAGTTCCACCAAGAACAAGAAAATATATAAACCCAATAGCTAATTCAACACGAAGCTGAAGCTAGATTGCATTATCTACAAACCCAATAACATGTAAACTTAGAATACTCATTTACCTTTAGGATTTCAATAGACAATGCCATCGACTCCATTCTTCTCAGTGAGTCGCCCAGTTGGTTTTCCGACTGTAAAGTGCAACACAAACATTGCTTCTTAACAGAAATGAACAAGCCCTAATTTCAATACCATTCAGCTTTCGATGTATTTGTAAATCCCTATTTCTTCAAACGAGCAGAAAAAATGAAAATTCACTGAGACATTAATGAAAAATGAGCAGTGCTGCAAGAAATGAAAGTCTTACCTCATCTTGATTTGAAAGAATGTGTTTTATATTGAACACCTCTTTCACTATTTCACATTCTTTAGGCACAGGCACAGTTATGGTTTGATAGCTATTGATCCTCTCTGCAATATCATTGACCTTTTTATGAATACCATCATCTTCATCTTCAGCAGATGATCTTGATGCGTAAACCATCTCTGCTATTTTATCCCTCCTCTTCACTAATTCCTGAGGGCAATCACACGCTGCAACATCGATTGCATGTTCAATCAAGCTGCATATATCACTCTCTGCGCTCTCAAAAAACATCCTCCATTCTTCTACCAATCCCATTTTAACACTATGCCCTGCTATTTAACTTTGATTCTCAATCCTGCTCACAACATAATCAAATTTGAAACTTCAATACATTAAAAACATCAAATTACCAACCAAAAATTAGCAGTAGCAGCTTTTAAATTTTAGTCACCTCAAATTGAAACCGCTCCACGAAAATTCTGAGTAGACCAGAACTCAAATTCTTTTAAACCAATAGCGAGAATGCGAAATGGATTGAATTCGAAATGCAGGCAGAGAACTTTTTAAAATGGGCGTGGTACTGATTTTTTTTAAATGGGAGTGGTCTTGCGTTTTTCAAATATATGCTATTTTGGGCAATGCAAAGTCATTTTTGAAATATATTTAGTCACTCACAAGCACATGCATGTAAATATGTACATACCCGTGTAATCCTGCTTTACTCACTCACAAGCACATGCATGTAAATATAACAAATAGCCGTTGCCGAAAAGAATAGTTAAAAAGTACAACAGAACAATTAATTATAATCATTTGTGAATTCATTTATGCTTGGCAAATTATTGTTATTCTTCATGTTCCTTCACATATACTCTTCATTACAAACTCAAAATTGTTTTTGATTTTTTAAATTCTTAATTATTTTTAATATTGTAATTTATTTATTTAATTTATTATATTTTAGATTATTTTTCGGTTTTTCATTTTTATTTTTTATTATTTGTTTATATTTTTTTTATTATTTATTATTTTTCCATTTTTAATTATTTTGTTCATATTTTTTATTTTTTTGTTTATTTATATTTTTTATTTTAAAGTATTTATTTTTTAATTTCTATTGTTATTTATTTATTTACTATTTTTTTTTAAATTTTTTTTAAGATTTGTTTTTAATAACATATGGGAGATTATTTTGATTGTCATTTTGCTTGTTTCTATCTACTATTTTGTGGGGAGGATTCCACGCGAAAGCATGCTTGACAACTAGGTCGCCAAGAGCTCAACCCCTCGTGAGGTCCATCTTGATGGCATCTAGAATCTCACCAAAGGCTTTTTTTGTTTCGCTTTTTCTGAGTCTATCCATGTTTTGACCATTCTCCAACATGGGCCGTGGTATGTCATGTTGTTTTTGCTTCTTTTTCTGCCATAGTCAAGAGACTTCTTTGTCTCTGATGACAAGAAGCTGACGGTCTTGGTTTGGATTGAATTCCTCGATCCCCCTTTGTCATGTTGGTCATTTTTGCAAACTGTTGCACAGTCCATTGGTAAGGTTGTCTATGTTGTCAAGAAGGTGACCAGTTTTAGCGTGCTCGCACTTAAAAGAGGGTTTGTGTAAAATTTGATTTGTCTTGAGACCTCAAGGACACTATTGACTCTAAAATATGAGGTCTTTGTCATGCACAAAAAGTGCTCTACTTGAATCTATCCAATACTTGTTTTTCAGTGCTAGTCTTCGGAACACAAGCTTAAGGATTGCCTTTTAGCTGCCTTGCAAGTTAAGACCTCCTCTAAGGAGTCTGAACCTTCACACTCCTCTAAGGCCCCTAAAATTGATGAGGGTTGGGAAATAGTTGCTTGAAATTGGAAGAGTTCTTCATTTGCTTTGGCTTCACACAAGCCACAAGGTTCCAGCCTCAGTTTTAACCTCTTAGCCAAACTCTCTTTGCCATTCTTACAATCCATTCTAGACATTTGGAGGTTAGAAAAGGAGCTCCCAAAAAGTGCAGGGTGTCTTATTTTAGCTTCTAGATGGCATCAATTTTTCTTTGCATAATAGCTTCTCCTCCCTTGGGAATAAGGATACCATGCATGAATTTGAATCATAAATTGTATGTCATGAAATATCTAAGGTCTTATCGACATCACCAAGAAGTATTATGTGTGAGCTACTTGATAGAAGTATCTTGGTTTATGGTGCAGTCACGGTTGGGAGGGACCTTGAGGAGATGAACCCGGACTGTGCAACAGGAGTGAAACAAAACAAAAACAAGAAAAGTTGATGGAGGTAATGCAAAACTGATTGATTTATATCATGAAAACTAATTACAATCAGCCAACAACACATGGGATACAAGATTCAGCTCACTGGTCTGAATATATACAAGCTCAATTACAGTGTTGGACAAATCTAGGCTCCTTGATCTCAGGACAAATCTTCTATGTTCTCAAAAGTGTTTTCTAAAAGCTTAAATACATTGATTTATATGATCTAGATGGATCCACATCATCCCAAGGAGAATTAAAGGTAGATGGACAAAATGAAACGTGTAAACTAACAGGTCCACTTCCGCTAAAAAGAATACTCCGAAAAATACAAAGGATGAAGTACGGACCAGAGGGAAGGTTGCCCACATGCCAAGGAATATTTGTAACAACAAACCGAATCTCCGCAAGCTACAAAAAGAATCTTGAACGTTTTCCAATAGGAGAAAGGTCCAAGTGTACTACGGACTTAGGGTAAGGAAGATAATCATGTCCACAAGCAAAATCCAGGTCCACGAGATCTAGTAAGAAAATGTAAAAAGAAATGTTGAAACTGCAAAACAGGAAATAAACTGAAAAGAAATAGTTTTGGTTGATGCAAGATTGCCAGGAAGAAGGAATGTTCCAGGACTAGGCTAGATGGTTTTTGCGTTCAGGAAGTCAATTCTTTTTCACTCATGTTTGCTCCAACATGTAGGATTATTTGGCCAAAGGGCTTGGTTTTCTCTTCTAAACATGAGGTTAGGCAGGCAGGTGTTGCCACTCTCCTTGCACCATGTTGGCAGTCATCTATTGTGGCTTCTATGTTACATCCTACTGAACAACTTTTTTGGATGGTTATGCCAATGGACAATCATTCCTTTGGGAACATTAATGTTCATGCTCCATGTGATGTTGTTGAGAGGATCTTATCTATGTCGATGGATTGCATATTCATTAACACCAAGTACTTAAGTGTTGTGCGATGGTTTTAACATGGCCGAGGTTGTCTCTGAGAAAGAAGGTTTAATTCTTTTTCGATGGAAATCTAGTGAACAAGAAGCTTGGTTTTGTACATGTTTAATAAATTGGGGCTCTTTGATCCCAACACTAACCGCCACCATTCCCATGACATTTGGCACATGTGGAGTGATTTCTTTGTTGAGTCATCAACCCATGTTGGCTCACATTGAATGGGTTTGAAATTTAGAGAGTCCCTTTGACTTGGTAAATTGGGTGGTTTACTTGGTGGGATGGTGTCATTCAATGCAGAAATTTCTTTCTTTGAATGGTGTCATTCAATAATAACTTTTTATTATTATTTATTTATTAATTAATTTATTATATTTTAGATTATTTTTTATATTTTATATTTTATTGTTTTACTTTATTATTTGTTTATTTATTTTATTTATTTTTAGTTCTTTGGGATTTGATCATGTAGCTTTTTTATGTTGCCAACATTTCAGATCAAACACCATGATCCTTCATGAGGGCAATAGAACAAGTGAGAGATTAGGAGATCAGAAATGTTGGCAACATCAAATTTAAGCTACATGGTCAAATACAAATGAACTAAAAAGTAAACCACTATGGACTGTGGAAGTTTCATGAATTCAATTATTTTAATTATTTTCTAATCTCCTTGCACATACTCTCTTGCCCTAATGATGGATCATGGTGCTCTCTCACTTGCTCTCTTTCATTGATGATGGATCATGGTGTTTGATCTGAAGCTTGACAACATCAAAATGCTACATGGTCAAATCGAGAAGAACTAAAAACAAATCACTATGGACTGTGGAGGTTTCATGAATTTAATTATTTGATTTATTTATTTGATTTTTAGATTTTTTAAATAGTTTATATTTTTTATTTATTTAGTTGTTTATTTTTTTAATTATAATTTTAATATTTTTAATTTTTTAATTATTTATTTTAAAGTTTTTTTAAGATTTAATTTTAGTAACACATGGGGGATTATTTTGATTGTCATTTTGCTTGTTTTTGTCTACTATTTTTTTTAGTGTCTATTGTCATACTGCAATTATTGTAAAATTCTTTATGTTTATTATGGTCTCAGCCAACCTCAGTCTAGTAATGGATGTTGATGTTGAAGCTTTGATGACTAGCGATTATAGCACCCCTGAAAGAACATCCTAGGAAATTTCTTCCCAAAGTATTTCATGATGTTCATCTTTTGGTACCCCTAATGTTGTTTTTCCCAATCAAGATTTTGATAGTGCATTCCTACGGCTTAAACAGTTTACTTTGATAGAGTATTTAGTGGGGAGGATTCCACCTAAAAGCATACTTGACAACTAGGTCACCAAGACCTTAGCCCCTTATTGGGTCCATCTTGATGCCATCTAGAATCTCACCAAAGGCTTTTCTTGTTTCACTTTGCCGAGTCTAACCATCTTTTGATCATTCTCCGACATGGGCCTTTGCATGTGATGTCGTTTTTGCTTTTCTTTCAGCCATAGTTAAGAGAATTCTTTGTCATTGATGACAAGAAGCTCAAGGTCTTAGTTTGGATTGAATTACTCAATCTGCCTTTGCCATATTGGTCATTTTCGCAAACCATTGTCCAGTCAATTAGTAAGGTTGTTTGTGTTGTCAAGCCTGACTAGTTTCATCATGCTCGCCTTCGGAAGAGGGTTTTTGTACAATTTGATTCATCTTGAGACCTCAAGGACAGTATTGGCATTCAAATATGAGGTAATTTTCACTCACAACGAGTGCTCTATATTAATCTACTTGATACTTGTTTTCAGTGCTAGTCTTCAATACATAAGATTAAGGATTTGTTTAGTTATTTTTTATTTATTATTTATGTATTTTTCATTTTTCATATTTTAAATTATTTTATTCATATTTTTATTATATTTTTATTTTTTTATTCATTTATATTGTTAATATTTTTTATTTTTATTTTTATTTATTTATTTACTATTTAATTTTTTAATTTTGTTTAAGATTTGGTTTTGACAACATATGGGAGATTATTTTGATTGTCATTTTGCTTGTTTCTACCCACTATCTATTTTTTTAGTGTCTATTGTCATACTGCATTTTTTGTGAAAGTCTTTATGTTTATTATGGTCTTAGCCAACCTTAGCCCAGTAATGGATGCTGGCATAAAGAACATCCTAGGAAATTTCTTCCCAACGTCTTTCATGACATACATCTTATGGTACCCCTAATGTTGTTTAAACCATTCAATATTTTGATAGTGCATGTTTGTGGCTTAAACAATTTACTTTGATAGGGTATTTTGTGGGGAGGATTTAACTCGAAAGCATGCTTGACAACTAGGTCACGAAGACCTCAACCCCTCATGAGGTCAATCTTGATGGCATCTAGAATCTCACCAAAGGCTTTTATTTCTTTCGCTTTTTTTAGTCTAACCATGTTTTGACCATTCTCCAACATGGGCCTTGGTATGCCATTCCGTTTTTGCTTGTTTTTCTGCCATAGTCAAGAGACTTCTTTGTCTTTGATGACAAGAAACTCGCAGTCTTGGTTTTGATTGAATTCCTCGATCTCCCTTTGTCATGTTGGTCTTTTTTGCAAATTGTTGCCCAACCCATCAATAAGGTTGTGTGTGTTATCAAGAAGGTGACCAGTTTTATCATGCTCGCGCTCAAAAGAGGGTTTGTGTAAAATTTGATTTGTCTTGAGACCTCAAGAACACTATTGACTTTCAAATATGATGTCTTTGTCGCTGACAAATAGTGCTCTATTTGAATCTATCCAATACTTGTTTTAAGTGCTAATCTTTAGAACACAAGCTTAAGGATTGCCTTCTAGATTCCTTGCGAGTTAATACTTCCTCTAAGGAGTCTGAACCTTCACATTCATCTAAGGCCCCTAAAGTTGAGGAGGGTTTCGCAATAGTTGCTTGAAATAGGAAGAATTCTTCATTTGCTTTGTCTTCTCAGAAGCCACAAGGTTCCAGCCTCAATGTTAAGCTCTCAGCCAAAATCTCTTTTTCATTCTTACAACCCATTCTAGACGTTTCAAGGTTAGAATAGGAGCTCCCAAAAAGCCCAGGGTGTCTTATCTTAGCTTCTAGATGGCATCAATTTTTCTTTACACAATAGCTTCTCCTCTCTTGGGAATAAGAGCACCATACATGAAATTGAATCATGAATTGTATGTCATGAAATATCTAATGTCTTATCGAACTCACAAAGAAGTATTTTGTGCAATATACTTGATAGAAATATCTTGGTTTATGGTGCAGTCATGGTTAGGAGGAACCTTAAGGAGATCAATACGGACCATGCAACATGAGTGAAACACAACAGAAACAAGACAAGATGAAGAAAGTAATGCAAAACTGATTGATTGATATCATGAAAACTAATTACAATCAACCAATAACATGCGGGCTACAAGATTCAGCTCACTGGTCTAAATACATACAAGCTCAATTACAGTATTTGTTATCTCTAGGACCCTTGATCTTAAGATAGATCTTCTATGTTCTAAAAATTGATTTCTAAAAGCTTAATTACATTGATTTATATGATCTAGAGGGATCCACATCATCCTAGATTGAATCAAAGGCCGATGAAAAAAATGAAACGTGTAAACCACCAGGTGTAAAAATAGTTTTCGAGTGGGCCCAAAACCCCCAATAATAGGTTTTGAATGGACCTGAAACCAACTATTATTTCCAGACATCTAGAGGCCTCTAAGCAAGATGTTGTACGAGAGGTAAGAAAAGATTCACAACAACCAACTAGAAGCCAAATGTCAGTCAAACAGTAGAAGACAGATGTTACATATTGGGCTGGATGCAGTGGTTCTCGGTGCAACACTCCAGTTAGGATCTCATTGCAGTATGCTATGTCATACATCTGTGTGCACGCGATCAAAATTCAAAATATATAGTTTATATATATGCTAAATATATATATGTCATGCATCTGTGTGCAGTATAGCTAATCATGTGAACTTCCATGATAAGTATGATTACCATACACTTTCATAACATTCATGTGTGGTTTCAAAAGGTTTACATGTTCATGTGTATTCAAAAGAAAGGAATGTTTTGACTTTTGCAATAGGTGTTAGGGGTTAATTTGACTTGGTTCTAGCATTACAGTGACAAACCTTGTTTTTTAGGCTCTATAAACAAAATATATACTCATTTTATTTATTTCCTACTATCATCTTTATATTCATTGCTAATGAAAATGCACAAAGTAATGTGTAATAAGGCAAATTGTATTATTAGGAAGGGCGAGATGCCTTTATACAGCATGACCTCATGTTTGAGTCTCGAAACCAATCCATATCGTCAACGCATGTGGCTAGGCTAACCATGTCTAGTTTCACTCCATACAAGCTCGAATGGAAAAAATTTCAATGTTCGCCCCACTCACATGTCACTATGCGGGGTCTACTTGAGGAAATGCTAATTTTTTGGGAATGAAATTAGCAAAGATATGATCATATAATATCTGATCGTAAATAGTCATAGAGTAATTAGGATTTGATCATACGAAAAATTTCTAGGAGAGCTAAAATAGTTGTAACATCATAAATTAACAACATTAAAAAGTACACCATAAATTAATTATGTAACCATATAGGTTAAATATAATTTTATCAAGAAATGAATGTCAAATAGATAATATAATCACATATATCATACATTTTAATGTCATTGATCTTGTTCTTCATCCAACTCTTTGTCTATATTATCCAATCCAAATTCGACATTGTAAGGATTGGTCATATCATCATTATCGTTATTGATATCAGTTTCAGGTATTGTCATCATCCACATGGATATCATCTTAATGAACATTAAATCCTACATCATCATGATCTAGTGCATCCTCTTTGACATCTTCGTCAGACACATCATCAACTAACTCTTGATCTTGATCATCATATACATCATCTTTTAGTTCTTTGGTATCTTCTTCTTCCATCACATTATACTTTACCATCCTTCTTCTTGATCATGTCTAACAAAAAATAACCAATCTGATTTACTTGGAACCTCTACGCAAAATACTTGCTCACATTGTCTTGGAAGAACATAGGGATTATTTCTAGATTGATCAATCGACCTTGTTTTAACCATGGTAAATCCTTTATCACGTTCAATAAAAATTCTTTCAAGATCATTTTCGTTCAATCGTACCTTGTACCATTGGATGACAAACATAACTAATTTGAACGACATAAAGTCACAGTCAAATATATCATCCAAAATCCCATAGTATCAATTTTCTAAGACTTCTTGATGTATGTCGCTTCTAGATGAAACATTAGTCACCTAAAAGACTGTAGTTATCCCAGAATGACAAGTATTCTTCGTGTCATCCAACTTTTTGATTCAAAATTTATGACCATAGCACTGCATATCCTTGTGGTGTTTTACCTCTAATATGTCAAACATTTAAAAATTATTGCATCGTTAGTTGATAAATTAAATCAGTATAAAGACATATAATTAACAACTTTCCAATGGATGATAATCATGCCCTCGTTCAGCGTGACCATGCTACCTAAAATATTTCTCATCTTTTGTAGTTAAATGTCTTCTCATCTTTAAGACCTTGCAGATATTGCAAGGACAATAGCATTTCCCATTACCGTTTCTTTTTAATCTACCCCACAATCTAGCAATTGTCTCTTCATTTTGTTCTAGAATAATATTGTCTAACATGATTTTTCTTTAACAAGATTGAATATTTAGATATTTAAAAAATATCAAAATCACACTCCAATAATTTTTAATCATAGACAAGTAACAAAATCTAACATTTTTGATATTTTTCACGAAAAAAATTGGCCTATAACAAACTATTGTAAGAAAAGAAAATTCTCAAGTATAAAAAAATTTAACGTTTTCATCAAGATGCCATAAACAATTCTTAAAGACAGAGAAACACCAACTTGAAGTTTGCAATTAAAGAACTTAGCATTCAACCACTCAAGTTCAGAATTACCTTTATTAAACCTCCCAAGTATATGCAAATTTGATTACAATGGAACAAGTTGAAGAGTCAGCCACAAAAGTGCATAAATTTAATTTGACAGAAGGTAAAAGACCCTCAAAGGTCATGAATCGCAAGCCTGAGAACTAACTCTGCTGTTGACAATTAATTGCAGCAAAAATAGGGGCATAAACCATTATCAAAACACATCCAGTGCCGCAGTAAGTCTTCCGAATGAATTAATTCAATCGACATCCCTATTATAACTGCTTGTTCAATCAAATCATATTTGAAATCATATCTATAACAATTAAAAAATATTTGGCAGAACGCCAACAAGTGCTTACCATATACTCACCAGCCCAAAAATTAAGGAGGTGCTAACCATTTGCCTCTTGGCCCACAAATTTTTGTGTATGTTGAAATAGCGACGAAAATCAAGGAGCGTCTGAATTTTGATGAACGTCGAGCATAAATTTAAAATAAAAATAAAAATTTCACATTAAATATGTAGGTACTCGATGATACAATTAATTATTGGACTTTCATCAAAAAGGTTCATTGGATTTTGTAGTAAAATGATTTAGTGTTAGTAGTAACTATATTGGAATATGGGTCTGCTCATTATCTTTTTTTCTCAAAAGAGTCTATTGGTAACAATTAGAGATCAACATATTCTATATGTGTCTCCATCATTAGTTTTTTAATAGTTTCACAATCCTTAGTATTATGAAATAGATTTTTTTGAATCTCATGCCACATACCTATATCTTGTTGTGTCTTCTTTCGCAACCTATGTCTTCTTTCCCAGTGATTTTAAAACAAACTAGTTGACTATATTCTTCCCTACAAACTTATTGTTACTTTCACCTTTGACTTATTCACAAAATACACTCTCGTCCCTTTTGTTATGTGAATTTTTCTCCAAGAGAAAATAAGTGATGAAATGACCCTTTTATAATTAAAAAGGGGGATAAAAATAAAGGATATTATAATTATTTGGTTTAAAGAAAGGTTAATAAAGAATGTTTGTGAAAAAAAATCTCTTAAAAGAGAGTTATAATTATATTTATTAAAGGGTGAATAAAGGTCACCTTTTCGAAAGGGTGTGATGGTTTGGAAGCCACCCCTTAAAAGGTTATATAAGTCATTTATGTGAGACTGGGAAGGGGGCATGGAGATCACTCAAGGAAGAAGAAGAAGGTGGCTTGGTGGGCTATGGGAATGGGAGGAAATATAGGAATTTAGAGGGCACAAAGGAATGAAGGATAAGGTCATTGGTTGGCATGGGCATTGGAGAAGGGGCACACAATGTGTGTCCAACTCGGGGTACGGTGTATACTCGAGAGTGAGAGATTAGGAGATCAGAAATGTTGGCAACATCAAATTTAAGCTACATGGTCAAATGCAAATGAACTAAAAAATAAATCACTATGGACTGTGGAAGTTTAATGAATTTAATTATTTTAATTATTTTCTAATCTCCTTTCACATACTCTCTTGCCCTAATGATGGATCATGGTGTTCTCTCACTTGCTCTCTTTCGTTGATGATGGATCATGGTGTTTGATCTAAAGCTTGAAAACATCAAAAAGCTACATGGACAAATCGAGAAGAACTAAAAACAAATCACTATGGACTGTGGAGGTTTCATGATTGATTTATTTATTTTATTTTTAGATTTTTTAAATAGTTTATATTTTTTATTATTTAGTTGTTTATTTTTTTAATTATAATTTTATTTTTTTAATTATAATTTTAATAATTTTAATTTTTTAATTATTTTTTATTTATTTATTTATTTTTAAGTTTTTTTAAGATTTAGTTTTAGTAACACATGGGGGATTATTTTGATTGTCATTTTGCTTGTTTTTGTCTACTATTTTTCTTAGTGTCTATTGTCATACTGCAATTATTGTAAAATTCTTTATGTTTATTATGGTCTCAGCCAACCTCAGTCTAGTAATGGATGTTGATGTTGAAGCTTTGATGACTAGCGATGATAGCACCCTTGAAAGAACATCCAAGGAAATTTCTTCCCAAAGTATTTCACGATGTTCATCTTTTAGTACCCCTAATGTTGTTTTTCCCATTCAAGATTTTGATAGTGCATTCCTATGGCTTAAACAATTTACTTTGATAGGGTATTTAGTGAGGAGGATTCCACCTGAAAGCATACTTGACAACTAGGTCACCAAGACCTTAGCCCCTTATTGGGTCCATCTTGATGCCATCTAGAATCTCATGAAAGGCTTTTCTTGTTTCATTTTGCTGAGTCTAACCATGTTTTGATCATTCTCCGACATGGGCCTTTCCGTGTGATGTCGTTTTTGCTTTTCTTTCAGCCATAACTAAGAGAATTCTTTGTCGTTGATGACAAGAAGCTCAAGGTCTTAGTTTGGATTGAATTACTCAATCTGCCTTTGCCATATTGGTCATTTTCGCAAACCATTGTCCAGTCAATTAGTAAGGTTGTTTGTGTTGTCAAGCTTGACTAGTTTCATCATGCTCGCCTTCATAAGAGGGTTTGTGTACAATTTGATTCATCTTGAGACCTCAAGGACAGTATTGGCATTCAAATATGAGGTAATTTTCACTCACAACGAGTGCTCTATATTAATCTACTTGATACTTGTTTTCAGTGCTAGTCTTCAATACATAAGATTAAGGATTTGTTTAGTTATTTTTTATTTATTATTTATGTATTTTTAAATTTTCTTATTTTAAATTATTTTATTCATATTTTTATTATATTTTTAATTTTTTTATTCATTTATACTATTAATATTTTTTATTTTTATTTTTATTTATTTATTTACTATTCAATTTTTTAATTTTGTTTAGGATTTGGTTTTTATAGCATATGGGAGATTATTTTGATTGTCGTTTTGCTTGTTTCTACCCACTGTCTATTTTTTTAGTGTCTATTGTCATACTGCATTTTTTGTGAAAGTCTATATGCTTATTATGGTTTTAGCCAACCTTAGCCCAGTAATGGATGCTGGCATAAAGAACATCCTAGGAAATTTCTTCCCAACATCTTTCACGACATACATCTTATGGTACCCCTAATGTTGTTTAAACCATTCACTATTTTGATAGTGTATGTTTGGTGGCTTAAACAATTTACTTTGATAGGGTATTTTGTGGGGAGGATTCCACTCAAAAGCATGCTTGACAACTAGGTCACGAAGACCTCAACCCCTCATGAGGTCAATCTTGATGGCATCTAGAATCTCACCAAAGGCTTTTTTTATTTCACTTTTTTTAGTCTAACCATGTTTTGACCATTCTCCAACATGGGCCTTGGTATGCCATTCTGTTTTTGCTTGTTTTTCTGCCATAGTCAAGAGACTTCTTTGTCTTTGATGACAAGAAACTCGTAGTCTTGGTTTTGATTGAATTCCTTGATCTCCCTTTGTCATGTTGGTCTTTTTTGTAAATTGTTGCCCAACCCATCAATAAGGTTGTGTGTGTTATCAAGAAGGTGACCAGTTTTATCATGCTCGCGCTCAGAAGAGGGTTTGTGTAAAATTTGATTTGTGTTGAGACCTCAAGGACACTATTGACTTTCAAATATGATGTCTTTGTCACTCACAAATAGCGCTCTATTTGAATCTATCCAATACTTGTTTTAAGTGCTAATCTTCATAACACAAGATTAAGGATTGCTTTCTAGATTCCTTGCGAGTTAAGACTTCCTCTAAGGAGTCTGAACCTTCACATTCATCTAAGGACCCTAAAGTTGAGGAGGGTTTGGAAATAGTTGCTTGAAATAGGAAGAATTCTTCATTTTCTTTGTCTTCTCAGAAGCCACAAGGTTCCAGCCTCAATGTTAAGCTCTCAGCCAAAATCTCTTTTTCATTCTTACAACCCATTCTAGAAGTTTCAAGGTCAGAAAAGGAGCTCCCAAAAAGCCCAGGGTGTCTTATCTTAGCTTCTAGATGGCATCAATTTATCTTTACACAATAGCTTCCCCTCTCTTGGGAATAAGGGTACCATACATGAAATTGAATCATGAATTGTATGTCATGAAATATCTAATGTCTTATCGAACTCACAAAGAAGTATTTTGTGCAATATACTTGATTAGAAATATCTTGGTTTATGGTGCAGTCACGGTTTGGAGGAACCCTAAGGAGATCAATACGGACCATGCAACGTGAGTGAAACACAACAGAAACAAGACAAGATGAAGAAGGTAATGCAAAACTGATTGATTGATATCATGAAAACTAATTACAATCAACCAATAACACGCGGGCTACAAGATTAAGCCCACTAGTCTGAATACATACAAGCTCAATTATAGTGTTGGTTAACTCTAGGCCCCTTGATCTTAATATAGATCTTCTATGTTCTAGAAACTGATTTCTAAAAGCTTAATTACATTGATTTATATGAACTAGAGGGATCCACATCATCCCAGATTGAATCAAAGGGCGATGAAAAAAATGAAACGTGTAAGCCACTAGGTCCACTTCCGCTAAAAAAAATTCTCCAGAAAATCCAAAGGATGAAGTGCGGACCAAGGGGAAGGTTGTTCAAATGCCAAGGAATGTTGGAAGAAACAAACTGATGCTTCACAAGCTATGAAAATAATCCTGAAGAATTTCCAATAGCAGAAAAGGTCCAAGTGGTTCCGGAGTACTAATCCAGAAAACTGTGTCAAATTTAGAAAGCGATAACTTGCCAGAGAAAGATCCAAATGTACCGCTGAATTAGGGTAAGGTAGATAATAGTGTCCACAAGCAAAGTCCATCTCCATGAGATCCTCTGAGTATATTTAGAAAGAAATGTTGAAACTGCAAAATAGGATACAAACCAAAAAGAAATGTTTTTGGTTGATGCAAGATTGCCAAGAAGCATGGATGTTCCTGCACTAGTTTAGATGCTTTTTGGGTTTAGGATGTCAAATTTTCTCCATTCATGTTTTCTCTAGCATGTAGGGTTATTTTGCCAATGGGCTTGCTTTTCACCTCCAATCATGAGGTCAGGCAGGCATGTGTTACCACTCTCCTTGCACCATGTTCGCAGTCTTCTATTGTGGCTTTTAGGTTAGATCATACTCAACAGCTTGTTTGGATCATTATGTCAATGGAAAATCATTCCTTTGGGTCCATTAATGTTCATGCTTTGTGTGATGTTGTTGAGAGGATCTTTTCTATGTCGATGGATTGCATATTTATTGACACCAAGTACTTTGGTGTTTTGCGATGATTTTAGCATGATCGAGGTTGTCTCTGAGATAGAGGGTTTAATTCTTTTTCGATGGATAACTGATGAACAAGAAGCCTAGTTTTGTACATGCATAATAACTTGGGGCTCTTTGATCCCAACACTAACTACGACCGTCCCCATGACATTTGGTATATGTGGAGTGATTTCTTTATTGAGTCATCAACCCATATTGGCTCACATTCAACAGGTTGGGAATTTAGAGAGTTATCTAACTCGTCAAATTGGGTGGTTTACTTGGTGGGATGGTGTCATTCAATGCACAACTTGCTTTCTCAAGATTTATGGTCAATAAATAGCCATGTATCGATTGCAGTTATATGAAGCTAGCTCCCTAGATCTCCTCCATGACATAGAGGTGCTTGTCATAAATCCTTTCTCTCCTACCCTATAGGTTAGGGTTGATCAACTTCACCATGAGAAGCAAATTGTTGATAGCCATGTTGTATGTGGTGCCTAGATTAAAGCTAGGCTTCATTGACTTAAGGTTCAAGATCTTGCTCCCAAGAAATTCTTCTGGGCTCTTCAAGCACATCATTCCTCCTTGGGCATCAAGAGAATTAATAAAGGTCAGTCTATGCTCTCTGAGCTATCGAACATTCTCTAGATGTTTGTTTGGGCTATGTATCTATCTCACCATTTTTGCTTTCTCAAGATTTATGGTCAATAAATAGCCATGTATCGATTGCAGTTGTATGAAGCTAGCTCCCTAGATCTCCTCCATGACATAGAGGTGTTTGTCATAAATCCTTTCTCTCCTACCCTATAGGTTAGGGTTGATCTGCTTCACCACAAGAAGCAAATTGTTGATAGCCATGTTGTATGGTGCCTAGATTAAAGCTATGCTTCATTGACTTAAGGTTCAAGATCTTACTCCCAAGAAATTCTTCTGGGGTCTTTGAGCACATCATTCCTTCTTGGGCATCAAGAGAATTAATAAAGGTCAGTCTATGCTCTCGTAGCTATCGGACATTCTCTAGATGTTTCTTTGGGCTATGTATCTATCTCACCATTTATATGTATATGTATCTCTCTCTACCCCTATATCTACCCCTCTCTTTACCTCTCTCTATATATCACCTCTTATTTCTATCTTTATCTTTCTATATCTCCCTCTCCTCTCCATATCCCTCTCTTTCTCTATTTCCATCTCCATCTCTATCTTTATTTTCGCCCCAACCTCTATATCCTCAATTCTTTCTTTATCTCTCTTACTCTTCCCCATTTTATCTCTTCCTCTTTCTCCATCTCTCCCTATTGTAAATATAACATGCCTATTGATAATGAAGTTTGATTATTTTCTTGGTTTAAAGATTTAAATTTAGTCATGTTTAGATCACTACAAATGGACATACTTGGTTTGAAGCTACCACTTCTCTATTGCGACCTTTGTTGTGCAAACCACATCATTTTCTAAAATTTCTACCAACTGATCCCAAGTATGAAAAATACAGTAATTTTTTCTAGTTGACCTTCCACAACTCTTCGACGTACCCATTGCACACTAAGGTGCAATTGCTAGTTTATGTAAAGTTTGGACACAATTTTACTCAGATCTTTCAACATTTTTCCTCACACGAGTAGTCTATCCAGTTGTCCTTTTATTTTATGTTAATTCATTTATGTTTGGCCCCTAGCCCAAATTCAGTAATTGGAGAGATACCTCCAATTTGTCAAGCTGCAGAATCCAACAGAATTGTAAATATTCATGTTCCTTCACATATATTCTTCCTTATAAACTCAAAAAAAATTATTTTCTAGTTTTTAATTATTTCTTTAATTTTCTAATTTATTATTATTATTATTTTGAATTTATTTATTTATTTAATTTTTTTAATTTTTTTTATTATTTTTAATATTTTATTTAATTTTTTAAAATTTTTTATTTACAATCTACTTTGATAGGGTATTTTATCGGGAGGATTTTACTCGAAAGCATGCGTTGTGATTTTGTCACCAAGACTGAGGCCCCTCATGGGTTCCATCTTGATCGCATCTAAAATATCACCAAAGGATTTTTATTGCTTCGCTTTGCTGAGGCTAATCATCTTCAAGCCATTCCTCAACATGGGCCTTGGTATGTCCGGTTGTCTTTGCTTATTTTTATCAATGTAAAAATAGGTTTCGAGTGGGCCCAAAATCCCCAATAATAGGTTTTGAAAGGACCTCAAACCACCTATTATTTCCAGACACCTAGAGACCTCTAACCAAGACGTTGTACGAGAGGTAAGAAAACATTCACAACAACCAACTAGAAGCCAAATGTCAGTCAAACATTAGAAGACAGATGTTACATATTGGGCTGGATCCAATGGTTCTCGGTGCAACACTCTAGTTAGGGTCTCATTGTAGTATGCTATGTCATGCATCTGTGTGAACGCGATCAAAATTCAAAATATATAGTTTATATATATGCTATGTCAACAAATGGTTTATATACAAAATATATATGCTATGTCAACTTATAGTTTATTTTATTTTCTACAAAATATAAATTTTATATGGTGGCTTGCTAAGCTTTTTATATGGGTGTGAGAAGGGATTGTTGAGTATGAAGGAAAAGTTTAGGAAAGTACTCCTTAATCCAAATAAGTCATTTTCTTCTCATGGATTGTCTTAAGAAAATTTAAAAATATATATAATCTAACTTAATATTGTCACATCTAAAGCATGCCGAATGAACTTCGAAGATATGCTATGACATAAAGAAGATTGTTAAGGTGATGTCAAGTCTTGATCCATGAGGGTAGGAAAACATAGATGCATTTGTATAAAAAGTTCCATTCAACTTGGAGGAAATGGATAATTACCTAAGGGGATAATGTGAGATTGGATCATGTTAAAATTATGATACAAATAGCTTTGGAAAAGGGATGATGAAATGGTTAAGTATGGGAAATTGTAGAGATAGATATAACACCAAGGGAAGAACACTAGAACTAATTTTAGCACTATGGATTAATCCAAGACTCAAAATTACACTAAGAGGCACCCCTTACCTCTTAAATTAATTCCATAGGTGGGTTTATCCTCCAATATAGTGCCATTGGTTAGCTAATCATGTGAACTTCCCTGACAAGTATGATTACCATACACTTTCATAACATGCATGTGTGGTTTCAAAAGGTTAACTTGGTTCTAGCATTACGGTGGCAAACGTTGTGGTTTAGGCTCTATAAACAAAATATATACTCATTTTATTTATTTCCTACTATCATCTTTATATTCATTGCTAATGAAAATGCACAAAGTAATGTGTAATAAGGCAAATTGTATTATTAGGAAGGGCGAGATGCCTTTATATAGCATGAACTCATGTTTGAGTCTCGAAACCAATCCATATCGTCAACGCATTTGTCTAGGCTAACCATGTCTAGTTTCACTCCATACAAGCTCGAATGGAAAAAATTTCAATGTTGACCCCACTCACATGTCACTATGCGGGGTCTACATGAGGAAATGCTAATTTTTTGGGAATGAAATAAGCAAAGATATGATCAAATAATATCTGATCGTAAATAGTCATATAGTAATTAGGATTTGATCATACGAAAAATTTCTAGGAGAGCTACAATAGTTGTAACATCATGAATTAACAACATTAAAAAGTATACAGTGAATTAATTATGTAATGACATAAAAATTGAAAACATCATGAATTAATTATGTAGAAATATAGGTTAAATATAATTTTATCAAGACATCAATGTCAAATAGATAATATAATCACATAAATCATAGATTACAAAGTCATTGATCTTGTTCTTCATCTAACTCTTTGTCTATATTATCCAATCCAAATTCCACATTGTAAGGATTGGTCATATCATCATCATCATCGTTATTGATATCAATTTCAGGTATTGTCATCATCCACATGGATATCATCTTCATGAACATTAAATCCTACATCATCATGATCTAGTGCATCCTCTTTGACATCTTTGTCAGACACATCATCAACTAACTCTTGATCTTGATCATCATATACATCATCTTCTAGTTCTTTGGTATCTTCTTCTTCCATCACATTATACTTTACCATCCTTCTTCTTGGATCATGTCTAACAACAAATAACCAATCTGGTTTACTTGGAACCTCTACATAAAATACTTGCTCACATTGTCTTGGAAGAACATAGGGATTATTTCTAGATCGATCGATCGACCTTGTTTTAACCATGGTAAATCCTTTATGACGTTGAATAAAAATTCTCTCGGGATCATTTTCATTCAATCATACCTTGTACCATTGGACGACAAACATAACTAATTTGAACGACTTAAAGTCACAGTCAAATATATCATCCAAAATCCCATAGTATCAATTTTCTAAGACTTCTTGATGTATGTCGCTTCTAGATGAAACATTAGTCACCTGAAAGACTGTAGTTATCCCAGAATGACAAGTATTCTTCATGTCATCCAACTTTTTGATTCAAAATTTATGACCATTGCACCACATATCCTTGTGGTGTTTTACCTCTAATATGTCAAACATGTAAAAATTATTGCATCGTTAGTTGATAAATTAAATGAGTATAAAGACATATAATTAACAACTTTCCAATGGACGATAATCATGCCCCCATTCAGCGTGACCATGCTACCTACAATGTTTCTCATCTATTGTAATTAAAAGTCTTCTCATCTTTAAGACCTTGCAAATATTGCAAGGACAATAGCATTTCCCATCACCGTTTCTTTTTAATCTACCCCACAATCTAGCAATTGTCTCTTCATTTTGTTCTGGAATAATATTGTCTAACATGATTTTTCTTTAACAAGATTGAATATTTAGATATTTAAAAAATATCAAAATCACACTCCAATAATTTTTAATCATAGACAAGTAACAAAATCTAATAATTTTGATATTTTTCACCAAAAAAATTTGCCTATAACAAACTATTGTAAGAAAAGAAAATTCTCAAGTATAAAAAAATTTAATGTTTTCATCAAGATGCCATAAACAATTCTTAAAGGCAGAGCAACACCAACTTGAAGTTTGCGATTAAAAAGAACTTAGCATTCAACCACTCAAGTTCAGAATTACCATTATTAAACCTTCCATGTATATGCAAATTTGATTACAATGGAACAAGTTGAAGAGTCAGCCACAAAAGTGCATACATTTAATTTGACAGAAGGTAAAAGACCCTCAAAGGTCATGAATCCCAAGCCTGAGAACTAACTCTGTTGTTGACAAAATAGGGGCATAAACCATTATCAAAACACATCCAGTTCTGCAATAAGTCTTACCAGTGAACTAATTCGACTGACATCCCTATTATAACTGCTTGTTCAATCAAATCATATTTGAAATCATATCTATCGCAATTCAAAAATATTTGGCAGAACACCAACGAGTGCTGACCATATACCCGTCGGCCCACAAATTAAGGTGGTGCTAACCATTTGCCCCTTGGCCCACAAATTTTTGTGTATGTTGAAATAGCGACGAAAATCAAGGAGCGTCTCAATTTTGATGAAAATCAAGCATAAATTTAAAATAAAAGTAAAAATTTCAAATTAAATATGTAGGTACTTGGTGATACAATTAATTATTGGACTTTCATCAAAAAGGTTCATCGAATTTTGTAGTCAAATGAGTTAGTGTTAGTAGTAACTATATTGGAATATAGGTCTGGGCATTATCTTTTTTTCTCAAAAGAGTCTATTGATAACAATTAGAGATCAACATATTCTCTATGTGTCTCCATCATTAGATTTTTAATAGTTTCACAATCCTTAGTATTATGAAATATATTTTTCTGAATCTCATGCCACATGCCTGTATCTTGTTGTGTCTTCTTTCACACCCTATGTCTTCTTTCCCAGTGATTTTTAACAAAACCAGTTGACTATATTCTTCCCTACAAACTTACTGTTACTTTCATCTTTGACTTATTCACAAAATACACTCTCCTCCCTTTTGTTATGTGAATTTTTCTCCAAGAGAAAATAAGTGATGAAATAACCCTTTTATAATTAAAAAGGGATATAAAAATAAAGGATATTATAATTCTTTGGTTTAAAGAAAGGTTAATAAAGAATGTTTGTGAAAAAAAATCTCTTAAAAGAGAGTTATAATTATATTTATTAAAGGGTGAATAAAGATCACCTTTTTGAAAGGGTGTGATGGTTTGGAAACCACCCCTTAAAGGTTATATAAGTCATTTATGTGAGACTGGGAAGTGGGCATGGAGATCACTCAAGGAAGAAGAAGAAGGTGGCTTGGTGGGCTATGGGCATGGTAGGAAATATAGGAATTTAGAGGGCACAAAGGAATGAAGGTTAAGGTCAGTGGTTGGCATTGGCATTGGAGAAGGGGCACACAATATGTGTCCAACTCGGGGTACGATGTATACTCGAGAGTGTCCTAGCCAGGGCTGTGTTTATTTCATGTCGTGAAGGCATGCGAGGTTTTGTGTAAGAACCTATCCTCCTGGAGTATTTACTTGTCATAGTAGAGCCTAGACCTGTGACTATTCCCTTGAATTGTAGATAATACGGTTGTTTCTATGTAAGAATCAGTTTCCTCTGTGGGGTGCCATAGCCATAAAGGACCCAAGGCAACTGGAATCTTCTTGGAGTGAGAATGACTATTCCAAGTGCTCAAGATTAAGATAAGTATTGGAAAACCTCAAGTGATTCTATAAGATATTGATAATGCTTTATATGTGATTTGTTGATAATATGGTTATATTAAGTGGTTATGTTATTCTATTTATTGTGTTATCAGTTTACTTATTAATTGTTATCGAATTATTACATGTTATATTTATATAGTTACTTACATATAATTTAATGATAATTACCTATAATTAATGAAATTTATATTAACATTTAATCTATTAATTCCGCTCTAAATAATTAATTAAGTCTTGGAGAAAAGTGCCTTTACACCTTTCTACTTGAATGTTTCCTCAATTTTTAAAATATACTTGAAGGCACTTGCTAATGTTTCCATATCAAGGAATTCTGGTTTGGTTTGATTATACCTATGAAGTCCACTTCGATACTTTAAAACTTGATATTTCTTAGAATATTGGATGCCAATTTTCACCAAAAGTGCATGAAATGTGTTAGTATGTACACTTGAAGTTATTGGTCCTTCAGTTAGAGAAATTGCGATTGCATATATTTTTATTCATAGGCTTCTTCAAGAAAATACTCTTCTTTTATGTGCTCCATGAATTCTGCCCATGTGATTTTTTCATCAAAATCTACATCAAATTCCTTTCCAACTTTTCCTTCCTTGGATGAAAACCTAGGTTCTAGTGGAGGAGAACCCTTCTAAGAGCTCCCACCATTTGATTTTGTTGTGTTTTGCTTCTTAATGAAGCCATGTAAATGTAATAAGAGCCAAGAGCTCAATGGTTTTATTTTAGGTCCTAGTTTTAGGTCCTAGGGTCGCAGATCTAGGTTGAGTTTTCTTTTGCAGTTGAGGTATGTGTGCCTATTTGATGTGTTTAGGGTCCCTTTAGCATTTTTTAAGTCCTTAGGATAGACCAATGTAGGATTAAAACCCAAGAAAAGCAACATTGCAAAAGTTGCTCAAAAGTTGCAAAAAGTTGCTTGACAACTTTTCAAAGTTGCCATGCAACTTTTCCACCGAATAGGTCATAAACCTAAGTTTGGGGTTGGGAACCCTAACCCTGGTGCACAAACTGAGGCATTGATAATATAAATTGTTGCAAACCCTAAAATGAGGGGTTGGATGTCAGTTTGTATGTCAAAAGGAAAAAGACCTGGACTGTGACTGTTTTCTTGTTGCCAGTCGGCACAAATGGAGTAAAGAAATAATGTTAATGGATTGATTTGCAGACAAAACCATGTTGAGAGTCTTGTATGGTGTTTATACTTTCTTCTTGAGCATTCAATCAAGGTTTTTCTTTGCCGGTGTTGAGTGTTTGTAAATATTTTGTAGTTTCCTTCTTTACTATCCAGTTTTGGATTGTTTTGTGAGAATGGACTGAGCACTCCTTTCACCATTGTGGAAACACCATGAAACCATGGAAAATAGGAGTTTAGGCCCTATATAGTAGCTTAGTGGAAGAAGGGTTCTAGAAGATGCAGAGAAGCCTATCAAAGACCCACTCCTAGGCGAGACTGGACTGTGCCCTTCTAGGAAGGGTCAAGGTTATCGAGCTCGGTAAATAGCAAGGAAGGACAAGGAAGGAGGAATCCTTTGGAGGAGTTGTAAAGGAGTGTGATGTGCTTCATTGGTGAGAAGGAGGAGTTCCCACCAATCCAAAAAAGGTGGTGAAGACAGTAAACCATCTTTGTGACCCTGGCAGGCTTAAAAACCCTTAAAAATCCTAAATTCACCTAGGTCAGTGTATAGACACTTGGGGGTCCCAAAACCAGGAAAATCCTTGAGCCTTGGACAAATGATTAGCAGTCCCTTTGGGGAGTTTTGTAAGATTAGACATTGTTTGCAAGAGGAAGCCCTAGAAGTCCGGAATGGAGGCCTAATAGGGGCTCATTCCTTGTAGCCCTATTTTGTAGGAAAATGACAAAATGGTGAAATCGGTAACAAAGAGGATTGTGAAAACCTCTTGGGGGCACATGAAGGGTTGCAAAAAAATGTCTAAGACCTATCCTATCCTTTCTAGGACCTGAGAAGGTGTAGGAAGAGTTAAGCCCTTATTAGTCTATGTAAGGGTTTTTGAAGCTAGTGAGTAGCTGAGAGCTTAGGAGAAGAAACAACTATTATTGGTAGGTGGATTGGGAAAGGTTAGGGGATTCCACAGGAAAGGGAAGTCCTAGAGACCCTAGGGTGTGGCAAAGAGAACCCGGTGATCCAAGGAGACGATCAAAGAGCATAGACTAGGCTGGTCTATCCCAAGACCAGTCCCAATAGATTGGTATCAAAGAAAAGTTAAAGATTTGGTGGACCGTGCATGTCTCTATATTCTGGTGAATCAATAGGGGAGAAGATAATGGTCACTAATGTAGAGCTGGCTAAGGAGGTAGAAGAACAAAGGGAGAAAAATAGACTCCTTGAAGATGCTATGAGTGAGATAAGGGACAAGCTACAAGAAGTGGTTGATCAGAGGGCACAAGGACTCTGGAGTGGGGACACCAGTGATAGAGGCAAGAAAGCTATTGATATAGATGATATCATACCTGAACCAGACCCCTTGATCAATGAATAACCTTTTCTAAAGGCCATCAAGGCCTTGAATACAAAATCTTTTGAAGGCTTGCAACTTTTCAATGGAAGGATGGATATTGACACCGTCATGGAATAGATTGAGAGTATGGAGAACCATTTTGAGTGTGAAGGTGTGACAGAAGCCCGAAAGGTTAAGGTTGCAAAATCAAGACTAAGGGGAGTAGCCTTGACATGGTGGAAGTACTTACAAGAAGAGAGAATCAGCATGGGGAAGCTACCTATTGCAAATTGGAAGGCCATGGTGAGTAAGATCAAGAAGAACTACTTGCCAGAAGATTATGAAGTCCAACTTCATAAGAAGAGATAGGGATTGAAGTAGAAAGATCTTGATGTGGCTTCTTACACATAGGAGTTTTAGAAACTTTGTCTTAGATCCAAAGTCTAAGAAGAGGAATCTATCAAGGTGGCTAGGTATCTAAGTGGCCTAAAGTGGAACATCCAAGAAGAGATAAGCCTATGGACTCCTACCACTGTCCAAAAGTGCCACCAGTTTGTGATGTGTTACCTAAGGATGCTTGTCATCTGCTTCTCGGTAGACCCTGGAAATTTGATAGGAAGGTGATCTATGATGGAGAGGAGAACTCCATTTCCTTCAAGAAGGATAGTAGAACTTTTAAGATTCAGTCTCTGACAGAGAATGAGGAAGGAACCTTAAGAACACCTAGTATCTTACTTAACATTGGTAAAGAATTCTTACACCTGCTGCATGAAGAGGAGATAGTGGGATGTGCCATCTTTGTGAAGCCAAAGGAGGAAGGTAAGTTGCAGACAGAAGTACCTAAGGAGGTAAAGAAAATGTTGCAAGAATATAAGGACATAGTGAGCGATGGAGCACCTGCAAAACTTCCACCAAGAAGGTCCATAAGCCATCAAATAGACTTTGTACCTGGTGCATCCTTGCCCAATAAGGCAGCATATAAGCTCACACTTGATCAAAACAAGGAGGTGGCAAGGCAAGTGCAAGAGTTGTTGGATCAAGGACTAATCAAGAAGAGCATCAACCCATGTGCAGTCCCGGTAGTGCTAGCAACAAAGAAGGGAGGTAAGTGGAGACTTTTCACTAATTCAAGGGCAATAAATAGGATCACAATAAGGTACAGATTCCCTATTCCTAGAATTGAGGATTTGATGGACTGTTTAGGGGGTGCCTTGTATTTTACTAAGTTGGACCTTAAGAGTGGTTATCATCAAATTAGGATTAAGGAGGGTGATGAGTGGAAGATTGCTTTTAAGACAACAAAAGGGTTGTATGAATGGCTTGTGATGCCATTTGGACTTTCCAATGCCCCAAGCACCTTAATGAGCTTGATGAATGAAGTGTTGAAGGACTTCACAGGCAGATTTGTGGTGGTGTACTTATATGACATACTCATCTATAGTAGAACCAAAGAGGAACACCTTGAACATTTAGGGTTAGTTCTAGAGAGGTTGCCTGAAGAGAAGTTGGCAATCAACTTAGAGAAGTGTGACTTTATGAAGCAAGAGATAGTCTACTTGGGATTTGTGGTGTCTAAGGGAACCTTGAAGATGGATCCAAGCAAAGTGGAGGCGATCTTGAATTGGCCTGCTCCTAAAATAGGGACTGAAGTTAGGAGTTTTCATGGTTTAGCCCAATTCTATAGGAATTTTGTGAGGAACTTCAGTGGCATATGTGCACCAGTACTTGACACCATAAAAGGAGGTCTAAAAGCTAAGTGCAGGTGGACTGAACAAGCTAATGAAGCATTCAAATTGTTGAAGTAAGAAGTAGCCACAAAACCCATCCTACTCTTACCTACTTTTGACAAGCTATTCACAGCGGAGTGTGATGCAATTGCAATTGCAGTATGGGGTGTATTGAGTCAAGAGGTAAGGCCTGTGGCATTTTTTAGTGAGAAGCTTAATGAAGCAAAGAAGAGGTATTCAGCATATGATCTACAGTTGTATGCACTAGTTCAGTCTCTCAAGAAGTGGAGGCATTACCTACTCCCAAAATAATTTGTGGTGTTTATAGATAACCAGGCTTTGAGTTACATTAGCACTCGAGAGAAGCTTAGCAACAAACATTTGAAGTGGATGGAGTACCTCCAATCCTTTACCTTTACCATCAGGCATAAAAAGGGACAGCTCAACAAGGTGGCAGATGCTTTAAGCTGGAAGTTATTGACTATCCAAGAAGTACAATTGCAGAGCATAGAAATAGAAGGTTTCAAGGATCTCTATGAAGAAGATGAAGACTTTTCATCAACATACAAGGTATGCAAGGAGTTTGAGAATCATTTTCATGGTGAGTATGAAGATTATACTCTACAAAATGGTCTCTTGTTCAAAGACAATCAGTTATGTGTGCCTAGAGGATCCATGAGAGAAAATCTCATACAAGAGAAACACAATGGAAGCCTAAGTGGACACTTTGGGATCAATAAAACCTTGGATCTAGTACATAGATACTACTATTGGCCTAGGTTGCCAAGGGATGTGAAAAGGCATGTGGAGCAATGTGGTGTGTGCCAAAGAGCAAAAGGAGGATCAAGCAATGTAGGTCTCTATCAACCATTACCAGTGCCAAATAGACCTTGGGAGTGTCTGAGCATGGACTTTGTGGTAGGAATTCCCAAGACAAAGACATGTATGGATAGCATCTATGTGGTAGTAGATAGGTTTTCTAAGATGGGCCATTTCATTCCATGTAGAACTACTCATGATGCTAGTTACATTGCACATCTTTTCTTTAAAGAGATTGTAAGGATTCATGGACTCCCATTAAGTATTGTTTCAGATAGGGATAGCAAGTTCATGGGCCATTTTTGGCAAACCTTATGGAGAAGACTAGGAACTAATCTATCATTCAGCTCAGCTTACCATCCTCAAACTAATGGTCAAACTGAAGTCACTAATATGGTGTTAGGCAACTTGTTGAGGTGTCTAACCAAGGAGTATGGGTAGACATGGGATCTAGTTATTCCACAAGGTGAGTATACTTACAATGATAGTGTAAATAGGACCACTGGAAGGAGTCCTTTTGAGGTTGTCTATGGCAGACATCCTAGAGGAGTGTGTGAACTAAGAGAACTTGGTTCAATGGAGATGAAGAGTGGGCAAGTAGAGGATTTCACTCAAACCATCAAGGAAGTACAAGAACGGGTCAAGAGAGCCATCCTAGAGTCTACTCAAAAATGGAAAGCTAAAGTGGATGAGAAAAGGAGAGAGGTTCAGTTCAAGGTGGGTGACTATGTGATGGTCCATTTAAGCAAAGCTAGAATGCAAAGCGGCAAGCCTACTAAGCTGCAAATGAAGAGAGTAGGACCTTGTAAAATTTTGTCCAAATATGGTGAGAATTCCTACAAGGTGGATCTTCCTTCAGATTTAGCCATATCACCAGTATTCAATGTTGTTGATCTGATTTTGTACAAAGGTGAAACTGCAGGGCAGACTAAGAATCAAGCCAAGGTACTGCAGGACCTTGATGTGAATGCTTTGCCTCAAGTGAAGCAACCCATAGCAGAGGAGATCTTGGAGTCAAGGGTGCAGAAGTCTACTAGACATAGGTCTACATGGAACACTTGGTAAAGTGGTTGGTCAACCTGTCCCTGAAGCTACTTGGGTTGAAGAGGGCGTGTTCAAGAAGCTTGGTATTGATCTGGCTCTCATCTCTCCCTTAGTTCCTTAATTTTGTGTAGATGGGGAGTATGGTGCAGGAAAACCCTTCTAAGGGCTCCCACCATTTGATTTTGTTGTGTTTTGCTTCTCAATGAAGCCATGTAAATGTAATAAGAGCCAAGAGCTCAATGGTTTTATTTTAGGTCCTAGTTTTAGGTCCTAGGGTCATAGATCTAGGTAGAGTTTTCTTTTACAGTTGAGGTATGTGTGCCTGTTTGATGATTTTAGGGTCCCTTTAGCATGGTTGAGTCCTTAGGATAGACCAATGTAGGCTTAAAAGCCAAGAAAAACAACATTGTAAAAGTTGCTCAAAAGTTGCAAAAAGTTGCTTGACAACTTTTCAAAGTTGTCATGAAACTTTTCCACTGAATAGGTCATAAACCTAAGTTTGGCATTGGGAACCCTAACCCTCATGCACAAACCAAGGCATAGATAATATAAATTGTTGCAAAGCCTAAAATGAGGGGCTGGATGTCAGTTTGTATGGCAAAAGGAAAAAGACCTGGACTGTGATTGTTTTCTTGTTGCCAGTCGGCACAAATGGAGTAAAGAAAGAATGTTAATGGATTGATTTGCAAACAAAACCATGTTGAGAATCTTCTATGGTGTTTATACTTTATTTTTGAGCATTTAATCTAGGTTTTTCTTTGCCGGTGTTGAGTGTTTGTACATATTTTGTAGTTTCCTTCTTTACTGTCCAGTTTTGGACTATTTTGTGAGAATGGATTGACCACTCCTTTCCCCATTGTGGAAACACCATGAAACCATGGGGAATAGGATTTAAGACCCTATATAGTAGCTCAGTGGAAGAAAGGCTCTAGAAGATACAGAGAAGCCTATCAAAGACCCACTCCTAGGCGAGACTGGACTGTGCCCAGCTAGGAAGGGTCAAGGTTACTGAGCTCAGTAAATAGCAAGGAAGGAAAAGGAAGGAGGCATCCTTTGGAGGAGTTGTAAAGGAGTTTGTTGTGCTTCATTTGTGGGAAGGAGGAGTTCCGTCTAGTCCAAACAAGGTGATAAAGACAACAAACTATCTCTGTGACCCTGGGAGGCTTAAAAACGCTTAAAACCCTTAAAAACCCTAAATTCATCTAGGGCAGTGTACGGACACTTGGGGGTCCCAAAACCAAGAAAATCCTTGAGCCTTGGACAAATAATTATCATTCCCTTTGGGCAGTTTTGCAAGATTAGACATTGTTTGCAAGAGGAAGCCCTAGAAGTCCGGAATGGAGGCCTAATAGGGGCTCATTTCTTGTAACGCTATTTTGTAGGAAAATGACAAAATGGTGAAATCGGTAACAAAGAGGATTGTCAAAACCTCTTGGGGACACATGAAGGGTTTCAAAAACATGTCTAAGACCTGTCCTATCCTTGCTAGGACCTGAGAAGGTGTAGGAAGAGTTAAGCCCTTATTAGTCTATGTAAGGATTTTTGAAGCTAGTGAGTAGTTGAGAGCTTAGGAGAAGAAATAGCTATTATTGGTGGGTAGAATGGGCAAGGTCAGGGGATTCCACAGGAAAGGGAAGTCCTAGAGACCCTAGGGTGTGGCAAATAGCACCCAGTGATCCAATGAGAGGATCAAAGAGCGTAGACTAGGCTAGTCTATCCCAAGACCAGTCCCAACAGGTTCCCATGACTGCTTCAAATGACTCTTAGTTTTAAAGAGGGAAAAAGTGATTTTATCAAGATCTAAGAAATGAGTGATAGAAAAATACCTTTCAAGTTTTAATAACAAGTCATCAAAAACATCTGCATTATTTTTTTCCTTGAAAAGTTGGGATATCAAAAATTACATGCATCTTGAATGGAGTATGTCTACCAAATGGTGGGTTTCTTGATTTTATTTGTGAACTTCGATTTTCTAGCATTCAAGAGAATTGTCTCATTGATTCCTCATGTTGTTGTTTAGTGAATTTTCAACCTGCATTTTAAATGGATCATCTAATATGTCAAGTTTTTAGTTAAACATTTGTGATCGTGTGTGTTTCAAAGGAAGGTAATAAGAAGGATCCCTTGTTTCTAACCTAATTCTTTGGTATGTCCATCGTGTGCAATGGCAAGAGAAAACAATTTCTGACACTAGTAATTTGAATTATTATTTTGGATTACAATGCTTAGTGTATAGCCTATAGTATTATATACCTTTCACGATGAAACTGGGAATAACAAACTCGTAAGGATGTGTATGCAGCTCAAAATGGTAGTTTATTAGAGCTTTAAAAAATTAGTTTATAAAGTTTGGAAAGGATTCTAAGAATCACCACATCCCTTTGGAATTCAAAATGAAAAATTTGGATGTGAATAATTACAATAAAATGAAAAATATATAAAAATACTATATATTTTATTACTCCAACTTGGGAGGGTCATAACATTTTGCTTTAATGCTCAAAATCTAAATATTCTTAAACTATTGAAAATATCTCCAAGAGCTCTAGTTTTGGTCCCTTAAATCAAATTCTTATGCTTACCCTATTTAGTTTAATGGATTAACAACATTTTCCATAACAATGTGAATTACTGAAAGATTAAAATAACAAAAAAAAATGGATTCTCAATATTTTCCATAATCACTTGTTCCAACAACACTAGAGTGCTCCTAAATTGCTATTTGATCAATTAGTTTCAATTATTTTGATTTTTTCATTTCTAATAAGTTTTTTTTTTTTTTTTCAATAACTAGTACATTAGAAAGATTTCTTTCAGACATTTAATTGTTCTTTACCTTCAATTAGATCTATAGGTGAAAAATTAATTTAGGTTAATTCTTTTGTCATGGATTTGAATCTTGAAAATTTAAATTTAAATATTTTAATTTTGCCTCATGGTTTCCTCCCTTTCTAGTTGTTATGAGTGAATTAAAGAGGCTCCTCTAGAATACGATGGTATATTGAAAAACCAAGGTCGTAATTCAAAGAATCATATGGGATAGATAGAGGAACTTATTGACCACATATATAATTTGATGCAAGTTAGTAAAATAACTACATAAAATTTTTATAATCCTCTTAAGATCATGCTATATGTTTTTTTTCTCTAACATCGGCTCATCATTATTGAATCAATTCATGTAGGGGTTTCATTGAGGAGAATTTCACTCTTTGTAATTCAATAATTTTCTTATTTAAGTGTTTATAAACATAGGTTTATTAGATAAATCAAATTCTAGTTATTGTCGAATTTAGATTTGAATATCAAGTTTGATTCTATGCATGTATAAAATGGCCTCGTGCTCACAAAAATGAACAAGAAATTATACAATTTTACCATTTTACAAGTCAGTAAATTATAGAAAAATGAAGAAAAATAAAATTTACCGATTCTTTTTATAATCATTAAACTGTTCCACTGTATTTTTAAACTACGATAAAACTGATGATTCTCCAAAAGCCGGCTGATCGTTTTTGCTAGTAATATAAGCGCTGATCGTTTTTGCTAGTAACTTACATTTATTTGAGAGAAAACACCAAGCTAATTCAAAAAACCGTTACATTCAACGTCTCCCAAAGTAATTCAAAAAACCGTTACATTCAACGGTATCAGAAATAAACAAATTCTTACAAATTTAAATTGGTGTTTTGCCACCCGGTTTTGAGTGGGAAACAACCGTTACAAATTAAACTGGAAACATCTAATTATCCCAGGTAATCAAAGCATACATGCTTTTCTTTTAGGCATCTAATTGCTGGCATAATAAGCTGCCCAAATTCAATTCTTCATCCACTGGTGATGATGATGCTTTGCTAATCTCTTTGACCCATCTAATTAAAATAATTAGAGATTCATTATTACTATTAGTAGATCACCCACTTGATAATTCAAAAACAAGATCAAAATTAGTTCAAAGAAATACAAACCCTTTTCAGCTTGTCGGTACCCTTCTTGAAGCCTTCTCTTTGCTGCTTCAATCCTTTCTCTTACAGATTTATCATCAAGAGCAGGAGAGTTTGATTTCTGCATAAAAAACATGGAATGCACATCATTTGTGCTTAAAACTTAGTAAATGTAATGAACATGCACATCAGATTTCAATTTTAAAGTCTTCAATTCCATTTTGTTTGCTTACCTGTGATGAAGGAAGTGGAAGAGAGCTAGGCTTGTTAAAATCTAACTTTTGGTGCAAATTCTGCTTCTGGCTTACAAATTCTGATTGATCACAATGTGATTTTGAGCACCACTTTTTGTTTCTTGTTTGCTACGCTGTCTGTCACCCAGTTTGAATGGCTTCTCTATTCTATGATTATGGATTTGCTCCACTGAAAACAAAGGGAAAATTTATGTAAGTTGTGCTAATTTGGAAGGAGAAATGAATGGGGAAAATTATTAGTTTGAGAGCACACCTGCGGCTGCCATGGTATCTACAGCAACTTCTCCAGCACTTTTCATCCATTCATCTGCAACTTCTCTCCACCTTCTGCAAAGTGCAATGCATGCCATTAAAAGTGCAACATATAAAAGCATAAAGCTGTTATGAATATCAAATATGCTTCCATCTCAATCCCTACAGCTATTGTGACTAAGAGAACCTGTTGATCAGGTAAAGCTGGAATTCATCAAGAAAATTAAACGTTTAGGTAGAAACACCATTTTCCCCTAAATTAAACATTTAAACAAGATTCAATTCTGCCAAGGGAGGAAACAAGATTTACCTGACAAGCTTCTTTGCCATGGAGCTAATTGGTTTGGACTTGTGCTTCTGTAAGCATTTGACATTTCTGCCAATCATAGTTTCCTGTATGTAATTTATAATTGAACAGTGAGAGAAGGTCAAAGAAATGTTAAATTAAACTCCACTTCCAGTTCCACCAAGAACAAGAAAATATATAAACCCAATAGCTAATTCAACACGAAGCTGACGCTAGATTGCATTATCTACAAACCCAATAACATGTAAACTTAGAATACTCATTTACCTTTAGGATTTCAATAGACAATGCCATCGACTCCAATCTTCTCAGTGAGTCGCCCAGTTGGTTTTCCGACTGTAAAGTGCAACACAAACATTGCTTCTTAACAGAAATGAACAAGCCCTAATTTCAAATATATGCTATTTTGGGCAATGCAAAGTCATTTTTGAAATATATTTAGTCACTCACAAGCACATGCATGTAAATATGTACATACCCGTGTAATCCTGCTTTACTCACTCACAAGCACATGCATGTAAATACAACAAATAGCCGTTGCCGGAAAGAATAGTTAAAAGGTACAACAGAACAATTAATTATAATCATTTGTGAATTCATTTATGCTTGGCCAATTATTGTTATTATTCATGTTCCTTCACATATACCCTTCATTACAAACTCAAAATTGTTTTTGATTTTTAAAATTCTTAATTATTTTTAATATTATAATTTATTATATTTTAGATTATTTTTCATTTTTTCATTTTTATTTTTTCTTATATTTAATACTTTTTTTATTTTATTATTTGTTTATATTTTTTTATTATTTATTATTTTTCTATTTTTAATTATTTTATTCATATTTTTTATTTTTTATTTTAAATTATTTATTTTTTAATTTTTATTGTTATTTATTTATTTACTATTTAATTTTTTAATGTTTTTGAAGATTTGTTTTTAATAACATATGGGAGATTATTTTTATTTTCATTTTCTTGTTTCTATCTACTATTTTTTTTTTTTAGTGTCTATTGTCATACTGCATTTATTGTGGAAATATTTATGTTTATTATGTTCTTAGCCAACCTTAGCCCTATAATGTATGCTGGTATAAAAAACATCCTAGGAAATTTCTTCTCAAAGTCTTTCACGACGTACATCTTCTGGTACCCCTAATGTTGGTTAAACCATTCGAGATTTTTATAGTGCATGTTTGTGGCTTAAACAATTTGCTTTGATAGGGTATTTTGTGGGGAGGATTCCACCCTAAAGCATGCTAGACAATTGGGTCACCAAGGCCCTAACCCCTCGTGCGGTCCATCTTGATGGCATCTAAAATCTCACCAAAGGCTTTTTTGTTTCGCTTTTTGGAGTCTATCCATGTTTTGACCATTCTCCAACATGGGCCGTGGTATGTCATGTTGTTTTTGCTTGTTTTTCTAACATAGTCAAGAGACTTCTTTGTCTCTGATGACAAGAAGCTCACGGTCTTGGTTTGGATTGAATTCCTCGATCCCCCTTTGTCATGTTGGTCATTTTTGCAAACTGTTGCGCAATCCATCGGTAAGGTTGTTTGTGTTGTCAAGAAGGTGACCAGTTTTATCGTGCTCGCGCTTAAAAGAGGGTTTGTGTAAAAGTTGATTTGTCTTGATACCTCAAGGACACTATTGAATTTAAAATATGAGGTCTTTGTCACACACAAATAGTGCTCTATTTGAATCTATGCAATACTTGTTTTCAGTGCTAGTCTTCGGAACACAATATTAAGGATTGCCTTCTAGCTGCCTTGCGAGTTAAGACCACCTCTAAGGAGTCTGAACCTTCACACTCCTCTAAGGCCCCTAAAATTGATGAGGGTTGGGAAATAGTTGCTTGAAATGGGAAGAGTTCTTCATTTTCTTTGGCTTCACACAAGCCACAAGGTTCCAGCCTCAGTTTTAACCTCTTAGCCAAACTCTCTTTGCCATTCTTACAATCCATTCTATACATTTGGAGGTTAGAAAACGAGCTCCCAAAAAGTGCATGGTGTCTTATTTTAGCTTCTAGATGGCATCAATTTTTCTTTGCACAATAGCTTCTCCTCTCTTGGGAATAAGGATACCATGCATGAATTTGAATCATAAATTGTATGTCATGAAATATCTGAGGTCTTATCGACGTCACCAAGAAGTATTATGTGTGAGATACTTGATAGAAATATCTTGGTTTCTGGTGCAGTCACGATTGAGAGGGACCTTGAGGAGATCAATATGGATCGTGCAACAGGAGTGAAACAAAACAAAAACAAGAAAAGTTGATGGAGGTAATGCAAAACTGATTGATTTATATCATGAAAACTAATTACAATCAGCCAACAACACGTGGGATACAAGATTCAGCTCACTGGTTTGAATATATACAAGCTCACTTACAGTGTTGGACAACTCTAGGCTCCTTGACCTCAAGACAAATCTTCTATGTTCTCAAAAGTGTTTTCTAAAAGCTTAAATACATTGAATTATATGATCTAGATGGATCCACATCATCCCAAGGCGAATTAAAGGCAGATGGATGAAATGAAATGTGTAAACTAACAGGTCCACTTCCACTAAAAAGAATACACCAAAAAATACAGAGGATGAAGTACGGACCAAAGGGAAGGTCGCCCACATGCCAAGGAATATTTGTAACAACAAACTGAATCTCCGTAAACTACGGAAAGAATCCTGAACGTTTTCCAATAGCAGAAAGGTCCAAGTGTACTGCGGTCTTAGGGTAAGCAAGATAATCATGTCCACAAGCAAAATCCAGCTCCACGAGATCCAATGAGAAAATGCAGAAAGAAATGCTAAAACTGCAAAACAGGAAATAAACTGAAAAGAAATATTTTTGGTTGATGCAAGATTGCCAAGAAGAAGGAATGTTCCAGCACTAGGCTAGATGGTTTTTGCATTCAGGAAGTCAATTCTTTTTCATTCATGTTTGCTCCAACATGTAGGATTATTTGGCCAAAGGGCTTGGTTTTCACTTCTAATCATGAGGTTAGGCAAGCAGGTGTTGCCACTCTCCTTGCACCATGTTGGCAGTCATCTATTGTGGCTTCTAGGTTAGATCCTACTGAACAACTTTTTTGGATGGTTATGCCAATGGACAATCATTCCTTTGGGAACATTAATGTTCATGCTCCGTATGATGTTGTTGAGATGATCTTATCTATGTTGATGGATTGCATATTCATTAACACCAAGTACTTGGGTGTTGTGTGATGATTTTAACATGGCCGAGGTTGTCTTTGAGAAAGAAGGTTTAATTCTTTTTCGATGGAAAACTGGTGAACAAGAAGCTTGGTTTTGTACATGTATAATAAATTGGGGCTCTTTGATCCCAACACTAATCACCACCATTCCCATGACATTTGGCACATGTGGAGTGATTTATTTGTTGAGTCATCAACCCATGTTGGCTCACATTCAACGGGTTTGGAATTTAGAGAGTCATCTGACTCGGTAAATTGGGTGGTTTACTTGGTGGGATGGTGTCATTCAATGCAGAAATTTCTTTCTCTGAATGGTGTCATTCAATCATAACTTTTTATTATTATTTATTTATTAATTAATTTATTATATTTTAGATTATTTTTTATATTTTATATTTAATAGTTTTACTTTATTATTTGTTTATTTATTTTATTTATTTTTAGTTCTTTGGGATTTGATCATGTAGCTTTTTTATGTTGCCAACATTTCAGATCAAACACCATGATCCTTCATGAGGGCAAGAGAGCAAGTGAGAGATTAGGAGATCAGAAACGTTGGCAACATCAAATTTAAGCTACATGGTCAAATGCAAATGAACTAAAAAATAAATCACTATGGACTGTGGAAGTTTCATGAATTTAATTATTTTAATTATTTTCTAATCTCCTTTCACATACTCTCTTGCCCTAATGATGGATCATGGTTCTCTCTCACTTTCTCTCTTTCGTTGATGATGGATCATGGTGTTTGATCCGAAGCTTGGCGACATCAAAAAGCTACATGGTCAAATCGAGAAGAACTAAAAACAAATCACTATGGATAGTGGAGGTTTCATGAATTTAATTATTTGGTTTATTTATTTATTTTTTATATTTTTTAATTATTTTTTATTTTTTATTTATTTAATTGTTTATTTATTTTATTATAATTTTATTTTTTTCATTTATATTTTAATATTTTTAATTTTTTAATTATTTATTTTTAAGTTTTTTTCAGATTTAGTTTTAGTAACACATGGGGGATTATTTTGATTGTCATTTTGCTTGTTTTTGTCTACTATTTTTTTAAGTGTCTATTGTTATACTGCAATTATTGTAAAATTATTTATGTTTATTATGGTCTCAACCAACCTCAGTCCATTAATGGATGTTGATCTTTAAACTTTGATGACTAGCGATGATAGCACCCCTAAAAGAACATCCTAGGAAATTTCTTCCCAAAGTCTTTCACGACATTCATCTTTTAGTACCCGTAATGTTGTTTTTCCCATTCAAGATTTTGATAGTGCATTCCTACGGGTTAAACAATTTACTTTGATAGGGTATTTTGTGGGGAGGATTTCACTTGAAAGAATGCTTGACAACTAGGTCACCAAGACCTTAGCCCCTTATTGGGTCCATCTTGATGCCATATAGAATCTCACCAAAGGCTTTTCTTGTTTCATTTTGCTGAGTCTAACCATGTTTTGATCATTCTTTGACATGGGCCTTGGCATGTGATGTCGTTTTTGCTTTTTTTCCAGCCATAGTTAAGAGAATTCTTTGTCGTTGATGACAAGAAGCTCAAGGTCTTAGTTTGGATTGAATTCCTTAATCTACCTTTGCCATATTGGTCATTTTCACAAGCCATTGTCCAGTCAATTAGTAAGGTTGTTTGTGTTGTCAAGCCTGACTAGTTTTATCATGATCTCCTTCGGAAGAGGGTTTGTGTACAATTTGATTTGTCTTGAGACCTCAAGGACAATATTGGCATTCAAATATGAGGTAATTTTCACTCACAATGAGTGTTCTATTTGAATCTACTTGATACTTGTTTTCAGTGCTAGTCTTCAATACATAAGATTAAGGATTTGTTTAGTTATTTTTTATTTATTATTTATATATTTTTAATTTTTCTTATTTTAAATTATTTTATTCATATTTTTATTATATTTTTAAATTTTTTGTTCATTTATATTGTTAATATTTTTTATTTTTATTTTTGTTTATTTATTTACTATTTAATTTTTTAATTTTGTTTAAGATTTGGTTTTTATATTATATGGGAGATTATTTTGATTGTCATTTTGCTTGTTTCTACCCACTATCTATTTTTCTAGTGTCTATTGTCATACTGCATTTTTTGTGAAAGTCTTTATGTTTATTATGGTCTTAGCCAACCTTAGCCCAATAATGGATGCTGGCATAAAGAACATCCTAGGAAATTTCTTCCCAAAGTCTTTCATGACATACATCTTAAGGTACCCCTAATGTTGTTTAAACCATTCAATATTTTGATAGTGCATGTTTGTGGCTTAAACAATTTACTTTGATAGGGTATTTTGTGGGGAGGATTCCACTCAAAAGCATGCTTGACAACTAGGTCGTGAAGAAGTCAACCCCTCATGAGGTCAATCTTGATGGCATCTACTATCTCACCAAAGGCTTTTTTTGTTTCACTTTTTTGAGTCTAACCATGTTTTGACCATTCTCCAACATGGGCCTTGGTATCTCATTTCGTTTCATGTTGGTCTTTTTTGCAAATTATTGCACAACCGATCAATAAGGTTGTCTGTGTTGTCAAGAAGGTGACCAGTTTTATCATGCTCACGCTCAGAAGAGGGTTTGTGTAAAATTTGATTTGTCTTGAGACCTCAAGGACACTATTGACTTTCAAATATGATGTCTTTGTGACTCACAAATAGCGTTGTATTTGAATCCATCCAATACTTGTTTTCAGTGCTAATCTTCGGAACACAAGATTAAGGATTGCCTTCTAGATTCCTTGCGAGTTAAGACTTCCTCTAAGGAGTCTGAACCTTCACATTCGTCTAAGGCCCCTAAAGCTGAGGAGGGTTTGGCAATCATTGCTTGAAATGGGAAGAATTCTTCATTTGCTTTGTCTTCTCACAAGCCACAAGGTTCCAACCTCAATATTAACCTCTTAGCCAAAATCTCTTTTTCATTCTTACAACACAATCTAGACATTTGGAGGTTAGAAAAGGAGCTCCCAAAAAGCCCAGGGTGTCTTATCTTAGCTTGTAGATGGCATCAATTTTTCTTTACACAATAGCTTCTCCTCTCTTGGGAATAAGGACACCATACATGAAATTGAATCATGAATTGTATGTCATGAAATATCTAATGTCTTATAAAACTCACAAAGAAGTATTTTGTGCAATATACTTGATAGAAATATCTTGGTTTATGGTGCAGTCACAGTTAGGAGGAACCTTAAGGAGATCAATACGGACCATGCAACATGAGTGAAACACAATAGAAACAAGACAAGATAAAGAAGGTAATGCAAAACTGATTGATTGATAGCATGAAAACTAATTACAATCAACCAATAACATGCGGGCTACAAGGTTCAGCTCACTGGTCTGAATACATACAAGCTCAATTATAGTGTTGGTTAACTCTAGGCCCCTTGATCTTAAGATAGATCTTCTATGTTCTAAAAGCTTATTTCTAAAAGCTTAATTACATTGATTTATATGATATAGAGGGATCCACATCATCCCAGATTGAATCAAAGGTTGATTAACAAAATGAAACGTGTAAACCACTAGGTCCACTTTCGTCAAAAATAATACTCCACAAAATCCAAAGGATGAAGTGCGGACCAAGGGGAAGGTTTCTCAAATGCCAAGGAATGTTGGAAGAAACAAACTAATGCTTCACAAGCTATGGAAAGAATCTTCAAGATTTTCCAATAGCAGAAAAGGTCCAAGTGGTTTTGGAGTTCTAACCCAGAAAACTGTGTCAAATTTTGAAAGTGATAACTTGCCAAAAAAAGATCCAAATGTACCATTGAATTAGGGTATGGTAGATAATAGTGTCCACAAGAAAAGTCCAGCTCCACGAGATCCTATGAGAAATTTTAGAAAGAAATGTTGAAACTGCAAAATAAGATACAAACCAAAAAGAAATATTTTTGGTTGATGCAAGATTGCCAAGAAGCAGGGATGTTCCTGCACTAGTTTAGATGCTTTTTGGGTTCAGGATGTCAAATTTTCTCCATTCATGTTTTCTCCAGCATGTAAGGTTATTTTGAAAACGGGCTTGGTTTTCACGTCCAATCATGAGGTCAGGCAGGGAGGTGTTGTCACTCTCCTTGGACCATGTTGGCATTCTTCTATTGTGGCTTGTAGGTTAGATCATACTCAACAGCTTGGTTGGATCATTATGTCAATGGAAAATCATTCCTTTGGGACCATTAATGTTCATGCTTTGTGTGATGTTGTTGAGAGAATCTTTTCTATTTCGATGGGTTGAATATTCATTGACACCAAGCACTTGGGTGTTGTGCGATGATTTCAACATGATCGAGGTTGTCTCTGAGATAGAAGGTTTAATTCTTTTTCGATGGATAACTAGTGAACAAGAAGCTTGGTTTTGTACATGCATAATAACTTGGGGCTCTTTGATCCCAATCTCTCCCTATTGAAAATATAACATGCCTATTGATAATGAAGTTTGATTATTTTTTTGGTTTAAAGATTTAAATTTAGTCATGTTTAGATCACTACAAATGGACATACTTGATTTGAAGCTACCACTTCTCTATTGTAACCTTTGTTGTGCAGACCACATCATTTTCTAAAATTTCTACCAACTGATCCCAAGTATGGAAAATACAATAATTTTCTCTATTTGACCTTCCACAACTCTTTGACGTACCCATTGCACACTAAGGTGCAATTGCTAGTTTTAGTAAAGTTTGGACACAATTTTACTCAGATCTTTCAACATTTTTCCTCACATGAGCAATCTATCCAGTTGTCTTTTTATTTTGTGTTAATTCATTTATGTTTGTCCTCTAGCCCAAATTCAGTAATTCGAGAGATACCTCCAATTTGTCAAGCTGCAAAATCCAACAGAATTGTAAATATTCATGTTCCTTCACATATATTCTTCCTTATAAACTCAGAAAAAAATATTTTTTAATTTTTAATTATTTCTTTAATTTTCTAATTTATTATTATTATTTTAAATTTATTTATTTATTAATTTGTTTTTTGTTTTTTTAATATTTTTAATATTTTATTTTATCTTTTAAAATTTTTTATTTACAATCTACTTTGATAGGGTATTTTATCGAGAGGATTTTACTCAGAAGCATGCTTTGTGATTTTGTCACCAAGACCGAGGCCCCTTATGGGTTCCATCTTGATGGCATCTAAAATCTCACCAAAGGATTTTTATTGCTTCGCTTTGCTGAGGCTAATCATCTTCAAGCCATTCCTCAACATGGGCCTTGGTATGTTCGGTTGTCTTTGCTTATTTTTATCAAAGAAAAAGTAGGTTTCAAGTGGGCCCGAAACCCCCAACAATAGGTTTTGAAAGGACCTGAAACCACCTAGAATTTCTAGACATCTAGAGCCTTTAACCAAGACAGGTAAGAAAAGATTCACAACAGCCAACTAGAAGCCAAATGTCAATCAAACATTAGAAGACAGATATTACATATTAGGGTGGATGGAGTGGTTCTCGGTGCAACACTCCAGTTAGGGTCTCATTGTAGTATGCTAAATCGTGCTCCTGTGTGCACACGATCAAAATTCAAAATATATAGTTTATATATATTCTATGTCAAAAAATGGTTTATATACAAAATATATATGCTATGTCAACATATAGTTTATTTTGTTTTCTACAAAATATAAATTTTATATGGTGGCTTGCTAAGATTTTTATGTGGGTGTGAGAAGGGATTGTTGAGTATGAAGGAATAGTTTAGGAAAGTACTCCTTAATCCAAATAAGTCATTTTCTTCTCATGGAATGTCTTAAGAAAATTTAAAAATATATTAAACCTAATTTAATATTGGCACATCTAAAGCATGTCAAATGCACTTCGAAGATATGCTATGACATTGTTGGTAAATAGATTTATTGCTTTAAGAAACTTTCTTGAAAAACTCTGTTTTGCCCTGTAATTAGCAACAAAGCGTTTACAACAATTGAAGAATCACAAAGAAATGGTAATTCTTCTCTGCGTTTGAGAGGGGCAGCTCCCTCGTATAATGGGGGTATTTGGATTTTTCAAAAATTTAAAGAACGAACAATAAAGAAAGATTGAACGCCATATAAGGTATGAATCTAGATTAAATAAATCTCATATAATCAAGTTTGAGATACCACAACTTGAAATAAACTTCTTCACATTCAATGTTAAAGGGAAAGCATTAGGTAATCATCAATCAAACATAAGAAAATTGATAATAACCCATGAGAATAAGCTGAACACACATCCAAATTGATCTCTATTGCTTAATTGCTTGAATAATACTATCCAAGTCTCTTATAGAAAGCTTGTGAAAAAGTGGAATCTCCTACATTGAATAATAATGAGGTATATATAGGTGAAGTCGTAACCACCTAAGGTAACTTCCCTAACCACCTTTATAACTACTTTATAACTTCCTCAACTACTTGAAATAACTTCCTCAACTTTGGAAGAAATAACTACTTAGAATAACCACCCAAAATGAGAACTTAGGATAACTACCTCAAGTGACTACTTCTAGTAACTACCTTTTTTTGAAGACAAGTTAGGATAACTAACTTTTACCAAGCTCAAGCCCAAAAGCTAATTTTAATTACAATAAGTGACTTAATTCACTTTTACAAAGAACAACTTGAAACATTATAACATTAAAGTTATGGATCTTGCTAAAGTACACTTCTCTATCTTTGTCTGCTCCATTTGCCTTTGTAATCATCTTTTCATATAGCCATTCAAGGACGTGACACATATGTCTTTCCCTTCTAATAGAAAATAAAAATCCAAGGGTCTCCATAAGAATGAAAATCCACCTTTCAAACGAGCACTATCATGGACAAGATTGCCATGTTTTGTTACAGCAATCCCTATACTCTATGATATGATATTTCCTCCAGGCGGTTTGTCAAACTTTCTAAGTGTATTTCCAGCAATTGCATTCCATATGGCGACATCTCTTTCGATGGCTCTTTATGAAATATTTCAAGTGCATTTCTTTTGTTTCCATATTCAGAATGTATTTCTTTGGGAACGATTCCAACTACAATATCTGACAAAAATGTCCCAGCCTATGTGTTTTGATACATGTCGATAACCTACCCCAAAATTATCATTCTTGAGCATGGTAAGATGCCGACAAAGCTCGTGAGGTATGGATTTATACTTGCACTTGCATTCTCTTGAAATTTTATAAAGTGCTTTCAGTAGACATTGTGTGAAGATCTTTGAAACCACCTTTTTCCTCATCCATTTCTTGTGAAACTTTATATTTCGAAAGGTGGCTTTTCTTTAAGATAATCTGATAAACTTTTACATGATTTATCTTTGATTCCTCATGATATGCATATCTACCATAGGAAACTGCAACTCAAACATCTGATAAAACCCTTTTACCAATAATGCTCCGCTCCATGCTTCACATTCAAGAAAACACGTCCTCACAATGAATCCATTTTCTGTAAATATTGCAATCATTACGTTCCTTGAGATGACATCTCCTTCGAGCTATTATGATAAAATATATGTACCCACTATGCTCTGATATGTGTTCATAACCTTCTAAAGGCTCCCATTTTATCACTGTCATGGAGGATGCTGGAATGGATCATGACAGAAAAGTCTACCAACTTCTGAGCATTGTTGTTATAGATAGAAAGGATGATTGTCATGAAACTCGAGTTCATAACTACCTGGTTGCATGTTCTTGAAATATTTATGAAGCCTTTTCAACAAAATCATTTTATTGTATATCATGTTCTCCAAAGCGTTTCTAATTCAATATTATCACACAAAATCCTCTATATTGTTATGCTTTGATGAAGTAGTTATTTGCGAGTACTTATAATAACTACCTCCCTCTTGGTCTTCGAGATTGAATGAGAAACTCCTGTTGTTGGAAATTTGTGAAAGTTGGCCAGTCTTTTGATAATTTCACTTATCCTTCATGTCTTCACTTCATCGATGACTTTTGAGAGTGCTAAATTTTTTTTGATAAGCTTTCTCCAAATCTTTTTGGTGACTTTCCTTGTACACTCCACAACTTGTTACTAATGCTATTAGATGGGACATATCGGTGGTTTTGGAAATTTGAGCAAGTCATTGATAAATGAGTGCATTGCGGTATTTCAAAATTGAAACAATTCATCGACAAGTGAAGAGCTAAGTGAGAGAATCGGTCTTAAATACTTCAGAAACTTTGTGAAATGAGCAATAAATATCATTTTGATATGCCATTTGATAAAAGCTTCATCTTCGGTGATTTATTAAAATGTAACAACTCATCGAAAATGCCTCATGATTGAATACCTTGGCATCTTTGAAAACTTGGCCACATTATGAAAAATCTCACTAGGAAGGAACATTGACACAAAATTTTAAATTTTGACAAGTTTGAAATTAGGGCTAACAGACATAAAGAAGATTGTTAAGGTGATGTCAAGTCTTGATCCATGAGGGTAGGAAAATATAGATGCATTGGTATAAAAGGTTCCATTCAACTTGGAGGAAATGGATAATTACTTAAGGGGATAATGTGAGATTGGATCAAGTTAAAATTATGATACAATTAGCTTTGGAAAAGGGATGATGAAATGGTTAAGTATGGGAAATTGTAGAGATAGATATAACACCAAGGGAAGAACACAAGAACTAATTTTAGCACTATGGATTAATCCAAGACTCAAAATTACACTAAGAGGCACCCCTTACCTCTTAAATTAATTCCGTAAGTGGGTTTATCCTCCAATATAGTGCCATTGGTTAGCTAATCATTTGAACTTCCATGACAAGTATGATTACCATACACTTTCATAACATGCATGTGTGGTTTCAAAAGGTTTACATGTTCATGTGAACTCGAAAGAAAGGAATGTTTTGACTTTTCCAATAGGTGTTAGGGGTTAATTTGACTTGGCTCTAGCATTAGATTGACAAACCTTGTGGTTTAGGCTCTATAAACAAAATATATACTCATTTTATTTGTTTCCTATTAGCATCTTTATATTCATTGCTAATGAAAATGCACAAAGTAATGTGTAATAAGGTAACTTGTATTATTAGGAAGGGCGAGATGCATTTATACACCATGACCTCATGTTTGAGTCTTGAAACCAATCCATATCATTAGCATATGTGTCTAGGCTAACCATGTCTAGTTTCACTCCATACAAGCTCGAATGGAAAAAATTTCAATGTTGGCCCCACTCAGATGTCACTATGTGGGGTCTACATGAGGAAATGCTAATTTTTTGGGAATGAAATAAGCAAAGATATGATCAAATAATATCTGATTGTAAATAGTCATAGAGTAATTAGGATTTGATCATACGAAAAAATTTCTAGGAGAGCTACAATAGTTGTAACATCATGAATTAACAACATTAAAAAGTACACTGTGAATTAATTATGTAATGACATAAAAATTGAAAACATCATGAATTAATTATGTAACCATATAGGTCAAATATAATTTTATCAAGAAATCAATATCAAATAGATAATATAATCACATAAATCGTACATTTCAATGTCATTGATCTTGTTCTTCATCTAACTCTTTCTCTATATTATCCAATCCAAATTTGACATTGTAAGGATTGGTCCTATCATCATTATCGTTATTGATATCAGATTCAGGTATTGTCATCATCCACATGGATATCATCTTCATGAACATTAAATCCTACATCATCATGATCTAGTGCATCCTCTTTCTCATCTTCATCAGACACATGATCAACTAACTCTTGATCCTGATCATCATCTACATCATCTTCTAGTTCCTTGGTATCTTCTTCTTCCATCACATTATACTTTACCATCCTTCTTCTTGGATCATGTCTAACAACAAATGACCAATCCGGTTTAATTGGAACCTCTACATAAAATACTTTCTCACATTATCTTGGAAGAACATAGGGCTTATTTCTAGATTGATCGATTGACCTTGTTTTAACCATGGTAAATCCTTTATCACGTTCAATAACATTTCTCTCGAGATCATTTTCTTTCAATCGTACCTTGTACCATTGGATGACAAACATAACTAATTTGAAGGAGTTAAAGTCACACTCAAATATATCATCCAAAATCCCATAGTATCAATTTTCTAGGACTTCTTGATGTATGTCGCTTCTAGATGAAACATTAGTCACCTGAAAGACTGTATTTATCCTAGAATGACAAGTATTCTTCGTGTCATCCAACTTTTTGATTCAAAATTTACGACCATTGCACCACATATCCTTGTCATGTTTTACCTCTAGTCTGTCAAACATGTAAAAATTATTGCATCATTAGTTGATAAATTCAATCAGTATAAAGACATATAATTAACAACTTTCAAATGGACAATAATCATGCCCCCATTCAGCATGACCATGCTACCTACAATGTTTCTCATCTTTTGTAATTAAAAGTCTTCTCATCTTTAAGCCCTTGCAAATATTGCAAGTACAATAGCATTTCCCATCACCATTTCTTTTTAATCAACCCCACAATCTAGCAATTGTCTCTTCATTTTGTTCTGGAATAATATTATCTGACATGATTTTTCTTTAATAAGATTGAATATTTAGATATTTATAAAATATCAAAGTCATTCTCCAATAATTTTTAATCATAGACAAGTAACAAAATCTAATAATTTTGATATTTTTCACCAAAAAAATTTGGCCTATAACAAACTATTGTAAGAATAGAAAATTCTCAAGTATAAAAAAATTTAACGTTTTCATCAAGATGCCATAAACAATTCTTAATGGCAGAGCAAGACCAACTTGAAGTTTTCAATTAAAGAACTTAGCATTCAACCAATAAAGTTCAGAATTACCATTATTATACCTCCCAAGTATATGCAAATTTGATTACAATGGATCAAGTTGAAGAGTCAGCCACAAAAGTACATACATTTAATTTGACAGAAGGTAAAAGACCCTCAAAGGTCATGAATCGTAGGCCTGAGAACTAACTCTCCTATTGACAATTAATTGCAGCAAAAACAAGGGCATAAACCATTATCAAAACACATCCAGTGCTGCAATAAGTCTTCCCAGTGAACTAATTCGACCGACATCCCTATTATAACTGCTTGTTCAATCAAATCATATTTGAAATAATATCTATTGCAATTAAAAAAAATTTTGCAGAACGCCAATGAGTGCTAACCATATACCTGTCGGCCCACAAATTAAGGTGGTGCTAACCATTTACCTCTTGGCCCACAAATTTTTGTGTATGTTGAAATAGCGACGAAAATCAAGGAGCGTCTCAATTTTGATGAACGTCGAGCATAAATTTAAAAATTAAAATTAAAATTTCACATTAAATACGTATGTACTCGATGATACAATTAATTATTGGACTTTCATCAAAAAGGTTCATCATATTTTGTAGTCAAATGAGTTAGTGTTAGTAGTAACTATATTGGAATATGGGTCTGCTCATTATCTTTTTTTCTCAAAAGAGTTTATTGATAACAATTAGAGATCAACATATTCTCTATGTGTCTCCATCATTAGATTTTTAATAGTTTCACAATTCTTAGTATTATCAAATAGATTTTTTTGAATCTCATGCCACATACATATATCTTGTTGTGTCTTCTTTCCCACTAATTTTAAAATGAACTGGTTGACTATATTCTTCCCTACAAACTTACTGTTACTTTCGCCTTTGACTTATTCACAAAATACACTCTCCTCCCTTTTGTTATGTGAATTTTTCTCCTAGAGAAAATAAGTGATGAAATAACCCTTTTATAATTAAAAAGGGGGATAAAAATAAACGATATTATAATTCTTTGGTTTAAAGAAAGGTTAATAAAGAATGTTTGTGAAAAAAAATCTCTTAAAAGAGAGTTATAATTATATTTATTAAAGGGTGAATAAAGGTCACCTATTCGAAAGGGTGTGATGGTTTGGAAACCACCCCTTAAAAGGTTATATAAGTCATTTATGTGAGACTCAAAAGGGGGCATGGAGATCACTCAAGGAAGAAGAAGAAGGTGGCTTGGTGGGCTATGGGCATGGGAGGAAATATAGGAATTTAGAGGGCACAAAGGAATGAAGGTTAAGGTCATTAGTTAGCATGGGCATTGGAGAAGGGGCACACAATGTGTGTCCAACTCGGGGTACAGTGTATACTCGAGAGTGTCCTAGCCAGGGCTATGTTTATTTCATGTCGTGAAGGCATGCGAGGTTTTGTGTAAGAACTTGTCCTCCTAGAGTGTTTTCTTGTCATAAAATAGCCTAGACCTATGACTATTCCTTTGAATTGTAGATAATACGGTTAGTTCTGTGTAAGAATCAGTTTCCTCTATGGGGTGCCATAGCCATAAAGGACCCAAGATAACTGGAATCTTCTTGGAGTGAGAATGACTATTCCAAGTGCTCAAGATTAAGATAAGTATTGGAAAACCTCAAGTGACTATATAAGATACTTCTAATTCTTTATATGTGATCTGTTGATAATATGGTTATATTAAGTGGTTATGTTATTCTATTTATTGTGTTATCAATTTACTTATTAATTATTATCAAATTATTACATGTTATATTTATATAGTTACTTACATATAATTTAATGATAATTACCTGTAATTAATGAACTTTATATTAACATTTAATCTATTAATTCTGCTATAAATAATTAATTAAGTGTTGGAGAAAAGTGCCTTTACACCTTTCTACTTGAATTTTTCCTCAATTTTTAATATATACTTGAAGACACTTGCTAATGTTTCCATATCAAAGAATTCTGCTTTGGTTTGATTATACCTATGAAGTCCACTTCGATACTTCAAAACTTGATATTTCTCAGAATATTGGATGCCAATTTTCACCAAAAGTGCATGAAATGTGTTAGTATGTACACTTGAAGTTATTGGTCCTTCAGTTAGAGAAATTGCGATTGCATATATTTTTATTCATAGGCTTCTTCAAGAAAATACTCTTCTTTTATGGGCACCATGAATTCTCCCCATGTGATTTTTTCATCAAAACCTACATCAAATTCCTTTCTAACTTGTCCTTCTTTGGATGACAACTTAGGTTCTCATGAATGCTTCACACGACTCTTAGTTTTAAAGAGGGAAAAAGTTATTTTATCAACATCTAAGAAATGAGTGATAGAAAAATACCTTTCAAGTTTTTATAACAAGTCATCAAAAACATCCACATTATTTTTTTCCTTCAAAAGTGTGGATATCAAAAATTACATACACCCTGAATGGAGTATGTCTACCAAATGGTGGGTTTGTTGAATTTATTTGTGAACTTCGATTTTCTAGCATTCAAGAAAATTGTTCCATCATTTCCTCATGTTGTTTGTTTAGTGAATTTTCAACTTGCATTTTAAATGGATCATCTAATATGTCAAGTTTTTAGTCAAACATTTGTGATCGTGTGTATTTCAAAGGAAGGTAATAAGAAGGATCCCTTGTTTCTAACCCAATTCTTTGGTATGTTGACCGTGTGCAATGGCAAGAGAAAACAATCTTTGACACTACTAATTTGAATTATTATTTTGGATTACAATGCTTAGTGTATAGCCTATATTATTATATACTTTTCATGATGAAACTGGGAACAACAAACTCGTAACTATGTGTATGCAGCTCAAAATAGTAGTTTATTAGAGCGTTAAAAAAATATTTTATAAAGTTTGGAAAGGATTCCAAGAATTACCACATCCCTTTGGAATTCAAAATGAAAAATTTGGATGTGAATAATTACAATAAAATGAAAAATATATAAAAATACTATATATTTTTTTACTCCAACTTCGGAGGGTCATAACATTTTGCTTTAATGCTCAAAATCTAAATATTCTTACACTATTGAAAAGATCTCCAAGAGCTCTAGTTTTGGTCCCTTAAATCAAATTCTTATGCTTACCCTATTCAGTTTAATGGATTAACAACATTTTCCATAACAATGTGAATTACTGAAAGATTAAAATAACAAAAAAAAATGGATTCTCAATATTTTCCATAATCACTTGTTCCAACAACATTAGAGTGCTCCTAAATTGCTATTTGATCAATTAGTTTAAATTATTTTGTTTTTTTCATCTCTAATAAGCTTTTTTTTTTTTTTCAATAACTACTACAATAGAAAGATTTCTTTCAGACATTTAATTGTTCTTTACCTTCAATTAGATCTATAGGTGCAAAATTAATTTAGGTTAATTCTTTTGTCATGGATTTGAATATTGAAAATTTAAATTTAAATATTTTAATTTGGCCTCATGGTTTCCTCTCTTTCTAGTTGTTATGAGTGAATTAAAGAGGCTCATCTAGAATAGGATGGTATATTGAAAAAACAAGGTCATAATTCAGAAGAATCATATGGGATAGATAGAGGAACTTATTGACCACATATATAATTTGATGCAAGAAGCTTAATTTGGAATTGGATACAATCCTTCTAAGACCACCAAAGCATCTAGAAAACCATCTCTCAATGTGAATGTTATATTTAGTAGTGATGATAACCTCACCTCAATCAAATCATCTTCTACTTCTTTCAACACTCATCCCCCTCATAAGGAAATATTGGTGATGAACAAATCTCTTTATGAATCTCCTCAAGAGATTAATGATCCCGCTTATGAGACTTTATTTTATACTCATTCTAAAATTCATTCTTCTAGGAATTAGGTTCTAAAGAATTATACTTATCCCTTTCCTAATATTTCTTGTGTGCAAGAAAAGTATGACTTAGTGGCCTATTCTTCTCCTATAAGCTTGTCTCTTTCTAAATTCCCTTTCATATTCATCATCTTATACATATTTTTAGTCTCACTTATAGTAGAGCATTTAACATGTCATATTCAAATACCTAATTGAATCTATCATGTCTTTAAATAAAATTAATGATTATTATGTTGCTCATCATTATGTGACATTGGTAGCTCACTTACTAGGGGCTCATTATCATTCATGATGGTACAATTTCACATGCAATCATACTTTCAGAAGCAACATAATAGCCTATTTCTATCTCATCTATTCTCCCTATATATATAGGGGGCAAGAATGATTTCAAACATCTCTCCTTCTTGAGATTAAAACTTCCCCTTTGTGAAGTAGTGTCTTCTATAAGGATTTCTTGTTGATTGTAGAGGTGTATTCATACTTGAATTATTTCTCTCATATTGGAACAAGCATCCCTAATGGGGATCTTAGGTACATATCCTTAATTGATACCTCCTCCTTGGTGTTGGAAGTCTTTGATCATTCATCAATTTTATTTTTTTCATTGAGTAGTATCTTTTATAATAAACCCTTCTATTTTGTGCATGTGCATATCCCTGATGCGAATCTCTTGCCTTCTTTTTGAAAAGTGTCGTTATTAAAAATCTCTTTGATGTCATATCAATCATCTTCTCTTTTCAAAACACTTGCATTCATTCATTCTAGAAGATATTATATTTGTCTAAGACAACTCCTCTTGAAGATACATGTGTTTTGAGCAAATATCTCTTCTCCTCCAAGGATCTCCTGACACTTATATAGAAAGATGTCTCTTTTTAAATATATTATCCTTTCTTGAAGAGTATTCCCTCTCGTGCTTGGATTTATGACATTGTTGCATCATGGATATTTTATTGGTATCTAAAGTAGGTATCCTTGTTCTAATTGCACACACATACACGAGGTTGAGTGGAACTAATGGTGTTCTCACTCTCCTCCCTTACATGATCACCCAGATAGACTCTGGGGGCTAGTTTTCCATGTACTTCTCTCCATAGATAACCTATTTTTAGGGCCGATATGTCCATGGTTCCTTTTCTCTTCTCATGGATAACCAAAGTTTGTACTCATGCTTTCTATATCTTCTTCCTTCTCTTTGCACTTGTTTCCATTTAAATATTTCATCTTGTGTTACAAAGATCTCAAATCCTTACTCTTTGTTGTGTTGGAATTGAGGCTTAGTTCTCTTTCTTACCAAATGATTCTCCATTAGTTTTTAATATTGTATCAAATCTTCTTGTGATCATTTTTCATCAACCTTATTTCACAATTCGATGTGGTAAACATGATACCCGGTTTCAACTTGCTAAAATTAGAAAGCCAAAATAGGGGGGCATATAGCTACCCTCGAATTTTCATCACCTTCCTTAGTAAGAATTTAGGTGATTTTGTGATTTTATCTAAAATGTATTTTTGTAGGGTGTGTATCCTAGATGTATACTGCAAATACCACTGGGGGATCATCCGACAACTAGTGGATATATCCTTTTTCATGAATTTTTACTTATCTTTACTTTAGCTTGCATATGCATGTAGTATCATATGACTGCTAAAGTGGGGGATAAATGTAGTGTTGTAAATTGTACACCCTTGCTAGGGTGGTACAATTTCACACTTAGGTTAGCACCCGCCTTACTGTGTTTGCATCTTGCATTATTATTTCCCTTTAAGAGTTTAATTAATTAATTTAATTAAATATAAAGTCATATTTCATCACTTCATCCATCATAAAATTGTGCCCTTTACCCTAAGTGTGCTCCTTTTTATTTTATTCATCCAATAAATCATTTAATCATAAACCCTAATTATGTCCAATTTTGAACTTTAAGGCCTAGTTTTGCATATAAAAACACCTCAAAATCAGTTGTAACTTTGGGATTCATTTTAATATCATCATACCTAACGATCCTAAAAATTTGGTGAAAATTTGGTTGGACCTTGTGCATTCGCGCCACAGTCCTCGACTTTTTTCCTGAAATTTCGGGAGCATAATTCTATGATATTATAATGCTTAACCCCAAAATATTGGTGGGAAATTCAATTCCTAGGTTGGCCTAAACGTGAAATTAAGTTGAAATGGAGATCTAGAGTTTCATACATAAGATACCTCTTTCTTCATTTGAAGGCATCTCATAAAATATAGGAAAAGATTATTAGAGCGAGCACAAGGAGCCTTCTATGTAGTGAAAGAGAAGTCTATGTGGAGTCTTTAACAACATTCATCAAACATTTTCCAAGCATTCATCATCAATTAGGATCCTTGAAGACATTGAAGAGTAATAGGCTCGATCTAGTGGCAATATCTCTCCCTTGGGGATTAGTATGATTTCATGTCTTTGTATGAGATTCTTTACATCAATTTACATATTTACATTCATCCTTTAGATAATTTAGCATATTTGGTTTGAAGCATTGTTATTTACATTTATATTTAGGGTTTACTCTCATGCGTAGGGTAGCTCTAGTTTCTTATCATTTAGGATCTTGCATACACACAAGGTTCTATCACACACATTTTCAGTACATTATCGGCTATTTGTGGAGGTGGAAATTACCAACATAGGGGTTTGACTAAGGAAAAACCCCATATAGGTATCCAAACCTTCCCTTTTTAGTTGCAGGTGTAGAAATACATACCCGGAGGCACTTTTAGTTTAGCAAAAAGAACAAGAACCACCCAAAATCATCAAATCTTCCCTAATCTACCTGGGACAAGGGCGTGGCATGCTATTCCTACCAAGGATAGTTTTTTGGCACCATGTCCCCTCTTCTTTTCAGTGATTTTTAGCGGGTTGTAGCTTTAGGTCATCAGATTTGCAGTCTTTCAGTTGCACCCTCCTATCTGCAAAAAATGGACAGTGGCATGGCACCCTGGTCTAGTTTAGTTTTTTTCAATTTTCAGCATTAGGTACACATGTAGAATCCCCCCCCTTTCATGCTTTCAGTATCTTATTTTCAGATCTGTAGGTTTGTTCAATTTTGAGTTCATTTATACTTCATTCTTCATCTCCTAGCCTAGTTTATCATTCAAACCCTAGTTTTTCTCATCATTTGCAACAAGAGGAATAGAAAACCTAAGATATATTCCATGGCTATGTCTTTCCCACAAGAAGTCTCCAAAGTGATCTATCTCCCTAGGCTCTTTCATATTCCTAGTATGTTGGCAAAAGTGAGATTATGTCCTAGTCACCTGATCTCGCTTTTCCCTCCTCCACACTAGCATACATCACATACATGGTGAGTGGCTTATACATACATCACATTATAGTAGTGATTGATTCATATAGGCCCTACAATGAGGCATGACTATCTCATTTACATACAGTAAAAGTTAATAGAGATTGACTCAATTAAAAGCATCAGATATATGCGCCTAATTCTTATATATACAATACAAGCTAATACTGATCAACTCATATACAAGCATCATAGGTCATTGTGACTAGCTCATATAAGTCATTGCAAGAACAAAATGACTGACTCATCCTCAATGGCCAACTATCTCCTATCCATAGTGCATGCTAGATAGAAAAGAAATGTTGGTGCATTGCACACTACTTCGTGGGTCCCATTCTTTCCTTTAGTCATTTGCACCAATGGATTTGGGGTAGAGTATTCAGTGCATCCCATACTACATTATGGGTCTATCCATAGTCCCTCGGGGTTGAGTATAACATCAGACAACTAGGAAGATGATTTGGTGCATCCCATACTACACCGTGGGTCTTTCCTCAATCCCAAGGATTTCTACAAGCAGTGAACTAGACTAGCCTATTATATTCTAACTTCAGTCACCTATAGGTTACAGACAACAAGTCTGTCCAATCAAGAAGAAGTAGCTTCGAACATATGCCTCATAGTGACCTTAGAGATATTGTCAACTATATTTTTCACAATCCTAGGTAACACTCAGCATCAATCATCCCCATGCTATAGGTGACTTCCAGTGAACCCTCCTTATACTATGGCTAGCTCTAGTTACCACTATCCACCTGATAAGGTAACTACCCATGCAACCGTTATAGTATCAAATACCGAATAGCCCTTAACAATCCTTCACATCCATGAACCCGATGAGTGTTAGTTGATCCAACATTACAACAACAACTCTAGGCCTCTGCCATTGACACAGTCCAATAACTCAACCTGATAGCTTTTATCATATCATGTCCAAGGTACTATAGGCAACATCACCTCTCTAAACCAGGTGCTTGTCGACTATCCCTTGTAGTAGCCCAAATATCAGTCATTGGCATGGTCTAATGATGGTCTAACTTTGCATAACTATCCTGACAGTTCACTCTTGTTGGGGTCATACATAATCAAAACCATAATTTTAAGCATAGGTGTAAGAACATCACAATCAAGCAACTATGTAGCGTAAAGGTCTAGGATTCAATTACTTAAATATAAGATAACATTTATGCAAAACCAACACAAGATGGCCTCTATTCATCATGCTTCCATTATCTAATACCAACTATAAGGTAGTCAACCAATTCTTGCTATCTTAAAATCATTTTTTGGTGGCGCATTACTTATTAAATACTAATGGCTTTTCCTATCCCCTTTCATATCCACCCATTACCCATTTCAGCATCCTTTGAAGCCTAGTGTAGAGAGAAGGTCTATCTTATTAGGAACAACCTTTAACTTGGGAGTTATCTCCCCTAAGACACTTCCCCTATAGACTTCAGGTCACAAGGGTATCCTTCACCCAAGTACTGCCTATGTTCCCACTTCCAAATGAATTAAAGTCACACGTAATTATCCTTACAAGGTTTCTCTCAATGGATGCCTATACTCAAGTTCCCCATAATCAAATTTCCATCAGTATTTCCTTTTCATTAATAACACTTAGTAATAGATACAAAATCATAAATAAGTTCATAATTTGGTAACTAGTACTATACCACTTCCCCTTGAAGGATATCAAGGTTTTGATCCAAAGACCTTCGTTATTATTCATACCAAATTTGAATGTCTTAGGGTTTGTTTTTTTGACCTAGGGGCTAACGTTATTACTCATCCTAATATTACATTAGTTCACACAAACCATATATACTTTTCTCTAAATTTGGACACCAACCCATAGTAGATGGAGTTAAAATATTGTAATCGTAATTACCACATCCAAAAGTTGTATTCTAAGATAGATCCATGTGAGCTTTATTTGGGCTATCTCACAAGAATGAATAATGCCTTTAGGGACAAGACTACACATTTGGGGCCTCTCATGAATATAATTAAGTATACCCAAGTATGATATTGTTTAGGAAATCTTAATTCCATTTAAGAATAGGAAATTAATAACTTCTATATAAGTCCATGTAGGTAGTGTTCATGTATTGTTACCATCCATCCATAATGCCAAAGCCTTTTAAATATACCAATGGGGTACCGCTATAGAGGGTACTATGATATGGAGTATCCTAATTATATTGTATATCAGCCCCAATATGAAAGTAAGAACATCTTTACGAAGGATTTATTTTATATAGATAAATATTTCATAAAATGGTCAATAAGAAGCTCCTCTTTAACCCAATAGTTTTCCTTGTATAATAATTACCATAGCATTGGTTAAACCATTAATTACACAATTAGAAACAAAAATCCATGTATAGATTCATATAGACTTATCTTTAATAACACTTAAGAGTCTTAGCCTAAATTTTTTCATAGCTAATAGAAGAATCCCTTTACAATTAAATTCCTAGCCTAGAATAATGTTCTTCCTTAAATATAACTTAGATAACATTCAGGTTTTAGTTACTAGTCAAGTATGTAAAAGTGAATACATTTATATATTCAAGGATCTAGGAATGTAACACCTAATTCCATAACTAAAATATTGTTGACATATTATTAACTCAAGCACTAAGAATATATTCCCATGTGAGAGACATACTTCATGTGCACTGTAAAAGTGAATAGAGTAACATAATTATAGTTCATTCATCCATGTCTCTCCTGCATAAAGGAATGAATCGATTATCATACACAATAAAAGGGTTTCATTTTTTAGAGGGAAATTATTAGATGATCCCTCTTGAACTACCTATCATTGCAAATCAACCAAACTAGCAATAATTGAGCTTAGAATAAATACCAAAATTTCCTTTCTAAAGAAAGGATAGGCAATTCCTCACAAACCTATTGAGCTTCATACAATTTATGATGATCTGACTTTAATTTTGGAGCTGTAGATTGAGATGGGTAGCAGATGGCTATGGTGTTTCCAGGATTGTTCTTGGAATGTCAAAGCAATAGATTCACACTTGTTGGTTGGATTACTTGACAGTTTCAAAGCCATTTCACAACCCCATTTATGTATCTCTTGCATTCATTGTATTCCACAGGGCCACATTTCTTTCAGACATTTTGTAAAACAACTCACATGGTTGGGTTGTACTTCCACATTCTATATACAAGTCTATCAAAACAGTTGCATCTACAACACTTGGCACATTTTCTCTCTTCCTTATGCTTTGATGGTAGTACATCATCTATCCAAATGCTTCCACTAACCTCAAACTCTTCTTAGTTGTTTCACATAAGGTGACAAAATACAAGTTACCTTTCTTTATAGGAGAGTATCTACCCATCTTCCATCAAAAATCTTACTTCACTATTCTCACCTACATTCCCTTGCCTCTCCTTCCTTTACTCATCTCCTTCCCTTGCTCTACTTTTTTTTTAATCTTTTATTCTTACAGTCATTTGATCCTCATTCCAATGTTCCTTTTACCACACATGAATGGATGATTCTAGCAAAGATTGTGGAATATTTTCTCTCCCACTCATTACCTCTTCTCTCCTATTTATACCTTCATATATCCCTTCTTCCTTTCTTTTTGCCTCTATTAATTGCAGTCTAAATGTTGTTGCCTTAAATTGTGTTTCTCACTACAAAAGATTGACCCCAAAAGAGCCACCACTTTCTCTATCCCTTACACTTTAATGGATGTCCCTACTGAGAATGCGAGCTCCCTTCCAATCTCCCTATTTTATCTATCATTCATGGAGGACAATTCATAATTAGTGAGAAAGCTCTCCTCATGGACAAGGTTGGAATATTGTTAGAAAAACAATCCTAAAAGTTTTCTCTTCCTCGCTCCTTTTAATGTTACTATCCATATCATTTATTAACAAGATTGTGGCCCATTTGTCCCACATCTTCTTCACATGGTACCCACTCCTCATGTCCTCTACAATTTATTTCTTGCACAACAACCTGATGTGTAGCCCATACTCCAATAACTTAGCTACTTTGACTATTTTGTTTTCCTTATTCTAATTTTTTAGTCACCAACTATGTGGGATGTGACAAAAAAAATTTGAGTTGAGTTTAATCAGGAGATTTAAAGGTTTTTGGTTGAGCTTGAGCGAGCTCTATAAATGGATCACAACATTTTGGTGCCCTATTCTTGAGGGGGATGTCCATATTTTCTTGGGGGTACAAGGGCATTTTGTGGTTGTTTTCGACAATGGAGGTGATCGAAAGAAGGTTATTTGTGAGTATCAATAGAGTTGGGAGGATAAATTTTTTTTGCTCTTGAAACCGTGGTATTCATCTTTCAATCCTACCACAAAATCTTTTGACAAAGCTCCAATGTGGGTAAGATTTTCATATCTTCCTATGCAATTCTAGCTTGAATCTTGTTTTGAGGCTATTGGTGATTTATTGGGTAAATTCCTGGGAGTGGACAAGGAGTCCCTAGGCTTTCAACATACAACTTTTTTCTCTTATTTTGGTTGAGAGAGATACAAAAAAGGGATTTTTGGCTGATTTATCGTTGAAGTTTGGAAATGGAGACTAGTTACAACCAGTGGATTATGAGTGTTGATATGTGGTGACTGATCATGTAAGTATTTTACACTCGTTATGTATCCTCGTTGGAGTTTGGGGTTGTGTCAAGCCCCAAACGGGGGTCCAAGGGTGCAGCCCCCAAGGAAAAAAAAATTATTTTTTTGTTGAAAAACCAATATTGAAAAAAACAACACTAAAAATAACTCTTTTTAGTGTTTCCCTAAAAATTGTTTTTTATAAGTGGTTGGAATGTAAAAGAGAATTGTAATGGTGTTGTACTGATTTACTAGATAAAGATTTGACGATTGTGTTCTGTAGATGCAACCCATCTTGGGTGAGCTGCGTTAAATCTCTGTGTTATCTATGTTATGCATTTTTCTTCATCTTTTGTATTTATATCTGCATATAATTGTTATTTTCTATTTTTTTTGGATCTGCCTAAATCCTAACAATGAGGGCATCCCTTTTTGATGTCGTTGATGCTTCCAAGTGGGTCACATTACATCAAGTCATGATAAAAAAAAATCAAGCAAACAAGGAATGTGGTGGAAAGATGTCTCTGATTTGCATTATGTTTTGGAGAATGACAAACAATCTAGCTTCCATCAAGCCTCCAAAAAGCGTGAGGATGCACGTGCCACATCTTAGAGTATTGACACCTTCTTTTTGCCTAAAGGTGTTTTTGGGGTTGTGGTTAATGCTAGTGTTAATACTGGTTCTAGGGATAATATTTTGGGTGAGGACAATAATCAAGGATTCAACGCAAATTCCTACCCAAAGATAGGTTGCATCAATGAATCGATGAAAAATGAGCACTACTTTTGTGCAACAATTAAGGAGGATAGCACAACTCCCATTGGTGGATCTACAAGAGAGATCTAGAATTCTAAAGATTAGGAAGAAGGGTGGACAGAGGTAAAGAGGAAAAGAGAAAAGAGAGTGAATGAGGAAGTTACTTTTAACACGCTCTTTCGCTTTCATGATAGAGGAAAAGCAAAACTAGTAGTTTTACGTTTGACCTGTTAATGAGTCTATCACAGTGGTGCACTATCATCTGGGGAGGGGATTCCCTTGTTGTAATCCCACCTGGTCTAGGTCGGGTTTACATATCGATATCTTAATTTAAAGAAATAACATTTACTGACCAAAAAAATAATAATAATTTTTTTTAGTCATTATTATTTTTATTATTTTATTTATATTCTAATTATTTTAAAATTTATTTTTTATTTTTGATATCTTTAATATTATATTTTTTTATTTATTTCTATTTATTTATATTTTTATATATTTTTTATTTTTTATTTTTTTTATTATTTTTAATATTTTTATATTTTTATATATATATTTTAGTTATTTTTAATTTATTATTATTATTATTTATTTAATTTTTTTTTAACATTTATTTTTTAATAACATATGGGGGATTACTCTGATTATCATTGTTTACTCTACCAGGGTTTTTCTTATTTTGTCCTACTATCTGTTTTTTAGTGTGTCTGTCCTCATCCCAACAATTGATGCTAGTGTTGGAGCTTTGGCGATTGGTGGTCATGGCATCCTTGAACAAATGTCTCAAAAAAAAAATTCTTAAAGTCTTTCACGAGATATGTCTTCTGGTATCGCTGATGTTGTTTTGTCCATTAAAGATTTTTATAGTGCCTGCCAATGGCTTGAACAGTTTACTTTGTTAGGTTATTTTGTGGGGAGTATTGTACTCGAAAGTATGCTTTGTGATTGGGTCCCCATGTAATTTTTTCATCAAAATATAAATCAAATTTTGTTCCAACTCATGCTTCCTTGGATGAGAATTTAGGTTCCCATGACTCGTTCACATGCATGTCAACTTTGAGGAGGGAAAATGTGATTTTATCAACATCTAAGAAATAATTAATAGAAAAATAACTTTCTAGTTTTCATAACCAGTCATAAAAAAAAATGTACATCAATTTTTCCTTTAAAAGTTTGGATATCAAAATTCACCTACACCTTCAATGGAGTGTGTCCACTAAATGGTGGGTTTGTTGAATATTTTTGTGAACCTTTATTTTCCAACATCCAAGAGAATTCTTCCTTCATTTCTTCATGTTGTTTGTTTCGTAAATCTTCAACTTGCATTTTGAATGAATCATTTGATCCATTAGTTTTTTGCTTAGACATTTGTGATCACGTGTGTCTCAAAGAAAGGTAATCTGAAAGATCCCTTGTTTCTAACCCAAGTCTTTGGTATGCTAATTGTGTGTGATGAGAGACGCACAAGAGAAAACAAGATCTAATACCATTGATTAGAAATTATGGTTTTGGATTAGAATACCTATTCTACAATCTATAGTATTTTAGACCTTTTACAATGAAATTGAGAACAACAAACTTGTTTAGAGATGTATGCTGCTCAAAAAGGTAGTTTATTAGCTTTAAAAATTAGTTTATATAGTTTAATTAATTTTGATGTGGATAATTACAATAAAATATAAAAATATAAAAAATACTATATATTTTATTACTCCAATTTTGCAGGACCACAGCATTTCTCTTAATACAATATAAGATAAATAATTTATGTAAACTATTTACTCTCTTTACCCTTCTACATACGATATAAATAATATAAAATAGAAAAAATATATTAAATGTACACTTCTACCAAATTAGCTTTAAATTTATCTATATTTTTTATAATCATTAAACTCCGCTTTATATTTAAACTACGTATAAAACTGAGGGTTCTTCAAAGGCCGGCTGATCATTTTTGTTAGCAATACAAGTGCTGTATGTATTAATAATTTCTTTTAAATATGAAGACACAATTTATACGCAAGAAAATTGCATTTCTTTGGGAGAGAACGCCAAGCTAATTCAAAAAACCGTTACATTCAACGTCTCCCAAGCTAATTCAAAAAACCGTTACATTCAACGGCTTCACAAATAAACGAATTCTTACAAATTTGGTGTTTTGCCATCTGGTTTTGAATGGTAAACAACCGTTGCAAATTAAACTGGAACCATCTAATTATTCCAGGTAATTAAAGCATACATGCTTTGCTTTGAGCCATCTAATTGCTGGCCTAATAAGCTGCCTAAATTCAATTCTTCGTCCACTGGTGATGTTGCTTCCTCTGCCGCTAGAAATTTTTCATCCACTGGTGATGATGCTTAGGCAGGTAACACTCATTATTACTAATACTAGATCACCCACTTAATAATTCAGTCTTCAAGCCTTCTCTTTTCTGCTTCAATCCTTTCTCTTACAGATTTGTCATCATGGGTAACAGAGTTTGATTTCTGCATATAAAAACATGAAATATACACAACTTAACAAAAACATCCAACAAATATGGAATGTACATCATTTGTGCTTAAAACATGGCAAATGTAATCAACATCTATATCAAATTTGAATTTTAAAGTCTCCAATTCCATTTTGTTTGCTTACCTGAGGTGAAGGAAGTAGAAGAGAGTCAGGCTTGTTGAAATCTAACTTTTGGTCTCCTATGATTGATAACCATGTGATTTTGAGCATCCCTTTCGTCACTTTTTGTTTCTTGAACAATGTCATTTTGAGTATCCCTTCCATCACTTTTTGTTTCTTGTTTTCTACATTGACTGTCATTCAGTTTCAATGGCTGCTCTATTCTATGATTATGGACTTGTTCCACTGAAAAGAAAAGGAAAACTTATTAGTTTGAGAGCACACCTGTGGCTACCATGGTAGCGACAGGAACCTTTCCATCAGTTTTCATCCATTCATCTGCAGCTTCCCTCCAGCTTCTGCAAAGTGCAATGCACCATATACCCCAAAGTGATAAGCCCATAGTAGAACAATACGCATAAATAATGCCATTAGAATATTTAAAGGTGCAGCATATAAATCATAAAGCTGTTATGAATATCAAATGTGCGTGAATAAGAGAACCTGTTGATCTGGTAAAGCTGGAATTAATCAATAAATTAAACATTCAGCTAGAAAGACAATTCATCCATAGATTAAGCATTTAAACAAGATTCAATTATAGCAAGGGAGGAAACAAGATTTACTTGACAAGCTTCTTTTCCATAGAGCTAATTCCTTTGGACTTGTGCTTCCGCAACCATTTGACATTTCTACCAATCATTGTTTCCTATATATAATTTATTATTGAACATTGGGACAAGGTCAAAGAAATGCTAAGGGAAACTAAACTCCATTACCTGCAAATACCCACTTACCTTGAGTCAATGGCATTGACTTCAATTTTGCCACAGTGACCTGTTTCATAATTTCAGTTTCTTTTGCCACGGTGACCTCTTTCACAATTTCAGATTCTTTTTCCAACACCTCCTATATCGATAGTTGTTATCATCACAAATTCCCTATGTTTGATGATTATTAAGCACTCTATAAGTGAATTATTTTGGATGTTCAGTTATATACTCGATGTCGAGATCATATTGGTAAAAATGTAATGATAGGAATATTTGATAGGAGTCAAGTCATGTTTTTTACAGTGCGTCCTTATTCCAGAGATTCCCTAGTACAGTCTGTTCCATTAGTAATTTAATATCATCAAACTTGCGTGATGTTTTAGTGTAGTAGGCTTTCAATTAATTTTAAGCACGAAGTTTAACAGAAGGTCGATAGAGGTGAAGAAAACATGACGAAGCACGAAATCAACCTCACATTTGCAGCGAAAGGACGGAAAGTGATTGAAACATGATAAACTCTTTTGAGACTGACATAAATTTTCCTAGATAAAATGATTACTATTCTATCTATCATTCAAATAAATATTCGGTTCACTAAATATGTAATTTCATGTTTTATTTTCATGTCTTTTTTTGATCCACTGAATTTTCTTTATCTCATTGTGGATTATTTAGATGCCTTGCCAATACAAGAGTGTCCCGATACACAATCCTATTCCTAATAACAATTATTAGGCCGTGAGGTGTTCCTATAAGTTCTGTAGGGGAGTGAAGGATAGAATAAAAGTGGAATATTCAAGTTAACATTTCAGAAGTTAGTAATTCGAATTGTGCAAGACTTTTTAAAACAGTTGATTTTAAATTTACGTGCACTGATTTTTACATGGTTATCCAAGATTATAGATATTTGAAGTTTATAACCTGCAACACTTCTCCTTGTATAACCTGCAATGATTCAGAATCAGACATCAATGGAGGAATTAGTCTCATTCAATTTGTTCACCAAATAAGTAGAGAATTGCTTTAACAAAAAATCAAGTTCAAGGTTTTCAAATCAAGAACTCCAACAAAATTGAAAATATAGATTAAAATATAAATACCATAATATGTGCTTTAATTATTTTAGTTAGAAGAAAATTATGTTAATTATTTGTAGTGAAAGAATGGATTTTTCATATATTTTTCTATTAGAGGCATGGCATTAAGAGATGCAAAATTTAAATAAATTAAAGAAACATTATATGTAATGAAGTACAGATTTTAATATAAAATAATACAATGTTCAATCTCCTATGATATCTTCTAAAATATTTTTTAAAATTTCTATTTCATTTGTGATAAACTTTAGAAAGTATATAAGTACTTCATCATAGGAAATAATTTATTCTAAAAGGAGAAGAAATTAGAGATGACAATTCATGGGAACACAGTGTGCACATGTCCTAACCATGGTAGCTTATGTTACCTAATTAAATAAAAGAATAAAAACAATATTGTAGCTAGACATGAAAGAATTTATGTCATTCTTTATCTTTATTTGTTGATCATTGTATTATAATGTTTATGTCTCTCTTATTATATTTAATAAATTGGTAAATAAGTTTATTTTAGTTAATTAGTATATTCAAGGTAGAGTAACAAAAGTTGTCAATGTAGTGTCTTTTCTATATAATTAATGTGAGTATAGATATATTATTTATCTTTTTTATTTAATTAAATTTTTATATATGAATATTTTTAATGAAGTTTTAGATATTTTTAATATTTTTAACATAGGAGATGGAAAATTTGCTAATATAATTTAGATTTGACATCAGTATTATCATATTTATGTCTCTTTCATTATATTTAATAAAGTGGTAAATAATTTTATTTTAGTTAATTAGTATATTTAAGGTAGAGTAATAAAAAATTTCAATGTAGTGTCTTTTATATATAATTAATGTAAGTATAGATATATTATTTATCTTTTTATTTAATTAAATTTTGATATATGAATATTTTTAATGGTTTTTTGAAAGAAAATAAAAATAACTTAAATATATTATTGAAAGGAATCATGGAATTTAATTAAATAAATAAAATATGGAAAACTAGTTTAAGCATAGCAGAACATCTATATCAATATAACAAATATAACTCTCAAAAATTAACAAATTGATCAATATTAACCTTTTTTTTTTAATTTAAAAACTATAAGATAAAACAACAAGGTTGAATCATAACCCTAATCCTAATGCCTAAATCAAGTTAATGCTACCCTTAAAAATAAACTAATTCAAACTTGAACCCTAATTTATCAATGACCTTAAACCTAATTGAATTGTAATCTTATTTGAACCATAATCCTACCCTAATGGTAACCATAATCAATAATTGTAATTTTATTATAATCCTAACATATACACAACCATAGTCAAATAGTAACTACATGCTCATCCTAACTCCAACCCTAACCAAATAGTAAAGTAAATTGAATCCTAAAATCAAACCAAATTGAACCCTATCCCTAAAAATAATTTAACACTAAACCAAAGTTCCTAACTAGTAAACAAATTATACCCTAAACCTAGCAATAAACCAAGTTGAACCCTAAGCCCCTTTAACGTAATTGAACACTTCACTTATTTAAACCCTAATTCTATTAATAGCATAACTTGAACCCTAATATAAACCAAATAAAATCATAACCCAAAATTGAACCTAATTGAACATTAAACCAAATTGAACCTTAATCCTAAACCTAATTGAATTGTAAACCAAATTGAACCCTAACCCTAAACATTAATGAACACTAAAAATAATTAAGTTGTAACTATTATTATATTATGATTAGTCTATTCTTCCCACCCCAATTTAATTCTTTACATAATCTTGACCCTAATACTAGAGACTAAATCAAATTAAGCACTAAACCAAATTAAACCCTAATCCTAAAACAAACTAAACCTTATCCATAACACATATCATAATTGTTATTCTAACTCTAATACTATTTCTAAATGCAATCTTAACTTTGAGCCTAACCTAATAAAAAACCTAAACCTAACTATATCTCTAATACAAAACCTGATCCTATGCATAACCCTATCCATGATGAAAATCCAACACTAACTAGAATACTAACCCTAACCCTAATCTTGAGTTAAAACCTCTAGTAATTATTATTATATCATAATCATAATACTCTAACCATAATCCTAATTCTAACCCTAATCCTTAACCCAAACCATAACAATAACTCTTACCATAACCCTAACCATGATGTAAACCTCTTACCATAACCCTAACCATGATGATAACAATCCTAACTCTTACCATAACCCTAACCATGATGTAATTAGTATTATATCATAATCACAATACTCTATCCACAATCCTTATTCTAACCCTAATCCTTAACCCAAACCATAACAATAACTCTTACCATAACCCTAACCATGATGTAAACCCTAATCCTAACCATAATGATAAGTCTTGACCCTAACCCTAATCCTAACCATGATGTAAATCCTAACAATAATCATAACCCTTACCCTAAACCTAGCCCTAACCATAATACTAATTGTAGCCCTTAACCCTAACCCTAACTATGATAACAACCCTATCTCTAGCCATAATTCTAACCATAACCCTAAACCATAAGCCTAACCATAATATTAACCTCAATCATTTTGTAAATCCTATCCCTTATAGTTAACCATATCCCTAACCCTATCTATAACTATGATGTAAGCTCTATCCCTAGCCATAATCCTAATCATAACCATAAACAATGATCCTAACCATAATCCTAACCCTCTAACTCCAACCCTAACCCCAACCATGATGTAAATACTAACCTTAATCCTTTACCCTATCTCTAACCCTATCCCTAACCCTATCCATAGCCTGAATCATGATGTAAACTCTAACCATAATCCTAACCCTAACACTTATCCTAGCCCTAGCCATGATGTAAAACCTAATTGTAAGTCTAATCCTAACTCTAAACTCTAATCCAAACTATAACCCTGACCCTAACCATAGTCCTAAGCCCCAACACCAACCATAATCATTACCCTAATTGTAACCTTGATGTAAATCCTAACCCTGTCTACATTAACTATTGCCACTGCTTCGAATAAATTTTTTTTATCAAATAATATTATGATGTTAGTGTTACTTTAATGATAACTTAGCTAAATACATCCTAACCCTAATCCTAATCAAGATGTAAATTTTAACCCTAGCAATAACCTTAAACCTAACCATAACCTAATCCCTAAAACTAACCCTAATCTGAATAATAATGTAAACACTAACTATCATCCTAATCCTAATTTTAAACCCTATCCCAAATCATAACCCTAACCCTTACCATGATTTAGATCCTAAACCTAACCATAATCCTAAGCCCTGACCCTATCCATAATTGTAACAATAACCCTAATCATGATACAAATCCTAATCATAACATTTACCCTAAACCTAACCTTAACCATGATGTGAACACTAACATTAATCCTAACACTAACCATGATATAAAACATAACCCTAGCTATAATACTAATGTTAACCCTAACACTAACCTAAATGATGGTCTAAACCATAAACTTTACCATAGTCCTAACCACAACTCTAAACCATTACCTTAATCATAACCCTAACCCTAACCCTAACCCTAACCTAATCATAACCCTAAACCCTAACTCTAGAATTAGGGAATGGCTCTCCAGCCCTTAGGATGTGCACCAATCATCTATTGTAATGTATTATTAATATATAAAGGGTATTAATATATTGGTCCAACCTAAGGGTTGGATAACTTTTTCCCTAAAAAATAACCTTAAACCTAATCCTTACCATGATGTATACCCTAACCCTATTCATAATTCCAAACATGATGTAAACCCTAATCCTAACCATGATGTAAATTTAAACCCTAACCATAACCATAATAATAACCCAAACCAGGAATCTTAACCTAAGCAACCACCCTAACCCTAACCATCACCCTAATTATAACCCTAATTAAATTTGAACACTAACATTCAAACGGAGTTCTATTATATAGCCAAAAACCTAACAACGTGCTTTATCCTTAAATCCTTACCCTTCTTGAGTCATAACACTAACTCTAACCTTAATTTAGTTGTAATGCTAACCCTAATCTTAATTAAACCCTATCCCTAACCCTAATATTGATTCTAATTGAACCTCAACCCTTACCCCAAGCATTATCCTAAAATAACAACTCTAATCAATAACTAAAACCAAATATAACTATTATTTTATCTACAATACTATAACTCCCTCTAATCTAGACCCTAACCCTAACCCTAACCTGATAATGACCCAAAACCTAACTTTATATCCGATTATTAATTATAATCTCTAACCTAAATTTATATCTAATTATTAATTATATATAACCTTATAATCCTAACTATATAACCCTAACCCTAACTGTAATTATAACCCTAACCCTAATTCTAACCCTAACCCTAATCTTAACCTTAATCCTAATTACAATCACTAAGGTTAACCTGAATTGTAGCCCTTACCCCAACCCTAACCCTAATCCTGAGTACAATACTAAGTCTCATTATAATTATAACCCTAACCCTCATTATAATTATATCTTAATGCAAAACCTAATCCTAAGCATAAACTTGACTATGATATTAGCCCTAACCCTAACCCTAATCTTCAACTAAAGCCCACATAATTGTTATTCTATCATGACCATAATCTTATCTATAACCATAGTCCCACCCCTAACTATAATCGTAACCCTAACTCTAACCAAGTTTTAAACCCTGACCTTGATATTATACACTTAATAACTATAAAACAATATTATAGTTTCAAAATAAGAATACACTTAATAACTATAAAACAATATTACACTTTCAAAATAAGAATATAATAGTATAACACTATATTAATATAATATTACTAATAAAACTATAAAAATAATATTATAACTAACAATAATTTAAAATAATAATATAATACATTTCAAATATTTCAAATTTATATTATGAATATTATTTTCAATAAATTATAAAATAATATCATAATAATCAAAACAATATAAATTAATAATAATAATATTATCATGTGCCCCCAACTCTAATAGGCATCTTGAGAAGATATCTCTCGGTGTATTATATATATATGTGTGTGTGTGTGTGTGAGATTAAAATCAAATATATGTAAGCTAGTTTAATATGAAAGTTAGTTTATGTATTTCAATCAAAAATAGGCCAGAGAAGTCATTTGATTTCCTCTAAGTTTTAGAATCTTATAACCTCAAATTAGACTTCATGTATCTATATTTTAGATTCTTACGTATTCATATATTTTGTATTTTGTTATTATTAAATAATGTTTATTGGATTTTAGAATTAGATTTTAATCCGTTTATTGTATCATTAACCTTTGTTTTCGTGAGGACAATCACGCTGCAACGTCGATTGCATGTTCAATCAAGCTTCTCCATTCTTAATTCTACCAATCCCATTTTATGCCCTGTCACATAACTTTGATTTTTAATCCTGTTGTTCACAGCATAATCAAATTTAAAACTTCAATTTTACTCAGATCTTTTATTATTTTTTATTTTTTATTTATTTAATTATTTTAATATTTTTAATTTATTATTATGATTATTATTATTTCCTGCAGGCAACTATAGGAAGGCTTCTTCTATTATCTTCTGATTAAACGGATTGCAAACAGCCAATAAGAAGACCTGTTTTTTTCAGATATTTTTCCATTTCCTTATGTGCATCCTTAAAGCTGCATATTGTTTATGCCAAATGCTGATGTCAGTATTCTTGGCGCCTGCCGATTAGGGTTGCTGCCGGTTGGCAGAGGTCTGCTCAGTTCCCAACGGGAGAGAAGGCACCAAAAACTGGGTCTTTGTCAGTGCCTTGCAGGGTCTTGCAGGGTTATTATACCGAGCACAAGAGGCATTCGTTCACTAATCCACATGCCTTGACTGTGCTTTCACATTTTGCGTACCCATCTAGACGTGGCATGGGGCTGTGCTTTCTAGGTAGAATGTGAAGCACTTCCTTTAATCGATCCTATCTGCACAATTTTGTTCGATTCAGATGAGTTGTCGATAATGTGTGCTATTATTCATTCTACTTTTGCCACACTTGATACCATAGCCATTTATTTGTCTCTATGAAATACGAATCATACATGGCTTGCCAGATTCAAAATCCCTTCGATGTCTACGAGTTCAGTATGCCCTGTGATGGCCCAATTCTTCCTCCCCCGACTAGTTGCAAGAGGAGGGTTTCATTCTCCATGAATGGAGATGGTACCGATTCATGCTCTGCCCTAGATCTCTCAAAATTACATAGTAAAGTAGATGCTTTTTGCTTTTTTTTATTGGGTGAATTGCTCTTAAATTGACCCTAAATTGCTCTTGGTGGATGATAATATGGCTAGATGCGACTTCCCATTGATATCTCTTTTGTTAAGTTAATCTGAAACTCAGCAGAGAGGAAGAATAGGAGCTGCTTCTTCAATTGGTGGTATTTTGGCTTATGCAGTGGTTTATTTGTATTGGTTCCTGTGATCGTGTACATTCAAGAAAACGTTGGGTGGAGTTTGGGCTTTGCTCTCCCAGCTGCAGCCATGTCTATAGCTCTTGTCAAGTAACTCAAATTGTCCAGGTTTTTGTTGCAGCAATTTGCAAGTGGATTGTCTCTGTTCATTCTCAAGGAGAAGGGAAGTTATATGGTATTCAAGGATTAAAGGATGAAAAGAGAAGGCTTTTCCCCTCCTATCAATTCAGGCAAACCTCATTTCTACCTGTTTATCTGCATTTGATTACTGCTCATGCAATTTGGAAGAGTTCATTCAGAAGCAGCTATATTGCTGTTTAGTTTTAGGTTTAACATTGTTGTTTTGAATATTAGTGTCTGTAGTATTCCTGTTGAAATTGGCAATTTAGATTTTGCAACATGATTTGTTCTTATGTAGAACACGTTAAACAATGATTAAACAACTTTTTAACAACCAATCATTATTTAGGTTTGTATTGATATTTTTATTCATTCCTTACTTTTATCAAATAAATTGCTCAATTTTTACGGCAAATATTGTGTGAGCAAATTTTGTCACTGGATGTTTGGCATTGGAAATGGCTCTACAAATTGACAGAGCGTTTGCACACAGTACGAGGCCAGAGAAAACATAACATACAATATGTCTGTCATCAGTACATTACAAGGATCATTAATATGGGTAACAACAATTGATTAATGCGGGGTTCGATCTTAGGGTATTATAGATTACCGTGAAACAAACAGGTGTATGTGTAAGTGATAGGAACAAACAAATTGGTGAAAAGAAACCATACAAACCCCTTCAATGCCCATTTCTTTGCCATGATGACACCTTATCGTGACTTATGTGGTTGATCAACCATGATATTCTTGGGAAGGTCGGTATGTATCACCAAGGCAGGGACAGAGTAGATATGCTCCTAGGCCTATTCCAACAAGGGAACCGAGTGGCATTAGTGCTGGCTTGGGCTCCTCTGGTTACAAAATTTATAATTATAACCCTCAGTTAAGTCCTCACACGACAAATAATTGTCAAGCTCACCCACTTCCAACACCTCCGTTAGCACCTCCAAAATAAGGTTGAAATATCGTGCCTAAGAAACTTCCCCTATCGGCTGCCACCTCATGTAAAATCATTAGATAGGGAATTTGAAACCATTCAATGGTCCCAATGAATGAATCCTGGTAGAATGCAACTTCCCACGTAATGATTGTTTCTCTACTGAAATATCATAAACATTGCTCCAATGGCAAAGTTTTGTGGAAGGGGTCTTCTCGTATTGTCTATGAAGGACTGAATTTGTGAGTTATCGCTCATTTATCCTTTTAGACTTGAACATTGTACTCCAATTTCTTTATGTTTAATAGGCATCTTATGTTTCATGGACATTTTTGTTGGAAAAGTGCCTCGAATTCACTTGACGTTGTGCCAGTTTGGTTGTCTTGTCAATGACCCAATGGAGTCACCTTCGGCGATCGGTGTATCATCGGAGATTGGGAGAACCTATTGGGTGCTACGCTGATGGACCGATGGATCCGTCTTCTTGGTCATCGGAGATCAAGGTAACTTGGAAGCGGTCTCGCCGATGGTTGATGCTTTGCCAATGAAGTCACCTTTCGGTGTCATTTGAGATTAGAGTAGCCTATGCCGTTGAAGTCGCTCTATCAAAGATCGGAGTAGCTCAATGGAGGTTTGTCTAATAGTAGGCGTTATGTTGATGAAGTCACCTATCGGCGATTGGGGTAACCGTTGAGGGTGTTTTGTCGATGGGGCCGCATTGCTTGTTCATCGGGGATCGGAGTAATTCAAAACTGGTCTTACCGATAGAGGGAGTTTTCCCGATGAGTGGTGACTTACCACAAATGTCCACACGGGTCAATGGTCAAAAGTTTTATCATGCAGACAGTTAATGTGATTGCATCGGTGTATAAGAATATGAACCGACTTGCCTCCTGGTGAATGTGGGATAATTCGTTCTAACGAATTCATGAATGGGCAGACAGTTAAGCTTCCTGATGGTTGAATGAACAGACAAGGATCGTTTCAGAAGTATATTTTCCAAGAGGAAATCGATTTTAGGAGTTGGCTATTTGCTACGTTCTGCATTTGAATGATATATGGTTTTGTTCTATTAGTCTGTGAAAAGAGTTCTGAGAGTAAATGTCTGGAATGAAAGATCTGAAACTTTATTATAATCATATGTTTACTGAAATAAAGTGAGCTCTTTTAGGTGGTGGGTTTTTTCTCGTAAGGGTTTTCCCATGTAACTTTTGTGTTATTTCTCTCTCAATTTTGTCTGTGCACATCTTTAAGTTCTATAAATTGAATTTAATACATACTTGCTTTATTTCCCTACAAATTGAACATTAGGAGAGCATCTTCCGCACTATGCTTTCCTTACAAGTGGTATCAGATCCTGGCCAGTTGTGTTATCCTTGTTGGGTAGGGTTAGTTTTTTGTGTCAATTTTGTTTCAGTGGGAGTCTAGCAGAGAGTCTACTTGTTCTATTTGTCGATTGAGATGGCGAGAACTTCTGGGCGAATGAACCTTGAGAAGTTCAATGGCTCAAACTTTGAGTTGTGGAAACTTAAAGTTGAAGATTTTCTAGTTGACCATGATCTTTGGGTTGATGTGTCTGGAAAGAAACCTTCAGGAATGAAGCAAGAGGATTGGGACTTATCACACCGAAATGCGAGAGGACTGATAAGATTAAGCCTTGTATATTCCATTCTTTTGAACATTCATGAGGAGAAGACTACTTGTCTCCTACGAAAGAAATTGGTAGATATTTATTAGGGCAAATCCTTGGTGAATAAAATTTTCTTGAGAAAGAATTTATACTCTTTGAAGATGGATGGAGGGACATCTCTAGCAGATTATTTGAATGCCTTCAACATGGTCCTTGCACAATTAACTTCTGTGGGAGATACAATAATGGAAGAAGATCGTTGTATGTTGTTGTTGTGTTCCTTGCCTGACACGTGGGACCAATTGGTAATGGCCATTCGGAGTACTACTGCCAAGTTTAAAATGGATGAGGTGGTTACTTCTATTTTGTCAGAAGAGATGAGAAGGAAATATTTTGAGGTGGCTAAAGAGGCTCTCTTTGTTCGAGGTAGGTCAAAGGAGAAAGACAAAAAGTTCAAATCCAAGTCACAAGAGAGGTCAAAGTCTCCTGGAAAGAAGTCCAAGGTGAAATGTTGGAGCTATGGATAGAAAGGCCATATCTCAAAGGATTTCAAAGAAGAGAAGAAGAAGAAGAATATTTCGGGTACTGAGTCTTCTCAGAATGATGCAAAAGCCTTTGTAGCAGCTCTGGCAGTGCCTGCATCTGATGATGTATGGTTGGTTGATTCAGAGGCATCATTCCATATGACATCTCACAAAGAATGGTTCTCAAAGTATGAACTGTATGTTGGTGGAAAGGTGTTCCTAGCAAGTGATTCAACACTAGAGATCATAGGGAGAGGTGAAGAATCCAGTTCACTGATGGCAGAATAAAGGGAACCAATGGAGTTCTTCATATACCAGGTCTGGCTAGAAATCTACTCTCTGATAGTAAGTTGAATGATATTGGAGTTTAGGTAACTTTTGTGTCCGGTGGTTGTAAGATGACTAGAGAGTCTATTGTATTGGCTAAGGGTGAATGCATTGGAACTCTGTATAAGTTAAATGCTAAACCTATGTGCTATTATAATGTCTCTGTAAAATCTGAAAAAAAACTAATGTGCTAACACATGATGTAAACTCTATGGAAGTTAAACTTCCTACAGAGAAAACAATGTTATGACATCATAGGCTCGGTCACATTGGAAACAAGGGTTTAATAGCTCTGAAAAATAAGAATCTGGTAGACGAGCTTGATGATTGTAATTTTGAGTTCGAGTTTTGTGACATTGCATATATGAAAAGCAACATCGTGTCACTTTTTATTCTAGTCCTCCTAGATCTTCTGATTTGCTTGATTATATTCACTCTTATGTATTTGGTCCAGTAAATGTTCCTTCGTTATCAAAGTCTAGATATTATGTTTCTTTCATAGATGATTATTTGAGAAGAGCATTTGTATATTTTTTGAAAAGTAAATCAGAAGTGTTCAGTCGGTTTAAGGAGTTTAAAAACTTGGTTGAGAATTAGACTGGCATGAAAATTAAATGCTTAAGGACTGATAATGGTGGTGAGTTCTATTCTATAGAATTTGAACAATATTGCAAAGATCATGGAATAAATAGGCATATGACTACACCTTACCCTCCACAACAAAATGGAGTTGCTAAAAGATTGAATCGGTCTCTGATGGAGAAAGCAAGAAGCATGTTGAGTAGTGCTAGTCTAGAATAAAAATTTTGGGTTGAAGCAATTGCTATAGCATGCTACCTACTAAATTGTTCTCCTACTTTAGCATTGGTAGACAAGACACCTATGGAAGCATGGTCTGGTAAGAAGCCTTCTTTAATACACATTCATGTTTTTGGTTCAGAGGGATGTGCACATGTGCCTGAACTAAATAGATCTAAGTTGGATAACAAAGAAGTGAAATGTATTTTCATTGGCTATTGCATTGGTGTGAAAGGATACAAGCTTTGGAATCCTATGATTGGAAAGGTTGTGTACAAAAGAAGTGTAATCTTCCATGAGCTAAAACCTATGTCAATAGATCAATAAAGAAAAAAGAAAGAAAAATATGTGGTTGAAATTCCACTAGGAGAGGAAATACAAACTCCAAATGTAGAGAGTTCAAGCAGCTCTGAAAGTTTAGAAGAAGAACATGATGATGAACCTCCTATTTAAACTCGTGAAGTATCACCACAGGTAGAAAGGAGACCCAGACGGGAGAGACGACAACCTAATAGGTACGGTTATTCACCGAAAAGATTTAACTAATCAATGTTGAATGTTAGTTGTGCCTATGCTTTTCTTACGGATGCTAATGAGCCTAAGACTGTGAAAGAGGTTATCAACATGTCTGATTCAGATTCTTGGTTCGAAGCCATGAACAATGAAATGAAATCATTGGAAAAGAATGGAACCTGGGATCTGGTACCACTGCCTAAAGGCAGGAAGCCTGTGGGCTATAAGTGGATATTTAAGAAGAAGTATGGCCCTGATAGCAGCATTGATAAGTTCAAGATGAGACTGGTTGTAAATGGGTACTCTCAAAAGGAAGGTATCAACTATGGAGAAATATTCTCTCCTGTAGCTAAGATGACATCTAGTAGATTTATTTTGTCACTCGCAGCAGCGTATGATTGGGAAGTTGAGCAGATGGATGTGAAGACAACTTTTCTTCATGGTGATCTTGAAGAAGAAATTTATATGTGCCAACCAGAGCACTTTGTGGAAATAGGTAAAGAACATTTGGTATGTAAACTCAAAAAGTCTCTTTATGGTTTGAAACAATCTCCCAAAATGTGGTATCAAAAATATGATACCTTTGTGTTATCTTTAGGATTTGTGAGATCTAAAGATGATCATTGTGTGTACTATAAAACTGAAGGTGATAGGATTCTTATCATTTCTTTGTATGTAGACGACATGTTATTCATTGGTAATGGTAAAAGTATGATCTCAGATCTGAAATCTTAGTTGTCTTTGAAATTTGAAATGAAAGACTTCAGGGTAGAAAAGAACATTCTAGGAATGGAAATTAAAAGGGATAGATCTAAGAGAAAGCTCTGGCTCAGTCAGAGCAAATATATTACTAATGTTCTTCAAAGGTTCAATATGTTTGATTGTAAACAACAAGTTGTTCTGATCCTGTAGGGAACAAAATTATCCATGCATGATAGTCCCAAATCTCAAAAAGAGATTGATGACATGAAGGATGTACCATATGTAAGTGTTATTGGTAGTCTTATGTATGTGATGGTTTGTACCAAAATAGACATTGCCCAACTAGTGAGAGTACTTAGTATATTTATGGCAAATCCAGGAAGGCCGCATTGGGATACTGTGAAGAGAGTGTTTAGTTACTTGAGAGGTACTTCTCAGTATGCTATGTGTTACCATGGACATTTGGTTGGGTCACAAAGGACTATCCGCATTCAAGGATATGTGGATTCTGATTGGGCAAGGGACATTGACAATAGGAGATCCACCAATGGATATATATTCATGTCAAGAATGGTGGTGCTATTTGTTGGATGAGCAAGCGGCAACCTGTAGTTTCTTTGTCCACTACAAAGGCAGAATACATGGCTACCACATATGCTTGTAAAGAAGTTGTTTGGCTTAGGCGTTTGGGTTCTGATATTGGTTTTGATGTAGGACAAATTGAAGTTTGTTGTAACAATCAAAGTGCCATTTGTTTGGCAAAGAATGCTACATTCCATGCTAGGTCTAAACATATTCATGTCCAATATCACTTTGTTTGTGACATGGTGGAAGATGGAAAAGTAAATCTGAACAAGGTAGAGACTTTGGAAAATGTTGCAGATGCCTTAACAAAACCAGTAAGCACTAACAAGTACAAGTGGTGCTCTATCTCTATGGGTCTTAGTACCCATGGTTCTCAGTAATATCTAAAAATGTTAAGCAATCCAGTGAATTCCTCATCAAGTGGGAGTTTGTTGGAAAAGTGCCTCGAATTCACTTGACATTGTGCCAGTTTGGTTGTCTTACCGATGACCCGATGGAGTCACCTTCGGCGATTGGGGTATCATCAGAGATCGTGAGAACATGTTGGGTGTTACGCCGATTGACCGATGGATCCGTCTTCTTGGTCATCAGAGATCGGGGTAACTTGGAAGCAGTCTCACCGATTGTTGATGCTTTGTCGATGAAGTTGCCTTTCTGTGTCATCAGAGATTGGAGTACCCTACGCCGCTGAAGTTTCTCTATCGGAGATCAGAGTAGCTCGATGGAGGTTTGTCCGATAGCAGGCATTATGCCGATGAAGTCACCAATCAATGATCGGGGTAACCCTTGAGGGTGTTTTGTCAATGGATCCACATTGCTTGTTCATCAGGGATTGGAGTAAGTCAAAACTGGTCTTGCCGATAGAGGGAGTTTTCCCAATGAGTGGTGACTTACCACAAATGTCCACACGGGTCAATGGTCAAAAGTTTTATCATGTGGACAGTTAATGTGGTTGCATTGGTGTATAAGAATATGAACCGACTCACTTCCTGGTGAATGTGGGATAATTCGTTCTCACGAATTCATGAATGGACAGACGGTTAAGCTTCCCGATGGTTGAACGAATAGACAGTTGAACAGACAGGGATCGTTTCACAAGTATGTGTTCCCAGAGGAAACCAATTTTAGGAATTGGCTATTTGCCACGTTTTGCATTTGAATGATATACGGTTTTGTTCTATTAGTCTGTGAAAAGAGTTCTAAGAGTAAATGTCTAGAATGAAAGATCTGAAACTTTATCGTAATCATATGTTTACTGAAATAAAGTGATCTCTTTTAGGTGGTGGGTTTTTTCCCATAAGGGTTTTCCAACATAAATCTTGTGTTCTTTCTCTGTTAATTTTATTTGTGCACATCTTTAAGTTCTGTAAATTGAATTTAATACATACTTTCTTTATTTCCCTGCAAATTGAACATTAGGAGAGAATCTTCCGTGCTGTGCTTCCCTTACAAATTTTTTTTAATTTATATGGACCTAGTGGTTCTAATATGATGCTTCCAAATTCAAGTTTCAGAGGGTTTGGCTTGTCCTTTTGCATTCTCTAACCATTGAAAATAGCCACATGTGTTGTACTGACTGAAGATGTTAAATCAAATAAAGCCCGGAGTATATTCTTGGTAATATTAAAAGTAGCACCTAATTAGTTGACTAGTTTCTCTAGCTTTAATGGCAGCTGTCATACTCCTAACATGGAATAATGAATCTGACTATTGCTACTGAGGCAATTAGTTTGGTTGATGATTTCCTCTGAAAAAGATGGATAGAATTGTTTTAAAAACTAGTGAGTCTGTAACTCCTATCTATGTTAGGAGTTCTTGATGTCTTAACAACTTTAGATGTTGCAGTTCAGTGTGCACAAACATCCTTGGCTCCATCTTTGAAAAATGAATATTACCTTATACAGCAAAGATTTTTCTCTGGCCAATTCTAACTTTATTGGAGAGGATGAATAGATATGAAATTTATAAGCATATAGAAACTTCCTCTATATTTTATTTCTAAGCTCATTGATAAAGATCGTGTAGATGGTGAACTTAGACATTATCATTATTTTTCTTTTAGAGAGAATATTATATAGTTTCTTTTCTTATTTGCTTCATTGATATTATTTGTTAGATCTAAAAGATTTGAAGATAATTTTTCAATATTCATATCTCTTAAACATTTAGTAAATAGATCATGTTTCCTAATTATCTAGTATCAAAGTTGCCACATTGGTCAGTCCCATGTTTAAGTTTCCATTATGGATCAATGTATCACATTATTTTATCCCTAAACTTGGCATATACTTTATACAATCAAGTACTTCTCATTGCTTTTCTAAATTGGTCGGTTGCATCAAGTTGAAGTCGTGAAAATAGCAAAGGAATATAAGCATTGCTAAATCTTCATTCTGTGTTTGTATTTATTCATTTAAAAACATTGCTAAATATTCATTCCATATTTGTATTTAGTCAAGAACTTGTTGTTGTCAAAAGTAGAAGATCAGAGCACACTATGAAGCTGCAAACATTATAGCCCAACCACAAAGTTGGGGAAAATTGCATATCTTAAAAGAAGTCTTGTAGATCTAGTTTAAAATTTTGTTGTTGAAGTTATCACTACTATAGATGAGTGAAAGAACTTGGTTGATTATTTGATGGGTTAAATCCAAAATATCTTAATGGTTAGCAAATTTTTTCTAGTTTAAAATTTTGTTGTTGAAGTCATTACTACTATAGATGAGTGAAAGAGCTTGGTTGATTGTTTGATGGGTTAAATCCATAATATCTTAATGGTTAGCAATTTTTTTCTATCCAGGCCATGTTTACATTTTTCATATAGGTCGAGGACACCACTTGTAACTATAACATCTAGTAAAAACCTCAATAAGAGAAAATAGACAAAAACAAAATTGTCCTTAAACTCTTCGGTAGGAACTTGGCTGCTTGGAGCATTTGTTTTATATTATATTCTTATTTTATTTTATTTTTTTCTATATCTTTCATTTTATATTTGTTTTTTTATTTTCTATTTTATTTTTTTATTTTTTTATTTATTTACTTTTAAACTTTTTTAATATTTTAATATTTGTATTTATTTTTTATTTTTTATTATTATTTTTTTTAATTTAAATTTTTAATATTTTTAAGTATTTATTTTTTAATTACATATGAGGGTGCTCTGTTAGGGTTTTTCTTATTTCATCCTACTATCTGTTTTTAGTGTGTCCATCAACATACTACATTTAATATTGCAAGTTTATTTGGTCTCAACTAGCCTCATCACAACAATTGATGCTAGTGTTGGAGTTTTGGTAGCTGGCAATAATGGCATCCTTGAATAAATATCTTTAAAAAATTGTTCTTAAAGTCTTTTATGAGGTACATCTTCTAGTACCCTTGATGTTGCTTTATCCATTCAAAATTTTCATAGTGCATGCCAATGGCTTGAACAGTTTACTTTGATAAGGTATTTTGTGGGGAGGATTTTACTTGAAAGCATGCTTAGTTACTAGGTCAGCAAGACCTAGGCCTCTCATAAGGTCCATATTGATGGTGTCTAGAATCCCACCAGAGGCTTTTTCTTATTTTGCTTTGTTGAGTCTAACCATGGTCGGGCCATTCTACAACATAGGCCTTGGTATGTCCAATCATCTCTACTTATTTTTTAGCCATGATCAAGAGACTTCTTTATCTCTGATGACAAGAAGTTCAAGGTCTCGATTTAGATTGAACTCCCTAGTCTCCCTTTTCCTTGTTGGTCATGTTTGTAAATAATTTACCAATCCATCAGGAAGGTTGTCTATGTTGAGGTTGACTGATTTTACTATGCTCACCCTTAAAAGAGGGTCTTTGTAGAAGTCGATATGTCTCAAGACTTTAAAGGGACTATTGAGATTCATATAGGAGTTTTTTGTCACTCGCAAAAAGTTCTCTATATGAATCTACGCAATACTTGTTTTTCGGTGTGAGTCTTCAGAACACAACATTAAGGATTTCTCTCTAGTCACCCCATAGGTTAAGACCTCCCCTAAGGAGTCTAAAATTTCATTCTCCTTTGAGGCCCCTAAAGTTGAGGAGGGTTGGACAATAGTTGTTCCAAAAAGGAAGAATTCTTCATTTGTTTCGGATTCTCACAAGCTACAAGATTCCTCTGCTCCATAGTCATAGTTGTAGTCACAACCACAACCATAGTTGTAGCTGCAACCCACTACTTCAAACCCTTCAACGAAGGGAAAAGATTCTCCTATTTCCTTGGGTAGTGATGGTGTTGTTTGCATCACTTGGGTTCGAACTCCTCAAATTTCCTCAATGTCAACCTCTCAACCAAATTCTCTTTGTAAACATTCTCATAGACCTTCTAGACATGTGGAGGTTGGAGAAGGAACTCCAAAAAAGCATAGGTTGTCTTATCTTGGTTTCTAAATGACGTCAAATTCTTTGCATAATTTATTTTTCTCTCTTTGGAAGAGGATACGATGCATGAATTTGAATCATAAATTGTATGTCATGGAATGTCTGAGGTCTTATTGACCTCTCCATGAAATATTCCATGCAGGATACTCAACAAAAACATGCTAGTTTAGATGTTGTTTTCCTTCAGGAAATCAAAATTTATTTGTCCATGCTTGCTACTGCATGCTAGGTTATTTGATCAGTGGGCTCATTTTTCACCTCTAATCACGAGCTTGGGCAAGAAGGTGTCATCACTCTCTTTGCACCAAGTTGGAAATCATCTATTGTGGCTTATGGGTCGAATCCTACTTAGTAGCTTGTTTGAATATGGAATCCTTTGGGGTTGTTAATGTTTATGCTCCCAATAATGCTATTGAGAGATGTTTTCTATGGTGGTGGATTCCATATTCATTACCAACAACTACTTCAGTACTGTGCAATGATTTTAACATGGTTGCAGATGCCTTTGACAAAGAAGATTTAATTTCCTTTCGATGGATAGCTAGTTAGTAGAAAGCATAGTTTTACATCCGTGATAAATTGGGGCTCTTTGAGCCAAACATTGACCACTGCCATCCACATGGTGTTCAACACACGAGTAAATTTTGAGCTAGTATTGAAAAAAAAATTAAATGGCTTGATCGTGTTTTGATGATGGCACAATATTTTTTCTATTTTGGGTTCTTAAGACCTCCTAGTTTTACCTAGACCACTATCAAACAAAGTTCATCATTGAATGGAAAATGGGTCATGTACAACCATCCATTTGACTCAATATTTTTATACACTTATTTGTTGAGTCATCGACCCACGTTTTTCGATATTCAATGTGTTTGGAATTTAGAGATTTATCTAACTCAACAAGTTGGGTAGATGTATTGGTGGAATGGTGTCATTCAATGTACAACTCGCTTTCTCTAGATTTATGGTTGATAGATAGCCATGTACCGACAACAGTCATATGAGGCTACCTCCCTATATCTTTGTCATGCCATGGAGGAAATTGCTACCAATCCTTTCTCTCCCACCCTGCAAGTTAGGGTTGCTCATCTTTGCCATCAGAAGAAAATTATTGATACCCATACCACCCGTGGTCCGCAAATCAAAGTTAGGCTTCGCTGGATTAAGGTTGGGGATCATGCTTCCAAGGAATTATTCTTGGCTCTTTGATCATGGTACTCCTCACCAAAAATCAAGATACTTAAGGAAGGTCATTTGATGCTATTTGAGCTACCAAACATTCTCTAGGCATTTGTTTGCCATGTTATGAGAAAGTTTTTACTCCTCAACAGGCCACACTTGAGTGGGATAAGGCACTACAAGAGTAGCTAAATGTTGTTCCCTCTTGACTCTTTGAATCTCAAAAGGTTTGCTATGACCAATTACTCACCATTGAGGACCACAAGGAAGCTACGTTCTCCATGGCCAATCATAAAGCCACTAGGTGCAATGGCTTTCCTTGTGAATTTTTCAAATCTTTTTGGCCTTGTGTAGGAATTGATTTGCATAAGGTATACCTAGAAGCCTTTCATTCTCAAACTCTTGGGTAGTTAATTAATAAAGGGAATGTTCAAATTCATACCCAAGGCAAGTGACCCTGAAAACATTTACAACTAGTAGCCTATTCACCCTACTTAATGTCTCCTATAAGATTATTGCCAAGGCTCCAACTATCAAGATTCATCATCTTCTTCTGCAAATTGCCTTCCCTAAGAAAACTAGTTTCATTAGATTTATATTCATTCTAAATAATATCATTGCAGTGCGGGAATGTATGGAATGGTCCTGTCGGTCTAGGTAGAATGCCATTTTTTTCAAGATTGACTTTACTAGAGCATACAATCAAATAGAATGGCCCTTCATTCTTGTCATGTTGAGAGCTCTTAGTTTTGGCCCCCAATTCATCTATCCTGTTAAGATTCTATTTGAAGATGCTTCTAAATATATCACCATAAATGGTTGTCAATCTTCTTCCTTTGGGTTGTTCAAATCAATTCGCTAGGGTTTCCCTTTGGCTCCTTCCTTTTATGTTTTGGTTGTAGAGGGCTTTAGGTATTTGTGTGCCAACTCTATCTTGGTTGGGTGAATCAAGGAAATATCCCTACTTAAGTCAACTTCATAGCTTGTCATGACCATTTTGTAGATGACTCTTTTCTCACCCTCATTGAATATGGGCACAATGTTTGGGAGAATATTCAATGTCTTGACAATTTATATTTGGTTTCTAGATCAGCCATTCAGTGGCACAAAACCTAGCATAAGAAATCCTTTCTCCTAACCCCTCACTATATGCTCTAGTATGGGTGGAAGTGGATAGTTCATGGAGAAATATTTCAATTTCTAGGTATCCCTTTATCTTTCTAGGGCTCTCTTATTGACCTCTACAATGAAACTATCACCAGAATTGAGAAAACAATAGCTTACTATATCACCAAGCAACTATCTTTAGTTGGGAAATTTGATATTTTTTCTACATTTCTTGTGGCCACCCATGTTCATTACATCATGGTGGTCTCCTCCCAAAAAATTTTATAATAATTTTGAGAAGATTCTTGGAGATTTTTATGGGCCTCTTTGGTTGATCACCATAGTTTTCATAGGGTGGCTTGGGAGTTCTATCTTCTCATATGTGAGTCTGGTAGACTTTGGATTCTATCCACTCAAAAGCAAGGTCTCAATTTATGTGCTAAATGGATCATTCATGTCATTTCTGGCAGTGAGGCTTAGAAAATCCTTCTTTGAACATTGTATTTCTTTAGGGTTTCCTATTAGGGTCAGTGCAAGAAGATGAGTCCACTTTTTAGCCAAAAAGTGGAAGTGTTTTCCCTGTTTTTCAGATTTTGTCTCACTTGAGCTTAAATTTTGAAACACTTAGAGATTGAATCTTGGAAAAAGTCAAGAATATAAAAGATATCTCTCTGAGTGTACTTTTCAAATATGTAATTTATTTTAATACCCACATAATAAAAAATAACTTTTTGAATGAAGTTCTAAAAACTATGTTTTAAAAATGCCTGTTTCAAGACCATACCATGCATGTGTACGACCCACACTTTTTGACACAATTAAAATTATTTTCTCAAACCATTTTGGGAAATGGTTTGTAACACATTGAAGATTGATGAGCATATTTTTCTATATTTTTTTTTCAAATATTTTTTTTTTAATTAATTTTTTAATGGCTGTAATTATCTTTTTAAAAATTTGACATGTATGACCCACATAATTTGACGTAAACTTAGTATTTTTTGAATTTTTTTTTTTTTTAATTGAAAAGTATTTTGTGTAGATTGATGACATATAATTTTTTTTTCAAAATTCATTAAAATAAATAAGTTATTAAATTAAGAAAATTAGTTAATATTTCAAATTTATGACCCTGATTTAGTATAAATTAAATGAAAAATAGTTAAAATAATCAATTTTTAAATTAATTTACATATTTAGAATCTAGACAGTATAATCTGAAATGGGTTTCAATTCCGTATAAAAATTCTTTGATTAGAGGCACGTAAACTATTTCATTTCATCATATTTGTGCTTTCATTCATGGAGCTTTGAATTTGCAGGTTCATGTCTCAGGTGTGGTCATCCCAGGCCTATCCCTGGCCTAATCCCGAGGCAAGTGGCAGGTTGTGAATTCAAATTTTGCATAACGGGCCCCTGTTTTATAAACGGGGGCCCGTTTCATTTTTTGCCCGTTGGATTTAGCAACGGGCCCCCGTTTCTAAATAACCGTTACTGTAAAAAAAAAATAGAGTACATCGATTTACCACACTATCATTGAAATCCGTACTGACAAAGATTTTTTACATCATTTGGCAGTACTTTTTAATATTTTTTACACGATTTTTTGAAGAACTCAATAAAAAAATATTATTTTTTGAAGACGAGTTTGTAAAAATGGGTTCTAAGCAACGTCAAAAGAAAAAAAAGAGGACAATGACAGTGGACGAAATTCAAGCACAAAGAGAGAAGGAGGCAAAACGCCAAAGAGATCGAAGATCACAACAACGGCAATTGAATAACACTTCTGAAGCATCTAGTTCAGTGCCCGTTGTAGATGAGACCATTGAAGACATCATGATGGATGCAAGAAATGTAGAACCACACACAGGTATGACTGTTGATGCAAATGTTGATGTGGATGTGAATCCTGGTATGTTTTTAAATCCTGATGACTATGATGCCAATCAAATTGCTGATTTAAATGAAGCTAGATAAAAATTTCATACACCAATACGAAAAGAAATAAAAATTGAAAATATTACACCACCATCTCTAAAAGAAAATGAATGTAATTTGTTTACTATTGATAGAAATGTGCTAGATAATCTTAATGGGTTAGTTTCTTGGAGACAAATCAGAACACATGTAAACAGATTATATAAACAATTTTTCTATAATAAAAAGTTAGGATTCCAATGTCAATTAATGCTACAATTAATAAAAATGTTAAAAATGCGTAAAGTCATGAAAAAAATAGGTATTTATGCAAAACCAAAAAGAAAAGATGAATCATATAAGCAAGTTGTATCTACTGTTGCCAGTGCCATCAATTCTATAGGAAAAACAAGTCGATCTAAAGATAAGAATGCAGCACGTAGAGTTATAACGACTACTATAGTTGACAAAATGATTGTTAGTAAAAGAATGTTAAGTGATATAAGTGGCTATTTGAACTTACATCGTAGAACCTTGTCAAGAGCGGCCAAAAGAAGAGACACAATTGAAATTGATCCACTAAACCATTGTTGGAGTTTTAGTGGTAGACTTCAAAGGTCGGACATGAAATTAAATGATGAAACTAAACAATTAATTACAAAATTTTGGCATGATAACACTAGAGTTTCATCAAATGTTAGAGATGTTTTAAAGTTAAGGGTGGGATCAAAAATTCGTGATCCTCATCCAAAACATCTTCTTGACATGACTCAAACTGAATTCTTTAAAAAATTTAGTGATGAATCTGTGTTAATGAATTTACGAATTAGTCAAAGATCATTTGAAAAATGCAAACCCTGGTATGTTAAAATCAATAAACAAAGAATATCTTGTTGTTGTAAAATTCATGTCCAGTTTCGTTACTATTATGATGTTTTTTGATATATTCGTTGTATGTTGCATGGTAATGATCTTGTTCAGGATTGTGGTGTTTATGTTCCACCTGAAACTATAAAAGATTTTATTGGAAGTTTATTTTGTAAACCACCTAATGAACAATTATTTATTTCCAGTTCATGCATTTATGGTCTTTGCAATTTATGTGGGAACTATTCTTCGATAGGTGAATGTTTGCATGAACATGTTTCATCTGAGTTTGGACAAAAAATGGTTGATGTTAGGAGATTTAAATATATAGAATACCCTCTAAAGGATGGAAAGATGGGGAAGCGTTTAGAATTGATTACAGAACAGAATAGTGTGAATGCATTTATTAGTGAGTTTAAAACTCATATTGTTCCAAAATATGTGAAACATTCCCAACATGCCCAATGGCTTGATGGATAGTTTCGCATATGCAAGAACACATTTCCAATTGGAACAATAGTATCAGTTGTGGATTTTGCAGAAAATTATACTCTAAAACCACAAGAGGAAACTCAATCACAATACTACAACTCAGTGCAAGTGGCCATATTTGTGCACATTATATATAGACATGACCATGACAGTACAGAAGATAATAGAAAAATTTTGAGGGAGTATCATTTCTATGTTAGTGATAATCGATTACACTCTTCAGAGTTTGTCCAACATTGCTTCGAGGTATTTTATGATAATCTTAAGGAAAGAGAAATTGACATGAAACAACATATGATATGGTCAGATAACTGCACTGGACAATTCAAAAATGCAAGAATGTTTTATTGGCTATGCAAAGTTCACAAGATAACCAATGTCCAACATTTATGGAGTTTTTTTGAAGCGGGACATGGTAAGGGGGAACACGATGGAGCCGGTGCCTGTATAAAAAGAGCTCTTGCTAGAGAACAATTGAAATTCGAGGATGCAGTGAAATTCAGAGATGCTCGTGTAGTTGTAGATTGGTGCAATTCAAAGTTGTCAAAAGGATCAACTGAAAACTCTGCAATTTGACGTTTCTTCTGGTTGATAGAGGAAGATAGTATTCTTATTCGGCATGATTGTAATACCATCATTGGATCAGCTAAATGGCATTCATTTAAGAGTTCTAATTCAAACACATGGACTATATTCACAAGGCAACTTGCTTACTTTTGTAAGTTTTGTGTTTCCGGAGATTGGGAATTTTGTGAGAATAAAGAATGGGTTGAAGAATGGCAACAAAGATCATTGACACCCATAGATGCAAATGATCCGCATGAAAGAACTGATGAAGATATGGATCAAATGTTTGCATCAAATGACTATGATTGCATTTCAAATCTTATACAACAAGGTAAAATTATTTTTGAAATTTGTTTTGATTTATTAAATAGTACATAAATTTATGAAATCTTACAGTCTATATTTTTGTTTTTATTTCTCATTAAATATTAAAATAAAATTGTTTTGTGCACAGGACATGTCTATGCTGTTGTTGCACCAGAGGACAATGAAGAGGGGATAGAGTATTGGTTGGCTTGATGTGTAGAGCCAAAACATAAGCTAACTACTCCTCGAGTAGATGATGATGGTTATGACTATCCAACAGGATCTGTGGTTGTTGTTGGCACTTGGCTACACAAATATCTAACAAGAAAGAATGGATTGCCCGCATTTGAAGATTATGAATTAGAGAAAAAGATTATACATTACTCGCATTTGGTAGTGGCAACTAATATAAAATTGGATAGATATCGTGGCAGGCCTGCTAATAAACAATTATGGACTCTCTCTATGGAAGAGCACGAGACAATTATAGATGCTTTGCAAAAGAGAGATGATGTAGATGGTATAACAGAATGAATCTAGTAAAATTTTGTTTCAGGTGTACCACAAGTAGAAGGCATCAATGAAAACAAAGTTATTTAAATAGACTGTTTATTTTATTTTAGATATGTCTTCTTGATTACATTTTGTGTACAATATACATAAATGAGAGACTACTGGTCAAATTTATGAATGAGATAATTATGTTTTAATCAAGTTCTATTCATTATATTTGTTAAATGATACTTTTTAATTTAGAATATGTTATAATTCTAAGATATGTTTCGATACTTAGTTCATGATGTATGCACATTTAGTTTATCTAATCACAAGAACTATTTAAATGAAATTCCAAAAATAAAATTACAAGTCCACATAATGCCTATAAAGTTGTTTAAGCACAACTTCCATAAATAAAATTTCAAGTCCACATAATATATAAAGTATGCACAAAATTTCAAGTCCACATAATTTCAAGTCAATATATATGATCTAATGTGCACATAATTTCAAGTCCACATAATATCTAATGTGCACAATACACATAAAGTATGCAGATAAAATATATGATCTAATCCTATTATGAAACTATCCATATATATAAAGTATGTGTGTGCACGTGTAAACAAATATGTAAAGCCCATAAAATAGTACATATCAGAGCCAAATAAATAGTAAAATTTCAAGTCCACATAATCCATATATATGTCTAGATGGTAACATGATGTTCACTCCACATAATATCTAACGTGCACAAAATATATAAAGTATGCACAAAATATATATGATCTAATCCTATTATGCAACTATCCATATATATAAAGTATGTGCACGTGTAAACAAATGTGTAAAGTCCATAAAAAAGTACATATCAAAGCCAAATAAACAGTAAAATCTAAGTGCTATCATCAATAACATCTCATGGTCTCTTGTCCCCGGGACGTGGTCCAGATCCACCTGTCTCATGCTATACAATAAAAAAATAATATTAAAATATTACTTGAAATTAACTATTAAAAGAATCATTTATCAAATATAGTAGAATTCGTAAATTAAGTTACAAACTTGCCATATGCTCATCAGATCCTGTAGCAGTATCTCTCTTGTCCCCGGGACGTGGTCCAGATCCACCTGTCTCATGTTGTACAATAAAAAAATAATATTAAAATATTACTTGAAATTAACTATTAAAAGAATCATTTATCAAATATAGTAGAATTCATAAATTAAGTTACAAACTTACCATATGCTCATCAGATCCTGTAGCAGTATCTCTCTTGTCCCCGGGACGTGGTCCAGATCCACCTGTCTCATGTTGTACAATAAAAAAATAATATTAAAATATTACTTGAAATTAACTATTAAAAGAATCATTTATCAAATATAGTAGAATTCATAAATTAAGTTACAAACTTACCATATGCTCATCAAACCCTCTAGCAATATCTCCTCTAGCAGTATCTTGTGCAGTATCAACACCAAATGCAGTGCTAGCTAACTCCTGTACAAGGTCAAATTCAAAGTGTCCAATTAAATCTTAAATTAAGAGTCAAAATAAGATCAAATTAAGTATTATATATTAATGCCTCAAAGGATGTCGATGTGCGTTCAAATTGGCTCTGATCAAAATTATGAGGATAACCTATCCTAATGGTAGTGTCCACCTGCATACATGCATTTAATGAAATCATATTTAGTGAACATATATATGTGTACTAAATAATTTCAAGTTAAGTTACAATATTGTAAGAGTTCATATTTAATTTAAGAATTATAAGATACATACCATAGATGGTGTCACAATAGTCAGACCCTCTTCTCGATGTGATGTAGAGGGTCCCTCATGACCTGAATCTTGGAGAAAGAAGCATTCAATGTATCAACATGAAAATTTATATAGTATACGATGATAACATATTAACTTAAAAAGATCTAGTACAATGTCTAGATAGAAATTTATACTATACCCCATAAGGTGTGCCGAGTTGTGTTCCAGTAGATGCAATATTGACTCTAATATTAGGCGTAGTCCTTATCTACATAAACAAAATTTATTTAATGAAGTATTAGATTGTATAAAAAAAGAGATGCACTTAGTTTATACCTATATTTAATGAAGTACATAAAAAGATTGACATGTACATGTATATATATCTATACCTGGTCAAGATGAACATCCGAGCAAAGAAAATCCATATAAGATGTCATCATACTATCATCTGCTGCATCATGCTCATCTGGAACTAAAGTAGATCCTGCAGCAGTAGTAGGACCTACACACGTCTCATGACAACTTGAACACATATGTGGCATCCATCGAGGAGCAGATGCCATGTGAGCAGCTTGCTCACTCAGGTTACCTGTGAGGGAAGTTAAAGCATCTAATGTCGAAATGAATGATGTATTTTGGACATCTGCAGGAATCGATGGAGCAACAAGTGGAACTATGGGTGGATCCGGTAGGGGATTATTACTCCGTGCCCCTAATCTATGCTGTGGCATTCCACGACCAACACCCTAGAATGACTTAATATCAAAATAATTTGGTTTTTGGTTCATTACAAACTCACAGTATAATTTCTTCAAAAAATAAAAAGGGACCTCATAATTACGATGTGGTGGATAATCAAAAACCATCCACCATCTATCCCAAAAGTATCTAGCCATTTCTGGATGCACACACCACCTAATTGAAATTCTTTTCTAGTTAGGTTGCATTGGTTCTCTTGTTTTTGGGTTGGTAAAATATGGACATAAATGAGCTTTGGTTATTTTCAAATCTGTGATTTGTCTATAAGTTAAACCATCAGCATAAAAATCACGCAACTCTTGTCGTCATCTATGAAATTGATCTAATTGAGAATCAACAGATCTAACTAACTCGACAACAGTTTGCATTGATTTTGCAAACTCTACAAGATGGGGTGGCGTGACTTGCTCATTTTGGATAGCAGCAATGTTTTGTTCAATCACTTGTAGGTTTTCATTAATTCGTTCTCTTAAACAAATTTCATCCAATCTAGGGGGTTGTGGTGGTGGTGGTGGTGGTGGTGGTGGTGGTGGTGGTGGAGGTGGAGGAGGAGGAGGAGGGGGTTGTGGTGGGGGATTTTCACCTAATAGTTCATCTATGTCAAAGACATCCATGATAGCAAAGAAATCCTGCATATATAAAGATATACATGAATTATATACAAGTCTATGTCAAAGAAGAATCTATTTTACTAAATTAAAAAAAAACATTTATAAATAGTAACATTTCTATGTTGTTGAATGAGATACACATGAAATATATAATATAATATTGAACTTAAAAAAATATACATGTACATACTATTGAATCTTGAAATATAAAATTTGCGCACAAAACTTAATAAAAACTTTCAATGAAACATCATAAATCTATTATATATTCAATTTAATAAATTCATTTCTTGTAAAATGCATCAACTATTAAAATCAATATAAAATATTTCATACATAAGATCAATAAAGAAGTGAGAAATAAGATGATCCTCCTTCTAGTGTAAGAATATATAGCATGGAAACAGTATTACTAAGACAACATAATATTTTGTTCACTTTAACTTAAAGTTATTTTGAAAAATGCACGTGTGTGTTTGGATGCTCCATATTTCTAGTGTTTTAGTGTACACATGATAATTTATTAGAATTCAATTACATAGTTTTGAGATAATTGCCATCAATTCATATTACATTGATTAGTCTTCAAACAATCTTAAAAAAAAACTAATCTCCCATGACTATAAATGACATACTTAAAACATATTATATTCTAAGTGGTTGTCATGTAAAGACAAAACATCAAAACTTTTGAAGAGTTAAGCATATTTCACCATTAAATTTCTCCCATAATCAAATCTACACAAGATTATAATTTACAAAACCTTCAAAAAATATTATTTCCTATAAATCATTTATTATAAAACTCCGCAATCATTTGTTTTCATATATAATCTTTCTATAAAATTTAAGATATCAATCCATACACAAATTCTCTTACAAAGTTGAATAAGAAATGAAGGATAGAGGATTAAATACTAAGATTGTTTTGAGAGATCAATGGAGTAGATTGATTGAAAGGATTGTGTGCATTAGAAGCTTCCAAGTGGCAACTTAAATGTTTGGTGCACATGAGGAGTTCATGATCCAAGAAATTTTTGAGGAAAAGGTCTTCTTAGGGGCGTATACACCAAGATGTTGTAAAAAAAGGTAGCCAAATGACCAAAAAAAGATAAACACGAGTGCGTTATTGGGAAATTCATTTAACGCATTTGAGGTCTTTTTTGTAGTGTTTTTTTCTTACACTATCCTAGGCTTGTTTACACTATCGTAGGTTCATTAGGACTATCCTAGGTTCATTAGGATTGTCCCAAGTTCATTATGGCTTTCTTAGGCTCATTAGGACTTTCTTAGGTTCATTAAGACTGCCCTACATTCATTAGGATCATTTGAGGCTCATTGGGACTATCATATGTTCATTGTGATTGTCCTAGGTTCATTAATTTAATTCATGTGTTCATTAGGACTATCTCACGTTCTCAAATAGCTTCAACTAATATCTTAAATTAACTATTTTAAAAAAAAATATCTCCTTAACAATTTAATATTATATACAATCGAATATGATTTCAACTTCAAACCTTGTGCACCTTTTAAAACCAAAAGATGTTGTTAAAACCATTCTTCTAATATTAGCTTAATCATAACATAATCTAATAAATCTTCCTCAAAATATCTACCAACTTCAAATCATATATTAAATCTTTTATAATATAAATTACATTCTAGATATACCAATATACTTCTAAAGATATTCAAAATACTTCTTGGGAATTATATTTTTCAAATCTTTCGGATGTATATATAATTAGCACCCCATTTAGAAAACTCATTATCAATCAACATTATAAATCAAGAATATTTTTTATTTTGTATTAATGAATTATATATTTGGCATATTAGCTTCCTTTATGAACCTATGTAAACCAAACTCCAATTTTAGTAACTTATCTAGCTTTGCTCTAAAATTGTGTCCATAATTGATCCTTTTATACTATCACATGACATAATAGGACCATAATAGGACCTTTATGCCATGACATGGCATAAACCTAAGCCTAAACTTTCATATCTAAAATTTGAAGAGTAATGTTAATTACTTTTAAGGTTATACTAATTTAGTGGTAACTTTTGTATTGCCTAATGAGGATTAAGAACAATTTAGGTACATATGTTCGGTTTTATTTCAATTTCATTTTCGAACATTTTTGTTTTTGTTTCCATTTCATTTTCGATTTTTTGTTTGTGTCGATTTCATTTTCGAACGTTTTTGTTTTTGTTTCCATTTCATTTTCAGTTTTTTGTTTGTGTCGATTTCATTTTGTTAATTATCTAGGTTTGGTTTTGGTTTCTAAATTTGTTGATTACGGTTTAGGGTTAACTGTTCAAAAATATTTTAGATCAAAATCAAGAATTTACAAATATAAAAAATAATTTATTTATATGCTACTATTAAAAAAAACTAAAATAATAAAAAAAAAACTAAATAATACACAAAAAAAAAAGAAAATTATACAAGAAAATTATGAAATGTGAAAATAGATGACTGAATGTGTACCTGGGATAGTGGTGGAGGCTTGAAGTGGAAACCATAGCACGGGGGTCCGTTTTTGATCTCCTCTTGTCAACTAACTATAACGGTGAAAATGAAAAATTGTCCAAAAAAATGATAAAAATAGAATTTCAGAACGGGCCCCCGTTTTTTAAAAACGGGCCCCCGTTTTGTTTATAAACGAGGGCCCGTTTTGTCCATAAACGAGGGCCCGTTTTATTTGGCTTTGGCACCCCGTGACCTTTCGGCTCGGGAGGCCGAACCATTAACAGGCCCCCGTTTTGTGGAGCGCATTTTCCAACGCACAGACTTCCGCGAATTTGTGACTCATTAGCTTGCACATACCCATTAACAAACCTTCTTGAAAAGGGTATTGGATTTCAAACTCTTCTCATTATGAAGGATGTCATTCATATTTAAGTCACCTTTGTTGCCAAAAATATCTAGCATATTTGGAAAGTTGTTAAACCTTGGCTCTAGTGGTTTGGACCCGATTTCAGAGATGGTCTCTCTTTCAACTAGCACAATATTTGGCAGACTCTTCTTATTCATCTTTAGGGGCTTCCCCTGGCTTGTGTGCCTAGAGTTCATGCTCTACGCTTTCACAAGTGTGACATTTACACTCCTCGGGACTTTTGTCTAGAGTTACTATTAATCTTCACTCTTATGAAGATATGTGAACCTTTTCTTAACATATGGCCCTTCTAGGGGATTCGCCTCACATCCCCTTTAAAATTTCCCGAATTTGGCATGCTTTTAGGGTGGAAATCCTCTTTAGAATATGAAAAGATAGAAATGATTTTTTTATTTACACACAACTCAGTTGTTTTTCATGTTTCAATTTTCACTAAATAGTGCATATGTAATAATGTGATGCATCAAATTCAAGTGAAATCCAACAAGGTTAGATTGGAGGTGGCCCACCTTCAAACCCTTTTGGAGCATTGGGGAAATATATAGAGCTTACATTGAAGACACATTGTCTTTAAGCAAGGTACATGAATATATGAATCAAGAACTAATAGGCCTTTGACAACATAGCCTTCAGCAGTCTCCAAAAATGAAGTTGTCCTTGAATCTCTATCTCAAGAAACCAACTTTACAAAAAGCACCACAAACTTTCTGTCACAACTTCACATCATTGACTTCTACAAATGATGTAATCTTTTAATTGCAGCACACATATTGATCCAAACACTCATCCACACCATCATTATCAATTTTGTCTTCTATATATACCATATTTTTCATTTCAAACACCAATTAGGTCGATTAGAACAAAGATAAAACATAGGTCCTATCAACCACCAAAACATAAGTGTGGTGAATTTGGTCCAATCCAAGTGATAGAGAGGACCTAAAATCATCATATTTCTTCTTTCTAAGTAGTTCAAAATAATTCACACACTATCACACATCTTTCAATGTCAATAGCAAGGTAAAATTCAAATACATCAAGCAACGCGTCACAAGTTATCCCAAAATATATCTTTCACATGGATAGGCTCGATGTATATCCTCATATTCCAAGTTAGGACCTAAAAAACAATGAAACATAGTCTTCAAAGCAAGCGAAGATACCCAAGGTTCCAGCACAAGAAGAAGAATAACATTTGTTTAGTGTACCGAAGCAATTACCTTGAAACACTCATTCTAGTCACAATGTGAGATCAAACAAACCATCTAACATAATATGGAGCACATCAAGACATTCCTTGAACACACAAAAAAATCCTCAAATTCTTCTATCTTCTTTCCATATCAAGATCATACTGGCATAACACAATTGATTCAGAGCATTTTATTCTAGAGAACCAATCAAACATAGAACAAACTACTACAACTTGCGGACCACAACAACCTCTCAAAATTGAACCAAGATATAGCATAGACATTATAAACATGTCCTCCAAATCAAAACATCTAAAACACTAATGTGGAGAAACGTGGAGCATTTCTCAAACCAATTTTAACAAACAACCATTTTATCCAAAAAAAAAAGATAATGCAAATCATGTACAAATGTCACAATAAGTGATGTATGGAGGTCTCAACATCAATACCTCCCAAGAACTACAATTTATAACCCCCTCATAAGAGAGAAAGAAATACTATGTAGCCCCCCCATAATGAATAATATCCTACAATTCAATGTTAAATGTTTGAAGGCAAAGAATTATCCAATGCTGAAAGAAAATATTAAATGGCCTATGTGACTAAAAGTAAATAAGAGACATGGCCCCATTATTAGAAAACTTCTAGAATCTCATCTAGGATATAACGATAATTAACATGATCCTAAGTTAACATGTGAATAGGTTCATGCCAACAACTAGATAGGAAATAACCACATTCATACTAACACTTTTTATCGTATTTTTATCCACCCATATATTATAGGTGGTTTTCCTTCTTCTCTAGGAATTTCATCCTCACTAGTAAAGGGAAAAGTATTTAAATTAGGATACATGCTCCCCTCTATGATCTCCTCATTTGACAAAGACTATACATCTCCTATTGGTTCTTCATTTTTATACCACTTTCTCTTATTAGCAAATCATTAGAATTTCTTTGCATACTCTTGTGTAAGACTAATGCATGAGAATTTATTTTCTAACCAAGATTAAAATTAGGTAAAGATGGCATAGTGGGGCTATTTACATTATTATGTTTTGTCGGTTCCTCATTTTTATCTCACTTACTCTTATCATCATTATTAGCACTACTCTTCTTTCTCTTGTCCAAGACTAACTCAAGTGGGCAAAATTTATCTATCTAGGGTTAGAATTGGGTAAAGAAAGTATAGTGGAGCTAATCACATTATTAAGTTCCATTCAAGGATTGTTATTATTAGGAGTATCATTTGTAATTATCAAATCAAAATAAACTGCTTCATTAGCCTTATTCTCATTTATATTATTCATTTCTTCACATTGTTCACTTTTTATCTTATTATTAAGACTTTTATCATCAACTCTTATTTTTTTATTCACTGTATCTAGACAAACAACATTATTTTGAAGCTCTTCTTTAGACAAGAACTTAAGATGCCCTATTGGCTCCTCATTTTTATTCCATTTTATCCTATTGTCACTCACACCTTTAGCAAACCTCTATTTTATCTCATCTAAGACTAACTTTTGGGCTTTTTTCTTCCATCCAAGGTTAGATATAGGTGGAGAAAACTTGTTGGATTTATCCACAAAATTATGTTCCCCTTGGGGGATTCTATCAATAGGGAGAGCATTTATATCTCTCAATTCAATGGGTTTTTCTTCAATGGTATGTTTCTCATTTCTATCCTTCATAGTTCTCGAACTTCAATTCTTCCCTTTTTAGTAGACTTATTATAAAAACCCCTACTTATCTTTCTCCTCACTAACACTAATACCAATTCTTGTTAATGAAATCTAAACCACTAGGATTCTTTTTATTGAAATTTGATTTAACATTGGTGCTTATTAGATTGGTGGAATCTTCTTTAATAACATTAACATTTTCATCGTTCACCCTTTTCTTTGCAACTTCTCTAAGATTTCGATTGATGTTTTGTAGTGAAATATTGGTTCTTTTGAATAGCTTTTTAATAATAATAAAAATTTTACTCACACGACCTTATTTCTTACCCAAAAATATTCATTTAATCCTCCTAAGATTTCAATATTACAAGTTAGCACTTTTCCCCACCATCAATTTATATCTCCTCAAGAATATCAACTTCTAGTAATCTTACATCCATATGCAAGAGTGGCCTTTGTTTCTTCCACCTTCATTACTTTTCCTAGAGGATAATAATTGTAGTAGAAACACCCACTTGCATCCATATCCATGAGTGGGGCCTTGGTTTCTTCCACCTTTATTACTTTGCCTAGCTAGGGTAACAATTGTAGTAGAAATACCCATAATTGAGGAGGCATTTAAATAGTAACCCATCTAGGTACGAGAGGACCCAAATACCTTTTAGTATGTGAAATGATTTTAAAATTAAAAAACATGAATAAACCAATCTTTGAATCATGAAACTCTAATTTATTATTCAAAAAATTATTAAACCATTCATCCATAAATTTTCTACCAATGATTCTATGACAAAGACAAAAGATTGCAACATTTTTAAACATTTTTTCCTCCTTATCCATAGCAACCACCATTTTACAATTAGAAATGACAAGAAGCTTCCTAGGGCCAATGGGAGGGTACTTACCTTCTCCTTCAGACAACTATTCTCTACTAAGCCCACCATCATCCACCACCTAAAATCTTGCAAAAGCTATAATGCTCTCTCGAGAGTTTTTTGATACAATATCTCAAAAAGATGGCTCCCTTCTTTTAAAGTTTTCATTGATAATATTTTCCTTTTTGGGTCATCTAGAGGCTCACACTGCCTTGTCACAACCCTCAAATTTGTGATATTACCAGGCAACAAACACTATGTTGCATTAAATGTTATAAAACGGAAGGAAAAAATTACAAATTTGAGTATCTAATGGAAGATGGTCATTAGCCCACTCTAAAGTTGCAAAGTGCTTATCCCTATTTTGTTAGAGTCACTGATGGACTCAATCTCCCAGGATCACTTGCAAAACCAAGATCAACCTTCCACACAAGAGCAATAGAGAGTATGAATGCTGGAATATGGTGCAATAATTGAATAATGATATTATCACACTCAAAATAATACAATAATGATCAGCACTCCCTTGTACTGACAGAGCTGATATGAACTCATTTGAGTTAGCTCTAAAATTCACTCATAAGGGAGAGGTGAGTGTTGATTATATAGCAAAATGTGGGCACACAATTCCAAGGGGAATAATAACTCCCAAATAACCAAATTAGGTGGAAGTTATGCCTACTTGGAAAATGCCAAACATGTGGCAAACCAACTCAGGTAGGGACAAACAAATGGTTATGGGGAGATGGCAAATGAGTCCAAAAAAGGGTGTGACATTCAACCACCCAAATGTGGGTGTGAATGACACATGTAAATGTAGGACTATGCCGTGTGTCCTCACATAAACCATCCTAATATAACCTAAGTATGCTTAATAATGTGTAAGGAAAAATACATATAAAAAACCTACACTAACACCCCCCCTTAAGCATAGCTTAGGTGGGTGAAAAGATGCAACAATGCAAAGATGCTAATATGGGTCCTGACTACAAGGCCATGTTAGGTACCCATGTACAAAACAATCTCTCATAAACGGAGTAAAGGAGAAAACCCAGTGGGACAAAACTCCTCCCCAAGAGAGAAAAGAAAACAAATTTCCCAACACAAGAAAGAATCCCATGCAAGGAAGAAATCCCCTCTGAAATAGAAAGGATAAGAAAGACAATGTAGCCTTCCTTGAAGTAGTAAATTGTACCAAAGGTTGATGCCCAAAACTGGATGTAGAAGATGGACCATGATCATCGAACAACATTCCTCCCCTTAGGAAGAAACAAAACCAAAGGTGCATGAAGACTGTCTTCCCATTCTTGAAAGGAAGATGAAGGAAGAAAGTGTAAAGTGTATGAATTCTCTGAATACAACTCATGTGTCTCCATGTTGAAGCCGAAGGTTGTCACATCCAATTCAGGTGTTCTAGGCCACACTAATGAAGATGACAATCTAGAACCTAGTAGAGATGTATGTAGAATAAAATCCAGAGACAAAGGTGTCTTCTCTAAAGACAAAGGTGCCTCCTCCAAATGTTGCTCAATAGTGGCCACAGTCATGTCAAACTGTGAAGAATGATCGTGTGGGTAATGAACAAGAGAGAAAGAAGGTTCTCCCTCAACATCTGAAGAAGACGAAGTGACTTCATCAAAGAGAAGATGTATCCACTCAATAGTGTCCTCCAAGTCTGCAAGATAGGACTCACAAAACAAACCTTTAATGTATGTCAAGTAATCATCCCAAGTAGTTGTGTTTGGAAGACAATGAATGTCTTGTTGCACTGAATTAATGGAACCCATGGATGTAGCAGTACTAGTATCATCGGAAACAACAGTCAATGTAGGAGATGAAGTATCAGCACATGTCTCTTGAACCTCAGTTGAAAGAATACCAAGATTCACTCAACCATATTGAATCTCCTCAAAAGTGTCCACACTAGATGCCTGAGTGTGTACATCAGCTGAAGGAACAACAGAGGAAAAATGTGAGAAGGTGTATACTCGAGATTGATGATCTACCTCCCCAACTGCAACAATATCTCTGCTATGCAAATCCTGAATAATTACAGAATCTGGAGTGAACTCAACACTTTTCCCTTCCCCACCATGTGTGATCTGATAGATAGAAAGGATATTTGTTGACAATGAGGGCACACAAAGGACATCATTGAATGATCCTTCGTCTATGTCAATAGATCCTTTCCCACAAACACGCATATATGTGTTGTTAGCCATTAGAATGTTTGGTGATGAACAGGTTTCAAATGAAGAGAACATATCCTATGATGAAGCCATATGATGTGAAGCTCCATAATCAAGGATCCATCTCCCTAACTTAGAATCTGTGATTGCAACAAGTGCTTTCCCTTTTTGTTTCTCTGACTTAGAATTAGATGAAGATGAAGAATCCTTTGACATTCTTGAAGGTAAATTGATTTTATTCTTTGCCATCAATTTGTTTTAAATAAAATTGATGTTTAGCATGCCCAGATTTCTTGCAATATGCACAAGTGGGCTTCTCCTTTTTAGAAGATTCATTTTTCGAGGAAGAGGACTCAGATTCTTTCTGTGGCTTGTTCTTTTTCTTCTTTTGTTTCTGATCAAGATTCCCTGATTCTTTCTGTACCTTAGGTTCACTAGCAATCAAAGCTTGTGACTTGGAAGTTTTGATGATTCCCATTTGAATTAGCTTCGCTTCTTCTTGGATTAGAAGATCTGAAAATGCATCAAAAGTGGGTTGTACATATGCAGTTCCCATAGAAATCCTATTGGTATGAAAGCCAGAAATAAACACAGAATACTCTTGACCAAGCTTGGATAACACATTGAGAATCAATTGTAAATCCTCCTTAGTAATCTTGCAATCTGTTAACTGTATTCTTAGTTGCTTTATCTTGGAGATATAGTCTTGGATGTTGTTGAAACTTTTTGGATCAAGATTCATCAGATCATTATCAATCTGATAACCCCTAATCTTGTCAGTTTTACCATACAAATTTTCAAGTGTATACCAAGCCTCCTTTGGTGTCTTGCATGATTCAAGATGAAATTGTAAATCAAAAGAGACTAGTGAACAAATATAACCAAGAGCTCTCTCATGATTGATCTCCCATGCTTGAAGAGCATTAGCATCAGTAGGTGCAGGAATAGATTCTTTGACATAGCCAGTGCAACCTTTTTCCCTTAGATAATTCCATACTGATTTTTTCCATGTTTCATAATTATATGGAGTTAGGAGTTCAATTTGAATTTTCCCCATTATACTAACACAAAACACGAGAAACCAAATCACCACAAGATCATCCCCCCAAATTCACTAAATCAATTATCCCCCCCAGAAAAATATGATTATGGCACTTTATAAATTAGTGCGTTTACAATTCTAGAGTGTTTTTCAGAGTTTTACAATGTCCAAATGTGGACACAAATACTGAAGATACAATAAAATTTCAGAATTACAACCTTAAAATAGCACCAATGGATAGTGCTCAGAAAAATATTAACTTTCAAAAAATGAATCACCTCGCTCTGAGGTCATATATGAAAGTTATAGCCGTTTGAAGTTGAAAAATGAGGATTGTCCTTTAGATCTGATGAAAAACTTGATTTTCTGGAAAATAAGGATCACATAAGAAAAATCTGATTCCACCACTGCGAAGCCCGCGAAATTTTGTCCCAAATCAAAAAAAATTGCTCTGTAAAACTCCACCATAGCCCGCGAAATTTTGTCCCAAATCAAAAAAAATTGCTCTGTAAAACTCCACCATATGCTCAAGATATGGCACTTCGAAGTTGAGGTGCAAAAACCAAAACTCCAATGGAGAGGGGTGTTCAAAATTGAAAAAAACAACCTCCACCAAATTTAGCAAAATCTCTCTAAATTTAGAATCCCGCCAAATTTGGAGAAACCACCAATTAATTTGAAGACTCGCCAAATTAAGAAAACTCCAACCAATTTTAGTTGTAGCCAAATTTAAAGAAAAATGACAAATAATGCTAAATGTTGTGGAGGTCCCGAGAAGGGCACACAAGCCGAGGTACGAACAGCATGAACATTGGTCATCGCAAAACCAGATTTCAAAGCTAAAATGCCAAATGCATTGATAATGGCTTTTTATTTTGTTTTAATTTAAAATCTTTTAATAATATTAAAACTTTAATAAAGTGGGAAGACCCACAAACCACCCCACGTAGTATTTGAAAACATTAAATTGCAGTCCCAAATTAATGGGTGCAGCAGCAAATGGGAGAAGTGCACGGATCGCACGGGGTACCTTGTGCAGGGACGCCTGCGCAGGGGTAAACCTCTTTTTTTTTTTTTTTCAATTTTTTAAATTTTTTCAATTCTCAAAAGAACATCTTTTTTTTTCAAAAGTTTATAAAAAACTATAAACTTTTATTAAAAAAAAATTGTAATTTATTTGATAAAATAATTTTTGGAAAAAAATAAATCCGTACCGTATTAAATGCAATGGAGACAATTTTTGCCTTGAATCTAATTTTCAGCAAAATATGGAGTATTTTATATCAAAATTCGTCTGTTCAGCCTTCTCGACTTGATCATGATGCCATTTTTTACTGAAAATGCACCCAGCAAAAACTCACTGCTGAATGTCTCCCAAATTCGAGAAAGGGCTTGCAGATCTGGAAGCCCTGATACCATGTTAGAGTCACTGATGGACTCAATCTCCTAGGATCACCTGCAAAACCAAGATCAACCTTCCACACAAGAGCAACAGAGAGTATGAATGCTGGAATATGGTGCAATAATTGAATAATGATATTATCACACTCAAAATGATACAATAATGATCAGCACTCCCTTGTACTGACAGAGCTGATATGAACTCATCTGAGTTAGCTCTAAAATTCACTTATAAGGGAGAGGTGAGTGCTGATTATATAGCAAAATGTGGGCACACAATTCCAAGAGGAATAATAACTCCCAAATAACCAAATTATGTGGCAAACCAACTCAGGTAGGGACAAACAAATGGTTATGGGGAGGTGGCAAATGAGTCCAAAAAAGGGTGTGACATTCAACCACCCAAATATGGGTGTGAATGACACATGTAAATGTAGGACTATGCCGCGTGTTCTCACATAAACCATCCTAATATAACCTAAGTATGCTTAATAATGTGTAGGAAAAATAAATATAAAAAACCTACACTAACATATTTTAGAATTAATTTTTTCTATTTCCATCTATCATATTTTTAATATTTTGAAAATGAGACCCTAAAAAAATCACAAATGAACGAAAATTAATATGGAAAAACTTAATACATTTACAATTATTTAAGAATTTTTAAGTTTAGATATATTATTTGATGAAGAGTTAATTTTATATACTGATATGGACTTAAGTCTTGAGATATGTTAATAATGCTTGCAGATTTCAAGTTAGAAAATGATATGCAGGAACTCTTAATTTTTCTCGCCTGTAATTTGAAAATGCCTCGTATTTATACCTTGATTGAAGTGTTGGAGTGTTTATCGGCTACCTGGGCGGTTGGCCATAAAAATTCCGACATGTCTGGATTTCTTCATTTCTAAGTTCTTTGGAAGTGCCAAAATTTATGTGTCTTAATACAGTTTCTCTATGTTTTGTTTATGTTTTCAGTGGATTGAGGGCATTATTATCGAAGTGGATTGAGGTTATTATTAATGTAGCAAGTATAGATTAGTATTAATCTTTCGATTTCATTCAATTTCAATTCACTATAAAAAAAAGTTTATTTTTTATTATTTTGTATTTCTTTAAGTTTTCTTTTGTTTGTGACTTTGATCAATATTGCTTTATAATGCTCTTCACTTTCTCCCTATGTAGTTGCAGTCTGTTGTTGCTCCCTATGTCATAATGTCACTCTTACAAATGTATTCTTTGATTTTATTTATATCTTTCAAACAAATTGTGTATTGTATTAAGATTACAGTGTTTATTTTTATTACTTTTTTTTTGGCAAAGACATCAAAGTTGTTTTATCTATTTAAATGATTATTGAGTATATTTTACAATAGAAAAAAATTAAAATATATTTATAAATATAAATTCAAATTCACAAATTTGAGATGAACCAAATTCCAAATCAAATATCAATTTTAAGATCAAACTTTAACTGTAAATATTTCAATTGCACTCTGATTCATTGTAATCCAATTCTAAATCTAATCAAAAGTTAATCACGTATGCTATATAGATAAAAATAATTTTTTTACTTAAAATTACCATTTTTGTTGATACAAAATAAAGTTTACAATCCCTTCAAATCATAATTCAATCACCTTATATCATATATCCATTATTTGTTGTCTCCATCACTGATTTATTGAGGTCTTCTGGCTTTTTGGCTGAAATCAAATTCAAAACCCTTTTTATATCCTGTACTGTCCAATACAAAAAAAAAAAAAAGAAGACATTTGGGTTCTGGTTTTCATCCCATTTTGTGTGTTTTTTATTTCAATAATACCCAAAGTCAGATCAATGAATTTTTTCGGATTGTATTGATTTAATAGACAAAATTATCACACACCTGCTACAATGATCCTCATCTTCAGGATTTTTCAAACAGGTATCCTTAATGGTACTCGCATAATATATATTGCCATAGAATGGTACAAAAACCTATTTAACTTTCAAATATGCTTCCATATGTTTCAAACTTTCATGGTCAGTTTCTACAGTTAAAGTGAATAAGAGAACTTGCAACAAAGGAATTGATTTTGGCATATAGTAAAAAGTTGAATTGCATTCATATATTCAACATTTAACTACATCCGGCTCCATCTTCCTCTTCCACAACACCAATTCATGAGAAATAGATGTCGACACACTCTTCTGAAGATAAATCGGGTGGGGAGGTGGTGTCCTCCTCAATAGGGCATTCTAAAAATTAACACAGACAGGTCTTCTCAGGGAAACCCTGGTCCTACTGGTATTGGCGGCATTGGTAGAGATAGCTTGAGACTGTTCAGGTTCTCTTTTCTATTTATAAAGGGTGTCATAGTAATAATTTGATGGAGGCTCTCGTCATTTTATTTGCTATGGAGCGTTCTTGTGTGAATCTGATTCTCAGGTGGTGGTGAATTTGCTGACTCAACAGTATTCTATGGATGTTAGCTGGCAGTTGAGTTTGGTTGTTAACCAAATTCTTCATTTGTTTGATTCTTTGGTTTCTGTTTCTTTCACGCATATCCCTAGGGAGTGGAATGGCGTTGCTGATTGTCTCACCAAATGGGCTTTTGAGCAAATGCATAATTGGTATATCATGGATAAGGGTCAATTATCCCTAGATTTGTCTCATCAGTTAGACCAATGCCCTTAATTTGTACTTGTTCTCTTTGAATGAATTTTAACCCCTCCTTTATTTTCAAAAAAAATAAAATTATTTAACTAGAATGACCCAAAAAAAATTAACAAAATTTTCCACAGGCTAAGTCTTTAACTTGTGCTTCTGCAACCAATTCACTTTACTACCAATGTCAGTTGCCTGTAAATTATCAGATATTCAGACAAGATCAAAGAAATGTTTGACATCGAACCAAATTATGAGTCTAGCCAGTCTTCATTACAAATGAGGTAAACTTAAACTAAACAATAACATGAAGAAGGTGAACTTTTCTATGGGAATAAATACATAGGCTAAAATGCAACCTAATAGTATGTTAGGTAGTCCTAAATAGAACATTAAAAGAAGTACTTGCTTGTCCTAAAACATACCTTTAGGATTTCAAAAGATAATGACTCGCTCAACTGACTATCTTACTGCAAGACAAAATGGAAATTTATTAGGGTTCATGTGTATTAGCAGAACCCAATTGAAAGTTCCATTTTTTGTACTTTTTTGGAGATAATTTAAAGAGTGAATCATGTATATGAATAAGGGTTGCAGATGCAGGTATTGTGGGAGAAATCAACATGGGCATGAATGGTGTCCTCATTTCTCACATAATGCCTTTCAACTCTTTTTTGGGAATGCGTTAGAATCTCAAGCTGCTCCTTTTCCACCTACGAAAATAGTTGATGTACCTTCACCTACGAGTTTGGTAGAGATCTTGGCTTCTTCGAATACTACTTTAGATTCTTTTCAGCAGGTTCATTCTTGTCCTCTTGATGAGTGAGATATCATCCTATTAGACATTTATCATTTGTTTGTTGAATCTCTCTTTGATCATGATGATAATTTTGAGGACACATGTCTTCTCTCTGATGTTGGCTCACATCAAGTTGCATCTTCTTTTGGTTTGGATTCTCTTATTTTCTCTCAACCACTCCATGCTAATATCTTAACATTTCCTGATTCATATCTGAACAAATGTCACACTTCAATTGTCACTGTTCTGGAATATTGTATGATAGAGTCACAGTTTAGCATCGGATTGGAGAAACATGAGTATTTTTCAGAACCATTCATCTTGATTCCTTCATACATTTCACTTGAGAAGGGAATTCAGCAGTTTGACAACTCAAAGTTTCTATCTTCCAAAAGGAAGAGGCATCATTTGTTGCAAGGGAACCTACTGCAGCATTCATTTTGTTACATTTTGTATTGACATTCTTTCTCTTCTTTGTGAAGGCACAAATAGCCACTTTCTACAAGACCTTCTTTGGTTGCAAGACATTGTATCATATTAAGTGTCATGCAGAGTTAGTATTTATTTTGAGGGGGGTTTTTGTTCCCACTGGGTTTTCCTTCTTTCCACTTTCCTTTCATTAGGATTGTCTCCTTAGTTAGACTTAAGGGAGAGGTGTTAACACAAATCTTCCTGTTTGACCATATAACACTTTATTTGCTACCGTAATCCACGGAGAACTCATCTTGCATGATATTCAAGGGAGCAGTCTACTCTGCCTTACATAAGATAACTAAAAAGAGGAAGATTGACATGATAATCACTCTGTCAACTACGAGCTCTCACTCTGCCTTGTTTGATCCACTCCAACATTTTCTACAAGATGACATGCTCATGCATTGGTTTTACCACGAACATTGGTTTTATCGATTCGCCTCCTTCACCATAATTTTAGCATGCAGTAGTTGTTATGAATTTGTTTCCTCCATTGCTAATGCGATGATTCTCTGTATTAATATGCATTTTGCATAATGTAATTGACAATAAATTAATACATTTCATTTTCTTAGTTGCTCTTTGTTTTTCTTATGTGCATTAGATCTGCAAGTTTTGTTTTTATGTTATATTTTTTGCAATGCAGAATACAAATCTAGCTAGGAAAGAGATAACAAAACTTGCAAAAGAAATTAGAATAAAGAATAGAGGAAAAGAAACTCTATTAATTCATTGTGTAATTTACAATCTGCATGCAGATTTATACAAAGTTAACCACCGCTTTCAAGGAAGAAATTATGAAGGAAACGAAGACAGATCTTCCGTATTGAACTAAACTGGTTGATGATGAAAGAGGTGGAGCATGAAAAATAAACAATGGTGTTCCCTTTGTTATTCTTATGCTAACATCAGGCAATCATTAGTGATGCCCATGAATCACGAAGAAGACTGCAAGAAACTTGAATTAACTATCGCTAGCCATTGCATGATTTACACTGCTAACACCCCCCTTAAGGCTAACTAAGGAGAGATATGGGTCCTCGCAACAAACCCTGATCAGGAGCCCAATTACAAAGAAGAAAGAAAACCCAAGTGAGAAAAAATCCTAACCATTATTCAAACTAAAGAAGAAAGCTGCAAACTGCAAATGAATCCACACTGCAACAGGATTGTACAGAATCATAGAAACTAGTGCATGAGCACCTCTAGGATACTTGGAAAATGCAAATGTACATATTATGCATTGCTCAAATGGATGAACAGACAAGTACACAGTCTCTGAATACGGAAAATGATCATATGAAGAAGATATGAATCTACACAAATGTGCTCCAAACTAAAAAACTACAAAGAACACCTCTGGTTGGGATGATGCCATTGTTGATCCAATGCTCAATAATGTCCAACTAAAAATAAACTCTGGAAGCACTCGAGGATGCGACTCTGGAATCTCATGTAGTTAGGAACCCTGTTAGAAAGAATCTCTAGGAGCAAACAAAGTTGTAACATTGGAATCTCATGTAGACAGGAATTAAGAACAAAACAATACTTTTACCTATTAATTGGAGGAAAACTGCATATAAACTTTAACCTTCTATTTTATTCAGGAAACTTATTAAAAGAAACCTATACTAAATGCATTAAGAAAAAACCCATATAACCTTTCTAAAAGTTCAATTTTTACAAAGCCCCAAATTTTCTAGATCTTTATCATGTTATGCTTGCAAAGCACATACAATTTTAAAGAATCAATATAGGAAAAAAAACAAGGAGCATACAAAAATTAGGGAAAGAACATGCATGCATCTATAAATAGAGGTCTAGGTCAGTTTCCATGGTGATGCTAATCTTCATAAATTTGTCTACAAATAATCGTTAATGCTTCTTCTTCCTAGCAACCTCACTCTGATACCATGTTATATTTTCTGTATTTCAGAATACAGATCTAGCTAGGAAAGAGAAAATAAAACTTGCAAGAGAAATCAGAATAAAGAACAGAGGAAAAGAAACTCTATTAATTCATTGTGTAATTTACAATCTGCATGCAGATTTATACAAAGTTAACCACCTCTTTCAAGGAAGAGATTATGGAGGAAACAAAGACAAATCTTCCTTATTGAACTAAACTAGTTGATGATGAAAGAGGTGGAGCATGAAAAATAACTAGTGTTGTTCCCTTTGTTAGTCTTATGATAACATCATGCAATCATTAGTGATGCCCATGAATCACAGAGAACACTACAAAAAACTTGAATTAACTATTGCTAGCCATTGCATGATTTACACCGCTAACAATTTCATTACCAAAAATGAACATAGATAACGAAAAATGATTAAACAGTTAAGAAACCATGAGCAGGCCTTCAATAGACACCAGAAATTCAAACTGAGATGGTAAGAATTTAAAATCTTACCTCATCCTGATTTGCAAGAATCTCTTTGATCCCAATAAACTCTGAAAAATTTAGAGTCTTCCTTCATTTATTCTATCAAAAACTCAGCCTTATCATGGTTCTAATTTTCGATCATATTCCTATTGCAAAATCAGTACCGTTGAGAAGGTTACTATTCTCCAAACCCCTATAAATAACATCATCATCTTCATTTTCACCATCATCAATATGATCTTTAGATTAACTAACATCGGTATCACATACACAGCATCTGAGAGACATAAATGTATAAACCCTCTCACTGATCATATCTTTCCCCTTCCTCAATTCATTAGGGCAATTAGAGGATGCAACAAGGATTGCATCACACTGTATATATTAGCCTCCACACCCTCAAAAAACTCTTCCACCATTTTTCCATAGATCACATTTTATGCCCCTTCATTTAACTCTAATTCTCTGGTCTACCCACAACATAACAAACCCTACAGATAAGGATTAAAGAATTAAATATCAAATGACCTTGTACCAATTAATCAATATTTGTTCCAAAAACCTCGATTGGGTGTGAACTTATTTCTTCATGAGGATCCTACATGATCTAGTCTTAGTTGTGGTGCAACTTATTTGAAACCTAATCGGGAAAACAACCTAACCATGAATTCATGGTGTGTTCTATTTTTTCCCAAAAAAAGATACTTGTACAATTGCAACTTTACCTACAAATTAGGCTCAAGATCCAATTGAAAGAAGAAAAAAAAAGCATATAAAACATAGAGATGAAAAGAGAAGTAACAAAAATAGAGCATACAAAATCAGAATGTTAATATTCACTGCTACTGATTATATTACAAAAACAATTGCTATCTAATATGAAAAGAACCGTATAGGTGATGGAAACAGAGATCACAATCTGTGTGGGATATGAAGTCAAATGCTATCAAGATCCACAAACAACAACAGAGAATTTGGATCTTAGACTAGCTGCGGTGAATGTAGAGATGGGCAGTAATCCACAATCAATGACGAACATGTTGGAATTAACCTCCAATAACACCCCCTTTAATTCTTACAATGGACCACATAAAAGGCTGATAAAAGAAATGAGGAAATAGGGAAAACCTAGTGGAAACGAAACACCCCCTCAAAATAGAGGCTAACATAGCGAGAAAACTACCATGGTACAATTTGTTTCACCCCAAGAAGATCTCGAAGAAAGTGAAACTTCTTCTCAGTGGATGTCTTCGTGAATATTTCAGTAATCTATTGAGACGTGGGACAATACTACAAATAAATAATGCCATCATGGATCAGATATCAAATGAAGTGCATGTGGATTTTGATGTGCTTTGTCCATTGTCATTGTACTGGATCTCTACAAACCTTCAATGTACTTTGGTTGTTACACCAAATGATAGTTGGTTGATGAAAACAAATACCCATCTCTGTGAGTGTAGCGTCGTAAAATTGTGACACTTGCAATTTCGACTGCATTTGGGTCTTCACGATGGCAGCACAACGTTGAACCTGAATGGAGACCCCGAAACCTGTTTACGACATCAAAAACTGCATCTTTCTGCACCTTGGCCTAATCCTCCTTGCACCTTGCTGTCCCGGGAGGTGGGACCATGGCGCCCAGTGCCCTAGTCCCTCAGGACCATGGCGCCCAGCACCCTGGTCCCTGGCCCTATTTTGGGCCCGGTCTCTTGTTGGGCATCGGGTCTTCAAGTTTGCAATTTGGAAAATAATGTTTCTAAGTCGGCCTAAGGTCGGAAAAATCAGTCTCCTAACCCTAATTGACAAGTATATAAACTACATTTCCCCTCACGAAAGAGGGAGGAAAAATATGTGTGCAAGAGGCGGAAGCGATAGGCAAATATTCAAACATTCAAGCATTCAAGCATTCCTTCAAGCAATTGAGCATTCTAGGTCTCCATTCAAGGCTAGGTGTTGCATTCAAGACAAGGATTCAACCATTGAAGAGGAGATCACCTACAACACACAACATACAACATACAACATCATTACACCTTCGCATGTAAGAATACAAACATTCTTACAACAAGGTATCAGTACTTGATTACATTACAAACATTTAAATTTACAGCATTCTCATTTCTTGGTTAATTCCAAAACCGAGGTTTGACCTGAAGGCAAACCCCTAATCCCTAACCCCCCAATCCTCCTCTCTTTTCTGTGTGTAGGTTGCAGGTACACGGCTGTAATTGAAGATCTGGAATCCTTGTGCAGAGACGAACAGATCCCCCTTCATTTCGCGGATTTTTCGGAGGACCGTGTGCACTCCGGGCGCCATCATCCTGTCAACTTTCACTCAAACTTGCAGGACAGCATCGTCTCGACATTTTATTGCTAATTTCAGGTCCATAGCTTCATCTCGTGTCTCTATCTCCGTCTACAAGTGAATCTTTCCTACTTTTACATACACTCCTAGTTCAATCCTTCTATCTACATTCTTTACAAAAGAGGGTATCCTTGCTGTCTCAACCCTTGAAACTCATTTAGAATTCAATCTTGCATTGTGTGGGATTGGATCTTGTGAGTTTCAACCCCTCTTTTGAATGTAAAGTCTCTCCTAAGTGAAAACCGTCAACCCTAGTGACCTCCTTTCTCTCTCCTTGGAGTGGGGGAACACTTAGGGTTCGATTTTCCGCTTTACATTTTGGTGAACCCGACGTGAACATCCTAATTCTGATTATTCATGGTTAGATCTGAAAAATTTTGCTTCCTTAATTACATTTCCATGTTTGATCTTTTGAAAATTTTAGAGGTTAATTGCATAAAAACCCTAAATTTTCTTTTTAGTAATTGAGTTTGTGAAATGTTTAATTGTTAATGCTTATTTCAGATCTACCCTTCTATTGCAAATTATCAATTCATATTTGTGCCTTAATTTTGAAAATTAAGCAGTTAAGTGTCAAAACCCTAATTTTTAGCCCTCTTGATTCAACCTTTGACCGATGATTTCACTGATCAAAACACCTCCAAATCGGCTGTAACTTTGGATTCCGCAACAAAATCATAATATCTCTCATCCCTGAAAATTTTGAAAAAAGTTGCGAGGACCGTGTGCACCCCGAGCGCCATTGTCCCCGACATTTTTTCCAAAATTTCGAGAGCTAGATCTTACTGTATTTTTCTGCTAGAATCCAGAATCTTCGCTGATTTCATCAATTCTAACACTTTCAAAATTAAAGTCAAAGTTGGTCTAGTGATTGCTTGGATTAAGGATTCTAGTCATTCAAAAATTGTTGAAATTGAAATTTTGTGTCAAAATTGTGTTTCTTACCTGTCCTAAATCTGAAAAGTGTGTTGGCATTCATTCAAAGTTTTAGTGCTCTATCCAAATTTTTGCAATTTGTGACTTTTGAAATTAAGTGTTTAACTGCAACAACTTTGATTTCCTCTTTCAAAATTGAATTTTGCATGAAATTGAGTTAACTTTTAAATTTCAAAGCTTGCATTGCTTTTAGTATTCCCTCTAAAATCATAAAATTCAAAATTTCAGTTTCCCTCTCTTTTTCAAAATTCAAATTTTTGCATTTTTCAACAATCTTGGTAGGATTCAATTTTGAGATTGCAACTTTAATTTGGCCTATCTACAGATCGTAAAATCACTCAATTTTTTCAGATTAGCTTTAAAATCATCATAACTTTCATCACTGAAAATTTCGAAAAAAGTTGCAAGGACCATGTGCACTCCGTTCGCCACGGTCCCTGACATTTTTTCTGAAATTTCGGGAGATTGTCATGATTGCATTTAATAGCTTAAATCTAGGAGATTGGCTAGTTTTATTGAAATTTTCTACCTCTAAATTCGAAAATAAATTCAAAATTCAAGATTTCAATTTTGAAGATAACAATTAAAATTAAGTGCTACCCCCTTGGCCCTAATTTTTCAATTGTCCCTACCTTTCTTGGAAGTTGTGTTTCCCTCTTCTTTCACAAAGTTCAAATTGGATAATCATTATCTCATTGTTCAATTTTGCCAACTTTATTTTCAAAATTCAAAATCTTCTCTCTCTCTCTAGTGCATGAGTTTTACAACAATAAGCCCTACTTACACTATTCCCGTTAGACGAAGCCTTAGAATTAAGTCTTTCCAAGGTTTAATTACTGAGGAGATGGAACCTAATTTGAGTGGCCTTTTTAACGAGGACACGGGTAATTCCTCTAATCCTCTTAATGATGAAGAAGCTCTCCATGAGGTTTCTATAGAACAACTTTTGAAGTTGGATAACCAATTTGATGATTTTCAGCAATGGATGTCTCAAGAATACCCCGATAGTCAAGCTCTTTCATTAATTGAGGGTCTAAAACGTATGGTTCAAAGTGATAAGAATGGAATTGATATTTTGTGTAGTATTGCACACATCGTGGACTCGAATGTGATGCCTATGAAGAGTTGTGCCGAAACTTTAGGTTATACACAACCTCCTACTCAAGTCAATCATTCTATCCCTTTGACAACTTCTATTGCTAGTATACCTACTTTTACATCAAACATAATGACTACTTCAATACAAAACATTCCACTTATGATCACTAGTCATGGGGGCAATCCTTCCTCTTCAATCAACCCTCTTCCTTCATTCAATCCGACTTCTTCATTCATTCCTTCAATGAGTGTCCCTATTACATCTCTACAAATGAACATGATGCAAGGGGGTAATTCATTCAACCATTCCATTCCTCCTTGTAGTGTTCCTTCTTTCCAATCATCTCCTATGACTAACTATCATAGTGTTCTGCCACCTTACTCTCAATCAATACCTTCTTTCAATAACATAATACCTCCATCACAATCTAACATGTCTAATATGAACTCTTCGACTGAAGCGACCATTAACAATCTTGCACAGACTGTCTCTTCTTTACAGCAACAAATTACCTCTATGAATCAATCTAAGTTTAGTGTGCCCACATTTGATGTTGCGAGCCCACTTTCTCTTGACATTGTTCGAGCTATCCCCCCTAAGCATGTTGAAATCCCGCAGTTGGAGTTTTATAATGGTAAAGGTGATCCTCTAACACATGTTAAGACCTTTCAAACAATATGTACTGATTTTGCTCATGACCAAAGGTTGCTTGTAAAACTGTTTACTAGAACATTAAGAGATAAGGCTCTACAATGGTATTGCTCATTGCCTTCCTATTCTATTACTTCTTTCCAACAACTTGCAAATGCTTTTATTCAACAATTTCAAAACAATATAAGTCCTAAAGTTACTTTGATTGATTTAATGCATTGTAAACAAGGTGTTAAAGAAAAAGTGACTGATTTCATTGGTAGATATAAGCATTTGTGTGCTCAAATTTCTTTTCCAGTACCTGACAATGATATTCAAAGAATCTTTATTTCTAATTTACAAAAAGATATTAGAGAAAAACTTTTGTTTTTTGAGTTTACTTCTTTCCAATAGTTGTGTGCAACTCTTCACAATTATCAACTGACTATGAGTCAAATGGAACAAGCAAATCCTATGGCTCCGAGTGATAAGGGTGATAGTAGTCAACAACCATTTGGGAAGTTTAAACTGAACAGAGGGTTCGTTAAGTTCAATGAAAACATCACCAACAACAATGTGAATGCAGCATCAGGTGTGCCTCCTATTTCTAAGTCTTTTAAGAAAGAAAGAGAGTTTACTCCTTTGAATGAATCATTGCATAGTATTATGAAGAAGTTATTGGAACAAAATGTTCTTACTCTCCCTCCTATAAAGCAAATAGATCCTGCAAAGATTAATTCACCCTATTTTGATAACAAATATTTTTGTCAATTTCATCGTCAACCTGGGCATGATACTGAAAAATGTTTTGCTTTAAAGGGTAAAATTCAAGATTTGATTGATAATAATACTATCGCAGTTTCAGGTGTGAATGATAAAGGAAACACATCTGTAGCTCTTCCTAACCAAAATCTTAAGATTTTTACTGATCCATTACCTTCTCATACCTCTAATGTGATTGAGACTAATGGTTCCTCTTTCTCACCTGATGGTCTTGTGTCTATGACTCCGAATGTTATTAACTTTGTAGAGCAGCAGAAAATCCCTAAAGAACATTCCATCACATTTGATTCCAATGAAACTATCAGGGCACCTGATGGTCCTTTATATATAGTTGCAAAAGTCAAGAATACACCTTGTCGTGGAGTGCTTATTGATCCTTCTTGCATGGTTAATGTTATTACTGAAGAATTTCTTTTTACTTTGCAATTGAATCAAGTGATCTATGACAAAACAAATGTGGTTGTGAAATTATTTGATGCATTTTCTTCTCCTGCAATTGGTTCTATTACATTACCTATTGAGGTCCATAACAAATCCCTTGATGTGAGCTTTGCTATTATTCCATCATCCGAACAATTTCGTGTGAAGCTAGGCTATCCTTGGCTATCTTCCATGAAAGCTATTGCTTCTCTTATTCACAAGTGTTTGAAATTTCCCCATAATGGTGAAGTTGTTACTGTCAATCATAGTCTCTTTAAACCAGCTGAAAGAACTTCTAGCGTTCCTATTGATTATTTTTGGCCTAAACAATTCCAATCTCTTCCACCGCGAAGTGATTATTTTTGGCCTAAACAATTCCAATCTCTTCCACCGCGAAGTGATCATCTTTTCAAATCTTATCAAAAGTGGAAAAAAGATATGATCCTATCTCTAAGTGAACCTCGAACACCCAAACTTGATATTCCTATCGTTCTTGAGAAGGAATTTCTTCCTTTGAAAGATAAAACTAATGTCTTTCCTCAAGAAGATTCCCAACCCATTCCTATGGATGTGACTATGTCTATGTCTAATAAACTTCCTAAAAGTAGACCTATACCTCCTCGTCATGATGGACTTGGTCTCCTTCCTAAACCAAATATTCCTCCTTTATATGGAGCAGTTCCTCCTCCTTCCTCTTATAAAGAGAAGAGACCTTCCTCTTCTCCTATTATCCAACCTAAGAGACCACAACCTAGACACCCAAGTGATAAGGATGAGAACATTCCTCCTCCTCAATCTTCTCAACTTCCTACTAAGACTAGATGAAATCGTTCTGCGCGTAAATGCCGACAAAAGCGTCGTCTTAGAGCTCGTGCGGCTGCTTCTCAAACTTTGCAATCCCCAAAAACACCTTTAGCTAGTATTATTCCATTTTCTCCTCAGCCGAAAATTGAGCCAAAATCTCCTAAGCATAAGATGCATGATGGTTTTGATCCTGTGTGAGTTAAAGATCCTATTTTTATAAATCTTAATGATGATATAGATGAAAATGTTATTCATGATGAAAATGTTACTTCTCTTGCTTCTGATAGTGAAAATGAATATGTTGATATTGATAACCATTTATCTAACGAATTTTCTAAAGCACTTATCCTAGCTCCTAGACAAGAACAACGTGGCTTGGAACATGAACATAGCCCTTGTTTGGATCTTGTGATAGCTCCATCTACTGTGTTGGATGTTCCTCCTCTAGCATGTTTCCTGCCTTCCCGAAATATTGATCAACAAGATCGGGGGGTGGATGACGTGCTAGACTAGTTCATTAGCACAGCAGACTCTCTCCTCCTCTCTTGATATCTTTTGTTACTTCTTCTATGTGTTATTCTCATTCTTCTATTTGTTGTCCTTAGTGTTGTCTACTTAAGGACAATGCAAAGCATTGAGATCTCTTTTGGTCTCTCTCATGTTGACTCAAAAGACACATGTGTTCCCTTCTTCTAGGTGACCTTCCTTGATTGGGGAATGAAGAACAATTATGCATACATACATATGATATACATGAATTATCATACAGCATACTAACCCCAAGGAAAGCAAAGTCACCTCGTGATTTGTGTTTTGTGTCTATTATCCTTGGGTTTATCTCACACTTGGGGGCTAAATCTTTGTGATAACATGCTCCTTTCCCTTCTCATTTCTTATGTGTATCACTACCTTAAAGCAATCACCCCTGATGAGGCATGTGCGATCGCTTTAACGTAGGGGGCATACACTCCGTCCATATCTCTTCAAGATTCTTAAGAATTTCTTGGCGAACTTATCTTTGCCTTGAAAATTTTTGATATTTTTCTTGCATGACTCATAGTGAGGGAACCTTACTACTATTAGTCATGGTTCTCCCTCGTGATCTTCCCTTTTACTTTGTCAATCAAAGTCGTAAGATCCTTAGTCCACTGGGGGCTTGGTGTATCTTGCCTCCTTGACGTGGTGAAAGTCCTTCAATGTTGTTTCCTTGTACTTTACCGGAAGTATGGGCATACGCTTATACTCCCGCTAAAGTGGGGGCTAAATGTAGCATCATAAAATTGCGACACTTGCAATTTCGACTGCATTTGGGTCTTCACGATGGCGGCGCAATGTTGAACCTAAATGGAGACCCCAAAACCTGTTTACGACATCAAAAACTGCATCTTTCTGCACCTTGGCCTGATCCTCCTTGCACCCTGCTGTCCTGGGAGGTGGGACCATGGCACCTAGCGCCCTGGTCCCTCAGGTCCATGGCGCCCAGTGCCCTGGTCCCTGGCCCTATTTTGGGCCCGGTCTCTTGTTGGGCATCGGGTCTTCAAGTTTGCAATTTGGAAAATAATGTTTCTAGGTCGGCCTAAGGTCAGAAAAATCAATCTCCTAACCCTAATTGACAAGTATATAAACTACATTTCCCCTCACGAAAGAGGGAGGAAAAATATATGTGTGCAAGAGGCGGAAGCGATAGGCAAATATTCAAACATTCAAGCATTCAAGCATTCCTTCAAGCAATTGAGCATTCTAGGTCTCCATTCAAGGCTAGGTGTTGCATTCAAGACAAGGATTCAACCATTAAAGAGGAGATCACCTACAACACACAACATACAACATACAACATCATTACACCTTCCCATGTAAGAATACAAACATTCTTACAACAAGGTATCAGTACTTGATTACATTACAAACATTTACATTTACAGCATTCTCATTTCTTGGTTAATTCCAAAACCGGGGTTTGACCTGAAGGCAAACTCCTAATCCCTAACCCCCGAATCGTCCTCTCTTTTTTGTGTGTAGGTTGCAGGTATGCGGCTGTAATTGAAGATCTGGAATCCTTGTGCAGAGACGAACAGATCCCCCTTCGTTTCGCGGATTTTTCGGAGGATTGTGTGCACTCCGGGCGCCATCGTCCCATCAACTTTCGCTCAAACTTGCAGGACAGCATCGTCTCGACATTTTACTGCTAATTTCAGGTCCGTAGCTTCATCCCATGTCTCTATCTCCTTCTACAAGCGAATCTTTCCTACTTTTACATACACTCCTAGTTCAATCCTTCTATCTACATTCTTTACAAAAGAGGGTATCCTTGCTGTCTCAACCTTTGAAACTCATTTAGAATTCAATCTTGCATTGTGTGGGATTGGATCTTGTGAGTTTCAACCCCTCTTTTGAATGTAAAGTCTCTCCTAAGTGAAAACCGTCAACCCTAGTGACCTCCTTTCTCTCTCCTTGGAGTGGAGGAACACTTAGGGTTCGATTTTCTGCTTTACAGTGAGAAAATTTTGCAACCAAAGAACTTGAATGGTAGCATTGACTACACCTCGATGTTCAGCCTCTGTAGATGACAAAGAAATGGCAAATTGCTTCATACTGGACAAAAAAATGGGGTTAGATCCCAAGCTAAGGACATAGCTTGAAGTGGACTTATGATCAGTGTGATCACCAACCCAATTAGAATCAGTGTAGCCAATGAGATCCAAGATACATCTTGTGGAATAATGAATCCCATAGCTGATGGTTCCTCAAACATATCAAAGAATACATTTCATAGCCCTCCAATGCATCTCATGTGGCTTCTGCATGTGTTTGGAAACAACATCCAATGTATATGAGCGATCTAGATGGGAGTGAGTGAGATAAAGAAGACTCCCCACAAACTAACGATATAGTGTGGAATCCACCAATGGTGTGTCCTTGCCTTTGTCAAGGTTTACTCCCGACAAGAAAGGTGTGGGTATTGGCTTATAGTCACTCATGTGAAAATGAGCTAGGAGATCCCTTGCATACTTGGATTGAAAAACTTGGACACATGATTCATTCTGGCTAATTTCAAGACCAAGCAAAAGTTGAGGAGACCCATGTCTGTCATGGTAAATCTATTATGCAAAGCTGCCTTGGTTGCAACAATGGCTTTGACTGAATCACCTATTATTAGTCGATCATCTATATAAAGTATCATGGGCAACAGAGAGTCAAATTTTCTCATCATATAAACATTTAGATCAGATTGGCATCACATAAAATTTTGAGACAAAAGATAAGAATACATTTTAGCATACCAAGCTCTACGTGCCTACTTGAGGCCATAGTGTGACTTCTTGATTCTGCATACCAATGAGTAATTTTGTGCATACCCTTGTGGCTGCTCCATATAGATCTCCTCCTCAATATTACCATAAAGAAATGTGTTCATCACATCCATGTGATAAATCTCCCACCTTCTTGTTGCTGCAATTGCAAGAGCCAGTCGAATGGAGTCCATTTTTGCCACTGGAGAAAAAGTTTCATCATAGTCAATTCCATGAACTTGCTGAAAGCCTTTGGCTACCAACAATCATTTGTATCCGCTTACATGGCCATCTGCTGATTTCTTTGTCCTATAGACCCATTTACACCTTACAAGTTTGTGATTAGATGGAAGTGGAACCAAGTCCCAAGTTTGATCCTCAATGACAGAATTGTACTCCTCATCCATGGTGGCTTCCCAAAGAGGATTCCCTATAGCTTTTGGATAAGTCTGATGATCGAATGCTTGAATCATATAGGAATGCATTGGAATGATGGGATCGATAGTAGAAAGTGCAAGAGGGGCATCATATATCAACCAAGATCCTAGTCCTTTGATTTCTCATAGGAGATACCGAATCATCACTAGAAGCCCAATTAGGAACTACATCTAGATCTGCACATGAATGCTCAAGTTCAACTGGGTCAAATTCAAATGTATCAAAATTTAGATTTGAATGATTGCATGTATCATCTTTCAGATCTATACGAGGAAGCAAATAAGTACTGTAATGTGGCTCCTAAGATTCATGTATGGTACTTTCATCAAAGTAGACACTCCTCTCAATGAAGAGTGTTTATGTTGAAAGATCTAACAATTTGTAGCCCTTTACACCATTTGGGTATCCAACAAAGATGCATTCTTTTCTTTGATTCCCCAAAAACTTCCTCTTCTCTATAGTAATGTGAGCCCATGTAGGTGAACCAAAAATTCAGAAATAGGTGACTTTCTGTTGCATGCCACTCCATGCTTCAAAAGGTGTATTTCCAGTGACAAATTTGTGAGGAGATCTATTTTGTATGTATGAAGCATAATTGATTACTTTGGCCCACAATTTGGAGGGAAGAGATCTAGCATGCAACATACAACTAGCCATCTCCTTCAAGGACCAGTTCTTCCTCTTAGCTACCCCTTCTACTATAGAGTGGAAGGAATTATGTTCTACAATTATATTCTTGCTTTATCACAAAGATGTTGAACATTATTGTTGACATACTCTACCCCATTATCTGTGTGGAGGATCATGATCATTTTTCCTGATTGATTCTCCACATGGGCTTTGAAAATATTGAGATTCTCAAACACCTCAAATTTGAATTTGAGAAAATAAACCCATGTGTATCTTGTGCAATCATCAATGAATGTTAGGACATATTTGGATTTACTCATGGAAGAATCAAAAAATGGACCCAATAGATCACTATGAACAAGCTCTAGAGGAGAGGAGGCTCTCCATGCAATCCCCTTTGGAAAATTTTCTTGTGGATACTTTTCAAGTGCACAACGTTCACAAACTCCATCAAAAAATTCTATAGTAGGCAAACCTTTCACTATCCCTTGTTTGCTCATTTTTTGCATGTATCTAAAGTTCAAATGACCAAATCTTTCATGCCAAACTCTACTTTCATCATTTGCATGTGTTAGAAGTAAAGTAGAATCTGATTCGGCAACAAAATCAGTGAAAGTGTATAGATGAGATTGATGATTTGCTTTACCAACAATAATTTTTGAGTTGTCTTCAATGTCAAATATGCTCACGAAATCTGGAGTGAATTCAACTCTCCTACCAGTGCCAGTTTGTGTCATTTGATACACAGAAAGAAGATTAACAGATAGCTTTGGAATTTACAAGACATTCTCAAAACTTACAATTCCCATCTCAACCAATTGCTACTACATGAGATTGATCTTGCAAGCGAATAGGTGAACCGGAATATGGTTTCAAAGAGGAGAGAGCATCTCTTGTGGCTGTCATATGGTGTGAAGCTCCAGAGTCTATGATCCATGCATCTAAAGAAGAATGAATATCAATCAATGCATGAGCATTGTTTCTTGTTTTTGGTGCTTCTTCTTCCTACTTCTTCTTGGCACCTTCTGGGATAAAGTTAACAAGATTGGTTTGTTGAAGTGTTTGTGTCATGAGATCAATGGTCTTCTTCATGCATGATGATTATGGATGGTAACCATGGTTGCAATAGCTACACTTTGATTTGCCCTTGTTGTCCTTATTTTCTTTTGGGATGGTAGATCCATCTGGAGGTTTGGGTTTTCCTTTGCCTTTGGATTGCTGATTGGATTTGGAGTTGTTCTTTCCACTTCCATGCACAAAAAGTGCTTGAGAATTTGGATCTTAGAAAAGCTGCGGTGAATGTAGAGACGGACAGTGATCAACAATCAGCGGTGAACATGTTGGAATTAACCATCACTAACAATACTATCCTCAAAGCGTATTCAATGCTAGAACCCTGAATATTTACTAAAATTTGAGAAAAAAAAATTTTAAATGAGATGAACACCAAATAATATTTTTTGATTGGACAGAGACAGACCAGGCCAAGCAAAAAAATTGGTTTCTATTATATTTGCAGCAAAAGAATAGAAAACCGCAAGATTTTGTTTGCAGGAAAAGAAAAACAAACATAGAAAACAAAAGAGAAAAACCCCCAAAATCAGGTAATGAAAAGAGGGAGAGGAAATGGATATATAGAGAAATAGATTGGGATGAATTTAAAATGGCAGATGCAAAGTTACAGGTCCTTTCGTAATGATTTTAAAGAACGGGCTATTCATTTTTAGCATTTGATTTGAAAGTTTCTTGACAGGTTGGAAACTTCATTTGAATAAATAATAAAAAATGGTATATATATGTTATTAAAGAAACATAAGTTTCTAAACTAGTGGAAGAAATTTTCATCTTTCTTGGGAAAAAAGCAATGAGAAATGTGAGGCTTTTAGTTTAAAGGATAGGGTTCATTTTAATAATACAGCTCACTACTTCATTTGTTAAATTTATTAATTTTAAAATATTATTCCATCAGCATTTGTTTATGAAAGCCCTTTCAATGGGTTTCAAGGAAGAAAAAGGGTTGTTGAATAATTTGAAAATATTAATAAATAAATAAAAAATAATAGGTTTTAATATTATAGTGTAAAGGATAAAAGTGTATATTTTTATGTTTATATTTTTAATTTACTTTTCTAATGGTGAAAATTGTGTATTTTTTATTTTTCTTCTTTATTTTAAATTTGCTTTGATTCATTTCTTTCATATAATGACATGATCATAAATTGTTGAAAAATGACATGAATCTTACATGAATTTTACAATAACTCTTTTTTTATTACTATTAATTTTTTATTCAATTCCCAACAACTACCAACATAATCTATTGAGCATTTTTCATTTAGCTTATAAGTGTAAACTTCATAACTTCTCAAATCACTGTGTTGGCAACAACTCAAGGAAACCACTTATGCTTGTTAAGCTCTTGTAGAGTCATAAAATTGTGTCCCTTGCAATTTTAACCACATTTGAGGCCCTCACTTTTGCAACGGCACCTTCCCTCTCAATTGAGACCCCTCTATGCATCTTCACCCCAATATCCTCATGTTTTAGCCCTGAGATTGCCTCAGGACCTTGTCTAGGCCCCAAGATAGGGCACAACAGGGGTGTGGCACCCTTATCCCCTCCTCTTAGGGTGGCCCTAAGATGGGTCCATCTAGTCCTTTTTTCTTAAACTTCTCTTCGGGGATTTAAACCTCTCTTTATTTGACTTTAATGGATGAAAATTAATTCTCTTGGGCATGTATAAAAGAATATTCAATTCCCTCATTTGATATATACACGATACATAAGCAAGAAAAGCATAATAAGCGGAATTCAAGGGAAAGGTCTTCATCAAGCATTCAAGTCTTCAAGCATCCATCAAGTCTTATTCTTCATGTGTCTTCTTCATTAATCCATTGGAGAAACATTACAACATTCATTTGCAAGTATGTGTGTGTGTGTTAGGGTTTTGTCATGTTACATGCTATTTCAGAGAAGACCCAAGACATGCCCACACCTCCCAAAACCTGCATTGCTTGTTTCTTCTTTCTGTCCTGAATTAGGGAAGGACAGGGGCCTGGCGCCCCTTTCCTCCTAGGACAGGGGCATGGCACCACTATCCTTTCCCTATTTTTGGTCCCCTTCACTTAAAATTTGTATTGGGCTTATCAGCTTCCCTATGTCGGCCTATAACAAAAAATCAATCAAATAACCCTAATTGATGAATATATAAGAGGCTTCCCTCCTATTTGTATGAGGTCAATAGGTTCAATAAGTGGAAATTGTGATCCTAAGTGAAATCAAGCATTCAAACATTCAAGTAACCTTTCAAGCATTGAGCATTCTCAAATCACCTTCCAAGGCTAGGTGTTGCATTCAAGTCAAGGATTCAACCATTGAAGAGGAGATCTCTTTGACATCCTATTCTACATATCCTTTCAAACAACTCTATCTATTTCAATTGTGTCCTCTCTTGAGATGAATTCTACTTCAGTCATTTACTTTGATTTACTTGCAAGTATTTTTCATCATTTTGTTACTTCCAAAATCGAGGTTTGACTTGAAGGAAAACCCCCAATCCCAAAAACACTTCCTCTCTTTTCTATGTGCAGGTTGTATGTGCACAACTATATTTACAGATTTAGACTCCATTTTTAGAGACGGTAAAAACCCTTTTCGGCATGCGGATTTTTGGGAGGAGGACTGACTACACTTTCAACATGGTCTTAACAACTTTCTCCCAAATTTGTAGGGGAGCTTTGTCTTGACATTTTACTGCTAATTCCAAGTGCACAACGTCATCCCGCATTTCTACCTCAAGTTATAATCATTTCCTTGTCGCTTTTACACTTAGTATTAAATCACATAATTCAACATATCCATTCTAAAAGAGGGGTTAATCTCAATTTCCGAATCCTTTGTCAATTCATTTAGCATTCAATCTCCTTCCATTGAGATTGGATCTAGAGAATTCCCCCCCCCCCCTCTTTTAAGTGTAATGTGCGTGAAAAGTTGAAAGGAAACTTTCATTCTTCTTTTGAGGGTAATAAAAGCTTTCCACTTGATCTCTCCTCATCACCTTCTCAACACATCACACTATGTTTTAGTGATAAATATGATATATCTAAATTGCTTAAGATCCAAACCAATGAACTCTCTCTCTCTCTCTCTCTCTCTCTCTCTCTCTCTCTACACTATGGAATTCCTTTCCACTTTCATTGATATTTCATTGCAAGTATTTATTTTTATATGGGAAAAACTATAATTGTGAAATAATAAAATGTAGAGTATAGTGCCCTTTTTTGACACACTCTTTCTAATGCATTTGATAGATACTTTTGGTTTTGTTTAGACTCTTTGATGTTGAGATACTCTATAATGATTTTTGATACACTATGTTTTTATGATGGATGATGATATACTCAGGACTATGATGATAGTAGGGATTATGCTTGGTTATTTACGTTTACTCATTATTATGTGATGTGGTTTATATTTACTCATTGAGATAATTTTCTATGTGCTAACCCTTACTTTATGTTTACATTAGACATAGTGTTCATATTATTAATGATGCTATGTTCTGGCATGTTGTTTGATTATTGTGGATGTGAAAGGGACGATGTCACAACACTCATTTATGAGTAGGGTGTGATGTTGTGATTCTCTTTCACATGTTTATTTATTTTATGTTGTATATTGTGTGGACAAATGTTGGTGTTATGCAGGATGTAGGTACTAGGCATCAACTCCACCTAGTCTCACAGGTCCGAGTGTGCCTCTAATCCTAATGGTAGCTGAGTGGAGAATGAAATAAGCTTTCATCACACTCTTAACCTAGTCAATGTCTTGTCAATTTAAGTGTTTAGCTTGAGTCATCTTGTGGGTTTATATGGTTCAAGTATGTGGTATTTTATTTAATCCTTATGCTTGGGTTATTTTATTTTTTAAGTTAAGATGATTAATTAATATATTATTATTATACTTAATCTTTGTGTTGGTAATAAATAATGTAATATATAATAATTATGAGTTTAATTATATTCTATAAATTCCATTTAGAAGATTATGTTATTTACTTATGTATGTGCATTTCTGATTTAGTTGTTTAATTGTTTATTTGTTTTATTTTTTTGGATTTGAATTTTGATAATTGATTATTATTGCCTTTATTTTTGAATGTTTATCTAGTGAGTGTACAGGTGTTTACATGGGGAGTTGCCATTCGAGTCCTTAGTATGAATGGAAAGGGTGGTTTTGGATTTTCAAATGGTAGATGTTTATTGAGGGTGGTTTTGGGTTTTGGGAGGAATCATGCTTTTCAAAATTCTGAGGAGAAGAAATTCGAATGTATGCAAATAGATTCTTGTTTCTAGTTCTTGAATCAAAGGGAGATATTTTCTTGTGCATGGTTTGAGAGTAGATTGGAATTGCTTCTTGGGTCTCCTTGTTGCTGCATGTTTGTGGTGGTTTAGTTGTGATTGAATTATGTGTTGGGAGTTATTGGTGTGGGAACTTGATACATCTCAATCCTCTTTGTCCAATTCATCTCATACCAGGTTGGTGAATTCTTGTGTCTTTACTTCAATATTCTATGTGTTGTTTTTTACTCTTGAAGATAAAAAATAATGCTTGTTCACAATTTACTGTCTCTTTATTGACCTAGGGAAATTTCTAGTTGGTTTATTTAATCTTTGCTATTTTATGAGGCAAGTGGAGTGTGTTTCACTTTCTTAAGAAGTTGTTTTGATTTTTTTGTAATTTGTGGATCGAGTTTTGTGTATTAAGTGGTTAAATATTGACTTTTGGATTAAAAACATCCTTTTATCTGATGGATATGATCATATATTTTTTTCACATCATTGTGGGCTTTTTGATGTGATTTTTTAATGTTCTGAGTCTGAATTTGACTTTGTTAAATACGTGCCAAAAAGGTGCACATATACAGTAATATATTTCATGTATGCGCCATTTTGTGTCTTGAATGCACTATTATGTTTCTTATATGTGCCATTTTGGTTAATATATATGCTAAAAGAATCAATAAAAATGCTAAAAGAGTTAACAAATTTACCAATAGAGTGAACAAATGTGCTATTATGTTGTGTTTCATTTTTTGGCTTAGTTTTGGAGTCTGTAATGGATCAGGTCAAACCAAAGGATTTCTTGGAGTATTTTGGATTTTTGTTATGTCTCTTTTATATGTTTATTTTCTGATGTGATTAATTTAAATATAATTTCCTCTCTCTTGAGTGTTCATTCCTGTGGCTTGATAGTTGTTATCCATTATTATGCTTGAGAAGGTTCTGTTTTGAAATGAGAACATAGATTTAATGTTAGTGTGGTTCAAAATTTCATCTTGAAACCTATGGGGTGTTATATCTTGTGTCGAGGCCCATAAGTGGCTGCCAAGAGATCTCATTGGAAGTTTTTTTAATTAAGTGATAATCTTAATGAGTTAATCTAGGGGTGGTAGCTTTCACATTAAGAAGATAATTGTGTGCCCCAGTCATGGCCTAGAGTGCTAGTTTAGACTAAAGATGAGATTGGGAAGGCCTTTCTGGCATATGTGTATGGGTGTCACTTGGGCACTTGGGTCTTGTGAGAGACTGCCACGATAACCCTTGATGATGGCACATTCCCCTATGTGTGTCCTAGGCCCTTAACCTTTGTGTCATGTTAAGCCCTTGATGTGTCTGTGACTTGTGATGTTTAGTCTTTCAGTATGTTGTTGTCCTTGTGTATGTCTATGTTTATCATGGTTGTTAGGTGTCTGCCTAGGTCTAGAGTGTGTGTGGGGCATTATGTCATTCTCTGAAGCATGGGGGTGGACCTTTTTGGTTCCACATGATCCAGTGGTTTGATGCCTTGTTCCGTTGGGATTTTCTGCATGGTTGATGCTTATTCTACTTCTCTTTAGTTCATGTCCTATGGTTTCTTGGAGCAGACGTTATCAAAACTATATGTTCATTAGATATATTGTAACATGTGATTTGGATATTAATCTTGTAATCAATGTATCATGGTATTCTATTTTGTAGTGGATAATATACATATATAATGTAACCTTGCATAAGATGTGAAACGATTGATATGATTTCTTATATATAAAAGGTACCAGCTATATTTTAGAAATGAATGAATATTCTTCTTTATTAGAATTATTAAATTAGGAACATTTTATGTTGGGGTAATAAACTGAACTTAATGTGTTAGAAGTGATAAATAAGTTATAATTCATGACTAAGTATTCAATGGGTTAAAGGGTTACCTTCCTAAGTTATAGACAATGTAATGATCATTGGTTTAAGTAGGGAAAAATCATATTTCAATGTTAAATAATTTTTCACATGTGTTTACTTGTGTTTCATTTAAGTAATGACGTCAAGTTACCCTATAGAAAGAAATTTAAATGTTATAGATTATTTCTGTTTGTGCACTTAAGTTACGTATTCATAATAGTTTAATGAATGTATTCAAGTTACTATGTGTGTGTTGTAACCTTTTTTTAAAAATTATCTATATTTTTTATAGTTAGATGGTTAGTTTCTCTAGCGTATTCTTGGCGGCTAGTACATAGAGTGTAAGTACAAGTGATTTATTTAGATTGCATTTTCTAGTGTAATTAAAGTTTTGAAGAAGGCATTATTGAGCGTGATACAAAAATTTGTGACTGCAAGTGAAGTATGGCTTTTTTGAATGTAGCTTATTAGTTCTTGCCATAAACTTAAATCTAAGAGAATCCAATAGAATCCATAAACTTAAATCTAAAAGAATCCATATAATTCTAATATAGGTAAGAGAGTAATTATAATAATCGTATATTATTAGTTCTTGCCCATGGTACAATTAAAAGCTGTAGAAATTTAATACATCCACACCAAAAAAATATATTAAAAATTATTTACTTCAATTATTAATCTCCGTTTATATTCCAATAGTTTATGTTGACAACCATTCACTATCATTTTCGTACTCACCTATCGGTAATTTGCTCCGTGTGGGACCCGGTAATTCCATAGCTTACATAAATATATTTAACTCTCATTAATAACCAGATGAGATATGTTAATGTACTTTATCTATAAAATGAAGCCACCTCTATTACATTTGTCTTATAGTTAAATTTATAATAAATATTTTTATTTTCATAATTTTTTTACTAATAATTAAAATTCTATTTAATAATTATTATATTTTAAAAAAAATTAACCAATATAAATATTTGATTTTTTATTATATTCTTTTTAAAAATATTGATTTTAAATTTTTTAATAGATTGTATTTCATTTTTTTATTTTTAAAATTTAGTTTTATTTATAATTTTAAATATAAAATATAAAAATTTAAATTTAAATTTTTTATATATTTTCAAAATGTTTTGTTTGGAATAGAGTTCAATTTAATAATGTTTTTTAATTTGATAATATTGATTCTATTAATTTAATATTTTTTAATTTTCATCTTTATTAAGAATTGTGGTTCAAAAATAATTATAGTCAATTTTAACATCTATTTTAATTATTTAAAAATGAATAATTACAAAGTAACAATTTGTAATTTTAGATAAGATTTCAATTTTTTTAACTTAATTTCATTTGAAAGATTAAATTTATAAATAAGTTTAATCTATATATCTTGATTACAATTGTTAGAGATTAGAAAGATATAATTTTTGTTATATGTATATTATATTTTTTCAATATGGTAATTAATAAAATTTTGTTAGTTATTAAAATTAGGTTCTTTTAAAATGCTAAATATTTTTTAATTAGTTTAATTTAAGATAATTATATTTTAGAACTTCATTATTCGCGATAATTTTGTTTCTAAAGTGAATGGTTCAAACACACTAAGCTTGAGTAAAATTGTTACTAGCATGGTTTTAGGTTTTCCACCTAATTTTTTTATCCATTTACAAAGCTTCCCTATGTATATAGTGACATGATAACTCAATCAACATATTATATAAATTTTGTAATAAATTTTTAATTTTAGTTGAATCTTGGATAAAATTTTAAAACATTATTATTTGTATTCTAGTAGCACTCATTTTCAATAATTCGAAATAAATATTTTCAACCACGAGAATATTTTAACTAAATTTTGGTAATATTATTTTCAAATATTAAAAAGTAATTTCAATTTAATTTCACTACTTAATTAAAGTTTGATAACAATAACCTCTCTCTCTCTCTCTCTCTCTCTCTCTCTCTCTCTCTCTCTCTCTCTCTCTCTCTCTCTCTCTCTCTCTCTCTCTCTCTCTCTCTCTCTCTCTCTCTCTCTCTCTCTCTCTCTCTCTCTAGTTGCCTCTTTGTATCCTTCTATGTATCCTTCTATCATAGTACCACAGGTAGCTCTATTTCTCCATCTATATGTAGCTATCTCTTCCTCTTTATCTCTACCTCTCCCTATACAATCATCTCTTTTTTATCTATTTCTCTCTATATCTCTCTACTTTTATCTCTCCCTATACCTCTTATTCCCTATATATATATCTTCTTATCTATATCTCTCTATTTTTATCTCCACCTCCACCTCTACCTCTGCCTCTACCTCTACCTCTACCTCTACCTCTATCTCTACCTCTACCTCTTTCTATCTCTTTATCTATTTCTCTCCTTCTAATGGGAGGAACTTGATGCTTTAAGTTCTTGTCTTAATAGCCATCCCCTAGTCTTCCTATCATTTTTACCATCCCTAAAACTATGTTCCCATGTGCCCTTGTCCCACAATCTCAAAAAAATTGGATAAAATTTATTTTGGACCCTAGTATTGGGATCTCCCTCAGTTATTATGGACCCATGCCTTGTCTCTATGTCTAATGTAAATTTTGTTTCTGTATCTAATTGTTTTATTAAGACTAATTGACATTTTTCAAGATACATTTATTAAATCATTTTAGATTAGGCAATGAAATCAATGCCTTAGTCAAACTAAATACAACTTACTAGATCCATTTCATATTAATATTAGAATATGTACTACTGGATGTACATTTCATTCCCCTTTTTTATTTTTGTGGGTTTCAAACATAATAGTTCAATACTTTTATATATTTAAAGTATGATAATTTGAATTGATATGTATTTAGTTATGCATGTGCAATGAATCATTTTATATTAGAGTTTAAAACTTTAAATATAGTTATGATGTTAAAATGGTTGATGTATGAAATGTGAATGACTGTTTGGGTTTAAAATATTATATTTTTGACACCCTATATATTTATGGTGTGATTGGTTGTAAAATTGTACAGATTTTCATTTTAGAGTTTGTATTAAAATAAAGTTTTTTTTTTCATGTTGGAAGATGTGACCAAGGAATTTATATAAAGTTGGAATAGACTCATTGGGCTAGGTCTATTCCAAGTAGGTTTGTAGCTTATTTAATAATGATCATGGTTATGAGAAAAGTTAAATTTAAACCTTATTACCATGATCCAATTTTTGCCAATGCGTGTATTGAATGTTTTTTACTAGGAAGGAAGATGCACATGGTTCTAGATTGCCTTTGTGACTATACATTATATTAAATCTATTTTTTATATCTATCATAAAGGTGATTTGATCATGAAATTCAACAAAATCCTATTCTTTAGTGAGAAAATGATATATATCTGTATGTCATAAATTGTATCCACATACAATTTCATCTTCACTTAGACCTCACCTTGGTGTTTCGGCTATTGATGTCTGATTCCTGTTCTAATTCTACTTACACCAACTACCAACTTCCATGTCCATTCATTTTTGTGCCTTCCCTCTAAGCCTAAGTCTTGATTGTTAGGAATAGGGCATAAGATGCCCTAGTCTTCTTAATTAAGGCCCATTTTTTATACTCATAATGGTCATCTCAAATGAGCAGGAAATTTGGTCTCATGTTGGACTACTTCAAAAATTAAATTAATTTTAAGATAGTCAAGTATAAAAGGAGGTCTACTCCTCTCATTTGAAACCTAAACTTTCCTAGAGGCAAAATAAATATCCTAAATTCAATTCAAGTGAGCAAGCAATCAACCATTCAACAAGATTTGAAGAAGTGAAGTCAAGTTTATGCATTCAATATGGCATCCATGATCAACCTTCTTTGAAGACTTTCTACATTAAACCCTTAAACTCTTGCATGAGGATCAAACAAAGCTTCATCATGGTATACATTGTCAATTACAAGCATTTTTGTTTCAAATCTGTCCTTTCCCTCAAAAGGAAAGCATATTGCAATAATTTCCATTTCAATTTCAAGGTGTCTAGTGTGGGCATGAAAATTATAAACTTGTGACAATTGGATAATGGTGGGTGAATTGTGCCAATGATATTGAGGCCATATTGTGAAAAAGGCCAAGGAGTAGTAATGGTTTTCAATTATTGTGATGACAATTGAATCAATTATCCATGCTACTAACAATTTAAACAACTTTCTTGATATATTGACATGTAGTATATTCCATAATGGGTCAATAATAGCATGTTCTTAAAAGATACGTAGATAATACCATTTTTTTGTGTGTGTAACATAAATATATTAATGAACCTCTTTGAGCATGACGTATTCCTCTTCTAAGTTTAGGAATCATAGTAGGGAACCATAAAATATGTTTTAATATATTATTTTTTTCAAAGATAGCTAAACAATATGGGTGGTGGATAATTTTGTGTGTTGAGTATATGAGATAGGCTAGATGGTAGGAAATGATAATGGAAATAGGTATTTAAATATTGTGGTACCATAGAGAATTGGGACCAAAAAATTCACATACAATCTCAAATTTTATGACATTATATACACAAATTAAAAAAGACTTTCAACATGTGTGTCATCATATACTAGCTATATTTGTTTTACTCCAACTTTGTATGGCCATAACTTTTCGCTTGATGCTCAAAATATGAATCTACTTATATCGTTGAAAAGATCTCTAAGAGCTCTAGTTTTGGTCCACTAAATCAAACACATGAAAATGTAGACCCCAATTTTCACTTTAAATACCTCCAAAATGGCAAATTACTAAGACATAAAAATACTGAAAAAATTGGGTTTTTTATATTTTCCATTACCACTTATGCCAATACCATCTGAGTGCTCTTGAATTTCTATGTAATCATTCCTCCCCCTTTCAAAGTAAATGGGCCCCATTGCATCAACATGCTATAGTAGATGAGGAAAACAAGTATATCATCCAAAAGAATCGGTGAATAGCCTGAGCGCATGTTGATGCAATGGGGCCCATGCTATTGTGACCTTATTTTCCTCCTTTTCTAGATATTTCAAAATGTGTTGAACACATTCATAACACATAATTAAATTAAAAATTTGCTACACCACTACACCATTACTACAAAAGAATCAGTGAATGACATGAGTGCATTATCCATCAATCTCATAAAAGCGGTTGGAGTGTTGGTTAGGCCAAAAGGAATGACTAAGAATTCAAATAAATCTTCTTTAGATTTGAAAGCACTATTCCACAAATATGATGAATCAATCGGTACTTGATGGTGCCCAAAATTCAAGTCAATTTTGGTGAAGAATTCAATCCCTCTAAGAGGATCCAAAAGATCATCTATCCGAGGAATTAGATATCTATTCTTCATAGTGATTTTATTTATTGCCAAATCATCAATACAAATTCACTACATGTTATATCCTTCTTCTTTGCAAGAGCAATTAGGTTGTCACATGGTGAAACACTTGGAGGAATATGTCCTTTTTGAATTAACGCTTGAATCTGCCTCATGATTTCACCATTTTCTAAATTGACCTCTTATATAGTGGTTCATTAACTAATGGTGTTACTGGAATAAAATCAATGGTGTGCTTAGCCTGACAGTGTTTTGGTTACTCAAATACATTCTGATCTCTTTTCAAATTTGGTTCATGTACCTTTGTTGATTTTCTATAGTAGCCACCTTGGAATGTGCATTAAACATACAACTAATTTCTTTTTCTTGGCTCAAATCATGAGTAGCACAAAAACTCTGGTTTGAGAAATCAACTATTCACATTGTTTGGTGCTTATTAAAGATTAAAATTGGGCATGACTTACCTTGGGGGACTTGATTCATGTACACTATGATCCTAGTACATGTATGGTTGTCCCAACAAAATATTACATACATATAGAGGAGCTACATCACAAATTACTTCGTCCTTGAGTGGTTTTATGAAATATGGAAGACAAGATTTCTTGTTTACTTATATATATCATCGTTGGCTTACTAAACCCACATAATAAGACTGTGGGTGTGTTATTTTCAAATTCAACCTTTTTCACGGTTTCAATAGAAATTAAATTCTTTTGGTTGTCACTGTTAACAATAAAGTATAGATATTTTCCTCGTACCCACATCTATGAATGAAAAATATCTCCTCATCCTCATGGCGCAATACCTTTGTAGTAGAAATTGTGGAATTTAAGGGTTTTCCTCAAATGATTTGTTCACTATCATTTTTCTCAAAAGGGTTTGTTGGTAATGATTTAGGCTCAACGTCCTCTCCATGTGTCTCCATCATTAATTTTTTATAATTTGACAATCCTTAGTATTATGAAATGCACTTTTATGAATCTCATATCACATATCTATATCTTTTTGTGTCTTCTTAGTACCACATATCTCCTTTCCTAGTGAATTTAAAATAGAGTCCTTGACTATTTACTTCCCTACAAACTTACTATTAGTTTCACCTTTTGACTTGCTCACAAAATAATATCTCCTCCCTTTCTTCTTGAATTTTTCCTCAATTTTTGAAGCATACTTGAAAGCACCTGATAATGTTTCTATATTCAGGAAGTCCATTTCAATTTGAATATACCCATGAAGTCTACTTTGATATTCTAAAAATTTGAAATACCTATGAATCTTGGATGCCAAGTTTCATAAAAAGTGCATGAAATGTGTTAGTATACTCTTGAACTTATTTATCCTTTTGCTAGGAGTGATTGCCATTTCATTTATTTTTGTTCATAGGTTTCTTCAAAAAAATACTATTCTTTAATATGCTCCATCAATTCTCCCCATGTAATTTTTTTTTTATCAAAATCTACATCAGATTCCTTTCCAACTTGTGCCTCCTTGGATGATAATTTAGCTTCGTATGACTGCTTCACATGACTCTTAGATTTGAGGAGGGAAACAATGGTTTTTATCAGCATATAATAAATGATTAATAGAGAAATACATTTTTAGTTTTGATAACGAGTCATCAACAACATTTGAATTATTTTTTCCTTCAAAAGTTGGGATATCAAAATTCACCTACACCTCAAATGGAGTGTGTCTGCTAAATAGAGGGTTTGTTTAATTTATTTGTGAGCCTCTATTTTCCAGCATCTGAGAGATTTATTGCATCATTTCCTAACGTTCTTTTCTTAGTACATCTTCAACTTGTGTTTTGAATGGATCATCTAATTTGTCATTTTTTTGCTTAGACATTTATGATCATGTGCATCTCAAAGGAAGGTAGTCTAAAGGATCCCTTGTTTCCAACCCAAGCCTATGGTATGATGATCACGTATGATGGGAAATAGAAGAGAAAATTTGCTAATACTAATTATCTAAATTATGGTTTTGGATTAAAAGACCTAGTGTACAACCTACAGTATTATGGACCTTACACTCAGTGAAATTAAAAACATCAAACTCATAAAAAGATTTATGCTACTTTAAAAATTAGTTTATACAATTTTAAAGGATCTCAAGTGTCACCACATCCCTTTGAAATTTTAAATGAATAATTTAAATGTGGATAATTACAATAAAAACAAAAGTAATATAAAATATTATATATTAAATTATTACTACAACTTTGCAGGGCCATAACATTTAGCGCAGCGCTTGAAATCTAAATAAGCTTACATTGTTGAAAATATTCCAAGAGCTCTAGTTTTGGTCCCTCAAATCAAATTTATATGCTTACGCTCTTCGATGGTGATAATTAAGCTCAAAATATATTTAGTAATACTTTTACAATAGACTAGGTTTACTACCAAAAGAGCTTACTGCTTCAGACTTGCAGAATGAAACGCACAATCTCAGGCAAGATACAAAAGGACTTTCTCTTTTGAAGATCACTTTTTTAAAGCAAGGTACTAAACCGGTCTCATTTATGAATAAGAATAATAAATTGAATTATATATAAAAAGAATCTATTAAAATGTAGATAATAGTTCCCTAAATATACTCATTGAATGCTCTGTGTATTCAAGCCACTATTCTCACTCACTTTACATCTACTAGTCATCTATCCATCATGTACTTGCATTACTTCTTCTTCTTTCATATATCTTTCCTTTATATTATATATATTCAACGTTAATTTCAATCAATATATACACCAACTAGATCCAAAAACACTCATCACTAGGTCGGCCAAGCATGTATGTGATGTGTATATACCATCGACCCAAACATATATTATTATGAAGGTAAAAAGAATATGTACCAAGTCAGCACTGCTTCCAACTAATATCAAACAAATTTTATACCCAATCAATCAAACCAAAAAACATAAACCTGTACCAAAAATATGTTCTATGCAACACACTGCTTATTAGAGAAAGATATAAAAGGACTTGCTCTGTTGAAGGTAACTTATTCAAGGAAGGTACAAAACTAATCTCATAAAGTAATAAGAATAATAGATTGAACTATATACAAAAGAAACTATTAAATGTAGATAATAGTTCCCTGAATATACTAGTTTGACTACACTATATACCTTCAAACCACTACTCTTACTCAATTCACATCTATCAGTCATCTATCCATCATGTACTTGTATTACTTCTCCTTTCATATATCTTTTCTTTATGTTATATATATTCCACATCTATTTCAACCAATATATACCAATCGAATCCTAAAACAACCATAACTAGGTTAGCCAAGAATGTATGTGATGTGTATATAGCATCGACCTGAAAAAGGTAAAAGGAATATTTACCAAGTCATCACTCCTTCCAACTAATATAAAAAAAAAATTATAAACTACCCAACCATTGTTAGACACAATGTACCACTGAGAGGGGGAGGGGGTGAATCATTGGTTCTCAAATCTTTTCTTTTTAGCTCTACTTTGAGAGCAACACTGCTTGACAGATCTAACTCAATGTAGACTTACCTGTTAGTAAAGAAACTAACTCAAATACACATGCATACACAAGGAGACATCACATAACACCAGTATATACAAGGAAAAACCAATGTGGGAAAAACCTTGGTGAGCAATGTTACTGGAATCTACTGCTCCAATCCAACCTCATGGTAAAATATAGTTACAAAGTTTCGGGCACCAACCCAAGGAGATACAACCCCTAACAGATTTATGGGCTACAACCCAAAGGAGCAGCAACCCCTGCACTGAGCTACACCTCAATGTTCACAATGCAAACTTTGAATACATAAGTTGTTATCATGTTACAAGTGAATCTTAAAACCTTATCAAATATCTTACTTTGTCAGTGAAGTACTTCTCTCCACTACCGACTCACTCTTCTTCTTGCTTTGCACCTACTACTTCTCTGTTGGATTTGCACCTTACTCTGTGCACATCACCGGTTCCACACTCTATTGGTGTAATAACTACCGTTTCTTCTCTCCAACTGGTTGAAAGCTTCAACCAGGTTCACTCTCCCTCTCTTGTAAATTCTCGTTGAGCACTTGGCTAATCTTGTTCTTTACTTTCAAAAGTCAACCCCTTCGCAACAACACAATATTCTCTCTATTCAGTAGCAATAAACAATCTCTTTGGCCTCTTTTCATATAGCCCAGATTTCCCACCAAAAGCCAATTCAAAGTCTAGGCAGTTAGGGTTTCCTCACCATCCTCAAGGAAAATCATATCCAATCATATCTTGCACAATCTGATCTTTCTAACATCTGAATGCATGTCTCTGCCATAGTCGCATCTCCTCGATCACCCCTTTCTTTTCTGGCAATTTGCTTTTTACCCTCATAGGTAATCCTTCGGTGAATCACTAAAGATTTGTTGGGATGTTTCCTTTATCGCCTCGATCTTCTCAATTTCTCTTAGGCGGCTCATAGTTGTCTTCCTGACCTCGAGCCTCAAGCCCCTTTAATAACTTTGTGACATGTCCCGTGATTTGGATGAACTTTCATTAAGACTGACCAACCCGGCAACAACCATGTCGATGTACATTTTATCTTTATCCAAACATGGATTTTCCATGTCGACTGTTTGCCAACTTCGCACTTCAAGTCGGTCCAAGTAGGATCACCGACCAGCCACCCTACTAGTTCCTTACTTCTTCCAGTTTCAACCATTCTACTGGTTACCTTATCATATCTATTCTCGTCTTGACATTGTGACGGAACACACAAACTGGTCTCCAGACTGGTAAGTCCAAAGTACACTTATTCCCACAAATGGGAAATTTTCTGCAACAACACCTTGCATATATAACTGATGGACTCATATACCAGTTACCACTCTTGATGACATCATGTCATTAACGTTCACAAGACTCCTATCTTCTTTCTGAGAGATCAGATTCCTATACTTACATCTACACATCCTTTCTTCTTGATCAAGGATGTTCCTTCCTCTACCAGTTTGTCAGAGTGACAAACACTTAAGACTTCCTCTGATTCTTCTGAAGATTATTGCAACTTCTTCTAGTGGGAGTCCTGTTGTGCTACAACCTCACAGCATACCAGTTCATTCTACCTCTTCATCACAAGCAACCACTCACAACACTTCTCCATCTGATTACACAAGTCAGGCACTAACTTGTGATCTTTTGTACCTTTTCCAGTGTTCTGCAACACAAAGTGATATCCAAGATATCACATCCTGTACTCCTTCATAGAAGTGTTTCACATACATTTCTTCTACCGGTAATCATCCCATACCGGTTGACATCAATGACAACACAATGCCAACAATCTTCCTCTTTGGCATTGATGTAAACACTTGTAGTATCTAACATACAACATAATGCTTCTCCCCCTTTGACATAATGACAAAGGGAACTGTGAGGATATTATTTCTCTTTGTATCTACTAGTCACTGATAGAATACTTTCTCCCCCTTTATCTTCATTAGATGTAACACTTCCTTTGATGCCACTTGTTATCTTATCACTGGTTGTTACATCTTCTCAAGTCACAACACTTGAGGTGGGCAACATAACCGTCAACTGACACCAATTATTGATTTATCAGTGAATACTACTCACCTGCCAGCCAACCTGCAATGTCTCTACAGTTTCCATCTCCTATAGTTTAAGTAGTCAGTATTCTTGCAAGTTCAAGCAAGCCGGCTCTTCATTATGAGACTCTTCATGATGAGCACTTCAACTCCCCCTGAGTCATACATCTCAGGTCCTTATCTCTGGTCAGGTACAATACCAGAACTTCATTCTTCACCATATATTAGTTCAATTGTGAATGTGTGATCATCAGATGATCCTTCAACTATATAGTATTCACCACAACTTATCACATGATCCTGGACTTACACAATGTCAGATACCAATGTTAATATTATGCCAAGAATAAAAAATGGCTAGCCCAAAAACATGCAATCCTGTATGATCAACCACAGGGCCAACAAATGTCATTCAGGGCATTTCCAATACCACCTGAGACATAAACTCAACATTCCCTGCTACTGGGGTTATTTCAACGATTTTCAACTTCATTGTCTTACATAACCTGTTTTGCATACAAGCCGGTAACATCTTGCACATACCGGTTAACACCTGATTCCAATAGTTAACCTTTACTCATTGAATCATGCAGTGGTGATCCATCACTAATCGGTAGATGTGTAGTCAAGGAGACACCTACACACTCTTGCCATCTTCTTCCTTTATGTCAGTAACAACATGATCTTCCTGTTGCCTTCATTACTGAGGGGTGAAAGATGACTTCAATGTATATTACTCCCCCTAAGATCCTACATCTCCTTTAAGCCTTAGGAGATACCACCTATGCATTGAATGCACAGTACCGATCCATGATCCTCTTCCTCCATATATGCCTAGTCTCACTTTTCTTCCTCTTTTCAGTTCGGGGGAAAGATCTTTCCTTCTTCTGTTGAAGGGTCTTTCCTTTTCTAGTCTGTACATTCCAACCAGAGATAGTGTTGTAGTAGCACACAACATCCATGCTAACCTCATGACTAGGGAACCTTCTAATGTACCAGTTCACTCTTCTTCTTCTTGTCATGGTATTGCAGTCATCAGCTAGTCTCCTTGGATACCTTGCTAGAGCAGGAACACCACTCATGTTGTTCCAAACCAATCTATTCTACTCGTATCCCTTGCAGTTTCTCTTATATAGAGCATGATTGATCCTCCACTCGCCACAGGATTGTGATTTATTCCTCTCGCAATCATAACTTCTATGGCTATGTCTATTGCAGTTATAACATACATCATTAGCAATACTGAGAGAGAGGGTATGCATGCTTCTACCCTTAGATGCATTATGCTCATATGCATAAGATCTATAGTCATCTGATTTATTATTCCTAGGAAGAATAGTCTGTCTATTCCTAGACCTCATTTTCCATTCTTCTGCCCTATGACCATAACCTTTGCAACCAAAACAATAACCAAAGAGAGGAGGTTTATTACTTACAAAATAATTCTGCCAAACATGGGGTATTCTTACTGGTTTGGCATCTATATTTTTATTTCTCCAGGAATGGATCCATGGTTGTTCACTCATTGCAGATCTTTCATCTGTTGTCTTCTTCTCCCATGCTTGTCTCAATTTGGGGGCAACATCATTTCTTTGTCTTCTACTAGTAGGAGGTCTTTTCCTATTCAGATTTGCATTGTTTCTCCATGTAGCACCAATTCTCCTCTCCATGTCTTCGCCGATTGATGTTAGGTCAACCTTCTTTCTTGCATCATCTTTATGAGAGGTCTTCTTTCTTGTGGAGCATTCACTGGCAGCACATCCTGATTCTCCAGTATCCTTGGAATGTTTTTGCTTGCTTATCATTTTGTCCAAGGCCTCAGAGCTTCCATTGTACCGGATCCTTATCTTGAGCTCATTTTGATATTCCTCAATATTTTTCCTTGGATTCTCCATCTCTTCCCTCAACTTCAGACACTCTTTGTCCTTTGTTTCTGCTATTAGTTAGAGATCCTCACATCTTCTCTCCTTATCATCGGAGACTGGTTTCAGCTCACTAGTCAATCATTTTGCCTTCTCAAGTTAAGATGTCAATATTTAGATATTTTTATTTGATTCTTCAAGGCATATTCTCAACCAGTTGTATTCATTATGAATTTAATCTTTGTAATTTTTAATATCTTTTCTAACACTTTGTAGCTCATCTAGTGCACATACCAGTTCACATTCAAGTTCTACTTTGGCTTCATCTTCATCATTTCTCCCAAGCACATCTTGTTGAGGAGAGTTGATTGCACAACTACTTTCAGATTCTTAGGCCACAAGAAGTTGAGCTCCTTCTTCTTCACTGTTGTGGCAGCTGGAAGACCTATCTTCATCATCTAGATAACTGTGAGATGTATCTGTCATATTTATTTCAAATGTAGGATCTACTATTGAGGGTTCATTTTCATAGAGCTTTTTCAATCTTTCCCATAAGCTCTTTGCTATCTTACACCTATCCACCTGTGAAGAGACATCACCGGTGAGCACACTGAAAATAGCCTTCATGGCTTCTTCATTGCACATGTTTCTTTTTTCTTCTACACATACAGTAGGAAAACTGATCTTTCTAGGGAGACCATCAATTACTGACATCCATATATCGAACCCTAAAGAAGATAAGAAAACTTCTATTCTGCAACTCCAAATAGAAAAATTTGACCCATAAAATACTAGAGTAGAAGTAGATGTTGAACAAACCATTGTGTCCTTAGGTCAAAATCTACCCAAGCTGGAGAACACTCTTCTAACTGGGAACCTAGGCTCTGATACCAATTCTTAGACACAATGTACCACTAAGAGGGGGAGGGGGTAAATCAGTGGTTCTCAAATATTTTCTTTTTAGCTCTACTTTGAGAGCAACACCGCTTGACAAATCTAACTCAATGCAGACTTACCTGTTAGTAAAGAAACTAACTCAAATAGGCATGTAGGCACAAGGAGACATCACATAACACTAGTATATATGAGGAAAACCAAATATGGGAAAAACCTTGGTGAGCAATCTTGCTGGAGTCTAGTACTCCAATCCAACCTCATGGTAAAACACAGTTACAAAGTTTAGGGCACCAAACCAAGGAGCTACAACCCTTAACTTTAGGGCACCAACCCAAGGAGATACAACCCTTGACTTTAGGGCACGAACCCAAGGAGATACAACCCCTAATAGATTTATGGGCTACAACCCAAAGGAGAACAAACCCTTGCACCGAGCTACAACTCGGTGTTCACAATGCAAACTTCAAATACATAAGTTGTTATCATGTTACAGATGAATCTTGCAACCTTATCAAATATCTTACTTTGTCGGTGAAGTACTTCTCTCCTCTATTGAATTACTCTTCTTCCTACTCTACACCTATTGCTTCTCTACTGGATTTGCACCTTACTCTATGCACATCACTGGTTCCACAGTCTACTAGTGTAATAATTACCTATTCTTCTCTCCAACTGATTGAAAGCTTTAACCAAGTTCACTCTCCCTCTCTTTTAAATTCTCATTGAGCACTCGGTTGATCTTGTTCTTTACTTGCAAAAGTCAACCACTTTGCAACAACACAATATTCTCTCTATTGAGCAACAGGAAACAATCTCTTTGGCCTCTTTTCATATAGCCCAGATTTCCCACCAAAATCCAATTCAAAGTTTAAGCGGTTAGGGTTTCCTCACCACCCTCGAGGAAAATCATATCCAATCAGATCTTGCACAATCTGATCTTTCTGACATCTGAATGCATGTCTCTGCAATAGTCGCATCTCCTCGATCACACCTTTCTTTTCTGGCAATTTTCTTTCTACCCTCATAGGTAATCCTTCGATCAATCACTAAAGATCTATTGGGTTATTTCCTTCATCGCCTCAATCTTTTCAATTTCTCTTAGCTGGCTCGTAGTTGTCTTCCTAACCTCAAGCCTCAAAACCCTGCAATAACTCTACGACATGTCTCGTGATTTGGATGACCTTTCATTAAGGCTGACCAACCCTGCAACAACCATGTCGATATACATTCTATCGTTATCAAAATGCAGGTTTTCCATGTTGACTCCATGTCGACTATCTGCCAGCTTGGCACTTCAAGTCGGTCAAAGTAGGATCATTGACCAACCACCCTACCGGTTCCTTACTTCTTTCGATTTGCGAACCTTTCTAGTTTCAACCATTTTTACCGGTTACCTTATCATATTTTTTCTCATCTTAACATTGTGATGGAACACACAAACCGGTATCCAGACTGGTAAGTCCAAAGTATACTTATTCCCACAAATGGAAAATCTTCTACAACAACACCTTGCATATATAACCAATGGACTCATATACTGGTTACCACTCTTGATGACATCATGTCATTACCCTTCAGAAGACTCCTATCTTCTTTCTGAGAGATCAAATTCTTATACTTACATCTACACATCCTTTCTTCCTGATCAAGGATTTTCCTTCCTCTACTGGTTTGTCAGAGTGATAAACACTTCAGATATCCTCTGACTCTTCTCAAGATGACTGCAACTTCTTCCTATGGGAGTTTTTCTATGCTACAACCTCACATCATACCGGTTCATTCTGCCTCTTCATCACAAGCAACCGCTCACAACACTTCCCCATCTCATTACACAAGTCATGCACTAACTTGTGATCTTTCTTACCTTTTCTGGTGTTCTGCACCACAAAGTGATATCAAAGATATCACATCATGTACTCCTTCATAGCAGTGTTGCACTTACATCTCTTCTATCGATAATAATCCCATACCGGTTGACATCAATGACAACACAATCCAAAAACCACTTGAACCAAAAAGCATAAATCAGTACCAAAAATGTGTTTTGTGCAACACACTACTTATCCTAGACCAAAAACAAATAAAGAAATCCATCCAAAGGAACCATGAGACATATCTCAACAAAACAATAACTTATAATCTCTTGAGATATAGATCAAGAACAAAAACTTATTCTAATACACAATAAGTTTCTCCAGATAAATTAATATAAGTACTTGTGGACCAGGTGAAGAACACTAAACCTTGGAAATCATACATATACATCATTTTATATCTTGTCATTAGCATAATGTCAGGAGAAAATAACATCCAAACTGCCAACTAGTCTTATCCAAAATCTAGATCACCAATAAAAATTGGGGCAACATGTGGACAAAGGTTTGACATCAAGGACAATAATGACATCCAAACATGTAACATAATATTTTATATGGGCCATCTTTCCATGTCTTGATATGGCTACCACCCCACAATGTCAATCCCAACTTAGTCAATAATTAGTCTACAAAGGGGGAAATTACAAATGGCAGAGACTAAAAAGATATATCGCTCATGGCTATTAAAGGAAAATTAAAAATCATGATGAATCTCATCAAGTCGAAAAATTCTCCACCTTGGAGGATTAAAAGTTATATTTAATATAGTCAAAATCTTCTTAATTTCATACCTTGCTAGGAAATTAGGCATACCTTTACTAGAGAAGGTAATAAAGTAGTGAACCATTTAGTTAATGATGGGCTAAATTTCAAGGAATGAATATATTGAATTAATGAAGGAAAAACACCCCATAAAATCAAAATTATTTTGATTAATGATAGACAAGATGCAATCATTAATTAGGTTGGAAACTAGTTTAATTGATACTTTGACATATGTTGTAATTTTTTGGAGTACATCATAACATGCACCAAGCTGATGTATAATAAGAAGGATACAACTACCTGGTCGAGGAAGTTACATAAAGTGAGAAGTGACAAACAACATGTGGGAATTAGAGGAGATAGAAAAAATTATGCTAGATTATGCACCATGACTTATTTCTTAAAGATCGAGCTATAGTATTTATTAATTCCCACTTTGGAAATATGTTTGATGACCCCTAAAGAATGACCTCTCCTAATTATTATGACACGAGAATTCTAAATAATTCTTGAAACTTGAAGAGGAAATCTGAAAAGGGAACTTAAAGATCTGTTAGAGATAAGATTGGTAATTGCTTAAGTCTGAAAGGTGGAAAAGAGATTTGAGAATACATCTTGTAGTTTCAAAATTATGGAAAGATTGGTAAATGTTCAAAGGATGATGGAGGAAAGGATAAAGGACTAATAAATACTACTAAGGATAAGAAGACTTTCATGCCTAATCATGATTTTTGGAAGTTTGCAGTGGACCTGAGACCTCCTCCTATTTCTTGTAGGTATTTATCTCTTAAAGGAAATTATTTTTCATTTAATTAGGAAGGGCATAAAGCAAGTGGGTATGGAAATCAGAAAAGGAATTATTCTTTCAATGGGCACTATCATTTTTGCAATAAGTTTGGGTGCAAGGCTAGTGAGTGTAGAAACATAATGAATATGAACAGAAATGCCAGATCTTTCAATGGATATTATTATGTTTGTAATAGATATGGGAAAAAAGCTAGTGAATGTAGGAATAAGAATTTTAGATGGAATGAGAATATGAGTGCAATGCAAAATAGCCTGGTATCTTATAATTGTAATGGTGTTAGACATATTACAAAAGTTTGTAGAAGTTGTTAAGGAAGGAATGCTTGTTCGTAGAATGGAGTGGATTATAAAGGAAAAGAAAACATAGTATGGGTTAAGAAATTAGATGAGAAGGTCAAAGAAAGTATTGAAGGTGGTTTGGCATCTGCTATGGATGTAGTTTCTTCTTTTGGTAATTAATTCAGACAACAAGGTCTGAGGGGGAGCATCAATAGAAATATCTTTTTGATCCCTCTTGGTTTAATGTTGGGATTCCTCTAGGCATGGTAGATATGTGTGATAATTTTATTTAGGTTTAAAGTTTATATTATGGTGTGGATGAAATTTTCAAAGGTTTGATAAAACAATGTATCAATTTTTTGAAGACCTAATTTGCAAGTATTATTTTGGCAATTACAATCATTTGTGCACTTGCAATTTGAAAAGCAAAGGAGATAAAAATGAGAAAATTCAAGAAAAAGTGTGAGAAGGGAGTTTCCAGAGTAGAAATTGGCATAATGGAAAAAATTGTAAGTATTAATAATGATCCTAGACCTGTGTGTGAATTGAAGCCTTTTATTCCATCAGAAGTAGATCTTGTTGGAACATTTTCTGGAGTCGATGATCGAGTTATTTGTAAAGAAGATAATTTAAATATATTTATGTTGTTTTGGAATAATATGATCATAAGAAGATTAGGGATTTTAGGAAGAGAAATTTAATTTATAATTTATAGAGGTTGAAGAGTGAATTTGATGCCTTGGGTCACAAGGGTTTGAATACATGGAATAGCTTTCTGATGATTAAAGATGAAGAGATTGTCAGAATTGTTCTAAGAAAAATTAATGGCAAGTATTTATGTCTTGTTAAAACATACTTAATTTCAAAAGAGGTATTGTAGGCTATGATAGGGTTATGTGCTAGTGAAGTGTTGCTATTGAAAACTGTTAAAAATATTAAAGTAAATTGTCTAACTGGTGTTGTATCTAATGGAAGAGCACTAAGAATTGACACCATCAAAGATAGAACATTATATATTCTATAATGGGAATATCATGAAAATTTTACTACAGGAACATAAAGGGTTCTTATGTGTCTACTGATGTTCATGTGGCATATAGAATGGTTCGAGAGAATGTTGATCATGATTTTGTGGCAGCAATTATCCAACAACCTAAAGATGAAAAAGAGTGATATATATCCATTTCGATATGGTTCTCTGATTCTTTGTTTAGCTTTCAATTTTCTACATGCATTTCTTAGAGTTGAAAATATAGCTTGGAGAAATGACTCAACCATTGGAGCTCAAATTAAAGGATATTTAGACGGTTTGGGTGATAGTTCTAAATTATGCAAGAATTTCTAAATGATACGCCTATAAGTGTTTTGATCTTGAGGTATCAGATTCCTCCCAAAGTTTTAGATTGGTATGGAAATGGCATTGTGTTTTTAGTTGATAAAGATAATTGTTTCCTAGAAGCTATGATTCCCAGAGTTTCATGGGTAATTTGTTACCTTATGAGGTTTTAGAAGATGAATGCATGAATTTGGCTAAGAAACTCTAGATGATGCCTAAAGATCTAAATGAGGAGAGATTTGACACAAGGGATGAGATTGTTGGAAGGTCTGAAATGCTGGTATCAGAGAAGAAAATGAAAAAATATAAATCTTATAGAGATGCCTCTCCCTCTAGTTCTAAAGCTCAAAGAAAGGAGAAGAATGTTCCAAAGAAGAAATAAATTATACTAGTAAATATTGATAGTGATTTTGAGGAAGAGAAAATAAAATTGGAGCATAGGATAATTCAGAATGTGCAAGGAGAAGAGGAACAAGTTTTCGAGGAAATGACTGATGATGATATGTTAATAGAAGAAAAAGTACTGAAGTTGATTGAGAAGTCTAATGGTATAAAGTCTATTGGTGATTCCTATCATGATCATGTGTTATATGAGCTAGATGTAATTTAAAAGGCTTTTGTAAAGTATTTAGTGCAGAATAATTTGGTTGTGATAGATATTGTAGATTGTCTTTTGGAGGAGCTTATTGAAGCGCTTATTGAGAGAATGGATAGGGAAGATGTCAATGAAGAATTTAATGGAGAAAATGTGTAGGAAATGGTGATTGTTAAATCTACGAAGGCACATCATATTTTAGTTCTTAATTTGCTAAGTTTTAGGAAATCGATTGGTGAAGTTGAAAAATTGTATAAATACTGCTTGAGGTGGTTGCTTGCCACATAGAAATTTAAAAGTGAAATCAATTGGATTGACTTTCAATTGGATGATACGGTTAAAGAGTATAAAATGTTGATAGATATTTATGACAAGGAAAGGGACAAGGCACGTGAATTGCATAATTAGTTAGCCTTGAGGAGAAGTCAGAGAGATGAGTTCCTCAATTTGTTTATAGAGTTGAGAGCTAATGTTGAATTGAAACTTTCTTCTTATCTAAGATTGTTGATTGATGCTGAAAATGTTGAGAAAGGTGCTAAGAGAATTTTTTTTTTTATGAGGTTGTAAGTAAATGTGTTGATTGATAATGTCAAAGTATAATTCAAGATGCTTCTACTCATTTTTGGAAGGCATTGGTGATTAAGTTGAAAAACCACTTCAAGGATATTTGGCTGGGTGACTTTGAATGATTTATATGTTTTTCTAGTTTGGTGTTTTATGGCCTTTGTCCTTGATGGTAAAGGGCGAGAAATATTACTAAAAAATGTTTACGTTTTTCTTTTTCCTATTTCATTTTCTATTGTTGTTAAGTGGAGTTAGCTATTGTTGTTTATTTTGGAGTTATTGTTATATTTCTTGTGGTAAACATTTTTGGTTGTTTTCTATCAATGACAAAGGAGGAAATTGTTATAGATATATGTTTTATTGTCAGTGATGTCAAACAGAGTTGTTTGGACATGCTCTAGTCTAGACAACTAGTGTTTTGAGTTCAGTATTGAGAAGTCGTTGGTGTATGAATTGTTGTGGTTCTTGAACTAGAAAATATTATGGTGATTCTATGTTTTGGCCAATTGTGTTGTAATGATGAATTATGTTAGAAGAATATTTTGGATGGTTTGAGGGTTATTTCTTTTGGGCCAGACTATTTCTTTAAGTAGATATATATTTAGTGAAAGCTTTATTGAATTTGATATATTGTATATGTGTTCCATTGATTCTGCGGGGACTATTCTTTTGGTCTAGCAGTGTGTGTTGGATGTTGTTCTTGGTTCGGCTTATTCTTTGCATTTTACATTTTTGGTCTAGTTGTATATCTTAGTTAGAAAAAGTGTGTGTATATTTTAATCCTTCTTTTGGTTGACTTGGTGAGGTTGTATATCTTCACTATTTTGCTACTTACTTACCAGACTTATTCACACCTTTATATATGAAGATGAGCATATAAATGTGTGAATAAGTTTAATAAGTAAGTAGAAAAATACTAAAGATGAGTAAGGATGTGATACAAGATAATTTGTCAGATGTGCAAGAGCTATAGTGGTGATCCAGAAGTTTTTCTGATTTGGATATTTCAATGAGATCAGAGTTTTTATCTTTAATAGTGACTATAATCAACATATTGAGATGCTTCTATCTATACAGTTCTTTTTATGATATTGTAATTATGTATCTTGCCCTGAGTGCAATTAGCTTCAGGTCTGCAAGTCTTCCTTTCTTTTTATCTTGCTCCACGAGCAGTAAGCCTTGGATTGAAAGTTTGAAGTAGCTAGCTTTATTATTTGTAATCATTTCATAGATAGTGGATTATCTTGTGCGTTGACTCCCGCTATGGTTTTTCCCAGTTCAAGTTTTCCACATATAAATATTGGTGTTATTGTGTATGTGCTTATGTTTCTATTGTTTAATTATTCATGTTGTAGATAAGTGGATTCATGTTATTAACTATGTTATTAAGTTTTAGAATTTAGTAAAATTTGATTCACCCTCGTCTCTCCACATCCACTGTATTCAACACGATGAGAAAGATTCATTTTCCAACCATGATCAAAATAATCTACTCATGTCAAGAAAAAACTTATCCCAAAATAATTACACCAATGACATATCTACCTCCCATAAAAAAATGGGCCCTCAAGTAGGCTCCATCTCGCCAACAATTCCTTCATTCCCTAAAGCTTTAGAGTTCAACCATCCACATCACCTTCATCAAGAAACACATCAAATCATGGCACCTTTTGATTTTAACCCAAGGTCTATCTACAATAAAATTCCAAGATAATTCATTTATTAATACAAATCCCCTTTACAATTTTAAAATCCTAGATCCAATACCACTATTCACCCCATTCTCAAGTAAATCCATTCTTAAGAGTCTCATTTCAAATCTTGTTCTATAATGCCAAAATATTGAATCTTCCTAAGAATCTCACACACATATCCAAACTCCTAGCCCATGTCAAGGGTAATCTAATGTATGAAGAAATAAGTCTTGGAATAAATCAAGATCAAGATCCCAAAGCTTTTCCATTGCATCCAATAGTTAACCAAGATCTCATTTGCCTTGATGATCCCATAGTCATCCTTGGTCATCCCATCCAAGTTGATCCGTTTCCATCTCAAGAACAAAAACTCCTTTCAAGTCTTATTCATAATCCACCTCCTAAGATAGATCATGATATCCCTTTCATCCTATTCAACGATCCCATTGAATAGAAAAGAACCTTTTCTACTCTATCCAATGATCCTTCACCTCCATGTCTAGCTCAAAATATCATCTCTCTAGATGGTCTCATTATCCCTCCTAATTTCCCTGATGACCTATTTCCTCCTATCTTCCTAAATGATCCCATTGTCCGTCCTAATCCCCTCATAATCATAATCCTCGTCAAGATCCTATTTCTCCTATCCAAGTTGTTCATGAAGTCCCTAAATATCAAATGGGTTGCTCCACTTTCATTTTATGCTATCTACTTCATGCTCTTTCTATTCCTTCCATACCATATCCTCCTTAAAATAGATTTGTGTGTTGTTTCAAAAGTAACAAATATCCCATTGGTAAAACATATGTCAAAGCATGTATTATCAAGGAAAAAATGTATGCCTCCATGAACAAGGTATATTAGAACTCCTTCATATCAAAGAAGATCATAATCACCACAACCTTGGCTAGTTACCTCACTTTCAAGACATTGGTAACCCTACTAAATCCCATATCCTTTTTATCAAACCCAAAATTATAGATTAATCATCCTCCAAATCTGTTTTGGGTCCTTATTCACAAAACTAAAGCCTTCATTCCTTCCATCCATCTTAGTTCCTTATATCCCTCTATCCACTATCCATATCACCGTCAATTCACAATCCACTTAATCTATCACAAATCAAGATCAACAAAGGCACAAATCCTTTAAGAACCTTCTAACCATCTACCTACACCAACCCATCCAAAAGACCTCCATATGATTCCTATCCACCCATGAATCTAATTGCTCTTGGAAGAAACTTGGATGCCAAGCATAAAAACTATAATTCCAAAAATCCACATACATCCAAGGATCAACATGTTCCATCTAAAACATATGAAAAAATTTAAAAAAATCTGATCCAAATGCAAAATTAAAAATCAAAAGGGCCACAAAGCTTGATCAAGCAAAAATAATTATTAAAGAACCATGTGGATTCCCAAGTGCCAATGTTGATCTTGCCAACATTTCCATCTACTTATAAATAAATATTTAAACACCTCATCTATTATCCTAGTTTTCATCCTTCCATCCTTTCTACTGAATCAATTCATGTATGGGTCTCATTGAGGAGAATTTCACTCTTTGTAATTCAATGATTTTCTTATTTAAGTGTTTATAAACATTGTTGTACTAGATAGATCAAACTCTAGTTATTGTCAAATTTAGATTTGCATACCAAGTTTGATTCTATGCATGTATAGACTAGTATTGTGCTCACAAAAAATGAACAAGAAATTATCCAATTTTGCAACTCAAAAAGACATCAATAAATTATGATACCATGGTGAATAAATTTCTATCATGTGATAAATAATGTCTATAAATTTTTAAGAGTCAAATATGCAACATTTAATTTATTTCAAATTTTATAATTGATTAAACATCATTATTTTACTTTAAATCCTAAATCATTTTTATCCAAATTAATTCTTCTATAATCAATCACTTTAATATACTTGATAAATAATTTACTTCCTTTACCATTCTACAAACAATATAAATGTACACTTCTACCAAATTAGATTTAAATTTAGTAGTTAAATTCTATATTTTTTATAATCATTAAACTCTTCCACTTTATATTTAAACTACGTATAAAACTAAGGGTTGTTGAAAGGCCAGCTGATCATTTTTGCTAATAATACAAGTGCGGTATGTATTAATAGTTTCTTTTAAATATGAAGACAAAATTTTATACGCAAGAAAATGTGAGTGATATTTGCTTTTTAATTAAATAAAAATGCTTTTTATAAATAGAAATGGTTGTGTTCCATTTAACTAATTATTTTTATTTCTAGCTGTTTCGAATGTTAAAAATAGTAAGAAACGACTAAACTCCTACTCCATTCTAAATTCCATCATTTTTAAAAAAAAATTTATTTGTTTTTAAATATTTTAAAATTTGTAATTTCTCATGTTAGAATGTTTCAGATAAGATTTGTACTACCCGTGTAATCCTCCTTTACTCACTCACAAGCACATGCATGTAAAATAAACAGATAAATAGCCGTGAGTTTGAGTTTTTTTTTGTTTTTTTTTTTGTTTTTTTTAATTTTATATTCTTATTATTATTTTTTTATTTTTTTTATCTTTCATTTATATTTTTTAGTTTGTGTTTTTAATATTTTATCATTTTTAATATTTAATATTAATATATATTTTTTTTAATTCTTTATTGTTAGTTTTATTATTTATTTACTTTTTAATTTAAATTTTTTATTTTTTAAAAATTTATTTTTTATTAACATATGGGGATTACTTTGATTGTCATTTTGTGCTCTAATAGGGTTTTTCTTATTTTGGCCTACTATTTGTTTTTTCGTGTGTTTATTATCATACTACATTTATTGTAAGTTTATAATGTTCTCGACCAACCTCATCCTAACAATTGATGCTAGTGTTGGAGCTTTAGCAACTAGCAATTATGACATCCCTAAACAAATGTCCCAAAACAATTGTTCTTAAATTCTTTCATGAGGTACGTCTTCTAGTACCCCTAATGTTGTTTTTTCCATTCAAGATTTTTATAGTGCATGCCAATGGCTTGAACAATTTACTTTGATAGGGTCTTTTGTGGTGAGGATTTTACTCTAAAGCTTGCTTTGTGACTAGGTCACCAAGACTTGGGCATCTCATGGGGTCCATCTTGATGGTGTCTAAAATCTTACCAAAGGCTTTTTTTTTTTTGCTTTGCTGAGTCTAACCATGCTCAGACCATTCTCTACTATGGGCCTCGGTATTTCTGGTAATCTCTACTTATCTTTTAGCCATGGCCAAGAGACTTATTTTCCTCTAATGACAAGAAACTCAAGGTCTCAGTTTAGGTTGAATTCCCTAGTCCCCCTTTGCCTTGTTGGCCATTTTAATAAACCATTATCCAATCCATCGATAAGGTTGTAGATGTTGAGCCTAACTGATTTTACTATGCTCGCCCTTAGAAGAGGATTTGTGTAGAAGTTCATATGTCTCGAAACTTTGCAGGGACTATTGACATTCAGATAGGAAATCTTTGTCACTCGTAAAAACTGTTCTATATGCGATGCAGGAGCATCCCTAGTTCTTGGCAATCTTGCATCAGTCTCCTTTGCCAAGTTACTTTTTCATGTTTTCCTAGGTGGGGGCCAAACCACTTGATCGTTTTCCTCTCCAAGATCTCCTAGGTGGGGACAAAGCAACTTGATCTTTTCTAAAGATTGCCTACATGGAGGCCAAACCATTCTTGATCTATATCTCTTGTTTGCCTTGGTAGGGGCCAATATACTACTTACCAAATTTATCTTCCCTATCGCATGGCTATCTAGCATGTCACTACCCATGTTGGCAAATCTCTTTATCTACCCTATCACATGGCTATTTAGTGTGTCACTACTCATGCCGGTAAAATTTATCTTTATCTACCCTATCATATGGTTATCCATACCGACATATCACACACTATCATATGGCCATCTAGCATAACTTATCTTGCTACCCATTCTAACATATCTTATACCAATGGAATTCGCTTATCTTGTATCTTTCCATAGCCAAGAGCTTTCCTCTAGACCGAGGTTCGCTTCTATTATGCTATCTTATACATTTATTTGCCTTGTCATCCATCATACTAGTATGCAACTAGCATGTTTGAGATGTACCAAATATCGACATCATCTAGTTGGGGGCAACCTCGTCTGATCAACGAAAATCAGCCTCCCTATCTCATATTTTCTTTCTCTGTATCTTCCTCTAATTTAGGTTCACATACCTCAACAAAGGCATGCTCGCTAAAGTGGGGGAAAACTTTAACATAAAAAATATTATCCCTTGTAACTAATGAGACAAACGGTGCTTTTCCACCATGTCATCGAAGGTCAGGATCTGCCATCTTGTCCTTTTGTTGACTCAAACCATCCATGTTAGCTCTCATCGAAGCTTTACCAACTCTGTCAACCTGTCACTTTCTGGGACACAGGCACGACGCGGAGATGTCCACGTGGTGCGCTAGTGTCCTGGGAATCTGATAGTCCATAGGTGGTCATTTGAGCATTACACTTGTGCTCGAAAGGAATTGTAATGCCTCTGCATGTGCCCACAGATGTCTGAATTCCTTCTTGGCTCTATATCTCTCACTTGGTAATCATTTGGGAGGATCTTTTGGCAATTGGGTTAATTGTTTTCTTGCAAGTTGATCTCTTGGACAAAACTTTTAGCCATTCCACCATTGTTGCAGCACTACCAAGCATTCCAAGTACAACATTCCAAGCACTTCCAAGCATTCCAATGCCCGTTTGTGATAGGGGAGTTATCTTGATCCTCTTTCTTGCATATTTATCAACTATATTTCCAATTTCACATTACATTGTTATTCTCTTTATCATCTATCTTTCCTGTGGCTTTCTTGGGTTGTCCGTGGAGGTGGAAACACCAAAGCAGGGATTTGACTTAGGAGGGCTCCAATCAAAACCCCAACATTTTCCCTTCTTTCTTGTGTGTAGGTTCACGAAGGTGAGAGGATCATCATTTAGCGAGAGGCTTCAATCATGGACTAGTTGTAAGTATTTTCATCTTTCTTCCTTCCTTTTGTTTTATTTCAGTCATCTCAGATCTCGTAACTTTTAGCTTCCTTCATTAATTTTATATGTTTCATTATATTATCCATGTATTCAAAACTTTTTGTACGCGCTCTGTACTTTGTCCAAACAGGATGACAGCATGCCACGCTGGTGTCCCATCTCCACACGATCATCCTCGGAACAAAGGCTTGCCAGAGCCGTATGTGAGTCCCGGATCATGCGCAATTGTCTTAGTTTATTATTTTATCACCTGGCTCATCTTAGCGCTAGTTCCCAGAGGTAATCGGAAGGATAATTTATCCTCAAGCGTGCATCATCCTTGAGGTAGCAAATTACCTCCATTACAATAAGCTGAAAGAGAAGGAAAGAAAATGTGTGGACAATGGATACCTCAGTCAAGCCTTGAAAATAGAATGTTGGAAGATGCTATGTTAGGGTATTGCAAATAATTTGAGGTGATCTTTGGAATAATTTGAGCTAAAATGAAGATCCACAAATGATTCTTGTGAAGAAGTCTAAGTTGAGCATCTGGAAGGTCTAGGGCTTAACACATTTAATGCACCCTAAAAGTTAGATATGCAAGTGATACAAGGAAACTTAACCTATCCATTTGACACTTTGCATTGGAGAGAAGAAGTGGAGAGCGCTTTGCGCTTAGAAGATTAGCCAAGAGACTGAAGCATGAACAAGATTTCTCATGCAAAACCCTAATCTGGGTAAGAAAGTATTTTCTGCAAAACTTTTCAATTCAAGAATTTTGAAGATGGATACTCCTCTAGTTGTTGACATTGTTGAAATACCTCAACCCAATTTCAAGAAGCACCCATTCATTTCAATCGAAACAGACCCACAACGTACATTTTCTTTTGTCCCCACTAATACATTTGGGGTCAAATTCTGACGGAGGTTTCCGACGGACAAGGAGCATTGTGTGAAAATTTGATTTTTTTTTTTTAAAATGCCCGTGTTCGTCGGAATTCCGACGACCTCGGGCATTTTATTAAAAAAAAAAAAACACAACGCATTTTCATTTTGAAAGCAAACCGAAGCAAGCAGCAACCATCTTGCATCCCTGCCCCCCCCCCGGCCGGAGCGATCTCTGCACAAGCAAGGTAAGGTTTTTGGCTCGCTTTTGTCCAGGTGAATTTTCTATCAAGGGTTTAGAATATTTTTGGCCGCAGTAGAGCAATCCATTCTCAATTCTGTTTGGTAAATCGTCTTCGATTTGCACACAAAGGGCGCATTGAATACTTGTATAAGCTGTAATGGAGGTTATAGAAACTTGTATGAAGCGTCTGTTTCTTCCTGATTTTCTTTACCTGGGGGGAGTACCCAAATTTTGTCAAGATCGTAATCATGTTTTGAAGGTCTAGTATGGTTAATAGAAATGTTTCTAAAACTTCATGCTCTTTCTTATTTTCCTACCCATTATTTTTTTTTGGATTCATGTAATCTGGTGCAATTTCAAAGCATGTCTTCTGAATACTGTGACCAGTCCAAGATTTCAATGCTCTATTTTATTACGTTTTTTAATTTTTCTCTTAAATCGACTTATTTCACAATGCGTTGTTAGTAACTCACCTTGTTAGGGTTCATATCATCACATTGACATAGATTGCAAACCTCTTTCACCTCTCATTTTCAGGAGAATCCCCTTTTATCCTCAAATGGCATATAGAAAAAGGCTTGTTCAATGCTCCCTTAGCATGCATGTGCTCTCTTTGTATTGATCTATGGCTACTCATTAATGTATCTATGGATTTCCCTTATTCACTATGTTGTGACAGTCATTTGCAGATTTGGGACTATCATCTTTCATAATTTAATGTCTTTAAGATGTGGGTACATTGCTTGACAAGAAAAGCTCAAGCATTTGTGAAGTTCAAAGAGTTTAAACCCCTTGTTGAATGGTTATCCAGTTGTTCTCTAAATGCAAAATGCTCAAGTAAATGAGAAATTCACTCAAAATGGTTTATCCACAACTAAAAGAAAACAACTAACCACTACATATATGCATCAACAAAACAGTGTTGTATAGAGACCTAATCATGCCTTCATGGATATGTAGATCAAGTTCCTACATTTTGGACAAAAGCAATTCACACAATAATATATTTGTTGAACACACCCACCACAAAGATTTGGTTATGCAATAATATATTTGTTGTTAACTTTATCATGGAGGATTTGGTTATGCTTGTTACAATCAAGGTTTGACCAAACTAATTCTTAAATATACAAATGAAGAGTGTGGTTGGTTGGTGACTAATTACTCTTTTTAACACCATTTACAAGATCATATCTAAATCAAGTGTCTCAAGAATTAAGCTACTACTAAGAAGCTAGTTTGCCTAAAGCAAATGGGTTTCTTGGGTGGCTATTTATTGTAGATAACTTAGTTCCTTCATGAGAATCAATCAATTTGGAACATGTATAACTCACATTTGTGATATGTCACTAATGCAATTCCTTAGTACTTGTTTGAGTACTATCTCCTCTATTGTTTTCTATCCACTTTTGTGTCCTTCTTAGAACAAATAATACATTAATGAGAAGGTGGAAAAGGTGGATTCACCTAAGAGGAAGTGGATTTTCCCAATAATATGTTAGATTCTCCCAAGGATGGATGGACTATACACTTGAAAGGTAGATGATTAAGGATGATAACAAGGTGAATTTTCCTTAGAATGATAGGGTTTATTTTCCTAAGAACAAGTAGATTCATGTAAACTAGAGGATACAAATTTGGACAAAATAATAGAAGGAGACTAAAACTAGATAGATTCACCTAAATGGGAGTGTAGTCATCTAAGGATAGGAAAAATTCACCATTTGCATAAGAAAGATGGATAAGATAAATGATTTATGTGAAATAGATTCACCTAAGAGAAAGTAGATTCACATAAGGATAGGTGGATTTTCCTAAAGATGAAGGGATAAGACGTAACAAAAAGAGGACTTAGGATGATGACAAGGAGGATTCATTTAAGGATATGGCATATTCACCTAAGGGATAGTATATTCTCCCAAGAATATGGAAAAATTATTGATTGGTTAAATGGCATACTAGATCAAGGAATGATACAAGGGTAGATTCACCTAAATATAGGGTAAATTCAGCTAAAAGGGTACCCATGAGATTGTGGTACTGAGTACCTATCTATGGATGGTGTATTTGGATACAAGTATGATGAAACCATGCTTGTGTATGATGAAACAAAGCCCAGATCTCTATTATAGGTCCAACATAATCTCTATTATTTGAGACACCATTTTATTAGCATATCCAATTAGGGTAATTTATGGGTTTAATTATGGATCATGTTGTCTATTTCCATGCACTATTGAACTTGTTTGGATGTATTGTGATTATTTTAATTTTGAAGTTATAAATAAATTATGTTTGTACCTTAGAAAGGGTAACTCCAATTGATGTTTGGGCAGTTTATTTGAAAACTTATGGTGAGTATTGCCCTATGTTATGTAATGGAGTTATTTTTACACTAAGTAATTAACTAGAAAAATGAATTTGTATTGTTGTACAAGTATGATGAAACCATGCTTGTGTATTTACATGTTTGTGCATCCTATTGAGAACCAACCTCGTTGTTGAGGAACTCAATAAATGTGGTGTTAAGTAGAAGAATGGAAAACTCAAGAAGCTATGGTGACATAGTGTGTCATTAGTAGGGATTATCTCTATTGACCACTCCTTTCAAAGATAGTATCCCCTAGTTCTCCTCATAGAATGGACCATTGGATGGCTCATAGTGGTATCCTATCCTACATTTATCTTGATGGCATTGTTGATAGTTGGTATGTGGTTCTTGGTACGGGTTTCCTCTTACCCTATTATCTTATTTATATCTTTGTTCCAACATGTGGAGATTGGTTTTTGTCATGCTAACATGATTTTCATGTTTGCATGTGTTTTGACATTATGCAAATAGATATGATGTCACACCATACTTATGTTTTGATATAGTGTAGGTGATGGTTACATGTTGTTGATGGTAGCGATTTGGGTTCAAAGACACAATTCCACACACACACACAAATATTTGAAGATGCATTTTATATTATTCCTTCTTAGTGGCGATTAGTGTTGGAAGATTTGCACACATGTAGAGAGGAACTCATGTTAGATACAATAGGTTGTGTTTGATAACATATGAATGTGCCTCATGATGTATACATATAGCTTTGGTGTGTGACATGCGTGCACATTTTTCCACAAGGCACATTGCTATGTGGCATGTGCCCTATGCATGCCTTCTTTGTGAGGCACGTTGCTATGTGCAATGTGGCCCTATGTGTGTCTTCTCTATGAGGTGTATTGCCATGATATGTTAGGATTTGTAGTGTGCATGCCACAAATGCATGCATGAGGGACTATTATTATAGTCATGTTTTTTGGGCATGTAGTGATAGGGAGGTAGGGCAAGGGGGTTGCCAAGTGGCTAGAATGTTTACTAAGTGATAGGTCCTTTGTTGTTTCAAGTTGTAGTCACCAAAATCAGAGTGCAACAAGCTTATAGGCAACCTAGAAACTCTCCTTGTTCCACCTCCCTAGGTCAAACACTCCCAGGTTGCTCAAGGGCTTCAACTCCATTGTTTTAGCAATCCTTCGCAAGTGCTACAAAACTGACTTATGGAGTCAAACTCACCAAATGTGTTTGATGCATGCAATAACAACTTGTTTCAACTGGATTTGATGGATTTTATGCTTTACAACCTTCTTTGGTATACCCAATTTGACAAAAACCATGTGTTAGGCCTAAAACGGGCTACAAGGAATTAGCCCTCCTTTTGGGGTTTTATGCTCACCTTGCTCCAGCGATGGACTTCCAGACAAAAAGAACCTGATATTCGGATACCCTTTTGGGAGTTCTTCAAGATTTTCTAAGTTTTAGGGTTCATTAGGCCTTCTCCATGACTGTCCCAAAAATGGGTGCAAAAGGAAGGGTTTGGAAGGGTTTTGATGGCTAGAACCAACTTACAAACTAGAAATCTTCAATGTGAAACATGCCACCTTAGTTCTACCATGCCACATACTAATTAGGCCAAAATAAAGCAGATTTACACCTTCAAAGGTTAGAGAACAAGATTTTACAAAATGCACATAAGGAGTGTGCAACAATTGACAACTTTTCCATTCTTGCTTTCTACAAACACATCTTTGCATAAATATAAGTTACATTTCAAACATGTAAAAATTTCTAACATTGTTTGACAAAGGAAAACCACATTAGCCCTGCACAAAAAGCATTAGGCAATTACAAACAATGAATCATTCACTGTCAAGCTTGTTATCACTACACTTTTATCTCTTTCACTGTAATTTCTCTTCAACCTGCACTTTGCCACTGTCAAAACACTTTTCAAAGGTCTGACCAGTGCTTTTTGATTACTATTTTGCCTTTGAATTCTTTTTGACCTTCATACCTACTATTTGGAAAAGGAAGATTGCAAAAACAACTTCAATTACAATGCAAAAATCAGTCCTAATTGACTGTGACAGCCTGTTGGGCGTTACAACTTTGCCTAAAAGATCATTGTTTGATCTTGGCAATCTCTTAAACCCATGGGCAGGGTCAAATACCACTCCTTGTTCTTGTTTGAAAACAAATTAAGAAGATACAAGGTTTTACAAACACCAATGTAGGTGGAGAGTAAACAAATGAATGGAAAACTAACACCAAAACAGTGACTCACTATTTTTGTTTACAATTTCACAAAATTGAAACATGTAACCTTCCTTGTCATAGCTTAGAAAGCCTCTTTTCTTTCACATACCACTTGAACATCAAGACAGGTCTGTGCACCTGATGAATGTGTTTTCTATGGAAGAGCAAAGCATCAAACTTCTTCAAAGACCCTAGCCAAATGGCACACTTGCCTAGGGCTCCATGGCCACAAAACTTCTTGCACCTGCATTTTGGAAATAAAAACATGTATATACATATATTACAAGTTGACCAACTAGTTCTTGGGAAGCCATGAACATTTAGGGCTTCAAGAAGCCAAGTTGGTCAAGCATCCTTGCCAATTTCCTAGACAAGGCAGTGAAACTGTCAAAACTAAATAATTTTGCACAAAACTCAAAACTTAATGAAATTTGATGCCACCAAAGGGAAAAGTTTCAGGAAGCATAAGAGAACATGGAAATGCAAAAATAGTACAGCCATGTACAGCAGGTGTACGGACTGCTGCTCACATGGAGTCAAAACATAGAGAAAAACAAGGTAAAATTAGTGCAAACTTTCAAAATGCTTGATATCTCCGAATGATCAACCCTTACAATGGTTCAAAAAAGAGAATAAATACCTCTAAAAGTCAGTTATCCTCCTGTACGAATAGGTACATGTCCAAGAGCACTCAAATTTGACATTTTCATGTCTAAAATGACAACTTTTATTGCCTAGATGATGCAAGGTTGATCTCAAAGACTCCCAATCACCTAAGAACACTACTCACACCTAAAAACCAAACACAAAGAATGCCTAAAAACTTTCAAAACAAAAACACATTGAAAACTCACTTTTTCCATCATTTTGCCAGGCAACTCCAAACTGGCAACTTTGAGCAAAAAGATGAAAATAGGAAACAAGACCACACAATGAGTTTAAAACTCATCCAAACAACCTAGAACAACTCAAAAACATCTTAGACAAACTTTCCAACTCAAGACTAATAAAAATCAAACTTGCTATCAAACCTGTGATGAAAATGAGGCCTAGGTGCTCCTGCACCATGTAGCCTAGGCATGTCTTCTCCATTAGGTACATGGCCATGCCATGTGGGAGTTTTTGTGTTCATGCCACAAATGCTCACATGAGGGACTATTATTGGAGTCATGATGAATCTTCACTCTATTTAGCCACAATTTCTAGTCATATAGTTATGTAATGTGCACTTTAAAGGATTGTGAAGTTTCCTTCAATTATTGATGATCTCTCATCTTTGTTGCATGGGCCAACAATTTTATTTTATCTTGTTTGAATTAGTTTAATCACTATTGTGAGTTTTCTCTATTGTGTAGTTATTGTGGCTATGTTTTATTTGCTATTGGAATTGAACACATTTATTTGACTTATTATTGGTACTATTTTTTCTTTCTTTCAATATTTATGATCTTTGGTAGTTTAGTGAAACTCTTGCTATCTTTAAATGTTGCCTTCTTTGTTGTGATGTGATTCCTCACCAAGATCGACGTAGATAACCTTGGATGAGTGTCTATAAGGAATCAAACATTGGGAAAATTTGAGGATAGGGGTAAGTGTTTGTTGTATGGGTAGCTATGATCCACTTGTACATTCTTAGTGATTATTGACGGCTATGCCTTGGAGGCTAATCCCATTAAACAAACAAGGGGGAAGTCATAAATAATCGTATGGATCCTCCCTAGTTGTGTGTGGATTCAAGACCATCATTTCATATGGTTCTTGGTTACTTTGTGAGACCATGGCATCCTCTTAGACCAATATGTGAGCCTTGTATTGTTATCCTTGCAATGTGGATGAATAAGTGTATGTTAAAATAAATTCTTTGCATGCCATATAGTTGCATATGAGTTGTTCACATCATCGGATCATGATTTAGAATATGTGAATTATTTTATCCATGTGAAGTCGAATGATTGATTATGAAAATGTGTTATACATTGAAGCATAATCTATAAGATGTTCTCTTCAAGAAAACATATTTATGCTTTCATAGTGAAATGTTGACAAAATGGGGTCCTAGTCTAGGAAAGTAAACTACAAACTTATACATTCACCATTTCAAAATATTTTATTGGGGAATAGTCAATTTGGTTCAATTTAGTTCCTCTAGGAGAGACCAGCAATATGATTAATTGTTCCATTTTGATGTGATTGGATATGATTAGATATAATTTCATTGAAGATGCAAGAACTAAGTAAAATTATGTAAAATGACAAGATTAAGCATAAACAGGCAAATAATAAAGCAAAAAGCTAACATAGAGGTACATATTTGGAAATAAGACTCTAAAATGAACCTAATCAGTTACCTATAGGGAAAATGAGGTTAGAGATAATCTACCTATATGGAAAGTGGTTAAACTCTACCTCTAAGTGGCTCATCTTGAGCATTGTCGGTATATGGGCATTGATGGCATATTATATTTGGTTCTATCATTTTTGTGGGTGCAAAATTAACAAGGCAAAATAGTATTAGTGGGATCATGATCTCATCAAAATGGTTTTGGCTTTGCATTTATGATAGCACATTGATCACACCTTACAAAAGGTTCCAATCTCATACATAGCATTCCAAAGTAAGGTCAATAATGATGTAACTTAATGCTTAAACTGGAGTTTTGGGTAGTCATATACCGATCATTTCCAGGATTGATGCTTAAACTGGAGTTCTGGGTAGTCATATACCCATGGCATAGGGTAGGGGTGACCTGCAAACAATGCTAGTCTAGATGCCTGTTTGCTTGGTGTATAACTTGTCAAAATTAGATCAATTGGCTACAGGTCTGCCATAAAGTTTCCAACTTAGCACCAGTGAAAATACAAGAACCAAGGCTTAGAATACTCAAAAATGTCTCTCAGAAAGTCTGCAACAAGCAAACTTTTAGTAAGAATTTGCAAACACAATGCTCAGAAATTCACACAATCAGCTACATTAAATATGTTCTCTATTAAGTTCAATGTTTTAAGGTGAAAAAGAAGAGTTAAATGGTTTTGGTTCGATTTGCAATTTTTGTGAAGCTTTTGCACTAAAGTTTCCATAGCCAAATTTTTTTGCCTGTGAAGAAAGACCATGTCAGATAATATCAGCGAAGAACAAAATAAGGAGACAATTGCTAGATTATGGTCTAACTTGAAAAGAAAAGGTGATGGGAAATGTTATTGTCCCTACAAAATTTATAAGGGCTTAAAGACTAGAAGACTTCTAATCAAAACAACTAAGAAACATTGTAGGCAGCATGGTCACATTGAAGGGGGACATGATTATCATCCACTAGTAAGTTGTTCATTATATCGTTTTAACAATTTATATTCATAAGAAATCACTTGATAATGAGATCATGATCATGGTTTATTTATGTTGATCATTTTTATATAGGTCGAGCACCCCAAGGCACATGATATGGACCAACACAACCTAAAGAATATGGTTTTTGAAGTGGAGGAACATGGAGGTGTGAATATCGAAGCTGAAGATAATGATCCCATGGAAGATGACGATCATGCTCCAGAAAACACAATTGAAGATGATGGTACAAATACATTGATCCATGACACATTTAGTACTGGCACAGCTGATCATGATGATCAGGATGACCTTGATGTTCATGATTTACCTCTTCTTGAGAAGGCATATGAGCCCCTTTACAAAGGCTCCCAAACAACTCTTCTCTTTGCTGTATTGTTGTTGGTGAACTTGAAGGTTATGAATGGTTTATCCAACATAACAATCTCACGTATGTTAAGGTGTGTCATACATGTCATTACAGTTAATAAATGGTGAATCATGTACCCTTAATATTCTTTATATTAACACCTCGAACTTTTTTTTTGGCTGTAGATTGATAGGTGAGTTTTTCTTACCACCATCAAATATTCTACCTCCCTCATTCCGAGAATTATATGCCATTATGAAAGATATTGGAATGGAGTATCAAACAATAGATGCTTGTCCCAATGATCATATTATATATCATAAACAACATGAATTTGGAATAGAATGCCCTGAATGTCATATCAGTAGATATCGAACATATCAAATAACAAAAAAGGTGCCTCGCAAGGTTCTTCATTATATTCCCATTATTCCACGTATGCAACGATTATTCAGGTGCACTAGCTTGGCACAATTTATGGATTACCATGCATGCAATAGAAGTCGAGATGACATTATTCAAATTCCTGTGGATGGTTCAACATTTCTGGACATAGAGGAAAAGTGGCCACACTTTAAAGAAGAACCTCGTAATCTCAGGCTTTCATTGGCAGCGAACGGTGTCAATCCATTTGGAGAGTTGAGATCTGTTTACTCTGTGTGGCCTATTTTTGTTATCAACAATAATATTCCTCCATGGATGTCAATAAAGAGGGAGCACATAATGCTGGCAATGATTGTTCCAAGTATTTTATCATTTAATAGTCATCTACATTTAATTATAAATATTGCAGTAAAATGGTCATAATAATTGTAGACGTATAAAAATGACCATATTCCTAAATGAATATTTTATGTTCATTTCTCTATTTGATTAAATCCAATTTAATTAAATTATCCACATTCCTCTATTTAATTAAATAAATTACTCAATTTATTTAAATAAATTACTCAATTTATTTAAATAAATTCACTATACCCATTTAATGAATAAATCATTTTATTCAATTAAATTCCCCCTATCCACTTTTAATTAAATTCAAATTTAATTAAATAGTTATCCTAAATTAAATAAATCTAATTTATTTGATTGCAACCAAATTGAATAAATCATTTAATTCAATTAAATCCTATTATCCCTCAATCCACTTGCAAAATCCTACATCTCCCACTTGCCTTCCTAAACCCCTTTCTAATCCCTTCTAGAATCTTCTAATCGCTTCTAATTAACCTAACCCCTCCTCTAAACTTTGTCACATCCCTAAGCAAAGGGAAGTCACTTCTCAAACCCTCAAAGTCTCTGATAACCATTAAAGGCTTTCAACCTTCAACCACTAAATGGCTCAAAGTCTTTGATAACCATTGAAGGCTTTCAACCTTCAACCACTTAATCCCCAAAGTCTCCAATAACCATTAATGGTTAACTCAAACCCTCCTACATGGTTAAAACATTTGTTTTGACTCAACCATCATCCAACCCAAGGGTCTCATCGGGCCATTAATGCTTTGACCATGATTATCTCTTAATCATTTGCACAAAGGTTTATCCTTGGATTAACTCTTAATCCAGTGGGTAAGCCTAACTTAGACTTGACCCTTAGCCTTTAGATAACCATGAGGTCTTCTCAGGCCTTTAATGCCTCCAACCCCTTCTCTCAACCCAATCCTATATTGACACTTGTCACCATTTCATTGGTGTCAATTGTGCACATGGATCCCCAACTTTCAAACTCAACCCTTGATTAAACTATTCAATCCTAACCATCCATTGCCCTATTTTTGCTATAAATAGAGCTCTCATTCCTCCATTCTTAACAATCATCTTTCAAATTTGAAGCATTACACTTATGCTCAAATTCTTTCAAGCTTTCTCATTTCATATATGCTCCTCATTTAGCCTCTTTTAGATCAGGAAGTAGACTAATATGCATGTTTAGAATAATTTCTTTATCATTTTAGTTCAATCATAGACTAAATATAGTATGCTAGGATAGTATTCATACTAACCTTGTCATCTTATCATCTAGTTTATTGCATTTTAAAATCATGCATAGCTTATAACACATCTTATAATAAAATCTATCAAAGCATCCCTCGTTCTTGCATTTGCCATCCCTAAACCATTTTGCTCAGTGATCTGAGAGCAAAAACATTGGTTTGAGGGACATTGTGAGATAGAGAACCATGGGACCCATCTTGGGAAGCTGAGTAATACTACGTTACTCCATAGCTTGCACCAAGAAGTCCTGTGTGTGTGTGTGGACAAGTCATTTTTATATATTTTCACATATTAAATTCTATCAGCCCACTTTTCCCACATACAATAATTATGTAATGTTTTTGTTCATTCCACTAGGCAAGTACCAAGTTAAAGATATGAATGTATATATTGAGCCTCTTATCGACGAGTTGCTGGAGTTATGGAATGGTGTGACAATGTATGACATCTCTAGACCAATAGGACAAAGACAATTTCAATTCCATGCAATGCTTGTATGGACAATACATGATGCCCCAGGGCTAACACATTTTTGTGGTATGTTATAGTGTTCAAGTTGCACATGATAATTATAATTATAAAAATTAACAGATTTAATAGAATTATGCATTATCTTGTAGGTCTTCAAACAAAGGGAAAATTTGCATGTCCAGTTTGTGGTCCAAAGATGAAATCCCGTCATTCAAAAAGTTTAGGAAAGCAGATGTTTGATGAGTATAGGCACTTCCTTCACAAAAATCATAAGTACCGAAATACTGAAAAACATCTTTTCAATGGGAAAGAAGAGACTACATCAAAGCCACGAAGAATGACTCCTCACTTATGGAAGTTGGAATATAATAGAATTAATCGTCAAGGTAATGTCATTCCATCTAATGGTTTATGTTTGGAATTTGAATTTTTCTATCGTGTTTTGTTTACTGATGATGTAATTGATGGTACTGAAGGTCGTCAAGGCATGGATGACCACCTTCCAAAGGGACTAAAAAGTTATCACAGACAATTCAGTAGGTTGCCTTACTACGAGAAGCTACAAATTGTGCATTGGTTTGATACAATGCATATTGGAAAGAACATAACAGGGACATTATGGAAAATATTGGATGGAAGGCATGACAAAGAAAAAATTGTCAAAATTTGTAGTGATATTGTGGAATCCAATCATGCAATGAAAAATGTCATTCAATCAAATAGCAATGGAGATCAGATTAATATAAGTGCCCTTCCTTGGTTATTAACATAGCAGCAAAGCAATTCTATAAAAGAAGTCATACGAAAAATTTGATTTCCCACAGGATTTGTTGCGAACATAAACAATCTCATATCAAGGAAGAGTGAATTTGGGCCAGGGATGAAAATGCATGATTGGTATACCTTCATTAAGGTAATTCGTGTTCTTGTGTATTTACTATATATTTGTATATTGTGCATCTACTTTTCATTGTATTATGTTAGAAAACAATGAAAAGATCATTTTATAATTGTTGCAGTACATTCTACCTCTATCTCTCCCAGACCACTTCGACAATAATATCAAGCAAGTCATATATGATCTTGGAAAATACATGAGGTAAGTAGTGATGTTTGTTCAATTTGTTTTATAGATATTATATTTGCCATTTTTTTTACTTGTTATGCAATATATTGTATATTATTTTGTAAAGTCTCGTTTATATATTTTTGCATCTTCAATCTCTTTTAGGTGGTTGTCATCTAAAGAAATCTACAAGGAAGATATAAAATATTGGAAGAGAAAAATCCCTCATCTAATGTGTGAAATACAAAAGTGTCTACCTTCAACTTTTTTCAATGCACAAGAACACTACCTCATACACCAAGTTGAGGAGATCGAATTGTGTGGACCTGTACACACTAGGTCAATGTGGATGGTTGAGAGGCACTTGAAATTTTTGAAGGCTTTGGTTCGACAAAGAGCACATCCTGAGGGTTCTATGGTGGAGGGATATATGGTATACCAAACTATGGTGTACACTACTGAATATCTTCCTAAGTTTGCAGCAAAAATCCATGTAGATCGCATTTGGGATCCCAACCCCATTAATAAATTCAAAGGGGAGCACTTGATGGGGAAAGGTAGATTGAAGAAAGTGAGAGGTAATTGTAAGATGTTATTGTAGTAAATTAATTTTTCATCTTCTAAATAAATCAGTTGTAAGTGGTCTATTAATTATTTGTACAGTTGGTCGAGAGTGGGATGCGCTACATTTGTATATTGCAAACAATCTTGATTGGATGACAGTGTGGATTGAACGATGTCAACATTTTGGTCACACATTAACATGGGATGGTGTCGCTTCATTGGTTAAAGAAGCTCATCGTAATGGAGATTCCAATGTTACACAAAGGGAAATTGATTTAGCATATGGTTTAAGAGATCAACAGGTACGTATAATTTTATTAATCACCCATATGTTTATCAATTCATGATGCAATAATTTTAATATGTTAGACATATTGCAGGTCAAACACCACAAGGCTATGTGCTGCAATGGTCATAAATTTCGCATCAAACAGTTGGACGACACGAAGAAAACTTGTGATTCTGGGATAACTGCAGTCTTTGAGGTGACCAATATTTCATCTAGAAATGACATACATCCTCAAGAGTCTCAAAATCGATACTATGGCATCTTGGATGATATACTTGAGTGTGACTTTAATTCCTTCAAATTAGTTTTGTTCGTCGTCAAATGGTATAGGCTACGACTGAATAAAAATGATCCTAATAGAACTGTTATCGAACATGATATTGGATTTACAATGGTTAATACAAGGTCGTTTGAACAAGTTGGGGATGAGCCCTATGTTCTTCCAAGTCAATGTGAGCAGGTCGAGCGGGGAATTTTATTTCAAAAAGTCCCCCAGATCATCTAACATTTTCTTTTTTTTCTTTTGTTTGCAGGATTCTAACGGTTTCTTGTAGGTAGAGCGGGGAATTTTATTTCAAAAATGATTTCTTTTGTTGACCACAAAATCAAAAATTTGCTTTGTTGACCATTTCCTTTCCATAGATCAGAAAATCATTCTTTTAAGGTAAAATGAACACCATGTTTTTGTGGAGCAATATCTCTGCCTAGATTTTAACAAATCACTGATTTGAAAAGTTAAAACAAACCCAATTGATTGCTTTGTCTCGAAAGTGGAAGGAATATGCTCTCCCCTTAACTGGGTGATCAAAAATCCAGACCACTCTTACAGCTTTCAGTAATTCAAGCATTAAAACCTTTAGCAGGCCTGCCTTCCCGAGGAGTTGCAATCAACTCTTAAAGCCATTTATGGCCGGTGTGAAGGGAACGACCTAAGTGGGGAACGGCTTTGACGCCAAGAATTCCAACCCACTATAATCAAATGTGGAAAGTGACGAAAGTCCTTTTCAACGGTTGCTCGCAGTGATTATCCTTCCCCCAGTATCCTTGAGATACGTAAAGCCTTTGTTCTAAAGGTTGGGAAGCCTCCTGAGGGAGTTTATCACTGACGGCCGAACAGGAAGCCTAATTACGAACCATAGAAATAGAAACTTTGAGCCGAGTCAGTAACCAGACATTTATAACATCATAGTGCAAGGGTGGGGAAGAATCCGCCCCCAAGATTACTCACCATATATCTCCCAAGATAACTACTCAACTGTGAAGCAATTCACTTTGGGTTAATTTCTGGCAAAAGGCAAAAAAATGGGCGCCCTCTAGGGGGTGACACGGCTGTTTGAGCTGACAGAGTATCGAGACTAGTGGGCTATGATGTTATTTATGACCCTTGACTAAAGAGTCTTTCTGAAGTGTCTTAATTGTATCACAACCTGTTAAAACATTGGGGATTTGAACACATCCTCACAAAAACATACACTTTTTGTTAGATTAGGCAAAATGGTTGTACTTTTTATGCCGTGCTTGCATTTATTATTTCAGAAAATCATCCATCAAGCTTGAAAAATCCATAAAAACTTTCAAAATCAACAAAAACTGAAACAAAAGAAAAATCAACGCAGTCTAGCACATAAGAGCAACCTTTTAGCGCGTGGAATATTTCTTTTAGCGCATCCAAACCTCAAGTTAGCGCGTTAGGCTAAAACAGTAGCGTTTTCAGCTAAGACAAAACAGTGCAAAGTCCTTTAGCACATCCCAACAACAGTCTAGCGTGTGGAAGCAACATCTCAGTGTGTAGGAACCAAGAATTAGCACATAAAGTCAAACAGTTAGTGCGTGACAGGCCCAGTATAGCGTGTAGCTTTTCCAAACAAATTCAACAACAATTTTCAAACAACCTTAATTTTAGCACGTCAAAGAAACAGCTTAGCGCGTGGAAACCAAATTTTAGTGCATAAAGTCGAACAGTTAGCACGTCGAAAACCCAGGATAGCGCATAAACTTTTCAACAATTAGACCGCCATTTCAGAAAGTCCAAACTTTAGCACGTATCTAGGGGCAGCTTAGCGCGTGTGCTTATTCTTTTAGCGCATCAAAAAAATTGAGTAGCGCATGTAGACTCTGTTCTAGTGCGTGATCCAAACCAAGAAAACAGAGAGCAAAACCGAGAAAAATTTGAAAATTTCAAAAATATTTTTAGAAGCCTTTTTCATCAAAAAACCATTTTTCATCAAACCAGAGTGACAAACAAACCACTAAAACTATTTCTTGAGCTCAATTTGTGTCAAAACAAAAGTTGTCAGAATCCTAAACAAATCACACAATAGAGGACGTCTCTCCTATCATAATCCAGAAATTTTATCATCAGTATCAACAGAATCCTTTACCATCTTACGGATTTCTATCTCAAAACACTTGTTTAAAATTCTCAAATTGTCAAATCCAGTTTCTAGATCGGGAAGCTTTTTATCCATATCATTTGACACGCTTTGTCGTGAAGGGACATCTAAACCTTCACTCTAATAAAGTAAGATTTGAAAATTTTCAAAAACAAGAATCAACTGAATCCAAACCAATCAAAGGAAACCATTGATCACTCATGGATGACTAATCCCCTTATTCTGAGAAGAAAGAACCTCTATCGTAACATCACGTTGAAGAAACAACAACCTAGTTTTTCCAAATTCATCAAAAGAAATAAGTTTTTATACATCAATCGTCAACTCTTCAAATCCCATCGGGTATTCCTTCATCACGTCAAACGTTATATCCAAAACAAATCAAGTGAATTTGACAAAGAACCTTTGAAAACAAGAGCATACTGTCAAAAGTCTGCTTTTAATCAAACCATAAACCACAGCGGAAAGATCGATCCAGCATTATTATCCGACGAGTGCATCACATATAACACATCTCGACCAGAACCACGAACACCCGAGCGACAAATCGAAGAGGCTTTTGTCCCTTTCATCACTGAAAGTTTCTACTAAAATGTCTGTTACTCGCTCTCAAAGTAACAAACAAAGTGAGGCACACGCTGAGTCCAGTATGAATCGCAGATTATCAAATCCATTTGAAGTTCCACCAATAGAAGAACCTGAAATTATTGAAGCACTTCTTCGGGAATGTCAAGAAAATCCTTCCTTCCAAAAACTTGTAGAAAAGCTCATGGAAAATGACAAAGAAAAATATCTATTGATGCTTATAAGCAAAGGCATTAAACTTCCCGAAGATTTCGACCCAAACATTTTTCAAACCGGATCTCGACAATATGCATATCAAGAACAAAACAGAGAAGAAGAAACTCGCATACCTGAACAAGATAACTTTGAGCAACACATTCCAAAACAACGCATACCAGAAATGCGTATACCTGAACTAGAAACACCAGAGCAACATATACCATTTACCACACCTTTTCAGCTGAGAACCAATACAAGGCAAGAACTTTTTCCTTGACACGACAATATACCTTTGGCAGCCCTTACTCAACAAATGCAAATGTTGCAAAGGCAAATACAGGATATGCAATAAGGGACAATAGTGCGGTACTCTTTGAACGAAATCTGTCCTTACCCATTTGACAGAAGCTTGAACATGGTGCCTTTTCCTCCAAACTCAGACGTTCCCAAATTTGATAAATATGATGGGAAAAGTGATCCCCAAGATCATGTTCGGGAATTTTGCACACTGAGCCTGGAATTTGCTCATGATGACACCTATTTAATGAGGTTATTCCCCAGAAGCTTGGGAGGGCAAACCATGGAATGGTTATCCAAAATCTCGCCACCTGTCAGATCATTTGATGAGTTGGTTAACAAATTCATAACCTACTATTCCTACAACATCCAACATGCCATAACCATGCTAGATGTTTGCAATACCAAACAAAAGAACAACGAAACATTCATGGTATTCCTTCAGCGCTGGCAACGCATGGTCTCCAGATATCCTCGAGATATTCCTGAAAAGGAGAAAATGGAAATCTTCATCGATAACCTGAACGACGAGATGAGTTACCAACTCAAACTTCAATGCATTACCATCGTTCACTAAATTAATTGAAAATGGCATTCAAGTGGAAGAAGCATGTGTCAAAAAGGGCACACTCAAGTTCTACAAGGAAGGAACAAACTCATCAAACTACAATAACCAGAACAACACCAACCTTGACAAATCTTGATTTTGGACTCGAAACAGAAACGAAGGCAACAACGAATCACATGATCCCAAATCTAAGCAACCAGTGCTTGCATTATCTGGAAATCCTCAGAACACGAAAATTCTCAAAAATGCTACACCAAATGCTAACACATATGCACCAAACACTGATCAAGGACAACTCAATACAAACAACACTAACGATACTCAAAGCAAAAACATGAATCTAGGACCTAACAACAATTCACGCAACACAAACAATTTCCAAAAGCGTATCTTCACACCACTGGGACAATCATTAGAATCCTCATTCAGAGAACTTTTGGCAAACAAGATTTTGTCTTTGCCTCCAATCAACAATTATGAACCCCCAATCAAACCACCTTGGTGGAATGATTCGCACTATTGTGATTTCCATCGCAACAAGGGTCATAGAACAAATGAGTGCATGAGGTTGAAACACATAGTACAGGACATGATTGATCGAGGTGACTTAACAGTCGATGGTCTCAAAACAAATGGTGATCACGGAGCCTTTAAAAATCCTCTCCCAAATTACAACAAAGATGGAGCATCAACCTCAGATGATACACATGGAGCTCGTATTAATCACATCTACAACAACACCATTAACCACATATCAGCTGAAGATCATCAAGTAAATGTCATCACCATTCGAGATCGACATGATCATGAATCAGTCAATGTCACAACCCGAACTCAGAAATATGTCTTGAAAGGACATACTACACCTGCAACTACCATACCAAAAATCCAATATGACTTGGTTAGCCAACTACGCAAAACTCCAGCTCAGATATCTATCCTGGAATTATTGAAACTATCACCAAAACACAAGGACATATTGGAGCAAGCACTATTGGAAACCAATGTACCTCAAAATCTGGATACAGACAGATTTCAAGCCATGGTCGCCCATATGACAGGACCTCATAACCTCATCTTCTCAGAGCATGATAATACTTCCTTGAGTCACCCGCATAATACTCCTCTCCATATTGAAGTCATTGTTTGCAAACACTGAGTAAAAAGAGTCTTAATAGATGGAGGAGCCGGACTTAATATATGTACTTTAAAGCTTATCCGTGCATTAGGCTTCTCAGAAGAATCTATTGATCCCTGCAAGAAGATTACCATAAAAGCATATGATGATGAGGAAAGATCCTCTAAAGGAACAGTGATATTACCTATTCAAGTAGGCCCAGTACAAAAGGATACTATCCGTCAAGTCTTAGACATAGATCTAACCTACAATATTTTGTTAGGATGACCCTGGATACATGAAATGCAAGCAGTACCTTCTACGTATCATCAGTGTGTCAAGTTCCCTTATGATGGACAAGAAATATCCATATCAGCTGATCACAATCCTTTTCAACATTGCAACGCAATGGGGACAACCCAAGACAATTTGGTTCCTCATAATAGAGGAAAGCAGCGATCCTTAACATCAGATCTACAAACAGCAAAGTCCAACTCCTTGTGGGGAGACTTCAAACAGAAAATGCAAATCAAAGACCAAGGCATAGGCGAATATTCTCTGGAGCCTTTATATTTGGCAAAGTTGCCAATCTCACCTACATCGCATGGTTTGCCTACTGCATCAACACAACTGGTTACTCAGCCCATCACCAAATCTGATGGTACCTTCATACAATTGGGTACTCTAGCACATGAATCAGAAGACAAAGATGTTCTTAGCTGGTTATATAAAGATGAAGAAGAAAATCATAGAGCAGCCGCTCTGGACATTGTTCTACCAACACACCTGTATGGAAAAGGCTACTTAATCATGAAGCAAATGGGATATGGCGATAAAGGACCTATTGGCAAACGCAAAGATGGAGTCACTAAACCTATAGATCTTCCTTCACAACCTAGCAGAAACAAAGCAGGATTGGGTTCTAAACTCATGTTCCTATTGAAACGGCCGCCACACATAGCTACAAAACCTCAATGGAAGGAAAAGAAGAAGTACAAAGAAGAATCCTGGCAGGAAGCACTTTTTGAATCAGCAGAAACAATCCGCAAGGCACGGGAACGTCAAGATCAGAAGTTACATCAGGAAAAGCTTCTAAGTCATAAGAAGGCCCTATCTGCAGCAGTAGCTCATATTCGAACACCAATATCTCAAGAACAAATCATGTCATCTCCAGATACCGTTATTCCTCCCCGAGGAAGCACAGTCTATGAACAAATCTAGCAAGTAGAAGACGGATCTGATACAGAATCTACAAAGACCATCAAAATGGTATCCATTATCAAAGATTTGTTTTCACCATACAACATACCTGTTTACAGCACAGATAGAATCTGGGACGATGCCTATGAGATAGATTCTAATGAATATGAATGGGGTATCTGCTCCAATGCTACTACCGATATCCTGGATGATACTGATTCTATATCCCTTTCTCAAGAAGAACATAACACGGGAGATATACCTCTTGAGTTTGGACCACAAAATATCTATGGCCAAGGAAAGCGAACAGAAACAATATGAACAAGTCTATGTGGAGAATGATACCATCGAGGACCTCGACGAAATCCTGGACCTCTTTAAAACCAAAACCCAACACGATGAAAACTCTATCCTAACACTTACAGTAGCCGAACTTGATCCACCCAACGATTCCTTACCACTTGTCTTTCCTGACCTCATCGACTGGGATGAACTTGAAACACATGATATACCCATTTTCCTAGATGATGCATCTATTATCCATTACCTATGTACCGTAAATCCTGAAATAGGATCTACCAGTGAACAAAATAATGATATCTATCAATCAGGGAGTGCCAAGTCTCTCAGTCGCAAAAATACAACAAATAAAGAATCTGATGCTGAAAACCAGTCAATGGTAGCTCTAGATCATAAAAAACTAAAAATAAAGGACGCATCTGAGGGTGAAAACCTTTTCAAGGCACCTAACGATGAGAGACTTGACACTCTTCCTGAACACTTTCATGAGCGATCGCCCATTTTGATTGAGCCCACTCAATCAATCAACATTGGTACCACAAAAGCAGCCAGAAACATACACCTTGCAGAATCTCTGATAGAGGAAGAAAGATCGGCATTCATCATCTTCTTTAAGGAATAGCAAATCAACTTTGCTTGGTCATATGCTGATATGCCCGGAGTAGATCCACACTTAATCGTGCATCATCTATCCATTTCTATAGGAGTTAAGCTAGTCAAGCAAAAGCTACGCAAGATGAACCCACAGGTGGCACTCATGGTCAAAACTGAACTAAAGAAATTATTAGACGTCAGATTCATTCGACCCATTGACTATGCAGAGTGGATTTCCAACATCATTCCAGTATCCAAACCAGATCGAAGTATCAGAATATGCACTAAATTCAGAGACGTCAACAAAGCTTGTCCAAAGGATGACTTTCCTCTGCCCAGTATCGACATAATTGTAGATCTCACAGCAGGCCATGCAATGCTCTCACTAATGGACGGTTTCTCAGGTTATAATCAAATCAAAATAGCCCCAGAAGATCAAGATAAAACCGCATTCACCTGTCCTTGGGGAACATACTGTTGGAATGTTATGCCTTTCGGCTTAAAGAATGCAGGGGCCACTTATCAAAGAGCAATGACCACAATATTTCATGACATGATGCACACATTTATGGAAGACTATGTGGATGACTTACTAGCTAAATCTTTCACCAGAGCAGAACATCTTGGTATCCTAACAAAAATCTTTGATCGATTGGAGGAATTCCAAGTCAGGCTTAACCCTAAGAAGTGTGTCTTCGGGGTTACATCAAGCAAGTTACTAGGCTACATTGTCTCAGCTAAAGGTATTGAAGTAGATCCAGCAAAGGTACAAGCCATCATGGACATGCCACCACCAAAGAATATCAGTCAACTCAGATCTCTACAAGGATGACTTCAATCAATCAGACGATTAATTGCTCAGCTAGCAGATAAAAGTTTACCATTTAACCATTTACTACACAAAAATGTACCATTCAAATGGGAGGCCAAGTGTGCAGAATCTTTTTACCAAATCAAACAGTACCTGATGAATCCACCAGTTCTAGTCCCACCAGTTGCAGGAAAGCCTCTTATCTTATATATCTCAACAACAGACATATCGCTGGGGGCACTATAGGCATAAGAAGATCAACAAGGAAAGGAACGCGCCATATATTACATCAGTAGAACATTGAATGGCTATGAACTCAACTATACATTCATTGAAAAGGCTTGCCTAATAGTGGTTTTCGCATCTCAGAAATTTCGCCATTATATGCTAGCACACACCATCAAGTTGGTTGCAAAAATTGATCCTCTCAAATATCTACTCAGCAAGGCCGCTCTTACAGGCTGATTGGCTAAATGGGTCATGATTCTCAGTGAATTTGACATTCAATACATAGAAAGATGAGCCATCAAGGGAGAAGCAATTGCAGATCAGCTGGCTGAAGCACCACTACCAGGAAAACACACCATGGAGATTGAATTTCTAGATAGGGACGTTCTTGCTCTTTCTACTAAACACTGGACCCTATACTTTGACGGATCCTATACACAACATGGTTCCGGTGCTGGCATTTTGTTCATCACTCCTGAAGGACACACTATACCAAGATCATACCTAGACTTATGTTTCCATGCACAAATAATGTGGCTAAATATGAGGCATTGGTCATAGGCATCAAAATGGTCGTAGAATGGAAAATCACAGAGTTAAAAGTCTATGGGGACTCACAACTGGTCGTCCATCAAATCAATAACAACTATCAAATAAAGGATGATAAGCTACTACCCTACAAGCGAATGGTGGATGACTTTAAACAGTATTTTGTGCACATCACCTTCGAGCAAATACCAAGGTTGAACAACAAAGCAGCCGATGCAATGGCTACTATCACTTCATTACTACAAATTCTAGAGCAATAGAGTCATTATGAGTTCTTGGTAGAGCAACTGTTCTCCCTCGCCTATGACCACTCTAAATCCCATGTTATCTATGCCTTAACTGGTTCAGATTCTCCGTTATATGGACCAATATACGACTATCTCAAGCATAATATCTTACCCATTGACCAATCCCATAACCAAAAATGTAACTTTATCCAACAAGCTGCCTGTTACACCCTTGCCGCTGATACTTTATATCGTCGAGGTCTCGATGGTACTCTTCTTCATTGTCTTGATCGTAATGATTCCGATTCTGCTTTACACGAGCTTCACGAAGGTATTTGTGGCACATATTCAAGTGGCACTACTCTTGCTAAAAAGCTTCTAAGGATGGGATACTACTGGCCTACAATGGAGAAAGACTCATATCATTTTGCTAAGAAATGTCCTAAATGCCAGATCCATGGCAATCTAATACATGCACCAGCTCAAGAACTGCAGCCATTCACAACATCTTGGCCCTTCTGTCAGTGGGGACTGGACCTCGTTGGCAAAATTCATCCTTCGTCTTCAAATGGACACAAGTTCATTATAACAGCAACAGAGTACTTTACCAAGTGGATAGAAGCAGTTCCCATGACCACAGTGACAGGGAAACAAATTGCCTCTTTTATCCTCAATTATCTGATTTGCAGATATGGTATTCCAAGTTCAATCATTATAGATAATGGACGACCCTTCAAGAATCAAGATGTCCAAGAACTATGTGAGAAATTCAAAATCCAACATAGGTTTTCTACACCATATTACCCACAAGGAAATGGTCAAGCAGAGGCATCTAACAAAACAATACTGAAAATCCTCAAGAAAATAGTAAATGATGCAGGCAAAGATTGGCATGTACAACTCAATCTAGCACTTTGAGCATACAGGACCAACATCCGCACACCTATAGGAGCAGCACCATACTCATTGGTATATGGACTAGAAGCTATTTTACCCCTGGAGGTAGAGATCCCATCTCTCAGAGTCTCTTTGAAAGGCTTAATCCCAAATGAAGAATATTGAGTTAACCGACTACAAGAACTTGAACTCCTAAATGAAAGACGTCAACATGCTTACACTCATCTCAAAGCATATCAGTAGCGCATGTACAGGAGCTACAATCATAAAGTCATCCCCTGCAACTTCAAGGTTGGTGACCTAGTCCTTAAAGAAAATCCAAGAAATCAGCAAGATCGAGAAAAGAAAGGGAAATTTGAAACTAACTGGTTGGGTCCCTATGTCATCATATCAGTCTATGGATCAGGTGCCTATCAGCTAACAAATTTTGAAGGTGATGTGCTTGACGAACCAACTAACAGCATTCATCTGAAAAGGTACTATACTTAAGTAGCCTAGTGTACGGAAAAAGCCAAAAACAAACAAAAAAATCAAAAAATCCAGAAAAAGCAAAAACAAAGTACAATAAAAGAAAATAGTGAAAACCTGGTAAACAGGCGCCCTTGTGAAAGAACGGCTCCTCTATCTATTTTCATGCCATTTTATCCCTCCAAACACTATCGGCCATCGCCCGACACTTAGCAAATATCCATTCAGGACATACTTAACGTAGTCACTATCCTGGGTTATCCATCTATATCTATTCTCTTACCACAGTCCACCATGGCTTGGAAATCACTGTACATGATCATATCCGGAGGCACACTCAGCTAGGGGCATTAGTTGGTTCACAAACTTGCAAACATTCAAGACATCAAGGATATCTGCAAAACTCAACAGCTTGACATCCAACACACAACTACGCTTCATCGCCAAATAAAACCAAACAAATCAAAAATAACAAGGATGGATGATTTTTTGAAATACTGAATGTTGCACTATAGCATAAAATTGTAGCTAGTTTTGCATTTTGAACTTTTTGAATGTTTGGATTCTCTTCCTTGTCTCACTAAATGCTTCACAGCTAGAGGTCAAGGGGAACTTCCAATATTTTCTTAGTCTTCTACTTGGGAGGCGATCACTTGAACTGTGTGAATACATGTCTCGAGAAGTGATACATCGTATATCACTGAAGGCTTGATTCCACTTCATGCATACAAATGATCAAATCTTGTCTGTTTACGCAATACGCACTCAGGTCATCCTGGTTCAATTATACCTTGACGCTTGTGCTATCTTGTAAAATCAAACATCATGTAAATTTTTCTCAGGTCATTATGGTTCAATTATACCATTATGCTTGTATAAATTTTCAACATATCCTAAACAAATCAATGCTCAATGATGATATCTACACAGAAAGCAAACAAATGGCTATATCGGATGGCAAATACAAAATGAGGGATACTTCGAAAACAATTAGTTGCACATCATTTTACAATTAGTTACACATCATTTTACAATTAGTTGCATATCATCATTCCATATCATTTAAAACGTGTTTGCATATCATTTAAACATCATTTACATATCACGATACATTTAGCAGCATATTAAAACATACATCTCATTTTCAAGATACATCTCACACCATATAAAAAGCATACATCCTGCATCATGCATTACATCATATATTGCATCATCACATAAGATAACCCACATAACATACATCCATATAAACACATCACATAGATCAAAAATGGTGCCGTATATATATCTCAAAAATGATCAACATCTACAAAATGTGTAAAAACATTGTGTCCAGTCCAAACGATAACAATGATCCGACAATACAACAGAGACCATGTCTCTCAAGTATGACTATCTCCTGACGGAGATGGTCTCGCTCCAGATGCACCCGCCCCTGGATCTCCAGGAGGGTCCTGTCTCGGTGGACCAGTGACACCTCGACTCTCCGACCATGACCCAGTAGCTCGAGATCGGCTGGATCTCGACTAAGCAAAACTCTCCACTCGCCGATCCCTGGGTTCTACTACCTCATAATGCTGCCGGTAGTACTCTGCCTCCTGAGCTCTCAGCGCCAGCTCTCTCAAGGTGTCTCTCATCGGACCACCTGCCGCTGCTCTCTGCACACTCACCACCACCTCCTCCGCTCGTCGTCACCGCTCTATCTCGGTATCTCTCTCAATGGTCAACTGAGAAATCTGCCGCTGATAGGTCAAAATCTGCGCCTGCAGCTACTGAACGGTAATCTGCAAAGTCCGGATCTACGCATCCTCCACGTTACTCCATAGCTTGCACCAAGAAGTCCTGTGTGTGTGTGTGGACAAGTCATTTTTATATATTTTCACATATTAAATTCTATCAGCCCACTTTTCCCACATACATTTCTGGCGTCCAAGTTCTCAAAAACCATATCAAAACTTGTAACACAACTCAAGTCTCCACAATCACATAAACTTGTAAAACAACTCAAGTTTCCCACCCATATTAGCTTGTAAAACAACTCAAGTTTTCCACCCATATCAGCTTGTAAAACAACTCAAGTTTCCAACCCATATCGGCTTGTAATACAACTCAAGCTTCACACACATTGAATTTGAAACAGACAACGCAAATACATCATATTCTGATTAACAAAACACGTTGATATCTATATATAACTTGGAAAATCACAAATCAAAACAAGTTATACAAACACTCATATTGGATAAATTCATCAAAACACGATAGGCAAACAATATAAATTTTCAAATCGGCCAAAACTGCAAAAATTTTCAGATGCGCTAAAACATCCCCACGTGCTAGGCTGCCTCTCCTACGCGCTCTTCTATCTAACCTATGTGCTAGATTCATTCTACGCGCTAAAATTTTCACCCCATGCGCTAGACTCTGCCTACGCGCTAATCTACCCCTCCTAGGCGCTACCCTTTTAGCCCTATGCGCTAGGTTAGCCCTACACGCTAAACCCCCTTCCCTATGCGAACCCCTACGATCCCTATGCGCTAGGTCACCCCTAGGTGCTAACCTGTTGACGAGACGCGCTACCCAACACTTTCCATGCGCTATTCTACATGCACGCGCTAACCTAATAATTTAATGTGCTAACCTATCTTTTTCGAACGCGGCCCCTAAATTTGACCTCGATGCGCTACTCTAAACTTCATATGCGCTAAACTAAACCTTAGACGCGCTAAACCGTTAAACCCGAACTTTAAAATTCAAAAACTGACTAAAAACGACAAAAACAAAAAATCAAAAAAGCGTCAAAAACGTTGACTTACTGGTGGTCCACGTGCTACAGGTCTCCAGTACCTCCGGACGCACTCAAAACGGTGTCTATGATAAGGAATAGGCATTTTCTCTCCAGAGCAAATTCTCTTTCTCCAAAGTCAATAAAGCACAAATGAACCTAAATCAAGCCATTTTTCCCTTTTATAGGAGGAAAATGAAATTAGGGTTAGCTCAATGGACCTGTAATATGGTTGCGGTCTCCCCTATACCATAAAATTTGTAACTTATCAGGAGATGAATCAATTCACACACATTTTACATGCACGAAATCATACACATCATACGCAACACATCAAATTAAATCAAAAAATTTTATTTAAAAATATTGATTCATCTCCTGAGGGGGCATCGCCATCAAAATATCGAATCTGGGGCATCACGCATCATATCAAATCTGGGGCACGACTGGCAAATCAAAAGAGTGACACAAAAATTGCATTTGATCATAACTCACAAAAACACATCATTTTCTTTGAAATAACATGTGCACACACGTCACTTCAAAGAGGGGCAAAATGTAGACGTATAAAAATGACCATATTCCTAAATGAATATTTTATGTTCATTTCTCTATTTGATTAAATCCAATTTAATTAAATTATCAACATTCCTCTATTTAATTAAATAAATTACTCAATTTATTTAAATAAATTACTCAATTTATTTAAATAAATTACTCAATTTATTTAAATAAATTCACTATACCCATTTAATGAATAAATCATTTTATTCAATTAAATTCCCCCTATCCACTTTTAATTAAATTCAAATTTAATTAAATAGTTATCCTAAATTAAATAAATCTAATTTATTTGATTGCAACCAAATTGAATAAATCATTTAATTCAATTAAATCCTATTATCCCTCCATCCACTTGCAAAATCCTACATCTCCCACTTGCCTTCCTAAACCCCTTTCTAATCCCTTCTAGAATCTTCTAATCGCTTCTAATTAACCTAACCCCTCCTCTAAACTTTGTCACATCCCTAAGCAAAGGGAAGTCACTTCTCAAACCCTCAAAGTCTTTGATAACCAATAAAGGCTTTCAACCTTCAACCACTAAATGGCTCAAAGTCTTTGATAACCATTGAAGGCTTTCAACCTTCAACCACTTAATCCCCAAAGTCTCCAATAACCATTAATGGTTAACTCAAACCCTCCTACATGGTTAAAACATTTGTTTTGACTCAACCATCATCCAACCCAAGGGTCTCATCGGGCCATTAATGCTTTGACCATGATTATCTCTTAATCATTTGCACAAAGGTTTATCCTTGGATTAACTCTTAATCCAGTGGGTAAGCCTAACTTAGACTTGACCCTTAGCCTTTAGATAACCATGAGGTCTTCTCAGGCCTTTAATGCCTCCAACCCCTTCTCTCAACCCAATCCTATATTGACACTTGTCACCATTTCATTGGTGTCAATTGTGCACATGGATCCCCAACTTTCAAACTCAACCCTTGATTAAACTATTCAATCCTGACCATCCATTGCCCTGTTTTTGCTATAAATAGAGCTCTCATTCCTCCATTCTTAACAATCATCTTTCAAATTTGAAGCATTACACTTATGCTCAAATTCTTTCAAGCTTTCTCATTTCATATATGCTCCTCATTTAGCCTCTTTTAGATCAGGAAGTAGACTAATATGCATGTTTAGAATAATTTCTTTATCATTTTAGTTCAATCATAGACTAAATATAGTATGCTAGGATAGTATTCATACTAACCTTGTCATCTTATCATCTAGTTTATTGCATTTTAAAATCATACATAGCTTATAACACATCTTATAATAAAATCTATCAAAGCATCCCTCGTTCTTGCATTTGCCATCCCTAAACCATTTTGCTCAGTGATCTGAGAGCAAAAACATTGGTTTGAGGGACATTGTGAGATAGAGAACCATGGGACCCATCTTGGGAAGCTGAGTAATACTACGTTACTCCATAGCTTGCACCAAGAAGTCATGTGTGTGTGTGGACAAGTCATTTTTATATATTTTCACATATTAAATTCTATCAGCCCACTTTTCCCACATACAATAATTATGTAATGTTTTTGTTCATTCCACTAGGCAAGTACCAAGTTAAAGATATGAATGTATATATTGAGCCTCTTATCGACGAGTTGCTAGAGTTATGGAATGTTGTGACCATGTATGACATCTCTAGACCAATAGGACAAAGACAATTTCAATTCCATGCATTGCTTGTATGGACAATACATGATGCCCCAGGGCTAACACATTTTTGTGGTACGTTATAGTGTTCAAGTTGCACATGATAATTATAATTATAAAAATTAACAGATTTAATAGAATTATGCATTATCTTGTAGGTCTTCAAACAAAGGGAAAATTTACATGTCCAGTTTGTGGTCCAAAGATGAAATCCCGTCATTCAAAAAGTTTAGGAAAGCAGGTGTTTGATGAGTATAGGTACTTCCTTCGCAAAAATCATAAGTACCGAAATACTGAAAAACATCTTTTCAATGGGAAAGAAGAGACTACATCAAAGCCATGAAGAATGACTCCTCACTTATGGAAGTTGGAATATAATAGAATTAATCGTCAAGGTAATGTCATTCCATCTAATGGTTTATGTTTGGAATTTGAATTTTTCTATCGTGTTTTGCTTACTGATGATGTAATTGATGATACTAAAGGTCGTCAAGGCATGGATGACCACCTTCCAAAGGGACTAAAAATTTATCACAGACAATTCAGTAGGTTGCCTTACTACAAGAAGCTACAAATTGTGCATTTGTTTGATACAATGCATATTGGAAAGAACATAACAGGGACATTATGGAAAAAATTGGATGGAAGGCATGACAAAGAAAAAATTGTCAAAATTTGTAGTGACATTGTGGAATCCAATCATGCAATGAAAAATGTCATTCAATCAAATAGCAATGGAGATCAGATTAATATAAGTGCCCTTCCTTGGTTATTAACATAGCAGCAAAGCAATTCTATAAAAGAAGTCATACGAAAAATTTGATTTCCCACAAGATTTGCTGCGAACATAAACAATCTCATATCAAGGAAGAGTGAATTTGGGCCAGGGATGAAAATGCATGATTGGTATACCTTCATTAAGGTAATTCGTGTTCTTGTGTATTTACTATATATTTGTATATTGGGCATCTACTTTTCATTGTATTATGTTAGAAAACAATGAAAAGATCATTTTATAATTGTTGTAGTACGTTCTACCTCTATCTCTCCCAGACCACTTCGACAATAATATCAAGCAAGTCATATATGATCTTGGAAAATACATGAGGTAAGTAGTGATGTTTGTTCAATTTGTTGTATAGATATTATATTTGCCAATTTTTTTACTTGTTATGCAATATATTGTATATTATTTTGTAAAGTCTCGTTTATATATTTTTGCATCTTCAATCTCTTTTAGGCGGTTGTCATCTAAAGAAATCTACAAGGAAGATATAAAATATTGGAAGAGAAAAATCCCTCATCTAATGTGTGAAATGCAAAAGTGTCTACCTTCAACTTTTTTCAATGCACAAGAACACTACCTCATACACCAAGTTGAGGAGATCGAATTGTGTGGACCTGTATACACTAGGTCAATGTGGATGGTTGAGAGGCACTTGAAATTTTTGAAGGCTTTGGTTCGACAAAGAGCACATCCTGAGGGTTCTATGGTGGAGGGATATATGGTATACCAAACTATGGTGTACACTACTGAATATCTTCCTAAGTTTGCAGCAAAAATCCACGTAGATCGCATTTGGGATCCCAACCCCATTAATAAATTCAAAGGGGAGCACTTGATGGGGAAAGGTAGATTGAAGAAAGTGAGAGGTAATTGTAAGATGTTATTGTAGTAAATTAATTTTTCATCTTCTAAATAAATCAGTTGTAAGTGGTCTATTAATTATTTGTACAGTTGGTCGGGAGTGGGATGCGCTACATTTGTATATTGCAAACAATCTTGACTGGATGACGGTGTGGATTGAACGATGTCAACATTCTGGTCACACATTAACATGGGATGGTGTCGCTTCATTGGTTAAAGAAGCTCATCGTAATGGAGATTCCAATGTTACACAAAGGGAAATTGATTTAGCATATGGTTTAAGAGATCAACAGGTACGTATAATTTTATTAATCACCCATATGTTTATCAACTGATGATGCAATAATTTTAATATGTTAGACATATTCCTGGTCAAACACCACAAGGCTATGTGCTGCAATGGTCATAAATTTCACATCAAACAGTTGGATGATACGAAGAAAACTTGTGATTCTGGGATAACTGTAGTCTTTGAGGTGACCAATATTTCATGTAGAAACGACATACATCCTCAAGAGTCTCAAAATCGATACTATGGCATTTTGGATGATATACTTGAGTGTGACTTTAATTCCTTCAAATTAGTTTTGTTCGTCGTCAAATGGTATAGGCTACGACTGAATAAAAATGATCCTGATAGAACTGTTATCGAACATGATAATAGATTTACAATGGTTAATCCAAGGTCGTTTGAACGAGTTGGGGATGAGCCCTATGTTCTTCCAAGTCAATGTGAGCAGGTATTTTATTCGGAGGTTCCACATAAACCGGGTTGGTCATTTGTTTTTAGACATGATCCAAGAGGAAGGCCGATAATGTATAATGTGATGGAAGAAGAAGATACCAAAGAAGTAGAAGATGATATAGATGATGATCACGATCGACAGTTAGTCGATGATGTTCCTGACGGAAATGTACACGAAGAAGAAGCTGATGATGATGATGTTGCTACTGCTGACGATCGTGGTGATGGTGATGGTGATGGTGATGGTGACGGTGATGGTGATGACGATGATGATGACAAACACAATGACGATGATGACGATGAAGACGACGACGATGATGATCATGATCATGATCATGATGGTCATGATGATGAGTTGGAAGAAGAAGAAGATCAATGACATGAATTAAAAGTATGAGATGTGATTATTATATTATCTATTTAATATTGATATCTTGATAGAAATTGATTTGACTTATATGGTTACATAAATAATTCATATGTTTTGAATTCTAATGCCATTACTTAATTAATTCATGATGCACCTCTAGCTATGTGATAGATGGTGATTTAAAATACATATGTGATGGATTACATGCTTATGATGATACATGTGACATTTTTTGAACTTTGTGTTTATATGTGGAATGTGGACTACTTATTAGCTATGTGATGGATGGTGATTTATGATACGTATGTGATGGATTACATGTTTATGATGATACATATGTGATTCTTGTGATGCTCAATTACATATATGATGATACATATGTGATGCTTATGATGCTTATGATACTGCAGTATTTATTGTTTATCAAATTACAAATGCAATGCTTATGATGCTCAATTGTTGGTGCAGGAACCTGAACCCCTTTGATGAGGATCTTGCACAGTCTCATGGATCGACAGGTATAAGTCAATACACCTTATAGAAATAATATTTTTTTTTAAATTACAAGAAAAACAAACTTCCTCAATTTTTCAAACCTCAACATTAGCAGCAAATCTAATACAGTTATCAACACTTGAGGCCCCAGTTGAACTTACTCAAATTTTAATCTCAACATCAACTTTATGGCCAACTTCTTCATCAATATTACCCTCATTTGCAAAATATCTCTCTCATTACCAACTAACTCTCTCATTTGATGGTGCATAGGTATCACCAAATAAGTATTTGTCAGATGTGTCTTCCTTGAGCGAGGGAAATGCAGGAATAGAAGAGGAAAGTGAGACATGTAGTAGATCTCAAATAGGGAGATCAACTAGAGGTCAAAAGATTAGAAGAAAATTCAATAAACGCTTGGAATTTTTTCTTGCTCAAGGGGGGTCATGTTCTTATGATGATGAGACCAAAGGCGACATTGAGGTGCCCTTGAGGTACAAACATCTACCGAAACAATGTGTACCCAAGGAACTTCCTCCAATAATCACTGATTTTTGTGTTAATGAGAGGATATATCACATAGAACCTTCGTCGTTACATGGTTTGGGCCTATTTTCCATGGACAGCATAAAGGTCTGTTACAACAAAGTTGTTGAATTGATGGAGTTTATTGGACCTTGTTACAATTATAATGATTGGATGCAAATTGTTCGATATAAAAAAAGTATGCATAGGTATGCACTGTCAGCCAATTATATACAACAAAAAGATAATGATCAAAGTAAACGAGTGGTTGTATACATTGATGGAAGGCCAAAAGCAACAGGGAATATTGCAGGTTTTATAAATAGTACACGACCTGGGTCAACTAATAAGCAACCCAATTGCATATTTGAGGCACGTGAGGGAAATTGTGTGTTTGTATGTGCGATAAAATCAATAAGTGCAGGGGAAGAGCTGCTAATCAATTACAATTTGAATCGTATAGATACAAACAAAGTTACTATCATGGGGGTGGTACGTACTATATATATACCATTTAAGCCAACTTCCAATTAATGAATCCAATAAACCATTGTATTATTAAGTTTTTTTGCTACATCTATTGGTTTCATTTCACTAATGTTTTTATATTTTTTTCTTTGTCACAGGGCCACATGGATCCACCACATAGCATAGATAGGGGTGTAGGTCTCGACACTTCTACGGAGCAGGTAAACCTCATTGTAATTGTACAAATTAGATAGAAGCAAACTGTTAAATTATGAACTTTTCTTGAGTGTTTTGAAGTAATTTTGATAGTGTTAATTATATTCTTGTCACAGACAGATGTTCAGGATAAGGGAAAGGAACCTGCAGTACCTCAGCACCTCCATAGGGATGTGGGGCGCTCGACAGTGTTATGCGTTGATGACATCGCACTTAGCGCAACCCCTATACAATTGGTACAAAAGAATATTAGAAAAATTAGCCAAGAGATTGTTGATTTGGCAACCATAAGCCCTCAGACTGATGAGATAACAGAGAGGGTGCAACTATTATCGCGGATAGTGGAAAACTTGCAAGTAAGCAGTAATGAAAGCTTTAATCATAACAAAAGTTCAATAATGGTTTATATTTTTTTCTCTTTTATGTCATTAACTAAAATATGTATGTGTTGTTTTTACAAAAATTTATAAGGCCTCATCATCCTAGTGGCAATGATCAGGGTATTGCGGGTAGTTCAGGTGATGACCATGTTCTATATATTAAAACCACTCCTTTGGACTTGTGAACTTGCTTTTTTAATGTTTTACATATTTAATGTATTACTCTTCAAGTGCTGACATGGGTCTGAGGTCAACCCCAACTGTATTGCTGACTGCAATGTCGGCAACATGTAGCATGTAGACATCATTTGTTGCACTAGCTCGTGTTGACCCGCCCACTGGTGGTAGAACCCTCTTTTTCTCTCTCTTTCGTTATGTGTTTATTACCCTTGAAGTGTTCTTTCTTGGAGGCATTTCATAGTGGATTCATTTACTGTGGCAGGAGATGCACATGAGGATGAGCTAGAGGCGACTACTGGTGATAACATACCACCATTTCCTAGATCTTCCCATATTGCTAGTACGGGAATGTTGTAGGCCACATTGGTGGTGAGCATCGAAGAATTGATTCCCTTGAAGATACAGAAGGTTCCAGGTACTTTAAAATTATTATTATATATAGTCTAATTGTAATTTACTTACTGGTCACTCATTTTGGACTAATGATCCCATGTTTTTTTTGCAGGAAATGATATTTTTTATAAAAATCTTAATGACATTACATTGTAGATATTTGGGCCCACCATATGTAAAAGGTGGAACATCATACGTGAACTAACCCTTTTCCACTATTTTGATTTCATATCATTGCTAGAATAGTTTTCCTTTTATCCATTTCTTGAACTATATCAAAGGTAGCTTCAGTTTCTTTCTAAATCTAACAGGTTTGTTTTTGCTTTAAAGGTGGAATGACCAAGAAAAAAAGTTAAAAGATGAACTCACAAACTGTATGGTAGGGCTATTTGGAAATGACACATTCGACAAGACTAAGCTCCTGGAAAAAGCTAGCACATATCTAAACTATGTGAGGGACCAATACAAGACACATTTAGAGAAGAACGTAAAGTATGAGCATCCCCCCATGATTCCAGAGAGGGAGTGGAAGGACCTGATTTTGGATGCAAAGGAGAGAATTGAAAGGAAAAAAGGAAATACACCACCAGACGCCAGAAGAAGATATGTGATACTATTAAGAATGTGAATATGTACTAATTATTTATTATATTTATAACATATTTCAAACTTTTCATAGATTGAGTGACATGTCGAAGGCAACCAAGGCAAGACAAGAAAAGCATGGGCAACACAAACTCGGCTCTGGTGGTTATATGAAACTTGCCACACGAATTGTAAGAATCAATAAATTAAGTATCACATCAAAATATTTATAAATTGTAAATAATTTTTTTTTGATCAAACAATACAAGCAAAATTCACAATACTAAGCAAAAATGTAGGGCTCTGAATTCAATAGAGCGCCCACAGAAGATGACAAGAGAATTGGCTACCAGTAAGGCTATATAGCCATGGCTGAGCAGCTACAAGAATTGAGTGGGCAAACACGAGATTCTATTGCATCTGTCACAACAGTAATTAAGCTAAATGAAAATTATTTCAAATTGAATACTTAACCAATAATCTATTTGATGTTGAGTTTCAACATAAAGTGACTATATTTTTTTTAAATAAGCAAGCAATGATAACACTGCACGTGACATTGGAATGCAGCATGATAATCATGGAACAGAACCTATACATGAAGGTCTGGATGTGCATCCTAGTAGTGGAGGTATTCATTTGCTATTCAAATTTTTTTATGTAATTATTAATACAATTAAACATCTTAAATTGAAAATTAGTGTAGTAATTAATGTAACCTTTATTGTTAATATTTTAGAGCATGTAGTCAGTGGTGACCAAGTGGAGCATGATCCAGGTAGACAACATCAGGAACGTGATGTTCCCCAATCAGGTAGAGAGGACCACTGTTATTCCTTTAAACAAATTTAATTGCAATTGGTGTATTGATTAATGTAACGTTTCGTATTTCAACTCTAGAGGATCTAGAGGGTGTTCAGCATGTCGAGGTTGAGGCTAGACAAAATGATGTGGAAGATGATGTGGCCCCATCAGGTAAAGAGTGTAACGGTTGTGTTCTTTAAATTAATGAAATACTTGTAACAATAATAAAAAAATGTTTTGAATTTAACCCAATTCTTTGTTATTGCAGAGGACCCCCCTTTGGTTCAGCATCCTCGTCCTTTGTATAGGACTAGGCATACATCAAGAGCACGAGAAGAGGGCAGAACATCCGAAGATGGGGGAAATGATGAAGAAACTGATGTTCCACTTAGTCTTTTCATAGATTCAAAGAAAAAACAAAGAAAGAAATGATTGTAATCTACCTTATTTGATAATGGCTGATTTTTATGTGTTAATGAAAGTAATTTTGTATTAATGAATGTTCATGAATGATATGTGTTGATGATTATTGATGAATGTTGCATTTTAATGAAAGTTAATGAATTTTATGTGTTAATGAACGTTATGTGATAATGAATGAATGTTATATTTTAATAATGGATGAAAGAATGAATGAATGCTAGATGTTAACAGGGAATTTAGAGTGATGTTAGGGGGGGGAGGGGCCAAATGAGCTTCCACCTTCACGTGGTTGGCCCTGTTAAGTAGATAATATTAAACTATTCTCGAAACAAAGCGAAGCTCAATAAGATAACACACTTTTCAATATTTCATTATGTTGCACAGTTAATCTTATTGAATAATGTATGTATATTGAATCTTAATTGCAGGGTCCAACAGAGCCAACACGAACAACACCATGGTACGACTGCAAAAGTTGTGAATATGCCTCATCATGAATAAAGCTGAATTAGCGTATTCTCTGTAAAATCTCAAATGCTCTATACTTTGGAAGTTTTGAAATTTTTATGATCATATCGGTCCCCTGCCTAAAAGATTTTTTCCTTGATTTGTTTGAGGTACACATTGAGAGATTTTTGTTTTCCTTTTATTTATGCATGTCTTAACCATTCTCCACATTCTTCCCATTCTTATTTAGATTGTTGTATTTTTACATATGTTGGAATCTGTAGTTCCACGTACATGTTTTCTATGTTCTTTGTAACTGTATGAAAAGGTGTAAAATGTGGGTATAGTCCAAAATATTGATTACCAACAAGCTATTGTTGTTTAATAGTTCCAGTGTTTGTATTAATTGAAATAGTTTAACCCTTTTAACATGTTTCATAGCAAACCTACACTTTGTATGCAATCTTATTGTTACAGTCCAATTACTGAGGTGATGTGATTTTCAAAAGTATTCCGACAAAAACAAAATTGGTTTTCATTTATGTATTTTATTAAAATTTTAGAGTTTCCTCATGAACATTTAAACTTAGAAGGATTTAAAAATTCAATATAAGAGTACTGGACATAATTTCTGGAGATAGAACTGAAACTCTCTCCCATGACTTCAGATTGTTTCCATGCTCTCTAGGCTAGTAGCTTTCAGACACAAAACATAGGTCTTCTAAATTTTGTCCCAACATTAATTAGTTCCTTTCTCTTCTTTTTCATCCTTTTGGAAAGAGAATTAGAAATTGTTAGGAATGAACATCTTCCTAGGTGATTTGTTAAAATACAATCGGGAACTCAATCAAATTTTAATTCACTTCGTTTTAAGTTATTATCACAATTCATTGAATTATACTTACAAAAGGCTTATATTTCCAAGGTAAAATATCAATATCTTTCTTGGGTGATATTAGATAGCAGGGTCTCTTGGTTTAGACAAAATCACCCTCTCATTGTATTCAAAGTAGATGCATAGCAAAGCTAGATGCATCAATCGTTAAATCATAAACAAACACAAGCTCAAAAATTGTGTTACCAAGTATGCTTGGAACCTAGCCTGTAACTAACTAGTTCATACTAGATATTGTTTGGGTATGGTATTCAATTCTATTAGAATCTACAAAATAAATATTAACCTATAAATTAATGTAAGTGATAACATTTTTAAAATTGTTAAATATAAATGATAATAAAATCAAAATAGCATAACATATTTGATTTCACAAGAGAGAAAATAAAAAAGTTCACAATATCTTCACTCAACATCCAAGATTTTTAATCCATGAGGATGAAGATGAGGATGAGATGGAAAACCAAAAGACAAGGAATTGTTTATCCAAGTTTCCAAATTTTTGAGGATAAGGAAAAAATCATAATCCTATGAAAGAAGGAGAATGTGCAAGTCATTATCTCAAGTTAAAAGAAATTACTTAAGTAAACTAAACAAACAAATGCAATATCATACTTACGATAAAACATATCCACTTGGTGAATAAAATGGTACATTGGCACACCCCCTTAAGTGCAATTGAGGTAAGAAGAAATGGGTCACAAGGTTAGATATCCATGTAAAATATGAAATAACCCCAAATTATAAAGAGAGTGTACCCTCTCGAAGTAGAGACAAGAAAATCCATAGGACAAAACTCCATCCCAAGTGACATATGTGAAGGATAATATAGACCCACCCCATCCCCTAAAGTTGGTGCCTCCACAAAGAAGAGAGAAAAGCAATGCAAAATGTTGAATGGTGAATGTTGTAGTAGGTTCATTTGCAACAAATGATGCACCTTCCTTTCACAATATGGAAATCTTGAGTTGTCAAATTGTTGAATTCCCATTCAAGTGGAATGTAGAAAGGAATTCAGATGTATGGTTTTTGAAGCGACTCATGTGTCTTGATGTTGATGTTAAGTTGTGATTGTTCCATAGAAGATTCAGGGACTACAATCATTGAAGTGTGATACCTTAATTAATGTGAAATAGAATGTGTCATGTTGCATGATATGGTGGGGATAGAACAAGTGAATTTACAATGGGAGACGATGTAACTCGATGGGCATTGTCATCAATGAGAAGACAAATATTCTCAATTGTTTCAATAATATTAGAAAGGTGAGAGTCCACAAACAGATGTGAAATGTTTAAGTAGGCCTCCCAATAAAGTGGATCTCATAGCCACGAAGAATCCTATATAGAGAATCATTGAGAGCCCTTGAAGAAGAAAATTTGAAATTTGATGAAGCAATACATGATGGAAGAATATATTGCAAGAGGAAATCAAAGTCATTATGGTGTCATCTAGATCTGAAATGTGGTCTACTTTTCAAAAAAGTAAAGATGCTTGATAGGAATGTGTCCTAGTGGGGTGAATCTAGAAGACATATAATCCTATTGCAAAGAATCATGGAAAGTTCTAGAAGAAGCAACTTTTAATTCTAAAGTAGCAACGTGTATAAGAGATGTTCTCATTTGTAGATGGAGTATCAAGAGGAGGATCACTAGTCCATGGACCATGTCATTGTTGTTAAATACCTACGCTTTTGTTCATAGTCACTTGGTGTAGGAATGAATTCAATGAGATAGGGTAGGAGATCCTACATAATGTAATTTTTCACTATCCCTTGTTTCGAGTACAAATGGTTCTCTAGATTTATCTTGACAACAGAATGTCGGAATTTAATACCATAATCCATGATGAAAACTGCCAAAACTGGAAATTTATCTTAGTTTGCAATTACAAAATGCTTTTGTGTAGGCCTCTCGAAGATTAAGTACATCAAATTGAGACTTTATAAATTGAGTGTATGTATTAGCAATCTCCCAAATTGTTCAATGGTCTCCAAACCTTGTCAATTTTTTATTTTTATTTTAACTCAAATATGTGTGGTATAGGCATATCATTGGTTGTGTGATTTTTTTTTTCCTTAAATGCTTCTACGACCAAAAGAGACAAGTTTTAGATGAAAATGGGGTCTTATGGGCCTTTTTGACACAATGGTAGGTTCTTTAGACCTGAAAATGCCCCAACAACTAGTCGATTGCCTTAAGTTACAAACAAATCCTTGTTTGTGAGCATGCTTCTTGATCTCCAATTTTGGTGGAATGAAAGATAATATTGAATTTCTCAAGCCTTTTGGATGCTTCGAAACCACCAAAAAAAAGCTACTTTGATCATTGAAATGTTGTAGTGACTTGGATAAAAAAAGAAAACTAAGTCTAAACTTTAGAAGTTAGTTTTTTCTTGTCAAATTGTTTTCAATTTTCAAATCATCCAAGGATGCAAGAGGAGTATATTTTGTTATGACAAGATAAAAATAAAAACTTAGAATCTTTTGAAACCATTGAAACATGGGGACCCCTTCCCCCCCTCCAAAATCCCTATTTTTTCAGGATGCAATACTTAGGGGAAACATCCCCTTGCCGCACCACTTTGGGACGTCCTAGGGACTCCAAGGAGTCTCTTGACCATCTTGAGGATGCCTATGAGTCTCCCATGGCCCCCAATTAGAAACTCCAATTCTAAACAAAAATGGTGAAATTATTGTGAAAATGTCATCCGTATTAAAGGTTTGGCAATGCCCCCTAACCTTGATGGGGGCTCTGCCCCAAACCCCCCACAAGGGGCACTACCCACTGACCCCAAACCTCTACCCACCATTCTTATTGTTAATGCAATCATTTCCATTTTTTTTATGTTGACTAGTTTAAACACTTAGTATGCCAAAGTTTCATCTGCAATTCTTATACTTATTCTTAGTTTGTTCCCAAAGTTCCAAAACTCTACCACCATTGTCAATGTTCAAATTTCAATGCAATCATTGACATATTTTTAATGTTTATTGTAAAATTTACATAGTGGGGCAAAGTTTTATTTATGGTTGTTATACTTATTCTATACACATCCTTTTATAATTAACTTTTTAAGTTGTTAATATATTTGCATCCCACCCCGCCCCCTTCGTCATCCCCCTGTCATCCCCAAACTTAAGCCCTTGGTATGTTAAGATATGAAAGCTCACAATAGTTTCATTTGATATGTTAATCAAGGAAAAACCTACAATATATAGCTTCCAAGATTCCAAATCCATGAGGATCATGAACAGGTAGAAAACCAAAAAAAGAAATTGCTTATCCAAGTTTCCAAATTTGTGACAAGGAAAAAGTAGAATCTCAATCAAAGAAGGAGAATGTGCAACTCATTATCTTATTCTACCTAAGTAAAAATGTTGCCTAATTAAGCTTTTTAATAGTGGAATATCACACTTAGGATAAAACATATCCAAGGTAAATAAAATATTACATTGATAGGCTTCTTTGGTTGCTCTAAAAGTGGTGCCTTATGAATTATGTTCTTGGATACTAAAGTTTCCAAATTCTGGGAACTCTTGATAGCTTCTTGTAGAGATTTTGATTCGAAGGCTTTAACCAAACCTTTCAATGGTTTCTGTTGATGTGTTTTTTATGCACTATGCAACACAAAATAAAATACTAAGTATTATATCCTCTCTTGAACAAAATCCTCCCAAGTGCTAAACTATGTGATCAAATGGGATGACTCCAAGATTCCAATAGTCAAGCCTTGACTTTATATTGCAGATAGACTCAATGATTGTGATGTGATATCTGCTGGAATCACAAGGGGGACTTACATTGCTTGGGTCAAGACCTATCCATTCTCATGTTTCATGATTGATTTACACTCCATGATTTAGGTCATCCTTGAGCAACATCTCAACTTAGCCAAATTTTGTTTTTTGTACCCTAATTCTTTAATTTTGACCCCTTACTAGCATTGCCTTAGGTTTTATTGGAATTCTTGCTTCTCTAGCATGGGCACATTTCTAGGGTTCATTCGCACAAATTGCTCTTGATGAGCAAGCTAGTATCATGACCATGACTTAAACAAAATTTTAACTTAGTCAAATTATCTCCTCCAAACTTCTATGAGTTCATCGCCTTCATTCTTCATCATTTGGATGTCTTTTGTCATTGGAAGGTAATTCTTGACCACCATACCTCAATCTTGACCTATGCTACCATAAAACCCTAGAACCTAGTCATGTTTACAATTGAGATCTTGGTGACTTGATCACTTAATACAGCTTAATCATGCAGGTCTCATCTAACTCCGACTCCAACACTTAAGCAAATCAACCCTAGCAACCAAGTACTTTGGGAAATATCTTGCAACTTGACAACATGGGTAATGATGGAGGAATGGAAGGTGAGACCTATAGAGGTGAGAGAGAGAGAGAGAGGGTGAGAGGAAGAGATAATGACCTGGAGAGGGTAGAGAAAGAGAAGTAGAGAGGGAGAGAAGAAGAGAGGGATGGAGAAAGAGACCTAGAGAGGGGAGAGAGAAGAGAGATAGTAGAGAGGGATAGAGAAGAGAGATAGAAGAGAGATACCAATGTCAATCTTTTTCTATAAATTTATTTTTTCTAAAAAATCGGCCTACCGTCGGAATTCCGACACCAAAGGGTAAAATTCTGACAGAGAAGTGTCGTCGGATGCACAGCATCCTCGTCGAAACTCTCCTAGAGGCCAGGTAGGCAAAGACGGTCTCTAGGAGAGTTTCGACGAGGATGTTGTGCACCTGACGACACTCCTCTGTCGGAATTTTACCCTTTGGTGTCGTAATTCCGATGATAGGCTGAGATCGCGACGGTATTCTTTCGGGGTATGAGCATCCATGGCGGCCATCGGAAAGGTTGGAGGTGATGTTAGAATTGCGATGACCACAAGGATAGTCGGAACTTCTGACACAAAGTTTTCGACGACTTTTTTTGTTGGTAGTACGACAAAATTTTATCAGAATTCTGACGATTTGATGTCGAAATTTTGACCCAAATGTACTAGTGGGCCCATACAGTAATCTGAATGCAGAGGACATTAGGATTTATATTCATGTGAACCTTGAGGAGTTAGGAAGCTCACATTGTTTGAATATTTATACTAATCAGTTGATGGATAAGGATTTCAAGATCAAACACAAATTCATGTTGGAGGGAAAGAGTTTTGTGCAATTTGTAAAATTCCCACTACTCGATGAACACGACTGGGTCCAGTATGTGCTCAATAGGATGCAGGATGAGTTTATGTGGTTGAACAATTCATTGAAAATCACCAAAAGCACAATTAGGGTTGTAACAGGGTTATGCTCAACCAGTGACTTGCCCACATTGAAATTTGTAAAGAACCATATTATAACCAATGCAAACAGCTCAAAGTTTGATAGAAGGGCAATGACTATTAATGAAAGTCTTAAGGATGATGTAAGATTTTCTTTGATGGTCATAGGATACAAGATTTATAGTTCCAATCAGGATAATTCAGTATCCGATACAAACATATATCCAACATATGAGATGATCCAGGAAAACAAGAAGTATGATGTTTGTAAATTGCTCTAGAGTGAGCTGATGAAGAATTTGGCAAAAATCAAGAAGGACAAGAAGCATACATTCAAATATGGTACTTTGATTCTATGCTTCTTTCTTTATTTCATGAATGAGGTTCTAGGAGTAGGTAAAGTACAATGGACATATTGCATACCAATAGTTGTCCAAATAAGAGAATAGTTATACAAAAATATTTAGAGTGTAATGCTGAATATTTTAAAAACATATAGAGTGTAATGCATATTAGGGAGATGATATCTAATTTTATAGTTGAGAAATATAAGGACACTATTTGGTTCATAGTTGATACAGACCAATGCCTAATGGAAGTAGTTGAGCCTAGAACTATTTGGATCATGCCCATGGGGTATGAGATTGAGGAGAAAATTCTTGAGTTAAATTCTCAACATCTCTTGACAAAACTAGTAGATTCATCTAAAGGAAGTTTCATTACATTTGTTGAGAAGGACTTGTAGTTACATTCCAAATTCAAGAAGCTATAAATTTAGAAGGTGAGGAAGCACATTGAAGAATATGCTGAAAGTATTGGGATTGCCAAGGAAGTGTTCTTGGAAGCAAGAAAAAGGACTCAACAAGAAGCCTAAGGAAATCCATTGAAGGTTGAATCAATTGGTCCGGAAGCCTTTGCTCCCAAGCCTAAGAAGACTAGAAGTACTGCTCCCTCCTCTGGTTCTGTCAAATCTCCAGCCAAGCCATTCCATAAAGGAAAAAATAGGAAGAAAGAGAATAGAAAAAGAGTTTATGTAAGTGTGAAGGATGATGAGGAGACAAAGTTTGATGAAGAGGTGAAGAAAATGAAGATTGAGGGCACCAAAGCCACAAAAATTTATAAGGACAAGCCCTGTGGTAAAGGGAAGGCCAGTAAGAAGGTGAAAATAGATTCTGATAAGCTAGGTATGTTAGTCCAAGAGGTTGAAGAAGCCTTAACAGTGCAAGGTAATCTAAATCCTATTTTTGATTTTTATGAAGATTTTGATGATGCCAAGAAAAGAACTCTTAAGGAAGCCATAATTAAATATTTGAACATTTTCAGGTAGGGCAATTATAGAAATAATGAAATTCCAAAAAAATTGTATGATATCTTGGAAATGAGAAGAAATAAGTTGCTAAAGAAGAAGATAAAAGGCTAAATGGATATGTACTAGTTAATATATGTTAGGTAATAGAAGTAGATGAGATTAACATAATACTCGAAGAAGCTGAAAACAATTTTAGGAGCAAAACAACAAATTAATAAGATTATGATTGGGCAAGTAGATGTAGTAATAAAGGATACTAAGGCAATCCTGAAACCAATTTTGGAGAGGAATCAATATGATATTGTATCATCCATTCCGAAGTGCAAAAGATCAACCAAAAAGTGATTAAGCTGAAGTGAACAATCCCTCTATTCTAGAAAAGGTAGATGTAGATTAAAAAAAGGGAGATCAGTTGAATAAGGATGAAGAGGAAACAAGTAAAGTTAATGAGGGTGAGGATACTCAAAATCCTCTAGATCAACCAATGGACTCAATGCCATCTATGGAAACACAAGCTCTAATTGATTATGTAGGTCTGAAAGAGGTTAAGGTAGAGATTGGCATTGAGGATAAAAATATTGAAGCAAGAGACACTATAGAGGATGTAAAAGATTTTATTGAGAAGGACAAGAAGACTTTTGATGATCAAGCATTATCCCAAGAGCCAATCAACTTGGATACTCTCTTTCCTATACAAAAATTGAAGTTAGAAATTTTTTCTCAAGCTAAGGCTTGAGAGAAAATTTTAACTTCATATATTGAAGATAGTGAGCTGCTTAATATTGTATTTAGTGTCCTACAAAATATTATGCCTACTTATGATAATGATACTTCATATTCTCCATTCGGACAACTAAAGAACCTAATTAACTCTATAAGTACTCATTTTGAATCATTAGAGAAGTCAATAGAGGTTAAGGTCCAGAATGAGTTTAATGCCAAGAGACTGAGTGAGATGCAAAGGATGATTGTTAATGATAGAAGCTTGTTAGGCACATGTGTGAAAGGTATCCAAGATGGCTTATCAGAAGGTGGAAATTTCTACAAGTCTTGTTTATCATTTTCTAAGTTTATTACAAATATTGAGAAGAAAATTATGGAGAATGAGAAGCTACTGGTAGGTATATCTCAGTCATTTGATACTCTATCAATCTTGGTGGCTAGTCAAGAATCTCATGTTATATCATTGCTTGACAAGATCAAGAATTGAGCCATGAAAAGAAGAAGATTATTGGCAGAGATGGTGAGATCTGAAGCTTCATTAATCCCAAGTTAGACACCATGCTCAGTGCATTAAGGGAAGCTTAGGATGTTATTGCCACAACTGATCATGTACATCTCTAGTCAACAGAAATGCAAGCATATCTCTTCAATGACCTAATCTTAGTTTTGGGGTGCCTTAAGAAAGGATGGGATAGTCACTTGAGTTCATTGAAAAACACCTTTTTCAAATATTTTTAAGTTCATGTAAAGGCTTGTGTGTACATATGTATATAGATTTTTGGTCTGAATTTTGGTATTTGGATCCCTACCTTTGTCATTGATGTCAAAGGGGTAGTGTAGGGAAGTGAAAAATGTTGTATTCATCTTAGGGGGAGTTCTATAATTTTGATATTGTGAGTTTTGTAGTGTATATAGGTTGGTATTGATTCTGATACTTAGTCATTTTTTACTAAGTGTTGCCATCTATACCGGAAGTCAGATTGCAAATTTGGTCAACTCCAGTACACTAGAACAAAACAATGGACGGAGTTATGTATATTGATTGATATTTCATTTCAATTGAATATTTTGTCTTGCGGAGCTAAAGGAATATAGTTGGATGTTTGAAGTACCTTATTCCATGATTTTAGCCTCTATTGATTATTGTCGTATGAGTTAGAAGATCTGGTATATCAATTTTTGGGTTGAACAGTGTAGTCTGACCGACCTGTGTGAGTTATTATTGTGCGGATCTATTAGAGCCATTTTGGTGACTAGTTTTGTGATCGAGGATGTTTAGCCAACTTGTGGGAAGCATGTGGATAATTATTTTTGGTCGGAGTAAGTATTTAAGAATGGATTCAGTCGACAATACATACACACACTAGTACATTTGGGCCTAATTTCCAATGGCTAATTGTCGGACTTGCGACGACACCACATCGGACTTCCGACCAATTTTACCATCAAAAACTCATCACCGGGCTTCCCAACGATGCCATTTGCATTGGTCGTCCGATGATGTTATGAACTCCTCTGACGGGGGCTATATTTTCTTCCCTGGCCACAAAGTTTGGCGGATTATGGTTGGAATTCCAATAGATGCTATGTTTGCTCGTCGACGACTGCCCGACATGGAATTGACGTCGGATCTACAGCATCCATGTTGGATGTTTCATTAGTTGTCGTTAGAATTCCGACGACGAGAGATGATGTGGGTCAAACGGATTTGTCATCGGTGCATGAAAGCATTGAACGAGTTCTACTTTTAAAAATTACATAAAACATTTATTATTTATTTGATTCAGTGTTATTTGCAAAAATGGATTATCAATGATGTTTCCTTTCTCCAAGAATTGTCTAGGATCTTTCCGTCAGATAATATGTAAAATCAAATGACTAAATCTTTTATTTACAAATGCTTATTTTATTTAATTATTATCTTAGCATGAATTAAAATTTATATCTGTACGGAAGCAGAACATACAAGCTGAAGATTCATATGCAAGCAAATTTTGTAAAAGAAAGCAAGCAAACATTATCTTGAATTACATGGAAACAAGCTCATCAGTTGCCTAGAAGAGAGCAATTGGAGAAAAGCAGAGGAAAGTGTTAAAGGGTGATAAATACATAGAGAGTATGCAATACAAATAAAAAATGTTTGGAGTGTATGATGTGACATCTCTAATTTATGTCCGAAGGAACTAACTGGTTTTGGATTTCCTAGGAAACCTATTGGACCACGCTTGGAGGAAATCAATGTCTTCATGCAAGGAGCACCTTTTTTCTATTATGAGAATGATGCTTTTGCACCGAAGGATATTTGGAAGTCAATATCCAAAAATTTCTAGAGTGTGGAACCAGAGTTGGTGGACTCGAAGTAATTTTCAGCTTTCAAAAGACCAAGAGGTTATGTACAGAATCTCCCAATAGAAGGGTGATTTCAAGAATTACCTCTCTCCCCCATGACTATTCAAGAAGCACTTCCTCAGATAAAGGACTATTGGCCTCCATGGGATCAAAGAAAAAAATTGAGGCATAGACTCTAGACGATGTGGTGGTGTCCTTCGGGAAGAACTCTGCACTATAATTGAAAATTCATGAGGGAAACTACAAGATAGTGAAGAGAAATACATTCTTGAAAAGTGGGAAGAATGGATCTTGGTTTGGGTGGGGCCAAGTCAGGTGGCTCCTCTAGATGTTAACGAGATAGAAATCATATTAGGATTTGAAAAAGATCACACTCGTGGAACTTCGTGTGTGACTGATCGATTGCGTTGTTTGGGTAATGCATTCCAAATAGATACAGTTGCATACCATTTATCTGTCTTGATTAAAGCCTTTTATCCTGATGGCATTAAATTAAAGCACTTTCTCTTCTATCTAGTATTGGTGGAGAAGAGGTCGATGCAAAGAAACCTCTTTGCCACCAATACCAGATAGAAGAGAAAGAACTTTAATTTAATGCCATCAGGATAAAAGTCTTTAATCAAGATAGATAAATGGTATGCAACTGTATCTATTTGGAATGCATTACCCAAATAGTCCAATCGATCAGTCGCACATGAAGTTCCACGAGTGTGATCTTTTTCAAATCCTAATATGATTTATATCTCGTCAACCTCTAGAGGAGCCACCTGACTTGGCCCCACCCAAACCAAGATCCATTCTTCCCAATTTTCAAGAATGTATTTCTCTTCACTATCTTGCAATTTCCCTCATCAATTTTCAATTATAGTGTAGAGTTCTTCACGAAGGACACCACCACATCGTCTAGAGTCTATGCTTCAATTTGATTCTTTGATCCCATGGAGGCCAATAGTCCTTTGTCTAAGGAAGTGCTTCCTGAATAGTCATGGGGGGGAGAGGTAATGCTTGAAATCACCCTTCTATTGGGAGATTATGTACATAACCTCTTGGTCTTCCGAAAGCTGAAAATTACTTTGAGTCTGCCAACTCTAGTTCCACACTATAGAAATTTTTGGATATTGCCTTCCAAATATCCTTCGGTGCAAAAGCATCATTCTCATAATAGAAAAAAGGTTATCCTTGCATGAACACATTGATTTCCTCCAAGCGTGGCACAATAGGTTTCGCAGGAACTCCAAAACCAGTTAGTCCCTCCGGACATAAATTAGAGACATCAGATCACACACTCTAGACATTGTTTGTTTGTATTGCATACTCTCTATGTATTTGTCACCCTTTAACACTTTCCTCTACTTTTCTCCAATTGCTCTCTTCTAGGCAGTTGATGAGCTTGTTTCCATGTCATTCAAGATAATGCCTGCTTGCTTTCTTTTACGAAATTTGCTTGCACATGACTCTTCAGCTTGTATGTTCTGCTTCCATATAGATAAATTTTAATTCATGCACAAATAATAATTAAATAAAATAAGCATTTGTAAAGAAAAGATTTAGTCATTCGATGTTACATATTATCTGATGGAAAGATCCTAGACAATTCTTGGAGAAAGGAAACATCATTGATAAACTTTTTTGCAAATAACACTTAATCAAATAAATTAAAAATGTTTCATGTAATTTTTAAAAGTAGAACTCATTCAATGCTTTCATGCACCAATGGCAAAGCCGTCTGACCCACACCATTATCCATAATAGAACAAATCAATATAAGAGGCTATTATAAATAATATATACAAAAATATGAAAGAACATTAAATTACCATTACAAACCCATAAATAGTGAAAATAGATATAAATTTGTAAATGTCTCCCTACAAACACCACAACCATAACCAAAACAAAAAAAATTATTACCCGCAAAAACTAAGTAGCTAGTGAGTTGCAAGTCTACAACATCTCTCAGATGATCAAACCGTTTCTTAATTTTGTTCTTCTGATTAGTCAATGGATTTAGTTGCATGTACAATTTTTCTATTTGAAGCCTTTCGTTTCCCTATATTTGAGACTTAATAAAATTCTTGTGAGTAGAATGGTGAAGTTTATCACCCAAATAAATCATATGCAAGGGAGACAATCACTTAAGATCCATCTGATCTTGAGACATTGATGCCCACTTTAGCATGTCGCATCCTAAATTGACAAGACTCGTGATTGGGACCTAAAATATGACCCCTCATTTCTTGCCTCATGTGTGAGAAAAAATTCAAACACTTTATGTATGATGAGGTATAAAAGGAAGCCTACCTTGTCATTTGAAGGGGTCTACCTATAATTCAAGTGATCTCTTAACTATAAAATCAATTAAATTCCAAGTGAACAAGCAATCAAGCATTCATCAAGCATTGAAGGAGAATTCAAGTTAAAGCACATCATTCATGATCAACAGTCTGCATGACATCCTAAAACCTTGTGTGAGGATTCAAGAAAGATTCATCAAGGTATCATGTTCAATTTTAAGCATTTTTAGATTAGATCTAAAGGGATCATTTTAAAGAGGGAGGAAGATATCTTTTCGTATAGATGTCTACCTCCAAAAATAGAGGAGATATTTAATAAAGATATCATATTTTAAATTAAGAAATTGGTAGGAGATTAAGAATACAAACCTTCCATATTGCACACTTCAAGGTATATTGAAACCTATTTGACCTAGGAAATCCCCCATCAACAAACCTATTTTCGTCATTTTGTGTGTAGGAAATTGATTCAAGAGTTATGTGTGAAGAATTTGGCAAAGTAAATGATGACAATCAAACTCAAATTTTATCTGTCTTGAAAGTCTTTTATCCTGATGGCATTAAATTAAATGTTCTTTCTCTATTTTCTGGTGATCTCTAGAGCAGAGGTTGCTTTGCATCAACTTGGGATACATTTAACTTGTGTTGTATCTGTGGAAATATGTATCATATGCCGATGCAATGCAACCTCTGCTCCACCAATACCAGATAGAAGAAAAAGTACTTTAATTTAATGCCATCATGATAAAATGCTTTCCAGACATATATTAGGTATAAAAGGATGCCTACCTTGTTATTTAAAGGGTTCTACCTACAATTCAAGTGATCTCTTAATTATAAAATCAATTCAATTCCAAGTGAAAAAGCAATCAAGCATTGAAGGAGAATTCAAGTTGGTGCAGGTGCATTTGGAAGACCAAAGGACTCAATGAAGCCATTAAAGACTTTTGAAGGTCTTAGGAGTGAAGAGCCAATCAATTATGATGTCTTAAGGTCCATTATGGCCTTTAATGATGAAAATTGTAATAAGTTTGTAATTTGTCCTAAAGGGCCTGGTAAGGACCTTAGGACCAACAAAAATATGTAATAGGAATTTATGGCTTAGGGAGTCTACAAGAGTTTAGGCAAGTTCAATAAATCATTTCATGACCTTGTGTGTCAGTAATTAAGATTTTTTGATCAAATGGTTGATGTAATGCTTTGTAAGGAAGAGAATGCTGGTGTATGGACTAGCACAAGCAATAACAATATTTTTTTGTTTTCTTAAAAAAATTTGGTGTTTTGGCTTATGGTAACTTTGTCTTGAGTTTGTATTCGAATTCCTAATGCATTGAAGAGACCTTGAACATCTTATTTGTAGGGAAGATGCATTGATAATCCATTTGTCTTAGACTTTAGACTAGTTGCATTGACTATTCTAACAAGTTTGTGCAATTTGGCATTTGATTTGGTTGATTTACAATGAGAATGATCATTCCATGCATGTAAAAGGCCTAATATTCATGGGATGGCACTCCTCTAACATGTACAATAAATTACTAACAAGTTGATGTGTAGATTGGGTAGAGAACCGAGGTGAGCACCAAAACAGCGAATGTAAGAGTGGAGAAATTTCTTGCTAAAGAGCAGCAGTAGCAAATCCGCCTTAAGGAGGGGCACATTTTATGATTGACAATGTTTAGACATTTCAAATGAAAGGTGAATCCATCATCATTTGGATGGTCTAGTGTTTGGAAGAGGGGTATATGAGAAACCCTACTTTTAAGGGTTTATGAGAGGCTAAATAAGGGATTTTGCATCTAAGAAGGTTAAAACTTGTAAATAATTGCATTTCCCTAGTTTTGAATCATATAATTTCCAAAGCAACCTTTTGATAGTAGATTTTGTGTACCATCCTAATCCAAAAAGCATCCATTTTGTCTACATCTGATAGTCATTGCTAAAATCAGTTTAAAGTGTATTCATTTAGGGACCTTTCATAAAATATTCTCAACTTACACATCATACAAGGATCTTAAAATATTCATTGTTTATAATGATAAGAATTTGGTTGTTCCATACACCCTCCTTTACTATTTTAAAAATATCATCGACCAAAATATTGTGCAGTAGTAGTATGGAGTGTATTTCATCTATTTTATGCCCAAATATTTAATCATACCACTTTCTTTTCAAAGGCGACTGATCGATTGCATTGTTTGGGTAATGCATTCCAAATAGATACAGTTGCATGCCATTTATCTATCTTGAAAGCCTTTATCATGATGGCATTAAATTAAAGTTCTTTCTCTATTTTCTGGTGATCTCTGGAGCAGAGGTTGCTTTGCATCGACCTAGGATACATTTAACTTGTGTTGTATCTACGGAAATATGTATCCTAGGTCGATGAAATGCAACCTCTGCTCCACCAATACCAGATAGAAGAGAAAGTACTTTAATTTAAAGACGTTAGGATAAAATGCTTTCAAGACATATATTAGGTATAAAAGGAAGCCTACCCTGTCATTTGAAGGGGATTACCTACAATTCAAGTGATCTCTTAATTATAAAATGAATTCAATTCCAAGTGAATAAGAAATCAAGCATTCATCAAGAATTGAAGGAGAAATCAAGTTAAAGCACACCATTCTGCATGACATCCTAAAACCTTGTGTGAGGATTCAAGAAAGATTCATCAAGGTATCATGTTCAATTTTAAGCATTTTTAGATTAGATCTAAAGGGATCATTTTAAAGAGGGAGGAAGAGATCTTTTCGTAAAGATGTCTACCTCCAAAAATAGAGGAGATATTTAAAAACCCATTGAGTAGGGTCTGGCCCATAAGCCACAATAGAAGACTGCCAACATGGTGCAAAGAGAGCGACGACACATCCCCACCCAACCTTGTGATTAGAGGTGAAAAACAAACCCACTGACCAAATAACCTAGCATGCAGTAGCAAGAATGAACAAAGAAATTTTTATTTGTAGAAAGCAAAAAACATCTAACCCAGGATATTTCTATCAAGTATCCCGCATGGAATATTTCCTGACGAGATCAATAAGACCTCGAACACCTAGCGGTTCTCCTTCAGAAGTAGCCAACTGATATGCCCCAGACCCAAATACAGCGGTGATAACATATAGACCCAGCCAGTTTGATTCAAACATTCCTTGATGTTCTCGATTTGGTTGGTTATGAGGATTCTCTCGAAGAACAAGATCACCTACCTCAAATGTACGAGGTCAAACTCAGTGATTGTAGCTTCTGCTCATGTGTTGTTGATAAGCCCTGAGGTGATTGTATGCAGCTTGTCATTTCTCATCAAGTGGTTCTAAGTTTTGGAGATGGGATACTCTATATGCTTCATCATCGATGAGATTGTGCAAGGAAACCCATAGAGATGGTATCTCAACCTTGATAGGTAAGATAGCTTCTGCGCCATATACTAGTGAGTAGGGAGTTGCACCTATAGGGGTTCGAGTGCTAGTTCGATATGCCCATAGTGCTAGATTCAATTGAACATGCCAATCATGGCCAACATCATTGACTGTCTTCTTTAGGATTCTCAATATGTTCTTGTTTGATGCTTCATCCTGACCATTGCCTTGTGGATAATAGGGAGTGGAAAAGCGGTGTTGGATGTGAAATTTCTCACAGAGTTCACAGACATCCTAATTTTTGAAAGGAAGCCTGTTGTTTGTGATGATAGACATGGGTACACCATATCGGCAAATGATGTAATTGAGGATGAATGAGGTGATCTACTTGTCGGTGACTTGGGTAAGTGGAATAGCTTTGATCCACTTTGTGAAGTATTCGGTGGTACTAATAATGAATTTGTGGTCGTTGGATGAAGAGGGATGGATTTTACCCACAAGGTCAAGTCCCCATTGACAAAAGGGCCATGGTGTTGTGATTGGTTGCATTTCTTGTGCTAGTGCATGTATCAGGTCGCCATGAACTTGGCATTTCTTCCACTTTTTGACAAAGTAGTATGAGTATTTTTCCATGGATGGCCAATAGTATCCAGCTCATATGATCTTCTTGGCTAGTGATGGGCCACTTGCATGAGTTCCACAAATTCCTTCATGTACCTCTTCCAAGGCCTTTGTTATCTCATCCTATTCCAAACATTTAAGGAGAGTACCATCAAGACTACGTCAGTATAGGGTTTCAGCAATAATGGTATATCGAGCGGTTTGGCAAATTCATAACTTCTCCCTCCAAAGCATCCCCTATGGCCTCTATTATCTTTTCCTCTACCCCAACCCCTATTGTTTCTTGAGTTGTGGCTTCTTTTCATTTTTTCCTCCACCTTGAGGGAAAGTTGATAGGTTTTATGGACTATTTTTGGGCTCATTAAACTGATTTCTTCTTGGATGTTCCACCATAGACCATTTAGGTACCTAGAAACCTTGAGACTCTCTTCTTCCACCGCATGAGATCTAAGGCTAAGTTTGTGAAACTCCTTCGTATAGATACTGACATCAAGGTCTTTTTGCATTAAGTTTTGTATCTTCCTATGAATTTTCACTTCATAGTCATCAGGGAGATAAAATTCTTTGATTTTGACTAACATCCCTTTACAAGAAGAGATGGGTTCTTTTCCCATTTTCTTCCTTTCATCTTGCACAAATTTCCACCATGTGAGAGCATCTCCTCTCATCCTTGACTTGGCTACTTTGACTCTCTGGGCTTAAGTTATTCCTTCACATTCAAAATGGTTCTCCATGCCTTCTATCCACTCTAAGACTACTTTTGCCTCCATCTTACTAGTGAACAATGGCAATCCTTCCAGTGATTTGTCACTCAAGGCCTTCAATGCCTTTAGGAAAGGTTCTTGTTCTAGGATAGGATCATGTTTAGGTATCTTTTCTATCTCTTACACTTATTTACCCTTCCCGTCTGCTCCTTCCACCTTTACCAACACTTCATCTGCCTTGGTTTCTACCTCTCCAAGCTTACTCTCCAATTCTAGCAACTTCTCCTTCAGAAGTCTATTCTCTTCCTCCTGAACATCCACTTTCTTTGCTAAATTTGCTTTGGTCACCATGTTGTTATCTCCTATAGATTCCACTGAGGACATCTACTCACCTAGCCCAAATCTTATAGGCTCTAATACCAATTTTATGGGGTTCACCTACCTGGTGTTGCTCATTTCCACCAACTCACCAGGCCTAGTTGCTCTCTAGACCCCCAAGTCCTTCTCATTTTCTTCTAGGGCTTGATTCTTTAACTTTATAACGTATTTTCTTCAAGTGTTTTGGCTAGGAATCCTACCAATTCACAGTGATTCCCATGTGCTTAATTATGGCTTCTTGGCTTCAAGTTGTCAAATTCATCTCCTACCATTGTGAGCTGATACAGAGGTGTGGAGGTGTCTTCTTTCATGTTTTTAATTCATTTAGGGTCCATTTGAGTCTTACAATCTTTAGGTTTCTTACCGATTCCAAAGTCTTGCCTAGAAAAGGGCTACAAGGAATTAGCCTAATTAGGCCTCCTAAAGCCGGTTTTCTAGGGCTTGACTGAAAATGATCCAAAAGACCCCCTAACAATTTTTCATTTCCTTTAATTATCCACCTATCCTCAATATATTTTTGTGGTTTTGGCTTCTCAACTCACCATTCAATGTGCTAACCCCAAAATGAGGGTTTTGAAGGGTTTTTTAGGCCTCTAGCCGGTAGTGAATGGTCAAGTTGGGGTTTGAGTATTAAATGACCTTTTCAAAGCTCCTTTGCATTGGATATTCTTTCCCAACTCCTTGGACCCCTCCAAAATCTTGGAAAGTGATTTGGCATTCACCTTTGCACTTGGCACTTCATTTTCACCTTATTTCCTCTAGCTCGGTTGCTCCTGGACTCGCCTAGAACAAGGTGACAGTCATGCCAAAACTCCTCTCTAGCATCTGCCCCTACACATGTACATTTTACAGGTGGTTTCCATCCATTTCCCAACAATCTGTGATGGCATCACATGTGGAACTCATGGGGAAACCATATTTACAAAAAAACTGTTATACAAGCCAAAACTAGTTTTTTGCAAACTAAAGAAAGAAAACACTAATGAATAGTATCCACAAATATTCAAGTGGAAAAAATAGTACTATAACACTCAAGATAAACTCAATCCATTTCTAGATCAATGGATTCAATCCATTTTCAATTCCAAAAAGAGTAAAATCAAGCCAAAATGCTGCCAACTAGTCTGAAAATGAGTAGTTTCAGATTGTTGAACTTACATGACACATTCTCCAACCTTGGTTACTATGAAAGAGATGGTGCTTATAGATTTACCACATGTGGAGTCATCCTAGGGTGTTGTACAATCCCTAGCTCCATCGCTTAACCAATTCAGGACAAAAGTTGTCATGACAACTTTTTACATCTTTGCACTTTTGCACTTTTTGATCTTTTCAACCTAGAAGAATTATTCTAAGTCATCACACATGACTTTTTAAACTTTCCTAAGACTAATTTAACCCTCCCTAATTCCTATACTAGTTTTTGACCTTTTTGACCATCAAGAAGGTCATTTACCTACTCAAATCCACTATTTACACAAAAATGCAAACCTAAGAAGAATGAACTCAACCTAGGCCTTGATAACTCAATGATGAATGAATAGTACTAAACCAGTACTGAGAGGGGGGGTGAATCAGTACAGACAAAATACAGACCTAAACTGGTTCAGCAGCAATTACTCTAAATGACTAGCAAACAGTGACACTGGTTTGAAACAGAGTGCAACCGGTAAAACTTAGAACAACTAAAACAATCATAAACCAGTTACTCACTGAGTTTTCCACTCAACTCAAAACTACACTACCATTTCACCCTTATGCATGAACAGGTAATCTATCATCATATCTTCACAATAGCTAGTTTAATATGTTTTATTGACAGGCATAAAACACAGAACCATCAAATGCTTAACAAGCAATAACAAAGCATCACATATGACACACATATTTTTCACGTGGAAACCCAACTGGGAAAAACCACAGTGGGGATGAATACCCACAAGCTTGTTGTTGAACTCTTTGGAAGTCCACTCTTTTAGAAGCCTTGTCCGGTTAAAGACATTACAAAAGGTTCTGCTAGGAACCGATCCTGTTAGAGATCACCCGGTTAAGGGATGGCTACAATACCCGGTTAAGGGTTAAACCCTGTTAAGGGTACCTTGTTAGAGGATTTCAAGAACTCAATAGCTAAAGGATTTCCAGAGCTCTCTAGCTTTCCAGATCTCAATAACTTTGAGTTACCTTGTTAAGGGATTTATAGCAAGCCGGTTAAGGCTACCTTGCTAGGGGATTTTCCAACTGTTGAGGTGGTTAGAGATCAACAGGTATTACAATGATCTGGTAATAGCACTCAATGCCAATGGAGATCCACTTAAGCTCCTCTTCACCTTCTGCACTTACACTCTGCAGGTATCACTTCTCTCCTCTGGTCTGGCAAGGATCTCGTATCCCTTCTCTTGGATACTCACACACAACTTTTGCCAACAACCTCTGAAAGAATCACAACATCGACCTTATAGGACACCAGACAGGTCAGTAGCATAAACCCTAAACCCTAGATCTGTTAGGTTAAGGAATTCAAACAATTCAATCCTGATTATTGATCATATTGTATTAAATGCAACAGATCTTGAATAAATCTCAAGACATTCTCCATCATTCATTATCCACCGATTTCATGGCAGTTGATAATCCATCACGTGTTTTCACCATTTAAAAACTTCACACATTCCTGAAGTAGATAGCGATAGTCTTCTTCATGCAAGATCCTTCACGCACACAAGGCTGATGTGGCAACACGGTCTGTTCTTTTTTATACTACTTACTCATTACACAAAGATCACTCATTGAGCCATACAGACTTGAACAACTTCAACCAGAAACCCTGAAGTTGAGACTACCAACTGGTAGTCATACAATGCTTCCATGTGCCAGTTCCCATTACCATATGCCGGTTCACCTTGAACAAGCACACCGCTTCACTTTGGAACAAATGCCAGTTCATAGAGTTATACCGGTTCTCACATATGCCAGTTCATACCTCTTCAACATATTGACATCATTGACAACATACAATGTCATTATGTCCATATACCAGTTCACATAATGCCAACAATCTCCCCCTTTGGCATTGATGGCAATATACAAAGATATCTCTCCACTTTGCATCTCCACTTTACATCTTCTCCCCCTTTGACAACAATGCCAAAGTGGAGGCACAGGCTTCTTGGTTCCATTATGCTGCTCCCCCTGAGGAGTAGCATCCTTCAACACATCAATCCTGAAGAAAGATTTGACTATGCAATACATGACTGATGTGGAGAATATACCTTTAGTTCACCTCTTGAAGGGGTAGTACCCCTAATTCACCTCTTAAGTGTGTAAATGTAGTCTTTGGAAGAGGCTTGGTGAATATGTCTGCTAACTTCTCCTTACTGGACACATGCTCCAATGCACTCTCTTTGTTCTGAACCTTTTCCCTTAAGAAATGATACTTAAGCTCAAAGTGCTTGGTTCTAGAATGTAAAACTGGATTCTTTGAAATATTGATAGCTCTTGTGTTATCACAGAATATACTTTCTGATTCAGGTACAAGGATTTTGAAGCCTTTCAGTACATACTTCATCCAAATTGTCTGAGTGTAGTTCATGAAGGCTACAACATACTCCACTTCCGATGTACATTGAGAGATACAACTCTGCTTTTTACTCATCCATGAGACCAGTCTGCCACCAAGGAAGAATGCACCACCAGTTGTGCTCTTCTAGTCATCTACATTACTAGCCCAATCAGCATCTGTGAACACTTTCAAGTTGAATTCCTTGCCATATGGATACCACAATCCATAGTCATCAGTCCCCTTCAGATACCTAAGTATCCGCTTGACTACAACCAAGTGGGATTCTCTTGGACTTTTCTGGAACCTTGTAGTAATGCCAACTGCATGTGCAATATCTGGTCTGCTATGCACTACATAATGCAACTTACCAATCATTGATTGGTATTCCTTCTCATCAACCAATGCAGATTTAACCTCTTTGGATAGTTTACAACTGGTCACCATTGGTGTACCAACCGGTTTGCTATCTTCCATGCCAAAGTTCTTCAGCACCACTTTGACATATTTGGACTGAGTGATAAAGATTCCATCCTTCATCTATTGAATTTGTAGTCCAATGAAGAACTTAATCTCCCCTATGAGTGACATCTCAAACTCTTCCTTCATCTCATCAGCAAACTCATGACACATCTTGTCATCACCACCAAAGATAATGTCATCAACAAATACCTCACAGATCAGGATCTAATCTCCTTCAGACTTCAAGTAGATATTGCTATCTTCACTTGTTCTCTCAAATCCAATCTTCACAAGGTGGGAATGTAGGCGCTCATACCATGCCCTAGGTGCTTGCTTTAGACCATATAAGGCTTTATGTAGCCTACACACCATGTCACTGTCTTTAGATAGGGCAAACCCATCTAGTTGCTCAATATACACCTCCTCTTCAGGTACACCATTTATGAATGCAGATTTTATATCCATTTGATATACTTTGAAGCCTTTAAAAGCTGCATATACAAGAAGCATACAAACTCCTTCCAATCTGGCTACAGGAGCAAAGGTTTCTCCATAGTCTTCTCCTTCTTCTTGAGCATATCCTTTGCACACCAATCTGGCTTTGTTCCTAATCACTGTGCCATCCTCATTCAGCTTATTTCTAAACACCCATTTGGTGCCAATGACATTTTTATGCTCCAGTCTGGGTACCAAGGACCATGTACAATTTTTCTCTATCTGGTCAAGTTCCTCTTCCATTGCCTTGATCCAGTCTTCATCTTTATGAGCCTCTTTGAATGATTTAGGCTCAAATTCAGAGATCATACATGAGTTTTCTCTGATCTTTCTTCTTGTAAGGATTCTTGCATCCTTATCTCCTATGATCTGCTATGGATCATGATTCAGCTTGACATACCGAGGAATGGTCTTGATTGGTTCTTCTTGCTTTTTGTCTTTATCCTCATCTTCATTAGTATCAGCATTCACCGGTTCAGGAACACTGTTACTGGTACTTGGTTGACTGACAACCGGTTCCTAGAAGGTTGCAACCAGTTCATTTACAGCTTGCTCACTGTCGGTTTCCTCAGTTTTCTCAGAGGATTCATCAACTCTTACATTGATACTTTCCATAATTCTCTGAGTCCTATTGTTGTAACACTTGAGAGCTTTACTCTTTGTGGAATATCCTAAGAATATTCCCTCATCGCATTTAGCTTCAAATTTGCCCTGATGTTCACTCCTCTTGATGTAGTATTTGTACCAAATACCCTAAAGTATCTAACCACAAGTGTCTTACCGGTCCAATACTCATAAGGATTTTTTTCCTTACCTTTCTTGATGAGTACCCGATTCATTGTGTAGACTACAGTGCTCACCGCTTCTCTCCAAAAGGTGTGAGCTACCTTTCCTTGAATCAACATGGTTCTAGCTGCTTCAACCATAGTCTGGTTATTCCTTTCTGCTAGGCCATTCTGTTGTGAAGTCTGAGGGGCAGATAGTTGTCTCTTGATGCCAAATTATTCATAATACTTGTTGAATTCACCAGAAGTGAATTCCCCTCCTTGATTAGTTCTCAGACACTTGATCCTTTTACCGCTTTCCTTCTCCACTAATTCTCTAAAAGATTTAAACTTTATAAAGGCTTCAGACTTGTCTTTCAAGAATGTGACCCACATCATTCTTGAGTAGTCATCAGTGAGAATCATGAAGTACCTATCACCCTACACACTCCTAGTTTTCATCGTACCACACAAATTAGTATGCACAAGATCAAGCAAGTTGTCAGCAGTGAAAGATTTACCTTTAAAGGTTGAGGAAGACATTTTCTCTAATTGACATTCTCTGCACAAGGTATTATCCGGTTTGCTTAGCACCGGCAATCCTCTAACTACCTTGATCTTACTGGCCTTTACAATGTTGTCAAAGTTTACATGGCAGAGTCTCATATGCCATATCCAGCTATCATCAAATTTGGCCATAAGACATGTGCTTATATTTGCATTCAGCTAAAATAGATTACCTTTGGTCTGCATGCTGGTGGCCACCAATTCACCATCTTTTCCCTTGATTCTGCAAACTCCATTCTTGAATTCCAGAGTGAGGCCACTATCATTTAGCTGGACAACACTCAGAAGGTTGTGTCTGAGACCATCAACCCAGTACACATTGTCAGCACTACTCTTTCCATTCAGAGAGATGGACCCTCTGCCTTTGACCATGCATGGTGCACCATTGCCAAAGTGAACCACACCACCATCATACTCCTCCAAGGATAGAAACTTGCTCTGGTCACCAATCATATGGTGAGAACAGCCACTGTCAATGATCCACTCATTGGAATTATCAAACCGGGAGACAAGAGCCTTCTTGTCTGACACATCTTCTTTGACAGCAACAAACACAATATCTTCATTTTCTTCATCCTCTGATTCTTCATCTATGACACCTTCATCAACTGCCACAAAATAGTTTCTCTGGTTCCCTCCTTTGAATTTTCTGAACCTTTCTAGTTTGTCCTTGATATCACCATTAGGATAGTTTATAGCAATATGTCCTATCCGATTACAAGAAAAGCATTTCAAAGGTAGCTTACCTTTGTATTTACTGATTCTTTTAGGAAGCTTCCTTTCAAGTAAAGCTTCAAATTCGATCAGAAACTCCTCATCATCCATTACTCTGCTCTGTCTTGGTTCACCACTAGTGCTTGCTTCTTTTCCTTTCCTGGATGCTACAGCAGAAGCTCTGAAAGCTGATTCAGTCTTTTGAACACTGCCATCAAAACTATTTAGCTCATAGGCTGTCAACTTTGCTATGATGGATTCCAAGGATACCTTAGTCTTGTCTATTGATCTCAGCTCCTAAATAGCAGCAACCCGTATTGCATAGACCGACAATAGGGATCTCAGGACTTTTCTTACCACAGTGGAGTCTTCTATTTTACCACCTGTACTCCTAATTTCTCCAACAACTGTTTTGATTCTTATTCCATACTACTAAATGGTCTCAACTTCAACCATCCACATATCTTAAAACTTCCCTCTCAGGCTTTCTTCCTTAGCCAGTTTTACATGTTCATCACCACCATAGATATTTTCAAGAGCATCCCATACCTTTTTGGGATTTACCTTGTCCTAAACATCAATAAACTCAATGTCAGATAGACTACTAATGAGAGCTTCCATGACTTGCCCATTTTCTTGTATCTCTCTCTTTTGGTCATCGGTGAGAGTACCGATAGGGACAACATAGGCGTTCTCAACACAACTCCAGTGTTGAGCACCCATGCTTCTGATGAATATCTTCATCCTATCTTTCCATATACCAAAATTTTCCCTATTAAACTTTGGACCTTCCCTCTTCATCATTTGTCTAGGATCTTTACCTCAAGCAGCTAAGCTTATAACACAGAGGACCTAGAGGATGCTCTGATACCAATTGATAACTCAACGATGAACGAATAGTACCAAACTGGTACTGAAAGGGGGGGGCATTAATCAGTACAGACAAAATACAGACCTAAACTAGTTCAGCAGCAATTACTCTAAATGACTAGCAAACAGTGACACTGGTTTGAAACAGAGTGCAACTGGTAAAACTTAGAACAACTAAAACAATCATAAACCGGTTACTCACTGAGTTTTCCACTCAACTCAAAACTACACTACCATTTCACCCTTATGCATGAATAGGTAATCTATCATCATATCTTCACAATAGCTAGTTCAACATGTTTTATTGACAAGCATAAAACACAGAACCATCATATGCTTAACAGGCAATAATAAAGCATCACATAGGACACACATATTTTTCACGTGGAAACCCAACTGGGAAAAACCATGGTGGGGATCAATACCCACAAGCTTATTGTTGAACTCTTTGGAAGTCCGCTCTTTTAGAAGCCTTGTCCGGCTAAAGACATTACAAAAGGTTCTGCTAGGAACCGATCCTGTTAGAGATCACTCGGTTAAGGGATGGCTACAATACCCGGTTAAGGGTTAAACCCTATTAAGGGTACCTTGTTAGAGGATTTCAAGAACTCAATAGCTAAAGGATTTCCAGAGCTCTCTAGCTTTCCAGATCTCAATAACTTTAAGTTACCCTATTAAGGGATTTACAGCAAGCCGATTAAGGCTACCTTGCTAGGGGATTTTCCAATTGTTGAGGTGGTTAGAGATCAACAGGTATTACAATGATCTGGTAATAGCACTCAATGCTAATGCAGATCCGCTTAAGCTCCTCTTCACCTTCCGCACTTACACTCTACAGCTATCGCTTCTCTCCTCTGGTCTGGCAAGGATCTTGTATCCCTTCTCTTGGATACTCACACACAACTTTTGCCAACAACCTCTGAAAGAATCACAACATCGACCTTATAGGACACCAGACAGGTTGGTAGCATAAACCCTAAACCCTAGACCTGTTAGGTTAAGGAATTCAAACAGTTCAATCTTGACCATTGATCATACTATATTAAATGCAGCAGATCTTGAATAAATCTCAAGACATTCTCCATCATTCATTATCCACCGATTTCATGGCAGCTGATAATCCATCACACATTTTCACCATTTACAAACTTCGCACATTCCTGAGGTAGATAGGGATAGTCTTCTTCATGCAAGATCCTTCACGTGCACAAGGTTGATGTGGCAACATGATCTATTCTTTGTTATACTACTTACTCATTACACAAAGATCACCGGTTGAGCCATACAGACTTGAAGCACTTCAACCAGAAACCCTGAAGTTGAGACTACCAACTGGTAGTCATACAACGCTTCCATGTGTCAGTTCCCATAACCATATACCGGTTCACCTTGAACAAGCACACCACTTCACTTTGGCACAAATGCCGGTTCACAGAGTTATACCGGTTCTCACATATGCCAGTTCATACCTCTTCATCATATTGACATCAATGACAACATACAATGTCATTATGTCCATATATCGGTTCACATAATGCCAACAAACCTACATTGACTCAAAACACTAACTCTTGGACCCTCCTGGAGTCCTTATTTACTACTGACTTGGCTAGGTTTAGTACAAGCTAAAATTGAAAAACTAGATATTCTAAGTCTTAGGTGCTCCTGCACCAATAGGAGACCAAGAAGAGGCCAGATCTAAAGGTTCCAATGTGTTGTTGGTTGGTGAGAAGGAGTTCATTGACACTCTCAAGGAAGGAGAAGGAGTGGGGTTTGCACTTTTAGTAAAACCAAAATAAGAAAGCAAGGATAAGAAAGTATACATTCCCAATGAAGTGCAGCAGATTCTAAATCAGTTTAAGGATATTATCAGTGATGGAGCACCTGCAACCTTGCCTCCTCAACCTGACATAAGTTACCAAATAGACTTCATACCCAGAGCCTCATTGCCTAATAAGGCAGCTTATAAAATGATACCAGGGTAGAATAAAGAGGTAGCTAAGAAAATACAAGAACTCTTGGATAATGTTCTGATATGGAAGATCATCAGCCCATGTACAGTTCCCACCATTTTGGCCCCAAAGAAGGGAGGTACTTGGAGACTTTGAATTGATTCTAGAGCTATTAACTGGATTACAATCAGATATAGATTTCCCATTCCAAGAATTGAAAATTTGATGGATTGTTTAGGAGGTGATGAATACTTCACCAAGATAGACCTCAAGAGTGGTTACAACCAAATCAGGATCAAGGAGGGAGATGAATGGAAGACAACATTCAAGACCACAGAAGGGCTTTATGAATGGCTTCTTATGCCATTTGGACTCATAAATGCCTCTAGTACATTCATGAGACTCATGAATGAAGTACTCAAAGATTATATTGGTATATTTTTTGTTGTTTATTTAGATGACATCTTGATTTTTATTAGCAAGTTTAAAGATGAACATCTTAAGCATATAGAGATTGTATTAAAGAAATTATGTGATGAGCAACTAACTATCAATTTGGAGAAATGTGAGTTCATGGAACTGGAGCTGATATATCTTGGGTTTGTAATCTCAAGTGGTGATTTGAAGATGTATACCTCTAAGGTGGAAGCCATAATCAATTGGCCTACACCTAAGACAGTGAGTGAAGTGAGGAGTTTTCAAGGCTTGGCACAATTTTATAGGAAGTTCATCAGAGGGTTCAGTGAGATATGTGCACCTATGTTTGACACAATCAAGGTTGGAGTGAAGACTAAGTTTTAATGGACAAAAGAAGCACAAAGAGGATTTGATTTCTTAAAGACAAAGGTGGCTACTCAATCAGTACTAGTTCTTCCAAGCTATGACAAGCTATTCACCATTGAATGTAATGCAAGCAATATAGCAGTTGGAGCAGTCTTAAGTCAAGACAATAGACCAGTTGCATTTTTCAGTGAGAAGCTCAATGATGATAAGAAAAGGTATTCTTCTTATGACTTGGAGTTATATGCACTTGTTCAATCACTTAGGAAATGGAGGCATTATTTGCTACCTAAAGAATTTGTTGTTTATACTGACAACCAAGCTCTTAGCTTCCTCAATTCACAAGAAAAGTTGAATCATAGGCATATCAAATGGGTAGAATATTTGTAGTCATATCTTTTACCATTAAACATAAGAAAGGTCAATGTAATAGAGTTGTTGATGCATTAAGTAGAAGGTTCCTAACAATGCAAGAAGTGCAGCTCAAGAGTATTGGAGTGGATAGTTTCAAGGGGTTATATCAAGATGATGAAGACTTTGCTGCCATCTACAAGGGTTGTCAAGAATTTAGAAATCATTTTCATGGTGAATATGCAGATTTTACCTTACAAGATGGTCTTTTGTTTAAGGGAGGATAGGTTTGTGTACCTGGAGGGTCCATGAGAGAAATTTTCTTGCAAGAGAAGCATAATGGTTGCTTAAGTGGACATTTTGGATTGAATAAGACTTTGGAACTTGTCCAAAGATTATACTATTGGCCTAAGATGCAAAGAGATATCAAAAAATACGTGGAGCAATGTGTGGTTCGCCAAAGAGCCAAGAGTAGTTATTCTAATGTTGGTCTTTATCAGTTTTTACCTATCCCTAACTAGTCATGGGAGTGTGTAAGCATGGATTTTGTTTTTGGTTTGCCCAAGACCAAATCAGGTTTTGATAGTATCTATGTTGTGGTAGATAGATTTAGCAAAATGGCCCATTTTATTCCATGTAAGATGACTCATGATGCTAGTCATATTTCTCACTTGTTTTTTAAGGATGTCATTAGGATGCATGTCTTACCTATCAATATAGTATCAAATAGAGATGCAAAATTTATTGGTCATTTTTGGAAGACTTTATGGAAAAGATTGGGTACTAACTTGTCTTTCAATTCAGCCTACCATCCCTAAATGGATGGCTAAAGAGAGGTGGTTAACAGAACACTTGGAAACCTTTTTAGGTGTTTGAAAAAGGAGTATGGACAAGCTTGGGATCAAATCATCCATCAAGATGAGTTTGCCTACAATGACAGCGTGAATAGATCAACCAGTAAAAGCCCCTTTGAGATAGTTTATGGCCTTCATCCCAAAGGTGTGTTGGAGCTTAGAGATGTTGGGAATATGAGACATCAGAGTGGGCATGCTATGGACATGGCTCAATCCATGAAATAGATTCATGAGCAGGTTAGGACAACCCTACTAGACACCTCTCAAAGGATCAAAGATAAAGTGGATGAAAAGAGAAAGGATATACAATTTTCTGTTGGGGACTTGGTCATGGTTCATTTGAACAAAGAAAGACTTCAGAAAGGTGTCCCTAGTAAACTTTAGATAAGGAGAATTGGACCTTGTAAGGTCTTGGCTAATTATGGAAACAATGCCTACAAACTTGACCTACCCAGAGACATGGCTTTATCTCCTATATTCAATGTTGCAGACATGTTGCAGTATAAGGGTACACTTCCAGAGGAATTTAGTAGAGTCTCATAGGTCTCTCAAGAACTTTTAGACCTACCCTTACCACCTACAGCCATGCCACATGCTGAGAAAGTATTGGATTCTAGAATTCTCAAGAAGACAAGGCATGCCGCCTATATGGAACATTTGGTCAAATGGAAGAAACTTCCAGCATCTGAGTACCTAGAGCATAATTTTCTAAGCTTGGCATTCCCATTTTTTTGTTTCCTAAAGGAGTCACTTGACTTCTTTCTCATTGGGGGAGTATGGTGCAGGAGCACCTAGCTTTTAACCATTCTGTCGATGCATTTTCCAAATTTTGGTGTGATAGTCCATATTTTAGATTAGTGTTTGAATAATTGACTACTTGGAGGTCGACATGTGTGTTGATAAGTCGATGCTTTGACATGTTTTTTATCACGACTCTTAGGTTTTTTGGCATCTTTTGGGTTGCATTGTGATAGTAAAGTATTGTGAATTGACTATATGTAATCCATGTTTTAAAACTAAACTTATGAAATCATGTTTGAACTTTGTGGGTTAATTCCTGTAGCCAAATGATTTGTCCCTGTGATATGCGGATTATTTAGGATAATGTCATATGTGAATTAATGAATGTATTAATTGAGTAAGATACATATTCATGTCCTTGTATGTTATTTTTGTTTTAGTGCAGATAATAATTGATGCTACAATGGATGATTTTCTTTCACACCTAAGGACTGGAGAATCACGTTCAGATAACTGGAGATCAAACTAAAGGGGATTCGAGCAAGAACAATGTATGGCATAATCGGAAGTTGTACTTCACCATGGGATTTTAACTCTAGTGCATATTGAATTCACAAAATATCACTTTGGCGTGCAAAGACTGTGGTTCGATTTCAGGATCCATGGTTCCTGCAGCCAAGCCCTCAGTTATCTCCTTCATCTGACAATAATCCGCCTCTTCTTCTGGGCGTAACTTGAGTTGTCCATTGTAGTTGATCTTTTTCTTTATAATAAGCTCTTCCTTCTTTCTTAGAGTTGGACAAGATGGAAAGGAATTGAGCAGAGTTTTTACAAGCATTCTGAATTTTCTCTTTTAGAATATGTAATCATTTTCAAGAAGAAATGAATAAAGAATATGTTGTACTGAGGTGCTAAAAGTATTTTGCTGGAAGTTTGATATCACTCATCCAAGGGGGCCCACTTGGTGAGTGATCATGTGTTTATGATCATTGAAGTTAGTTTTTACTTAGTTGCAATAGAAGTTCATGCCTGGATTGTTCCTGCAGCCACTGGAAATAGATCCGATGACTATTCTTGCAGCCAAGGCAGAACGGTGTGATTTCTGTTATTTTCCTTAGATCATTCCAGCAGTGTTTCATGAAGCTTTCATGTATTCTTTTATGATTTCCATTCTTGCCTTTCCTTTCTGCATAATGTTAGTTACTGCAGTAATGGAGAATAATCATTTAAGGAGCTTAGTGCATATATATTGGAGACCCATTTCAAGTTTTACGTTCCTAGATTGACAACTAAATGAACACCAGCTATGAAAATAGTAAACTCTACCATATGAGTGTCCAAACTTCGGATTGAGATTTCAATTAGAGGTATTATTATTATCATTATAGTTGGGGTAGACATTTTTGGTGTCGTTGCCGGGGATGGTGTCAAGCTAAAGACATTTTTATGATTATTTTAGTTTCTAGTTAATTGTTTGAAATTTCATGGATCTGCATGCATAATAGAAGAAGAGATGCCAGAGCTAGATTTCTGCCCACTCATTCTACTCATACAAAAGATAATCTCCCAAATATAAACCCTTTTGTTGAACTATATCAAGTCGCACAGAATTTGAATCACCCTGAGTCTGAATTTCCAAAAGGTAGTCTTCAGTTCCTTTTTGGTCCACAAGAAGAAGAATTTCCTATAGTAACAACCCCCACAAGTCCAATGCAAGGGAACCCACCTCCTGTTGGGAATAATCCACCACCACCACCTAGTCCAATGTTTGAGTTTCCCATCTTTGATCAACATGATAATGCTAACCTCAAGAACATTCTAGCATCCTCACTTCCTAAATTCTATGGGTTGGTGATAGAGGACCCAAATACATTTCTATTTGAGTTTGATGCTCTCTGTAGGAGTTTTGACTATACTATAGATGCCCATAGACTCAAAAATTTTCCAGCCACTTTGAAGAAGTCATCCTTGAGATGGTTTTTGAGCTTGGGTAGTAGCACAATCAACACATGGGATGAGATGAAACGGTTCTTTCTTGAAAAATACAAAGATTATTGTAGAGGCATTGATCGTCATGGGGATGATATCTTTAGAATGACACAAACTGAAGATGAGAGCCTTGAGGATTATCTGGAAAGGTTTTTGTTCAGTGTCAAGAAGTCCAAGCATAGTACTTTCAATGAAGATTCCCTCAAATTGATATTCTTGAGGGGTATCAATGATGAATGCATTGATTCCCTAGATCTTATGGGAGGAGGTGACATTACACAATCTACTTGGGCTGAAATAAGACAAATTTGCAAGAAGTATTCCAGATCTACTTCTAAGAAGAATAGGAGATTTAAGCTAGGGGCACCATCATCAGCATCTGGAAATGGAGTTTCTAGATTGGAACTTAGCCATTTGTTAAAAGATTTCAAGGAGGACATTATAAACAATATGGCTACTCAAATGGATACATTGGTAGCTAAGAAGAAGCATGAGGAAGCTGATGCATTTCTTGCAGCGAAAGAAAGATTGTAGATGTAAGATGGTTGCAAATGTTGAAGTACCTAATTTCAAACCAATTCAATGTGAGGATGAACAAGTCTTCTATGTTTCTCAAAGAAGACCAAATTTTCAAAGACAAGGTATGTCACCCGATCCACTTTCCTTTTCTGGTTATAGTGGTAATTCTTATGCACCAAATAACCAATGGCAACCACAGTATTCTCAAAATTTTGGTAACTATCCACATTGGTATGGATCACAAGGCCAAGGACAACAATTTGCTAATAAAATCTCCCAGTGGCAACAACCACAGGGAAACTGGTATCCACCTTAGGGTCCAGGGAACCAGTTTCAAGGGAATTGGCAACCTACCTCTCAATGGAGGGGAAACCCATCATGGCCATCCCAATCTTCTGGATATCAACCCCCTGCTCAACAGCCACAACCTCCTATTTTAATACCTCCTCCTGCAACTACAACTGCACCTCCTAAGCCAACGTAGTTGCCTACTCAACCGTTGCCTAATCCAAATATCAAATCTTAGCAACAACAACAAGCTTATTCAGCTGATGCTAATCAATACCCATCCTATTCTTTATCCCTGGATGATATTCATCTCTGATCTAGGACAACTCTACCTAATCCCTCTCATCCGATTATTACTGAGGTACAAGAAGAGAAGCCAATCTCTGATCCTAAAGATATAATACCTTAGAATCAAATATTACCACCATTTCCTCATAGATTGAAAGACAAAAAGTTTCTATTGAACAACAACAAAGCTTTGATATTCTTGATCAACTAAAACACATTTGTGTTAAAATTCCATTGTTACAAGCAATAAAGGATGTCCCTATATATGGTAAGGCATTGAGAGAAGCATGCTTAAAGAAACTTGGCAGAAAGAAAAAGGATCCACAAACAGTTCATGTTATGGGTCAACTGGTTGATATTATGTTAGGAAAAATTTCTATTCCAAAGTATTTTGATCCAGGTAGTCCTGTTGTGAGTATAGTCATTAATGGCAGTCAAATAAAAAATGTTTTAGTTGATCTAGGGGCAACCATTAATGTAATGACAATGGAAGTAATGAAACATCTAGAGATCGATAGTTTAAGGGCTACACCCATAGTTCTCCAACTTGTCAATGGCTCTGTAGTAAGACCTGATGGTATCATAGAAGATATAGTAGTTATTCTAGATTCCTAGAAATATCCTGCAGACTTTATGATTTTATCTCCAAAAGCAACATTGGGGGGATATCCAGTCATTTTGGGAAGACCATTGCTTGCCACAGGTGATGCATATATTGGGTGTAGATCAGGAGAGATGACTATTTCAGATGGCAATTCCACAAAAACATTAGCCTTGTATTCCCTAGCACAACCTCAACTTGAGCAGCAGTATGTTGTTTGGCCTAATTTGGGAGAGGAATCTGAAGAAATTGACTCTATTAATCACCTTATGATGATTAATCAAGTGCCACTCATGTAGTTATATGATGAAGAATTAATTCTTTATAAGGACCTAATAAATGAATTAATAGAAGACCAAGAATTGCAGGAATTGGTTCCGAATATTGCAGATTTGGACTTTCCTGCAGCCACTGATATTTTGCATACCTTGTTGCCGTAGGAATTGTCTTATTCTCATTTTTCTGATATAAATCAGATTGATCTTACTATCAAGATAAAGGTGGAATTGAATAAATATTTGAACATCAATAAGAATATAGTAGATACTCAAAAGGATAGCCTAGTAGACTTGTTGAAACTCCATAGAAATGCTTTTGCATGGGATTACAAGGATATGAATGGAATTGATCCAACAGTTTGTACTCATCACATTTACATAAAGGATGAGTGTTTCCCCCTCAGACAACCTCAAAGAAGAGTCAACCCTGCCTTGAAGTAGATAGTTAAAGAAGAATTGCAGAAATTGTTGAAAGTTGGGTTTATCTATCCTATCTCTGACAGTCAATGGGTATCACCTTTGGTGATAGTTCTTAAAAAGGGAGGCAAATGGAGGGTATGTGTTGATTATAGAGCCTTTAACTTAGCCACAAGGAAGGATCATTTTCCACTACCATTTGTGGATCAGGTATTGGATTCTCTTGCTGGTAAGAGATATTTTTCATTCCTAGATGGATTTAGTGGCTATAATCAGATACAAATAGCTCCCAAGCATCAAGAAAAAATAACATTTACTTGCCCATGGGGCACGTATGCATATTCTTTTCTTCCTTTTGGGTTGTGTAATGCTCCAGCCACTTTTCAAAGGGCAATAACCTGTATTTTTCTTATATTTCTCAAGATGTTATGGAGATTTACATGGATGACTTTACAACTTATGGCTCTGAATTTGATCAAGCATTAGGTAATTTGAAGAAAGTTTTGCAACGGTGTGAATACTACAACTTGTCTCTAAATAGTGAGAAGTGTTTCGTTATGATGGAAGAAGGAATAGTCCTTGGTCATCATATATCTATACAAGGCATACAAGTGGATCCAGCAAAGATTGAGCTTATTCAGCATATTAATGACCCTGTGAAGCAAAAATATGTGAGGAGTTTTCTTGGCCATGCTGGATACTACAGAAGGTTTATCAAAGATTTCAGCAAAATTGCAAGTCCCTTATATTCACTACTTACTAAAGATGCAAAATATAAATGGACCTCAACATGCAATGAAGCTTTTTTAAAGCTTAAGCATGCTTTGACTCAAGCACCAGTTCTAAAAGGACCAAATTGGTCTCTACCATTCCAAATCCATACCGATGCATCTGATTATACCGTAGGAGCAGTGCTAGGACAAAAAGTTGACAAGTTGGTAAATGCAATATATTATATCAGCAAGAATTTGCAAGGACCTAAATTGAATTATACAGTTACTGAAAAGGAAATGCTAGCTGTCATATATGCCCTTAACAAGTTTAGACACTATATTATAGGGTATCCCATATTTGTGCATACAGATCATACTGCAATTAGATATCTCATGAATAAGCCATCAATCACTGGTAGACTGGCTCGCTAGTTATTGTTGATGCAGGAATTTGATATCACAGTTGTTGATAAGCCAGGGAAGTCTAATGTTGTTCCAGATTATCTTTCACGTTTTCAATTATAGGAATATTCTACAATGATAGATGACACTTTTCCAGATGAGAATTTGTTTCTCATATAGGCTCATACTCCATGGTATGTTGATATTGCCAACTATTTAGCTGCAGCTAAGATGCCAATTTCTTTTTCTCCTAAGGAAAGAAGGTTGCTAGTCGAAAAAAGTTTTAACTTTTCATGGATTGCTGATTATCTATTTTATACTGGACCTGACCAAGTCATACGAAGATGTGTTAGAGAAGATGAAACATATGACATCTTGCATGCATGTCATGATGAGTCATGTGGAGGTCATTTTGCTGCCAAAAGGACAGCACTGAAAATACTCAATACCGGATACTATTGGCCTACATTACACAAGGATACAGCTTAGTACACAAGGAAATGTGACAGATGTCAGTGAATGGGCAAACCTACAAAATCTGATGAGATGCCACTATATCCTCAAATATCTGTTACACCATTTGACAAGTGGGGATTAGATTTTGTTGGCCCCATTGATCCACCTTCTAATGGAAAATCTTATATCTTGGCATGTACAAACTATGTAACAAAATGGGTAGAAGCTAGAGACATGCAACATGCAAGAGATAATAAGGTGGTTGAGTTTCTCTATGAAGAAATATTTACAAGGTATGGAGTACCAAGGGAAATTGTCTCAGATCAGGGACCTCAATTTACATCAACATTGATAAAAGCTTTGGTCAATGAATACAATATAAGACACAGGAAATCTACTCCATATCATCCACGGTCTAATGGACAAGTAGAAGTTACCAATAGAGAGCTTGAGGCTATTCTTACAAAAACAGTGTCTATCCACAAGAAAGATTGGTCTCATCAACTTTCAGAGGCAATTTGGGCATATAGAAGAACATGGAAAACACCAATTGGATTCACACCTTTTGAGATGGTTTATGGCAAAACAACAATGATGCCTATTGAATTTGAGCATAAAACCTTGAGAACAGCTCTAAAACTGAATATGACATTGTCTAAAGTACAGAAGGAACGCATTCAGTAGTTAAATGCTCTTGATGAATGGAGGAAGATAGTTGTTCAACAGACAGAATTGATTCAAAACCAAAGAGCAAGATGGCATGATAAATATATCAGAGAAAAGAAATTCAAAGTTGGTGACTGGGCACTCCTGTATGATTCCAGATATAAAGATGCTATGGGAAAACTCCAAACAAGGTGGTTAGGTCCTTATCAGGTAGAAGAAGTTTTTTAGAATGGAGCAGCTCGTTTGTCCACAATAGATCCTGTTCGATTTAAACTCTTAGTGAATGGACATCAACTATGACTTTATCACAAGCCAGCTACTAGAGAAGAGTTCTTGCAGCAGTTTGCTCTCAAAAGTGAAATAAAAGTTCTTGCAGCAAATGGCAAGGTTCTTGCAGCAACTGCCAATGATTTGGTATCAATTCATGAGCTTCCTGTTGCACTTGAGCATATTGATAAAGGTGATGTTCCTGCAGCCTCTGCAGTGGACTTATTCACCATATCATAATAAAATATTTTCATAGGAATATTGTTCTCCGTACATAAAGTTCCATCCATTACATTCCATTCCACCTTCTTACCTGTCGCTTCATTTCATTTTGCCATCATTTTCGCCCAATTGTAGGTACGTGTATATTGTACTTTATTTTAATTATGCATTTATTAGTTCATTATGATTTTATCATGTTTAAATCCGCTCTAATCCCGAAATCTCGTCAGCCTGTGTGGAAACGTGCTAGGTTAAGTTGGGGGGGTACTTTATGGTCCTTTTTCCAATAAGATTTATTATCAGTTTTTTTTATACCCTGAATTGATTTCATAACTGGCATTACTTATGATGATTATTATTTCACGCAAGTGAATAATAAGGTTTGTCGCCAAAATTAAGATATGTAGATTTTAGTTTTTTGTCAAACTATCAAACATTTTGGTGAAGCTGTAGAAGTATCAGAGTAAAAGATGGGTGGTGATCTAATTTGCCATAAGCCAATAGTCCATGAAGGGTTGTTGCAGGATGTTGTCTATGAGCATTATTTCTGAAACCACGGCTGGTTGGATTATTTCTTGAAAATCAGGGATTACAACGACGAAATAGCTACAGAATTTATGCATTCCTTTGATGAAGGAGAATCTACAGTTAAAGGGTTAAGGGTAATTGCTATGGAGCAGTGAATTGCAGAGCTCATAGGGTTGCTGCAAGAAGGAGAACTCTTTCCAGAATCAAAAGACGCAAGGAGTGCCAGGGTAGAGTTCACAATTTCCACTGACAGACCCTTAATGGTGGATAGACAAGGGACTAGAAGGGTTTCTTTACTAGCACATTGGCCTTAGGTAGCTTTGTATGTTATGAAATATATTACATGTGAAGGGCGGTATTCAAATCTGCATTCACCTCATTTTAAGTTACTTAGTCATCTGCGTCATAGCCAGCAAGTCAATGTCCCTAATTTCTTATACCATCTCATTTCTATAAGTGCTAAGGAGACTCGAAAATATGGAAATCACTCTGTTAGCCATCATGGACTAGTTAAGTTGTTTGTACAGCGGTCCCTGAGAGATGTTTCACAAATGGAATGGGGTGTATTTGAAGATATTCTGCAATTTAGGGTTGATGATGCCCCTATTGCAAATAATCCACCGGCTCAAGAAGAGATTGTTGCAGAAGATCTTTCTGGTGAAGATGAGGGTTTGCTAGTTGCTGAAGGAGCCACACTTATTATGGAAGAAAATATTGAAGCAGAGTCAATCGAAGAACAACCCTCTACTTCTCTTCAAAGAGATTCACCTATTTTGCAAAGGGAAGGAAAAGAATTGGAAAAGGATGAATCAGATGAAGAATTTGTTATCCGGCCCCAGGAAACGCAGATTCCTCTTGCAGTCAAGAGGCGTCGAACAAAAACAAAAACTCCTGCAGCCATTTCAAAAGTGTATGTAAGGAGAACAAGAAGAAGGACATAGAAGACTCAACCTGTGAGTAATCTAGCAGAGGTTATTGCAGTAGAAACTTCGAAAGAAGAAGATGCTGCAGAGAAATAAATTCAAGAAAACCCTGTGGAAGAGGAAATTCAAGAAAACCCTAATCCAAGAAGAAATTCAGGAAGAAGTTGTAATGGATAAGTTAGCAAATCTTGCTTCTGTGGCATTGCAATGTGAAGAGATTGTTGAAGATGTTCTACAGCAACTTGAAGAAAATGTGGGAGATATGTCAACTCAGAATGAGGAGTTTATTGAATAAATTTTATGGTCTAAGGTAGGACCTATTAGACCTTCTTCATCCCTAAGTAGTTTATCAATTGCTTTAACATTTTTTAGGCAATGGGAAATAAAGAAGGATAGGTTGCACAGGATAATTAATAAGCAGCAAAAAGAGATTGAAAAGAAATATAATAGAATTGAGGAATTAGAAGCTAAGGTAGAAGTGATTTATGGTATGGTTCATAAGATGATGTAGTGTAGGGCACCCCCAAGAATTTATGCAGTACATTTCAAAGAGCGGTATCAAAATTTTAGACTAAACCGCATTATTAGGGATCTTAATCCATCCTTGGAAACACCTGAGGAATTCTATCATGCTTATCAAACCTCTCTACATGTTGTAAGGAATTTCTTATGTGAATTATATTTACATAACTATGTTGTACCCCAAGACAAAGAATGGAATCCTTTATTGTATATTGGGGATATCCATCTCAGAGCTTTAATGTCATGGATCCAAAATGAGATGATCATAGGACCACAAACCAGGGAGTTTGAAAAATTAGAGCTTGACTGTCCATTACCATTAAGAAGGGAATCAGAAGCACCCAGGGTTCTATATTATGATTGGAAAAAGTTTCTAATAAGAGATGATGTTAGTAAGATAGTACTTCCAATGAGAGAGGAAGTCTATCAAGCATATGAGCATTTGGTTCAGACCCACAAGACAACCGCACTAGAAGGGTTAACTCAACGTTGGAATAATCTACCAGATCATTTAAAACTAGGAGAACCTTACTCATTATAGAATTTTCATGCAGCCATACAAAGAGCCTCTAGATACATACAGCTAGGCAGGGAGAAAGCCAACAACTAGTTGCCATTGATATTTCAGCCTCCGATCCTTATGTGGCCACTTTTGGCATGCCAACCAATAGAACAGAATTATGATGCAGTTGTAGAAGAAACAACTAGATGGTCCAGGTTGGAGAAAATGAAAGGATTTTATTGGAATTTGCCTTCCAAGGGAACCAAACAGGACACTGTTAGTGATTTCAGAGTTTCAGCAAAAATTAGAAATATTCCTTTTGCTGCAGGAGCAACAAACCCTTAAAGTTGGGGGGCATGATAAGTCGATGCTTTGACATGTTTTTAATCATGACTCTTAGGTTTTTTGGCATCTTTTGGGTTGCATTGTGATAGTAAAGTATTTTGAATTCACTATATGTAATCCATGTTTTAAAACTGAACTTATAAATCATGTTTCAACTTTATCGGTTAATTCCTGCAGCCATGCCAATTTATTCCTGCAACCAAATGATTTGTCCTTGTGATATGCGGATTATTTAGGATAATGTCATATGTGAGTTAATGAAGGTATTAATTGAGTAAGATACATATGCATGTCCTTGTATGTTGTTTTTGTTTTAGTGAAACTAATAATTGATGCTGCGGTGGATGATTTTCTTTTGTGCCTAAGGACTAGAGAATCACGTTCAGATAATTGGAGATCAAACTGAAGGGGATTTGAGCAAGTGCAATGTATGGCATAATCAGAGTAGTTGTACTTCACCATGGGAGTTTAACTCTAGTGCATATTGAATTCACAAAATATTGCTTTGGCGTGCGAAGACTGTGGTTCGGTTTCAGGATCCACGGTTCCTGCAACCAAGCTCTCCTTCATCTAACAATAATTTGCCTCTTCTTCTGGGCGTAAATTGAGTTGTCCATTGTAGTTGATCTTTTCTTTATAATAAGCTCTTCCTTATTTCTTTGAGTTAGACAAGATGGAAAGGAATTGAGCAGAGTTTTTACAAGCATTCTGAATTTTCTCTTTTAGAATATGTAATCATTTTCAGGAAGAAATGAATAAAGAATATGTTGTTCTGATCTGTTAAAAGTATTTTGCTGGAAGTTTGATATCACTCATCCAAGGGGGCCCACTTGGTGAGTGATATCAAACTTCCAGCCCCACTTGGTGAGTGATCCTATGTTTATGATCATTGAAGTTAGTTTTTACTTAGTTGTAGTAGAAGTTCATGACTGGATTGTTCCTGCAGCCATTGGAAATAGATCCGCTGACTGTTCCTGCAGCCAAGACAAAATAGTGTGATTTCTGTTATTTTCATTAGATCATTCCAGTAGTGTTTTGTGAAGCTTTCATGTAGTCTTTTATGATTTCCATTCCTGTCTTTCCTTTCTACATAATGTTAGTTATTGTAGTAATGTAGAATAATCATTTAAGGATCTTAGTGCATATATATTGCAGACCCATTTCAAGTTTTATGTTCCTGGATTGATAACTAAATGAACACCAACTATGAAAATAGTAAACTCTACCATATGAATGTCCAAACTTCGGATTGATATTTCAATTAGAGGTATTATTATTATCATTATAGTTGGGGTAGACATGTGTTTGATAGTCATTTGAAGGGTGATTATCATCAAGGTTGTGTGTTTTTCTCAAATTTGGCCAATGAGCCCTTGTAAGCCTAAAATGGCATAAATTTGCATTATGATGTAAAACATCTTGTAAAGCCTCATTAGGAATTTAAGGCATGTCATTTTGATATTAGGGAGTCATCCTAGGAGGTTTAGTATGAGTAGAAAGGCATAAAAGACAAAAATGCACATTTGAGCAAAAGTTGTCATTGTTGCTTGAATACTTTTTGCAACTTTTTGAGCAACTTTGCATTTTTGAGCAAATCGGTGGTTAGGCAGCCGATGAAGAGTTGGTTATGACCAAAATGGAATATAAAATTCTCTGAGAATTATTTTACACGGGTTGGAATATCTTTGAGCACGTTTGAATAGAATTTGAAGATAATTTCTAGATTTTAACTTGTATTTTCTCATTTTTGGAGCAGCAGTCCGTACATAATGGATTGATCTTGCTACTGTTATTTCATGGTGGTCATTTCTATGATATTTTATTTCTTAGGAGGTGTTTGAATATTTTATTTGTGCAAGTTTGAGGTGTGTTTATAACTTGTCTCTTATTGTACTGCTCTCAGCCTGAGCAAGGGTTCAAGAGCCCAGTCATGGTTCCAACTTGAAATCCCTTGAGTTTTTCTTAATGACCCTTTGGATTCAATTCATGGGAACCTTTTACAATGTATATATGATTTGTAAGGGCCTGGAAGTTATTGAGGATAAACTTTTTATCATTTCATAGGCGAGCTCTATCATAGCCCGATTAGGAAAATGATTGAAAATTTTGTATTTACTTACAAGGATGAGCAGTTGTGAATGTGCCAAGTGTTTGGAATGGAAGTGTGATGCAAGACAGAGTCTCAATGAAGAGGTGGAGGTGTGACAAGGTGTAGAAGCCATTCAAACCTTTTGTAGAAGACTGTTAACTCTTAAACCCTCAAAAGTGCCATTTTTGGGATCCGTACCAGTACGAACAGACCAGACTGCCTACCCTAGTGGATCCAAAATTTTGTCCAAAAGGGTACTCGGATCACCAAAAGTGTTGGAAGGTTCTTTGAGTGGTTTTTGAGTATTTTCCCAAAAACCAATAAGGTAGGGCTAATTGGGGTTCTAGGGCTACTAGGCCTAGAAAATATGAGAAAGAGGGAGCGAAGGAAAAATGATGGAAATCCAATTGAAGAACCACTTGAATGGAATGAAAATACCTATAAGACACCCCCTAAAAGCATTTCAATTATATATTGGAGGTTTGGATAGTTTAGTGGTTGGATTTACCCTTGTGAATCTCAACCATGCTTGAAGCACCTATTGAGCATAAAATGATAGGGAGTACTCCAAGAGAGTTTGAGTGTTTGACTTGTTAATGGACAAGTGAAGAGTGATAGGAGCTCACTAAAACATCGTAATTGTAATCGATCCTTCACCCTAACCCTAAACTTAGTTGAAGCCTAACCCTACTTGCATCGTAACCATGGCCCTATTTGAATCCTAATTAAACTCTAATAATTCCATAACCCTAACCTAAATCCATTTGTAACGATAACCCTAACCCTAAATTGTATATCATTAATGTGTAATAATATAATTTTATAAATTGTATACCTTTTAGAATTTCACTCTATGATTAGCACCGATTTTGGAGGTTGTGTTTTATTTGGTGCAAATAGGCTCAATCTAAGTCCAGATTCGCAACATTAGTCTCACTTCCTAGTGCCTTAACCCTTTTGTATCTTAATTGTTTGGACTTTAGCACCCAATGCTAGTGTCCTCCTAATTTGGCTCCAAATCCAAATGTTTGAATATTGATGTTGGGCCCTTAATAGTTATATTCCTATCCCAGACTATCTTCCAGTAATTACAAATGAAAATATGTGAGTCATGTTGAATGTCTCCTTTGAAATCCTAGGAATTTTAATTACAAATTTAATACTCTAATGATCAAAAAAACAAATTCAATAAGAGCTAAGAAGTCCTAGGATGCTACCACACACATTTTTATAGACAATTGAAGTAATTTTATCTATTACAATTGTGATTATTGTATTGAGAAATAACATGTGTAGGACTTCATCAACAACTTGTGTGGAATCTAAGCCAGGACTTCACATATAAGATAATCATTATCATTATTCATTTGTCTTTTCTCTTAGATAACTACATGATTATTTATCATTCAACATTGAGTTTTTGGAGTTGAAAACACCAACACGGGGTTTGACTTAGGAAAGCCCCTATATAGCACAACCATTTTTCCTGTCTTTACATGTGTGCAATTTCATATCCAAATATTGATGATGATTGTGAGATATAATAAGATAGAGAATACAAAGATGAACAATCTCATATTTTGAACAATGAAAATTGCTTGGACACTAAAGCTTAGTGTCCTCCTAGTTTTGCCTCATATTTTGAGGACTACCTCTTGCTTGAACCTTTTGAGACCATTCCCAACACTATCTTCTACACTGCTTAGTTCTAGGAACCCAATGCCCAACACCTTAGGATGACACAATTTTCTCCAATTTTTAATAATAGAATCTACTTAGCATTTCACATTTAGATCTATCCTTCTCTTCTACACTTTTTTTCTATATTTCCTATATTTTGGTAAAGATGTTCATTTTGGATTCCTTCAACCTATTTTATAGCATTCCTTCAAACTAATCCTTAATCACAATCCCTCACATAAATAGATTTGGTTAGGGTCTAGGACTATTTGGCTCTCCCTTGAGGACTATATTCAAACCCCTTCACACCTATTCAAATTATTTGTATGGAAAAGGAGATTGATTCAAGATTGATGCAAATATTAACCTGGGGTCACTTTTTTTCACATTTCATTTTGGTGAACACAACATGTCTGGCACTTGCATATTTTTTTATTTATTTGCATAGATCTTATTTATATGCATTTGTTAGCTAGATAATAATTACATTCTTTTATTAAAAATTTTACTTGACATTTGCAAAAGCATAGTGTTTAGTTAAAAGAAAAAACTTTAATTCATTATCATTTCTTGTTTTCATACTTTGGAACATTTTTTATATTTTAATGCATTAGTTCATTGGTTAAATAATGGAAAATTGTCAAAGATTTCCTTCACATGTTTTTATTATCTCAAATCATTGTTGGATGTCTCTTGTTGTACTTTTTATGGTATTAAAGTAGATGATTATTCCTCTCACAAAAGTGTTTCTCCTCATGAGAAAATGTTGGCCCAAGAGGATCATATTATCCTTGTTCATGATACTCCACCAACAATCCATGTCAATGCTCCCCTTCATAGAGCTGAAGTATAAATCTATGAATACTGGTGTACCTCTCCACACCTTTCTCTTACTTATGGAGATATTTTAGAACAAGAGGACATGATAATGTTCCTTAACGATATTCCTCCTAATATATTTGAGCAATAATTTAAGTATGAGTAAGACTAATGTTAAGGATTCACATTCTCATCAAATGATAGATCCTTCTTCACCATTTCATCCTTTTTTCTTCACAATATGATTATACAACTCATTTTAGTGTTATTTGTGATGTGAATCCTCCTTCATTGGAATTAGAAACACATTATAATATTATTTTTAACATGCTTTCTTAGTGTGGATATTGTTGGGACTAAGGTTTCTCAACATTTACAAATCCTAACATTAATTTTTTTATTTATTTATTATTTTAATTTATTAATTGGCTTACAAATGTTTAGTCATCTAGTGGGACCCACAGGCTTGGTGGCATCCTACTTGGCCATGACAGTGTGACACAATTTTTGAATAAATGGAGATAGGAATATTACCACTTTGAGGATTTTGACAAGTGTCAGCCTATGACATATTGCACAAATGGCAAGAGATACAATTTGAATGGACAGGTGGGTGCCTAAGTTAGGTTATGACAAGTTTTAAGAGAATATGCTAGTAATAGTCAGTTATAACAATTTTTCTTACAGTTGCAAGTGTTGTTAGTTATGCCAGTTATAAGATGTGTAAGAGAATCTATCATACCTCAAAATAGTAAATATTGGGTGCCTAACTTTGGAGGTTTGAAGGGGGAATTTTTTGGAAACATGCATCTGACATTTGCATGCTTTTCAATGGCCAAAAACTAGAGCCAAATTTTTTGCATGGCATCATCTTCCTGCTTCATCTGGAAGCTTCCTTCTTTGTTGTATTTCTCTATATAAGGCAGCCTTGGAGAGTATTAGTCATGTTATGTTTGCAGGAGTAACTGTTACTTTACTAGAATACAAAGTATTTTGTTTTTGAAGTGTGGGGTTTTCTCCCAAAAGGATTTTCCCCATGTTATATCTTGTTTTCATTAAATTGTATATCTTTATTCATATTCATTATCTTCTTGTGAATGTGTCTCTATGTTTATAATAGTTAAGATTTGTAAGAAAGTTTTCACTATCTCCCCCACAACACTAGTGTTAGGAATGGTTGATGCTTCAAACTGAATGTAGATGATGGACCATGATCGTCAACAATGTTTCTCCCCTTGGGAAGAAACAAAACCAATGGTGTATGAAGATTGTCTTCCCATTCCTGAAAGGAAAATGTATGAAGAAGGTGAAAAATGAATGAAGTATCTAAGCTTTGCTCAGGTGTCCCCATGTTGATGCCGAAATTTTCCATCATCAAATCAGGTGTTCTAGGCCACACTGTAGAAGATGACAATCCAGAACCTTGTGGAGATGGATGTAGAACAAAATCTAGATACAAAGATATCTCCTCCAAAGACAAAGGTGCCTCCTCCAAATGTTGCTCAATAGTGGCCACAGTCATGTCAATCTGTGAGGAATGATCGTGTGGGTAATGAACAAGAGGCTAAGATGGTTCTCCCTCAACATATGAATAAGACGAAGTAAACTCATCAAAGAGAAGATGTATGTACTCATTAGTGTCCTCTAAGTCTATAAGATAGGACTCACAAAAAAATCCTGCAATGTCTATCAAGTACTTATCCCAAGTATTTGTGTTTGGAAGATAGTGAATGTCCTGTTACACTGCATCACAAGTAACCATGGATGTAGCAACACAAGTATCCTCAAAACCAACAGTAGATGTAGGAGAAGGAATTCAAGGTTCAAGAACTAGATCTGATGTCAGAATACCTAGATTCAAGTAGTCAAATTTCTCCTCAGAATCAATGTTCACACTAGGAGTGTGATCAATAGCCAAAGTATCAGAACCATCTTCAGGTACAAAGTCTAAAAAGGTATATAACTGGGATGCATGATCAACCATCCCAGTAGCAATTATCTCTCTGCTTTCCAAGTCTCGAATGATAACTGAATCAGATGTGATTTCCACGGTCTTTCTTGTTCTACCATGGGTGATCTGATAGATGGAAAGAAGATTGTTTGACAAATGAGGTACACACAAGACATCATTGAACGTACCATCCCCAATATCAATAGAACCTTTCCCAATCACACTCATATAAGTTTTGTTTCCCATCATAATAGGTGACATAACACAAGGCTCAAATGAAGAGAACATAGATTGTGTAGAAGTCATATGATGAGAAGCTCTAGAATCTAGGAGTCATCTCCTTGATTCACAACCTGAAGAAGCACAAAGATCTTTACCTATATTCTCTATTGCTTCAAAATAAATTCTTGCACGACCTTTTACCTTAGTAGATCCTGACTATTTTGAAATAGAAGAAGAAGATAACTCAAACATTCTATAAGGAAGATCAATGTTGTTCTTCTTAAGATGGTGTTTTAGTTCATCAATATTCTTCTTATAACAAGAATGTTTTGATGAATAATGATGAACAGTAACTACTCAACAGATACTGAGAGGGGGAGGGGTGAATTAGTATAGATAGAAACTTCCTTAAACCACTTTGACTATAAAGACTACAATAACTGGTAAATAGGATCACCAATCTAAATCAGAGCACTACCCATAAAACACAGTGAGATTGTGAAATACATAAACCGGTAACATTTAGATCTTCACAAAACCTAATAACTCATTTCCACTTCACCCATATGCATAAGCAAGTAATACATCATCAAAAATATAATGACCACTGGATCAGCATGCTTTAGCACTTGATAGAAAACACTAAGACATCACATGAAAAAGCAACACACATAACACACTGATTTTTCACGTGGAAACCCAACTGGGAAAAACCACAGTGGGGATAAATACCCACAAGTTGTTCTTGAACTCTTCTGAAGTCCACTCTGTTAGGATCCTAGTCTGATTAAGGACTTTACAATAGGTTCTGCTAGGAACCGATCTTGCTAGGGATCACCCAGTTAAGGGATGGCTAAATACCTAGTTAAAGGCTAGAACCCTATTAAAGGTTACCTTGCAAGAGGATTTGAAGAACTCAATGATTTTAAGTCACCCTATTAAAGGATTTACACAAAGCCTGTTAAAGCTACCCAGTTAAGGGATTTTCCAACTACTGAAATGGTTAGAAGTCAACAAGTAAAACACTGATCTGATAACAGCACTAAATGCCAAGGTAGATCCACTTTAGTTCCTTTACTTCTGCAATCATACTCTATAGATCTCTACTCACTACACCGGTCTGGCAACAATCAAGTATCTCTTCACTTGGATACACACACAAACATTTGCCAACAAATTCACAATGCAAATCATCATATTCCCTTTATAGGAAACAGATAGGTCGATAGCACAAACCCTAAACCCTAAACATTTAGGTTATCAATACAGTCGATCCAATCCTGACCGTTCAATCACATTGCATAATGTAAAATAATCTTGAACAAATCTCAAGACGTTCTCCATCGTTCATTCTTTGCCACTTCTGGAAGCTGATAACCCATCACGCACTCTCCACTGTTTACTGAGACTTTGCACACTCCTGAGGTAGATAGGATCATTCTTCTTAATGCAAGATCCTCAAGGAAATCCTTCATGCGCACAAGGTTGACATGGAAACATGCTCTGATCTTCATTTCAATGCTAACCCATCACAGGATGTCGTCGGTCGAATCACACAAACTTGAAATGCATCAACCGGAAACCCTGAAGCTGAGACTACCAACCAGTAGTCATATCAAATGAAACCCCAATACCGGTTCACATTCCAACATACCACTTCACTTTTTCACATATACCAGTTCACATCATCATACAGGTTTTCCTGCCAGTTTACTTACTTCAATATATCGGTTCATACTTCAGTATATTGATATCAATGACAACATACAATATCATCATGTCATCACACTCTACACATATGCCAACAATCTCCCCCTATGGCATTGATGGCAATACACAAAGACATCTCTCCGCTTCACATCTTCTCCCAAATACTGCAAATATCTTCTCCACTTCACATCTTCTCCCCCTTTGACAACAATGCCAAAGTGGAGGCACAAACATCCATGTTCCACTATGTTGCTCCCCTTGAGGAGTAGCATCCTTCAACACACCAATCCTGAAAAGATTTGATAATGCAATACATGACTGATGTGGAACACATACCTTTAGTTCACCTCTTGAAGGGGCAGCACCCCTAATTCACCTCTTAAATAGGTAAATATAGCCTTCGGTAGAGGCTTGGTGAATATGTCTGCTAACTGCTCCTTACTGGAAACATGTTCCAATACAACCTCTTTGTTTTGAACTTTCTCCCTCAAGAAATGATACTTGAGCTCAAAGTGCTTGGTTCTAGCATGCAATACGGGATTCTTGGATATTTTAATTGCACTTGTGTTATCATAAAATCAGGGACTTTGAAACCACTTAGTACATGCTTCATCCAAATTGTCTGAGTGCAGTTCATAAATTTTGTTACATGTTATACTTCTGTTGTAGACTGAGAGATACAACTCTACTTCTTACTCATCCATGAGACTAGTCTACCACCGAGAAAGAATGCACCACCCGTTGTGCTCTTTCGGTCGTCCACATTACTAGCCCAATTGGTATGTGTAAACACTTTGAGGTTGAAATCATTATTGTATGAATACCACAATCCATATTCTATAGTTCCCTTCAGATATATAAGAATCCGCTTGACTGCTACTAAGTGGGATTCTCTTGGACTTTTCTGGAAACATGCAACAATACCCACTGCATGTGCAATCTTTGGTCTGTTGTGTACTGCATAGTGCAACCTACCAATCATTGATCAGTAATCTTTCTCATTTACCAATGTTGAGTCATCTTCGTTTGACAATTTACAACTAGTCACCATCGGTGTACCAACTGGTTTGTTGTCTTCCAAGCCAAAGGTCTTTAACACCTCTTTGACATACTTAGACTGAGTGATAAAGATAACATCTTTCATTTGTTGAATCTCTAGTCCAATGAAGAACTTAATCTCTCCGATTAGTGTCATCTCAAATTCCTTCTTCATCTAATCTGCAAATGCATGACTCATCTTGTCATCTCCACCAAAAATTATGTCATCAACAAACACTTCACATATCAGAATTTGATCTCCTTCTGACTTCAGATAGATATTGCTATCTTCACTTGTTCTTTCAAATCCAATCTTTACAAGATGTGAGTGTAAGCGTTCATACCATGCTCTAGATGCCAGCTTCAATCCATACAAGGCTTTATGTAGCCTACACACCATATCACTATCTTCTGATAGGGAAAACCCATCTGGTTTCTCTATATACACTTCCTCTTCAAGTATTGCATTCAAGAATGCAGATTTTACATCCATCTGATACACTTTGAATCCCTTGAAGGCTGCATATGCAAGAATCATTCGAACTCCTTCCAATCTAGCTACTGGAGCAAAAGTTTCTTAATAGTCTTCTCCTTCTTCTTGAGTGTATCCCTTACATACCAATTTGGCTTTGTTTCTTACCACTGTGTCATCTTCATTTAGCTTGTTTCTAAAAACCCAATTGGTGCTAATAACATTATTGTGCTCGGGTCTGGGTACCAAAGATCATGTACCATTCTTTTTTATCTGGTCAAGTTCCTCTTCCATAGCCTTGATTCAGTCTTCATCTTTATGTGCCTCTTTAAATGTTTTAGGCTCAAATTCAGAGATCATGCAAGAATTTTCTCTGACCTTTCTTCTTGTAACAATTCCTGCATCAGTATCTCCTATGATCTGCTTTGGATTATGATTTAGCTTTACATACAGGTGTAGAAGCACTGTTACTGGTACTAGGTTGTTTTGCAACCGGTTCCTAGAAGGTTACAACTGGTTCATCTACCATTTTCTCACTACCAGTTTCCTTAAGTTTCTCAGAGGTTTCATCAACTCTAACATTAATACTTTCGACAATTATTTGAGTCCTATTGTTAAAACACTTGAAAGCTTTTCTCTTGGTGGAATATCTTAGGAATATTCCTTCATCACATTTTGCATCAAACTTGCTCTGGTGTTCACTCCTCTTGATATAACATTTGCTACCAAACACTCTAAAGTAGTCTTACAGGTCCAATACTCATAAGGATTTTTATCCTTACCTTTCTTGATGAGTACCTGGTTCATAGTGTAGATTGCAGTGCTCACCGCTTCTCTCCAAAAAGTGTGAGCAACCTTCCCTTGAATCAGCATTGTTTTGGCTACTTCAACTACAGTCTAGTTGTTCCTCTCTGCTAGGCCATTCTGCTATGGATTATGGGGGGTAGACAATTGCCTCTTGATTCTATTTTCGTCACAGTACTTATTGAACTCACTAAAAGTGAATTCACCTCCTTGGTCAGTTCTAAGGCATTTGATTCTTTTACCACTTTCTTTTTCAACAAGTGATCTGAAGGCTTTAAACTTTCCAAAAGCTTCAGACTTGTCTTTCAAGAATGTCACCCACATCATTCTTGAGAAATCATCAATAAGAATCACAAAGTACCTATCTCCCTTAACACTCCTAGTTTTCATAGGACCACACAAATCAGTATGCACAAGATCAAGTAAATAATCTGCTGTGAAAGATTTACCTTTGAAGGTTGAGGAAGACATTTTCCCCAATTGACATTATCTGCACAAAGGATTCTCCATTTTGTTCACCATAGGCAATCACCTAACTACCTTGATCTTACTGGCCTTCACAATGTTATCAAAATTTACATGGCAGAGTCTCTTATGCCATATCCAACTTTCATCATACTTAGCCATTAGACATTGACTAATGTTTGCATTTAACTGAAATAAGTTACCTTTTGTCTGCATACCGGTGGCTATCAGTTCACCACTCTTTCCTTTTATTTTGCATACTCCATCTTTGAATTCTAGAAGGAGTCCATTATCATTCAGCTAAGCAACACACAAAAGTTTATGCCAAAGACCTTCTACCCAATACACATTATCAACACTGCTTTTTCCATTTAAAGAGATGGACCCTTTTCCTTTTACCATACATGGTGTATCATTACCAAATCGAACTACACCTCCATCATACTCTTCCAGAGATAGAAACTTTTTCTGGTCACTAGTCATGTGGTGAGAACAACCACTGTCAATAATTCACTCATTGGAATTATCAAAGTGGGAGACAAGAGACTTCTTGTCTAACACATCTTCCTTAACAGCTATAAATACTATGTCTTCGCTTTCTTCATCTTCTGATTCATCATCAGTGACACCTTCAACAACTACAACAAGACAGTTTCTCCTATTTCCTCCTTTGAACTTTTTGAACCTCTCTAGTTTGTCCTTATTATCACCATTAGGACAGTTTACAGCAATGTGTCCTATCCTATTGCAAGAAAAACATTTCAAAGGGAGCTTACCTCTATATTTTTTAGTTCCCTTGGGAAGTCTCTTGGCCAAAAGAGCTTCAAATTCCATCAGGATCTCCTCATCATCCATATCTCTACTTTGTCTAGGTTCACAGCTGGTACTATCTTCTTTACCCTTTTTGGATAGTGCAATAGATGCTTTAAATGCTCAATTAGTCTTCTGAACACTGCCATCATAGTTGTTTAGCTCATATGCAGTCAACTTGGCAATGATGGAATCAAGGGACACCTTTGTCTTGCAATAGATCTCAACTCCTAAATAGCGGCAACCCTTATTACATAGACCAGTAATAAGGTTCTCAAAACTTTGCTAACAATGGTGGAATCGTCCATTATACCTCATGCACTCTTGATGTCTCTAACAATAGTTTTAATCCTTATCCCATATTTTTGAATGGTCTCTCCTTCAACCATCTGCATGTCTTCAAACTTTCCTCTAAGGCTTTCTTCCTTAGCTTGCTTCACATGCTCATCACCACCATAGATAGACTCCAGAGTATCCCATACATATTTGGTATTGTCTTTTTCCTGAACATCTATAAACTCAACATCAAATAAGCTGATGATAAGAGCTTCCATTACTTGCCCATTCTCCTTAATTTCTCTTCTTTGATCATCAGTGAGAGTACCGTTAGGGACAACATAAGTATTCTCAACATAGCTCCTATGTTGAGAACCCATGCTTTTAATGTATATTTTCATTACGTCCTTCCATATCTTAAAGTTATCTCTGTTGAACTTAGGACCTTCCCTCTTCATCATTAGAATAGGATCTTTTCCTCAAGCGGTTAAGCTTACAACATAAAGGACCTAGGGGACGCTCTGATACCAATTGATGAATAATGATGAACAGTAACTACTCAACGAATACTGAGAGGTGGGGGTGAATCAATATAGAGAAAAACTTCCTTAAACCACTTTGACTATAAAGACTACACTAACTGGTAAACAGGATCACCGATCTAAATCAGGGCACTACCGGTAAAACATAGTGAGATTGTGAAACACATAAACCAGTAACACTTACATATTCACAAAACCTAATAACTCATTTCCACTTCACCCATATGCATAAGCAAGTAATACATCATCAGAAATATAATGACCACTGGATCAACATGCTTTACCACTTGACAGAAAACACTAAGACATCACATGAAAAAATATCACACATAACACACTAATTTTTTACATGGAAACCCAACTAGGAAAAACCACGGTGGGGATGAATACCCACAAGTTGTTCTTAAACTCTTCTTAAGTCTATTCTGTTAGGAGCCTAGTCCGGTTAAGGACTTTACAATAGGTTCTGCTAGGAACCGATCCTGCTAGGGATCACCCGGTTAAGGGATGGCTAAATACCTGGTTAAAGGCTAGAACCCTGTTAAAGGTTACCTCGCAAGAGGATTTGAAGATCTCAATGATTTTGAGTCACCCTATTAAAGGATTTACACAAATCCTGTTAAAGCTACCCAATTAAGGGATTTTCCAACTACTGAAATGGTTAGAAGTCAACTGGTAAAACACTGATATGATAACATCACTAAATGCAAAGGCAGATCCACTTTAGTTCCTTTACTTCTCTAATCACACTCTATAGATCTCTACTCACTGCATCGGTCTGGCAAGAATCAAGTATCTCATCACTTGATACACACACAAACAATTGCCAACAACTTCACAATGCAAATCATCATCCACCTTATAGGAAACAAATAGGTCGGTAGCATAAACCCTAAGCCCTAAACATTTAGGTTATCAATACAGTCAGTCCAATCTTGACCATTTAATCACATTGCATAATGTAAAATGATCTTGAATAAATCTTAAGACTTTCTCCATCATTCATTCTTTGCCGCTTCTGGAAGCTGATAACCCATCATGCACTCTCCACCGTTTACTGAGACTTCGCACATTTCCAAGGTAGATAGGATCAATCTTCTTCACGCAAGATCCTCAAGAAAATCCTTCATGCGTGCAAGGCTAACGTGGCAACATGATCTGATCTTCATTCCAATGCTAACCCATCACAAGATGTTATCGGTCGAATCACACAGACTTGAAATGCATCAACCGGAAACCCTAAAGCTAAGACTACCAACCGGTAGTCATATCAAATGAAACCCCGATACCAGTTCACATTCCAACATACCGCTTCACTGTTTCACATATACCGGTTCACATCATCATACTATTTCTCTTTCCAGTTTGCTTACTTCAATATACCAATTCATACTTCAGCATATTGACATCAATGACAACATACAATATCATCATGTCATCACACTCTGCACATATGCCAACATGTTCTTCATGTCCAACCCTCTTGCAATATGTGCAAGTAAGCTTCTTCTTCTTAGATAAATTATTTTGTGCTTGATCTGTATGTGTCTTTGGCTTTAATTGCTACCACTTCTTGTTATAATACTTTCCTAGATTCCCTTGTTTATCCACCAAAGAATGTCACATACATGGTTTAAGAATCCCCATAGTGATCAACTTTTATTTCTCAAGCATCAGCAATTCCATAAATTAATCAAATGAAGGGATGGTGTAATCACTACCCATTGTCAACCGATGGGTTTGGAAGTTAGAAACAAAAGATTCATACTCAAAAGGAATATTTCTCGACAGGTTGAAAACCAACTATGTATCTTCCTTCTCAATGCCACATTATTTACATTGTGTTCTTAGCTCATTTTCTCTACTGGCATAATCTTGGATTGTATCAAAACATTTACGATCCAAATTTTGAAGATTGCTTTCAAGTGTGTAACCTCTAATATTATCAACTTGACCATATAATTTATCAAGTTTATCCCAAGCTTCCTTGATTGTCTTACACTTATCAATGTGAAAGATAAGATTAGGGGATACATATTTTCTCAATGTTCCAAGAGCCATAAAACTTTTGATGAGCCATTCCATTTTCAAATTAGGATCATTAAAATATGTGTGTTATGAAATTGTGTCATCAACATAATTATTTAGGTCTTTTTCCATTAGTTTACTCCATGCATTAACTTTCCAAGTTGCATAATTGTATGGAGTTAAGAGTGGAATTTTAGGAGAACCCATAACTGAAAATGAAAGAGCACAAGTAGGTAGATCAAAAACACAAACACCAAGAGAGACCCCCCTTTTCACTCAATCAATGATCCCCCCTAGAAAAATATGATTGTAGCACTTTATAAATTAGTGTGTTTACAATACTGGAGTTGTTTTCCAAAGTTTTACAACATCCAAATGTGGACCCAAATACTGAAAGTATAAATTAATCTCATAATGAGATCTTCAAACTAGCACCAAAATATAGTGCTAAAAAAAATATCAACTTTCATAAAAAGAATCACCTCGATTAGAGGTCGTATATGAAAGTTACATCCATTTGAAGTTCAAAAATCTAGGATGATCCTTTGGATCCCAAATTTATTCATGGGTTCAAACCAACAACTCATAGAATAAAGAAATGAAACAATTACATTAATAGCATATGTGAAACGAACATAAATGAAACTCTAATTGAAAACCAGAAAATGGACTTCTCTATTGCATTTCAGAAAAACAAAATGTGTTCTTTGAGGCAATCAGCAAACAACGATCAAAGATCCATGATTAACCATTAACCCCTTACAGATGCCCGTTGGGTCTTTTTATACATACATCCTCTATTTGGAACTCTTCCTATTGGATGAGATAAATCTCATTACCAACTGTTTCCATTTTCAACTGCACCAACGGTTTGAAATTTAACCATCTGCAATGGTCTGCATTCATGAGAAACACAATATCCCACATGCACCAAGAAGTCGGTTTGGTTCGTATTCACATACACTGACAAGACCATCTTCAGTGTCCAAGTGTTTACCTTTTGGACTCTAGTTCGAGCACACACCCGCAGTCAGCCTCTACTCCTTCGACCATCGGTAAGACCACAAATACATTGCTCTGATCTCCCGATGAACCAGTAGATGACTCCTCTAATAGCTGATGACATCTTGATTGTCTGATCTTCCTTGATCTGCTTGATCTTTATCTCGGCTGAACTACTCTCTCTTTTTCCATGATGTTACTTCCTAGTTTGTCCATGCATCCAACTGGGCAACACCTCATTGGCTTCAGGGTCCCTACCCTGTAACCTAAGCACGGCCTCAGTAACCACCCAGAATGAAGCTCTCTTGTTGGACCCCACCCTGGTCGCCAAGTCACGAAGGATAACCTTCATACATCTCATCATAGTGGTATAGTGACAATCATTCGATCATCCCAAACTTGCTCACTCGTTAACTCGCCTGAGTTACTCTCTTGTCGGGTCCCACCACTTGGTCACCAAGTCGTGGGGAATAACTTTAGTGCATCTCTCCATTGTGGTATAGTGACCACCATTAATCCACCTTCAACCTGCACAGTCGTTAACTCACCTCTTTTTTTGCATGTGCTTTTTCACCAAGTTGTGAGGATTATCTGGCGATCATCTTCCCATCGCAGCGTAGTGATAGTCGTAGGATCATCCATGATCATGGTCCGAATATAGGTCAAGTTAATCATCAGGGAAACTTGAAACTACTTCTTCTAATACCCAATAACAATACTTCAAGAACTTATGACTTATTGAGTCATCGGGGTAAGTGTGAACCACTCCAAACTCTGGCGAACTCATCGGGGTAAGACTTGCCGATCGAGGGTAGGTCTTGCCGATAAGAGAAATTTTAAAAACTTCAATTAAACAACCATACAAATGGACTAGAGCCAGTCCTTACATGACCACTAGAAGGTCTCACAAGCCAAAATTGGTTAAGGGCATTTCAACCCTTAGGTGCTCCTGCACTAGTGTGACATTCAACCACCCAAATGTGGATGTGAGTGACACATGTAAATGTAGGACTATACCACATGTCCTCATATAAACCATCCTAATATAGCCTAAGTATGCTTAATAATGTGTAAGAAAAATAAATATTAAAAACCTACACTAACAAGTTAGCTAAGGAGGCTCTTTTAGTTTTTGGTAGATTAAAAGAGAAAAGCAAGAAGGACAAGAAAGATGAAAGAGAGAAATCCAATTCTTGTGGGAGATCTAAGTCTCCTAGGAAGTCTAAGGAAAAATGTTGGAACTATGACAAAACCAAACACTTATGTAAAGATTGTAAGCAGCACAAAAAGAAACACAAGTGACCCTCTAATTTGGATTCAGACAAATCTTCTCAGGATGATGGTGAAGCATCTGTCATGACCTTGACAATGCATGCATTGGAAGATGTGTGGTTGATGGATTTCAGTGCATCTTTTCACATGACCTCAAATTAGGGTTGGTTTTCAAAGTATGAAGAATATGATGGTGGGAAGGTGTATCTCAATGATTACTCTCATCTAAAGGTTGTTGGTCATAGAAGAGATAATATTAGATTCTCTGATGGTGGAATGAATGGGATTGGTGGTGATATGCACATCCCAAGTTTGACACAAAATCCACTCTCTATAAGTAAGTTGAGTGTGTTGGAATCAAGGAACACTGAGAGGGGGGGTAATTCAGTGTTCTGCAATTTTTAATTTTGTTAACTTGATCTTTAAACCACTTAATGCATATGAAAAGAAGTAAAGTGCAGAAACACAAAGCAAAGATCTTCAACAACATAACACCAATATTTTTACGTGGAAACCCTATTAAGGGGAAAACCATGATGGGATTCAAACCCACAATATTAATATAGTCTACTAAAAGTATAAAAATATTAGATGAGGGGAATGCAAATGCATTCAGGCACACTTCCTAGAGCTCACTACCTTACAAGTGTTTATTAGAGATTTCAATGAGATTTGAATTATGGAATAGCATCAACAAATGCCTAAGTATAGTTTCGGTTAAGCACAAAGCACATATTCTTAATCTGTTCTATAGCAATGCTCTGCTTTCATATTTTGAATTGTACCAAAGCTCAAATATTCACTTTGTGCACGTGAAATTGCGCACTATCAATCATACATACTTTGCCCATCATTGTCAATATCAAAAATGATCACATAAACCTGTCATATATGTCTGCATCACAAATTTAGGACTTCATCATGTCGGCCTAAAGAACACATCACAAAAGATGAAACGGTACACAAGTCAGCTCAATCTGATCAAAATCAATCATGCGTTCCAAAACTAATGAGAGAGAGCACAAAGTTGTGTCACACTTTTATAAAGGAAATGGTCAATGTTGATTCAACTTTTTAAATTAAATCAATAGAAAGTGAAATATATGTTTTCAATTTTGAAATGATGTAAACTAATAAAATGTATAATTTTTTGTATATTTTATGTTTGTAATTTGTTAAACAATTTAAAAAATTATTTAAATATACTTTCTTATAAAGTAAACACTATAATTTAGTTGCTAATAAAATGCTAAAATTGAGGTTACATGAGGCGTCACACTTTATATAGTAAATTTTATTTGTTTTTCTTCAATTTTTCTATGTGTATTGATAACTTGAAAGTTTAGTGCAAAAATATATTTTAAATTATTTTTTACGTATATATATTTTTTAATAAATTTTAAAACTTGTGTGTACTGAAATGTAACTCTTTCCATTTGACATCATCTTTTTTCTTGATTATTTATCCAAATTAGAAAATAATTAAATCATCTTGACATAGACTCTTTTTCTCTAGTGCGTTATTTTTATCCAAAATTTTTAAATAAATTTTAGTATTTTTCTTTTACAAGATAATCAACCTTATATTTTAGTGTTGATGACCCACTTTCAATAAAAATAAAATATAAAATATAAAAACTAATTAAAATAATAAAAGATATATATTTTGGAAAAATAACTTATAGATCTATAAAAGGGTATTTTTACATTTGAAAAAAACAAATCATTTATAAGAGTAGGAGTCGTTGAAACATCGAGTTTTAAAAAGAAAAAAGAAAACAAAATGGTAATTAGACCCAAAGTGGTATAAAATATACATTTAGTAGACAATTCCAATTGAAAAAGTTGTGCCCCAAATATAAGATAGCTATAATGAATCTCTATAGACCATATGTTTGACTAAAATTAATTTTTAGTTAGAATTACTTAAATTCACTTATGTTGATAAGTTGGCCTAAAATATGACACAGTTTTGTGCTTTTTCCCTAATTGATCACACATTTCTCACATGTCGGCTCATCAACCTTGAACACACAAACAACCACCAAAATTGATCCGCAAGATCCGCATACTAAGTTTCCACATGTTACCACTGATATGCACTGTTTTAATAGAAAACTTGTCCATCGGATCTTCTAATTAACACAAAACTCATCACCAAAGGACACAAACATGGAATAAGACATATTACACATCCATAATGCATCTCCGAGATCCACAAAGAAAAATACTCAACCAAAATGATCCACCAACCAATAAACTGTACACTCAACCGAATGTCCTATCTTTCTCACTGGACCTCACCGGACTCAATCAATATTCTGGAATGATCAAAACATGAAGTGTGGATGCCATAACTGATATGAGTTTCCATCAATGACAACATCTAAACATGCATGCAGTGTCTCTTGCCAACAATCTCCCCCTCTGGCATTGATGGCAACACTTAGTGAAAAATGACTAAGTGTCGGAACAAAACCAAAGTATTGTACACAAATCTTAATCACTAGATTCCAAAGAATCAAAGAATTAAAGAACTCCCCCTAAGATCAACATTTTTCACTCCTATACACTCCCCATTTGACATCAATGACAAAGTTAGAATACTGAAACCCAAAAAATTCAAGTAAAAAATGCTATATATACATATGTAGACACAAACTTATCTCATAAAAACTTGAAAATATTTGCATAGAGATTCTTCAAAGAGATCAAGTGACTATCCCAGCCCTTCTGTAGATTCCCAAATCTTGTTATAAAACCATGAAAAATATAAGATTGTGCTTCTGATGTCTTGAGATCATCTTGTTCATCTACCTTAAGAGCATTCTAAGCATCTTGAAGAGCATTTAGCATTATATCCAACTTAGGAGTAATGACACTCCTAAATTCTCCAACCTATCCATTATTACTTCACAATAATAGCTCAGACTTTGAATCTTCTCAAGCAAAAATATTACCTAATTTTCATGATGGCTCAATAAATTTAACAAAGGATCAACCAACTAAGATCAACTTTCTAATTGATCCTTGTGCTCCTGAGACTTCTTATCAATGTTCCCAGTGAACTTGTTCAAGGATAGACATGCTTTGTATAAGTTTCCACCTACGGTTATTACATCTTGCAAGCTCTTTGCACAATATTCTAATGTGGCTCTATCTTTCAAAATCATCTTCTTCAATGTGTGGAGCCTCTTTGCATTGAACTCATTTCTGACCTTCTCCTCAACAGACTTCTCGAAAGACTCAAAATGGGAATTTACAGAATTAATCAAACTCTTGAAATGGCCAGATGGGGTATCAGATGGATCTTTCTGAAATGATGACTTAAGTTTCTCCAAAATGTCGGATGTCATAGCCAACAACAAACTATCCTCGATGTGCGACTTCAAAATATCCTCACTAGTCTTTGCCTAAGCAAATGATGCAAGTTGAAGCTTTTGGATGGGAGACAAGGAGGAAAAATTGATTTGTCCTTGAATGAATTCAAGGTCATCTATTACCTATCTCCCCTTTGCATCCTCTTTAGTGTCTCTTTCTTTGGATTCTACTTCAACATTAAGCTCCACCATTTCTGGTTTTACATTCTTCTCTATATATGATTTTTGCTCAGGTGTCGAAGGGTTATCTTCATTAATTGGAGTATTCTTAGTCTTATCTTCTTCTGCTCTTCCTACATCCTCTATTTTGTCCTTATCTGCTACTTCCTCAACTCTAGCCTCTATCGGCTGAACTATTTGAACATCTAGAACATCAATCTGTACTTTTGGGATAGAGGTATCATCTTGTGTTTGCACTTCTAGATTGGTGGCATCTTGTTCCTTTGTTGGATTAACTTCATATTGATTTTCTAACAAAACTTTTATCAAAATTTTCTCTGTTTCCCTTACTACCTCGTCAATTTTTCCAAACATGATTTTCTTTACTCTAGTCTTGATTTTAAACGTATCCTTAGCTAACTTAAGGATTCTCTCAATTTTTGCATTTTATATCACCAAACATAAAAATTAACCAATATATACTCTCTCAATTTTTGTTCTTCTACTTTGGTTGTTTCTCTTCTCATGTCCAAAACTTTGTACAAACTCTTAGGAATTAAAGACATTAATTCAATCAAAACCTTACTATATGCATTCATGTATTCTATTGTAGCTTCTTCTAGAGTTGTCTTATCATTTTCATCAAAATTTTCATACCACTCAGATAGTAGCTCCATATTACCATCCTTTATAACTGCATTCACAATCTGGTCTAATGTTATTGGAGGTATAATATTGTATGTACCTTTAAGATTTACAGTCCTCAATGCCTCATCAAGATCAAATTTAGGTTTCTTACTTGGCCTTGCTTTGGTGGATGGCTTCTCCTTTGTGATTTTTGAAGCCTTAGCAACTTTGGCCTTTACCTCCTTCACCGCCTCATCCGATTCAATTTCTTCATCATCAACAACCACAAGTTTGGATAACTTCTTGTTTTGCACACCACTAGATTACTTAGCTTGTATTTTAGGCATATTTGAGGGTTTAGCAGGACCGGAGGAGGGAGCAGTACTTCTGGATTGTCTCTCCTTTGTCTTAGGAGTTGTTGTCAGTTCCTTCTTCACCTTAAATGTTTGATCCTTAGAGAGAATATCCTCTCTAGATTTTAGAACAACCGCCTTGGCTATCCCCATTCTCTCTGTAAGAGCCTCAACCTCTTTCCAAACCTTTTTCTGAATAACAGGCTTCTTAAATTGCTGGTGCAGTTTTAGGCTTTAGGCTTCTTTCCAATCCTTTGATGGAATCACTGCAAAATGGCATCAAAGGATGAACTAGTAATGAAGAGCGTAGTGGTATACCGGTAGACCGGTGAAGCAGAAGGAAGATAGGTGGTCACCATAAATCTTGGAGCGGTGATCGGTTACACAGTTGCAATGGCAAAAGGTGAGTTGGTGATATTGTGTTTATGCCAAAATAAAGGTTGGTGAAGTCAACTTCAGTCATCATGCAGTTAAGCCATGATTACTTGTGAATTTTTTGGTTCATATTTAAAAGACTGAACTTGACCTAGAAGTAACTATTTTGGGGGGATGCAGTGGCATATTTGAATGGGTAGTTGGTGGAATTGTTGCAGGGCGCGTAGAGAAAGAGCAGAAAGATTTGAATTTGAAATATACCAAAATCTGTGATTGTGGCAATTAAGGAAACACCTAAAGGTGACGACGGAGAGAGTATAAAGTATTTTGAGTTTATTCAAAATACTTTTGATCGTAAAATTTGCAAAGTGAAAATCCTATGAGAAGCGATCCGAATTGCAGAGTGAAGAGTGAGGAAGTGCTAAATTATTCAACAGAGAAAAATGTGTGTGAAGTAGACCGGCAGAGTGCAGAGCCGAGGGTATGAGAAGAGGACCCATGTAGTGTAGAGCAGACACAATCGGTGGAGACAAACTATGATTTTCATTGTGATCTGATCAAGCTATCAGTAGCTATTCCAGCAGATCAACTTCATGTTGCTTTCTAACCATTGAAACTCAAAATCCCTTAACTGGGTGGACTTTAATAGGTCCCTTTGTAAAATCCCTTAACCGGGTGTCATCTTAATTGATGATCCTAAGACCTTTAAAAAGGATACCTCTAATAGGGTAAAGGCACTAACAGGCCTAAAATAAAATCCATTAACTAGGTTGCACCTAATAGTGTCTTTGTAATCTCCTAACAGAGATGGCTACTCACCGAGAGTACTCCAAAACAGTGCATTTTTTGTGGTTTTCTACTCAAACCATGGTTTTCTCCCATTTGGGTTTCCACGAGATAAATCTTGGCATTACATGTTACTACTTATAAAGTTGCCATTAGATTTATGTTCAAAGTTATTCTATATACTCTAGTCGGTTTCTACTACCGAAATATTCAGTCGGTATGCACAATCCAGTCGGTTATAGAAGAAAGTAGTCTCAGAGCGTAGTATACACCGAGCTATCTACCGAGTATCATTCCATGTCTATCGAGCAGCAAAGATGACACACCGAGTTGATATACACCAAGTGAAACATGTTACCAGATTCATTGAACCTGGACATACATATGAAAACATGTTACAAGATCGAGGCACATAAAACCATTATCACATTGGAAATTGCACTTAAAGATTGTGTATGATTTTGAGGTCATCTAACCAATGAAATATTTTGCATGGTTATTCATTCGATAAAATATATTTATAAGATCAAAGCAATGAATTGATCACCGACATAAGAGATCTATTTATACAACATGGATTAAGATCAGATATATACATGTAGCATGACAGAAAGGAAGATATAGAAATATATGAAGCAAGACATGTGAAAGCACTAAGTGTTATGACCATTACAAAGACACAGAGGTCACGAGAAGGATTTCAGAGAACAGTCAAAGAACAGAGTAAACAGAAGGGTTTACCGAGTTACTATATGGGTTACCGAGGTATGCTATAAGCAAGGTAATCTTATTCTGAGCACATAGAATCTGCTATAACATTCCAGATGTAAAGTTGCAGATATTTGTAATGATTTTATTGTAATATTTTGAAGTTGTAAGAGAAACCTTTAATAGGGTAAAAGACTCTAATCAAGCCTATAAATTGTAAAGCCTCTAACCAGGTGCAGCATTTAGATTAAGTGTTGTAAAATCCTTTAGCAAGGTAGATCTAATAGATCTCGATACTCCTAACAGGGTAAGCTATCAAAAATAGCTAAACATGTAGCTCTAACTGAGCAACCTTTATTATTTTAGTAGTGAAGTTGTGGGTGCCATCCCCACCGTAGTTTTTCTCTCTAACCAAGAGTTTATGTGTAACCAAAATATATGTGTTATGGAGTGAATCATGTATGATTGTTATCTATTTGTTTTAGCTTTATATTATGTTACTGCACTATTTGGTTTATGCATAATAGTAAAGCTATTATTGAAGAAATGTTTTGAAGTACTGATTCACCCCTCCCCTCTCAGTACATTAGCTTTCCATATTGGGCCTAACATTATAGTGTATCTTTTCATGCATGCATGTTCTTCTGCAATAATTGTTTATATTGATGAATATTAAATTAATGTAGTCTTGAGTTAAAAGGTTTTAATTTTGTAAAACTGGTAAGGTGGTGATTCACCCCTCCCCTCTCAGCACCGGTTGGGACTGACAATTGGTATCAGAGCCTTGGCCCTTAGATTCAGAAGTGCTTAACAGCTTAAGGAAAGATTTAATATGATGCAAAAGGAGGGTCCTAAGTTCTCTAAGGAGAATTAAACCTTATGGTTTGGTAAAATGAAGCTCTACCTAAGAACCCTAGGAGATCAATACTGGAATCATGTAATCATAGAGTAAAATGAACCTACTGGGGTTCTCACTACAAATCAGATCAAAGAAAGGCAAGACAACACCGTTACTATGGATCTGATTGCTAGAACTCTATCTGATAATGAGTATGTTGAGGTCCAAGATCTGAAAACAACCTATCAGATATAGAATAAGTTGAAGGCTATTTATGGAGGAGATCCTCATGTTCAAAAGGCTAAAGTGGACAACTTGAGAGGAAAATTTGATGAGATGAGGATGCAAGAAAGAGAAAATATTGAACAATATAGCAAAAGAATAAATGATGTGGTAAATTCCATCAGAAGTGTTGGAGGAAAGCTTGAAGAAGAAGAAGATGTGCTTAGCAAAATCTTGAGAACCTTGCTACCACAATATGCCATAAGGGTTTCTACAATTCAGGAACTCAGAACCTTGGGAACAGTTAGTGTTTCACTTGACTCACTGATCGGTATGTTGACTACCTTTGAACTGAGCAACTATGATAACAGTGTACCAAAGATTGATGTTTCCTTCAAAGCTTCCATGATATCCACACCAACAAGGAGAAGAAAAGAAGCTGGAAATAGTTCTACTACAAGAAACAGTCATTATCATAAATATAACAACCTGTTATCAGAAGAACAGGAACAAGATGAGATTGAAGCTCTGTTTGCAAGAAGGCTGCCAAGAGGAAAAGGAAAGTATAAAGGTAAACTTCCCTTGAAGTGATTCTCTTGTAATAGAATAGGTCATATTACATCCAGATTTCCTGACAATGATAGGAAGGATAAATTTAGAAGCTACAAGGACAAGAGAAAGAAGGAGTGCTATCTTGCAGAAGAAGGAGTTACCAATGAAGAATCAAAAGGATCTTATGGAGATGGAATTGCATTTGTAGTGGTAAAGGAAGATAATGCAAAGGAAAGTGATATGGCCCTAATCTCTATTTCAAACTAGTGTAGAGACTAGGTAATTGACAGTGGTTTCACTCACCACATGACCGGTGACAGAAACAAATTCCTCAGCATGGAGGACTGCAATGGAGGAGTAGTGAGATTCGTCAATGATGCTCCTTGTGCAGTAAAAGGTAAGGGATCTATAGCCCTAAATGATAAAACAAATTGTGAAGATGTTTATTGGGTAGAAGGGCTAAAATATAGTCTGTTAAGTGTTGCACAACTTAACAATAAGGGTTACCGGTTATAATTCAATGAAGGAATATGTAAAATAAATGACAAATCAGAAAGTTTGATTGCTATCGGTAAACAATCTAGAGGTAATATGTTTCACCTAGACACCACTATAGGTAGTTGTCTAATGGAAAAGGTAGAAGACATTTGGTTGTGGCACAAAAGACTATGTCATGTTAACTTTTATACCATAGAAAAAGTCAGTAAAATGAAGTCTGTTAGAGGTATGCCTGATATTATGAAACCTGAAAAATGTTGTGTAAAGAATGCCAACTAGGAAAGTTAATCGGGTCTAGTTTCAATAGCAAATCTTATTCATCTGAGAATGTGCTAGACTTGGTTCATACAGACTTGTGTGGTCCTATGAGGACCAAGAGTTTCTATGGAGACCGGCATTTCATGTTGTTTGTAGATTATTTCTCAAGAATGATGTGGGTTGTATTCTTGAAAGAAAAATCTGAAGCCTTTCACATGTTTAAAGTCATCAAGGCTCGAGTAGAGAGGAATTGGTAAGAATCTAAAATTTCTAAGATCAGATAGAGGAGGAGAGTTCACCTCTCAAGAGTTCATGAATTACTATGAAGAATAAGGGATTATGAGATAGATGTCTGCACCCAGAACACCTTAGCAGAATGGGGTAGTTGAAAGAAGAAATAGAAATCTGATTGATTGTGTGAGGACTCTGATGATACAGAAGGATATTCCACACATCTTCTAGAGAGAAGTAGTAAGCACTGTTGTGTATACCTTGAACTGGATACAGGTGAAGAAAGGGGCAAATAAAACTCCCTATGAATTATGGTGTGGATACTCACCCAATGTGAGTTATTTCAAAGTAGTTGGAAGAAGGTGCTATATCAAGAGGGATGAGTACATTGGAAAGTTCGATCCCAAGAGTGATGAAGGAACCTTCTTAGGTTACTCCACAAAGAGTAAATCATATCGGTGTTTGAACAAAAGGACTGGTAAGATTGTGTAGAGTGTCAATGTCAGAGTAGATGAGTTCTCTGAGAAAAATGAATGGGATAACAAGAGTGAACCAAAAGATTATCAAGGATTCGAGTACACTATACCTTTCAAACCTATTAGTAGTGGGCCAGCGTCCCTCACAGAGATTCATGGCATGGTTTAACAACCTCTTGTGGATTCTATAAGTCTAGTGGTTGTATCGGGCATTGAAAGGTTGATCTTTTGGTGCAATGGTGACCCTAATTTGTAACAAGTGGTACCAGAGCTTGGTCATAGGTTCAAATCATGCAGGCCACGGTGAGTGATCCTAGGAGGGGGATTTTTGGCAATGGGCCAGCGCCCCTCGTGGGGATTCGCGACATGGTTTAACAGCCTCATGTGGATTCTATAAGTCTAGTGGTTGTATTGGGCATTGAAAGGTCGATCTTTTGGTGCAATGGTGACCCTAGCATGTAACAAAACCTGATGAAGAGAATCATGTTGTATTCGCAAATGAGGAAGTATGTGAAGTATAACCTACACAACCAGTAGAAGAAGCTCCAAGAAATGAACTGGTACTAGCAAGGTATGTCAGAAATAATCACTCTGCTGAAAATATCATTGGTGAAAAAGATGTAGGAGTATTGACTAGAGGAAGAGCGAGAGAGAATGTCTATCTAATCTTCAAAATTGAGCCCAAAATAGCAAAGGAGGCTCTAAAAGATGAAGACTGGATCAAATCCATGGAGGACGAACTAGAGAAGATTGAGAAAAATGAAACTTGGACTCTAGTGCCCAGACCAAAAAACAAAAAATGTGATAGGTACCAAATGGGTGTTTAGAAATAAAATAGATGAAACTGGTCAAGTAGTAAGAATTAAAGGAAGATTATTCTACAAAGGCGATGCTCAAGAAGAAGGTTTGGATTATGGAGAAACCTTTGCACTGGTGGCCAGACTGGAAGGGTTTAGAATCTTGCTTGCTTATGCTACTTATAAGAAGTTCAAAGTTTACCAAATGGATGTCAAATCGGCATTCTTAAATGGTGTTTTAGAGGAAGAAGTGTACATAGAGAAACCAAAAGGTTTTGTATCAGAAGATGGAAGAGATATGGTATGCAGGCTGAAGAAGGCTCTATATAGGCTAAAACAAGCACCAAGAGCTTGGTATGAGAGGCTACACTCATATTTGTTAAGCATAGGGTTCATGGGATCCAGTGACAACAGTAACCTATATCTGAAGACCGGAGAAGAAAGAAAACATCTGATTGCTGAATTATTTGTAGATGACATCATCTTTGGAGGAGATGATGAGATGAGTAGAGGTTTTGCAGAACAAATGAAGCAAGAGTTTGAAATGTCCATGATCAATAAAATAAAAAATTTCATTGGCTTGTAAGTATCTCAACTAAAGAATGGTATATTCATTATCCAAACCAAGTACATAAGGGAAATATTGAAGACTTTTGGAATGGAAGATTGCAAACATGTTGGAACTCCAATTGTTACAGGTTGTAATATCTCCAAAAATAATGAGGCTCATGAAGTGAGTGAGACAATTTACCGATCTATAAGTTGCAATTTGCATGATAGAGTAGACCAGATATAGCACAAGTTATTGGCTTGGTTGCTAGATTTGTTGTAAATCTGAAAGAGACTCATATGCTTGCAATCAAGAGAATATTTAGATACCTTAAGGGGACTGATGAGTATGGTCTCTGGTATCCACATAAGAGAGATTTCATCTTAAGTGTCTTCACTGATGCAGATTGGGAAGGTAACATTAATGACAGAAACAGAACTAGTGGAGGTGCATTCTTTCTTGGAGATAGGATTGTGTCATCGACAAGAAAGGAAAAAAATTGCATCTCTCAATCCACAACTGAGGCTGAGTATGTGATTGCTGCAATCAACTTTACACAAATAGTATGGAACAAGCAATTATTGGAAGGTATCCAAGAAAAGGTGACTAAACCTATGGTGATTCACTGTGACAACACCAGTATTATCGACATATCCAAGAATCTAGTGATGCATTCCAAGACAAAGCATATAGCTATCAAATATCACTACCTAAGGGAACAAGTTCAAGCCAAGGAAATGAGGTTGGAGTATATACCAACAAAAGAACAGGTGGCTGATATCTTCACCAAGCCACTACAGAAGGACACCTTTGAATACATCAGGGGTAGGCTAGGGGTGATGCCCCTACCTACATTAAAGTAAGAAAAAGGGGCTCTACATCAATCTGATATGATTTCTTTATGAAAAATATCTAAGACTAGATTGATAGGTGTGGACTACTCCAGTTAGGGGGAGCAGTCTTGTAAGTGTACTGAAATACATGTTTGGCATTGTTGTCAAAGGGGGAGATGTGATTATAGTGTTTGAGCATTGGTAAGTAGTGTTGAGTTGAAGTTGTTGAAACGGAGCATTGCTAGTGTTAGGGGGAGATATTCATTACTCAAAGTAGAAGTAATGAATGGTGCAAAAATAAAGAAAGAAATGGTGAAAGTACATGCAAGAGAAACTGATAAGATGGAATTTGAAGTATTGCCATCAATGCCAAAGGGGGAGATTGTTGGCATTGACAAAACCAGTAAATCCAAAGAACCAGTATATTTGCTGAGATTTATGATTGATGTCTAACACTGACCGGTAGAGTGGTATCGGTGGAGTAGTGTATCTCAGTAGAAAAAGTGATGACTTGTAAACAACATGGAAGCAACATAAGAGACAAATGATCAAGGTTCAATCAGCTCAAGGGAAGATAGACTAAGCTAACCAGTTTGTCACTCATGAAGATTGGTGTTGAGGTTAGATCTTCAGGCTGGTCATCCAAATGATGATGAAATCACAGAAGGTGACTTAGGCAAGAAGGGTTGAGGTTGTATGCAAACCAGAACCTCATTGGCAAATAGGAGAAGAAGCTTGATGGAAGCACTGCAAACCAGCATCAAAGGATGAATTGGTAATGAAGAGCGTAGTAGTATACTGGTAGATCGGTGAAGCAGAAGGAAGATAGGTGGTCAACATAAATATTAGAGTGGTGATCGGCTACATAGTTGTGATGGAAAAAGGTGATTTGGTGAGCTTGTGTCTATACCAAACTAAAGGTTGGTGAAGTCAACTTCAGTCATCATGCAGTTAAGCCATGATTACTTGCAAATTTTCTGGTTCACATTTAAAAGACTGAACTTGACCCAGAAGTTGTTATTTTGGTGGCATGCAGTGGCAGATTTGAATGAGTAGTTGGTGAAATTGTTGCAGGGTGCATAAAGAAAGAGCGGAAAGTTTTGAATTTTAAATCTACTAAAATTTGTGATTGCATTGATTAAGGAAACACCTGAAGGTGACAACAGAGAGAGTAAAGTATTTTGAGTTTATTCAAAATATTTTTTATCGTAAAATTTGCAAAGTGCAAATCATGTGAGAGGTGATCTGGATCACAGAGTGAAGAGTGAGGAAGTGCTAAATGATTTAGTAGAGAAAAGTGTGTGTGAAGTAGACCAGTAGAGTGCAGAGTCGAGGGTATGAGAAGAGGACCCGTGTAGTGCAGCATAGACACAACTGGTGGAGACAGAGTATGATTTTCATTATGATCTAATCAAGCTATCAGTAGCTATTATAGAACATCAACTTCTTGTTGCTTTCTAACCTTTACAACTCAAAATCCATTAACGAGGTGGACTTTAATAGGTCCCTTTGTAAAATCCCTTAACCGAGTGTCATCTTAATTGATGATCCTAAGACCTTTAAAAATACTACCTCTAATAGGGTAAAGGCACTAACATGCCTTAAATAAAATCCCTTAACCGAGTGGCACCTAGGAGTTTCTTTGTAATCTCCTAACAAGGATGGCTCCTCATCGGGTGTACTCCAGAAGAGTGCAAATTTTATGAGTTTCTACTCACACTGTGGTTTTTTCCCATTTGGGTTTCCACAAGATAAATCTTGGTGTTACTGTGTATCTTTTCATGCATGCATGTTCTTCTACAATAACTCTTTATATTGATGAATATTAAATTAATTTATTCTTGAGTTAAAAGGTTTTAATTTTGTAAAATTGGTAAGGTGTTGATTCACCCCTCCCATCTCAGCACCGGTTGGGACTAACAGTATCTGCATATTTCTCCACAATGGTTTTAGGGATTCTCTCCCTTTCATGCATGGCCTTTTGAAAATTCTTGAAATAGCCCCATAGATTTACGTATCGAGGTTTGGAATCACTAGAGCTATATAGATACTCTTGGATCTACACTCCTACTAGCCTACCAAATGCCCACTATACCGGACCAATTCTTAGAATCTCATTCATGAAATACAATAATATGCATGAGAGTACAGAGCCATACTTGAAGGAATACTTCTTGTTTTCTTTGATCTTCTTCAATTTCCTGATGAGCTCACTCCAGAGCAATTTGTAAAGGTCATATTTCTTATTCTCTCTCAACATTTCATATGCAGCATATACTGCAGTACCAGAGACAGAGTTCATTTGGCTAGAGTAGTAGATTTTATACCCAATCACCATGGATGCAAACTAGATGTCATCCTCCAAGATGTCATTGATAGTCATTTCTCTCCTATCGAATTTTGACCCGGTTGCATTGGTCACAATTTCATTCTTCAAAACCTCCAATGTAGGTAGCATACCAGTTGCACATAAACCTATCATGACCTGAATCACACCCTTTCAGATTTTATGTGGCTTATCCAACCACATAAATTTATCATGTACATGGCTCAGTATATACCAGATCCATTCATGCTCATATGCCATCAGAAACTTCACAAATTGCACAAAACCCTTGCTATCAAGATACTGAAATTTAGGTTTCAGCATCAAACTTTCATCAGATAACTGGTTGTTATATAGATTCATCATCTGAGATCTTCTCAGTTCTTCAATCAGACAATGTGTGTAAACCCTTATATCTTCATTATGCAAAAATCCATAGGGCACAAATGAAAATATGCTCTTAGGGTCATCCTTGATTGAAATGAATGGATCATTCTTGAAACTAGGATGGGCATGCTCAGTGATGTTCACAACAAGAGAGGTAGCAAAACCAAATGTAGCCATTTCAAATTTCAAAACTTAACTAAAAGAGGGTTTTCACTGATAAATACCTTTGATACCGCATTAGGTTTTCTTGCCAATTCACTTCGGAAATCAGTAGCACTTAGTTTAACCTGAAAGATTTCTTCATTAATCTCTCTAAACTTCTCTTCAATCACAAGGTGAGAAATGAAGTGATATAGTCACTTTTTGTTCACCGCAAACCTAAATTTTCATTGTAATAAATGCACATTGCCCTAACTCTTCTAGATACTTTGTATCTGTCAGGAATTCTTCTCTGGATCTTCAAATCAACTCATATTATTTCAAAGATCTATCAAAAGCATCTGCAATCATCATAAGCACTTCTTCAACCTGTCAGAATCAAGTACAGATCTCAAATAGGGGGATTTGAAGGATTTTCATGATAGCTTCCCCCAAGGCTTGATGCCTTAGGTTTAGTTACCGGATGTAATTCCAGCACTGGAATCAAAAGCAGACCCACTTCCTACCTCTGAATCACTCTTCTCAACCCATGTCTTCATCATTTGATCTATGATCTCTTCAATTTTTGCTTCACCCTTCTCATCTGCCTTCACATTCTTGTTTTTATCTTCCGAACCTCTCCTATTCACATTTTTGCTTCTGCATTACTTAGCAATGTAACCAGATTTGTTGCAAGCATAGAAAACAACATTTCCTTGCATAGATCTGAAACTTGTCTAATTTTTTCTTGTTCTACATTTATTAGAAACATGTCCAAACATACCACATGCATAGCATCTGACATTTCTCCTATTCTGAAATTTATTCATCACACTTTTGTATTTATTTGACTTATGATAATACTTGTTGCATTTGAAACATTGATCGGTAAAAGATGGACCATTATTGATCATCCTATGGTTGCATTGACTAGCCATATGACTAAATTTATTGCAAACACAATAGTTACCATTGAATTTATGAGTATTAGGTTTCCTTACCAAAGACTTTCTTGAATTGTTCTTATTTTGTGTTGACTTGGAGCTTTCACCTTTCTCAAATCCAAGACCTTGTGTATCATTACGATCCTTTCGGCTCACAAGAATTTCATCAAGTCTCATTGAACTGATCCAAAAGTTCTCCTTATACTCATTTGCAGCATCAAGATCAAATTTGAGAAGTAGGGCATGCTTTCCAAGACCTTCCTCATGTTCTCTAGTATCTTGAAGGTCATTCTTCAACTATCTACTTTCATCCTCAAGTTTGCAGCATTCTTCAGATTTATCTTTCAAGGACTAAGAAACCTTCTCTTCATTCTTCTTCCTTTCTTCAATCTCTTTTTTCAATCTCATCACAATAGATTCCATCTCATTCTTCTGGATTGTATTAGCTCTAGAAAGTCTCTCACACTCTTCAGTATTTTGCTTCAAGGCTTCTTCATCAATGCTTTGGCTTTCCTTCTCCTTTAGCTTATCAACAAGTTCCTTTCTCTTTTCTCTTGACTTGTTTAATTGGTCTTTCAATGTTTTAAGTTATTCCTCAACATCTTTAAGGTTTGCTTTCACTTGTTAGTTCTCATCTAATGCACGATTAAGATCTTCAAGAGAAACAACTAACTATTGTCTAAGATCATCGGATTTCATTGATTCTCCTTCTCGAATCCACCTCGAGCTGTTAGGTATTTTATGAGGAACTAGGCTATGATACTGTTGGAAATTTTTGTGCCAACCTTAACAGGGAGCAAGGAAAAATTTTCTCATGAGATAAGGTCCCACGGGATAAGAGAACAAAGAGAAAAAAAAATTTCTTATCCCGTGCGTTCCCACGGGATAAGAAAATAAAGGAAACAAATAACACAAAGGACTACGCGGGATAAGAAATAACAATAAGCTTTTTGCTTATCCTATGGGATTAGAAAGACATCAACAATGACCTGTGGGATAATAAAATAACTAAGGCATGTGTTTTTTCCTGCGGGGTTAAAAGGGATGCAATGTGATGTCGCGGGATAAGAAGCAATCGAAGTAAAAGGGACAAATGCTTATCCCACATGGAGAAAAGGAGAGACGGGTCCCATTCAGCATCTTCAGACAATGAGGACACAAATGATGTCACGGGATAAGATCCAAGTAATAAGAGGGTCAGTCTCTTTATCACATGAGGTAAAACAAAGGCATCAAAGGCTGCACTAGATAAAAAAAGAGAGGCAAAAACAAAGAAAGCTTATCCCATGAGGATAACAGACAGTGCATAGGGTCACGCGGGATAAGCAAACAAGGAAGACAAAGACAAGGGAACACTTATCCCGTGAGGTGAAGTCGGGTGAAGAAGGATGTTGTGGGATAAGAAAGAAAAGAAAAAGCATGCATGGCTTGTACCATGAAGTTTCAAAGGTAACAATTGTAGCCCTTGGGATAAGCAAAGCAAGGATAAAAAAACAAATATCCCTTATCCTACATCAAAGAAGAAGGACACAAATGATGCCTCAGGATAAAGAAACAAAAGGCAAAACAAGCAAAGCTTATCCCTGTTAGTTAGATGAGACGGGGGGGTGAATCAAATAACTTCAATAATTAACTCTCTTATAGATTCAACCTTGGTAGCACTTTCTTCATATGCAACTATGACTGTAAATCATTCAAACTCATAAACAGATAAACATAAAACATTAAATCACATTTGACACCAGATTTAATGTGGAAACCCAAATAGGGAAAAATCATTGTGGGATTTCAGACCCACAAGAAAATATACTCTTCTAGAGTATGCTCGGTTAAAAGCAAATCCTATTAAAGATTACATACACATTGCTAGATGTGACCCGGTTAAGGGATTTCCCTCAGATCTGTTAGAATCTTCACTTTGTTAGAAGTGACCTTGTCAAAGGATTTCAAACACTCATTCAAGAATGTTATCTTCCAGGAGGATTTACAAATAAGACTGTTAAGTCCACTCGGTTAAGAGATTTCTTGTCACTTACAAAAATAAATAACTGTAATAAAATATATTTGCAACTTCACATCTAAAATGTTAAAGCGGATTCTATGTGCTTAATGTACTCAAGATAATCTTGTTATAAGACTTATCTTTCTCCTTATTGGGCTTCTCAATCTGTTCTTCAACCAGATCTTCAATCTTCAGTACTCGGTAATCACCTATGTAGCATCACTATGCTTCAGTTTGCCCACTTACATTGTTCTTCAACTACTCTTTATTTATAAGCAATTCCTGACCGCTTAATCTCCTTAATCACATTTCCCATGATTAATCTTAACCTTTAGATCTTCAAACTTGACTAGGTTCATTGAATCTTTCGATCTAAAAAATGTTTTATCTTGCCTTGAAACTTGTATCCTTCCTTGGTAATTGTGCTCAGTTATGACCGTTCAATCTATGTTGTAGATCTAACTCTTGAATTTTCATTGTCGTAGATCCTTAACAAATTTCTTGCAGAACATTCCAATCTTCAATAAATCTTCAGCTCATTGGCATCCTTGATTTAATAGTGTATTCACTCATTTAATGCATTTTGTTACTGCTTGGTTGATACTTAGTTAATACTGAACTTTACTTGATAGTCATTCTCTTCTCGGTGACTTTTTCCTTCTTTAACCGACATCGATAACCTTGGAGTTTACCGACTAGCTCTTTGCTCGGTAAAATAGAATAGTATCAAACCTTTACTCATTCTATTGCATGAAATATTTTATCCTTCTTGTTCAGTCTTTGAATACACATATATAGGATATCAAAACAATCAAAACATCATAATCTCATCACTGTCTAACTCGGTAATAGTTTCCCATTGAATAACTTTATTACTCCCCTTTATTTTCACATTCTGTCTGTGTCTTTTACCGACAACTTTATACTTATCAAAACATACTTTTTAAGATATGGCAACATCATACTGAATTAGAAAATCAATTGCTTGACATCAATGACAAAATAATAATATTAAGACAGTAATCATCCTTTATCAATTATATCATTTATCTCCAACAACCTTCTCAATATCATCAACCATCAAACTTATTGTAATGCCAACAATCCCATGGGGTAAAAATAGACCCATAGAGATGTCATGAGATAAGAACTCAGAGCAGCTCAATGATCAAACACAGTCAGGAAATTGTGGACCCAAAGTACCATGTCAGCCAATTACCTTTGTTGGATCTTCATAAAGGCCCGATCCGACAGCCATGTTTCAATCTTCTATTGGACCCATTGGATGCTTATGTGGAGAGATCTCGCGCATCCATCTTCATGTGATTCTCTTAGATCAATGGTGGACATTTGAATTTATGGTGGCCGTTGAGTTTTGAATTCTCTATAGGAGGGTGGTTGTCAACCCGATGGTCGAGGACGTTCTTTTCTCAGTTGGTGTTCGATTTTGGACCCGATTTCAGTGCAACCACCAGATTTGCTTGCCTTTACTCTAGATTGGACCTTGCAGGTCAATTTTGGATGCTACTCATTCATTTTCAATGGGATATATATATTTTTTTTCCCTGCAAGTGTGCTCAACCATGTTTGTTGATAGGGATTGTATATGGTGAAAATGGATAACAATAAACAATAATATTGAAAGACTAAAATGGATTCAACCACTAAACCCTAGCCTAACAACAACAAAGATCCACCATAACATATGAAGATTACCTAAGACAATGCAAATAACTCAAAATCATAAAGATTATACCATCACATGTCCACTAGGGTTTTGATCTCCATTCTTCCTATCTCCATTGATCTTGCTTGATATACTTGCTCTCAAATTTTTGTATGCACAAGAGCTCAACAAAGAACGGAATGTGGTTGCAAGTAGAATTGTAGTCTAGTCAATTGATCAAGTAATTAGGCATGTCTCATTAGGGATTAGGGTTTGACAATGAAGAAAGCATCTCCTTAAATAGAAGACACAATATGAAATGGAGGGTTAAGATTGAGAGGTGTAAAAAGAGAGGTCGGCTAGGATTAGAGGGTAGGTATAAGAAATACCAAAATAATGAAAGAGGTAGGTAGTGTAGGAAATAAGAGATGAATGACATGTGTCATGTGTAGAAAAAGATAATGAATTAATTAAATAAATAAAGATTTATTTAATTAATAGAAGAAGTAGGATAATTAAATAAATAAAATATTTATTTAATTTAGGAAAGGGATAATTTAAATAAATAAATGTATTTATTTAAATGAGAAATAAGGCTAGAAGAGGATAAATGAATTAATTAAATAAATAAAAATTTATTTAATTAATAGAAGAATTAGGCTTAGATAATTAAATAAATAAAATATTTATTTAATTAGACATGACAATTTTAGGTGTCTACAGGGATTACTTCACCGAGGGATGTTTTTACCCTTTTCTAGGCTAAAGGAAATCTTTCGAAGGTTGTTCTATCACGCTATCAGATTTGTCGATCTGATCCTCACCCCTCTCAAATATTTTGTAACCCAGCCCTGGTTAGGTTTAGGGTTTCTTGATTGTAACCATCTTAGTTATGCCTGAACTATAAAGGCAATTTTGTAACTTGTTCTCGAGATCTTCTCCTCTTTTTCTCTTAAAGTGATCTATGATTTCTACAATTGTAAAATCACCTTGTCTATACATTAATGGAATTTTCTCACCTTATCTAGTTTCAATTTATGCAAATTTGTGTATCTCTTTTACCTATTTGTGTGAATGCATCTTTTCTTGCTTTCTCAACATATGTGATAGCGTTTACTTCTCTTAGAGTGGAATCTGAGAATATTTTTCATTTCTCTGCCATCTTTAAGAATTCCAAGCTTGACTCAATCTTAGAAAGCAAGACTTAGAAATTTGTGTATCTTTTGGGCAGTTTTATTGATGTTCTATGCAATTATAGGTGGGGGTAGATCAACTTGCAGTCTAGGTGCAAGCCTTATTTCCCTTCTTTGATGCAACCCTTCTCTCTCTCCGTTTTCCCTATTAGAACATAGGTTAGTTTTATTTGTGATGGGTTGGTCCAACACCTACATCAGATTGGAAAGGAAGACGACCTTCTCTGGAGGCTCAACCTCACTTTTTCAAGTGCCACAATTGAGAGGTTGTTTCCATGTTTCACAAGGTTGGTGATCAAGCCTAATCACCAAGGGTGCAAACTTTTGTGACAAAAAATAGCAATTTTCAGAATCAAGGAACACTGAAAGGAGGGGGTGAATCAGTGTTGTGCAATCTTTAATTTTGTTAACCTCATCTTTAAACCATTTAATGCATATGAAAAGTAGTAAAGTGCAAAAACACAAAGCAAAGATCATTAACATCATAACACCAAGATTTTTACATAGAAACCATGCTGAGGGAAAAACCATGATGGGATTCAAACCCACAATATTAATATACTCTACTAAAAGTATAAAAATATTGCACGAGGAGAATGCACATACATTTAGGCACATTGCCTAGAGCTCACTACTCAATTACAAGAAAGGGCTACAACCCCAGAAGGCTCACTGCCTTACAAGTTTTAATTAAAGATTACAATGAGATTTGAACTATGGAATAGAATCAACAAATGCCTAAGTATATTTCTAGTTAAGCACAAAGAACATATTCTTACTCTATTCTACAACACTGCTTTGTTTTGATATTTTGAATTGTACTAGAGCTCAAATCTTCACTTTGCGTAAGTGAAACTACATACAATCAATCATACATACTTCACACATAATCATCAATATCAAAAATGATCATATAAACCTATCATATATATATGCATCACAATTTTAGGACTTCATCATGTCGGCTTTAAGAACACGTCACAAAAGATGAAAAGTGTACACAACTTGGCTCAATCCAATCAAAATCAATCATGTGAACCAAAACTAATTGATCACACACTTCCCACATGTTAGATCATCAACCTTGAACACACAAAAAACTACCAAAATTGATCTGCAAGATTTGCATACTAAATTTCCACATGTTACCGATGATATACACTATTCTAACAAAAAACTTGTCCACCGGATCTTCCAATTAACACAAAACTCATCACTAGAGGCCAAAAACATGGAATAAGGCATATTACACATCCACAATGCATCTTCAATATCCACAAATAAAAATACTCAACCAAAAAAATTCACCGACCAACAAACTGTACACTCAACTGGATGTCTCGTTCTTCTCACCAAGCCTCACCGAACTCAATCAATCTTCTAGAATGATCAAAACATGAAGTGTGGATGTCATAACTGATATGAGTTTCCATCAATGATAACATCTAACATGCATGTAGTGTCTCTTTCCAAGAGAGTGATGTGGGTGTGCAAGTTATTTTCTCACAAGGTGGGTGCAAGATGACTAGAGGCTCTATGGTGCTTGCTAAGGGTGTTCAAATAGGCACCTTGTATAAGTTGGATGCATGCCCTATATAGTACAATAGTTATTTTGTGGAGTCCAATAAGAAGGCTCTAGATTCATTATCTTTACCATCAAATCAATACATGAAGAGGACTATTGCTTCTACATCTAAAGGTCATGCTTTTTAAGTGCATAAGGGTGCTAATGCTTTGGAGATGAAACTCCCAATGGAAAACACAATGTTATGGCACCAAAGACTTGGTCACTTTAGTGAGAAGGGTCTCAAAACCTTGAAAAATAAATACCTCATAGAGGAGCTTGATGATTGTAATATTGAGTTTGATTTATGTAAACACTGCATATATGGTAAACAAAACCGTGTTAAGTTTTACTCTAGTTTTCAAAAAATCTTTTGGGTTATCAAACTTGATACATTCTAATGTTTTTGGTCCTATTAATGTTTCTTCAATTTTCAAATTTATCCATTTCATATCATTATTTATGATTGCAATAGAAAGATATTTGTTTGTTTTCTCAAAAGTAAATATAGTCTTTATTTGGTTTAAGGAATTTAAGGCTCTTATTGAGAATCGGACTTGTAGAAAGATTAAGTGTTTGAGGACTGACAATGGTAGTGAGTTTTGATCAATGGATTTTGATATCTTTTGTAAGTACCATGGGATTGAGAAGCATAAGACAAATCCATACACCTCTCAACAAAATAGAGTTGTAGAGAGGAGGAACGGGACATTGATGGAGAAGGCTACTTGAGTATGTTTAGTGGTGATGGCCTCAAACAAATTTTTGGGTAGAAGTTGTAGCCACTTCTTGTTATTTGGTAAACAAATCTCCTACAACAATACTTGTCGATAAGACACCTATGGATGTGTGTTCAAGAAAGAATCCCTCAATGAGACATCTCTGAGTATTTTGTTGTGAAGCTTATGCTCGTGTTTTGAGTGAAAAAAGATCTAAGTTGGAGAATAAGGCTATTAACTATATATTTATTCACCATGATGTTGGTGTAAAAGGGTACAAGCTTTAGGATCCACTGGTAAAGAAGGTTCTCTATAACAGAAGTGTTATTTTTAAGCAAATGAAACCTTCCATTGTTGAGCTACAACTAGAGAAAGAGGAGAAACAAAATAAGGAGGTAGCTTAGATTCCTTCTACCCCTGAGAAAGAACAACTATGAGATCCTAGTGGACCTGATGATGAGAAGAGCTCTAGTAGATTTTAAATTTTAGAAGAAGATAAATAACCTCAACCTCGACCTTTAAGGAGGTCTACTCATGATAGATGGCAACCTAAAATATATGGTTATTCACTAGAAAGGTTTGGATATTCTTTGCTAGATTCTAGTTGTATTTTTTCTTTGATTGCTAACGCTAATGAGCCTAGGACTATTAGAGAGGCTATGGGTATGAGTGATGTGTATTATTGGATGAAATCCATTAATGATAATATGGCATCATTGAACAAGAATAATACTTTATATTCAATACCCTTTCTTGAAGGATGTAAGCCAGTGGGATACAAAAGGTTGTTCAAAAAAAAGTTGGATCCTAATGGCAATGCTGAGAAGCATTCCAGTTGGTTACAAGGGGGTATTCCCAAGTTTAGGGAATAGATTATGGTGAGATTTTTTTCTTTTTCCAAAGGTGACATCCATTCAATTCTTGTTTCCACTTGCTACAAGTCATAATTAGGAAATTGAGCAAATAGATGTGAAGACATAATTCCTTCATGGTGATTTGGAGAAAGAGGTTTATATGTCATAATCAGAGCATTTCATAGTGAAAGGAAAATAAAATATAATTTCCAAGTTGAAAAATTCTTTGTATGGTTTGAAACATTCTACTAGGATGTGGTACCAAAAGTTTGATACCTATGTATTGAGTTTAGGATTTCATGGGACTAAATTTTATCATTGTGTTTGCTTCAAAATTGATATTGGTTTCATTATCATTATTTCATTATATTTGGATGACATGTTACTATTTTGGAATGTATATTTGATTTCTAACTTGAAGTATTAGTTGTTAGCACAGTTTGAGATGAAATATTTAGGTGCAGCTAGGTGCATTATGTTAAAAGTGTGGAGGTCGTTGCACCAAAAGATCAACATATTAATGCCCGATACATTTACTATACTTATAGAATCCATGGGAGGTGGTTAATCCATGTCACAAACCTAAGTGTTGCACTACATAGCACAAGGAGACCAAGGGCTCACACCTTGCAACAATCCCCCCAGCAAAAGAGAGAGGTTTGAACCTATAACCTAGCTTTGATACCACATGTTATAAGTTTGTTTGTCATTGCACTAAAATATTGACCTATTAATGACTAATACAACCACTAGACTTATAGAATCCACAGAAGGCTATTAAGCCATTTCACAAACTCGATCATTGTGTTGCACAACACAAGGAGACCATGGGAGCACACTTTGCAACACATTCTAGGTATGGAGATCATAAGAGACAAATATAATAGAAACCTTTGGTTAAGATAGACAAGGTATATGAATTCATTGTTGGAGTGATTCAACATGATATCTTGTAGATCTATGATAGTTCATGTTTCATTGCGAATGAAGTTATCTATAGATTATTGCCCAAAATATCCTTTTGAGGTGGAGGATGTGGCTATTATTCCATACATGAGTGCAATTGGTAGTCTTATTATGCAATGATCAATACTAGACCAAACATTTCTTAAGCAATGGGAGTTCTAAGTCGATAAATGGCTAATCTTGGAGGGGTCGACTGGGATGCACTTAAGCGAGTGTTCAAATATTTGAGGGGTACTTTCAAGTATTCCCTGGGTTGTCATGGTTATCCTACTGGACCTCAACATTCTATGAGTATTTGTGGATATGTGGATTCAGATTGGGCAGGTGACATAGATAGAAGAAAATCCACCAATGGTTATGTCTTTACTATTAATGGTGTTTCTATTAGTTGGATGAGTAAGTGGCAAGTTGTAGTTGCTTTGTCCATAATAGAAGAAAATTATATGGTAGCTACTCATTCTTGTAAGGAATCCATTTGGCTTAGATGATTGTGTTCATATATTGAGTTTTCCACACCTTAGCTTCCTTTTAGATATAATGTGTTCAACACACACTGGATGCTGAGAGGGGAGGTGAATCAGCATACACTAAAATTCATTGATTTATTCTCCTAAAGCATCATATCATATCTATAGAAATAAATTAAAAAAATAGAGCAATCATCACACAAGGACACCAAGAATTTTACATGGAAAACCCATTGGGGTAAAAGCCACGATGAGGAGCAACTCACAATATATATGAAACAAGTGTTACAATGTCAATTTTAGGCACACTACCAAGGAAGCTCACTACCACCTAAACTTGCAAGATAAGGCACACTACCCTAAGGAAAGATACAATAAATTGAATACTAAATATCATATCTCCAAGGCAAGATACAATATCACAACATTACAATGAACTTCGCAAGGTGAACTATTGTAGAAGAAGCATCTAAAATGCAGATAGTACAATCCTCTTCGAATCTCAAAACTAATTCTATCACACTAACTTCACACACTTCATAAACATCACATCAACTCTTACATATCCAAAGGAAAATATTCACACATTATATTTATCAACTACTATCACAACAACTACACAATTCCCAAATAATTTTTCCCCTATATATATCCTTCGCAGCATCCAAAAACATACATTGGATCAACCTAATAGGACCCAATAAGTGAAATGTATGATAAGAAAAATTCAATTCTAAACCTAATAAATTATCAACAAGATAGGTTATGGATCAACCCAAATCATAGTCACTCTCATAAATATGATAACAAATCTCCAATACATCCATCAACCCAAATAGAATATTTCAGGATCAACCACAATCAATAAAACATACTAGGTTGGCTTCAAATATTAAGACTATGTATCAAAAACTAATCCCAACATAAACTAACATCCAAAATATAATGTGGATCACCAAAGAATACATGTGACCTATAGAAAACCATTTTGTTGCCATTATGTGAACCGGTATGAGGACATAATGACATTGTATCTTGTCATTGATGTCAATATGTTGCAGAGGTGTGAACCGGCATATGTGAGAACCGGTATAACACTGTGAACCGGCATTTGTGCCAAAGTGAAGTGGTGTGCTTGTTCAAGGTGAACCAGCATATGGTTATGGAAACCGGCACATGGAAGCGTTGTATGACTACCGGTTGGTAGTCTCAACTTTAGGGTTTCTAGTTGAAGTGCTTCAAACCTGTGTGGCTCAACCGGTGACTTTGTGCAATGAGTTAGCATGATAACACAGAACATATCATGTTGCTACATAAGCCTTGTGTGCGTGAAGGATCTTGCATGAAGAAGATCTTGCCTATCTATCTTGGGAATGTGTGAAGACTATAGAACGGTGATAGCGTGTGATGGGTTATCAGCCGCCATGAAATCGGTGGAAAATGAATGATGGAGATTAATGCAGTATGCTCAATGGTCAGGATTGAACCGTTTGAATTCTTTAACCTAATAGGTTTAGGGTTTAGGGTTTATGCTACCAACCTAATTATTTTTCCTATAAGGTTGATGTTGTGACTCTTTCTAGGGTTGTTGGCAAAAGTTGTGTGTGAGTATCCAAGAGAAGGGATATGTGATTCTTGCCAGACCAAAAGGAGAGAACTGATACCTATAGAGTGCAAGTGCAGAAGGTAAAGAGGATCTTAAGCAGATCTGCATTGGCATTGAGTGTTGTTACCAAATCATTGTAATACCTATTGATCTGTAACCACCTCAATAGTTGGAAAATCCCTTAATAGGGTAGCCTTAACCGACTTGTTGTAAATCCTTTAACAGGGTAACTCAAAGCTACTGAGTTTGAAGTCCTTTAGCTATTGAGTTCTTGAAATCCTCTAACAAGGTAACCTTTAACAGGGTTTAACCCTTAATCGGGTATTATAGTCATCCCTTAACTGGGTGATCTCTAACAGGATCGGTTCCTAGCAGAACCTATTGTAATGTCTCTAACCGGACAAGGCTCCTAACAGAGTGGACTTCCAAAGAGTTCAAAAATAGCTTGTGGGTATTCATCCCCACCGTGGTTTTTCCCAGTTGGGTTTCCACGTGAAAAAATATGTGTGTCATGTGTGATGATTTTATCTTGTGATGCTTTGCTATTGTTTGTCAAGCATATGATGGTTCTGTGTTTTATGCCTCTCAATAAAACATGTTGAACTAGCTGTTATTATGATCTGATGATAGATTACCTGTTTAAGCATAAGGGTGAAATGGTAGTGTAGTCTCAAGTTGAGTGAAAAGATAAGTGAGTAACCAGTTAATGCTTGTCTCAGACATTCTTAGCTTTACCGGTTGCACTCTATTTCAAACCAGGATCACTGTCTGCCAGTCTTTTGAAGTGTTTGTTGTCAAACCGGTTTTGGACTGTATTTTTGTTTGTACTGATTCACCCCCCCCCCCTCTCAGTACCAGTTTGGTACTATTTTCTCATCATTGAGTTATCACATTCTCCATTCATCTACTAAATTAATAGATTATTAGAAGATAATACACAAGAAGTGAATCACTAATCTGTCAAGCACTATGTAGGCCTGAAGAACAGAGTGAAAGAAATCGTTCACCAATAGACTTGATATCATAGGTACAATTTAATATCCATACCATTTGCCCAAATCCACATGATCATATCTATTAAAGAAGGAAAATGTGAAGCATTCTTTTGATTGACCTAAACATGTTCCTCAGTCAAACTGAGACCAAAAGATCAAACACTTACAAATTATTTTCTAGGCAATTAAATCAGTTAAAAACTTGACTGTATACTCATAATCCATCACCAAACCTAACTCTATATCCAAACAACCAAACAATGCAATGTGGTAGAATTTTAAGTAAAATAATAACCCACAAACATAAAGAAACTCACTTTCTCAACACTTAGTCATTTTCTTCAAACACTCAGTCATGAAACTGGACCATGACAAAATCAAGACATCTCCAAGCATTAAAACTTCAACCAAAGTGTCTCCATCATGAACATGGGTTATAACATGAACTATGGACTGAATTTTGCATCAATGACCCACTTGTCAAAGTATCTCCAACATACTATAATTTTATATACTAGTATCCATAGCACATTCTCCATCTGCCTAAACTAAGTGACAACACATATTGTTAGGTGTTAGTGTTGACATCAATGACAACATGAATTTCCAACATTCTCTCAACAAGTCTCCAAAATAATGGACATGGTATTGGATGTGTGGAGTATGGAAATAAGCTTCCACCAGATCTTAAACCATACTATTATAGAGAAGGTGTAGGATTCCCACCTTCCCCTTTACCTCCACCTCATTCCACATTACCTCCTAGAAAAACAAAAAGTAGTCCCTCTTATGAGATATAATTTCTTCTTGATCCTTATTATTTATCTAGTTAAGAGAAGACCTTGTTGAGGTTCCTAAAACCCCACTTTATTACCCTTCCGTCTTTAAAATATCATCCATATAATCAATTGAATCCTAAATTTTGTGCCTATCCTTTTTTGGTGGGCCATACCATTAGAAAATGTAAGGCCTTCAAGAGAGAAGTCCAAAAGCTTCCTAATGATGGTATTATTAACATGACAAGTGGCATTGAGAATTTTCTTTATCCTATCCCTCTCATTATAAATTAAATCCCCTTGTCTATTATGGTTCTCGTTACTATGTGACATTTGTACTTCTCTACAAGGGCTAAGTATTATTCATGGTGGTATAATATTATGTGCAATCATATTTTATCTTGGGTACCAACATAGTAGCTTATGGTTAATTCTTGCATTTACACCAGTGGCAAGATTAACTAGCATTTGAGAGGTGTGTATCCTTGTTTAGGTATATCTTCTCCTTACTTTTAGAAGTGTGTAGTTGTTCAAGGATCCTTGTCCCCCTTGTTGGAATATGTTGGAATATGTATCTTATACTAGGATCTCTTTCTTATTTGCAGGTGTGTATCCCTATTGAGGATCTACTTCATATTGAAAGACATACCCCTATTGTGGATCTCTTCCTTGTTTATATGTGTGTATCCCTCATGAGGATCCCCTCCTCCTTATTTGACAATGTATCCATGATGAGGATATCTTTCATGTTCTAAGGTCTATATCAATGTTGAGAATTCCCTTCCCCTTATATGAAGATGTATCCTTGATGATAATATATTCCTTGTTTGGATGTGTGTATATTAATTGAGCATCCCATCCCCCTTGTTGTAAGAGGTATCCTGACGAGTATCTCTTCCTTTTTTAGAGGTGTGTATTCCTACTTAGGATCTCCCCTTATTGTAATATGCATCCTTGATGAGGATATCATCCCCCTTCTTGAAAGATGTATCCCTAATGAGGCTCTCTTCCTTAGGTGTGTATCCTTGATAAGGATGCCCTTTTTTTTATAAGATATTATCATATCAATACACTAACATCTCAAGTGGGTGTAAGGCCTAATTTCTTCTTGTTTTATTGATGTTTCCCCATTGCAATGGTAATGTTATTTATAATCCCTAAGGAATTTGTGGTTTATGAAACACCCAGCATAACATAACTTGATGGCCAATGACATTCATATGATTCACTTTTAATCTTCTACTTTAGCTCATGGATTTTTAGTTTGATCATTTTTATTTCTTATGCTCCCTAGAGTGTTGGTGGCCTATGAATCACCCAACATAATATAACTTTTTGGCTAGTGGTATTCACATAATTCATCTTAAATCTTCTATTGTAGTGTGTCTTGCTAGTTTGATCATTGTAGTTTCTTACACACTCTAAAAAATTGGTCGTCTATAAATAACCTAAAATAACATAGTTTTTTACTAAGTGGTACTCATATGATTCACCTTGATCATCAATCATAACATCGTTTTCTAATTTGTGATCATTTTGTTGTTATTTTATGGACCACCCAGCACAACATAACCTATTTGAAAATGGAATATTTTAGCAATAAAAATGGGGAACACAAAAAAAAGTTATGAGCCTAAAGTATTTTTGTGTGTTTTATTTGTACCACGGACTTAGCTATACAAAGTGAGGAAGGAGTTAATCTGAACAAAGTACTAACTAGGTAACTGAACATAAAAGCATATAACATAACATAATGTATATGGAATTATAGTATTATTATTATTCATATCAATTAGGTACATCCATTTCATCCTTATATCTCTTGTTATGTCATATGCATTTACCCCTTCTATCTTATATATATGCTCATTCATATTCCTACATACACATGTATCCACACTTTATTACATATATATTTTTGTATGCATATATCTAGAAAATGAGATATGACCCATCTATTTTATGTGTATTCTAGATTATTTATTTTGAGTGTCAAGATCTATGACCTCTTTGCAATAGAGTGTGATAGATTTTCCTTCGACTATGTTTTCTTTACTACTTTTCTTCCAACATCATCCCTACTTTCAAAATGTTGGCTTGTCCTCAAGTCAACTGTATCTAGGATTAGTATGATGATGTTTTTGCCAAATGTCATTCACATAAAATTATAAAATTGTTCTATCTATATTCTATCTAAATACCCTGGACTCCAAAATGTCATTGATTCAGTAAGGGCACAACCATTTGACCTTTAATTTACCTTATTAATTGAATTTACTATCATATAGTAGTACCATATCATTGACCTAGAATTATTTGGATTTGATATTTTGGTCATGCAATGCTTTTTTATCCTTTTGTTAAGATATGGTATTCCATAAGTTGTCTTGCCTCATCCAATTTATCTAGTTCTTCTAGTTGTTACTTGATGGACTAATCATTTGTGAGCCTTAAGGACAATGTTGTGTACAAGTTATGGATGATAAAATTGAGTAGTAGTCTATCTTTTATCCCATAAACAAGTTCAAAAGGAGTAAAATTTGTAGATAGTTTGTGTGATGGTGAAAAATTAGTGTTTCCACCACTAGATGTAGTAAAACCCACTAATTTTAGGCTTAAGAACCATTACATTTGTAGAAGAGGGGATTTGTCACCTCCAAGATGATGAATCTCAGAGGACAGATCCATCCACCACTACCTCACTCAAACTAGCGCTAAGGTGAGCCAGACGATAAAAATAACAAAGTTAAGCAATTAATTACAATCTAAGGCTCTCAGACAATTCTGTCAAGCCTCTATCTGAAGGATGAGCGCACAAGTCTAGGACACTAGCGCGGTGCGCTATTGTCCTATATGGATGAGGTACAGAGTTCGTACAGGAATTTACAAATACAATTATAATGCAATAAAACATGGAAAGCAATGAAGCTAAGCTAGTAAATGTGATATACAAAATAACCAAGATGAAATGGAAGGAGAAAAAGGAAATAAAGTAGACAAACAATAGGTCCACATTATGAAGCCTCCAGCCATATGAATCTTCTCTAATGTTACCTGCACATAAGCAAGATGGAAAATGTTGGGGGTTGTGTTTTGGAGTCTGCCTCAGTCATACCCCCATTTTGGTGTTTCCACCTCCACGAACAACCCAGATAGATTGATAGAATAAAGGATAAATGCAAGATAAAATAAATGATAGAAGAGGGATGTGATAAATCCCAAGATTCTCAAAGACCAGATATATAGAATGATAGAAAGATATTACCAAGGAGGCTTAAGAAATCCAAGAGAGTTGCAAGAGATATTATGAGAGCTTGAGAGTGTTGTAGAAAACTAGATACTATTGTAGCAAGTGAGTGAGAGAGAGAGAAAGTTGTGAGAGCCCAAACAATAAGAGAGATTGTATGGGGGAACTAGAGATGTTGAATAACCAAGAGAGCCAAGAACCAAGAAAAATTGTTTGGAGAGAAAAGATAGATTTAAAATGAGAGAAGAGGAGGGAAAGAGAGGGTTGCGAGTCATTTAGAAGATTTCGAGTCATTTCCACTAACATATGCAGGTGACAAGTTGAAAGGCATGCTCAAAACTGACATTCAAACGTTGATATGTCATGGAACTAATGCGCGACACCCAAACATCTGTGTGGTGTGCTAGTTTCCAAATGAATCACCCTCAGAAATGACAAGTGGCAAGAGAAACAGGCGGCTAACATGAAACAGAAGCAAAAGGATAGCAATCGAAAGGTTTCTTAAGCATAGTGAGAGGGAAAATGTTGATGCGAAGGCTAAAGTGAACCTACTCAAGTGCTAGGGGAATGGACACCAAAGTGGAACTACAAAAGATGTAGGTCAAATTACAAAGGGGTATGCAGTTTACGACACTACATTATTAAAGAGGAGTGAACCTAATAGATCTAGACTCAAATCAATAAGGATAGGGTTGAGAAATCCTATTAGATTCACTAGGTGTTGAATTTATTCCTTCAATTAAGTTGAATTATGAAAGTATTGAAATTAGGGCAAATATGTTGAAATTGAAGTAAAAATGCCTAAACAGTGAGCTACAATTGTCGGATCAAGCCACAAACCTAGAAATGAGCAATGTAAGAGTGTTTGGATCTGTTCCCAGAAGGAGCTCCTGATTTGTCAGGACTAGAATGCCTGTCACTCTGGTCCTCCACATATTTTTTCATCCAAAGGGGAACCTACTCGTCTCTGTAAATAAAGCCAATTCTAAATATCGCAACTCCATACTTGTTCCTATGCATAGTAGAGAAGCGAAATAGATTGGGAATATGGGTTTGCCTTAGGTCAAACCTTGGTTTTAGAATTAACCATGAAATAGAAATGAAATGTAAATGAATTGTAGTAATGAAAGTGATCTCCTTTTGAGGGAAATGTTGAATAATGTCTGAAACACTAATGTTGTACCTTTTAATGGAGTTTTGTTTGTCTTAAAAAGGAATTAGGATTTCATGAAGTCTCCATAAATATAGAAAATGAATGTTGACTCCAATGCTTGAATCTTGACCTTACTTTTGTTCCAATGCTTGAAAGAAGACTAATTGCTTGCTCACTTGAATTTGAATGCTTGATTGCTTGAATTTTCCCAATTGATCGAACATATATCAAAATGAGAAGGGTAGACATCCTTTTATACTTGCTTGTCAGCAAAAAAATTTAATTTTCCAACATGAGCCAACACGGGATCTAGGTCCCCCCTAAAATGATGTTACCACTAAGGGGCCCCAAAATGGGCCTTGATTGGGAAGACCAGAGTGTTGGGTGCTCTAGTCCTTAAGGACCAAAGCGATAGGTACTCTAGTCCCTAAAGACCATACTGCTAGCACCCCGGTCTTAACCAATCAAAGACCAAGAAACAAGGGGGAGAAAGTGTGCATGTTGAAAAAGATGAACTTGTTACATGGTGTGAGGAGAATCAAGGCTCTAATTAGGCCTTGGGACATGGACACCAAGTTGAGGGCCCAAATGAGGAAAAAATTGTACTAAGGGAGTACAATTTAGGATGCTACATATTGTAAGTAGTGTGGTATGACCATACTACTATAAGAATCTTTATGTCTTGGTCTATTTATTTTAATCACACATATTAGTTAAAGTAGTTCTAGTAATCTTGTTTTATTATTCACTAGCTCCATTTTCTTGTGGATGGTAAGGTGTGCTCCAGTTATAAGTAATCATAAAGTTGTTTAATAATTTTTATTATTATTTTATTGACAAATTATTTACCCCAATAACAAGTTATATTCAAGGTACAATTAAATATAGTGATTATATTATGGTTCATAAATTTAGCGATAGTATATGTGGTGTAGAATTGGTTGGTTTAGCTTCAACCTATTTGGTTAATTAATCTATACCGGTGATGATGAATCTAGCCTTATAAAAAAATATGAGGGGTCTATAGGACTAATGAATTCAACAGCCCATTTTAAAATGGGACTTGTGCTAGAACCAGTTGTAGGGTTATTTTATCTTTGGTGGTGGGTCGTCCTATTCTTTGACAGATGTCATAATTTTTATAATACTTTTTAGCATCTTTGTACAAATTAGGCTGCCACTAGTAAAATAGTAGTATCTTCTAAAAAGTGGTATCTCTAGAGTTATGTCCCTTAACAATGACTTCATGTGCTTCTCTTAGAATTTTCTCTCATTCATGTTCATAGACTACTCTCCAAAGAATGGCATCTCTCCCTTTTTTTTATAATTCACCTATTAGTGCAAAAGAAGTGACTTTCATAATAATAATTATTTTTCATGTGTCCTAATATCAGTGGAGTATTCTTCAATAAAAAATATTGTAGCAACATCATGAAATTATTACAATACCACAATTATCTGAAACAAATGGGTGCTAGGTAAGTCTTCCTCAATCTCCTCAATTCTTCTACTATTATGACAATATGAGATAAATAATTCAAACCTTGATTATTTCTCACTAATTTCACCATTATGTTAAAATTAAATTCTTGAATAGTAGTATCCATCTACAAATTATCCCTTGGATTATCAGTTTGTTTAGTAATAAACTCAAAGGTTCATTCTCTAAGTAAAATAAAAATGGAGTAAACTTGAAATAGCATAGCTAAGTTTATGTGACGCTTAGACCATAGCCAAGGAATCTCTCTTGGCACCATAGTGTAGCAAAATAAATTTCATACTCATACAATTGACACTCATTTAGGGCTTACTTTGGTGGTATTCCCATGTTCCCTTGATTCAAGATTGAGTGTGTTTATTCCATGGCCACATTCAAAATGTCAACACAATTCCATGCTCGCTAACCTAGATTATACCTCAAAAAGTAGGGACTATGGTGCCTAGTACACTAGTCCTCCTTAACAATGACACTTAATCCCCTAGTCTATTCCTACAAATATATTACCCTTCATGCATGTGGAAATTGAAAAAAATATGTAGATAACCCAAAAAGGCCACCTCTAAGGAAAAATTCTAGTGAAGAACCCAAAAATTGACATTGGAAATGGATGCATATTTGCATGTGAAGCAACATGACCAACAAGTCTATCTAGAGATTTAAAATATACTTGTTGTAAATAAGAAAGCATCACACCTAATCTCACCACCAACCAAATCCAATGAACCCATGCAAACAAACACTCACCATAAGGGTGAAAACAAAATCCCCACCACAACAAAATATAATGATGTTGATTATTTGGTAAGTCATTGAAGAGTGAAAATCCCACCTATGGTTTAAATTGACAACCCAAGTTGGGGATAGCTATCAATGCACAAAAAAATTGTGACCATACGTGGATACTTCCAAAAAAGAGCATGTCATATGTTGCTCTAATACTTCCACCAAAAAATTGCCAATAAATCAAACTTCCACCACAACTAGAGAATACCAAAAATGATTTGATGTTGTAGGAGGGACATAAGGGGTGTGCATGGAGGAAGAACCTTTCATTTATAGATGCAATATACTACTAGGAAAGAAACAATTGATCAAGGAAAAATGTACCAAGCCGCCAAGAAAGGGAATCCCATTATTGCAGAAAAAAGATTGACCCTCGATCTACCCATGCATGGACGAAACCTAGCATGCAAAAAAATCCTCATAAAACCCCATGAGTTGCTCGATCATCAAAAAACTAAAAAAGAGTCACATAGAGAGATCTCAACAAAAGAAATAGTTGTGATTTTCAAAAAGTGTAGCACGGGGATAACTTTAAGAAAGCACCGCTCGGGCAAAAGTGTAAAACCCTAGCAAATCAAGAGTTATTTTGGGGAGGAAATTTTCATATTGATGGTGAAATTTTTTTTCAAAGTAGGAAAAAAAATTAATTTGTATTGGCGATTTTTTGTAGGGTACAAAAATTCCATAAAATTCCAGCGAATAATAACTTGTTCTATGGGGAAAATATATATTGTAGGAGGCGAAAGTTTTTTCGTTTAAAGGAACAAATATATAAGTGTATGGGCAAAAAATTTTACTCCGAAGGAAAAATTATTTAAGTGTATTGGCAATTTTTATCCATCGATTGATAATTATTTAATTTGTTTGGCTAATATTTCATTATTTATGAAAAAATATATATTTTATTGGCGATTTCATAAATTCATTGTCATTAATAGATAAGGCACATCACATCACATTGAGTCCGGACTCTACAGGATGTATCGATAAGCGCAACCTCTTTGACATGTCACACATACCTAAAATCCATCAATGATTTTAAACCGTTCAATGATCGTAGATCAGTGGCTGAAGTTTTATTTTGACCCAAATTTCTGAAGAGAACATAGCTATCCAGAAAGTGCTCGGAATGGAATTGGATTCAATAGACACATATCAAATGTCACGGTCGATAATATTGGTCATTTAATATATGTCTTGTCATTAACTATAATCCACTCTGCCCCCACGACTTCCAATATGGTATTTGGTACTGGTTTATAGTTGTTTCCAATATCACACACTAGTGCAATTATGGGAAAGATTTGCAGAGATATACGAAATATTTTAAAAAAATTAAAGGAATTAATATGGTTAGAGAATGAATTATTACAATCAAGAGATTCAACTATTTATAGACGATCTCTACTTCTTTCATCTTCAATTAGCCTTTGGTAGATAAATCGTCAGAGCTCACGATAGTTAAATTATGCCTCTAGTTTAGGTCTATAGGCTCAAGTTGTATAATTTGGTATTCTGATTTCTCAAGATGGACAATCCTATCTGCTTGAGAAGCATTTATGCGGAGGACCAGAGGGCCTTTTTGGGCTCCGTTAGAGACCCAACCCTCCAATCAGTCTGTAAGGAGGTTGGGATGTTCACTAATGAGGTTGTGAGGATGGTGCTAGGCAGAGAGTTTCTGCATAATGAAAATAGATACCTTGTTAACACAGGCGTTACGTCATGATTCTTGGTGTCTCTTTTGGACCTCAGTGGAGACAAGGTGGATATGTTGATGTTGTTAAGGAAGGTGTTTAAAGAAGACTTCCTTGGAGACGGTGTTACTCTTATTGTCTTTACAGAAGTAGGGGTGGGGATCCCTTGGGCGAATGAATTAACCAAGCTTCTCCTCCCTAGCCAAATAATGGTCAGGCAACAGTTTCTTTTGAACCTGAATGCAGAGCAGTTGACGCATCATAGGAAATGGACATGGATTGGTAGGGAATTTCTCTGGAAATGGTTTTTCCTGGATGACCTTCCAGACTACAGTTGGCTTGAATAATTCTCACAGCTTATAATGTCTAAAGAATTCTACATATAGGGAAGGAAAGATTCTTAGAATAAACCATGAATGTGTCCACTACCTGTGCCCTAGCCCTGACCCCCTAGTAGTAGTTTTTTTTGGCTATATCCTCATAACCTCACTCATTTTGGCTTTAAAGTTTTTGAGCGACTCCGACATGTAAAAATTGTAAATTTGTGAAACATATATATTAATGATAATTTTGCAAATTCTAGTTCGTTTTAGTTTGCCTCTTATGGATATAAAAAATGTTTTCTATTTCATTTTATTATTTGTTGTTGCCATCATGCCATGGCAGGATACTTAGCATAATCATTATGTTTTGAAATATCTTAAATAGTTATTAATTTGTGTGGATATAAGATTTAATTTTCACCATAAAAAAATAGCAGGTCTATTCTAATTCCTTCTCTAAAGTTAAAGAACAAACTCAGTGTCACTCATGAGATAGCCTTTTCTAAAAGATATTTGAAGTGCTTGACAAAGAATTATTTGAAAAAACATAATGTCAGGGATTGGTTGCAACTGAGTATCCAATAAGGATCGCAATGTCTATGAGCTACGGTTTTCTTTGTCTATGAGCTACATTATTTCAATATTTTGTTAAACAATGAAAATAAATTTAATATTGTGATCTTTTTTATGTAATGTTTCTTCCTCTATATTTAATATATATAAAAAATACATTTGGTTCCATTAATTATAAATATTTAAAAAAAGATGTTCATCTCACGAAAAACAAGTGAATTAAAAGTCCAACTTACTTGTATTTTTTTCTGCATAATTTCAATATTAAAAAAAAGTCCAACTAGCTAGCTACATGTACATTGAACATCGAAAATACGTGTCATTGAACAACAACACAAAATAAAAGCTATGGCCCATGGGATGATGAAGCGTTAGGTGACGTGGCATTTGGGTGGCAGAAATCCTATGTATAATGGGACCCACAGGTACTAACCATGGATATGCAGTGATATTGCCTTATGGTACACACATCACTGAAAGTGAATGGTTAACATTTAGCCTTTATGTGGCTTTAATACCAGCTTGTGTGGATGAATTATGTGGTTGAACTTGTACATGCAGAGGAATGATGGAAAAGTTTGTGATTAATGCTGACGGTCGCCACCGTTGGATGTCAGAAATTACAATTGAGTGAGAGGTGTTTAAATCTTGGGTGGATTGGAAGTCTTGGTATCATACTGTCTACACTTGCAGTATTGTCTTGGGTTTCTTAAGTAGCATGGAAGACAATTTCTCCTTCCATACTGATAAGAAATTAGTCCCATTTCTCAGACAATTTACGGATAGGAGGTTGAAAGGTTTATTCTTGTTTAAGGATGAGTGGTTGTAAGAGAGTGTGAAAATGTTATTGGGAGAGTAAATTGTCCATGTAGGTCATCGCTATAGGACAAACATTGAGGCATATTCATTGATTGTCACTTGGGGTTTCCAATTTGAGGACGAAGTGGAAAAGATAAAAAATGCCCTGAGAGTTGTAATTGATTCAAACTACCTGTTAAATCTAGATAGTGGGTGTGCTCGTGTAATCCTGAAGGAGGGCATTATTTCTAAGGCAGGGGTGGCTGGTCCAATAGCACCGCTACCGCTCATTTGATAGGTTGATGATGATTTGAAGGAAAGATGCAGAGCTCTTGCTTGGCATAGGCGGAAGGCCTTCAAAATGTTCACAAGGTTGATGCAGTGTGATGAGGTTTGAACGGTCCTTCATGAATTGGCACGTGCAGAGGTGGGTCAAGAGTTACGACCGAGACCCAAGACTACCCAAGCAAAGAAGAGACTCTCAGAATTCTATGATGACCCAGATTACAGGTCACTTCTAGGTTAATCCTGCTATGGCCAGTGGTGTTTAGTATTGTCTGTTAGTATCTTTTTGTTCCATGTCCATTTTCTCTCGAACTTCCTATGTATGAGGGGATGTCTACTACAAATTTTGGTATGTCGAATTGGAATTATGGGGTTTTTACATGAAGTAGAGTTTTATTTTTTGTTGGGAATGGTGGTTTTGGCCCTTAGGGGTGTTTTTTGTGGTGGCAGAACTCTAGTGGTTTTACTATAGGGCCTATACTTGCATACTTGTAATATTTTATTTCCAAGTAATACAATACAAAAATTATTGAAAAAAAAATGAAATATCATGCAATTTTTGAAATTACATATTTAAATTATATATTTAATTCATTATAAATTTATATATTTAATTTTTTTAATTCATATTCAAATCCTATTGATAATGGGATAGACGACAACTGACAATGGATACTGTCATTTATTGGATAAACACGGATCAACGGCTTAAGGTGTATTTTGGGCCGAATGTGGGATATCTAATTTTTTTTGCAAACTTTCATCGGAAACACGTGTCATTGAACACCGACAGGAAAGAAAGGTTTTGGCCCATGGGATGATGAAGTGTCAGGTGATGTGGCGTTTGGGTGGCAAAAATTCTATGTATAATGGGACCCACGGTAACTGACAAAGGATGTTGTCGTATGTTGGATGAGCACAGATCAACGACGTGAGGTGTATTTCGAGCCGAATGTGGGAATGATAAAAAAAATTTGCAAACTTCTAACGAAAGACTTCCATAAACGATAAACATTAAATTAAGTATAGTTAAATTCTAAATTTGTAATTGTATAGTTAATTAACCATAATAAGCTCTATTTCGGGTAGAAGTTGAAAAGGATTAAAAAGTCTTCAAAACCATTCCCGAAAAGTGACTCGTGTCTATTGATGTGGCCAAAAAATGGCAAAATTCCTAGTGACAACAGATACCATCGTCCATTGGATGAACACAGATCAACGACTTAGGGTGGATTTCAGCCCGAATGTGGGAAGTAAACACTTTTGTGAGAACCTCACCCGAAATTGAATGTTTTACATTTAATTAACTATAATTAAGTCTAAAAAGCTCTATTTTGAGCGAAAGTTGAAAAGGATTAAAAAGACTTCAAAAACAGTCCAAAAGAGTGACTCGAGTCTGGTGATGTGACCAAAAAATGGCAAAAGTCCTGGGACCCACGACAACTGACAACAAATACCATCATTCGTTGGATGAGCACAGATCAATGGCTTAGGGTGGATTTCGGCCTGAATGTGGGAAGTAAACACATTTTTGAGAACTTGACCCAAAATTGAATGTTTTACAATTAATTAACTATATTTAAGCTCTATTTCGGGTGGAAGTTGAAAAGGATTAAAATGACTTCAAAAATAGTTTGGAAAAGTGACTCGTCACTCAAGTCTGGTGATGTGTCCACTATCCTCATAATTTAGACTGAAGCAATGAATGTTTTGTCCTTCGGCGATGAATAGATATTAATAATAATTTATAAAATTACAATAGGATTCTAGAAATTTTGCCCTTTAGGTATTACTTTTGAACTTTTCAGTGTTTTCAAAATAAGTGACTCATAATCATATTGCATTTCATGGACAAACCAATAAATCTAGGGAGATTAAGAAACGACTACTAGATTGAGGAATGCAACAGAGTCTGTATGCGTCAATCTAGTGAAATAGAAATTTCGGGTAAAATCTAGAACACCTAAATCCCGTGTTTTTTATTTTTTTGAATCTCATGGTTCAATTTGAGGGTTATCATTTTCAGGCTTGTATCCAGCATTATTTTGAGTTATTAACAATAACAACGATAGGGAAATCGGAAAGCAGTGGTTCAACAGGAAGCCAAGTGAATAAAAAAATATACTTAACCGAATTGGTTAAAACACTAGGTTTCACTGATGAATACCATGATATTTATGAAACTGCTATCCATAGTGAAAATTGTATCATAGAAATTAGATATGCATTGTCTAATAAGGATGTAGATCCAAGCAGGGCAAAATTTACTATTTTCAACACAATGTTAAAACAAAGAACAAATAAAATCACATCGTGGGATGTTGGATTGGGAAGCATGGTGTTACCTAAAGTATTCCCTTGCCCTGATTTTGTCACGGTCTCCGCCCAAAATTATGATGAAGATAAAAAAGCAATTGTCAATAAAAATACAAAAGAGGAAATTATATCCATAACTGAGGGAGAATTTGATCGTTTCTTGAGCCTAGGGTTTGAAGCACAAAACTCAAATGTCCACATTGACCTAGGAAAGTTGGGAGAGAATTATGAGAGTCTCGATCCAAGTCATAAAGATTCATTTATCAGAGCTCTAATAATGCATGGTACTCCATTGGATCGAAATCATAAGCCTCCTTATGATTGTAACATTTTTGTTCTATGGGTTCAAGATGCTATTTCCTTGTTGACATTTTGCCTGGGATTGGAAAATGATAAGGAAGTGGGTCCTAGCCTTCTTGAAATGATTTTTAATATCCATTGTGTAATTCAACCAATAACATATAATTTTGTTGAGCACATTGTTCAATCCATGCAAAAATAGTTACTAATGATCAAAAAATGTTCATGTAAGACATTTAGGTTCTCATCCTACTTGTGCTATCTTCTTCTATCCAAGTATCGTGCAATATTTAAGACCAACAATCTTCACATTGTGAACTATAAGATTGATGAGAAGACTCAGAACAAAACAGAGTGTCCAATATATGAATGAACACCTAAGATAAGCATGCATGATAACAGAAAGAACTACAAAAGTTTTGTAGACTTCTTTTTGGCACCAATGTATAATGAAATTACAAGCACTCCAATTCCTAGATTGCCTGTGTCTTGTAGAGATTGCATTCAACTCGGAAGTCAAATACAATTGGCTGATCAGTTCTTCATGGAAGAATACATTATGTTAAGATTTTATGGATCAGCAGTAAAACCCTATAGACTTCCAATACATGTGACAGAGAGGGTATTTGCATTGGAATATGTACGGTAGTTGGAGAGCATAGATAGGAACTTTCATGGTCAGCAAAAGAAGAGCATGTTTCCTTCCTTTCCTTTCTCATGTGGAGGGTTCACATTTGAGAGAAAATCATTCAATGTGGCACATGATTTTTTGACAGTTTTTAGCTTTCGTGATGAGGGTCTCTGGCAGTATGATCCAATCGGTGTAGTTCAAGCAAGGCTTAAGAAAAATGGGAAATCTTCAACATTATGTCAACATGAAAGTAAACCATTGCTAGAAAATCTTAGAAATATGGACTCTTGAGATGAGGTAAAAAAAGAGATGTTGAAAATTATCGCTGACAATAACATTTCAACAAAATAATTGTCATCACAAATTATGGCATTGCACACACAGAGGACAATAGAGCAAGGCATCCAAAATAGGAGGTCCTACAATTTCTACCAAAAGTCTGCTAATCCATCTAACAAATCTATTCCCAAAGCAATTCTGCAAGAATGTGCAGACATATTTCGGACTCAAACCAAAATAAATGATTTTGAAGGTGGTGGTCTAGGTCCCAAAGGAGAAGACATTTGGTTTCCACTTGAGGTACAACTTCCATCAAATTCAAAATCAAAATCTCGTGTTAAACCAGTCATTGGACTTGATTCATCAGATTCATCACGGAAAGGTACTACTCATTACCCTCTAGGTCCACTTGCATTTGTTAGAGGTACATATCCACAACCACCACCACATCATGGTATTCCCATTGGTGGGCAATCTGGGGATAGTATTCCTATTAGTGTTCAGTCAAGTGCCACTATGATTGGTGGGGTTAGCATGGGTACTGTCGTATGTAAAATTCATCTTATTCAAATATCAATTAGAAACAAAGGGAAATCACGAATCCCTATCTAATCAAAGAATTCTATCAAACAGACAATGAAATAATGCAATATAGCAAAATAGGAATTAAAATCATTCAATAAAACTCCCTATTGTGAGATCGCATATAGCTTCCATTTCTCTTCTCTTCTCTGTGGTATGATGGCTCTCAGATATTGCGTTGGTAACCTGCAAGTGACACAAAGATTCAAAGTTCGTGATTCAAAGTAATTGTCCAAGATTGAGGAGATTGAATTCTCAATTTATAGATTTTTGGATGAGATTGATTGAAAGGTGAACAGATTGATCAAGAGGTGGAACTCAGGTGAGCTCACATGAAAATTGATAGTTGAACTGCTGATTGTAGGAGTGAAACTCAATAGATTGAATAGATTAATGGAGTCAACTGATTGAGAAAAAGTTGACTAAAGGAAGAAAACGAATGATTGGAGGAAATAAAGAGGATGACAAAGAAAGCTTAATTTAGAAAAAGCTAACTGAAAGTTGGAAATAGAGATTGGCGAGATAATGATTTAATTAATTAATTGATTAAATTAATTAATTTAGCATGTGCTTGCATTTAGATTTAGATTTTCAATTTAATCTTTGCGTGAGATTTATTCAGATAATTGAATTTATTTTAATTCAATTTCATATTTGAATATATTTAGAACTTGACTTTGATTTTCAATTTGGTTTTTGAAATCATGCACATGTAATTAAATTTGGAAGAAATAAGAAGAATATGAAATTTAATGAAATTAGAATTTGGGGATTTGGAAATGGAAGAATTGATTAATTAATTAATTTAAAGAAACTATTTAATTATATAGAAATTGAATTTAATTAAGTAATAAAGATTATTTAATTTAAAGGATTAAATCACAATTAATTAAATAATTAATATTTAATTAATATTTAGAAGAGAGTTGAATGATTAGATGATTAGAGATAGAAATTGAGAATTAATTTATTTATATAATAAAGATTATTTAAGTTGGGGAATTAATCAGAATTAATTAAATAATAAATATTTAATTAATAATAGAAAACAATTAATGATTAAATGACGATAGAAATAGAAAATAGAATAATTAGTGAAATGATGAGGAAATATGAAATTAGAAGAATTTAGAAGAAATATTAGAATTAGAAGAATAAGATTAATTAACTTAATTAAATAATTAAATAATTATTTAATCAATTAGACGAATAATTTGTAAATGATCAATGAGACATTTTTAGGTGTCTACATTTACCCCTCTTTGAGACAATGTCGGAATGACTTTGTTTCAAAGAAAACAAAAAATTTTGCCCCAGTATGCCTCGGTGACACTTAGGGTGTAAATATGCCCCCTCGGAAAAGGTGGTTGCAAAATTCAAAAATTGAGACCATGTTTTCGATAATAGTGTAACGAGCAAGCATGTGAATTTTCGTGCGATTTCGAGATTGTTTGAGTAGGCTACAAGGTGTTTGAAGCTGGCAGGGACCACATGCGTCGAGGTGTCAAAAAACCCTAATTTTGAGCTATAAATAGAGATGTTTAGGTTTTCATTTGCTCATTTGCACTTTGGTAATTCCTTGGTTTTCTCTTCAATTTGTGTGCTTTTTTTCTGAGTATTTGATTGTCATGGCTGGTTATAGAGATCGATTACATCTGTCTGATCGAGTACGTTCATATCAGAGACCTCCAGGGACTGGCGGCATGGTATTTTTCCAAAAGTTTCCTGATTTTTTGCCTATTTTTTGCTATTTTCCAAAAATTTCCAGTGATCAAATTTTGCATTGTATTAGGCAATGGCTTGTCAATTTTTACACATACACGTTAAGTGCTACACAAACACTCTAAATGCTACACATTCACCTTAAGTATTATGCATTAGTGTTAAACATCATGCATGTGCTCATTTCTTTAGGCATTAGCTTTAAACGTTACGCATTAGTCATAATTGTACCGCATTTGTCATAACTATCACACATTTGTTGTATGTGTAATTTTTGTCATGCGTGTTGAAAATATTTTTTGTTTTTCGGGATCCGATGTCTGATATTTTCAATACTTTTTCACTGTAGGAGAACATTGGAGTGTTATACTACTGACAAAGAAGACCTAGTGGACTTGATCTTCATGTTGATTTACTTGATGAGGAGATTGAGCATATCCAACAGCTTGGTCTATATCATGTTTAACACTTGCCTGAAGTTATGGCCAACAGGTTCATGATTACAGCTTTGATAGAGCAGTGGCACTCCGAGACTTGTTCATTTCATCTTTCAACTGGTGAGGCATCCATTACATTAGAGGATGTATGGCGTATACTTTGTATTCATATTCATGGTGAGAGAGTTGTATATGACCATGATGATGGCATTGTTGGGTTATGCGCACTTTTCGAGTGTGAGATTCATGACTTACAGATCAGTGGTCGTTATGACATCCCTTGGGCCCGATTAGACTATGACGATATGACTTGTATTATGCAGTGTTGTCGGTGGTTTACTGATACCTAACAGACAAGGTCATGGGTTTCTAGTTGGATGGGGCAGAGTGCTCCATGATATGATTGTTCATCGTCAACTGTATGCTTGGGGTCCTTGTCTTCTAGCTATGTTATACTATCAGATGCATGGTATTGTGTATCTTGGATACTGTTCTATCAGTTGTGGTGTGACACTTCTCCAAACATGGGCATGGGAGCATATTTCTATTTTGAGGCCTATTATTCATGTTGATTTTCAGCCTGGTGAGTAGTATTATTATAGGTACGCAGCAGGTATCAGACACAGGGGTTCGAGTAACACCTTATACTGGAGATATCAGTTTGACATTTTGCAGCATTTTATTTGGAGACCATACTTAGATTGCCCTAGTTGGGAGGTTGATGCAATGCGCTTACCTTTTTGCCAACAACAGAGATATCTGAGCAATAGGACCTTTGAGACCCAGTGGATTATTGAGATGTATCTTCCAGGGCAGGTTCTGAGACAGTTCGGTGAGGTACATGTGACACCTGTGGTTTCTGCTTACTTTGCTCGCGTATCTCATGAGGTTTCTAATTGGGGTGTGTATATATAGCCTCATGTTGCTTCTATTGAGTTTGATGCTTTGTAGCCATTACTCTATGGTTTGGGTAGAGGTGCAGTGGATCCAGGGACGACAGTGGAGTATGATGTGTGGTTTGCTAGGCATAGGCTGGTGTCATTGACTGATCCTATTGTTCCAATTATAGTACAACAAATTCGGCATCCTAGACAGTGGTTGAGGATAGACACAGGGGAGAGAGCCAGAGGAGGAGGAGAGGGTGGAGCTGAGAGAGGAGGTGGTGGAGATGAGGGAGGAGGTGAGGGAGGAGAGGGAGATGAGGATATAGACATTGGTGGAGACACTAATTCTATTAGCACTGATGATAGCGATGATTCTTCTGAGTCATCGAGTAGTGAGAGTGGAGATGATGATGAGGATATGCCAGAGCTGGAGGATGTTCCTGCTATAGAGGATGGGAGAGGACGGGTTTGTGAGGAGGATGAGCTGCAAACTCTTAGAGCGCGAGTCTAGAGTTTGAAGGATAAGGTCGCTAGACGAGATATCGAGTGGGAGACCTACCATGCAGATTATGGTGCCCTTGATGCTGAGAGAGATCATCTCCAGAGGGAGAGAGATGAGGCAATGTGGAGATGTCAAATCACCATGGATTCCCTTGATCAACTTTTTAGAGCAGGTACAGTGTGTGCGACAAGGTAGATAGGTATTTCATTGCTGTTCAGGAGACTATTTATTATAGACAGGCATATGAGAGAGCCATCCCTGAGGGTCAGAGATAGCCTAGTTTTAGTGTGTTTATGGGGAGGAGATCGAGTAGATCTACTTCATGACGGACTAGTAGTGGTGGTGTTATGGGACCACCTCGATATCCTGGGGCAGGATCTAGTGGATAGGATCCACCTTCTGACAAAGGCAATGTTGGTTGAGACATTTTGTTGATCATGTTATCTGAGCCTTCAGGCCTATTTATTGTATTCACACACATTATCATTTTTGATTCGTATATATATGATATGCGGGTTTTGGCAATGATCTATTTGTATTTTTGTCTTCTATGTATGCTTATATAATACTATGAGTTTTATGATGCATGTCTATTTGATTCTATATGATTCTTAAATGCAATTGTAGTTCATGTATGTATTGATGATGCTTAAGAATGCAATGAAACTCTATTATGAATGTTATGAAATCTATAATGAATGCAATGGAATATATTATGAATGCAATGGAATCTATAATGAATGTTTTTGTATGATAATGGTTGAACCAATTTTAAATCAGATACACCGTGAAGAAATGTTAGTTAGATGATAGAGAGAAAAATTGATGATAGAAAGAATGTTAGAAAGAATGTGATTTAGAAAGAACATGAGAAATCAACAAGCTATCAATAAGCAAATGAGATGAGAATGAAATTGAAAGAATCACGAACCTGTGTCACATATTTTATTGCGTCAATATATATTCATCACTGAGCCTTATTATTGAACAATGAAGCTTAGCACATTAGGGTATAAGGAACCAAGATGTAAAGATATCTCATTGTAGAAACAAACACATAGTAGACAAGGAGTGAACTCTCCATTCTAGGAATTACGCTAGGGGTCAAGGTATGTGTGGCATCCAATAGCTGGAAGCTCCTATCACAGACACCCACTAGAGCAATTTCCCTAGAATTTCATCGGTTCACACCACAAACAGCAAACAAAGAAAAAGATAATGCCCATCATAGCTCCTCTAGTCACTTGTGGGAATCCTTAAGTAGAATAGGAACAATATCTGTCACCAAATGATAAAAGAAAAAGACTGACCCGGACAAAATTCAGCAGCTATACTAACCTTGTGCCTTCATTCTCAGTTGCTTGATGTGATAGTTGATAATGTTTGATCTCAAAAAGTTGCGGACCCTATTTAAGACTGACTTGTCTGATTTCGAGTGTATCCTCTTCTATTTAAGACAAGATAATGATCACTTTGATATGGATATGATACGATTGATAAGACAATTTGATCAGTTGATTGCAGATGTTTGACTAGATAGTCATATCCTTTGTTAACTTCGTGCGAAGTGTTTGTTGGATATCTGCGAGGGTATTCGTTTCTCACAAGATATTTTATTGCAAGTTTTTTTGATTGATTTTTTATTTTTAGTTCTTTTCCAAGAGCTTTTTTTATGTTTTTGGAATATGTAGATCGATATTTGGATATTTTTGATTGATTTTTTTTCAGGACGTTATATGTATGTTTATGGGATTTTATGGATTGTTTTTCAATTTTGATTTTTTCATTGTTTTTGAATTTTGAGTTTTTTCAATGTTTTTGAATATTTTCTAAGGACGTTACATGATTTTTTAGGATTTTTTTAGGACTTTATATGATTTTTTGGATTTTTTCGATTATGCCCCCAGTGTGCAGACCTGTATGACAAATTAATTTTTCGTATGACCTATGTTAATGCAATATGCAAGATGAAGATGCATTTCCTATTTGAACAAGGTTGACTATGTTTGTTTTAACATTTGTAATACACCAATTGAAATGGAGGTGCAAAACATTTCATAGATAAGTGGTCAATTGATCCCTAAGGTCCCTTGGAATATCCAAATTAACACACTTAGTGACTAGGATTTACAAATGGAGACGCAGAAAACTTCCCCACTGGTTCTTGAAACTTTGATCCTTGTTTGCCCATGTGTGTGCAGATGAGTTAATTCCTACTCTTGTGTTCACTAAAGATCCTTAGCATCCTATATGACTAGCTACATGGATTATTCTAACTTCAAAAGCATCCTGAATAGAGCCTCAATGCCAGCAAGCCTTAAGAGCCCTGACGAGGTTATAGACTATAATTGCTCAAATATTGCTCCATTGCTAGTAGGCGTTCATAGCCCTGATGGAGTTACTTGCATGCTCCCATAGTCAAGCTTTTTATCGCATTTGTATACATGATATTTTAGTTATATATCATTGCTCTTTTTCCTTGAGATGAATATTTGGCATAGCTCTTTTTTCTTTTTATTTTCTTGCCTTGACTTGTAAGTAATGAAACCTACTCGGGTGTGACAATTACAGTGGCGCTGAAGTAGAATTTTAGATTTTTCACTAGTCATATGATCAACTAGGTGTCTCGAGTAAATTAGAGATTTATTGTGTTTGAGATATAGAAAATGATAGATTTTAGGTTAACAAGTCTCAAATAGTGAAATCACTACCCAACCATAAGTAAAGCGTTGTCACATGGTAATGTTGAAAATGAATAAAGACTTCATGTCCAAATATCTAAGAAAGGAGATGACCCTTGTTTTTCTTGAATGCAAACAAATGATAAACGTGGACAATTGCCTTGTTTTATTGATGTTGCTATATGAAATTACAGAATCTTTGAGAATATGATGCATTTGAAAACTATATGTAATGCAGTGTTTTGAATAATATGATGTGCAATGCGGAAAATAAAACCTAAACTACACAGAACTTAGGTATAATATCATTTAAGGTGCATGTTGTTCATAGGGTCAGAGAGTGGATCTCCCTCCATGGTAGCCAAATTATATGCTCCATTTCCTATAACCCTTGTTATGATGAAAGGACCTAACCAGTTAGGTTTGAATTTCCCTGGCTTTTCTAATTCTGCTTGGTTCCTTTGATTCTCTTTAAGGACTAGATCTCCCACTTGAAAAGTTCATGGGAAGACTCTTTTATTATAACTTTGTCTCAGTCTGTTTTGATATCCTTGTAAATGGTTGAACGTTGCTTTTCTTTTTTCATCAAGGGTTACTAGTTCTTGTAACCTTGCTACCCTGTAGTCCTCCTCTGATATGATGTTTTGTAAGGAAACTCTTAGAGATAGTATTTCTATTTCAATGGGGAGTATTGCTTTTGTACCATAGACCAAGGAATATGGTGTTGCTCATGTAGGTGTGCGTACTCCTATTCTGTAAGCCCAAATAGCGGGATTTAACTGGACATGCCAGTCTCGTCTGGTGTCAGTGACAACTTTCTTGAAAATTTTCAATATTGTTTTATTTGTAGCCTCTTCTTGACCATTGCTTTGTGGATAATATGGTGTGGCAAATCTCTATTTTATGTGAAACTTGTCACACAATTCCTTCACTTCCTGGTTTTTAAATGGACGTCCATTATTTGTCACAAAGCACATTGGAACCCCGTATCTACATATAATGTAGTTGAGCATGAATTTTGATATCTTCTTTCTAGTGGTGTATGTAAGAGGAGTTGCCTCAACCCATTTGGTAAAGTACTCAGTGGCTGTCAAGATGAACTTGTGCCCATTGGAAGAAGTAGGGTTGATTTTACCCACTAGATCTAATCCCCATTATGAAAATGGCCATGGTGATGTAATGGGTTGAAGATCTTGTGTTGGTGCATGAATGAGGTCTCCATGCATTTGGCATTGTTTATACTTCTGTACATACTTGTAAGCATCCTTTTCCATAGTTGGTCAGTAATAACCTGTTCTCAACAATTTCTTTGACAATGGCGGACCGCTTTGGTGAGCCCCACAGATTCCATCATGGACTTCCTTTAAAGAAAGGTGTGCTTCATTCTCATCCAGACATCAGAGAAGAGTTCCATCGAAACCCTTTCTATACAAAGTATTAGCTATAATGGTGTATCTAGATGCCTGAGGAATAAAGGTCTTCTTTTGATTTTTGGATAGATCCGATGACATGTATTGAGTGTGTAAATATGTATATATTTCAATGTACCAAGGTGATTTTGGACCCACAATTGTACATACATGTTCTGCTGAAGAAGTCTCATAAGCCAGTAGCATCAACTATTCTATGATAAACTCATACTGAGTTTCATTAGTAGGTATATTAATTAGAGATCCTATAGTAGCCATTGCATCTGTTGCCTTGTTTTGTATCCTTGGGATCTGTTCAAAAGTGATTTTTCTAAAGTTCTCTTTGTAATCTTCCACTAGCTTCTTATAAGGCATGAGTTTTTCATCCTTCATGTTGTAATCATCATTGACCTGGTTTACAATCAATTGTGAATCACCATAGACCTCTAATCCTTGTATTCTCCACTATATAGTTGTACGAAGTCCTATGAGAAGAGATTCATATTCAGCTATATTGTTTTTCCATAGAAAATTTATCCTAAATGATTTAGGTATAGAATCCCCTTGAGGAGTAATGAAGAGAATCCCTGCTCCAGATCCATGACTTGTATATGACCCATCAAAGTATAGTTTCCATATTATGGATGTTGTCAATGTAAACACTGATTCATTCGGAAAGTCTATGAGTAATGGATGATTGTCTTGTAAAGGAGCCTCTGCTAACTGATCTGCTATAATTTGACCTTTAATGGCCTTTCTGTCTATGTACTCTATGTCAAACTCACTCAAGATCATGACCCACTTAGCCAATCGCCCGGTCAATGTTGCTCTACTCAATAGGTACTTGAGTGGATAAAAGTGTGCAATGAGTTGTACCTTATGAGATAGCATTTAATGTCTAAGCTTTTGGGATGCAAAGATTACTGCTAAGCATTCTTTCTCTATAGGGGTATAATTAAGCTCATAGTCGATTAGAGTCCTACTTACATAATAAATGGCTCTTTCTTTTCCTTTGTCATCATGTTGTGCCAGCAGAGCTCCCAGAGTTGAGTTTGTTGCTGATATATATAACAATTAAGGTTTTCCTGGAGTGGGTGATACTAACACTGGTGTGTTTACAAGATAATCTTTCAGAGCTTGGAAATCTTCCTGGCACTGTTCTATCCATTTAAAAGCAACTCCTTTCCTGAGTAAATGCTGGAATGGGTGACACTTAACTGCCAACTATGCTATGAATCTCCTTATGGATTGCAGTCTTCCTTGTAACCCTCTAAGTTGTTTAATTGTTGATGGAGGTGGCATATCAATAATTTCCTTGACCTTGGCAAGGTCTACTTCAATTCCTCTGTTTGATACTATGAACTCTAACAGTTTACCTGTTGTTACACCGAACACACACTTTTTCGGGTTTAATCTAACATTATACTACTCTAACCAATCAAATATTTGTGCAAGGACTGTGAGGTGACCTTCTCTTGTTTGTGATTTAGCCAATATGTCATCCACATAATCTTCCATTATGTTGTGGGTCATGTCATGAAACAACATTGTCATAGCTCTTTGGTATGTTGCTCCAGCGTTTTTGAGACCAAATGGAATCACATTCCAGCAGTATGTTCCCCATGGGCATGTAAAGGTCATTTTATGTTGATCTTCTGGTGCAATTTTAATCAGGTTATATCCTGAGAAACCATCCATTAAGGATAGCATTTCTTTTCCAGCTGTTAGGTCAACTATCATATCAATATTGGGTAGCGGGAAGTCATCCTTAGGACAAGCAATATTTAGATCCTGGAAATCCATACAGATTCTTATTCCTCTTGTGGGATTAGTCATAGGTACCAGGTTGGATATCCATTCTGTGTAATCAATAGGTCTTATGAAACCTACATCTAGCAACTTTTGCAATTCTTTTTTAACCAATAATGCAATACTTGGATGCATTTTTCTCAATTTTTGCTTGTAAGGTTTAACTCCTAGTATTAGAGGTAAATGATGTAACACTAACTTAGAGTCTAAGCTTGGCATATCTGCATAGGACCAAGCAAATTTGATAGGTCGTTGCTTGAAAAAATGAATGAATCTGCCTTTTTCTTCTTTCCTTAGTGATTTTTCTAGATGAATGTTATGTACAACCTCCCCTTCTGCTATGTTCACTTCTTTTGTTTCTTCTATAAGCAATGCTAAACTTTCTCTTTCCATAGGAAGATTACCCAAGTCACTCTTGTCATTATGAGTAGTTTGATCCTTATATTCTGTTGTAGAAGAACTTTCTTCTCCAAAGTATGTTGTTCTATCTAGGTCTACAGCAAACCCTGCTTTGTGATCTCCTTGTGGAAATCCCTCTCTGACTCCGAGAAATTCTGAAATTGCTTCGTCATTCTCAAACCAATCCAGTGTTGGTTTTCCTTCTTGCCCCCAATCAATCAAGTGTGAATGTACTAGGGGTAAATCATTACTCTCTTCTTTAGTAGACTCTAATAACATGAAGACTTGATTGTTTGAATGACTTTGTGTATTTTCATCCTCTATAAGCTTTATTTGATACCTTAACATTACACTTTCTAGTGGGCTAGAATCATAAAGTGATAAGAACTCATATTCATGAGAGTTTGTCTCACTTTCACTATATGTTTCATCATGTGATCTATTATCACTTATCTCTTCGTGTTCCTGCCTCTGATTCTGGTGTATATTGACTGGTCTTCTACATACATCAGTTACCCTTCTTAAGCCTGGTATAAGCCTTTGCAATCTTTCTTCATCTGATTCATTTGGTTGAGCCTGAGTCATTTCTCATGGTAGAAGTAGTGACAATAACCATGGATGAGATTCAGGTGGTGGTGGTAAACTTTCATCTGTTGCTACATTAGCTTGGACTGTTGTATCAATAAGTGCATCATTTTGTAACTCGTTGCTAGGTTCTTGCAGGAGTTGTCTCATGTCTTCTCCAACTGATTCTGCACTAGGTGATGTGGGTACCTGATTACTTGTTTGAGATGAAGATGGAATCACTTGCATGGACAAATCCCTTTGTGGTATGTAGTCTGACGGTTTGCTTGGTCAATTTAATATATCAAGGGTATGTTGTCTTTCCTCTGTGATATGTTGTACATGCTTATATCTCAATCCTTGATTCCTTGGATTATCATTAGGAACAATAGGCTCTAGCCTTCCTTGTTTATGTAACCCTAGGCTTGTGGTACCATCATATTCATGTCTCTAGAGCATTTTGAATCCATTGCCATACTGATCTGTGGGTATTGTAGGTATTTTCATATGATCTTCTTCTCTATATATCCAGTGGTTAACATCTTCATTCAAGGATTCTTCTTGTAAGTCACCCCATCTAATAAAAGAGCATGAGTGTGTGTATCTGACAATTTCTTTTCCTTTGTCTTGCTTTTGCATTGTATTGTGAGGTTTCCCAAAGGACTTAGGAGAAAGAGACAATTGTTTCCCACTTAAAGTATTTGCAATAGAATACTCTCCATAACCCATATATTTTATTTATAAGGAGGATGTTGTAGGCATATCCTTTTCTATTTATGTGATTTTTAATGTCTCTTGTTGTGTAGTCAGAGGTGTTGCCTGATTGATAGGTACCTAATTATCCATACTTTCTTTCAAGTAATTACAATGTTGGAAGGGATTTGGATCACCCCTTATGGTGATTTCAATACCATTGTATGGGAATTTGACACAATGATGGAATGTGGATGGTACTGCATGCATGGTGTGGATCCATGGGCAACCCAATAACATGTTATATCCCAGTTCTCTTTCCAATACTTGAAAAGTGACATTTGTTGTTATAGGTCCCACTTGTACTGGTAATGTTACAATGCCTTTCTATGGACATTCTTCATCATCGTATGCCTTGATATTTATCCTCTTGGAAGAATCAATGTGAAGTTCAAAATATCTTGGTGCTTTGACCAACTTTAAAGTACAAATATTGAGACCAGCTCCCCCATCTATGACTACTCTTTTGATTCTTCTCTTATGTATGTAAGCTTCCAAATGAAGTGGGTCATTATGAAGTAGCCTATCACTAGGAATATCTTGTTCTGTCAATGCAATACATGTGCCTTGTGTCAAATTCCCTACCATAGTCTGGAAGGCATTTTCATCTATATCTTTGTCCAATACTGAATCTTGAAGTGCTTTATCCAGTATAGCTCTATGAGTGGGTGAAATACGCAATAGTTTGAATAATGATATATGTGCCAGAGTTTTCTTAAGTTGTTCAACAACATTGTAAGTCCCTACTATTGGTGGATGATTTGGTGGTATCCCTGTAAAGTTACCTTTGATCTACGAGTAACCACTGCACAGTCTTTGTCTTTGGGAGTAATGGTGATAGTAGCAACTGTATCATTTGACTGCAAGATTTGTCAGTATCATAAGTTGTTTTATCAAGATTTATGTTAAATTTTGCTTCATATTCTTTATGTGTATGTTTGACATCCATGATGTGTTCTATGAGTTCATCTTCAAACCAACCTGAGTGAGATGGTTGATCATGCCCCCGATCTCCGAGACAAATATTTCTATCATCGTCATACTTTGGTGCCTCTAATATCATGCAAATTTGGTTATCATCTGTGTGAGTGTCTTGATATTTTTCATCTTGATCAAGTGTTTCTTGTGAATCATTGCTTTCTATATCTCTTGGGCTAATGGCATGAATAGTGTAAGTGTATGAGACCTTTGTGTAATTGGTTGTATTATCTTGGGTACCTGATTTGGTAGCTTTCCCTTTGTCATGTTTAACAAAAGGGTCCTTAAAAATTGTATGATTTGTGTTTGCTGAAGTGTTATCGATATCGATTGTGATGTCCCCTTGGTCTATCATATCTTGGACCAATTTTTTCAATTTGTAGCAGCTTGTTGTTTTATGACCTTTACTTCGATGACAATTACAAAAATCATTATCATTCCACCATGTGGGTTTGAAAGGACCTGGTTCATACACTCTTACTTCAAGTAAAGTGATCATGTTTGTCTGTATTAACTTTTTGAGTGCTGACTGAATAGGTTCTCCTAGAGGTGTGTAATTTATCCTCAGAGCGTTTACCCTGAGGTATCTTGTGTTCAAGTTTTGTGTAGTGTTTACATTTGCAGAGGTCATGTTATTCCCTATATGTAGATTAGATGATTGGCCCATTCCCAAAGATAAAATGGGTTGAGTTTTGTTTACCATTCTAGCGTCTACAATACCATCATTGGTCACATTTTTGTTTTTCGACCAAAACTTAGATTTGTCATTATTGTTGGTCTTGCCCTACTTAATAAGACATTGTTCTACTAGTCCCTTCTCACGTTTGAGAGATTTTTCCATGATTTGTTTGAATGTGGTTAAACATTGCATTTGTATCGGATATTTAATCTTGGGAATCAATTTTTTTGTGAACATATCCACTTGCTCTATTTCTAGGATAACTGTCTTGCACCTCCTATAGAGAGCCCTCCATCATTGTATGAAGGATGCAAATGTTTCATTCTCATATTGTTTAGTGGCACACAAGTCCATCAAAGTAACTAGGGTATCAATGTTATGTGAGAAGTTTGCAATAAATTATTCAGCTAATTCTCCCCATGATGTGATGGTTGGTGGTAAATGTGAAAACCACTCTAAAGTCGGACCTCCCAGACTTTTTGGAAATAGTCTCATTAAATAAGTATCTTCTGAGGCAACCTATATACATGTAAAAAATTCTCTGATATAATCTCTAGGATCACCCTTCCCTTGATATCTATCAAATTTGGGCATTTCAAAATGTTGTGGGAAAGGTGGCATGTATAGTGTGTGATCAAATAGATAAGGGCATAAGTCCTGCATTGTGTAGCTCTTTTTATCATTACTAGTTTGCATGGTTGTCATTTGTTGTTGCAAATTATGTATTTGTTGTGTCAGAATATATGTTTGAGTCATAGGTAAACCTTGTGTTTGTGTATGTCCCACAAAAGGATTCGTGGTTGCATAACTAGGAGTTTGTTGGAAGGTACCAAGATTATAACTTTGTGTGTTGTGCGTTCCACTAGGTACTGTGAAATAGGTGATATGTGAACCCATGTTTGGTTGAGTTGTACTTGTTGTATTGCTAGGACCTAGATTTGTATTTTGGTGACTATATGTTGATCCCATAGAATAGGAAACTGGAGGTTGGGTTGCACTTGTTGCTTGTGTTTGAATAGGTGTTGAGACACTTGATATTATCAGTATGCTTTGTGATGGTACACTAGCATTGATTTCCGAGGATGACACACTTGTTTGAAAGTTTGTATTTGTGTTGACATTTGTTTGGATAGGTATGTTTTGAGGAAAACTGGAGGTTGTTGCTTGTATTTGTGTCCTGGGTGGTGTTTGACTGTTATCCTGACCTAATGTTTTTCCTAGTGGTAAAATCTTTGTGACATCAAAATCTTCAGGTAGTTTTGCCCCATTTTGTATTAACAATGAGAGATACTTGTCCCTATCATTATGTATAAGTGCATCTAGGATCATAAGGACATGCAGATCTTGTTGAGCCGGCTCAATTTCCTCTTTTGTTAGATGTTGTTGTAATTAGTTTAGGGTAGACATTGTCTAAGTACTTGAGTGTTGACCTGTTGACATGTCCATATTCCAAGTGGGGTTTACATATTGTGTGTTATTCAAGTCCATTATGCCTTTCTCTTTTTGCGACCTTGAGATGGGCATCTAAGACTACTATATGAGGGTGGTTCTATGCAAGACGATGACTAACACTAGACTGTAGATGTAAATATGAGGTATGCAAGACTAGACTAGACTCTCTATTGAGGATTTTGATGTGAGACCTATTGAGTTTTTCTATATTTCTCTAATGCAAATTTTTCCATATGTTACCTAAGTTGTTATGTCTCAATCTCTCTATCAATTCTACGAGAAATCTTAGACTCAATATTAATCTCATGTATGACTCCTATATATTGAGGTGCGCTTCTTCTTAAGTCCCAAGCTAAGTTAGCTAGACCATCAATGATTTCTCATTGATTGTCGTTTGGTACTAGATTAGGTTGCTCAAAAGGGAGCAAACCATCACCTGGGAGACCCATGATGACACATGCTATGACTCTATAACTGATAATGGACTTAGACGTATATGAGGTCTAGATAAAGACGTATATGATAATGTGGACTCAAAATTTAGACTATGCAATGACTATGGATGATAATGAAGATGTGAATGAGGACTATGTGAAGACTTTAGAATGATAATGAGGACGTAGTGGGACTATGAAAAATACTTCAGACGATAATGAAGATGTAAGTGGGAGTATGCAAAAGACTTAGGACGATAATGCGGACGTAAGTGGGAGCATGCAAAAGACTGAGGATGATAATGAGGACGTAAGTGGGACTATGCAAAAGAATTTTTGGTTTTAAAATGGACTTTTTTTTTTGTAACTTCGTGTATATGACAAGTTTTTGTGTAGTTTTCCAAATCTGAGAATAATTGCTTGGAGGTACATATAGATGACTGACTCAATTTTCATACAATCTCAGAAAATTCAGAGATATGCAAGATAAGGCTTGAAATAGCCCAAAGGATTGACTCAATATTGGTCTAGCACATCAATACATAAAAAAGCATGAAATACAATCTTAGGTTGGAAAGTGGACACCATTCAGTGAGGCCCTTATAAAATACCAAGACAAAACGAACAGATAAAGAGTCTAATAGCACTGGCTCCACTCCACAGTACACACTTCTCGGGAATGGTAGTCTCTCTTACCCCAAAGATCTGAAGATATTATAGCCAAGGGATTTTTGTATCATAGTGTAAGGTACATGAAGGGTATCTATAGGGTATGATCCGCAATCCCAGAATCACTGAATGTAGGATTTTTGGCAACAAAATTGGTTCGAAGAATTAGGTTTCGAGGGATCTCGATCCAACAATGGATTCTCAGAGAAAACCACTTAAGACTTTAATTGAGCTTATCAGAGTAGGGAAGGCCCCCACATAAGTCAAATTCACTCAACACTCTAGCCGCCTGACCAGTATATTTATATAGCAGCTCAAAAAACCCGCTCGAGAGTACGCTAGGAGAGATGATATCACCAACGCATCCCAATTTGAAGTACCTCTATGGGGTGATGAAATCCCCAGTCAAAGATACTAATAGTTTTGATACTTAATATAAGTACAGATCCAATAGCCAACAAGATGAGAGGGGGGGTGAATCATACAAACTTAATCATCCATAAAAACATCAGATTCAACCTCGATAACATATATATCAGTAATATAACCAAAATTGTTAAACATGCAAACTCAAAAGCATATGAACAATATAAACCTCATAACACCAGATTTAACGTGGAAACCCAAATAGGGAAAAACCACTGTGGGATTTCGGAACCACTAAGAAATATACTCTTCTAGAGTATGCTCGGTTAAAAGAAAATCATGTTAAAGATTACAAACACATTGCTAGATGTGACCCGGTTAAGGGATTTCCCTCAAATCTGTTATGATCTTCACTTTGTTAGAAGTGACCTTGTTAAAGGATTTCAAACACTCAATCAGAATGTCACCTTGCTAGAGGATTTACATATAAGACTGTTAAGTCCACTCGGTTAAGAGATTTTCTATCACTTTCACAAAATAACAGTAATAATCTATCTACAACTTTACATCTAAAATGCTAAAGCAGATTCCTATTTGTTCAATACAATCTAGACATGGAACTAATCTTGTCTATCTGTTGGGCTTCTATACTCTGTTATTCTAACAGGTCTTCAAGCTTCTGTGCTCGGTAATCACTATGTAGCATCCATGTGCATACACTTGCCCACATACATTGTTTATCAACAGTTTCCTATTTATAAATAATTAGGTAACCGCTTAATCTCCTTGATCACATTTCCCATGATCAATCATAGCCATCAAATCTTCAATCTTGTCCAGGTTCAATGCATCTTTTGATCTGAAAATGTTTTACCCCGCCTTGGAACTTGCATAATAGTCTTGGAATTTGTGCTAGGGTATTGCGGTTCAATCTGATCTGTAGATCTTCATGTCGACTTTCCATTGCCTTAGATTCATTAACAACTTCTTCTACAGCTCACTAATCATTTGATCGGCTGTAGCTCATCAGCTTCCTTCATTAAATACCGCATGTAAACATTTAATTCATTTTGTTATAGCTCGGTAACAACTCAGTGAATACTAAACTTCACTCGATAGACATTTCGCTTTCATTAACTGATAGCGATAACCTTAGGGTTTACCGACTAGGTTCCTTAGGGTTTACCGACTAGGTTCTTTGCTTGATAACATAGTATAGTATTAACCTTTACAATTTACAACATATGTATGATGTAAAACAATCTAAAACATCATGATCTCATCATTGTCTGACTCGGTAGTAGTTGCCCATTGAATACCTTATTCATCCCCTTATTCATCATATTCTTTCCTGTGTCTTTTACCAACATCTTTATAATCTTCATATCATACTTCTCAAGATATGGCAACATCATACTAAATTAGAAAATCAATTTTTTGACATCAATGACAAAATAATAATATCAAGATAGTAAAACATCTTTAATCAGTTATATCCATAATCATCAACAACCTTCTCAATATCCTTAAGAAATGCCAACAATCTTCATTGTCTGTTATAATGCAATATTGCCAACAATCTCCCCCTTTGGCATTGATGGAAAAACCAATTGATTTGAACTTAATAAATTCAGATTGCTGTGATTCTGAAATGTTGAAATGCTCTCCCCCATACATTAGACTTCTCCTCATTTCTTCAGTCTTCTTCCCAATCTGTAGTCTGCTTAGTTTTCTCTTAGTCTTCTCCCCTGATAGGTCTTCTCCCCCTTTGTAGGTCTTCACTTCTTTATAGTAGTCTTCTCCCCTATATTGGTCGGATAGGTCTTTCTCCCCTATATTAGTCTTCTCCCCCTTTGACAACAATGCCAATAAGTAAAGAACTAAAGCATAATTTCTTTCTGTAAGAAGTGGTTTCCTGTTGTTGTGTATCAACTGAGTCTCGGTCAATGCATTTTTCTTTAATTCTTGTTCCCTTTAATATTCCTGTATTATTTCCTATACACTTTTAGAAAACATTCTAAAGTGTATAACTCAGCATCAACTACCAAAAAATATTCATTAGAGTCATCGGATTGATGCTTTCACCGAACTCGGTCAGTGAGTAGAAGATAGGGGTAGGACCCCTAACTTACTTCTAAGATATTCAAAAGTGTCCTTTGGTAGTGGCTTGGTGAAGATATCTTCTATTTGCTTCTTTGTGCTAACATATTCCAACACCACTTTCTTCTCTTGAGCTTCTTCTCTAAGATAATGATATTTGATAGATATGTGCTTTGTCTTAAAGTGCATAACAGGATTCTTTGAAATATTAATGGCACTAGTATTGTCACAGAATATAGTTACTGGCTCTGTAACTTTCTCATTTATACCTTCCAACAGTTGTTTGATCCATGCAATGTTGGTACAATTCAATGCTTCAGCAACGTATTCAGCTTCTACTGTTGACTGTGAAACACATCCTTGTTTCTTGCTAAGCCAACTCACTAGTCTTTCTCCTAAAAAGAAAGCTCCACCACTTGTGCTTTGTCTGTCATCAATGTTGTCTACCCAATCAGCATCAGTATAAACTTTTAAATCAAAATCATTTCCTTTCTGATATACTAAACCATAATCCTCTGTGCCTTTCAAGTATCCAAAAATTCTTTTGATTGTTGTCATGTGTGTTTCCTCAGGATCTGCAGAGAATCTTGCAACTATACCTACTGCATGTGCTATGTCTAATCTATTGTGAACAACATATTGTAGCTTTCCAATAATGGATCGGTAAAGTGTCTCATCAACAGATGCAGATTCATCATTCTTTGATAATTTACAGTTGGTAGTCATAGGAGTACTTACTGGTTTTGAGTCATCCATTCCAAATTTCTTCAAGATTTCCTTTATGTACTTGGATTGAGTAATGAAAATCTCATTTTTCATTTGCAGTATCTATAAACCTATAAAACACTTTATCTCACTGATTAATGACATCTCAAATTTTTTTCTCATTTCATTTCCAAAGTTCTTGCATAAAGAGTCATTTCCACAAAATATAATATCATCAACAAATATGGCTGAGATCAGTATTCCATTTTCATCATTCTTCATGTACATGTTGTTGTTCTCACTTGTCCTTATAAAACCAATCTTAATCAAATAAGAGTGCAATCTTTCATACCATGCTCTTAGTGCTTGTTTCAAACCATATAAAGCTTTGTTCAATTTACATACCTGATCTTTATTATTGTCTTCAACAAATCCTTCAGGTTGTTCAATGAAAACTTCTTCTTCTAATATTCCATTCAGAAATGTAGATTTGACATCCATTTGATATACCTTGAAGTTCTTGAAAGTAGCATAGGCCAACAATGTTCTTACTCCTTCAAGTCTAGCAACACGTGCAAAAGTTTCACCATAATCAATTCCTTCTTCTTGAGCATAACCTTTGCAAACTAGTCTTGTTTTGTTTCGAATGACTTCTCCTTTTTCATTTAGCTTGTTTCTAAAAATCCACTATGTACCGATTATATTTTTGTCCTTCGGTCTTGGGATTAGTGTCCATGTGTCATTCTTCTTGATTTGCTCAATCTCTTCTGTCATAGCATTTACCCAATCTTCACTGTTAAATGCCTCTTTCACTATTCTCAGTTCAAATTCAAATATCAAACATGTGTTATGTCTCAGTTTGTTCCTTGTCATCACTGGATCATCCTTATCTCCTATAATCTGACTTGGTGTATGATATCTTCTGACATACTTGGCTAATACAAGCTCGGTAGGCTCTGTATGATCTTCTTCATCACTCGGTAACTGGATATTCTCTTCATTTTCTTCAACAGTCTTCTCGGTATGACTTCTCAGTTGAACATAGACAAATTCATCATAGTCTTCTGGTTCCTTGGAATTTCCTTTCTTTCTGCAAATTCATCAATTTTCACATTTGCACTTTCTACTATTTTGTTAGATGATTTGATCAGACATTTAAAGGCTTTTCTTCTGGAAGAATAACCTAGAAATGTTCCTTCTTCACTTTTCTTATCAAACTTGCCATTTCTATCATCTTTGTGAACATAGCATCTACTACCAAAGATTTTAAAATAACTAACATAAGGTTTCTTATCATACTAGATTTAATATGGTGTCTTCAAAGTACCTTTCTTCAATTGAACTTGGTTCAAGGTGTAAATAGCTATGCTTATTGCTTCTCTCCAAAATGCTTGTGGCACCTTCTTTTCAATCATCAGCGTTCTAGCACAATCCACAATAGATCTGTTTCTTCTCTCAGCTATTCCATTCTATTGTGGAGTTCTCGGTGCAGAGACTTGTCTTTTAATACCATGATCATTGCAAAATAAGTTGAACTCATCAGATGTGAACTCTCCTCCTCTATCTAATCTAAGACATTTCAGTTGTCTTCTTTTTTCATTTTCAACTCTTGACTTGTACCATTTAAACATTTAAAAAGCTTCTGATTTTTCCTTTAAAAACATTACTGACATCATCCTTGAATAGTCATCCATAAATAATATGAAATACTTATCACCAAAATAACTTTGAATTTTCATAGGACCATAAAGATCAGTGTGCACTAGATCTAAAATTCCCTTAGAAGTGTAAGACTTACTTGTAAAGCTTGATCTTGTCATCTTACCCATCTGGCATCCTCGGCACATAGCATTCTCAGGTTTTCAAGACTCGGTAGACCTCTTACTCGGTGCCTCTTACTTATTTTGATCAAATTATCAAAATTTACATGACAAAACCTTTTATGCCATAGCCAGGTATCATCAATCTTTGCATCCAAACACTTATTCTGAGTTGAGTCCAGGTGAAATGTATTACCTTTTGTTTGTGTCTTGGTAGCAGCTAACTTTCCATTCTTGTCATGAACTTTGACAATTCCTTTCTGAAATTATATTCGGTAACCTGTGTTGTTTAGCTATGCTACACTCAACAAATTGTATTTCAGACCTTCAACCCAATAAACATCATTGCATCTTGCATTATCAAGAAGTGTTATAGATCCTTTCCCTCTTACCGAACATGGTGCATCATTACCAAATCTAACATAGCCTCCATCATAATCTTCTAACATAACAAACTTGTGTTTATCTCCTGTCATATGATGTGAGCATCCACTATCTATGATCCAAGAATCATTAGTGTCTATGTGAGATATTAGGGATTTTTCTTCATACCTTTCTTCATCTGATCCATCCTTGATAGCCACATAAACTACTTCCTTTGTATTAATCTCATCTAATTTATCATCGTTAGATTCCTCATCAGCTATTAAGCATATCTTTCTATCTCTTCTTCTGAAGTCTCAGTGTCCTCTGTAATGGTTATCTTTCTGTCTGTCATCTCGGTAATCTCTTTTTTCAGTAAAATCTTTGTCAGGATAGTTAGAAGCCATATGTCCTATCTTATCACAATTGAAACATTTCAAAGGTAGTTTTCCTTTATACTTACCTTTGCCTCTCACTAACCTTTTGGCTAATAGTGCTTCAAACTCTTCCTGCTTTCTAATTTCCTCATATAGTTTGTGTACTTCTTCCATGTTCTTCTGAAATCTTTCACTTGCTCCACTGTGATCTCCTTCAGAGTACTTATACTTTCTTTCATTGTAATCATTAGATTCATCAAGATGAAAAGAACTGAATGTAGATTCAACTTTATTTACCGAAGATCCACTATTATCAAAATTACTTAACTCAAATGCATGTAGCTTACCAATAGTAGCATCCAAAGAAACTGGCATATTAGGTACAGACCTCAATTCATTGATTGCAAAAACTTGGATTGCATAAGCTGGTAGAAGGGTGCTCAACAACTTACTTGTTATATCCTTTTCTTCAATAGTTCCACCTGCTCCTTTGATTTGATTGACAATCTCCTTTAGTCTTGTACTATACCGAGTTATGTTCTCACCTTCATTCATCCTCATAGATTCAAGTTGTCCTCTCAGACTGTCTACTTTTTCTCTTTGAGCATGTTCATCTCCTCCATATACTGATATGAGCTTATCCCATAATGCCTTTGCATCATTGCAGCCTTCTAGATCATTAAACTCTGAATCAGTCAATGCAGATGTTATTTCAATCATTGCTTGAATATGTTCTTGCTTTGCCTTTATCTCTTCCATAGTCAATGGATAGGTGCTCAGTGTGACAAAATCATTCTCCAGATAGTATACAGCATATTCTCCAACTCCTGATAGATGTAGCTTCATCCTTTTCTACCATGTAGAGAAACTTGACTTGTTCAACTTCGGTGCATCCCTCTTATACATCTTTGGATCTTTAACTCAAGTGCCTTTAAACTTTCCTTCCAGAGTCCAAAGCTCTGATACCAATTGATAGCTCTGATACTTAATATAAGTACAGATCCAATAGCCAACAAGATGAGAGGGGGGGTGTGAATCATACAAACTTAATCATCCATAAAAACATCAGATTCAACCTCGGTAACATATATATCAGTAATATAACCAAAATTGTTAAACATGCAAACTCAAAAGCATATGAACAATATAAACCTCATAACACTAGATTTAACGCGGAAACCCAAATAGGGAAAAACTACTATGGGATTTCGGACCCACTAAGAAATATACTCTTCTAGAGTATGCTCGGTTAAAAGCAAATCATGTTAAAGATTACAAACACATTGCTAGATGTGACCCGGTTAAGGGATTTCCCTCAAATCTGTTATGATCTTCACTTTGTTAGAAGTGACCTTGTTAAAGGATTTCAAACACTCAATCAAAATGTCACCTTGCTAGAGGATTAACATAGAAAACTATTAAGTCCACTCGGTTAAGAGATTTTCTATCACTTTCACAAAATAACAGTAATAAAATCTATCTGCAACTTCACATCTAAAATGCTAAAGCAGATTCCTATTTGTTCAATACAATCTAGACATAGAACTAATCTTGTCTATCTGTTGGGCTTCTATACTTTGTTATTCTAACAGGTCTTCAAGCTTCTATGCTCGGTAATCACTATGTAGCATCCCTGTGCATACACATGCCCACATACATTGTTTATCAATAGTTTCCTATTTATAAACAATTAGGTAACTGCTTAATCTCCTTGATCACATTTCCCATGATCAATCATAGCCATCAAATCTTCAATCTTGTCCAGGTTCAATGCATCTTTCAATCTGAAAATGTTTTACCCCGCCTTGGAACTTGCATAATAGTCTTGGAACTTGTGCCAGGGTATTGTGGTTCAATCTGAGCTGTAGATCTTCATGCCAAATTTTCATTGCCTTAGATTCATTAACAAACTTCTTCCACAGCTCACTAATCATTTGATCCGCTCCAGCTCATCAGCTTCGTTCATTAAATACCGCATGTAAACATTTAATGCATTCTGTTATAGCTCGGTTACAACTCAGTAACAACTCGGTGAATACTAAACTTCACTCGATAGACATTCCGTCTTCATTAACTGATAGCGATAACCTTAGGGTTTACCGACTAGGTTCCTTAGGGTTTACCGACTAGGTTCTTTGCTTGATAACATAGTATAGTATTAACCTTTACAATTTACAACATATGTATGATGTTAAAACAATCTAAAACATCATGATCTCATCATTGTCTGACTCGGTAGTAGTTGCCCATTGAATACCTTATTCATCCCCTTATTCATCATATTCTTTCTTGTGTCTTTTACCGACATCTTTATAATCTTTATATCATACTTCTCAAGATATGGCAACATCATACTGAATTAGAAAATCAATTTTTTGACATCAATGACAAAATAATAATATCAAGATAATAAAACATCTTTAATCAGTTATATCCATAATCATCAACAACCTTCTCAATATCCTTAAGAAATGCCAACAATCTTCATTGTTTGTTATAATGCAATATTGCCAACAGATACCCCTCACTACGTAGAATAAAATAAAAATTGGATGTCGTTTTCACCTCCTTCCTTTCTCCCAAGAACCTGAAGGTGGGTGGAAAGTCATTTAATGCAACAATAGGTCCACCCCAAACACGATAAAAATTATTTACCTTAAGAAAAAGAAAAATGATTTAATCTAATGCAGCTTGATTCACGTTCGTTTTATAGCCCAAATTTAGGTGTTGAATACGCATGTGAATGTCCATTTTAAACACCAAATCAAAATATGAAATCATACATGTCAATTTTAACCATTTGTTGATTTTAAGCACCAAAAGACAATGTGTGAGATACATGCATGTCCATTTTAGCCCATATTTATTTTAAGCACCAAACAACGAAGTGTGAGATTTTCCATGCATGTCCATTTTAACTGTTGTTGATTTTAAGCACCAAAAGATGAAGTGTTAGGTGATGCATGCAAAAATACTAATCTAATCCTTTTTTTAAATCCGCAACAAGTTGTAAACAGGAGATTAGTAGTAAAATCAAACTAACAGAAAACAGAAACTCAAAACTTGACAGAAGCGAATGTGTAATTGTACCTGTGTGATTGTGTGATACTTACAGAACGGATGCGTGATTCTGACAGAGTGAATGCATAATTTTGACAGACTGAATGCATGATGATAACTGATCAATTGTGCAGCACTAATAGGTCAATTGCATGACAGACAGACAGACAGACAACAAAAAGAATAAAAAATAAAAAATAAAAGAAAACTAAACCCGATCAGAAACCTACGAAACCAATTGTGAAGCCCTAGCCAAATCTCTCATCATCCATTCAATATTGATTGGATCATATTTAACTTGATAAGAAATAGCTAAGCTATTATATCTATCAAAGGCCAGTTGCTTTTCTGAGTCTTGTATCAATTTTTCTGCCTAGAGAACCTCTTGATAGTGTTTGGCTTCTCTTCTTTGTTGTTTCTTTCTTCTTCCACCTGAAATCCTGAACTGTACTTTTCTTGCCATAAACTGTTATAATCAAGTCATGAAATAGAAGCAATTCAATCCCAGATTAACCCAATTTTAGAAAATAATTATTCAAAATTCAAATGAAAATCTTTTATAGTTGAATTATAATTATTTTAAAAAAATATGGCTCTGCGTGTGAAAAATTGATGCAAAGCATCGACATCCATTTTCAAGCAGTCACTTTTGTCGCGAAGAATTCACAGGGGCTTCGCAAATCGCTTCTCTGTTTTGGCAAACAACTCCTGGTCTAAGGATCTCGGTGTGATTACTTCATGAACCCACAAACAAGAGGCCTTCTTTGCAAAAACAAAATATTCTTTGATTCGCATGGTTAGGGCTCCCCCTCTTCCCGGTGAAGGTTTGGATTGGGACTGGCAGGTGGTGAGTCATAGGAATAAAAAGGCTCTAGGGAAACCAAATTGCCACAACCAGAGTTCCAATCATTTTTGGGAGGAGGGTTTTGTAAAACCTAACCCTCCAAAAAGCTCCTTTTCTCAAAATTATTTCCCCACACGAAATTCTACAGTTAAATTAACAAAGGGTATGGAAATCCTAGGTCGCCATTCTATCATGAATCATCAAAATTCAAAAGAAGTGAAGCATCATAAGATGGATTTACCTTTGAATCCTCCAGAAACGTCAAATGGGTTGGTCATTGAAATTGATACCCAAACTCAGGCCAGGTATCAAATGCATTGCAATGAGCGCATGATCTTTGCTCAATGGAAAGGCTGGGGGATCTCGTCAGAACTAATTGCTAATTGTTTGTCTTCTTCTTTCAATAACCAGGTAAAAATCGACATCCTTCCTCATAATTTCCTTGCTATTGAAAGTGGTAATCAGGGTTTAAAAAATATATTGCTCAATGGGGACATATTAACATTCAAGGGTCTTGGGTTTGATTGCTGGGAATGGCAACCCCTCTTTCTCCCATCTCGATTAAATTCCTGCATGGTTAATAGAGCAATTTCACTTGAAAATTTTCCTGTAGAATTGCGAAATAACAATTTTTTAAGATTAATAGGCAATAAAATTGGTAAATTTGTAGAAGTTAAAAAATCAGCCCTTAGCTTCTTTAATCAGCTTCTTATTGTTAACATGAATATAAGCATCAAATCTTTAGAGCCCATTACGCTGAAATTTGATAATTATAGTTTAACCCTAGAATTACCCTTTTTTAATGGCTCTTTCGAAGATATCATTCCAAGGAAGATCCCTTCTGAAAAGCCTCTCCCTGGATCATTTCTCCAGCGTGATGGTGCCTCATTCAGATTTGTGGAAGGAGGGGGTTTTACCTTTGTAGGCCATATGGCTAAAATTAACCCTAATCATTGCACCCCTGAGCCTTTAGAGAACCCATGCCCTCATTCCTATCCCAATAGCTCTCCTGTCAAGTCCTCTCACTCCCTTCTTCCTCCTTTGCCAACTATTAATCCACCTATAGCTGATTCAATGCTTAGGGATCGAGACATGGAAGAAGGCAAAATTAGTGAGTTGCCTCCTCAGAAGGGTCAGCTTGGACTTGCAAATATTTCATCGTCTGGTTCTCTCATCCCACCAAAGAGGCTGAGTCCCTCGAGGTCTCCCCCTCTTCTAAAACTAACCTACTTTGTGCAATCAGTAGAGATGGAAAGTTGCTCCCTAGTATCAGGAATGGCATCCTTCCAGGGTCATCCAATCTCTCAAGTCTCAAGTGTTGAGGTCTTTGAGGGGGTAGAGGATTTTCCTCCACCTCTGAAGGTTGTTTCTAATACTATTGTATAATCTGAGAGTGATCAAGTGGCTAAGGAAGTTAACATCATTGCCAATTTTGTAGGGGAGGAAGTAGTAAATGACCTTATGGATCAACTTGATGAAATCCGTGATGCTAAGGAATTGGAAAGACAAAGGGATCTCTATGTCAAAAATCTAGTGGATATTGTCGTAGTCAACTTAGAAACAAAGGAACTCTTTATAGCATTAGATAACTTAGAAAATGATAATCCAAACACTCTAGGCATTCACATTTCTGAAGAAAGCAAAGACTCTCCTGACTGCGCTAAACTCAGTAAGAGAAGAGGCAAGACATCCCTTGCTGAACTAAGATCAAAGGATGGGGAAGCAAGGGGTCAGTCTAAAATATCTACTCTTTTTAGTGCAGGGGAGGGGAAGTTCCTCCCCAGAGATCCATGAAAATCATAACATGGAATGTCAGGGGTTTGAATGCCCCTAACAAATAGCGCATCTTAAAGCATTGCATCTCTGATTCTAAACCAGATATAATGTTAATCCAAGAAACCAAAATGAACTCCTCTAAGATAGCCCTTTTTGAGAAAAAACTAGGCATTAGATAGCTAAAGCACTCCCCTACTTCAGGGGCCTCAGGGGGCTTAGCCATCATTTGGGACTCTAGATTCATCTCGTTTACACCTTTAAAGCTTAAGAAAAATTGGATGGGAGGTGAAGTGGTAAGTTATAAAAATAACCTAAGATTCAAACTAATTAACGTTTACAGTCCTATCCAAAATAGGGATAAGGCTAGGGTGTGGTTGGAACTGGAGTCTTTCCTTAGAAGTTTCCCAAATGATGTATACATCATTGGGGGAGATTTCAATGCTATCACTAAGGTAGCAGACAAAAGAGGAGGTAGCAACAAACTTCCTCCAGTGGCTGATTAGATCAATAGGAACTCCATGTTGGAAACCCAGACGGCAGATAATGCCTTCACCTGGAACAACAAAAGGCTTGGTTTCTGTAACATTACTGAGAAACTAGATAGGTTCTTTATCCATGGAGGGCTCTCAGAGCTTAACTTTACCCTAAATGCAGAACCCCTCCCTTTAGCAGGATCTGACCATTTCCCACTCCAACTAATCTTATTATCTGACCACTCCCCTAAAAAATGTCCCTTCAAATTTGAGAGCATGTGGTTTAGAGATGATACCTTTTTAAACCTAATTGAGAACTGGTGGAGAAGCTCTATTTTTCCTGGTTCGAAGATGTTTATTATCACAAGAAAGTTAAAGCTTATCAAAAGGAAGCTCTTAGAATGGAACAAGACTAATTTTGGAAATATTTTTGATAAAAAAACTCCTAATAGAAAATGAACTTAAGAATGTTAACATTGAGGTTCTTGAGAAGGGGATGGATGAACATCTCTTCCTCAAAGAAAAGGCTCTACTCTCTGAGTATGAAAAGACACTCTCAAATGAAGATATCTTTTGGAAACAAAAATTGAGGGAGACTTGGTTGAGTGATGGGGACCGAAATACCAAGTTTTTCGACAATAGTACTAAGCAGAGGCGATGGGCCAATCGAATTTCTAAAATTAAGAATTGCCAAGGTTCCATCCTGTCTGAACCGGATGATGTTGCCTCCAACGCAGCAAGGTTTTTTGATAGAATCTTAAACAATATTGAAGGCTCCAACATCAGAGGCCAACTCAATATTATCAAGAATCTTCCATAACTCATTAACGATGACCACAACAAAATCCTGTCAAAAAAATTCTCTAAGGAGGAGGTTAAATCTGTCCTTATGAAGATGAATCCTGACAAGGCCCCGGGCCCGGATGGCTTCCTCACTAGCTTTTTCCAAAAATGTTGGGGTTTTATGGGGACAGAGATCACAGATGCCTTAAAAGGTATTAGGAACTCTGGTAAGATTCTCAAAGAAATCAACAATACCTTCTTAGCTCTCATCCCAAAAAAAGAGAATCCTGAAAGCTTTAATGACTTCAGACCAATAGCCCTTTGCAACACTTTGTACAAACTCTTAACCAAAACCCTAGCAGCCAGACTCTAGAATCATCTCCCCATTATCATTAGTGAAGAACAAACTGGCTTCATAAAAGATAGATCAATCTATGATGGGGTTAATATAGCCCAAGAGGCCATTCATTCGGTCCAGCTCAATAGGGCCCCAAGTATGCTAGTCAAATTAGACATAAGAAAAGCTTATGACAAAGTTGATTGGCGCATCCTATGCAAATGCTTGGAGGCCTTTAGATTTTCCAAATCTTGGATCAACCTAATCTTTGAATGTATATCCACCCCCAAATTCTCGGTCTTGGTTAATGGTTCCCCGAAAGGTTTCTTCAGCAGTTCAAGAGGGCTCAAGCAGGGAGATCCTATGTCCCCCTTCCTCTTCATCATCATGGCTGAAGCCCTAGGTAGATCCATATCTAAGGCCAAAGAGGAAGGTGGGATCTAAGGAATCCCCATTACCAGTGGCCTCCCTCCCTTTACCCACTAGCAATTTGTCGACAACACGATGCTCTTTGGGTAGGGAAGTGTAAGGGAAGCGAGCGCCTTCAAAGGCATCCTTAATTCCTATATGCTAGCCTCGGGTCAAGAGGTGAATCTGGCCAAGTCTATAGTTTTTATGTTCAACATAGACCCCTCCTTAGGAAAAGTGATCAGCAATGTCCTAGAGATTAGTGAAGGAACTCTTCCTTGCAAATACCTAGGCATTCCCCTTGACAAGGGCAGAAGACCCTCAAAATTATGGCACAACTTGGTGGATAAAATCAAGTCTAGGATTAACACTTGGAAAGGAAAATGGCTCTCATCTGCAAGTAGAGCAACCTTGGTTAGATCAGTCTTGTCAGCTATGCCCATTTACCAGCTCTCCTGCCAACATTTATCTTCTTCTAAACTTTCAGAGCTCAACAAGCATCTCAGGACTTTCTTTTGGCAAGGTGCTAATGACAATCATAAAATATCACTCATATCCTGGGACAAGATATGCAAACCTAAAGAATAAGAAGGAGTTGGCATTAAAAACCTTCATGATCAGGGCAAAGCCTTGAATGCCAAGTTGGTCTGGAGGATGTTCAGAACCCCCCACCTCAAATGGGCTTGCCTGTTGTACCACAAATACCTTAATGGAGGGAATCCTATCCAAATCTTCAGAGAAACCAACCCTCCCAGAGGGTCCTGCCTATGGAATTTTATGTTAGACTGCAGGAGGATTATCTCTGACAGACTTACTTAGAACCTGGGGTCCGGGGATAAAGCTCTTTTTTGGTCGGATTCCTAGGGTGGATATAAGGCTATTGATAATATCCATGACTTTGGTGCTACTCGTATCCTTCTTGAATCTCATAGAGGACCCCTATTAAACAACTATATCTCCCCTTCAGAGGATGGGGCTGGTTGGCAGTGGATCGAGAAGGAAGATGAGGATATCCCAGTTAGGGATAAACAAAAACTTATGGCAATTCTTAAATCAAGGAACATTGCCTTAGGTCATAATGAGGACAAACTCATCTGGGATGGCTCCCTTATTGGAGAATACAACTCCAAGGATGGGTACTCTCTCATCTCCAAATTGTCTATAAGACCTATGACTGAGCTTCCCTTGAAACTTTGCTGGGATAAATATTGTTTGCCTAAGGTAGGTATCTTCTCCTGGCTTGTCGTTCAGAACAAGCTCCTAACTGCGGACAAATTTAGAAGAATGGGGTATGAGGGCCCTAGTAGATGTCCTCTTTGCAAGGCAGATGAGGAAGAAATGAATCATATCCTCCTTAACTGCCCCTTTTCTCACAAATGTTGGATCTGGCTCACCAACAAACTTGAATGGTATGCAGCCTTCCCCCATACCATCTTTGGAATGCTCAAGGCATGGCCTCTCCTCAAGCATGGTTGTCTCTTTGAAGGTTTATGGACAGCTCTTCCTTCTTCCATTATGTGGGAACTATGGAAGGAGAGAAATAGATGCCTCTTTAAGAATGAAAAACTAGAGGTTCCTAGAATCATTAACAGGATTGAGTCAGCTATCACTGAGCTCATGAACAATCGATTGTCATCAGGCACATTGAAGAATTCCTTGATCACTTATTGGGATGAAAAGATGAAAAAATGTTGGGAAGGCTTATCCTTTCCTCTCTTTGTAGGAGATGGTCCTATTGCAAGTCTTCGATCAAGGGATGCATGCAGATGGCAGCCCCTAGGTGAAGGCTGGGTGAAGCTAATCTTTGATGGGGCATCCCGTGGCAACCCAGGACAAGAAGGGATAGGATGTGTTGTTCATAATTGGGAAGGAAAGGAACTAGCAAACCTTGCCTCTCTGGTTGGCATCAACACCAACAATTGGGCGGAACTTATGGCCCTAGTGGAGGGTCTGCATTTATGTAGGAAACTAGGAGTTAAGAACTTAGAAATTGAAGGAGATTTGGCTATAATTGTCAATGCTCTAAGGAAAGGTAGCATGCCTAATTGGAGACTAAATACTTTGCTGTCAAAAGCCCCTGACTTATGCAGATCTTTTGATAGGTTCACAGTCAATCATATTTATAGGGACGACAACAAAAGAATGGATGAGTTGGCCAACTTGGGAGCCGATGGCATCAATCTCCTATCTATGCCACCTTAAGGCAACCCCCTCTTCTGTTTTTGGGTTTCAAATCAACAGACTGGACAGGTTCTAAGGAAATGCCAACTCCTATGATCAAACCCTCCAATTGACTTGGCCAACTTATAGAGTGAACCTATTTGGTTACTAACTCTCTTGCTTTAGGCTCTGCAGGACCTAGGCGGGTTCACCTACTCACTAGTTATTACTTCAACTATTACTTTTATAGCAGATTTAGTGTCTCGATCTAACTTTTCCCTATCTCAGAATGGCATCAGTTCCTAGAATGGGGATATAGAAGATGAGTTCAAGATTGTTGTTGTAGAAGCTATTCGATCTTGGTGCTTGAAATTTATATATACACTATTTGCTAATTTATCCTAGAATTCCTACTCAACTACTCCTAGCATTCTTTTTGTGAAAGTATGAATTGATGGGTTGTGTTTCACAAGCAACTGCCTTCAGAAAGATGTAGTAATCCACAACATCTACACAAAGGTAAAATGATTGATTGTATTATATATATTCACATACAATAGTATGCTCTAAATTCAAAAGCTCCCTCCTTTATTTGAGAGTATACACTACTACCAAGTGATGTGGCTTTTCAACATATAAAAATCAACTAACACTTTTTCTCTGAACATTTCTTCGACTAGCTATTTTCTCCCTTCATCGAAATGTTGTATGCGATCACTATGGTTGTCTCCTTGTCAATACCTATCTGATATCCATCTATTTTTTATGTCGAAGAAACCCTGGTTTCAGTGACCTCCTTTATTTTTCCACCAAAATAACTCTTCCATCGATATCACTATGCCTTGTCGATGAATGGATCTATTGTCTCACCGAACCCTTTCTTTATCCTCTCTTTTCGTCTTCCACCAATAAAGTTATAGCGACGAAACAATGCATATCAGAGACATGCCTTTTAGCCTCCTCGAAACCTATTTCCTCATCGATAGATATCTAATGTCTATTGGGTTTCATGTCGAAGAAACGTTGGGCTTCGATAACTTCCTTTATCATTCCATCAAAACACTTTTTCTATCGACATCACTACACTCCTTAGATGAATGGGTCTATTGTTTGATCGAGACCATCTCTCCTTTGATGATTTGCTTCCACTATCATCTTTCATCGATGAGCTCATTATTAATCTCCCTCGATAAAGTTGCATCGGCAAAACCACACATATCGGTAACATGCCTTTTAGCCTCCTTGAAACTCATATCCTTATCGATGTAGCCTCCTTCTGCTTGATCGATATCATTCCTTTAATTAGACCGCTTCTTTCGGTAAGTTTCCTTCATGTTGCGCCGATGGTATTATTTCCTCAGAAGCCTTTTCCCATCGATGAAAACTGTCTCTTCCTTCTTCAATATCCTCTTTCGGTGGATTCATTGCTTTCGATGAGCCCCTTTTAGAGTTCATCGGTGCTCCCTTTCCTTCAATACCCTTTTTATATCGATGAGACATCACTAGGTCTCATTGATACTATTTTAATTTTGGATATTTTGATAGAATACTATTATACTTGTTCGATAACTTATGGGATTACGGTATCAATGAAAATGATGATTTGCTTACACTGTCATCTTTCATCGATGAGCTCATTAGTAATCTCCCTTGATTAAGTTGCATTGGTAAAACCACACATATCGGTAACATGCCTTTTAGCCTCCTCAAAACTCATATCCTTATCGATATCTTTATCAATGTAGCTTCTGTCTATTTGATCGATATCATTCCTTCGATAAGAACGCTACTTTCGGTAAGTTTCCTTCATGGTGCGCCGATGGTATTATTTCCTTGGAAGTCGTTTCCCATCGATGAAAACCGTCTTTGCTTTCTTTGATAGCCTCTTTCAGTGGAATCATTACTTTCGATGAGTCTCTTTTAGAGTTCATCAGTGCTCTCTTTTCTTCGATACCCTTTTTTATATCGATGAGACATCACTAGGTCTCATCGATACTATTTGAATTTTGGATATTCCGATAGAATGCTATTAGACTTGTTCGATAACTTATGGGTTATTACGGTATCAATGAAAATGATGATTTCTTCCAAAGATAGATGGCTTCTACCTCTTCCATCGATATCACTATGCCCCATCGATGAGAGGATCTATTGTCTCACTCAAGCCTTTCTTTATCCTCTCTTGTCATCTTCCACCAATAAAGTTATAGCGGCGAAACAACGCATACTGGAGACATGCCTTTTTGCCTCCTTGAAACCTATTTCCTTATCGATATATATTTGATGACCATTAGGTTTCATGTCAAAAAAATCTTGGGCTTCGGTAACTTCCTTTATCCTTACATCTAAACACTTTTTCTATTGACATCACTACACTCCTTCGATGAATGGGTCTATTGTTTCATCTAGACCATCTCTCTTTTGATGACTTGCTTCCACTATCATCTTTCATCGATGAGCTCGTTAGTAATCCCTCTCGATAAAGTTGCATTGGTAAAACCACACATATTGGTAACATGCCTTTTAGCCTCCTTGAAACTCATATCCTTATCGATATCTTTTATCGATGTAGCCTCCTTCTACTTGATTGATATCATTCCTTTGATTAGACCGCTTCTTTCGGTAAGTTTCCTTCATGTTGCGCCGATGGTATTATTTCCTCGAAAGCCTTTTCCTGTCGATGAAAACCATCTCTGCTTTCTTCGATATCCTCTTTTGGTGGATTCATTGCTTTCTATGAGCCCCTTTTAGAGTTCATCAGTGCTCCCTTTCCCTCGATACCCTTTTTATATCGATGAGACATCGCTGGGTCTCATCGATACTATTTGAATTTTGGATATTTCGATAGAATTCTATTAGACTTGTTCGATAACTTATGGGTTATTACGGTATCAATGAAAATGATGATTTGCTTCCACTATCATCTTTCATCGATGAGCTCATTAGTAATCTCCCTCGATTAAGTTGCATCGGTAAAACCACACATATCGGTAACATGCCTTTTAGCCTCCTCAAAACTCATATCCTTATCAATATCTTTATCGATGTAGCTTCTGTCTGTTTGACCAATATCATTCCCTTGATAAGAATGCTTCTTTTGGTAAGCTTCCTTCATGTTGTGCTGATGGTATTATTTCCTCGGAAGCCTTTCCCCATTGATAAAAATCGTCTCTACTTTCTTTGATATCCTCTTTTGGTGGAATCATTGCTTTCAACGAGTCCCTTTTAGATTTCATTGGTGTTCCCTTTCCTTCAATACCCTTTTTATATCGATGAGACATCGTTGGGTCTCATCAATACTATTTGAATTTTGGATATTTCGATAGAATGCTATTATATTTGTTTGATAACTTATGGGTTATTATGGTATCAATGAAAATGATGACTTCTTCCATAGATAGATGGCTTCTACCTCTTCCATCGATATCACTATGCCCCATCGATGAATGGATCTATTGTCTCACCGAAGCCTTTCTTTATCTCTTTGTAGGATTATTTATGGAATTTACCTTGTTAATATTTTTTATGCTCTTCAAAGGGTAATCACTCTCACATTATGTTTTTGGCAATTTTTTGAGACTAATATTTTGAGTTGTGTATCCTAACAGGGTGACCATCCAGGTAGGTATTATATATTGTATAAGTTGACTTGTTCGGTTTTCCTTTCCTAACACTCTGGTGAGAGATTTTCTCAAGATTTTGTGCAGCATAGGGAGTAGAGCATGCTTAACCCTGTGTTTCAGGAATAGCAAGAACTGTCACCCACAAATGGCAGCATCATCCCATGAGATGGGCAATCTGCTGCTCAACTTTACACAGAGGATTTTTACATACATTCTTATTTTGGACAAGTTCCCTTTGTGATCTTGTATCTCCATTTTGTATCACATTCTTAATTTTTTTTTATCCTTGAGGGATCTGGGCTAGACCGGAGGTTTTCTTCCCTCCATTATTTCCTACCGATGCCCACACCGAATGGAGGTGTAAATGTAATCTATCTATTTTTTAAATTAATAAAATTCTTTGGCCTCGGCCTTTTATTGATCAAAAAAAATAATAGAAAATAATTAATGATTAAATGATGATAGAAATAGAAAATAGAATAACTAGTGAAACGATGAGGAAATATGAAATTAGAATAATTTAGAAGAAATAGAAGAATTAGAAGAATAAGATTAATTAACTTAATTAAATAGGCCTAATTGGGCTATTAGGTCTCCTAACCAAGATAAGGTTTGGATTCTTGTATTCCCAACCGGTAAGAACCCTTAGGATATATTTTGTAACTATCAAAAGGGTATTCAAATCTAATATTTTGTGTCTAGGTCCTTTGGAAAAATAAGGAGTTAAGTGTAGAAAACAGGTCGGGCAGGGCTACTAGGTTTAGCAGACCTTGTTGCAGAAGTTACCCAAACCGGTAGAGGGAACCTGAATTTAATGATTGAAGGAGGTATCCTTGACCTAGGGGACTTCAAACCAAACCTTAAATAGCCATTTTTGCATTAGAGAAGGGACTAAACCATTGTTGGCCATAGGGTCCTTAGGAGCCTCTAGAAGACCTCAAGAGATGCTCAATGAAAAAGACCTTATGAGGAAGTCTTTTTGGAAGAAAGGGATGTGGGACTTGTCAAACTGATATTCCTTAACCCCTTATAGTTTTGTGTGATTTCTAGGGTCTTTGGTGTGCTCTTGGATTAGGGGAAACTATCCTATACCAGTATCAGGGCTTTGCATCAGATTGGTATCAGAGTGTAGGAGGAATCCTTTTGGGAAGGAGAATAGTACATGTTAGTAGAAGACTCAGAGGGTGAGAAGAATTCCTCCAAAGGTGAAAAATGTGGAACTTATCAAGACGGTGCAAGAGAATAGAGAAGATAATGATCGGCTTAGAAGGTTGATTGAGAATTTGGAAGGAAAACTAGAGAGAGGAGGACCTAATGGCTTGAAGGAAGTGGGAGAAGAAGAGGAAGATCCTCCAGAGCATAGGTACCTCGTCAATGCCTTGAATTTGGTGGAAAGGAGAACTAGGGACTAGAAATCGAACCTTCCTATTTTCAGTGGGAAGATGGATGTCGATGGAGTGATGGACTGGATAGAGTCCTTAAACAACTTCTTTGAATGTGAAGACATTGTTGACAACCAAAAGATGAATATTGCTAAGTCAAAAATGTAGGGAGCAGCCCTGACATGGTGGAATTTTGTGCAAGGAGAAAGAGTTAAAGAGGGAAGAGGAATGATCACCTCTTGGAAGAAGATGATTGCAGAGATCAAGGGAGTATATGTACCTGAGCAATATGAGGTCCAGTTACACAAGAGAAGGTAGAATCTCAGACAGAAAGAGATGGATGTGTGTGCCTATACTGAAGAATTTTAGAAATTGAGTATAAAGTCTAAGAAGGTTGAAGATGAAAGTGAAAGAGTGGAAAGGTATCTAAACGGCCTAAGGTGGAACATACAAGAAGAGTTGAACCTCTTGTGCCCTGACACTGTTCATAGATTCTATCAATTAGTATTAAAGGTATAGGAGAAGCTCAAAAGAAGACAAGAGCAGAGTAGTAGAGGGAGGGGTAAGAAACTAAGAGGAAGGAGCAACTTCAGAGGAAGAGGATCAAATTTTGAGTTTCAAGGAGAGAGCAGTCAAGACTCCTCAAGGAGTGACAGCAACAACAAAGGCAACTTCAGAGGTAGAAGGCCTAATTTTAGAGGTAGATAATCATGAAGAGGAGTAGGACCAATAAAATGTTTTAACTACAACCAGGAGGGACACATTGCTAGTAGATGCCCAGAGAAGATGGGGTCTAGTTCCCAAGGAGAAAGGAGAGCCAATCTAACCCAAGAATTAGATTTCCAAAGTGGGAGTAAACCTAATTCATATGGTTACCTAGAGATAGGAGAGGCCCTATTGTTGAGGAGAGCCCTCTTGAAGGTACCAACACCTATGGAGCCACCTCAGAGGAAGTCTATCTTCTGCACCACTTGCCAATTAGGAGGAAAGGTATGTAAAGTTCTGGTTGACATAGGGTCTACTGAGAATTTTGTGTCAATAGAAATGGTAGAGAAGTTGAAATTGAGAAGGATACCCCATCCATACCCCTATAAGGTGTCTTGGCTCACAAAGGGACAACAAACACTTGTAGAGGAGCAGTCATGGGTAGAATTCCATATAGGTGCATATAAAGAAGTTTTTCTTTGATTTTGTTAACATGGATGTCTGTCACCTTTTGTTTGGAAGACCATGGCAGTATGACCTCAAAGCACACCATGATGGCTTTAAGAATACCTATTCCATCACAAAGAATGGAAAGGTCATAGAGCTACTACCCTTGACCGAAAACAATAAAGAGCACAAAGAAGCTAAGCCCAAAGTGATGATGATGGAGGGAAAACCATTCCTCTAAGAGATAAAGATGGAAGAAGGAATATGCTTTGCATTGCTTCCAATACCAACCTCAAAGGAGAACCCTATTGCAGATGATAGAGCAGAAGGAAAGGACAAGGATCTCAATTCGGAAGTGAAGGAGGTCATTGGCAGATACCAAGGAATAATTGCAGATGGAGTGCCAAGGATTTTGCCACCAATGAGAGAGATCGGTCACTATATTGACTTGATCCCAGGGGCTACATTACCTAACAAGGTTGCATACAAACTCACACCACAGAAAATAAGGATATGGCAAGGCAGATTCAAGAGTTGCTTGATTCTGACCTGATTGGGAATAGCCTTAGCCCATGTGTAGTCCCTGCAGTTTTGGCACCCAAAAAGGATGGAACATGGAAGCTTTGTACTGACTCAAGATCTCTCAACAAGATAACCATAAGGTATAGATTTTCAATGCCTAGGATAGAGGATTTTCTTGATTGTTTGGGGGGTACAAAATATTTTTTTTAAAATGATTTAAAGAGTGGATACCACCAAATTAGAATTAGGCCTAGTGATGAGTGGAAAATAGCCTTCAAAACAAATGAAGGGTTGTATGAATGGAAGGCTATGCCATTTGGTTTTTCTAACGCCCCAAGTACATTCATGAGACTCATGATTGAAGTTTTGAAAGAATTCACAGGGAATTTTGTAATAGTGTATTTGGATGACATCCTAGTATTTAGCATGACAAAGGAAGAACACTTGAGGCATCTAGACATGGTTTTGAAAAAATTGAGTGAAGAGGAATTGATGATCAACATGGACAAGTGTTGGAAGAACTCATCTGCCTTGGATTTGTGATCTCCAAAGGTCACTTGTAGATGGATCAGGATAAGGTAAATGCAATTCTTTCTTGGCCTACTCATAAGACTATTGGTGAAGTTAGAAGTTTCTATGGATTAGCCACATTTTATAGAAAAGTTCATAAGAAGTTTCAGTCAGATATGTGCTATAATGTTGGAAACCATAAAAGGTGCTCAAAAGTGCAGGTTCTCTTGGACAAAGGAGGTGGATGAGGCATTTGAAACTCTCAAGAAAAAGGTAGCTCAATAACCAGTACTTGATTTACCTGATTTTAACAAAGTGTTTAAGATTGAATGTGATGCTAGTCATGTGGCCATAGGAGCAGTCATAAGCCAGGAAGGCAAACCTATAGAATTCTTTAGTGAAAATATAAATGAGGCAAAGAGAAAATATTCTTCTTATGACCTAGAAATGTATGCACTAGTTCAAGTTTTGAAAAAATGGAGGCACTATCTGCTACCAAAGGAATTTGTGGCCTATACCGACAACCAAGCTTTGAGTTTCATTAATAGCCAAGAAAAGCTAAACCATAAGCATATGAAGTGGGTAGAATCCCTACAAGCCTATACCTTTTCCATAAAACAGAAGAAAGGAGTAGCCAACAAAGTGGTTGATGCACTGAGTAGGAGAGTACTAACCATATCTGAAATCCAATTAGAAAGCATTGGGATTGATGCAGTAAAAGATATGTATGCTGCAGATGAGGAATTTAAGGAGATTTACAAGGCATGTATTGAATTTAGTGAAAGGTATCATGTCGATTATCTGATTTTCTAATCCAAGACGGACTTCTTTTCAAAGGTGGGCAATTGTGCATACCAAAGTGCTCAATGAGGACCAATATCATCAAGGAAAAGCATAGCGGAGCTATGCCAGGTCATTTTGGTTTAAACAAGACACTTTAATTGGTAAGAAGGCAATACTTTGGGCCCAAATTGTAGGTTGATGTAAGAAAGTTTGTAGATGTTGGCATTATAACAGACAAAGGGAGATTGTTAGCATTCCAATTACAATAAGAGATTGTTGGCATTTCAATTAGGATATTCAAAAGGTTGTTGATGATTATGGATATAACTAATTAAGGATGTTTACTGTCTTAATATTATTATTTTGTCATTGATGTCAAGAAATTGATTTTCTAATTCAGTATGATGTTGCCGTATCTTAAGAAGTATGATTTGATGAGTATAAAGATGTCGGTAAAAGACACAAAAAGAATGTGATGAATAAGGGGAGGAATAAGTTAGTCAATGGGCAACTATTACCAAATTAGACAATGATGAGATCATGATGTTTAGATTGTTTTGATATCCTACATATGTTATTGATTGTAAGGTTAATACTATACTATGTTACTGAGTAAAGAACCTAGTCGGTAAACCCTAAGGAACCTAGTCAGTAAACCCTAAGGTTATCGCTATCGGTTAATGAAGGTAGAATGTCTACCGAGTGAAGTTTAGTACTTACCGAGTTGCAACTGAGTAATAACAGAATGCATTGAATGAATAAAAGCATTATTTAATGAAGGAAGCTGATGAGTTGGAACTGATTAAATGATTGGTATGTCGTGCATGAAGTTTGTTAAAGAATCTATGGTAAAGGAAAATTGGCAGGAAGATCTACAGCTCAGATTAAACCGCAATACCCTAGCACAAGTTCCAAGGTAGGGTAAAACATTTTCAGATCGAAGGATACATTGAACCTGGTCAAGTTTGAAGATCTGATGGCTATGATTGATCATGGGATATGTGATCAAGGAGATTAAGTGGTTAGCAATTGTTTATAAATAAGGAACTATTGATAAACAATGTATGTGGGCAAGTGTATGCACAGGGATGCTACATAGTGATTACCGAGCACAGAAGCTTGAAGACCTATTTGAATAACAAAGTATAGAGCCCAGCAGATGGACAAGATAAGTCCTATGACTAGATTGTATTGAGCAAATAAGAATCTGCTTTAGCATTTTAGATGTGAAGTTGCAGACAGATTTTTATTACTGTTATTTTGTAAAGTGACAGAAAATCTCTTAACCGAGTGGACTTAACAGTCTTATTTGTAAAACCCTCTAGTAAGGTGACATTCTGATTGAGTGTTTGAAATCCTTTAACAAGGTCACTTCTAAAAAGGTGAATATCCTAACAGATCTGAGGGAAATCCCTTAATCGGGTCACATCTAGCAATGTGTTTGTAATCTTTAACAGGATTTGCTTTTAACCGAGCATACTCTAGAAGAGTATATTTCTTAGTGGGTCCGAAATCCCACAGTGGTTTTTCCCTATTTGGGTTTCCATGTTAAATCTAGTGTTATGAATGTTATGATGTTTATATGCTTTTGAGTTTGCATTTTTAGTTGTTTTGGTTATATTACTGAAGTATATGTTACCAAGGTTGAATCTGTTGTTTTTATGGAAGATTAACTTTGTATCATTCACCCTCCCCCTCTCATCTTGTTACCTTAGCATCTATACTTAACATTAAGTATCAGAACCATCAATTGGTATCAGAGCATCAGACTCTGAAAGAAAAAGTTTAAAGGTACTTGAGGAAAAGATCCAAAGATGTATAAGAGGGATGCACTGAAGTTGAACAAGTCAAGTTTCTCTACATGGCAGAAAAGGATGAAGCTGCACCTATCAGGAGTTGGAGAATATATTGTATATTATCTGGAGAATGATTTCATTACACCTAGCACCTATCTATTGACAATGGAAGAGATAAAGCCAAAGAAAGAACATATCCAAGCAATGATTGAAATAACATCTGCATTGACCGACTTAGAGTTTAATGATCTAGAAGGCTGCAATGATGCCAAGGCAATGTGGGACAAGCTCATATCTGTGTATGGCGGTGATGAACATGTTCAAAGAGAAAAAATGGATATTTTAAGAGGACAACTTGAATCTATGAGGATGAATGAAGGTGAGAACATAACCCAGTATAGTACAAGACTAAAGGAGATTGTCAATCAAATCAAAGGAGCAGGTGGAACTATTGAAGAAAAGGATATAACAAGTAAGTTGTTGAGAACCCTTCTACCAGCTTATGCAATCCGAGTCTCTGTAATCAATGAATTGAGGTTTGTACCCAATATGCCAGTTTCTTTGGATGCTACTATTGGTAAGCTACATGCATTTGAGTTAAGTAATTTTGATAACAGTGGGTCTTCGGTAAATAAAGTTGAATCTGCATTCAGTTCTTTTCATCTTGATGAATCTGATGATTACAATGATAGAAAGTGTAAGTACTCTGAAGGAGATCACAGTGGAGCAAGTGAGAGATTTCGCAAGAACATGGAAAAAGTACACAAACTGTATGAGGAAATCAGAAAGCAAGAAGAGTTTGAAGCACTATTAGCCAGAAGGTTACCGAGAGGCAAAGGTAAGTATAAAGGAAAACTACCTTTGAAATGTTTCAATTGTGATAAGAAAGGACATATGGCTTCTAACTATCCTAACAAAGATTCTACTGAAAAGAGAGATTATCAAGATGACAGACAGAAAGATAATCATTACAGAGGATACCGAGATTTCAGAAGAAGAGATAGAAAGTAATGTCTAATAGTCGATGAGGAATCAAATGATGATAAATCAGATGAAACTGATATAGAGGAAGTAGTTTATGTGGCTATCAAAGATGGATCAGATGAAGAAAGGTATGAAGAAAAATCCCTAATATCTCACATAAATACTAATGATTCTTGGATCATAGATAGTGGATGCTCACATCACATGACAGGTGATAAACACAAGTTTGTTATGTTAGAAGATTATGATGGAGGCTATGTAAGATTTGGTAATGATGCACCGTGTCAGGTAAAAGTAAAGGATCCATAACACTTCTTGACAATGCTAAATGCAATTATGTTTATTGGGTTGAAGGTTTGAACTACAATTTGTTGAGTGTAGCACAACTAAACAACATAGGTTACCGAATAGAATTTCATAAAGGAATTGTCAAAGTTCATGACAAGCATGGAAAGTTAGCTACTACCGGGACTCAAACAAAAGGTAATACATTTCATCTTGACTCAACTCGAAATAAGTGTCTGTATGCAAAGATAGATGATACCTGGTTATGGCATAAAAGGTTTTGTCATGTAAATTTTGATAATCTGATCAAAATAAACAAGAAGTACCGAGTAAGAGGTCTATCGAGTCTTGAAAAACCTAAGAATGCTATGTGCCGAGGATGCCAGATGGGTAATATGACAAGATCAAGCTTTACAAGTAAGTCCTACACTTCTAAGGGAATTTTAGATATTGTGCACACTGATCTTTGTGGTCCTATGAAAGTTCAAAGTTATTATGGTGATAAATATTTCATATTATTTGTGGATGATTATTCAAGGATGATGTCAGTTATGTTTTTAAAAGAAAAATCAGAAGCTTTTCAAATGTTTAAATGGTACAAGGCAAGAGTTGAAAATGAAATAGGAAGACAACTGAAATGTCTTAAATCATACAGAGGAGGATAGTTCACATCTGATGAGTTCAACTTATTCTGCAATGATCATGATATAAAAAGACAAGTCTCTGCACCGAGAACTCCACAACAAAATGGAATTGCTAAGAGAAGAAACATATCTATTGTGGATTTTGCCAGAACCCTGATGATTGAAAAGAAAGTACCACAAACATTTTGGAGAGAAGCAATAAGGTTGACCAATCTTATTGCAGTTGAAACATTTAAAGGGTGCTTTACCTTCATACTTACTTCCAACTGGACCATTTGGCATTTTCCTTGCGAATAGTGCTTCAAGTTCTTCAAGCTCTTCATTTTCCTTCCTAGTTTCTTCAAGTTCTCTTGCATAGAAGGCTTTCCAATCTGATTTGTCAAATGATGGAGCAGATGATGTTGATGCTTTAAATGCCAAATATGTTTTTATAGTAGCAACAGGACCAAATTCCTCAATTTCAAAGGCTGAAAGTTTTCCAATCAATGTATCCCCAGTTATTGATGTATTAGGCATTGTTCTCAACTCATTTATAGTAGTAACCTTCATTTTATATGCCGGTGGCAATCCTCTTAGGATTTTTGAAACAATTTCATCCTCACTTAAGGTTCCTCCACAACATTTAATACCCAAAACAATTTCATTTACTCTTTCCATAAAAGCATAAATCCTTTCATCTTCTTCCATTTTCAGATGTTCATACCTGACTCAGAAGCTTTCAAGTTTTGCAATCTTGACTGTGGAATCTCCTTCATTCAATGTTTCCAAATGATCCCAAATAGCTTTAGCAGTAGACCTATCTAATAATCCCATGATTTGTTGATCTGATAATGCGCTCAAAAGTGCTTCTCTTGCTTTGCAATCATTCTCCTCATCTTTAGCTAAGGTAGTTGGAGCAGTCTGACCAGCTACAGCAATAGTATAACCATTCTTTGTAACTTCCCAAATGTCTTTACCAATGCAATTTAAATGTGTCTCCATCCTGATCTTCCATATCCCATAGTTGGTTCCATTAAGTTTAGGATTGTCCTTCCTGAAATAATTAGTAGACATTGGATCTCCTCAAGTTGTTAAACTTCTGCAAAAGAGGACTAATCTCTGATACCAATTGTTAGGTCCTAGAAACAACTGAGAGGGGGGGTGAATCAGTTGTCTAATAAATTCAAACCAAAAACTACTTAACCAACTTAATCCTTAATACCGGTAAACCAGTTAAGTGTGTCGATAGACAGTGTTAACAGTAAATTGCTATACTGGTAAAGATTAATGCATGAAACATAAACATAAAGTCATCCACAACACATAACACCAATATTTGTACGTGGAAACCCTATAAGGGGAAAAACCATGGTGGGAAACCTTACCCACAATCAGATGATACTACTGCAGATGGTAAGTGTACATAAATGGGGTCTGCACATGCAGAAAGGCCAACAGCCTAGAGCTCACTGCTCAATAACAAAAATGGGAGTCACACTGACTACAGTTGGATGGTTAAATCCAATAAGAATGTACTGCACAGAATAGCATCTTCATATGCTAGATTCAGTATCGGTGTAATGCTGATATGCTTTCATAAAAACCTAGCTTCACCTTCAAATGATGTCTTCGTGTATACCTCTGCTTAATCTCTCATATACCTTCACACTATTCTTTTTCACATTCCACACTCGATCTTACAAATAAGATCTTACATTTATACCATAACCTAGGACTAATTTTAGTAGGTCGGCTCTACAAGATATTAAAATAAAACATTTTACAAACAATATAATATATGATGCAATAACTAATTAAACATGTCGGCTTAATGCATTTACACCAATATTAAATCATCTCTATAGCGTGCCATGCTGATTTGGAAAAGATAAACCTACCGGTGTAACCCTAGGTAACCCTGGACCTATTTATCGGTAAAGGCAAATGTGCAAATATGAATATACCAATGATTAATTCTTCAAAACAAAGTGTCCACATGATGTCTTCAACATTACCAAGTGTTTTCCATATCATTCCAAGTGCCGGTGAACATTATATCTTGTCGGTGAACCATATACCAGTAACTGTGCAATAGTTACTTGCTTGTCGATGAATGTTGCTGGATCACCAAAGTGATAGTGTTTTAGCAGGTGTTGACATCAATGACAAAACCATACCAAAATACCAACAATGTAGTAGGTATAGTTGCAAAATTTTCTGCAGATCTCAAGGAAACACACATGACAGCAATCAAGAGAATTTTCAGATACTTGAAAGGCACTGAAGATTATGGCTTAGTATATCAAAAAGGAAATGACTTTGATTTAAAAGTTTATACTGATGCTGATTGGGTAGGCAACATTGATGATAGGAAGAGCACAAGTGGAGGAGCTTTCTTTTTAGGAGAAAGACTAGTGAGTTGGCTCAGCAAGAAACAAGGATGTGTTTCACAGTCAACAGCAGAAGTTGAATATGTTGTTGCAGCATTGAATTGTACCAACATAGCATGGATCAAACAACTGCTGGATGGTATAAATAAGAAAGTTACCGAGCCAGTAACTATATTGTGTGACAATACTAGTGTCATTAAGATTTCAAAGAATCCTGTTATGCACTCTAAGACAAAGCACATCTCTATCAAATATCATTATCTTAGAGAAGAAGCTCAAGAGAAGAAAGTGGTGTTGGAATATGTTAGCACAAAGGAACAAATAGCAGATATCTTTACCAAGCCACTACCAAGGGACACTTTTGAGTATCTCAGAAGTAAGTTAGGGGTCCTACCCCTATCTTCTACTCACTGATCGAGTTCGGTGAAAGCATCAATTTGATGAATCTACAGAATATTATGTGTGTATTGATGCTTATTTACACACTTTAGGATGTTTCTTAAAGGTGTGCAGGAAACAATTACAAGGAACAAAATTGAAGACATAATGCTCTGACCGAGACTAAGTTGACACATAACAGTAGGAAATCACTTCATATAGGAAGATATTATGTTTTAGTTCTTTACTTTTTGGCATTGTTGTCAAAGGGGGAGAAGACTAAAGAAAAGGGGAGAAGACTAATGTATGGGGGAGAAGACTAATGACAGGGAGAGCATTTCAACATTTCAGAATCTCACAGCAATCCGAATCAATTAGGTCAAATCAATTGGTTTTGCCATCAATGCCAAAGGAGGAGATTGTTGGCATTATAACAGAAAAAGGGAGATTGTTGGCATTACAATTAGGATATTGAGAAGGTTGTTGATGATTATGGATATAACTGATTAAGGATGTTTACTATCTTAATATTATTATTTTGTCATTGATGTCAAGAAATTGATTTTCTAATTCAGTATGATGTTTCCATATCTTAAGAAGTATGATTTGATGAGTATAAAGATGTCGGTAAAAGACACAAAAAGAATGTGATGAATAAGGGGAGGAATAAGTTATTCAATGGGCAACTATTACCGAGTTAGACAATGATGAGATCATGATGTTTAGATTGTTTTGATATCCTACATATGTTATTGATTGTAAGGTTGATACTATACTATGTTACCGAGCAAAGATCCTAGTCGGTAAACCCTAAGGAACCTAGTCGGTAAACCCTAAGGTTATCGCTATCGGTTAATGAAGGTAGAATGTCTACCGAGTGAAGTTTAGTATTTATAGAGTTGCAACCGAGTAATAACAGAATGCATTGAATTAATAAAAGCATTATTTAATGAAGCAAGTTGATGAGCTGGAACTTATTAAATGATTGGTATGCCATGCATGAAGTTTGTTAAAGGAAAATTGGCAGGAAGATCTACAGCTTAGATTGAACCGCAATACCCTAGCACAAGTTCCAAGAAATGTATGCAAGTTCCAAGGCGAGGTAAAACATTTTCAGATTGAAGGATACATTGAACCTAGTTGGTGCAAGAGCACCTAGACATCAAGACATTGGAGGAGATCCTGAGAGATATTTTAATCCATATGTTTGGATATGATATTCAATGTAATAAAATTAAATGTAATGCCTAAGGGCAAACAAAATTATAAAATTGTCATTTAGTTGTCATTTTAAGAGTCATGTGATGTGTTTTGTAAAGCCATGAAGTCATTTATTCAAAAGTGTAAAAGTTGTCAACTTGACAATAAAATGTTGTCAAGCAAAGTTGCAAAAATGCAACAAAAGTTGAAAAGGGGTTAAAAGTTGGTTATGAGAGGTAGTTGTAAGGTCAAAACTGACCAAGAGTCTATAAAAATTCATTTTATGGTCGTTCCAAATCATAAAGGAAAGAAAGGAAAGAAAGGAGAACATTTTGATACATTTTGGTGTATTCTACTATTGCTATTTTGATTGGCTTTCCAATTTTTATGTTGGTTCCAGGTCTTGCACGACCATGTATGACCTATAAACCTTTGTAAATGTATAATTACTGGTTATATATGTGAAATACCTTTCTTTTCCATTTGGTTTGGAGTGATTATGTTTCTAAATGAAGAAATTATGGAAGTTTTGGTAAAAGTTGTTGATTGCAGATTTGAGGTTTCCTGAGAACAATCATGTTGCAGAAAATGGTACGGGTTCATATGAAAGTTTTATGACCTTTAAATAGATTAATTGGAAAGATATGTGAATCCTCTTTCGTTTCCTTTTGGTTTGAGTCATTTTTGTTTAGATTTGTGGAAGTTATGAAGATTTTGGTGAAAACTGGTTTTAAACTGTCCTCAATGGAGTTGCAGGCAATGATTTGAAATTACCTCATGATTTAGCAATGGAAAAATTTAGTGGATTAAATATTATGAATCTATATTCATATATATTTCATATTAAATTGTTTTGGTGTCATTTGGTTATGTTTTGTGAAAGATATTTGATGCCCTAGGCGGACTGGGCATGCACATGCTTTGTTTGGGAACAACAGTATTGGGTCGCGGTGCAGAGGACATAACTTTTAATCTAACCATTGGATTCTCCTATGTTTTGGATATGTTTTAATAAGGCTATTTATATAAATTTTCACCAAAGGGATTTGCAAAATAATATTTGGGTCAAAAGTTATGAATGACAGAATACAGGTCTATGACTGGGAACTTTAAAGATTGAAGTGTGAACCATGAATATGGGTTATTGCATTAAGTTGATATTAATGAAGAGATGATTGAAAGAAGTTGTTATTTTGCCTCTAAAGAATGAGTTTAAATGGATATTGATATTTGAATATGCAGATAGGGAAGAAGTTTTTTTCTTTCCTCTACATCACTAGTCAAGTTTGAAGATCTAATGGCTATGATTGATCATGGGATATGTGATCAAGGAGATTAAGCGGTTAGCAATTGTGTATAAATAAGGAACTGTTGATAAACAATGTATGTGGGCAAGTGTATGCACAGGGATGCTACATAGTGATTACAGAGCACAGAAGCTTGAATACCTATTTGAATAACAGAGTATAGAACCCAGTAGATGGACAAGATAAGTCCTATGACTAGATTGTATTGAGCAAATAAGAATCTGCTTTAGCATTTTAGATGTGAAGTTACAGATAGATTTTTATTACTATTATTTTGTAAAGTGACAGAAAATCTCTTAACCGAGTGGACTTAACAGTCTTATTTGTAAAACCCTCTAGCAAGGTGACATTTTGATTGAGTGTTTGAAATCCTTTAACAAGGTCACTTCTAACAAGGTGAAGATCCTAACAGATCTGAGGGAAATCCCTTAGTCGGGTCACATCTAGCAATGTGTTTGTAATCTTTAACAGGATTTGCTTTTAACCGAGCATACTCTAGAAGAGTATATTTCTTAGTGGGTCCGAAATCCCACAGTGGTTTTTCCCTATTTGGGTTTCCACGTTAAATTTGGTGTTATGAGTGTTATGATGTTTATATGCTTTTGAGTTTGCATGTTTAGCAGTTTTGGTTATATTGTTGAAGTATATGTTACCGAGGTTGAATCTGTTGTTTTTATGGAAGATTAACTTTGTATCATTCACCCCCCCCCCCCCCCTCATCTTGTTAGCTTAGCATCTGTACTTAACATTAAGTATCAGAACTATCAGTAGATGCATGCGCCATTTGCCAAAAGGCAAAAGGAAGAAACACCAATGTTGGTCTCTATCAACCCTTACCCATACCCTCAAGACTTTGGGAAAGTGTGTCAATGGACTTTGTAATGGGTTTACCTAGGACCCAAAAGGGGTTTGATAGTGTATTTGTGATAGTGAATAGGTTTAGTAAAATCGCAAATTTCTTGCCATGTAAGTCCACTAGTCATGCATCTTATATAGCAGATTTGTTTTTCAAAGAAGTAGCAAGGATTCATGGACTTCCATTGAGCATAGTGTCTGACAGGGATGTCAAATTTGTTGGCCACTTTTGGAGAAATCTATGGAGGAAAATTGGCACCAATATGTCCTTCCCATCAGCCCATCATCCACAAATGGATGGGCAGACAGAAGTAGTAAACCAGTCATTAGGGAATTTGTTGAGATGTCTTACAAGGCAGCATGGTGAAAAGTGGGATTCAATCTTACCTAAAGCTGAGTTTGCCTACAATGACACTATAAACAAAAGCATGGGAAAGTCACCATTTCAGATTGTGTATGGGTTACATCCAAGAGGGGTATTGGAGTTGAGAAAACTGTCCCATATGAACCCCATAAGTGCAGATGGTGAGAGGTTTGTTGAAGCTATAAAGGAAGTACATGAGTAGGTCAAAATACAACTTCAAAAGTCATCAAAAAAATACAAATAACATGCAGATCAGAAAAGGAGAGAGGTATAGTTTCAAGTTGGAGATTTGGTTGGGGCAAATTTGAAGAAGGAAAGGTTACCCAAGGGCAAACACACTAAGCTCATGCAGAGGAAAGTAGGACCATGTCAAATCTTGAAAAAAATTTGCACCAATGCTTATGAAATTCAATTACCATCAGACCTTGGCATATCTCCTATTTTTAATGTTTGTGATCTAAATCCTTTTAAAGGTGACTCTAATGTAGGTAACTCACCATAGGTCCTAGAAGATGTAGCAGATATAGACATTCCCAAACATTAGCCACCTAAGCTTGAAAAAGTATTGGACACCAAGATTGTAAAGAAGACCAGGAAAAATGAGTACAAACAATACTTAGTCAAATGGAAAGGAAAATCAGACTCTGAAGTCATTTGGTTGGATGAAGATCAGATCAAGAAGACTGGCACTACATTACTTGACCTCATCTCAAGTGGACATGAGATTCATTCACCCGGGGAGTATGGTGTAGGAGAACCTCATGAATAAGATGATAAGAGAAATAAAGGCTAAAGGTAACACATGGGAATGTGACCTTTCCATCTATGTAATAAGGTAGTCTTGTTTGTTTGATTTTTGTAATAAACCCCACCTTGTCACCCAATGACATGGATTTGGCAAATTGATAAGCCACCATGGGAATATGGGCCTAGAGGTATTTGGTTGAGTATTTTCTATGTTTTAATGTGTTTGATATGTCTTAGGAAGGTTTAGGACATGTTGAAACATCTCTAGGTAGGCGGATTTAACATGTGTCAAAAGTTGTTTAAACTTGACAACTTTGTTAACAACTTTTAATGACAACTTTTGGTTGCAAATAGAAACTTCTCTCCAACGGTAACCTCGGTTAAAAAGGTGGTTGACAACCATTGAGGAAGGTATAAAATTTCATTCCCAATCATCATTTGAGTGATCGAATGACTTTGTAAACATTTGGCCTCATTGAAGTAATACAATTCTAAGAATTTCCTGCAATTTTGTTATTCTACGCAATGTACGGTACTGTACAGACATTTTGCGATTAAGAAACCACTAGGATGTGTTAGAGTGTCCAATAACCTTTCATATGCATCAAATATGAGGTCCTAATTTTCTAAGACAAGGGAGAAACCAGAAACTTTCTGGAAGTGGTCTAGATTTGACAGTTTTGTCTAAGGTTTTGTAAAGAAATGGCTTCATCTTGTTAATCCTTCATTGGTGGTTCACGGATTTGGAGGGGCTGCAATTATGGCTAATTTATTTTAGGATTTTAAATTCCTTTTGCAGGTTAGGACTATTTAGAGGTGAGGGTTTGATGCATTAAGTTGGGCAACTCCATGTGGCCACCATGCAAGAGTAGGCAAATAGGTCTCACATCAGGGGTTAGAGGTCGAAGCATGGCCTAAGACTTAGGAATTGGTGTATTTTCCATGACCTAAGATTTTTCCTTGAGTTGGTTTGGTGAGTTAGAGTCTGTGCCTACATACTCCTTTGTAAAATAGGCCTAATTGGGCTATTATGTCTCCTAACCAAGATAGGGTTTTGATTCTTGTGTTCCCAACTGGTAAGAAACCTTAGGATATGTTTTGTAACTCTGAAAAGAGTATTCAAATCTAGGATTTTTTGTCTAGGTATTTTGGAGAAATAAGGAGTTAAGCACGTAGAAAACTAGTTTGGCAGGGCTACTAGGTTTAGCAGGCCTTGTTACAGCAGTTACCCAAACCGGTAGAGGGACCCTGAATTTAATGATTGAAGGAGGTCTCCCTAACCTAGGGTACTTCAAACCAAACCTTAAATATCCATTGTTGCATTAGAGAAGGGCCCAAACCATTATTGGCCATAGGGTCCTTAGGAGCCTCTAGAAGACCTCAAGAGATGCTCAATAAAAAAGACCTTATGAGGAAGTCTCTTTGTAAGAAAGGGATGTGGGACTTGTCAAACTGATATTCCTTAACCCCTTGTAGTGTTGTGTTATTTCTAGGGTCCTTGGTGTGCTCTTGGATTAGGGAAACCTATCCTATACTGATACCAGGGCTCTGCATCATTTTCAATTTTGTGATTACTATGAAAATTTTGAACACGCAACAAATGCAAATAAAGAAAAAAATAGAGCATTTCATAGGGTTGTCTTGACTGAAGTTTTAGAGGAATGGGGTATTTCCAACATATGACCCACACAAAGATATGATGGAGTTCATGGTTGTTATGCCCCCAAATAAAGATAAAAATCCACCACACAGTTAGATAGATCCCTCTGAATTTCAAGTTAGCACCCTCCAAATGAATTTTTCCAAAGTACAAAACGTGGACAAAATTAGTGTGTCAAAAAGGACTAACGAACTGGTCTACACTTCACTTCTAAAGGTGGAGAGAGAAAATAAATAAACTGGAGAAACAAATAGAAAAGTTACAGGAAGACCTAGCAAACGAAAAATAAAAGAGGAAAGCAGCAGATAACAAGTCCAATGATTTACAGAAAAGGATAAAAAAATCAGGCTCTGCAGTATAAATTGTAGAGAAGGAAAAGATGGAGGAAGAATTGAAAGAACTAAGGGAAAAAAAGGCTAAAAGCAGTTAAAAAAAATTATGATGAAAGAGCTAGTTTTCAAAAATTATACAAAATTTATGAGTATGTTGCTGCCGAAATAAAAAAAATAATGGACCTATCAGATCATGAGAAGGAAAAAGGAAAAAAATTGGAAAAGGAAATAGAGGAAGAAAGAAAAAAATGTGCACAAATGAAAGAAGACCTGCACAATGCAAATGATAAAATTAAAACTTTGGAGGATAGATTGAAAGATAATATGAAAAATACAACGAAGTATATACAAGAAAATATTTGGGGGCAAATAATGCAGAGGAGTGACAAGTTGTTTAAATGGTTTGAATTGAATGAAAGTCTTAGATTAATTTATTGCAAAATTAAAGGGCACATTCAAAAGAGAAAATGTGTTTATTCAAAAGAGGATATGGAAAAACAGATTGTGTAAGTAGTCTACAATACCAATGACAGCTATTTGGCATCCAAGGGAATTAACAGCCACATTGATGCCACAGTTAAGACATCATCTATCCTTCAAAAATATCAAAAATTAAGGGAAATATCAAAAGTTATGGATAAAGGTGGCAAAATGATATTGAAGATGCAAGAAAAGACAACTACTTTGATTAAACTTGGTTTACCGAAGTCCGTTGATCCATCAAATAAATTCATTGGAAAAGAAGCTTACAAAAAAAGCATGGAGAAAAAAATAAAATCTGATATAGACTTGCTTCCTAAGAACACAACTCCCTAAAGCTTTCTGGAATTCATTAAACCATTTACAACTTTGAATGCGGTATTGGGTGAAACAGTGATGTCAAGTCACTCTTCTAAATATGGATTGTTGACGAAGTTGCAGTTGACTTTCCATAGTTTAAAGAATATCGACCTTCCATCAGACAAAGAGTGGAGCACCCTACAAAACCTAGCACAGAAATCTCAAGAATTATAGTATGTATTGCATAGTTTTCTACTTTTACTCTTAATTTCAAGGTTTTATGTTTTTTCTGTTTGGAATTTGGCATCACTTGAAATAACTTTGTTTTATGAATGGGAAAAAATCTGCACTCACTATTGCTAATCCAACCTATGACTCTATGATGCATAGTACAAAACTTCAGCCTATAAATTTGTATTATCAAATTCTCCCAAGTTTTAACATTTCTGATTTTTAGGTTTTGGGCACTTCTATTATCTATATTTAATTTGTCATGGCTTGAATTAATATTCAATTTTGAACTCTGTTCTTTGAACAAGACACATGTAGTAGTTGTTAAATTGCTAATCCAGCTTGTGATGGCCATGTAAATTTGTGTTAAGTTTGTGATACTGATGGCAGACAGGACGATACATTCAATGTGCAGAGCCTTAGTAATTGATTTTGATGTTGATTCTTCACATGTTGCAAATGGACCTTAAGTTGTTGTTGCTCCCTTGTTTCTATAAAAGGGAATTCAGGGTCATTTGCAAAGGGTTCTAAAACTTTGTATTGACTTTTGCATGGAGAATCACACAGAGTGGTGTATTAAATGAATTGTATTATATGGCTATATTTTGAAAAAATTAATGAAAATCTAAGTTCTCAACATTTCTAAATAAACATCTCTATATCAATACACAATTTGGTCTTTTATTATGCTATTTTAAATCTAGAAATAGAAAGTTAAAAAATACAATTACAAATCAGTATTAAATTCTAATTGCAAAAAGTTGACAGACTCGTAAAATATCATGAAGTTATCAACCATAATAATATTTTTTTGTAATATGAATGATGAGATATAGTAATAAGATTAATAAATACCAATCTCTTACAATTGTCATTCCTCCTCATCAAATTCAGAGCTTTCTTGATTCATGTTTGTGTTTTCTTCACTCTGAGTCTGCATACCTTCGTTGAACTACATCTCAATGGTACCAGTAGGTCCGGCACATGAGTCAATAGTCCCACTAGCACTTTGGTTTGAAGTGTTGTCCAAACCTCTTCTTCCACATTTGGACCTCTAGATTTTCAGTGCCCTATTGTAAGGAAAAGTGTGGACATCATAGCTAGATGTATAGAGCCTCGAGAAATTTTCCAAATTTTTGTCTATTTTGTTTCTTAGCTTTGATTTTAGGAACCCCAAAGCACTGAAAACTCTCATCTTCCACCGAACCCAATATCATGGTAAGACATAAATCAGCAAGCTTGAAATATTCTGGTATTGAATCATGCAACACTAAGTTCTCACCTAGATTTTTCCAAATCCTTGTTACTGATCCCTCTTTGTGGGGGTTCTCCATTATTCCATATTGTTCCCTCATAGTGTATGCAAAATGAGATGATTTCTCTCTAAGATGAGTTTCATCTAATATTCCATTTATAATTACTTCATTTAATTCTCTGGATATGCAAAATTGTTTTATCAAATTCAGTAGCTTACTTCGAAATTCAGTTGCACTGTTGAGGCTCCAATATTGAGGAAACGCAATAGACATGGCTTCGAGTAGGTTGTCAAGAGGGAATCTTCTTCTAATCTATGAGGAAAGATCATAGGCAATTTTATTCACAAAAGTAGTTACAGACTCAACAATCTTGTAGAAATCGTCCCTTGTAACTCTTGCTAGTTGCTTCCTGGGGCGCTTTCCTGGTTCCTCGGGGTTGACCATGCCATAGAAGTGCATTGGTATCTATTATGCCTTGCATATCTATTTCCCCATTAGTCTCCTTGTGTCAAAATTTGGGTCCCTTTTGTCTTTTCTTTGCTTTTTCCCTTTGTTCCTTTTTTGGTTTTTGACCTCGAAACTCTGGAGTCCCGAGGTCCCTTTATTCCTTTTTTAGTTTTTGACCTCGGAACTCCAAGACTCCAGAGTTCCAAGGTCCCTTTTTTTTTTCATTTTTGACCTCAGAACTCCGGAGTCCTAAGGTCCCTTCGGTCTTCTTTGGTTTTTGACCTCGGAACTTCGGAGTCCCGGAGTCTTGAGGTCCCTTTGTTTTTTGGTTGTTGACTTTGAAATGTCGGAGTCCCAGAGTCCCGAGGTCTCTTTGTTCTTATTTGGTTTTTGACCTTGGAACTCCAAAGTCTCGAAGTCCCAAGGTGGAACCTCCTTCTGCTTGCTTTGGAACCCCAGACCCCCAGAGTTCCGGGGTGGGGTGTTTCCTTTCTTGTGTCGAGCTTGAAACCTCGGGATCCTGGAGTCCCAAGGCCGTGTTTAAAGCCTTCCTACGGATGGGCTTGGGAAGAAGTATAAATAGGGATGATGAACTTTTAAATTTCATTTGTGCATTTAGAACTCCTCATCCCTAGCTCCAAGCCGCGAACCTCCAGACTTTCGAGCTTTCCTTAGAATTTTTGGGCATTTCAATTCACCAGGTTGGTGATTTTTCTTGCCTGTTTTGGTGGTATGTAGAATAGATTTTCTTTCCTCATCATTCTTTTTGTTGGTTGTTGGTTTCTGTTTGTCTCTTGTTTTCTTTTGCAAGCCCTAGTTTTTTAGCCCATAACCTTGGAGTTTTGGGTAGTTGGTTTTCACACACCTGGAACCCTGGAGTTCTGAGTGGCTCCTATTTAATAAGCCCAGAACCCCAGGGTTCTGGGTCACTCTTGTTTAATAAGCTCGGAACCCCAAAATTCTGGGTGGCTCCCGTTAAATGAACCCGGACCCTCGGAGTTCTGGGATTCCTTTTTGTATACAACCCGACCCCGGAACCTGGTGTTTCAGGCCTTCTTCACTTGTGCCTACCTTGGGACCCTGGGACCCCAAAGTCCTGAAGTAAATCAACTTTTATGATTATTATCAAAGACTGAGGATTTGTTTTCTGCTTGCAAGTTTGAGTGGTTAGATGGACTTGTCCTCTAGCAAAAGAGGCAAAGAAATTGATAGACTCTGAGCCACCATGAAATATCATTATCAAGCACAGGTTTATGCTTCAAAGTTAGATGATCAAGTTAGATGGGTCATGGATACCGAAATCGGCCATATAGAAATTGAGGATATCAAGGCTCAATTAGACAAACCTAGTCTGGAGGCCCTCCATAGGAGAATCAAGAGATCGGGCCTAGTTGAAGCTACTACCTTTCCACAGTCATTGCAGGCACCGGAGTTCATAATGACCATTGCCCCATTTTATAACCCAAAGACTAGAAATTGCATGGATGCACAAGGAAAAATAGTCATAGACTTGTCTCCTAACATGCTCGGGTTGGTTTTTGGCATCCCAACCAAGGAGGAGATATTTCTGTTAACCGAAGAAGAGGCCTTAAGGGCATGGAATGACAAAATTTTAGCCAGTAAGAGGCATATGAATACAAACTAGTTGGAAGAAGAAAGAAAGATAGGTCTCAAGGCAATAGAGATCCTGAGGGCATATTTCAAAGAGCCCCAAAGAGACTCAATCATTATGCTGAGCAGGGCCTTTGGCAAGCCGGATTGCAAGCATTTTCATCCCTGGATGTTCTAATTCATGAGCACTATTTTAATAGGGAAACAATACTTTGATTGGCTGCAGATCCTCTCCGACAATATCTGCAGACAGATGAAAGAAGTTCAGCACACCCAAAAGTTCTTTTTCACATCATACGTCATCTAGGTAGCTGCTAGAGCTGGAAAGTTTCCAGGGCTACAGGTAGAAGGTCAATTGGGAGAGGAGGAATGACAAAAGAAGATATGGGAGTATTATTCCCAACTCACTCTAGCCAATGAAAAGGCTCATTTCAAGAGAGTTAATGATGCCTTCATTTTCCCAATAATAATCAAATTAACAGAAGATGCAGGATATTAGATTAGCCCAGAGGCCATGGCTATCATCTGAGAGTGGGCATGTTGGTTCATCCAAAACCCATGCTCCACTTACATCAGGGTTAGCGGATTCACAGGGAACCCAAATTTGTTGCCCCGATATTTCAATGATAGGATAATTTTTCTAGAGTATGTAAGGCAGCTTGTGGGCCTCCAATCACTTTTGTCATCAAAACACAAAGCAGGTATCAATTTCTCAGTATCTATTGGGTACTTTGCATGTTCTAAGATACAAGTAGAAAAATTAGCAGAACAAGAGCTTCAAGATTTGAACTTGAAGGACTATAATCATGCTAGGGAGTTTTATGATCCCTACGGGAAACTTAAACAAGCTATGCCTAAGGCATATGAGGGGCACAAACCTATCTTGGAGGAATTTTGGGCCAACCTGCAAGATGGTTTTGAGGTTAGGGAGAAGAGCTATAATAGGTTATTTGTGCCACAAGTAAGAGATTTTGGAATTGAGACTAACCTCCCTAAAGACCTTAGGGATGATGGGGACTTACTTGATCCAGTTTATAGGGAATCGGGGATAGATAATAGACCCCTCTCCCCAATAAAGTGGTCTATAAGTGAAGACACAAATATGGAAAAAGTTTCTCAAGTGGTCATCAATAGGACCAAGCAATGGTTAGGCCAGAGGGTAAGGCCCAGTGTCTCAAAGGCAAAATAAAAGGATTCCACTTTAGGGGTACCTCAATCAAGGGGCCATAAGGAGTACGCTCAGAAGACAAGGTCACCCTTGAGGCAAAATACGTCCACCAATCCAAATGAGGAAGACAAACCTTGAGAAAGTACTGAGGACTTAATCAAGAAACTCCAAGAAAAGATGAGGGAGTCTAAATTGTTAAAGAAGACAGCGGACTTGGGAATGACCGATGGATTGGGAGCGGTACCACTTGCCAAAGCTCTCCCAACAAGGACGGCTATAGGGAAGACTGTAGGAGAGGGTACCCAAGAGAAAGAAGGGGATGATGTAGAAGACCTATTGAATGAAAGACTAGTGCTAACCCCTCAAGATCAAGAGGACCTCCTCAAGGATATAGCAGTCGGGCAAGGTGAAATAGAGGTAGGTGGGAAAAAGATAGTGTTTAATGAGGAAGTCAGTGGCAAACTAGGAGAGCTACATAAGCAACAGGATCTCCAAACCAATCTAGCCTGTCACATTATCCCATCTCAAGACCCCAGGCAAACAGAAACAGAAGTGAGAGACAAAGCAGAGGAGTAGGCAGAGGTCCATGTTATGACTGTAGATATAGTGTCACATCAAGGTGGCAAGGATGAAGATATACTGCAATGGCTGGAGTTTACCTTTGGGAAGAAAAAGAGAAAAGCAAAGCTCCCTAAGGTCACTCTACAACAAGTAATCACTGAGGAGCCACCAAAGGTTAAGAAGCTGAAAATTGTTCAACATCAATAAAAAATTGGTTCCGGTGAAGTGATTACAGATGTGGAAGTTCCATCCCAAGCCGAGGGACAAACTTCCCCCAAATATCAAATATCCCAGATAAATTTGGGCAAACAAACCCAAGTGGGGGGAGCTAGATACTTTAGAGTTAGCCACGAGCATCGTCAAAGGGCGTGTAGAGAAGGACCATACTTACAACATGGATCTCAAAGCGCAACTAGGGGAATATAAGCAGCTGCTAATTGAAATGAGAAAACCCTTGGACTCGTACAGAGCTGATGACCTGCCTTATACCTCATCACTGCTAGAGGAAGAAGTAAAAGCATTAAGGGAGGTGAGACAGGTGGCCGCTGTAGCCAAGTCATGGGCCCAAGTAAATATAGCCAAGATAAGATTATTTTTGCAAAATACTATGGAAATATATCGCAAGGCGGTATAGGCAGGTGGATCTTTGGCTTCCTGTTCCACGCAATGGGAACGAAAGTCGAACATTTTCAATAAACAGTTCCAAATTTTGAAAAATATATTGCAGCTAAGGGGAGAGACCGTAATGGAGGAGGACCTTTTAGGGGGTGACATTTACAAAAACTTACAGTCATATGCGTACATATTGGAGCTAAAGATTGAAATGCTCCAGCAGTATATCAAGGATATGATAGAGATTCGGGACCCTCTCCTCAACGAAATTTTGTCGTATGAGAGTTTTGTAAAGGATATGCGAGGACCTTTTGGCCTCGGATTAGCTAATACAAGAATAATGGAGCAGCAACAAGTTTTAGATTAGTGGGATGCATATGAGGCGCAGCACCTAGGACCCTCAGCCCAGTTTTATGTCACCCTCATGGATAGGTATACATATCTGATTACTCAGTGTCAGGAGGTGGCAAGCACGGTGAAGGAGTTAGAGGAGGGGAGAATGCATGCGGATGAAGTTTTGAAGAAATATAAATTTAGAATTAAGCATGTAGTTGATCCTCTAGTTCAAGAAGTTGCATGTATAGTTGATAATTATAGAGCTTTTACCAAGAAATAAGGAATAAACGCATAATTGCTAAAGATGGCAAAGATTTTTCATAAATCCTGAATCTTGTATTTTCAACTGCAGCTCCTACTCAAGTTCCAATTTTGAGAGAAACTCTGCATGACTACAAAAACGTGGCTCGCCTAGCATGGTCTTCATAGTGCTCATGCAATCCCCATTTCGTAGTTGTTAAGTGGAGTGTCAAGGCAGAAACTTGCAAGTTAACTGTGACTCCTAGTTTCAGTTCTTAATTTAGGGTAGGGTTATTTCCTAGATAATAGGGCAGAGAACTTCTATAAATTGAGAAGTTGGATTCATTTGTAAGGGTCCCAAATTGATGATTTGTGGCCCACTTAGAGATTTTTAGAATATTTTGCAGATTGTTAAGAAGTTTGAGTTATTTTTGTTATACATTCATTGAGATTAATATGAGAAGCAGCTTGTAGATTGTCTGATCTACGTCTATATTCTACCAAACTGTTCTGTGTAATCTGATAACGTCTATTATTTGGAGTTAGGAACGTGGTTTAATCTTTTTGTCTATCACTTTATGAATCATATTGTGTACGTCAGTGGTGTATGAGAATTATTGTGATAGGCCATATTGTTGATGATTTATTTCCATAAATTTGTGAAATTGATGATTTTGTAGGTTTTCTGGAGGTTCATTGTTGAAAGCTAACTTGGATAATATTTGATAATTTTTTGGATTGCAGGGAACTAATTGAGTAGTTCATTAAGTTGTTATTATATTGGTTTTTATTGTTACTTTCTTGTTCCCCTTTACGCTTCGCATTTTATTTCCTAGAGAATCTTAAACCATAAAAACACAAAAAGAAAGGAAGTGCAATTATCCATAACCAACGATATTTAGTTCCAACTAGCAGGCCCCTTTACAGGTACAACCACATCAACCATTGGGCTGCCCATCACCGTCGTGACCCGGCTATAGAGACCTTGGGGTAGTGAGTTTTCCTAAAATTCATTTCTTTTCAGGAGAGGTGGTGAGTGTTCACATTGGCTACCTAACTGTTGGTGGGTGTGTCAAAATAGTCGTCAACAATATCTCAACTCCCTATATATTGGCACATACCTCCTCGTTTGCAGCGATTTGTTAAAAGTTATTAGGATTGTTCAAATCTATGAGTGTTCGCCACTTAACAAAATTTTCATCAGATAGTGTTGGTTGATTTCGATAGAGATTGTCGATGGCCATGCATGTCAACTTACATGACGTAGAATATTCTACAATATACAGAGCTCTTTTTTGGGCAACCTTCATAATATTCCTTATTTCCTCTAGCATGGGCAGAAGAGTTGCTAAAGTTAAGAGTGTCTCTAGATTACTTAACCTCCGAAGAAGGTCATGAAATTTTGGTTGCTCTGATTCATCGTGAGTTGTGTGCAATAGTCTAATCAAGCATGAATATTGTGAAAAAACTCGATGTGCTAGACCATCCAAAGAGATCCATCTGGTATCATTATCCTTGAGAAGCTTGTTGCCATCTATTCCATCAGCAAAGTGTTGAAATTCCATAAATCGCTTGGGACTTCTACAGAAGTGTGAGTAGATCTCTCTAATTAAAATTTCAAATTTTTTTATTGGAGCATACTTGCTCACAATTCCAAAAGCTAGATTCATTATGTGAGTCATGCAGTGAATTCCAGTAATGTAGGGTGCAAAAGAAGTTTCAATCTTTGTACAAAGACCATTCATGTGACCTTGCATTACTAAAGCTCCATCTGCTCCAACACACACCAATTTTTTGACAATCATCCTGTCATCCATACCTCCATATTCAATTAAACATCTCTTTACTAGTTGAAATAAATTATCCGTTGTTGCACTATCCTTCATTTTAGCAATTGATAGTAGATGATGTTGGTGAGCATGATTCTATGCAGTATAAACATGCATGCATACCCACAAAGTACTATCTATAACCATGACTTCTTCTAAACAAAATGCAATAAATTTTGACTCTCTTATTTTTTCCTTTACGTCTTCTTTTTCAACCTTAGCAAGACAACTTGCCCATTCCCATCCACTATTTACTAACTAGTGACTATTAGGATAGTAAGGAACTTTCAAAAAGTGTAATAAACCACGAATTGATGGGAAATCTATCATAGCATGTTGTCTGCTCAAAATATAAAAAATAACACTTAACTAAACAACTTTTCCCAATTGTTCTATTTGCATTGCTTTTCCAAAACTAGCTTCAATAGAACCTTTAACTTCAGCAGGCTTCATCTATATTTTCTCATGAAAATAATACTCTTCAGAATTCCTCACATGCTTACATTCCTCCTTTGTTTTCCATCTTATCACTGATTTTTCAACTCCGTCTATCTTTGTTTTTCATAAACTTTACCCATATGCTTTTCTATGGTGTCAAATTTTAGCTACAACCTAATTTCCTTTTTATGTTTCCAAGTGCAAACCTTACACCTGCATTCTATTGGAGGCTCTCCTTCAATTGGATTCTCCACTGGTTCAATGAATGGATACTTTGATGCCCAATTTATTTAAAAATTCCTCACTGACATATCCCACTCCTGATCCTTTTTTTTATTTTGGTTGATCCTTTTTTGATTTGGCTTTTCTTTTCCCCTTCTGTGCATTATCATCTATGGAATTATCACCCAAGTCGATTATATCATTCCAGCTAACTTGGTTATCTACCAAATAATCTTCTTCAAGATCATCCTGATCTAAGATATCAGGTTCGCCATTGTCTTCAACATGCGGTGTAGGTTGTGAAATTTGTACTTGTACTTGTGATGATGTACCTTCATGATTTTCACCATAATATTTTCCAAAGCCAAAGTAGGAAGACAACGTTCTACATTTTGTTGGCCTCTCATGGCCTTCCCCACATTCAGGTTTCCTACCCTTCTTCATGTTCGACATCTCCAATGAAATAAAGGCTGCAAAAAAAATATTAATTTGTTGAAGAAGTAATAATAGACTATAAAGTATAATATATGTTTCATTGGCCTTACGACCTACAATCTAGATGTCTGAGGTCTAAATCTCCCGGTTGATCACTTGGCACTGACAGGTCCCCACTGAATAAGAATGAACTCAACAATGCAAACAGATAAAGATAAATTCAAAATAATATTATAACACTTCAAAAATATGATCGCTCACCTTTAGGTCACTAGTAGTCGCCAATGCAGTCAACAACACTAATTTTCCTTGATCTGAAACTTCGTTATTGATCTGAGTTCAGAGCCTAGAACCCACCAGATTGTGTAGAGATATATCTGATCTTTGAATGTATTTACCAATCCTTATATGGCGAATTCTGTGGGAATTTTATATGGTATAAAAATATTTGGCGAATCCTGCTTAACTATAACACGACTTATGTAATTTTCGAGGCAATTATGGGTCGTCCAAATAACTGGCAAATACAATATAGTTGGCAAAAATTGGGGTGAATGGTGACACGCGTCGGTAAAATTTCAAGTGAGTTGGGTCCTCCTGGCCAACAAATCTTCATATTCCTATAGGCAAAGTATGGTCTTCTATTAAGGCAACCTTGGAGAGTGTAGGCGGATAAATTAAATTTGTCGCGTGTCCACCATATATTGTATTAGCGAAATGCTCACATAGAAACATTTAATTTCATAAAACATATTGCGATTGGGTCGTGAATTTGATGGAAATTGATAATGTTCTGGCGACATGGCCACCCCCAGTCAGTACAAAATATTCACCATTTTTGCCATTTCCCAGATCGTCAACATGAAAAATTTCCCATTGGCAAATATTCACCACTAAAGTAATCTATGGTGTAGTAGAAATCAATTGTAATTGCATGCATGTCGAATAAAATCAAAACCAACATGCACATAAAAAAAACTCAGTCAATGCCATAAAATCACCCAAATCTTATCGAAAAGTCAAATTTGGGAAAAAAATCAAAAGGGGGCATATGATTAAGGCCTTGGATCTCATGCCCCTAAAAAACTACAAAATTATCAACTTTCATATTTTGACGTTTAGATATGCATTTTTAGCGGTTTTGGCCCTTTTGAACACAATAGTGAGGTTTACTTGAGACCAAGATGCATCTAAAAATTACCTAAGACCAAATCTCTCAAAAAGTGGACAAGAAATTATTTTTTTGAAGCTTTTGATACCATGTTGGAGTTGATCACTCAACCTCACAACTCCCCAAGATCACCTGCAACCAAACCCTGTCACACAAAAAGATGGATAAGATTATGTAGGCTAAAAGATTGATTCAAAATGACGAATTATGTTGATTATGAAAACATCACAATAACTCAATTGAACAATAATGTTATAATATGTCCTTATTAAGGAACAAAAAGCTAAAAATAGAATAACCTAAGATTAAGAAAAGAACTCCTAAGTTTAGCTTCAATGAAATAGAGTATAGAAAATCTAATTACTCTAACAATATGTCATATGCAAATCCCTTCATTATGACGTTACACACACTATAAGATGATGACATATGGTCAAACTATTCCACCTCAAATAAGGATGCCTCCTTCCTCATATAATTCCAAAATAACTCTAAAAATAAAATCCATTCATCCTTCGAATGGGATGCCAATTCTCCCACAAGAAGTCAAAAATCACTAGAAGACAAAAGAAGCGTAGACAAAATGTATCAAAATAATTTTCAATAGTTGAGACACATTTTTCCCAATAGTTTACCACTTTCATTTGGCTCCTTTCATGTTCCTAGACAAGTTCATGGTTTTGGGGATTCCTCTACGTCACTAACTCATCCATCCAAAATTTAAATTCTAATTTAAATTTGATCGACTCCCACCTACCTTTCGTACCTAGCGTCAACTAAACACAAATTTCTAATGATTTATTGTTGTCTTGATTTTTTAAGTCATTTGAAGCATTCATTTTGGACATCTGGGATTTGATAACTAGATTCACATAGCATTCACATTCCACACTAACAATTAGATCACAAAGGGAATCTAGATCTACATTAGTATTTGTAGAAGTATATGAATGTCTAAAAAGAGTTGTTTTCACTCTTAGATATAAATTTACGTCAATTAAAAATAATCCTACCAGCGTATTTATAAATAATGTCAATCCTCATATAAAAAAGAAGAACTTAATCTCAATCATCTTTTGTCAAATGAAATGAAGTACTACAAGCCTCAAAGTATAAGATAGATATAAAATTGTAGACTTGATTATGACCCTAGACTTATCCTTACATAAAAGTATAAATAATTGTTTATTCTAACCAAATGCTAGACCATAACATATTGTTTATAATCCCAAGACATAACTTATTCAAAGCTACATCTAAATTTATACATTCTTAAATATGATAATAACTTCTATAATTTACCTCATTTATGAATTCTAGCCATCAGCATCTATTATATATAGGACCAAACTTTAAAATATTATTTATTTGTTTACCAAACTTTAAAATATTATTTATTTGTTTACCAAACTTTAAAATATTAATATTTGCACGCATCCACTACTTGCACTCACACATCAAAAGTCTAAATTAATGAAGAATATGAAATACATGTCTCCATACAAAAGTCAAATAAAATGATATCATTAGCAAATATGACATAAAGATTAAGATAGGTGTTCAAAACTAGTGTGCATACATATCAGGTATCTTTCATGATATAGAATAAGTGAATAAATTTTTACATATCTTAAAGAAGATTTTTTTTTAAAAGTGGGAATCTTATAAAAGATAAAAATGCATAAACATTGTCATTGTCACCTACTTTTCTATTGAATTGTTCTTTACTCTAATTTATTTTGGGTCTACATCAAATTTAAAAAGAAAAAAATAATTAAATATTTTTTTATTTCTTCAAATTCAATGAATTATGAAGAGTTGGGTAGGGATTAAATTTTTTTGTTTGAAATTCATAATATTTTACATAAGTGAATTTGAAATTTTAATTTTTTAATTTTACAAGGTCGCTTGTTTGACTTGTGAGAAGTGATTATGTATCCTCCGTTTTTTTTTAAAGTGCATTTTTATCTTATATTAATGAAAATGACTTCTTTTCATTTAAAAAAATGTATTTTTTTAAAAACTTTAGAAGTATCTTCACGACCAGTCTAATGTCCAACCCACATTGCCTTGATCTTACTGCCAAATTGAGACCAAAAAGAAGCAAACTGAAACGAAATTAGTCTTTTATAAAAAAAAACCTTTCAATTATTTTATCTTAATTAAATTTACATTCATAATACTAATAAATTACAAAACAATCAAAATTATTATACAACCTTTGAAAAAATCTATAAAGTATTTCATCATGAGACCATCCATGTGAGGAAATGTGAAGAATTATTGGGGCACCATAATCTATTCCACTATTGACCGACCCAATTTGGATGTTCTTAGCAATCTAGTCTCTGGTCAATAGTAGACAGAGGGATGACTACGAATTTATTTAAATATTAAAAAAAATAGCATATCCATTCTGGTGGTTATACCTTGTTAATTTTATTCTCACCGATATTCTTTATTGAGGAATTTAGGTTTAATTAACTTATCAAATATATAAAAGTTTAAAGTAACATGTATTAGTGAGTGCTTTGTTGAAAAATGTGTGTCTTCATAAATTTGTTTTAATTATTCTAATTTATGAATATTGAGAGGCTTTTCAAGAATTTAAGCTCTTGAAGTAAACATGTTGCCACCTCTAAACATAACATTTACATGAGTTTAAGATTGGTATATTTTAAAATTTTCATATTAAGTTTTTAGAAGGAATAAAATATTTTTATATCAATTTAATTAATTGAATAAATTTATATAAATAAAATACAATTAGTATATTTTTATTTTTTATATTTTTAAAGATATGAAGTATTGAAGAATGTTTTAGAAAATTAAATGTAAGAGATTTACATGTTTAATTTTTTAATCAATGATTTTTTTTTTTAAATTCTTTTTCTCGTAACAAATTATGTTTGTTCTTAATATGTATAGATTTTATAACATAATAATATGATTATTAGTATATTCGGAAATGTGTATATGTATATGTATATTGTAATGCCCACCAAAATATCCTAGAGAAATTAACCAAAATCTACTAACCAAAAGAGATTAAAAAAAAATAATAATTTGAATTAATCATCACAACTATGCTAACACCAATATCTAGAATACACATTACTTCCTTAAATCATTATTGCATCATTATTATATACATGAAATGCATGAACATAACCATGAAACTATATTACACAAGCAGTATAGCCATTTATTCACTAACTTAACCCCATAATAAAACTATTCAACGCATAACCATTCCCTAGGATGTCTCAACGTCACTACTTGACATAAAACCAACTCATCACATAATCATATAGCACATCACAATATATCATACAACCTATCCATTACTTTCCATTCATCTACATCAATGCATTAACACTTGAACATAACCTGACTACATAGCATGCTCTTTTTGATACTTTAGAAACCATCAAATCAAATACTCCTAATATGCAAGATTACGTTCACTAAAAAGAAACATAAATAACACAACCATTCTCTTTAATAAGACTAGAACATTCTTTAAACTTCATTACTAATATCTATGACAAGATGCTCTTGCTCTTAAGTAACATAAACCATCTCACCTAAATGATTTACATTACTATAACAAGACCAATAACAACTACTACTATACTTTCTTTTTAATTTCTCATAAGCTCATACATACAAATTCATCATACAATTTCAATACAATACAAATGTACATATACTACTCTTCTTTTCGCGTAGAGATAAAGTCTATCATTACATAATGAATACCCGAACACACTAATCAATTATTAATATTATCACTTGCAATTACAAGAAGACTCTTCATGTGGTTTCATCAAGTCTAGACCCCCTCCTAGAGGCCTAATGCTCAAGACCTTGGTCCACACATACAAGAGCCCATTCTCCCTACCATGGAACAAAACCATAGGGTAGAGCGTACATATCATAACAACAACATGAAGGCTCACAAGAATATAGATACAATCATAGCAACACCGAGAAAACATCTAAAACATATCAAGGAACATGCACTCATATCAAAGTAAGAGCCTCCACAAAAAGCAACATAATAACACATCAAGGCATACACATAAGTGTAAGAGGTAACCAAATCACATATAATCCTCTACAGTGAGGCAATACATCTCCCTAGAGCTATCAGAACCATCCCTCAACAACAGAGATAATCCTTTCTCTTGCTGGAGCACAATAGCACATATAGCAACCCTCAATAGTAAGACACAACCACTTACTAGAGCATAAATTCACATAAAAAAATCAATAGAAATAATAGTCATCATGTAAAAATCCAATTCAATCACACAGAGCCTCTCGTATAGTTATAGAATTGGAAAAATCTATCCAAAACTGGCAAAAACACCCTAATTAGGTAGCTTCGTGCATATTCAGAATAGAATAGCACATTTGACAAATGAAATGGTACATTTACAAATAGTTTTGCCACATATGTAAATAGAATCGCGCATTTGCCAAAAACAATAGCACATGTGTTAAATAGAATCACGCATATGACAAAAACAATAGCGCATTTGTGTTTTCATGCATTTTTTAAACAATTAAAAACTCAAAAAGATGGAAAATAAAGTAACAAATAAATAAAATCGTAGAGATCAAAACAAGTGCCGAAAATACACTCAAAAGAATCACATAAACAATTAAAGTCTAATGAATGAAGTCCAAGCTTAAAGAGATCAAATAAAAGCACAAAGTAAAGCTTTGGTAACAAACTTCTGGTAAAGTTTATTAATCTACCCAAAACACCCCAAATATAATCTTTCATGGAAAGCACTATGCAGACAATCTTTTTTTTTTTTTTTAAATTGCAAAGAGACATGATCTTCGACCTGGAAAATTTGAAGCAAGGAAAGAAGTTGATGAAGCGCAACCACAAATCCAAACAAGCCAAGCAACTCTAAATCCAAATCCAAATCCTTAGCCAAGAAAACCAAAATCGTAGAAGAAATTCGAGGAAGCTAACCCGACAAAATGCACAGGCAGCTGAATAGATAGAAATCTCCAATAAAACTATAGCCAAATGTCGAACAATCAAAAAATTCCTAAAAACAAGACATTATACCTACCCTGCACATAGGCCACGGCAAATATAAATATATATATTATTTACCTACCATTTCCATTCGACCAATAAAATAGAAGGGTGGGTGTATTATATCAAATTAATCAAAAGGGTTAGAAAAGCAATTAAATAAAATATTAAATCATAATTCCAATGCAACACAATAAACATGGATAATATTATTTATCCAACCAATAAATAATAAACCTCAATACACCATTCATTACTTACCCATAATAAATAATTATAAATAAATATTAATTATGAAAGCCATCAAATAAAATAGAATAAATATAAATTCCATTAAATACCAATTCAATAAAATAAATAAAAGCAATTAAATAGATAAGCAATAATTCAATAAATTATATTAAGTTAGTCAAACAATAATCAAATAACCAAATAAATCATTAATAAACAATAAATAATTAAATCTCAATTCATCATTAAATCAAATAACCATCAAACAATTTAAAGATAAATATGAAATAATTAAATAATCACACATTCCTAACTAGGAATAACCATAGACTCATAACATCTTACGCCAAAGGGAAATGAACACAACTAAGACTCTAATCTCAACTTGTGTCATGGTGCACTCGACAAGGTACACAACTTAGACCTAGAATGTGTGAGGGAAATAATGTCATCTCCGAGAACTTGTCATTCGGATAAAGACACGCTCAGATCTGTGAAGCCAGGTGGAGTCAATGTCTAGTACCTGCAAACTTGCATGAACAC